>NW_028113158.1:0-1200000 GCF_964234715.1 Podarcis melisellensis | reverse complement strand
TGCGGCTTAGGGATTTTTTCAAACAAAGTTGTTCAGACGACGAGGGCTAATTCTGTTTCCGATGATAAATACCCACCTTTTTCCACCGGAAAACCCTTCAGGGGATCGTTTGCAACAGTTTGGCACCATTTCTGAGTGAATTGCAGAACGTCAGAAATTTTGAAAAAATTGTGACCGCGCGGCTTAGGGATTTTTTCAAAAAAAGTTGTTCAGACGTCGAGGGCTAATTCTGTTTCCGTTGATAAAAATCCACCTGTTTCCACCGAAAAACTGTTTCCGATGATAAATACCCACCTGTTTCCACCGAAAAACCCTTCAGGGCATCGTTTGCAACAGTTTAGCACCATCTTTGAATGAATTGCAGAATGTCGGATTTTTGCTGAAATTGTGACCGCGCGGCTTAGGGATTTTTTCAAAAAAAGTTGTTCAGACGTCGAGGGCTACTTCTGTTTCTGATGATAAATACCCACCTGTTTCCACCGGAAAACCCTTCAGGGGATCGTTTGCAACAGTTTAGCACCATTTTTGAGTGAATTGCAGAACGCCAGAAATTTTGAAGAAATTGTGACCGCGCGGCTTAGGGATTTTTCCAAAAATGTTGTTAAGACGTCGAGGGCTAATTCTGCTTCTGATGATAAAAACCCACCTGATTCCACTGAAAAACCTTTCAGGGGATCCTTTGCAACAGTTCAGCACCATTTTTGAATGAATTGCAGAACGTCAGATTTTTGCTGAAAATGTGACCGCGCGCCTTAGGGATTTTTTCAAAAAAAGTAGATCAGAGGTCGAGGGCTAATTCTGTTTCTGATGATAAAAATCCACCTGTTTCCACTGAAAAACCTTTCAGGGGATCGCTTGCAACAGTTTGGCACCATTTCTGAGTGAATTGCAGAACGTCAGAAATTTTGAAAAAATTGTGACGGTGCGGCTTAGGGATTTTTTCAAACAAAGTTCTTCAGACGACGAGGGCGAATTCTGCTTCCGATGATAAATACCCACCTTTTTCCACCGGAAAACCCTTCAGGGGATCGTTTGCAACAGTTTGGCACCATTTCTGAGTGAATTGCAGAAGGTCAGAAATTTTGAAAAAATTGTGACCGCGCGGCTTAGGGATTTTTTCAAAAAAAGTTGTTCAGACGTCGAGGGCTAATTCTGTTTCCGTTGATAAAAATCCACCTGTTTCCACCGAAAAACTGTTTCCGATGATAAATACCCACCTGTTTCCACCGAAAAACCCTTCAGGGGATCCTTTGCAACAGTTTAGCACCATCTTTGAATGAATTGCAGAACGTCAGATTTTTGCTGAAATTGTGACCGCGCGGCTTAGGTATTTTTTCAAAAAAAGTTGTTCAGACGTCGAGGGCTCATTCTGTTTCCGATGATAAATACGCACCTGTTTCCAACGAAAAACCCTTCAGGGCATCGTTTGCAACAGTTTAGCAACATCTTTGAATGAATTGCAGAATGTCAGATTTTTGCTGAAATTGTGACCGCGCGGCTTAGGGATTTTTTCAAAAAAAGTTGTTCAGACGTCGAGGGCTACTTCTGTTTCTGATGATAAATACCCACCTGTTTCCACCGGAAAACCCTTCAGGGGATCGTTTGCAACAGTTTAGCACCATTTTTGAGTGAATTGCAGAACGTCAGAAATTTTGAAGAAATTGTGACCGCGCGGCTTAGGGATTTTTTCAAAAAAAGTAGTTCAGAGGTCGAGGGCTAATTCTGTTTCTGATGATAAAAATCCACCTGTTTCCACTGAAAAACCTTTCAGGGGATAGTTTGCAACAGTTTGGCACCATTTCTGAGTGAATTGCAGAACGTCAGAAATTTTGAAGAAATTGTGACGGTGCGGCTTAGGGATTTTTTCAAACAAAGTTGTTCAGACGACGAGGGCTAATTCTGTTTCCGATGATAAATACCCACCTTTTTCCACCGGAAAACCCTTCAGGGGATCGTTTGCAACAGTTTGGCACCATTTCTGAGTGAATTGCAGAACGTCAGAAATTTTGAAAAAATTGTGACCGCGCGGCTTAGGGATTTTTTCAAAAAAAGTTGTTCAGACGTCGAGGGCTAATTCTGTTTCCGTTGATAAAAATCCACCTGTTTCCACCGAAAAACTGTTTCCGATGATAAATACCCACCTGTTTCCACCGAAAAACCCTTCAGGGGATCCTTTGCAACAGTTTAGCACCATCTTTGAATGAATTGCAGAACGTCAGATTTTTGCTGAAATTGTGACCGCGCGGCTTAGGTATTTTTTCAAAAAAAGTTGTTCAGACGTCGAGGGCTAATTCTGTCTCCGATGATAAATACGCACCTGTTTCCAACGAAAAACCCTTCAGGGCATCGTTTGCAACAGTTTAGCACCATCTTTGAATGAATTGCAGAATGTCAGATTTTTGCTGAAATTGTGACCGCGCGGCTTAGGGATTTTTTCAAAAAAAGTTGTTCAGACGTCGAGGGCTACTTCTGTTTCTGATGATAAATACCCACCTGTTTCCACCGGAAAACCCTTCAGGGGATCGTTTGCAACAGTTTAGCACCATTTTTGAGTGAATTGCAGAACGTCAGAAATTTTGAAGAAATTGTGACCGCGCGGCTTAGGGATTTTTCCAAAAATGTTGTTAAGACGTCGAGGGCTAATTCTGCTTCTGATGATAAAAACCCACCTGATTCCACTGAAAAACCTTTCAGGGGATCCTTTGCAACAGTTCAGCACCATTTTTGAATGAATTGCAGAATGTCAGATTTTTGCTGAAAATGTGACCGCGCGCCTTAGGGATTTTTTCAAAAAAAGTTGTTCAGAGGTCGCGGGCTAATTCTGTTTCCGATGATAAAAATCCACCTGTTTCCACTGAAAAACCTTTCAGGGGATCGTTTGCAACAGTTTGGCACCATTTCTGAGTGAATTGCAGAACGTCAGAAATTTTGAAGAAATTGTGACGGTGCGGCTTAGGGATTTTTTCAAACAAAGTTGTTCAGACGACGAGGGCTAATTCTGTTTCCGATGATAAATACCCACCTTTTTCCACCGAAAAACCCTTCAGGGGGTCCTTTGCAACACTTTAGCACCATTTCTGAGTGAATTGCAGAACGTCAGAAATTTTGATGAAATTGTGACCGCGCGGCTTAGGGATTTTTTCAAAAAAAGTTATTCAGACGTCGAGGGCTAATTCGGTTTCCGATGATAAATAGCCACCTGTTTCCAACAAAAAAGCCTTCAGGGCATCGTTTGCAACAGTTTGGCACCATCTTTGAATGAATTGCAGAACGTCAGATTTTTGCTGAAATTTTGACCGCGCGGCTTAGGGATTTTTTCAAAAAAAGTTGTTCAGACGTCGAGGGCTAATTCTGTTTCCGGTGATAGAAACTCACCTGTTTCCACTGAAAAACCTTTCAGGGGATCGTTTGCAACAGTTTGGCACCATTTCTGAGTGAATTGCAGAACGTCAGAAATTTTGCTGAAATTGTGACCGCGCAGCTTAGGGTTTTTTTCAAAAAAAGTTGTTCAGACGTCGAGGGCTAATTCTGTTTCCGATGATAAATACCCACCTGTTTCCAACGAAAAACCCTTCAGGGCATCGTTTGCAACAGTTTAGCACCATTTTTGAGTGAATTGCAGAATGCCAGAAATTTTGAAGAAATTGTGACCGCGCGGCTTAGGGATTTTTTCAAAAAAAGTTGTTCAAACGTCGATGGCTAATTCTGTTTGCGATGATACAAACCCATCTGTTTCCACTTAAAAACCTTTCAGGGGATCGTTTGCAACAGTTTGGCACCATTTTTGAGTGAATTGCAGAACGCCAGAAATTTTGAAGAAATTGTGACCGCGCCGCTTAGGGATTTTTGCAAAAAAAGTTGTTAATACGTCGAGGGCTAATTCTTTTTCTGATGATAAAAATCCACCTGTTTCCACCGAAAAACCTTTCAGGGGATCGTTTGCAACAGTTTGGCACCATTTCTGAGTGAATTGCAGAACGCCAGAAATTTTGAAGAAATTGTGACCGCGCGGCTTAGGGATTTTTTCAAAAAAAGTTGTTCAGACGTCGTGGGCTAATTCTGTTTCCGATGATAAATACCCACCTGTTTCCACCGAAAAAGCCTTCAGGGGATCCTTTGCAACAGTTTAGCACCATCTTTGAATGAATTGCAGAACGTCAGATTTTTGCTGAAAATGTGACCGCGTGGCTTAGGGATTTTTGCAAAAAAAGTTGTTCAGATGTCGAGGGCTAATTCTGTTTCCGGTGATAAAAACCCACCTGATTCCACTGAAAAACCTTTCAGGGGATCGTTTGCAACAGTTTGGCACCATTTCTGAGTGAATTGCAGAACGTCAGAAATTTTGAAGAAATTGTGACCGCGCGGCTTAGGGATTTTTTCAAAAAAAGTTGTTCCGACGTCGAGGGCTAATTCTGTTTCCGATGATAAATACCCACCTATTTCCATCGAAGAACCCTTCAGGGGATCGTTTGCAACAGTTTGGCATCATCTTTGAATGAATTGCAGAACGTCAGAAATTTTGAAGAAATTGTGACCGCGCGGTTAGGGATTTTTTCAAAAAAAGTTGTTCAGACGTCGAGGGCTAATTCTGTTTCCGATGATACAAACCCACCTGTTTCCACTTAAAAACCTTTCAGGGGATCGTTTGCAACAGTTTGGCACCATTTCTGAGTGAATTGCAGAACGTCAGAAATTTTGAAGAAATTGTGACCGCGCGGCTTAGGGATTTTTTCAAAAAAAGTTATTCAGAGGTCGAGGGCTAATTCGGTTTCCCATGATAAATACCCACCTGTTTCCAACGAAAAACCCTTCAGGGCATCGTTTTCAACAGTTTAGCACCATTTTGGAGTGAATTACAGAACATTCGATTTTTGCTGAAATTGTGACCGCGCGGCTTAGGGATTTTTTCAAAAAAAGTTGTTCAGACGTCGAGGGCTAATTCTGTTTCCGATGATAAAAACCCACCTGTTTTCACTGAAAAACCTTTCAGGGGATCCTTTGCAACAATTCAGCACCATTTTTGAATGAATTGCAGAACGTCAGATTTTTGCTGAAATTGTGACCGCGCGGCTTAGGGATTTTTTCAAGAAAAGTTGTTCAGACGTCGTGGGCTAATTCTGTTTCCGATGATAAAAACCCACCTGATTCAACTGAAAAACCCTTCAGGGGATCCTTTGCAACAGTTCAGCACCTTCTTTGACTGAATTGCAGAACGTCAGATTTTTGCTGAAATTGTGACCGCGCGGCTTAGGGATTTTTTCAAAAAAAGGTGTTCAGACGTCAAGGGCTAATTCTGCTTCCGGTGATAAAAACTCACCTGTTTCCACTGAAAAACCTTTCAGGGGATCGTTTGCAAGTTTGGCACCATTTCTGAGTGAATTGCAGAACGTCAGATTTTTGCTGAAATTGTGACCGCGCGGCTTAGGGATTTTTGCAAAAAAAGTTGTTCAGACGTCGAGGGCTAATTCTGTTTCCGGTGATAAAAACCCACCTGATTCCACTGAAAAACCTTTCAGGGGATCGTTTTGAACAGTTCAGCACCATTTTTGAATGAATTGCAGAATGCCAGATTTTTGCTGAAATTGTGACCGCGCGGCTTAGGGATTTTTTCAAAAAAGGTTATTCAGACGTCGAGGGCTAATTCGGTTTCCGATGATAAATAGCCACCTGTTTCCAACAAAAAAGCCTTCAGGGCATCGTTTGCAACAGTTTGGCACCATCTTTGAATGAATTGCAGAACGTCAGATTTTTGCTGAAATTTTGACCGCGCGGCTTAGGGATTTTTTCAAAAAAAGTTGTTCAGACGTCGATGGCTAATTCTGTTTCCGGTGATAAAAACTCACCTTTTTCCACTGAAAAACCTTTCAGGGGATCGTTTGCAACAGTTTGGAACCATTTCTGAGTGAATTGCAGAACGTCAGAAATTTTGCTGAAATTGTGACCGCGCGGCTTAGGGATTTTTTCAAAAAAAGTTGTTCAGACGTCGAGGGCTAATTCTGTTTCCGATGATAAATACCCACCTGTTTCCAACGAAAAACCCTTCAGGGCATCGTTTGCAACAGTTTAGCACCATTTTTGAGTGAATTGCAGAATGCCAGAAATTTTGAAGAAATTGTGACCGCGCGGCTTAGGGATTTTTTCAAAAAAAGTTGTTCAGACGTCGAGGGATAATTCTGTTTCCGATGATACAAACCCATCTGTTTCCACTTAAAAACCTTTCAGGGGATCGTTTGCAACAGTTTGGCACCATTTTTGAGTGAATTGCAGAACGTCAGAAATTTTGAAGAAATTGTGACCGCGCGGCTTAGGGATTTTTCCAAAAATGTTGTTAAGACGTCGAGGGCTAATTCTGCTTCTGATGATAAAAACCCACCTGATTCCACTGAAAAACCTTTCAGGTGATCCTTTGCAACAGTTCAGCACCATTTTTGAATGAATTGCAGAATGTTAGATTTTTGCTGAAAATGTGACCGCGCGCCTTAGGGATTTTTTCAAAAAAAGTTGTTCAGAGGTCGCGGGCTAATTCTGTTTCCGATGATAAAAATCCACCTGTTTCCACTGAAAAACCTTTCAGGGGATCGTTTGCAACAGTTTGGCACCATTTCTGAGTGAATTGCAGAACGTCAGAAATTTTGAAGAAATTGTGACGGTGCGGCTTAGGGATTTTTTCAAAAAAAGTTATTCAGACGTCGAGGGCTAATTCGGTTTCCGATGATAAATAGCCACCTGTTTCCAACAAAAAAGCCTTCAGGGCATCGTTTGCAACAGTTTGGCACCATCTTTGAATGAATTGCAGAACGTCAGATTTTTGCTGAAATTTTGACCGCGCGGCTTAGGGATTTTTTCAAAAAAAGTTGTTCAGACGTCGAGGGCTAATTCTGTTTCCGGTGATAGAAACTCACCTGTTTCCACTGAAAAACCTTTCAGGGGATCGTTTGCAACAGTTTGGCACCATTTCTGAGTGAATTGCAGAACGTCAGAAATTTTGCTGAAATTGTGACCGCGCAGCTTAGGGATTTTTTCAAAAAAAGTTGTTCAGACGTCGAAGGCTAATTCTGTTTCCGATGATAAATACCCACCTGTTTCCAACGAAAAACCCTTCAGGGCATCGTTTGCAACAGTTTAGCACCATTTTTGAGTGAATTGCAGAATGCCAGAAATTTTGAAGAAATTGTGACCGCGCGGCTTAGGGATTTTTTCAAAAAAAGTTGTTTAGACGTCGATGGCTAATTCTGTTTCCGATGATACAAACCCATCTGTTTCCACTTAAAAACCTTTCAGGGGATCGTTTGCAACAGTTTGGCACCATTTTTGAGTGAATTGCAGAACGCCAGAAATTTTGAAGAAATTGTGACCGCGCCGCTTAGGGATTTTTGCAAAAAAAGTTGTTAATACGTCGAGGGCTAATTCTTTTTCTGATGATAAAAATCCACCTGTTTCCACCGAAAAACCTTTCAGGGGATCGTTTGCAACAGTTTGGCACCATTTCTGAGTGAATTGCAGAACGCCAGAAATTTTGAAGAAATTGTGACCGCGCGGCTTAGGGATTTTTTCAAAAAAAGTTGTTCAGACGTCGTGGGCTAATTCTGTTTCCGATGATAAATACCCACCTTTTTCACCGAAAAAGCCTTCAGGGGATCGTTTGCAACAGTTTGGCACCATTTCTGAGTGAATTGCAGAACGTCAGAAATTTTGAAGAAATTGTGACGGTGCGGCTTAGGGATTTTTTCAAAAAAAGTTATTCAGACGTCGAGGGCTAATTCGGTTTCCGATGATAAATAGCCACCTGTTTCCAACAAAAAAGCCTTCAGGGCATCGTTTGCAACAGTTTGGCACCATCTTTGAATGAATTGCAGAACGTCAGATTTTTGCTGAAAATGTGACCGCGTGGCTTAGGGATTTTTGCAAAAAAAGTTGTTCAGATGTCGAGGGCTAATTCTGTTTCCGGTGATAGAAACTCACCTGATTCCACTGAAAAACCTTTCAGGGGATCGTTTGCAACAGTTTGGCACCATTTCTGAGTGAATTGCAGAACGTCAGAAATTTTGCTGAAATTGTGACCGCGCAGCTTAGGGATTTTTTCAAAAAAAGTTGTTCCGACGTCGAGGGCTAATTCTGTTTCCGATGATAAATACCCACCTATTTCCATCGAAGAACCCTTCAGGGGATCGTTTGCAACAGTTTGGCATCATCTTTGAATGAATTGCAGAACGTCAGAAATTTTGAAGAAATTGTGACCGCGCGGTTAGGGATTTTTTCAAAAAAAGTTGTTCAGACGTCGAGGGCTAATTCTGTTTCCGATGATACAAACCCACCTGTTTCCACTTAAAAACCTTTCAGGGGATCGTTTGCAACAGTTTGGCACCATTTCTGAGTGAATTGCAGAACGTCAGAAATTTTGAAGAAATTGTGACCGCGCGGCTTAGGGATTTTTTCAAAAAAAGTTATTCAGAGGTCGAGGGCTAATTCGGTTTCCCATGATAAATACCCACCTGTTTCCAACGAAAAACCCTTCAGGGCATCGTTTTCAACAGTTTAGCACCATTTTGGAGTGAATTACAGAACATTCGATTTTTGCTGAAATTGTGACCGCGCGGCTTAGGGATTTTTTCAAAAAAAGTTGTTCAGACGTCGAGGGCTAATTCTGTTTCCGATGATAAAAACCCACCTGTTTTCACTGAAAAACCTTTCAGGGGATCCTTTGCAACAATTCAGCACCATTTTTGAATGAATTGCAGAACGTCAGATTTTTGCTGAAATTGTGACCGCGCGGCTTAGGGATTTTTTCAAGAAAAGTTGTTCAGACGTCGTGGGCTAATTCTGTTTCCGATGATAAAAACCCACCTGATTCAACTGAAAAACCTTTCAGGGGATCCTTTGCAACAGTTCAGCACCATCTTTGACTGAATTGCAGAACGTCAGATTTTTGCTGAAATTGTGACCGCGCGGCTTAGGGATTTTTTCAAAAAAAGGTGTTCAGACGTCAAGGGCTAATTCTGCTTCCGGTGATAAAAACTCACCTGTTTCCACTGAAAAACCTTTCAGGGGATCATTTGCAAGTTTGGCACCATTTCTGAGTGAATTGCAGAACGTCAGATTTTTGCTGAAATTGTGACCGCGCGGCTTAGGGATTTTTGCAAAAAAAGTTGTTCAGACGTCGAGGGCTAATTCTGTTTCCGGTGATAAAAACCCACCTGATTCCACTGAAAAACCTTTCAGGGGATCGTTTTCAACAGTTCAGCACCATTTTTGAATGAATTGCAGAACGTCAGATTTTTGCTGAAATTGTGACCGCGCGCCTTAGGGATTTTTTCAAAAAAAGTTGTTCAGAGGTCGAGGGCTAATTCTGTTTCTGATGGTAAAAATCCACCTGTTTCCACCGAAAAACCTTTCAGGGGATCGTTTGCAACTGTTTGGCACCATTTCTGAGTGAATTGCAGAACGTCAGAAATTTTGAAGAAATTGTGACCGCGCAGCTTAGGGATTATTTCAAAAAAAGTTGTTCAGATGTCATGGGCTAATTCTGTTTCCGATGATAAATACCCACCTGTTTCCACCGAAAAACCCTTCATGTGATCCTTTGCAACAGTTTAGCACCATCTTTGAATGAATTGCAGAACGTCAGATATTTGCTGAAATTGTGACCGCGCGGCTTAGGGATTTTTTCAAAAAAAGTTGTTCAGACGTCGAGGGCTAATTCTGCTTCCGATGATAAATACCCACCTGTTTCCACCGAAAAACCCTTCAGGGGATCGTTTGCAACAGTTTAGCACCATTTTTGAGTGAATTGCAGAATGCCAGGAATTTTGAAGAAATTGTGACCGCGCGGCTTAGGGATTTTTGCAAAAAAAGTTGTTAAGACTTCAAGGGCTAATTCTGTTTCTGATGATAAAAACCCACCTGATTCCACTGAAAAACCTTTCAGGGGATCCTTTGCAACAGTTCAGCACCATTTTTGAATGAATTGCAGAACGCCAGAAATTTTGCTGAAATTGTGACCGCGCGGCTTAGGGATTTTTTCAAAAAATGTTGTTCAGACGTCGAGGGCTAATTCTGTTTCCGATGATAAATACCCATCTGTTTCCAACGAAAAACCCTTCAGGGCATCGTTTGCAACAGTTTAGCACCATTTCTGAGTGAATTGCAGAACGTCAGAAATTTTGAAGAAATTGTGACCGCGCGGCTTAGGGATTTTTTCAAAAAAAGTTGTTCAGACGTCGAGGGCTAATTCTGTTTCCCATGATAAATACCCATCTGTTTTCAACGAAAAACCCTTCAGGGCATCGTTTGCAACAGTTTAGCACCATTTTTGAGTGATTTGCAGAATGCCAGAAATTTTGAAGAAATTGTGACCGCGCGGCTTAGGGATTTTTTCAAAAAAAGTTATTCAGACGTCGAGGGCTAATTCGGTTTCCGATGATAAATAGCCACCTGTTTCCAACAAAAAAGCCTTCAGGGCATCGTTTGCAACAGTTTGGCACCATCTTTGAATGAATTGCAGAACGTCAGATTTTTGCTGAAATTTTGACCGCGCGGCTTAGGGATTTTTTCAAAAAAAGTTGTTAATACGTCGAGGGCTAATTCTTTTTCTGATGATAAAAATCCACCTGTTTCCACCGAAAAACCTTTCAGGGGTTCGTTTGCAACAGTTTGGCACCATTTCTGAGTGAATTGCAGAACGCCAGAAATTTTGAAGAAATTGTGACCGCGCGGCTTAGGGATTTTTTTCAAAAAAAGTTGTTCAGACGTCGTGGGCTAATCATGTTTCCGATGATAAATACCCACCTGTTTCCACCGAAAAAGCCTTCAGGGGATCCTTTGCAACAGTTTAGCACCATCTTTGAATGAATTGCAGAACGTCAGATTTTTGATGAAAATGTGACCGCGTGGCTTAGGGATTTTTGCAAAAAAAGTTGTTCAGATGTCGAGGGCTAATTCTGTTTCCGGTGATAAAAACCCACCTGATTCCACTGAAAAACCTTTCAGGGGATCGTTTGCAACAGTTTGGCACCATTTCTGAGTGAATTGCAGAACGTCAGAAATTTTGAAGAAATTGTGACCGCGCGGCTTAGGGATTTTTTCAAAAAAAGTTGTTCCGATGTCGAGGGCTAATTCTGTTTCCGATGATAAATACCCACCTATTTCCATCGAAGAACCCTTCAGGGGATCGTTTGCAACAGTTTGGCATCATGAATTGCAGAACGTCAGAAATTTTGAAGAAATTGTGACCGCGCGGTTAGGGATTTTTTCAAAAAATGTTGTTCAGACGTTGAGGGCTAATTCTGTTTTCGATGATACAAACCCACCTGTTTCCACTTAAAAACCTTTCAGGGGATCGTTTGCAACAGTTTGGCACCATTTCTGAGTGAATTGCAGAACGTCAGAAATTTTGAAGAAATTGTGACCGCGCGGCTTAGGGATTTTTTCAAAAAAGTTATTCAGAGGTCGAGGGCTAATTCGGTTTCCCATGATAAATACCCACCTGTTTCCAACGAAAAACCCTTCAGGGCATCGTTTTCAACAGTTTAGCACCATTTTGGAGTGAATTACAGAACATTCGATTTTTGCTGAAATTGTGACCGCGCGGCTTAGGGATTTTTTCAAAAAAATTTGTTCAGACGTCGAGGGCTAATTCTCTTTCCGATGATAAAAACCCACCTGTTTTCACTGAAAAACCTTTCAGGGGATCCTTTGCAACAATTCAGCACCATTTTTGAATGAATTGCAGAACCTCAGATTTTTCCTGAAATTGTGACCGCGCGGCTTAGGGATTTTTTCAAGAAAAGTTGTTCACACGTCGACGGCTAATTCTGTTTCCGATGATAAAAACCCACCTGATTCAACTGAAAAACCTTTCAGGGGATCCTTTGCAACAGTTCAGCACCATCTTTGACTGAATTGCAGAACGTCAGATTTTTGCTGAAATTGTGACCGCGCGGCTTAGGGATTTTTTCAAAAAAAGGTGTTCAGACGTCAAGGGCTAATTCTGCTTCCGGTGATAAAAACTCACCTGTTTCCACTGAAAAACCTTTCAGGGGATCGTTTGCAAGTTTGGCACCATTTCTGAGTGAATTGCAGAACGTCAGATTTTTGCTGAAATTGTGACCGCGCGGCTTAGGGATTTTTGCAAAAAAAGTTGTTCAGACGTCGAGGGCTAATTCTGTTTCCGGTGATAAAAACCCACCTGATTCCACTGAAAAACCTTTCAGGGGATCGTTTTCAACAGTTCAGCACCATTTTTGAATGAATTGCAGAACGTCAGATTTTTGCTGAAATTGTGACCGCGCGCCTTAGGGATTTTTTCAAAAAAAGTTGATCAGAGGTCGAGGGCTAATTCTGTTTCTGATGGTAAAAATCCACCTGTTTCCACCGAAAAACCTTTCAGGGGATCGTTTGCAACAGTTTGGCACCATTTCTGAGTGAATTGCAGAACGTCAGAAATTTTGAAGAAATTGTGACCGCGCGGCTTAGGGATTTTTTCAAAAAAAGTTGTTAAGATGTCGTGGGCTAATTCTGTTTCCGATGATAAATACCCACCTGTTTCCACCGAAAAACCCTTCATGTGATCCTTTGCAACAGTTTAGCACCATCTTTGAATGAATTGCAGAACGTCAGATATTTGCTGAAATTGTGACCGCGCGGCTTAGGGATTTTTTCAAAAAAAGTTGTTCAGACGTCGAGGGCTAATTCTGCTTCCGATGATAAATACCCACCTGTTTCCACCGAAAAACCCTTCAGGGGATCGTTTGCAACAGTTTAGCACCATTTTTGAGTGAATTGCAGAATGCCAGAAATTTTGAAGAAATTGTGACCGCGCGGCTTAGGGATTTTTGCAAAAAAAGTTGTTAAGACTTCAAGGGCTAATTCTGTTTCTGATGATAAAAACCCACCTGATTCCACTGAAAAACCTTTCAGGGGATCCTTTGCAACAGTTCAGCACCATTTTTGAATGAATTGCAGAACGCCAGAAATTTTGCTGAAATTGTGACCGCGCGGCTTAGGGATTTTTTCAAAAAATATTGTTCAGACGTCGAGGGCTAATTCTGTTTCCGGTGATAAAAACCCACCTGATTCCACTGAAAAACCTTTCAGGGGATCGTTTTCAACAGTTCAGCACCATTTTTGAATGAATTGCAGAACGTCAGATTTTTGCTGAAATTGTGACCGCGCGCCTTAGGGATTTTTTCAAAAAAAGTTGTTCAGAGGTCGAGGGCTAATTCTGTTTCTGATGGTAAAAATCCACCTGTTTCCACCGAAAAACCTTTCAGGGGATCGTTTGCAACAGTTTGGCACCATTTCTGAGTGAATTGCAGAACGTCAGAAATTTTGAAGAAATCGTGACCGCGCGGCTTAGGGCTTTTTTCAAAAAAAGTTGTTCAGATGTTGTGGGCTAATTCTGTTTCCGATGATAAATACCCACCTGTTTACACCGAAAAACCCTTCAGGTGATCCTTTGCAACAGTTTAGCACCATCTTTGAATGAATTGCAGAACGTCAGAAATTTGCTGAAATTGTGACCGCGCGGCTTAGGGATTTTTTCAAAAAAAGTTGTTCAGACATCGAGGGCTAATTCTGTTTCCGGTGATAAAAACTCACCTGTTTCCACTGAAAAACCTTTCAGGGGATCGTTTGCAACAGTTTGGCACCATTTCTGAGTGAATTGCAGAACGTCAGAAATTTTGAAGAAATTGTGACCGCGCGGCTTAGGGATTTTTTCAAAAAAAGTTGTTCCGACGTTGAGGGCTAAATCTGTTTCCGATGATAAATACGCACCTATTTCCACCGAAAACCCTTCAGGGGATCATTTGCAACAGTTTGGCATCATCTTTGAATGAATTGCAGAACGTCAGAAATTTTGAAGAAATTGTGACCGCGCGGCTTAGGGATTTTTTCAAAAAAAGTTGTTCAGAGGTCGCGGGCTAATTCTGTTTCCGATGTAAAAAATCCACCTGTTTCCACCAAAAAACCTTTCAGGGGATCGTTTGCAACAGTTTGGCACCATTTCTGAGTGAATTGCAGAACGTCAGAAATTTTGAAGAAATTGTGACCGCGCGGCTTAGGGATTTTTTGAAAAAAAGTTATTCAGACGTCGAGGGCTAATTCGGTTTCCGATGATAAATACCCACCTCTTTCCACCGAAAAACCCTTCAGGGGATCGTTTGCAACAGTTTAGCACCATTTATGAGTGAATTACACAACACCACAAATTTTGAAGAAATTGTGACCGCGCGGCTTAGGGATTTTTGCAAAAAAAGTTGTTAAGACGTCGAGGGCTAATTCTGTTTCCGATGATAAAAACCCACCTGATTCCACTGAAAAACCTTTCAGGGGATCCTTTGCAACAGTTCAGCACCATTTTTGAATGAATTTCAGAACGTCAGATTTTTGCTGAAATTGTGACCGCGAGCCTTAGGGATTTTTTCAAAAAAAGTTGTTCAGACGTCGAGGGCTAATTCTGCTTCCGATGATAAATACCCGCCTGTTTCCACCGGAAAACCCTTCAGGGGATCGTTTGCAACAGTTTAGCACCATTTTTGAGTGAATTGCAGGACGCCAGAATTTTTGAAGAAATTGTGACCGCGCGGCTTAGGGATTTTTGCAAAAAAAGTTGTTAAGACGTCGAGGGCTAATTCTGTTTCTGATGATAAAAACCCACCTGATTCCACTGAAAAACCTTTCAGGGGATCCTTTGCAACAGTTCAGCACTATTTTTGAATGAATTGCAGAACGTCAGATTTTTTATGAAATTGTGACTGCGAGGCTTAGGGATTTTTTCAAAAAACGTTGTTCAGACGTCGAGGGCTAATTCTGTTTCCGATGATAAAAACCCACCTGTTTCCACTTAAAAACCTTTCAGGGGATCGTTTGCAACAGTTTAGCACCATTTTTGAATGAATTACACAACGCCACAAATTTTGAAGAAATTGTGACCGCGCGGCTTAGGGATTTTTTCAAAAAACGTTGTTCAGACGTCGAGGGCAAATTTTATTTCCGATGATAAAAACCCACCTCTTTCCACCGAAAAACCCTTCAGGGGATCGTTTGCAACAGTTTAGCACCATTTTTGAGTGAATTACACAACGCCACAAATTTTGAAGAAATTGTGACCGCGCGGCTTAGGGATTTTTGCAAAAAAAAGTTGTTAAGACGTCGAGGGCTAATTCTGTTTCCGATGATAAAAACCCACCTGATTCCACTGAAAAACCTTTCAGGGGATCCTTTGCAACAGTTCAGCACCATTTTTGAATGAATTTCAGAACGTCAGATTTTTGCTGAAATTGTGGCCGCACGCCTTAGGGATTTTTTCAAAAAAAGTTATTCAGACGTCAAGGGCTAATTCGGTTTCCGATGATAAATACCCACCTGTTTCCAACGAAAAACCCTTCAGGGCATCGTTTGCAACAGTTTAGCACCATTTTGGAGTGAATTGCAGAACGCCAGAAATTTTGCTTAAATTGTGACCGCGCGGCTTAGGGATTTTTTCAAAAAAAGTTGTTCAGAGGTCGAGGGCTAATTCTGCTTCCGATTGTAAATACCCACCTGTTTCCACCGAAAAACCCTTCAGGGGATCTTTTGCAACAGTTTAGCACCATTTTTGAGTGAATTGCAGAACGCCAGAAATTTTGAAGAAATTGTGACCGCGCGGCTTAGGGATTTTTGCAAAAAAAGTTGTTAAGACTTCAAGGGCTAATTCTGTTTCTGATGATAAAAACCCACCTGATTCCACTGAAAAACCTTTCAGGGGATCCTTTGCAACAGTTCAGCACCACTTTTGAATGAATTGGAGAACGCCAGAAATTTTGCTGAAATTGTGACCGCGCGGCTTAGGGATTTTTTCAAAAAAAGTTGCTCAGACGTCGAGGGCTAATTCTGTTTCCGGTGATAAAAACTCACCTGTTTCCACTGAAAAACCTTTCAGGGGATCGTTTGCAACAGTTTGGCACCATTTCTGAGTGAATTGCAGAACGTCAGAAATTTTGAAGAAATTGTGACCGCGCGGCTTAGGGATTTTTTCAAAAAAAGTTGTTCCGACGTCGAGGGCTAATTCTGTTTCCGATGATAAATACCCACCTGTTTCCACTGAAAAACCTTTCAGGGGATCGTTTGCAACAGTTTGGCATCATCTTTGAATGAATTGCAGAACGTCAGAAATTTTGAAGAAATTGTGACCGCCCGGTTAGGGATTTTTTCAAAAAAAGTTGTTCAGACGTCGAGGTCTAATTCTGTTTCCGATGATAAATACCCACCTGTTTCCAACGAAAAACCCTTCAGGGCATCGTTTGCAACAGTTTAGCACCATTTTGGAGTGAATTGAAGAATGCTAGAAATTTTGAAGAAATTGTGACCGCGCGGCTTAGGGATTTTTTCAAAAAAAGTTGTTCAGAGGTCGAGGGCTAATTCTGTTTCCGATGATAAATACCCACCTGTTTCCACCGAAAAACCCTTCAGGGGATCTTTTGCAACAGTTTAGTGCCATCTTTGAATGAATTGCAGAACGTCAGATTTTTGCTGAAATTGTGACCGCGCGGCTTAGGGATTTTTTCAAAAAAAGTTGTTCAGACGTCGAGGGCTAATTCTGTTTCGGATGATAAAAACCCACCTGTTTCCACTGAAAAACCTTTCAGGGGATCGTTTGCAACAGTTTGGCACCATTTCTGAGTGAATTGCAGAATGTCAGAAATTTTGAAGAAATTGTGACCGCGCGGCTTAGGGATTTTTTCAAAAAAAGTTGTTCAGACGTCGAGGGCTAATTCTGTTTCCGATGATAAATACCCACCTGTTTCCACCGAAAAACCCTTCAGGGGATCCTTTGCAACAGTTTAGCACCATCTTTGAATGAATTGCAGAACGTCAGATTTTTGCTGAAATTGTGACCGCGCGGCTTAGGGATTTTTTCAAAAAAAGTTGTTCAGAGGTCGTGGGCTAATTCTTCAGTGGAAACAGGTGGGTATTTATCATCGGAAACAGAATTAGCCCTCGACGTCTGAACAACTTTCTTTGAAAAAATCCCTAAGCCGCGCGGTCACAATTTCTTCAAAATTTCTGACGTTCTGCAATTCACTCAGAAATGGTGCCAAACTGTTGCAAACGATTCCCTGAAAGGTTTTTCGGTGGAAAGAGGTGGGTATTTATCATCGGAAACACAATTAGCCCTCGACGTCTGAACAACTTTTTTTGAAAAAATCCCTAAGCCGCGCGGTCACAATTTCAGCAAATATCTGACGTTCTGCAATTCATTCAAAGATGGTGCTAAACTGTTGCAAAGGATCCCCTGAAGGGTTTTTCGGTGGAATCAGGTGGGTTTTTATCATCGGAAACAGAATTAGCCCTCGACGTCTGAACAACTTTTTTTGAAAAAATCCCTAAGCCGCGCGGTCACAATTTCTTCAAAATTTCTGGCGTTCTGCAATTCACCCAAAAATGGTGCTAAACTGTTGCAAACGATGCCCTGAAGGGTTTTTCGTTGGAAACAGGTGGGAATTTATCATCGGAAACAGAATTAGCCCTCGACGTCTGAACAACTTTTTTTGAAAAAATCCCTAAGCCGCGCGGTCACAATTTCAGCAAAAATCTGTTTTAACAACGCTCTGGGACGCGTACACACCGCCCGTCACCCTCCTCAACAAAAATAAAACAACTTTCATAAACAAAACTACTTAGACTAGAGGAGGTAAGTCGTAACATGGTAAGCGTACCGGAAGGTGTGCTTGGACTAACAAAAAGTAGCTTACTTAAAGCACCCAGCTTACAACTGGGAGATGCCGCATTTTAAAACACGACCTTTTTGAGCCCACAACTTCAGCCAAACAAACCTACAAAACCCCAAACAACGCCCACAAACCAAAACATTTTTCTGGTCAGTAAATGAGATTAAACCCCTCCTTGGCCTTACAAGTACTGCAAGGGAATAATGAAAGAATAATGAAAAACTTTAAGCATAAAACAGCAAAGACCAACCCCTATACCTCCTGCATCATGGTTTAGCAATACCCCTTCAGACAAAGCAAACCTTTAGCCTGCCCCCCCGAAACCAAACGAGCTATTTTTGGGCAGCTATAAATTAGAGCACACCCGTCCCTGTAGCAAAAGGGTGGGAAGACCTAAAAATAGAGGCAAAAAGCCAATCGAGCTTGGTGATAGCTGGCTGCTCAATAAAAGAATTTAAGTTCAACTTTAGGCATATACCAACCAACACCTCCAAATTCATTTTTTCCCCCTAAAGAAAATCAATGGGGGTACAGCCCCATTGAACCGGAATACAGCCCGAACTGAGAGAAACCTATTTACTTATTTTAAGTAGGCCTCAAAGCAGCCACCATACAATCGCGTTATAGCAGTTTAACCAAGATAATTCCAACAATCTAAATTAATCTCCTGACATACCTCTGAGCCATTCTATAATACTATAGAAATACCAATGCTAAAATTAGTAATAAGAAACATTAATTTCTCTTTGCATTCCCTTAAATCAGAATAGAAAACCTACTGATAATTAACAATACCACATGACCACATATTTACCCTAGACAAAAGTCATCTTAAAAACTTGTTAACCCAACACAGGCATGCATAAAAGAAAGGCAAAAAGCCGTAAAAGGAACTCGGCAAAAACTTGTCCCAACTGTTTACCAAAAACATAGCCTTTAGCCCCACAAGTATTAAAGGTCCCGCCTTCCCAGTGACTCTTTAAACGGCCGCGGTATCCTAACCGTGCAAAGGTAGCATAATCACTTGTCCCCTAAATAGGGACTGGAATGAACGGCTAAATGAGGACAAAACTGTCTCTTACGGACTGGCCAATGAAATTGATCTTCCAGTACAAAAGCTGGAATAAACCCATAAGACGAGAAGACCCTGTGGAGCTTCAAAACCAAAACCACTAAACATGCTTCTTGGGTTTTTAGTTGGGGCTACTTTGGAGCAAAAAAACCCCTCCAAAACATGAATTTAATTATTAAGATTAACACACCAAAAATAATTTTACTAGACCCAGCAATGCTTTATATTGTCTGACCAATGAACCAAGTTACCCCAGGGATAACAGCGCCATCCTCTTCTAGAGTCCCTATCGACAAGAGGGTTTACGACCTCGATGTTGGATCAGGACACCCCTATAGTGCAACCGCTATAAAAGGTTTGTTTGTTCAATGATTAAAGTCCTACGTGATCTGAGTTCAGACCGGAGAAATCCAGGTCGGTTTCTATCTATGCAGCACTATTTTTAGTACGAAAGGACCAAAATAGTGGGACCCATGCTAAACAAAAGTCCTAATAAAAACTGCTGACTTCTACTAAAGTAGTTAATATGCCCACCTTCTTTATCAAAATAAGATTTATTAAGGTGGCAGAGTCAAGTAATGCAAAAGACCTAAAATCTTTCTACAGGGAAGCAAATTCCCTTCTTAATAATGCAGAAATTTATAACATATATTATTAACCCAATCTCATATATTATTCCTATTCTTATCGCTGTAGCATTCTTAACACTACTTGAACGAAAGGTTTTAGGTTACATGCAACTCCGAAAAGGCCCAAACATAGTTGGACCTTTTGGAATTCTACAACCAATTGCCGATGGTATTAAACTATTTATTAAAGAACCTATTCGCCCAACACATGCATCCCCAACACTCTTTATTTTAGCCCCAACCATAGCCCTATTACTAGCTCTAATAATATGAATCCCTATACCCATACCCTATCCCTTAGCAGATATAAACTTAGGTCTCCTATTTCTCCTTGCCCTCTCAAGCATAATAGTCTATACAATTCTTTGATCCGGATGAGCATCCAACTCAAAATATGCTCTAATAGGAGCTCTCCGAGCCATCGCACAAACAATTTCCTACGAAGTCACCTTAGGCATTATTTTACTTTCCATCATTATGCTAACCGGCGCCTTTACAATATCCACCCTCATTATTACACAAGAACACACATGATTAATTTTACCTACCTGACCTCTAGCCATAATATGATATGTGTCAACCCTAGCAGAAACAAACCGAGCACCATTTGACCTAACAGAAGGAGAGTCTGAACTTGTTTCAGGGTTCAATGTAGAATATGCAGCAGGACCTTTCGCACTTTTTTTTCTAGCTGAATACATAAACATTTTAATAATAAACACACTATCATGCATTCTATTCTTCAGCCCAACAACTACTTTACAAACAGAACTTTTTACAATTAACCTAATAACAAAAACTACCCTACTAACTATTGGATTTCTGTGAGCCCGAGCCTCTTACCCACGATTTCGCTACGACCAACTAATACATCTTCTATGAAAACAATTCCTCCCAATTACCTTAGCACTATACTTATGATATGTCTCACTCCCAATTTCGTTAGCCGGCCTTCCACCATTAAACTAACCCATTAGGACGTGTGCCCGAGATTTAGGGGTTACTTTGATAGAGTAAACCACAGGGACTTATTAACCCCTCACCTCCTCTAGAAGAATGGGATTTGAACCCACACCTAAGACTCCAAAACTCTTTGTACTACCGATATACTATCCCCTAGTAAAGTCAGCTAATAAAGCTCTTGGGCCCATACCCCAAAAATGTTGGTCAAACCCTTCCTTTACTAATGAACCCCTACATTATATCCATCCTAATCTGTAATTTAGCCCTTGGAACAATTATTACAGTGAAGCCTTAATTACTTGGGATCCATTTGCCCGCTTACCCAGGACGCAGAGGTGACAAAGAAGCACCAGGGATTCAGTTCCTTCGGAGAAAAAGTTTATTGTGATCTGCGCAGAGACCACCAGCGGAATTATTTCCAAAGGCTGGGGGCCCCTAAAACACGTAAGCAAGCAGTTTTTATACCCTAGCAGCACCTCCCAACCACCCCACCACCAGTAACGTATCATATCATATTCCCCCCTTTGCCTTATGGCCTCATTGGGTGTTACCAGAGCATTTTGGCAGTGCACTCCTTTCGCTTATCAGTCAAACCTGCATATCTTATTTGCTCCAGATGCATTTCTCCTCCTGCTCTCCGGGCGTTGCCTTCCAACTGTCAATGCACCCCCCCTGCCCACTCCCTTCATTTCCCTCCTCTTCTTCTGAACAACCTAACCCATAGGTTCGTTCGCAGGGATAGGCCTATACTCTCGCATGAGGGCAATCACACGGGGTCCCATCATTCGGGACATCATTTTTTTGCATCATCTGTTGCAAAAGCAGGGAATACAGAAGCAGAGCAAAAGCAAAATTAGCAAAGGTCCCATAAGCATAGCAAAGAGCCCCCGGAGCCACCCTGTTGGGAGGAAATTGTCTAGTAGGACATATCCCATCCTTCCTTCCCAAGTTTGTACAGGAACATGGGCTACTTTTTCTGCCAATTGAAGCCACTTGTTATAGAGACTCTGAGCCCCCTGTCTTCTCATTTCATGTGTGGGGAAAATGCTATTACGATTTAAGACCTGGAAGCATTTGGCCTTGGGAGTGGATTCTCCCACCATAAATAGGAGAAGGATCATCAAGGGGATGGAGGGGGATCGCTTCCTTCCAGAAAACCTGTGGCGTTTGTGCCAACAGAAATATAACAGCATCCATATAATCAAGGCAGTACATGTCACCCCTATCCACCATGCCCGATGGTTCCAAGGTTCCTCCCACCATTCCTTAATCATGATAAGGGTCTGGGGAAGGTTTTGGCCTGCCTGGGCGTTCAGGGCGATCAGGATAAAAGGGGTCGTGGAAACCTCCAAGGATCAAATCCTATAGTATGCAAATAGAACCCTTCTAGTCCTGCGGGGTGACTATATCCTTGGTGGGTGGAGGGCAAACACAAGCCCCACGGGGAAGGAGCCCAAGGTTGGTAGATTACCACACACCCACAAGAGTAGGTGGCAGCATTGACACAGCCAGCACTTGGTGTCAAAATACCCACGGGCTCTTCCTCACACCAAATAATACACACTAGAGTTCTTTCGGAATTTAAAACATTATCAGGTGGTGTTACTCAAACTGCAGGCACGCTGGGAGCGCTGCCGGCGGGCGCTCCTCCCATCCACTTCTCCAGCCGTGCCTAGAGGTCCGGAGTGATACCAGCAGAGCGGTCGTCCGCTGGGCGCCTGTGTACGTACATACTGCCACAAGCAAATAATGATACAATCCACATCGAGGTAATTCAGTCCACAACAAGGTCCTCCATGGGTGCCATCCCACTGTGCTGAACTCCTGGTGGAGCCAAGTGTCCAGTTCTAGGGTTGTTCCTTTGGCACAACATGCATTTCCTGGAAGCTTGGGCAGCCAGTTGGTAAAGGTTGGCCACAT
This sequence comes from Podarcis melisellensis, assembly GCF_964234715.1. Taxonomy (NCBI): domain Eukaryota; kingdom Metazoa; phylum Chordata; class Lepidosauria; order Squamata; family Lacertidae; genus Podarcis; species Podarcis melisellensis. The sequence continues at coordinate 1,177,708 of NW_028113158.1, read as the reverse complement.
AAAAACACTTTTCCAGCTGCTTGGTCATGTCATCAGGTCCCACATGGGTGGACTCATGGTACCGCTGAATTACTTGCCGGGATAATGATCCTGGGATCCATATCCGGTCATCAGGGGTGAGATACCATCCTTCTTTAGAGAGCCTTAGCTCCTCAGCGTCTGCGGTAGCCACCTCATGGGCAGAGTACCTTGGTTTCAAGGTGCTATCCAGAATTTCTTCTGGTACCAGGGCCCCAATGAAAGGTGTTGGGGATGAACCCCGGGCTGCTTCCTTTGCTACCCGGTCAGCCAGGCGGTTTCCCCTGGCCTCTTCACTAGGTCCAGTTTTGTGTCCATAACAGTGTATCACTGCCACTGCTTCAGGTTCCCAGACAGCGTCCAGAAGGTCTAAGAGCGCCTGAGGGTGCGCCACTTGACCCCCTCTGGAGGTGAGCAGACCTCTTTCCTTCCACAGTGCCCCGTGGGCATGCAGGGTGAGGAAAGCGTACTTTGAGTCAGTATAAATATTGATCTTTTCCCCTTTTGCTAGACACAGGGCCCTGGTAAGTGCCGTTATTTCAGCCAGTTGGGCTGAGGTTCCCAGTGGGAGTGAACTGGCCTCAACCACGTTGTTTTCAAGGGCTACCACTGCATATCCTGCCTTTCGCTGTCCAGCCTCAACAAAGCTGTTTCCATCCACAAACCATGAAGGCCAATGTGGGTTTGCCTCATCCTTCAGGTCAGGCCTGCTGGAATACACTTCATCCATGACCTCTACACAATCATGGGTCGGTCCCTCACCTTCTCCTACCGGTAATAAGGTAGCTGGGTTAAGGGCTGTGGTAACCTGAAACTTCAGGCGTGGATGTAATAACAACATCTGGCACTTCCTCATTTTTGCTTGTGATAGGAAATAGGTGCCTTTCATGTCAAGTAAGGCTGGGACTGCGTGTGGAGTCACACAAGTGGTGTCTTGTCCGAACGTGAATTTATCTGCCTTTGTGAGTAGGGTGGCCACTGCCACAACCGCTCTCATACAGGGGGGCAACCCTTGTTCTGTTGAGGTTAGCCTCTCTGACAAGTATGCAACGGGTTGCTGCCAATTGCCCAGTTTCTGGCATAAAACTCCCTTGGCTACCCCCTGGTCTTCATCTATGAACAGGGTAAAAGGCTTCTCGGGGTTTGGGATGCCAAGCGCTGGGGCTTGTTGTAATGCCACTTTGAGATCCTGAAAAGCCTGCTGCTGTTCCCTGCCCCATATAAAAGGATCCTTCTCTGTTCCCCTAGTTGACTCATGCAGGGGCCGAGCAATGCTGCTGTAGTTAGGTATCCATATCCTACAGAACCCTGCGGATCCCAGAAAACCACGGAGCTCCCTGCGGTTTTTTTTTTTGGTTTTTTTTTGTTTTGGCTCTGGTATTTGGATAATAGCCTGTTTTCTTTCCTCCCTTAGAGTTCGCTGTTGGTGAGAGATGTCAAAACCAAGGTATTTTACAGTTGGTTGACATATCTGCGCCTTCTTCTTGGATACCCGGTATCCAGCCTCGGCCAGGTGGTTTAACAAGTCCTTGGTGGCTTTTATGATTCTGAATCACTTCCCTAACTCTCATCACCTACGGTCTGCAAATAATAACATCCTCAAGGTCCCAGGCCTCAGAGAGGTCAGGCTGGCCTCAACTAGAGCCAGGGCCTTCTCGGCTGCGGCTCCAATCTGGTGGAACGCTCTGTCACAAGAGACTAGGGCCCTGCGGGACCTGACATCTTTCCGCAGGGCCTGCAAGACAGAGTTGTTCCACCAGGCCTTTGGTCAGGGCACAGCCTGACTCCCTCCTCTGGCAACCTGCACAGAATCTTGCTTAATCAGTTGCCATTAATTTGATTTCAATTGATTTTTATAATGAAATATTTTTAGAATAGTTACAGATAGGTAGCCGTGTTGGTCTGCCATAGTCAAGACAAAAACAAAAAACAAAAAAAGGTGCTACTGGAAGGATTTTTTTTTTTTTTTTAGAACGTGCAATTATCTGATTGTTTGATTGTTTTGATTGTTGTTAGCCGCCCTGAGCCCGGCTTCGGCTGGGGAGGGCGGGATACAAATAAAATTTATTATTATTATTATCAAATTAGTAGGCTTCCGGGAGGCCCGCCTCATCCCAGTCAATACATGTTGGCGGTACGTATTTAAAGAATTTTGGCCTCCCACTTCTTGGTAATCCCAGTTAGGGGTTTCTCGGGGGGTAGGCGATATTTATGGCCACCTCACCCAGGTTTTGAGCCCGCAAATGCGCTCTTGCCTCAGTGTGGACTCTCCTAGTTTCTTCTGTAGTTAGTAGTGAGTCCAGGAGATATTGTAAATCATAAGTGGGATTATAAGTTTTAAAAATCCCTTCAAACAATTTTATAATTTTCGCTGGGTTCTCCTCAAAAGAGGGGTTCTGATTGCGCCAATTACATACATCTGCACTTGAGAAAGGCACATGTTAGACCGTATATGTTCGTGGCGCTGGCGCCCCGTTCACCCCTGGGGGTCCCGGTGGGTCATAAACCCGGCGCAGGGGGGCTATTTTCTCTGCTCTCTCCTTTTGTTTCTTGGCTGCCTTATGCAGGGCAGCTCTATCCCAAGCCTGTTCCCAATGTCTCTGTTTCTTCTTCCATTGCTCCCTTTTACACTCTGCGGCACTCACTAAGTGCCCACTAACGTCTATTTCTTCCTTAAAGTCATTTACAAAATCTCTAACTCTTTTCCTTTGTTCTTCAGTCCACCTCTTTCCACCCTTTGTCAACTTTCCAATAGTCTGTCTAAACTCCTCATCCTCTCCCTTTTCCTCATCCGATTCATCATCTTTGGCCTCCCCTGGCACTGCCATTGGTGGGGCATATGGGGGAGGAGGTCTCAATACACCTTCTTCTTCCGGGTCCTGTAAGACCGGGGGTTTTGGCTTCGTTCTGACCGCACACAGGCGGGCGCCCTGGTCTATTCTACTGCGGCAGGACTCCAGCCACGAGGGATTTTTTCCCACATTAGTTTTCCAGGTGGAAATATAAGGAATCTGGTCCGGGTGAACATTAACTATATTTTGCCACAGGGGGTCTATTAACTGCAGGTCGAGAGTGCCCTCTGATGGCCAGCCAGTACTTCACATAAAGTTCTAAGTCTCTCTTTCTGCAACTTAAAACCCCAATAGTCATGTTTTGTAGCTGTTCTCCAGTTATCCAGTAAACACTGCAAAGGGGTACATTTACTGCCTCCAGATCCCATGTCTAACAAAATACTCTGCTCCTATATGGGACTTCTCTTCAAACACACCGGTTTTGCTACAGACTGTGGCTTGGACGAGCTCGCGCTGCCAAGAAACTCACAATCCTACACACGCTTGGCCAAGGGGACGCTAAGCCCCGGCCTCACATATACATTCATCCTTTCACACCACACACAACACAGGCTCCCCTCTGTCCTCCCCTCCTACCCTCCTGGCGGCACTTTTACTGCCACGGCCAGGTGAGGTTGATCAAGCCTCTAGCCCCTTTCCCTTAGGGCTCACCTTTCTCCCGTTGTGGGTCCCTTTCCTCGGCCGTTGTTTTTCTCCCTTGACCGGGTGTCTCCACTTTGGGACGGTGTGGCTAGCTCCCCCTACAAACTGGCAGGGTGCGCGCTTGGAGCTGCGAGCACCAGCCCAAGCTGTTCACCGCGGTCGAGCCTGGCCTCCGGTCCAATGGGTTTGGGCAAATCCCGGACGAGCCCCCAAATCTGAAGCCTTAATTACTTGGGATCCATTTGCCCGCTTACCCAGGACGCAGAGGTGACAAAGAAGCACCAGGGATTCAGTTCCTTCGGAGAAAAAGTTTATTGTGATCTGCGCAGAGACCACCAGCGGAATTATTTCCAAAGGCTGGGGGCCCCTAAAACACGTAAGCAAGCAGTTTTTATACCCTAGCAGCACCTCCCAACCACCCCACCACCAGTAACGTATCATATCATATTCCCCCCTTTGCCTTATGGCCTCATTGGGTGTTACCAGAGCATTTTGGCAGTGCACTCCTTTCGCTTATCAGTCAAACCTGCATATCTTATTTGCTCCAGATGCATTTCTCCTCCTGCTCTCCGGGCGTTGCCTTCCAACTGTCAATGCACCCCCCCTGCCCACTCCCTTCAACAGCCGCTAGCTATCATTGATTCCTAGCCTGGGTTGGTCTAGAACTAAACACCTTCGCCTTCATCCCTATTCTAGCCAAACATCATCACCCACGAGCTACTGAAGCCGCAACTAAATATTTTATTATTCAAGCAACTGCTTCATCTATTATTCTATTTTCAAGTATTATTAATGCATGATACACTGGAACCTGAGATATTACTCAACTTACAACACAACCAACCCCTATCATACTATTAATTGCCCTAGCCATAAAACTAGGTCTAGCTCCCATACACTTTTGATTACCAGAAGTTATACAAGGCACTGATACAGTTACAGCCCTAATCATTGCAACATGACAAAAATTACCACCAATATCTTTACTTTACCTTATCTCCAACCAATTCCCAATAATACTTTTATCATTACTAGCCATCTCCTCCACCCTAATCGGAGGCTGATCCGGACTTAATCAAACCCAATTACGAAAAATTATAGCATTCTCATCAATCGGACATTTAGTATGAATAATCTCCATTTCACTTATTTCCCAAAAACTTCTTCTTCTAACCTTAGCAATTTATTTATTAATAACAACTTCAATATTTATTATCCTTATTACCTCAATAACCAAAACCACCAAAGATTTAGGAACAATATGAACAATTTCCCCAACACTTTCTACAATTATACTAATTACTCTTATAGCATTAGGAGGACTACCTCCACTAACCGGCTTCATTCCAAAATGATTAATTTTAAAAGAATTAACCACCAACCTCCTACTACCATTAGCGACTGCTCTCGCCCTATCCTCCTTATTAAGCCTAATATTCTACATACGCCTAAGTTATGTCTCAACTCTAACTATTTCTCCAAATACATCCAATAGTCCTATAAAATGACGATTTAAACCCACCAAACCAATTAGCCCAACCCCTATAATTATTAGTACACTTCTATTAATCCCAATTACACCTCTAATTTATACTTAGAAGCTTAGGTTAAATCCAAAACCAGAAGCCTTCAAAGCCTCTAATAGGGTCTATAAACCCCCTAGCTTCTGATTAAGACCTGTATAATTCTAATATACATCTTCTGAATGCAAACCAAACACTTTAATTAAGCTAAGGCCTAAACTAGATGGACAGGCCTCGATCCTGCAAAACTTTAGTTAACAGCTAAAAACCCTACCCAGCGGGCTTCCATCCTTCATCTTCTACCTATTTCTCTTCCCCCGTTTGGAAAAAAAACGGGGGAAGCCCCGGCACTTATAGGGTACTTCTCCAAATTTGCATTTTGGTGTGAAAACACCTCGGGACTGCTGGTAAAAAGAGGACTCAAACCTCCATAAAGGGGTTTACAGCCCCCCACCTAATTACTCGGCCATTCTACCTGTGTCATTGATTCGTTGATTATTTTCAACCAACCATAAAGATATTGGTACCTTATACCTTCTATTTGGTGCCTGAGCTGGTATAGTCGGCACAGCCCTCAGTCTTCTAATTCGAACAGAACTAAGTCAGCCCGGAACCCTTCTTGGTGACGACCAAGTTTATAACGTTATTGTTACAGCACATGCTTTTGTTATAATTTTCTTTTTAGTTATACCTGTAATAATTGGAGGCTTTGGAAATTGATTAATTCCCCTAATAATTGGTGCTCCTGATATAGCATTTCCACGAATAAACAACATAAGCTTCTGACTATTGCCCCCATCTTTACTCTTACTTCTTTCGTCTTCAGGCATTGAAGCAGGTGCTGGTACTGGCTGAACTGTTTACCCACCATTAGCTGGAAATATAGCCCATGCAGGAGCCTCAGTAGATCTAACCATCTTTTCGCTTCATTTAGCCGGAGTTTCCTCTATCCTAGGTGCAATTAACTTTATTACCACTTGCATTAATATAAAACCCCCTAATATAACACAATATCAGACTCCTTTATTTGTATGATCTGTCCTAATTACAGCTGTGCTTCTTCTCCTTTCTCTTCCTGTATTAGCTGCTGGCATCACTATATTATTAACAGATCGAAACTTAAATACATCCTTTTTTGATCCAGCTGGTGGAGGAGACCCAATTCTTTACCAACACTTATTTTGATTCTTTGGCCACCCAGAAGTATATATCCTTATTCTTCCAGGTTTTGGCATAATCTCCCACATTGTTACATATTATGCAGGTAAAAAAGAACCCTTTGGTTATATAGGAATAGTGTGAGCTATAATATCAATTGGTTTTTTAGGCTTTATTGTGTGAGCTCATCACATATTTACAGTAGGAATAGACGTTGATACCCGAGCCTACTTTACCTCAGCTACAATAATTATTGCTATTCCTACTGGGGTAAAAGTCTTTAGCTGACTTGCAACTCTTCATGGTGGAACAATTAAATGAGATGCCGCTATATTATGAGCATTGGGCTTTATTTTTTTATTTACAGTAGGGGGTCTTACAGGCATTATTTTAGCTAACTCCTCATTAGATATTGTCCTCCATGATACCTATTATGTAGTTGCTCATTTCCACTATGTCCTGTCAATAGGCGCTGTATTTGCAATTATAGGTGGGTTCGTCCACTGATTCCCCCTCTTTACAGGTTATACTTTACACTCTTCATGAACAAAAATCCAATTTGGCGTAATATTTACTGGAGTCAACATAACATTTTTTCCACAACATTTTCTTGGGTTAGCAGGTATACCCCGACGTTACTCTGATTACCCAGACGCATATACTCTTTGAAATACTATTTCATCAATTGGCTCTCTAATTTCCCTTACAGCTGTAGTCATAATAATATTTATTATTTGAGAAGCCCTAGCAGCTAAACGCGAAGTCTTTACTCTTGAATTAACACATACAAACTTAGAGTGACTTCACGGCTGTCCTCCTCCATACCATACATACGAAGAATCAACCTATGTACAGACCTCAAGGGAGGGGGGACTTGAACCACCTCTAACTAGTTTCAAGCCAGTAACACATCCTCTTATGTTTCTCCCCTTATAAGGTTCTAGTAAAACAATTACATAGCTCTGTCAGTGCTAAATTACAGACCACACAACCTGTGAACCTTGGTGGCACACCCAGCACAACTAGGCTTCCAAAATGCAGCCTCCCCCATCATAGAAGAGCTCCTTCATTTTCACGATCATGCATTAATAATTGTTTTTTTAATTAGTGCCCTAGTACTATATATTATTAGCCTAATATTATCAACAAAACTAACACATACTAATACAAAAGACGCCCAAGAAGTTGAAATAATTTGAACCATCCTTCCTGCAATTATTCTTATTTTAATTGCACTTCCATCCCTCCAAATTCTTTACTTAATAGACGAAATTAATAACCCACATCTAACTATCAAAGCTATTGGTCACCAATGATACTGAAGCTACGAATATACAGACTACGAAAACCTGCTGTTCGACTCCTATATAATCCCAACACATGATTTAAATCCAGGAAATTTTCGCCTACTAGAAGTAGATCACCGAGTTGTAATTCCAATAGAATCCCCCATTCGAATCTTAATTTCAGCAGAAGATGTTCTACATTCATGAGCTATCCCGGCACTTGGCATTAAAACTGATGCAGTCCCAGGTCGATTAAACCAAACCACCTTAATTACATCCCACCCCGGTCTATTTTATGGTCAATGCTCAGAAATTTGTGGGTCAAATCATAGCTTTATACCCATTATTGTAGAGTCAACACCCCTAAAACACTTCGAAGCATGATCTAAAATAATAATTTCTTCATCACTAAGAAGCTAACTTACAGCACTAGCCTTTTAAGCTAGAGAGGGAAATAATTTCCCTTAGTGATATGCCTCAACTTAACCCCTCCTCCTGATTCATAATATTTATACTAGTATGAATAGCCCTTATTATGTTTTTTACAAAAATTATTAGTACCAATTTTTACTCCTCAGCCCCACAACATAAAAAACAATCCAATAACTTTTACTGAACCTGACCATGGCCCTAAACTTTTTTGATCAATTTGCTATTCCTAGTATACTAGGAATTCCGTTAATTATTCCAGCTTTATTCTTTCCATTAACTATCTGATTTTCAACCAACCGCCTCATCCAAAATCGCTACTCAACCATTCAATCCTCACTCATCATCAATGCCACAAAACAAATAATATTACCTATTAGTATTACAGGACACAAATGAGCAAGTACTTTTATAGCACTCCTACTGATGCTTACACTATTTAATACCCTAGGCTTATTACCTTATACTTTTACCCCAACCACTCAGCTTTCAATAAATATGGCCCTTGCCATTCCAACCTGATTAATAACAGTCTTAATCGGCCTACGAAATCAACCAACCGCTTCACTAGGCCACCTTCTCCCAGAAGGTACACCAACACCACTAATTCCCATACTAGTAATAATCGAAACAGCTAGCTTGCTCATTCGTCCAATTGCACTAGGAGTACGCCTAACAGCCAACCTAACAGCCGGACATTTACTAATTCAACTAACCTCAACAGCAGTACTAGCCCTAATAAATACTATAATTTTAACTGCTTCAATAACTCTTATTACATTAGTCCTATTAACCTGCTTAGAAATAGCTGTTGCCTTAATTCAAGCATATGTTTTCGTACTACTTCTAACCCTTTACCTACAAGAAAACATCTAATGACTCACCAAGCACACCCATTTCACATAGTTGACCCTAGCCCATGACCTCTAACAGGGGCTATTGCAGCCCTTTTATTAACATCAGGCCTTGCAGCATGATTTCACTTCAATAATACAAACCTAATATATCTTGGCTTTATTATTATACTCTTAACAATACAACAATGATGACGAGATATTGTTCGCGAAGGCACATATCAAGGACACCATACTATGCCAGTTCAAAAAGGCCTACGATATGGCATAATTTTATTTATTACCTCAGAAGTATTATTCTTTGCCGGATTTTTCTGAGCTTTTTATCACTCAAGTCTCGCCCCTACCCCTGAACTTGGAGGCCAATGGCCTCCAACAGGAATCAATCCTTTAAACGCCTTTGAAGTCCCACTACTAAACACAGCTGTCTTATTAGCTTCCGGAGTAACAGTAACATGAGCCCACCATGCCTTAATAGAAGGAAAACGAACCGATGCTATTCAAGCACTATCTTTAACAATCTTACTTGGCATATATTTTACAGTTCTACAAGCCAGCGAATATCACGAAACATCATTTACTATCTCAGACAGTGTTTACGGCGCAACCTTCTTTGTAGCTACCGGTTTTCATGGCCTCCATGTAATTATTGGATCTACATTTCTCATTATTTGCCTTATTCGACAATCTCTCTTTCATTTTACAACAAATCACCACTTCGGATTTGAAGCAGCCGCCTGATATTGACATTTTGTAGATGTTGTATGACTATTCCTATATGTATCTATCTACTGATGAGGCTCTTACTTTTTTAATATAACTAATATAGATGACTTCCAATCATCCAACCCCAGTTTAACCTGGGAAAAAGTAATGAACCTTATATTAATACTGATTTTTGCTACACTAATTTCCCTTATCTTAATACTAGTAAGCTTTTGACTACCTCAAATATTACCAGACATAGAAAAACTTTCCCCCTATGAATGTGGATTTGATCCACTAGGATCAGCACGCCTTCCATTCTCCATCCGTTTTTTCCTAGTAGCTATCTTATTCCTTCTTTTTGATCTAGAAATTGCTCTTCTACTTCCAACCCCATGAGCAATCAACTTAACACAACCTACAACAACCATAATATGAACCTCTGCAATTATTATTCTTCTAACTACTGGTTTAATTTATGAATGAACTCAAGGCGGTCTGGACTGAGCTGAGTATGGGGGTTAGTCTAATCAAGACAATTAATTTCGACTTAATAAATTCTAAAACTGTTAGAACCCCCAACATGTCAATGATCTTATTTTTATTAAATATCATATTTTTACTTGGTCTCCTAGGCTTGTCCATTCACCGAACCCACTTTATATCCATTTTAATTTGTCTCGAGGGAATAATGCTAACTCTTTTTTTAATAATAGCTACATTTACAACCTCTATAAACACCCCAACCACTGCCATATTACCTATTTTACTTTTAGCATTATCCGCCTGTGAAGCCAGCACAGGCCTTGCTCTTCTAGTTGCCACTTCTCGAACACACGGAACTGACCACATAAAATCCCTAAACTTACTAAAATGCTAAAAATTATTATCCCAACTGCTTTTTTAATTCCCTCAGCTTTCTTACTTAGCTCAAACACATTATTTCCAGTCATAATTGGATATTCTATACTTTTAGCACTTTTAAGTCTTATATTATTTAATCATCCTATGCTCCTAAAAATTTCTAACATAACCACATATTTTAATATTGATACTACCTCAGCCCCCCTAATTATTCTCTCTTGTTGACTACTCCCTCTCATAATTTTAGCTAGCCAAAACCACTTAAAAACTGAACCTATAAACCGTAAGCGGACTTTTCTAATAATTTTAGCAACATTACAAACAAGCCTAATCATAACTTTTGCTGCCTCAGAGTTTATTTTATTTTATATTTTATTTGAAACAACCTTAATTCCTACCCTAATTATTATTACGCGCTGAGGAAACCAAGCTGAGCGCTTAAGTGCTGGCCTTTATTTTTTATTTTATACTCTAGCAAGCTCTTTACCACTCTTAATTACACTCATATATTTTAACAATAAATATTTTCATACCTCAATAGAACTCCTCTTTATAACTCAACCAGAACTACTTCCCACAGATTCTAACCCCATGCTCTGACTTGCCTGATGATTCTTGCCCTCTGAGGCATTCTAATAACCAGCTCAATCTGCTTACGACAAACAGACCTAAAAGCTCTTATTGCTTACTCATCTGTAAGTCATATAGGTCTTGTAACCGCTGCTATTATTGTACAAACACCATGAGGGTTAACTGGAGCCATAACCTTAATAATTGCACACGGCCTAACATCATCAGCACTCTTTGCCTTAGCAAATACCAATTATGAACGTACACACACTCGAACCCTTCTTCTTGTTCGAGGTCTACAATTAGCCTTCCCATTAATATCAACCTGATGGCTCCTCATTAATTTAACTAACATAGCTATACCTCCAACAATCAACCTATTAGGCGAACTATTTATTATCTCCACCCTATTTAATTGATCTACTCCAACAATTATTATTACCGGAATTGGAACCCTTATCACTGCCACCTATTCCCTTTATATGTTCTTAATAACCCAACGAGGAAGTATCTCAACACAATTTCGACTCCTTCCCCCAACGCATACTCGAGAACATTTAACTTTAACCCTACACTTACTACCCTTAGGACTTTTAATTATAAAACCCACCTTAATCTCAGGCCTGTTTACCTGTAAATATAGTTTATTTAAAACACTAGACTGTGACTCTAGAGATAGAAGCCCCATCTTCTTATTTACCAAGAGGTGTATTAACAATTAGAGCTGCTAACTCAAATAACTAAGAATAAAATTCTTAGACCTCTTACTTCTATAGGAAAGCAGCAATCCATTGGTTTTAGGTACCAAAAATCTTGGTGCAACTCCAAGTAGAAGTAAAAATGCATGATCTTCTCCTACATTCAACCCTGCTTACAGTCCTATTCATCTTAACACATCCCATTCTCACAGCTATAAACCCGATTCCCATAATAATAGGGTGAGGCATACTTTACGCAAAAACTGCCGTACAACTAGCATTCAAAGTTAGCCTTATTCCATTAGCTATTTTTATGAACTACGGAATAGAGGCCTCCACAACTAATTTTACATGAACTAACATTGCTAATATAGACATTAATATTAACCTTGTTTTAGACATATATTCCCTTACATTTATTCCAATTAGTCTGTTCGTCACATGATCAATCCTTGAATTTGCCAACTGATATATATCACAAGACCCCCACATAACCCGATTCTTCAAATATCTCCTAGTATTTTTACTAGCCATACTAACACTCGTTACAGCCAACAATATATTTCAACTATTCGTCGGCTGAGAGAGCGTAGGAATCATATCCTTTATACTAATCGGTTGATGGTTTGCCCGCCCAGACGCCAATACCGCAGCCCTTCAAGCCATTATTTTTAACCGCGTAGGGGACATTGGACTTATACTAGCCCTCGCCTGACTTGCAATACACTTAGCAACTTGAAACATTCAAGAAATAACAATTGAAACTAAAACTCCCCCCCCTACTTCCTCTCTTCGGCCTTATTCTTGCCTCCGCAGGTAAATCCGCACAATTCGGACTCCACCCCTGACTCCCAGCTGCCATAGAAGGTCCAACACCTGTTTCAGCCCTACTGCACTCCAGCACAATAGTTGTAGCTGGCATTTTTCTTCTTATCCGACTACACCCAATTTTACAAAATAACAAAACAGCTTTAACTATTTGCCTTTGCCTAGGAGCACTCACTACCTTATTTACAGCTCTTTGTGCTCTAACACAAAATGATATTAAAAAAATTATCGCCTTCTCAACCTCTAGCCAACTAGGCCTTATAATAGTAACTATTGGTCTAAACCAACCACAGCTTGCCTTCCTTCACATTTCAACACATGCTTTTTTTAAAGCCATATTATTCCTATGCTCTGGCGCAATTATTCATAATCTTAACAACGAACAAGATATCCGAAAAATAGGAGGTATACAAAAAATATTACCAACTACAGCCACTTGCCTAACAATTGGTAATCTTGCTCTAACAGGAACCCCCTTCTTATCAGGTTTTTATTCAAAAGATACAATTATCGAAACCATAAACAACTCCCACCTAAACGCCTGGGCCCTTATACTTACACTCTTTGCAACAATACTGACCGCTACCTACACCATACGAATAACTTTTTATGTCCAAATAAATACTCCACGAACTACAATATCAATAATAAATGATACACCACCAACCCTTTCTAATCCCCTTATCCGTCTTGCCATCGGAAGCCTTGTAGCAGGCTTAATCCTTATAACCACCCTCCTTCCAACAAAACCTACTCCAACCACAATACCAACCTCCATAAAACTAACCGCTATTATTATTACTATCCTTGGAGCACTTTTGCCCTCCATGTTGCAAAAAAAACAACCTGACTTATAACCACAAAACGATCAAAACACCACAACTTTTCTAACCAACTAGGCTTCTTCAACCCAACACTTCATCGCATTATCCCCCTAACCTCATTATTTATAGGACAAAACATAGCCCTTCATATCAATGACCTTCTTTGACTAGAAAAATCAGGACCTAAAGGCTTAGTCTCCTTAAACCTTCCTAACATTAAAGCTAACACTTTAGCACAAAAAGGCCTAATAAAATTTTATCTCTCCATTTTTATTATTACCTCAGCATGCTTTATTACAATAATATGAACCTAACTACACGAAGACCCCCCCGCACTAGTCCACGAGTCAATTCTAATACAACAAACAGTGCTAACAACAATGCCCACCCACAAATCAATAAACCCCACCCACCCAAATAATATAATAATGACACACCACTTAAATCCACACGAACAACGGATAAACCTTGTGAATCTGCCCCACTAACCCCAAAACTAATAAAACCCCCTTCACTAAACACCACCATCAAAAATAGTACTAACACAATATATCCACCAAAATACCCTCCAACCTTTCCTCATGCCTCCGGAAACGGATCCGCCGCCAAAGCAACAGAATAAGCAAAAACAACTAGCATCCCACCCAAATAAATTAATAGTAACACAAGAGACACAAAAGAGCTCCCTAATAAAATTAAAACTCCACAACCCATACTAGCACCTACCACTAAACTTCCCGCCCCAAAATAAGGAGATGGGTTAGATGCAACACCAATTAAACTAATTACTAAACAAATCATAAAAAATTCAATCAAATATATCATTATTTTAATTTGGTCTTTCACCAAAACCTGCAACTTGAAAAACCGCCGTTGTATTCAACTATTAAAACCTCTAATGACACTTAATATACGTAAACATCACCCGATTATTAAAATCATCAACTCCTCCTTTATTGACCTCCCAACTCCATCAAACATCTCTGCCTGATGAAATTTTGGATCACTCTTAGGTCTCTGCCTAATTATCCAAACCATCACAGGCCTTTTTCTAGCCATACACTATACCCCCGACATTTCTTCCGCATTTTCATCTGTTGCCCACATTCATCGAGATGTCCAATATGGATGACTTATTCGCAATCTACACGCCAACGGTGCATCCATATTTTTTGTCTGCATTTATCTACACATTGGACGAGGCTTATATTATGGTTCTTACATGTATATTGAAACCTGAAACATTGGAGTCCTACTACTACTTCTCGTAATAGCCACAGCCTTCATAGGCTATGTTCTTCCTTGGGGTCAAATATCATTTTGAGGTGCCACTGTTATTACCAATCTTCTTTCCGCAATCCCCTACATCGGCGCCTCACTCGTTGAATGAATCTGAGGCGGATTTGCAGTAGACAACGCAACCCTAACCCGATTTTTTACCTTCCACTTCCTCTTGCCTTTTCTTATTATAGGAACCTCTATAGTTCACCTGCTCTTCTTACATGAAACAGGATCAAATAATCCAACAGGCTTAAACTCCAACACAGACAAAATTCCATTCCACCCGTACTACTCGTACAAAGACTTACTAGGTGTTATATTAATTATTACCCTACTCCTACTTCTTGCTCTTTTTATACCCAACCTCCTTGGTGATCCTGAAAATTTCTCCCCCGCAAATCCTCTAGTCACCCCACCACACATTAAACCAGAGTGGTACTTCCTCTTTGCCTATGCAATTCTTCGCTCAATTCCAAACAAACTAGGTGGTGTCTTAGCCCTCCTCTTCTCAATTCTTATTCTTCTAGTTGTACCAATAATTCACCTCTCAAAACAACGCACCCTAGCTTATCGCCCACTATCCCAACTACTCTTCTGACTCCTGATTGCTGATATTATTATCTTAACATGAATTGGAGGCCAACCAGTAGAACACCCCTTTATTATTATCGGACAACTAGCTTCTACCCTATACTTCATTATTTTTCTTATTTTAATACCAATATTAGCACTAATAGAAAATAAACTCCTTAAATGATAATAGTCCTAGTAGCTTAAACCTAAAGCACTGGTCTTGTAAACCAGAAATGAGACACCTCCCTCCTAGGCCATCAAAAGAGAAGGCCACATACCCTCATCGCCAGTCCCCAAAACTAGCATTTTTATTAAACTATCTTCTGGCTTATTCCATAACTTTCCTGTCTCCGCCACTCCCCACCATTCCTGTCTCCGCCACTCCCCACCAAATACAAGTATCTTCCTCCCCTTCTCTTTATAAAACCCCTTTAGCGGCCTTTCATCTACGCCGCTCCAAACGCCTAACTATTTTATGCCCGATGATTAATTTACTATTATGTATATAGTGCATTAACCTATTTACCCCATGAAAAATTACATATACATTATCCTTTAAATAAGACATTATACGTATATGTATAATTATGCATTAATATATTTACCCCATGAATATCATATATATACTATCTTCTATATATTTTACATAATACATATTAACTAATCGTGCATATATATAATTACCATACGACTATTATTTAAGTATTATTAACCTATATCTTTGACTTAAGAATATTTATGTATATCGTGCATTACTGTACAACCTCATGGATATCCATCAATCACTACCCTCCATAATCTTACATTCAGACATTACCTGCAATCATTCTCTTCAACACGGAAGTGTATTTTATACATGGTTATCTCTTAATCTAGCTTCTCACGTGAGAATCATCAACCCCTGCGTATAAGGCCCCCCTCCCTAGTCTCACGTCCATAACATGAGGTTGCACCACTTTCTCACCTTTTCCAAGGCCTCTGGTTGTTAGGTCAGGACCATCCTACTCTCCATCACCACTTTCTCACCTTTTCCAAGGCCTCTGGTTAATGGGTTAGTTACCCTCGTACCCTTGCTCATAGCATAACTGGTTTTCCTGGCAGCTGGTATTTTTTATTTCTCTTTCCCTTCAGACCTCATCTCAAGTGCTCCTACCTTTACGGTTTCAGCCTGAGCTAACAGTGCAATGCACTTCGCGCAAGTTCTCTATATGGTATTATTGTCTTAATGCTTGGTAGACATATTTTTTTACACCACGAACGCAACCCTAAAATTTCCCATACAATTTTCGATAAATTTTAACAAAATTTTAATTAAATTATCAAAAAAACTTCTAATACAAAATTTTACACAAAATACTCCGCGTCCGTGCTCATCACACGAAACTAAAAAAAATATTAATATTTTTTCTACAACAACTAAAATAATTATAATACTAAATTTAACCATATAAATTAAAATTTAACTAAAAAACAATACATTTTTTTATGGCAAACCCCCCTACCCCCCTACCAATAATTTTTCCTGTTTAATCAAATTTTTTCCTCGCCAAACCCCTAAAACGAGATTCAACTAAACTGATCAATAATCGGTTAATTACAGTCAACACTACACTATTTAAAGTATAGATGCAACTACAATTTTTTTGTTTAAACCCTTGTTAAAATTTGATTCATTTATCAAATTTTTCTCCTGAAAACTTCTAGTATATCTTAAAAATTTATCAATTCATCAAGTTAAAATTTGATTCATTTATCAAATTTTTCTCCTGAAAACTTCTAATTTATTTCAAAAAATCAATCAATTCATCAAGTTAAAATTTGATTCATTTATCAAATTTTTCTCCTGAAAACTTCTAATTTATTTCAAAAATCAATCAATTCATCAAGTTAAAATTTGATTCATTTATCAAATTTTTCTCCTGAAAACTTCTAATTTATTTCAAAAAATCAATCAATTCATCAAATTAAAATTTGATTAATTATCAAATTTTTATCCTGAAAGCTTCTAGTATTTCTTAAAACGTTTATCAATTCATCAAGTTAAAATTTGATTCATTTATCAAATTTTTCTCCTGAAAACTTCTAATTTATTTCAAAAAATCAATCAATTCATCAAGTTAAAATTTGATTCATTTATCAAATTTTTATCCTGAAAGCTTCTAGTATTTCTTAAAACGTTGATCAATTCATCAAGTTAAAATTTGATTCATTTATCAAATTTTTCTCCTGAAAACGTCTAATTTATTTCAAAAAATCAATAAATTCATCAAATTAAAAACCCTTCAGGGCATCGTTTCCAACAGTTTAGCACCATTTTTGGGTGAATTGCAGAACGCCAGAAATTTTGAAGAAATTGTGACCGCGCGGCTTAGGGATTTTTTCAAAAAAAGTTGTTCAGACGTCATGGGCTAATTCTGTTTCCGATGATAAAAACCCACCTGATTCCACCGAAAAACCTTTCAGGGGATCCTTTGCAATAGTTCAGCACCATTTTTGAATGAATTGCAGAACATCAGATTTTTGCTGAAATTGTGACCGCGCGGCTTAGGGATTTTTTCAAAAAAAGTTGTTCAGAGGTCGAGGGATAATTCTGTTTCCGATGATAAATACCCACCTGTTTCCACCGAAAAACCCTTCAGGGGATCCTTTGCAACAGTTTAGCACCATCTTTGAATGAATTGCAGAACGTCAGATTTTTGCTGAAATTGTGACCGCGCGGCTTGGGGATTTTTTCAAAAAAAAGTTGTTCAGACGTCGAGGGCGAATTCTGTTTCCGATGATAAAAATCCACCTGTTTCGACCGAAAAACCTTTCAGGGGATCGTTTGCAACAGTTTGGCACCATTTCTGAGTGAATTGCTGAACGTCAGAAATCTTGAAGAAATTGTGACCGCGCGTCTTAGGGATTTTTTCAAAAAAAGTTGTTCAGACGTCGTGGGCTAATTCTGTTTCCGATGATAAAAACCCACCTGTTTCCACCGAAAAACCCTTCAGGGGATCGTTTGCAACAGTTTGGCACCATCTCTGAGTGAATTGCTGAACGTCAGAAATTTTGAAGAAATTGTGACCGCGCGGCTTAGGGATTTTTTCAAAAAAAGTTGTTCAGACGTCGAGGGCTACTTCTGTTTCCGATGATAAAAACCCACCTGTTTCCACCGAAAAACCCTTCAGGGGATCGTTTGCAACAGTTTGGCACCATCTCTGAGTGAATTGCTGAACGTCAGAAATTTTGAAGAAATTGTGACCGCGCGTCTTAGGGATTTTTTTCAAAAAAAGTTGTTCAGACGTCGTGGGCTAATTCTGTTTCCGATGATAAAAACCCACCTGTTTCCACCGAAAAACCCTTCAGGGGATCGTTTGCAACAGTTTGGCACCATCTCTGAGTGAATTGCTGAACGTCAGAAATTTTGAAGAAATTGTGACCGCGCGTCTTAGGGATTTTTTCAAAAAAAGTTGTTCAGACGTCGAGGGCTAATTCTGTTTCCGATGATAAAAATCCACCTGTTTCAACCGAAAAACCTTTCAGGGGATCGTTTGCAACAGTTTGGCACCATCTCTGAGTGAATTGCTGAACGTCAGAAATTTTGAAGAAATTGTGACCGCGCGTCTTAGGGATTTTTTCAAAAAAAGTTGTTCAGACGTCGTGGGCTAATTCTGTTTCCGATGATAAAAACCCACCTGATTCCACTGAAAAACCTTTCAGGGGATCCTTTGCAACAGTTCAGCACCATTTTTGAATGAATTGCAGAAGGTCAGATTTTTGCTGAAATTGTGACCGCGCGGCTTAGGGATTTTTTCAAAAAAAGTTGTTCAGAGGTCAAGGGCTAATTCTGTTTCCGATGATAAATACCCACCTGTTTCCACCGAAAAACCCTTCAGGGGATCCTTTGCATGAGTTTAGCACCATCTCTGAATGAATTGCAGAACGTCAGATTTTTGCTGAAATTGTGACCGCGCGGCTTACGGATTTTTTCAAAAAAAGTTTTTCAGATGTCGAGGGCTAATTCTGTTTCCGATGATAAAAATCCACCTGTTTCAACCGAAAAACCTTTCAGGGGATCGTTTGCAACAGTTTAGCACCATTTTTGAGTGAATTGCAGAACGCCAGAAATTTTGAAGAAATTGTGACCGCGCGGCATAGGGATTTTTGCAAAAAAAGTTGTTAAGACGTCGAGGGCTAATTCTGTTTCTGATGATAAAAACCCACCTGATTCCACTGAAAAACCTTTCAGGGGATCGTTTGCAACAGTTTGGCACCATTTCTGAGTGAATTGCAGAACGTCAGAAATTTTGAAGAAATTGTGACCGCGCGGCTTAGGGATTTTTTCAAAAAAAGTTGTTCAGACGTCGAGGGCTAATTCTGTTTCCGATGATAAATACCCACCTGTTTCCACTGAAAAACCGTTCAGGGGATCCTTTGCAACAGTTTAGCACCATCTTTGAATGAATTGCAGAACATCAGATTTTTGCTGAAATTGTGACCGCGCGGCTTAGGGATTTTTTTCAAAAAAAGTTGTTCAGACGTCGATGGCTAATTCTGTTTCCGATGATACAAACCCATCTGTTTCCACTGAAAAACCTTTCAGGGGATCGTTTGCAACAGTTTGGCACCATTTCTGAGTGAATTGCAGAACGCCAGAAATTTTGAAGAAATTGTGACCGCGCGGCTTAGGGATTTTTTCAAAAAAAGTTATTCAGACGCCGAGGGCTATTTCTGTTTCCGATGATAAATACCCACCTGTTTCCACCGAAAAACCCTTCAGGGGACCCTTTGCAACAGTTTAGCACTATTTTGGAGTGAATTGCAGAACGCCAGAAATTTTGAAGAAATTGTGACCGCGCGGCTTAGGGATTTTTTCAAAAAAAGTTGTTCAGACGTCGTGGGCTAATTCTGTTTCCGATGATAAATACCCACCTGTTTCCACCGAAAAACCCTTCAGGGGACCCTTTGCAACAGTTTAGCACTATTTTGGAGTGAATTGCAGAACGCCAGAAATTTTGAAGAAATTGTGACCGCGCGGCTTAGGGATTTTTTCAAAAAAAGTTGTTCAGACGTCGTGGGCTAATTCTGTTTCCGATGATAAAAACCCACCTGATTCCACCGAAAAACCTTTCAGGGGATCCTTTGCAACAGTTCAGCACCATCTTTGACTGAATTGCACAACGTCAGATTTTTGCTGAAATTGTGACCGCGCGGCTTAGGGATTTTTTCAAAAAAAGTTGTTCAGACGTCGAGGGCTAATTCTGTTTCCGGTGATAAAAACTCACCTGTTTCCACTGAAAAACCTTTCAGGGGATCGTTTGCAACAGTTTGGCACCATTTCTGAGTGAATTGCAGAACGTCAGAAATTTTGAAGAAATTGTGACTGCGCGGCTTAGGGATTTTTTCAAAAAAAGTTGTTCAGACGTAGGGGGCTAATTCTGTTTTCGATGATAAATACCCACCTGTTTCCACCGGAAAACCGTTCAGGGGATCTTTTGCAACAGTTTAGTGCCATCTTTGAATGAATTGCAGAACGTCAGATTTTTGCTGAAATTGTGACCGCGCGGCTTAGGGATTTTTTCAAAAAAAGTTGTTCCGACGTCGACGGCTAATTCTGTTTCCGATGATAAAAACCCACCTGTTTCCACCGAAAAACCCTTCAGGGGATCGTTTGCAACAGTTTGGCACCATCTCTGAGTGAATTGCTGAACGTCAGAAATTTTGAAGAAATTGTGACCGCGCGGCTTAGGGATTTTTTCAAAAAAATTGGTTCAGACGTCGAGGGCTAATTCTGTTTCCGATGATAAATACCCACCTGTTTCCACCGGAAAACCCTTCAGGGGATCGTTTGCAACAGTTTGGCACCATTTCTGAGTGAATTAAAGAACGTCAGAAATTTTGAAGAAATTGTGACCGCGCGGCTTAGGGATTTTTTCAAAAAAAGTTGTTCAGACGTCAAGGGCTAATTCTGTTTCCGATGATAAATACCCACCTGTTTCCACTGAAAAACCGTTCAGGGGATCCTTTGCAACAGTTTAGCACCATCTTTGAATGAATTGCAGAACGTCAGATTTTTGCTGAAATTGTGAACGCGCGGCTTAGGGATTTTTTCAAAAAAAGTTGTTCAGACGTCGATGGCTAATTCTGTTTCCGATGATACAAACCCATCTGTTTCCACTGAAAAACCTTTCAGGGGATCGTTTGCAACAGTTTGGCACCATTTCTGAGTGAATTGCAGAACGCCAGAAATTTTGAAGAAATTGTGACCGCGCGGCTTAGGGATTTTTTCAAAAAAAGTTATTCAGACGTCGAGGGCTATTTCTGTTTCCGATGATAAATACCCACCTGTTTCCACCGAAAAACCCTTCAGGGGACCCTTTGCAACAGTTTAGCACTATTTTGGAGTGAATTGCAGAACGCCAGAAATTTTGAAGAAATTGTGACCGCGCGGCTTAGGGATTTTTTCAAAAAAAGTTGTTCAGACGTCGTGGGCTAATTCTGTTTCCGATGATAAATACCCACCTGTTTCCACCGAAAAACCCTTCAGGGGACCCTTTGCAACAGTTTAGCACTATTTTGGAGTGAATTGCAGAACGCCAGAAATTTTGAAGAAATTGTGACCGAGCGGCTTAGGGATTTTTTCAAAAAAAGTTGTACAGACGTCGTGGGCTAATTCTGTTTCCGATGATAAAAACCCACCTGATTCCACCGAAAAACCTTTCAGGGGATCCTTTGCAACAGTTCAGCACCATCCTTGACTGAATTGCACAACGTCAGATTTTTACTGAAATTGTGACCGCGCGGCTTAGGGATTTTTTCAAAAAAAGTTGTTCAGACGTCGAGGGCTAATTCTGTTTCCGGTGATAAAAACTCACCTGTTTCCACTGAAAAACCTTTCAGGGGATCGTTTGCAACAGTTTGGCACCATTTCTGAGTGAATTGCAGAACGCCAGAAATTTTGAAGAAATTGTGACCGCGCGGCTTAGGGATTTTTTCAAAAAAAGTTGTTCAGACGTCGTGGGCTAATTCTGTTTCCGATGATAAATACCCACCTGTTTCCACCGAAAAACCCTTCAGGGGACCCTTTGCAACAGTTTAGCACTATTTTGGAGTGAATTGCAGAACGCCAGAAATTTTGAAGAAATTGTGACCGCGCGGCTTAGGGATTTTTTCAAAAAAAGTTGTTCAGACGTCGTGGGCTAATTCTGTTTCCGATGATAAAAACCCACCTGATTCCACCGAAAAACCTTTCAGGGGATCCTTTGCAACAGTTCAGCACCATCTTTGACTGAATTGCACAACGTCAGATTTTTGCTGAAATTGTGACCGCGCGGCTTAGGGATTTTTTCAAAAAAAGTTGTTCAGACGTCGAGGGCTAATTCTGTTTCCGGTGATAAAAACTCACCTGTTTCCACTGAAAAACCTTTCAGGGGATCGTTTGCAACAGTTTGGCACCATTTCTGAGTGAATTGCAGAACGTCAGAAATTTTGAAGAAATTGTGACTGCGCGGCTTAGGGATTTTTTCAAAAAAAGTTGTTCAGACGTAGGGGGCTAATTCTGTTTTCGATGATAAATACCCACCTGTTTCCACCGGAAAACCGTTCAGGGGATCTTTTGCAACAGTTTAGTGCCATCTTTGAATGAATTGCAGAACGTCAGATTTTTGCTGAAATTGTGACCGCGCGGCTTAGGGATTTTTTCAAAAAAAGTTGTTCCGACGTCGACGGCTAATTCTGTTTCCGATGATAAAAACCCACCTGTTTCCACCGAAAAACCCTTCAGGGGATCGTTTGCAACAGTTTGGCACCATCTCTGAGTGAATTGCTGAACGTCAGAAATTTTGAAGAAATTGTGACCGCGCGGCTTAGGGATTTTTTCAAAAAAATTGGTTCAGACGTCGAGGGCTAATTCTGTTTCCGATGATAAATACCCACCTGTTTCCACCGGAAAACCCTTCAGGGGATCGTTTGCAACAGTTTGGCACCATTTCTGAGTGAATTAAAGAACGTCAGAAATTTTGAAGAAATTGTGACCGCGCGGCTTAGGGATTTTTTCAAAAAAAGTTGTTCAGACGTCAAGGGCTAATTCTGTTTCCGATGATAAATACCCACCTGTTTCCACTGAAAAACCGTTCAGGGGATCCTTTGCAACAGTTTAGCACCATCTTTGAATGAATTGCAGAACGTCAGATTTTTGCTGAAATTGTGAACGCGCGGCTTAGGGATTTTTTCAAAAAAAGTTGTTCAGACGTCGATGGCTAATTCTGTTTCCGATGATACAAACCCATCTGTTTCCACTGAAAAACCTTTCAGGGGATCGTTTGCAACAGTTTGGCACCATTTCTGAGTGAATTGCAGAACGCCAGAAATTTTGAAGAAATTGTGACCGCGCGGCTTAGGGATTTTTTCAAAAAAAGTTATTCAGACGTCGAGGGCTATTTCTGTTTCCGATGATAAATACCCACCTGTTTCCACCGAAAAACCCTTCAGGGGACCCTTTGCAACAGTTTAGCACTATTTTGGAGTGAATTGCAGAACGCCAGAAATTTTGAAGAAATTGTGACCGCGCGGCTTAGGGATTTTTTCAAAAAAAGTTGTTCAGACGTCGTGGGCTAATTCTGTTTCCGATGATAAATACCCACCTGTTTCCACCGAAAAACCCTTCAGGGGACCCTTTGCAACAGTTTAGCACTATTTTGGAGTGAATTGCAGAACGCCAGAAATTTTGAAGAAATTGTGACCGAGCGGCTTAGGGATTTTTTCAAAAAAAGTTGTACAGACGTCGTGGGCTAATTCTGTTTCCGATGATAAAAACCCACCTGATTCCACCGAAAAACCTTTCAGGGGATCCTTTGCAACAGTTCAGCACCATCCTTGACTGAATTGCACAACGTCAGATTTTTACTGAAATTGTGACCGCGCGGCTTAGGGATTTTTTCAAAAAAAGTTGTTCAGACGTCGAGGGCTAATTCTGTTTCCGGTGATAAAAACTCACCTGTTTCCACTGAAAAACCTTTCAGGGGATCGTTTGCAACAGTTTGGCACCATTTCTGAGTGAATTGCAGAACGTCAGAAATTTTGAAGAAATTGTGACTGCGCGGCTTAGGGATTTTTTCAAAAAAAGTTGTTCAGACGTAGGGGGCTAATTCTGTTTTCGATGATAAATACCCACCTGTTTCCACCGGAAAACCGTTCAGGGGATCTTTTGCAACAGTTTAGTGCCATCTTTGAATGAATTGCAGAACGTCAGATTTTTGCTGAAATTGTGACCGCGCGGCTTAGGGATTTTTTCAAAAAAAGTTGTTCCGACGTCGACGGCTAATTCTGTTTCCGATGATAAAAACCCACCTGTTTCCACCGAAAAACCCTTCAGGGGATCGTTTGCAACAGTTTGGCACCATCTCTGAGTGAATTGCTGAACGTCAGAAATTTTGAAGAAATTGTGACCGCGCGGCTTAGGGATTTTTTCAAAAAAAGCTGGTCAGACGTCGAGGGCTAATTCTGTTTCCGATGATAAATACCCACCTGTTTCCACCGAAAAACCCTTCAGGGGATCCTTTCCAACAGTTTAGCACCATCTTTGAATGAATTGCAGAACGTCAGATTTTTGCTGAAATTGTGACCGCGCGGCTTAGGGATTTTTTCAAAAAAAGTTGTTCAGACGTCGAGGGCTAATTCTGTTTCCGGTGATAAAAACTCACCTGTTTCCACTGAAAAACCTTTCAGGGGATCGTTTTCAACAGTTTGGCACCATTTCTGTGTGAATTGCAGAACGCCAGAAATTTTGAAGAAATTGTGACCGCGCGGCTTAGGGATTTTTTCAAAAAAATTGGTTCAGAGGTCGAGGGCTAATTCTGTTTCTGATGATAAAAATCCACCTGTTTCAACCGAAAAACCTTTCAGGGGATCGTTTGCAACAGTTTGGCACCATTTCTGAGTGAATTGCAGAACGTCAGAAATTTTGAAGAAATTGTGACCGCGCGGCTTAGGGATTTTTTCAAAAAAAGCTGGTCAGACGTCGAGGGCTAATTCTGTTTCCGATGATAAATACCCACCTGTTTCCACCGAAAAACCCTTCAGGGGATCCTTTCCAACAGTTTAGCACCATCTTTGAATGAATTGCAGAACGTCAGATTTTTGCTGAAATTGTGACCGCGCGGCTTAGGGATTTTTTCAAAAAAAGTTGTTCAGACGTCGAGGGCTAATTCTGTTTCCGGTGATAAAAACTCACCTGTTTCCACTGAAAAACCTTTCAGGGGATCGTTTTCAACAGTTTGGCACCATTTCTGTGTGAATTGCAGAACGCCAGAAATTTTGAAGAAATTGTGCATGCGCCGCTTAGGGATTTTTTAAAAAAATGTTGTTCAGAGGTCGAGGGCTAATTCTGTTTCCGATGATACAAACCCATCTGTTTCCACTGAAAAACCTTTCAGGGGATCGTTTGCAACAGTTTGGCACCATTTCTGAGTGAATTGCAGAACGCCAGAAATTTTGAAGAAATTGTGACCGCGCGGCTTAGGGATTTTTTCAAAAAAAGTTATTCAGACGTCGAGGGCTATTTCTGTTTCCGATGATAAATACCCACCTGTTTCCACCGAAAAACCCTTCAGGGGACCCTTTGCAACAGTTTAGCACTATTTTGGAGTGAATTGCAGAACGCCAGAAATTTTGAAGAAATTGTGACCGCGCGGCTTAGGGATTTTTTCAAAAAAAGTTATTCAGACGTCGAGGGCTATTTCTGTTTCCGATGATAAATACCCACCTGTTTCCACCGAAAAACCCTTCAGGGGACCCTTTGCAACAGTTTAGCACTATTTTGGAGTGAATTGCAGAACGCCAGAAATTTTGAAGAAATTGTGACCGAGCGGCTTAGGGATTTTTTCAAAAAAAGTTGTACAGACGTCGTGGGCTAATTCTGTTTCCGATGATAAAAACCCACCTGATTCCACCGAAAAACCTTTCAGGGGATCCTTTGCAACAGTTCAGCACCATCCTTGACTGAATTGCACAACGTCAGATTTTTGCTGAAATTGTGACCGCGCGGCTTAGGGATTTTTTCAAAAAAAGTTGTTCAGACGTCGAGGGCTAATTCTGTTTCCGGTGATAAAAACTCACCTGTTTCCACTGAAAAACCTTTCAGGGGATCGTTTGCAACAGTTTGGCACCATTTCTGAGTGAATTGCAGAACGTCAGAAATTTTGAAGAAATTGTGACTGCGCGGCTTAGGGATTTTTTCAAAAAAAGTTGTTCAGACGTAGGGGGCTAATTCTGTTTTCGATGATAAATACCCACCTGTTTCCACCGGTAAACCGTTCAGGGGATCTTTTGCAACAGTTTAGTGCCATCTTTGAATGAATTGCAGAACGTCAGATTTTTGCTGAAATTGTGACCGCGCAGCTTAGGGATTTTTTCAAAAAAAGTTGTTCCGACGTCGAGGGCTAATTCTGTTTCCGATGATAAAAACCCACCTGTTTCCACCGAAAAACCCTTCAGGGGATCGTTTGCAACAGTTTGGCACCATCTCTGAGTGAATTGCTGAACGTCAGAAATTTTGAAGAAATTGTGACCGCGCGGCTTAGGGATTTTTTCAAAAAAAGTTATTCAGACGTCGAGGGCTATTTCTGTTTCCGATGATAAATACCCACCTGTTTCCACCGAAAAACCCTTCAGGGGACCCTTTGCAACAGTTTAGCACTATTTTGGAGTGAATTGCAGAACGCCAGAAATTTTGAAGAAATTGTGACCGCGCGGCTTAGGGATTTTTTCAAAAAAAGTTATTCAGACGTCGAGGGCTATTTCTGTTTCCGATGATAAATACCCACCTGTTTCCACCGAAAAACCCTTCAGGGGACCCTTTGCAACAGTTTAGCACTATTTTGGAGTGAATTGCAGAACGCCAGAAATTTTGAAGAAATTGTGACCGAGCGGCTTAGGGATTTTTTCAAAAAAAGTTGTACAGACGTCGTGGGCTAATTCTGTTTCCGATGATAAAAACCCACCTGATTCCACCGAAAAACCTTTCAGGGGATCCTTTGCAACAGTTCAGCACCATCCTTGACTGAATTGCACAACGTCAGATTTTTGCTGAAATTGTGACCGCGCGGCTTAGGGATTTTTTCAAAAAAAGTTGTTCAGACGTCGAGGGCTAATTCTGTTTCCGGTGATAAAAACTCACCTGTTTCCACTGAAAAACCTTTCAGGGGATCGTTTGCAACAGTTTGGCACCATTTCTGAGTGAATTGCAGAACGTCAGAAATTTTGAAGAAATTGTGACTGCGCGGCTTAGGGATTTTTTCAAAAAAAGTTGTTCAGACGTAGGGGGCTAATTCTGTTTTCGATGATAAATACCCACCTGTTTCCACCGGTAAACCGTTCAGGGGATCTTTTGCAACAGTTTAGTGCCATCTTTGAATGAATTGCAGAACGTCAGATTTTTGCTGAAATTGTGACCGCGCAGCTTAGGGATTTTTTCAAAAAAAGTTGTTCCGACGTCGAGGGCTAATTCTGTTTCCGATGATAAAAACCCACCTGTTTCCACCGAAAAACCCTTCAGGGGATCGTTTGCAACAGTTTGGCACCATCTCTGAGTGAATTGCTGAACGTCAGAAATTTTGAAGAAATTGTGACCGCTCGTCTTAGGGATTTTTTCAAAAAAAGTTGTTCAGACGTCGAGGGCTAATTCTGTTTCCGATGATAAATACCCACCTGTTTCCACCGAAAAAACCTTCAGGGGATTGTTTGCAATAGTTTAGCACAATTTTTGAGTGAATTGCAGAACGCCAGAAATTTTGAAGAAATTGTGACCGCGCGGCTTAGGGATTTTTTCAAAAAAAGTTGTTCAGACGTCGTGGGCTAATTCTGTTTCCGATGATAAATACCCACCTGTTTCCACCGAAAAACCCTTCAGGGGATCTTTTGCAACAGTTTAGTGCCATCTTTGAATGAATTGCAGAACGTCAGATTTTTGCTGAAATTGTGACCGCACGGCTTAGGGATTTTTGCAAAAAAAGTTGTTAAGACAACGACGGCTAATTCTGTTTCTGATGATAAAAACCCACCTGATTCCACTGAAAAACCTTTCAGGGGATCCTTTGCAACAGTTTGGCACCATTTCTGAGTGAATTGCAGAACGTCAGAAATTTTGTAAAAAATTGTGACCGTGCGGCTTAGGGATTTTTTCAAAAAAAGTGGTTCAGACGTCGAGGGCTAATTCTGTTTCCGATGGAAAATACCCACCTGTTTCCACCGGAAAACCCTTCAGGGGATCGTTTGCAACAGTTTAGCACCATTTTTGAGTGAATTGCAGAACGTCAGAAATTTTGAAGAAATTGTGACCGCGCGGCTTAGGGATTTTTTCAAAAAAAGTTGGTCAGACGTCGAGGGCTAATTCTGTTTCCGATGATAAATACCCACCTGTTTCCACCGAAAAACCCTTCAGGGGATCCTTTGCAACAATTCAGCACCATTTTTGAATGAGTTGCAGAACGTCAGATTTTTGCTGAAATTGTCACCGCGCGGCTTAGGGATTTTTTCAAAAAAAGTTGTTCAGACGTCGAGGGCTAATTCTGTTTCCGGTGATAAAAACTCACCTGTTTCCACTGAAAAACCTTTCAGGGGATCGTTTTCAACAGTTTGGCACCATTTCTGTGTGAATTGCAGAACGCCAGAAATTTTGAAGAAATTGTGCATGCGCCGCTTAGGGATTTTTTAAAAAAATGTTGTTCAGACGTCGAGGGCTAATTCTGTTTCCGATGATACAAACCCATCTGTTTCCACTGAAAAACCTTTCAGGGGATCGTTTGCAACAGTTTGGCACCATTTCTGAGTGAATTGCAGAACGCCAGAAATTTTGAAGAAATTGTGACCGCGCGGCTTAGGGATTTTTTCAAAAAAAGTTATTCAGACGTCGAGGGCTATTTCTGTTTCCGATGATAAATACCCACCTGTTTCCACCGAAAAACCCTTCAGGGGACCCTTTGCAACAGTTTAGCACTATTTTGGAGTGAATTGCAGAACGCCAGAAATTTTGAAGAAATTGTGACCGCGCGGCTTAGGGATTTTTTCAAAAAAAGTTATTCAGACGTCGAGGGCTATTTCTGTTTCCGATGATAAATACCCACCTGTTTCCACCGAAAAACCCTTCAGGGGACCCTTTGCAACCGTTTAGCACTATTTTGGAGTGAATTGCAGAACGCCAGAAATTTTGAAGAAATTGTGACCGAGCGGCTTAGGGATTTTTTCAAAAAAAGTTGTACAGACGTCGTGGGCTAATTCTGTTTCCGATGATAAAAACCCACCTGATTCCACCGAAAAACCTTTCAGGGGATCCTTTGCAACAGTTCAGC
Source organism: Podarcis melisellensis (assembly GCF_964234715.1). Taxonomy (NCBI): domain Eukaryota; kingdom Metazoa; phylum Chordata; class Lepidosauria; order Squamata; family Lacertidae; genus Podarcis; species Podarcis melisellensis. The sequence continues at coordinate 1,148,276 of NW_028113158.1, read as the reverse complement.
ACCATCCTTGACTGAATTGCACAACGTCAGATTTTTGCTGAAATTGTGACCGCGCGGCTTAGGGATTTTTTCAAAAAAAGTTGTTCAGACGTCGAGGGCTAATTCTGTTTCCGGTGATAAAAACTCACCTGTTTCCACTGAAAAACCTTTCAGGGGATCGTTTGCAACAGTTTGGCACCATTTCTGAGTGAATTGCAGAACGTCAGAAATTTTGAAGAAATTGTGACTGCGCGGCTTAGGGATTTTTTCAAAAAAAGTTGTTCAGACGTAGGGGGCTAATTCTGTTTTCGATGATAAATACCCACCTGTTTCCACCGGAAAACCGTTCAGGGGATCTTTTGCAACTGTTTAGTGCCATCTTTGAATGAATTGCAGAACGTCAGATTTTTGCTGAAATTGTGACCGCGCGGCTTAGGGATTTTTTCAAAAAAAGTTGTTCCGACGTCGACGGCTAATTCTGTTTCCGATGATAAAAACCCACCTGTTTCCACCGAAAAACCCTTCAGGGGATCGTTTGCAACAGTTTGGCACCATCTCTGAGTGAATTGCTGAACGTCAGAAATTTTGAAGAAATTGTGACCGCGCGGCTTAGGGATTTTTTCAAAAAAATTGGTTCAGAGGTCGAGGGCTAATTCTGTTTCTGATGATAAAAATCCACCTGTTTCCACCGAAAAACCTTTCAGGGGATCGTTTGCAACAGTTTGGCACCATTTCTGAGTGAATTGCAGAACGTCAGAAATTTTGAAGAAATTGTGACCGCGCGGCTTAGGGATTTTTTCAAAAAAAGCTGGTCAGACGTCGAGGGCTAATTCTGTTTCCGATGATAAATACCCACCTGTTTCCACTGAAAAACCCTTCAGGGGATCCTTTCCAACAGTTTAGCACCATCTTTGAATGAATTGCAGAACCTCAGATTTTTGCTGAAATTGTGACCGCGCGGCTTAGGGATTTTTTCAAAAAAAATTGTTCAGACGTCGAGGGCTAATTCTGTTTCCGGTGATAAAAACTCACCTGTTTCCACTGAAAAACCTTTCAGGGGATCGTTTTCAACAGTTTGGCACCATTTCTGTGTGAATTGCAGAACGCCAGAAATTTTGAAGAAATTGTGCATGCGCCGCTTAGGGATTTTTTAAAAAAATGTTGTTCAGACGTCGAGGGCTAATTCTGTTTCCGATGATACAAACCCATCTGTTTCCACTGAAAAACCTTTCAGGGGATCGTTTGCAACAGTTTGGCACCATTTCTGAGTGAATTGCAGAACGCCAGAAATTTTGAAGAAATTGTGACCGCGCGGCTTAGGGATTTTTTCAAAAAAAGTTATTCAGACGTCGAGGGCTATTTCTGTTTCCGATGATAAATACCCACCTGTTTCCACCGAAAAACCCTTCAGGGGACCCTTTGCAACAGTTTAGCACTATTTTGGAGTGAATTGCAGAACGCCAGAAATTTTGAAGAAATTGTGACCGCGCGGCTTAGGGATTTTTTCAAAAAAAGTTGTTCAGACGTCGTTGGCAAATTCTGTTTCCGATGATAAATACCCACCTGTTTCCACCGAAAAACCCTTCAGGGGACCCTTTGCAACAGTTTAGCACTATTTTGGAGTGAATTGCAGAACGCCAGAAATTTTGAAGAAATTGTGACCGCGCGGCTTAGAGATTTTTTCAAAAAAAGTTGTACAGACGTCGTTGGCTAATTCTGTTTCCGATGATAAAAACCCACCTGATTCCACCGAAAAACCTTTCAGGGGATCCTTTGCAACAGTTCAGCACCATCTTTGACTGAATTGCACAACGTCAGATTTTTGCTGAAATTGTGACCGCGCGGCTTAGGGATTTTTTCAAAAAAAGTTGTTCAGACGTCGAGGGCTAATTCTGTTTCCGGTGATAAAAACTCACCTGTTTCCACTGAAAAACCTTTCAGGGGATCGTTTGCAACAGTTTGGCACCATTTCTGAGTGAATTGCAGAACGTCAGAAATTTTGAAGAAATTGTGACTGCGCGGCTTAGGGATTTTTTCAAAAAAAGTTGTTCAGACGTAGGGGGCTAATTCTGTTTTCGATGATAAATACCCACCTGTTTCCACCGGTAAACCGTTCAGGGGATCTTTTGCAACAGTTTAGTGCCATCTTTGAATGAATTGCAGAACGTCAGATTTTTGCTGAAATTGTGACCGCGCGGCTTAGGGATTTTTTCAAAAAAAGTTGTTCCGACGTCGAGGGCTAATTCTGTTTCCGATGATAAAAACCCACCTGTTTCCACCGAAAAACCCTTCAGGGGATCGTTTGCAACAGTTTGGCACCATCTCTGAGTGAATTGCTGAACGTCAGAAATTTTGAAGAAATTGTGACCGCTCGTCTTAGGGATTTTTTCAAAAAAAGTTGTTCAGACGTCGAGGGCTAATTCTGTTTCCGATGATAAATACCCACCTGTTTCCACCGAAAAAACCTTCAGGGGATTGTTTGCAATAGTTTAGCACAATTTTTGAGTGAATTGCAGAACGCCAGAAATTTTGAAGAAATTGTGACCGCGCGGCTTAGGGATTTTTTCAAAAAAAGTTGTTCAGACGTCGTGGGCTAATTCTGTTTCCGATGATAAATACCCACCTGTTTCCACCGAAAAACCCTTCAGGGGATCTTTTGCAACAGTTTAGTGCCATCTTTGAATGAATTGCAGAACGTCAGATTTTTGCTGAAATTGTGACCGCACGGCTTAGGGATTTTTGCAAAAAAAGTTGTTAAGACGTCGAGGGCTAATTCTGTTTCTGATGATAAAAACCCACCTGATTCCACTGAAAAACCTTTCAGGGGATCCTTTGCAACAGTTTGGCACCATTTCTGAGTGAATTGCAGAACGTCAGAAATTTTGTAAAAAATTGTGACCGTGCGGCTTAGGGATTTTTTCAAAAAAAGTGGTTCAGACGTCGAGGGCTAATTCTGTTTCCGATGATAAATACCCACCTGTTTCCACCGGAAAACCCTTCAGGGGATCGTTTGCAACAGTTTAGCACCATTTTTGAGTGAATTGCAGAACGTCAGAAATTTTGAAGAAATTGTGACCGCGCGGCTTAGGGATTTTTTCAAAAAAAGTTGGTCAGACGTCGAGGGCTAATTCTGTTTCCGATGATAAATACCCACCTGTTTCCACCGAAAAACCCTTCAGGGGATCCTTTCCAACAGTTTAGCACCATCTTTGAATGAAATGCAGAACGTCAGATTTTTGCTGAAATTGTGACCGCGCGGCTTAGGGATTTTTTCAAAAAAAGTTGTTCAGACGTCGAGGGCTTATTCTGTTTCCGGTGATAAAAACCCACCTGATTCCACCGAAAAACCTTTCAGGGGATCCTTTGCAACAGTTCAGCACCATCTTTGACTGAATTGCACAACGTCAGATTTTTGCTGAAATTGTGACCGCGCGGCTTAGGGATTTTTTCAAAAAAAGTTGTTCAGACGTCGAGGGCTAATTCTGTTTCCGGTGATAAAAACTCACCTGTTTCCACTGAAAAACCTTTCAGGGGATCGTTTGCAACAGTTTGGCACCATTTCTGAGTGAATTGCAGAACGTCAGAAATTTTGAAGAAATTGTGACCGCGCGGCTTAGGGATTTTTTCAAAAAAAGTTGGTCAGACGTCGAGGGCTAATTCTGTTTCCGATGATAAATACCCACCTGTTTCCACCGAAAAACCCTTCAGGGGATCCTTTCCAACAGTTTAGCACCATCTTTGAATGAATTGCAGAACATCAGATTTTTGCTGAAATTGTGACCGCGCGGCTTAGGGATTTTTTCAAAAAAAGTTGTTCAGACGTCGAGGGCTAATTCTGTTTCCGGTGATAAAAACTCACCTGTTTCCACTGAAAAACCTTTCAGGGGATCGTTTTCAACAGTTTGGCACCATTTCTGAGTGAATTGCAGAATGTCAGAAATTTTGAAGAAATTGTGACCGCGCGGCTTAGGGATTGTTTCAAAAAAAGTTGTTCAGACGTCGAGGGCTAATTCTGTTTCCGATGATAAATACCCACCTGTTTCCACCGAAAAACCCTTCAGGGGATCCTTTGCAACAATTCAGCACCATTTTTGAATGAGTTGCAGAACGTCAGATTTTTGCTGAAATTGTCACCGCGCGGCTTAGGGATTTTTTCAAAAAAAGTTGTTCAGACGTCGAGGGCTAATTCTGTTTCCGATGATAAAAACCCACCTGATTCCACCGATAATCCCTTCAGGGGATCCTTTGCAACAGTTTAGCACCATCTTTGAATGAATTGCAGAACGTCAGATTTTTGCTGAAATTGTGACCGCGCGGCTTAGGGATTTTTTTAAAAAAAGTTCTTCATACGTCGAGGGCTAATTCTGTTTCCGATGATAAATATCCACCTGTTTCCATCGAAAAACCCTTCAGGGGATCGTTTGCAACTGTTTACCACCATCTTTGAATGAATTGCAAAACGTCAGAAATTTTGAAGAAATTGTGACCGCGCGGTTAGGGATTTTTTCAAAAAAAGTTGTTCAGACGTCGTGGGCTAATTATGTTTCCGATGATAAAAACCCACCTGATTCCACTGAAAAACCTTTCAGGGGATCCTTTGCAACAGTTCAGCACCATTTTTGAATGAATTGCAGAACATCAGATTTTTTGCTGAAATTGTGACCGCGCGGCTTAGGGATTTTTGCAAAAAAATTTGTTCAGACGTCGAGGGCTAATTCTGTTTCCGATGATAAAAACCCACCTGATTCCACTGAAAACCCTTTCAGGGGATCGTTTGCAACAGTTTGGCACCATTTCTGAGTGAATTGCAGAACGTCAGATTTTTCCTGAAATTGTGACCGCGTGGCTTAGGGATTTTTTCAAAAAAAGTTGTTCAGACGTCGAGGGCTAATTCTGTTTCCGATGATACAAACCCATCTGTTTCCACTGAAAAACCTTTCAGGGGATCGTTTGCAACAGTTTGGCACCATTTCTGAGTGAATTGCAGAACGCCAGAAATTTTGAAGAAATTGTGACCGCGCGGCTTAGGGATTTTTTCAAAAAAAGTTATTCAGACGTCGAGGGCTATTTCTGTTTCCGATGATAAATACCCACCTGTTTCCACCGAAAAACCCTTCAGGGGACCCTTTGCAACAGTTTAGCACTATTTTGGAGTGAATTGCAGAACGCCAGAAATTTTGAAGAAATTGTGACCGCGCGGCTTAGGGATTTTTTCAAAAAAAGTTGTTCAGACGTCGTGGGCTAATTCTGTTTCCGATGATAAAAACCCACCTGATTCCACCGAAAAACCTTTCAGGGGATCCTTTGCAACAGTTCAGCACCATCTTTGACTGAATTGCACAACGTCAGATTTTTGCTGAAATTGTGACCGCGCGGCTTAGGGATTTTTTCAAAAAAAGTTGTTCAGACGTCGAGGGCTAATTCTGTTTCCGGTGATAAAAACTCACCTGTTTCCACTGAAAAACCTTTCAGGGGATCGTTTGCAACAGTTTGGCACCATTTCTGAGTGAATTGCAGAACGTCAGAAATTTTGAAGAAATTGTGACCGCGCGGCTTAGGGATTTTTTCAAAAAAAGTTGGTCAGACGTCGAGGGCTAATTCTGTTTCCGATGATAAATACCCACCTGTTTCCACCGAAAAACCCTTCAGGGGATCCTTTCCAACAGTTTAGCACCATCTTTGAATGAATTGCAGAACATCAGATTTTTGCTGAAATTGTGACCGCGCGGCTTAGGGATTTTTTCAAAAAAAGTTGTTCAGACGTCGAGGGCTAATTCTGTTTCCGGTGATAAAAACTCACCTGTTTCCACTGAAAAACCTTTCAGGGGATCGTTTTCAACAGTTTGGCACCATTTCTGAGTGAATTGCAGAATGTCAGAAATTTTGAAGAAATTGTGACCGCGCGGCTTACGGATTGTTTCTAAAAAAGTTGTTCAGACGTCGAGGGCTAATTCTGTTTCCGATGATAAATACCCACCTGTTTCCACCGAAAAACCCTTCAGGGGATCTTTTGCAACAGTTTAGTGCCATCTTTGAATGAATTGCAGAACGTCAAATTTTTGCTGAAATTGTGACCGCGCGGCTTAGGGATTTCTTAAAAAAAAGTTGTTCAGACGTCGAGGGCTAATTCTGTTTCCGATGATAAAAACCCACCTGTTTCCACTGAAAAACCTTTCAGGGGATCCTTTGCAACAATTCAGCACCATTTTTGAATGAATTGCAGAACGTCAGATTTTTGCTGAAATTGTCAGGGATTTTTTCAAAAAAAGTTGTTCAGACGTCGAGGGCTAATTCTGTTTCCGATGATAAATACCCACCTGTTTCCACCGAAAAACCCTTCAGGGGATCTTTTGCAACAGTTTAGTGCCATCTTTGAATGAATTGCAGAACGTCAAATTTTTGCTGAAATTGTGACCGCGCGGCTTAGGGATTTTTTCAAAAAAAGTTGTTCAGACGTCGAGGGCTAATTCTGTTTCCGATGATAAAAACCCACCTGATTCCACCAAAAAACCCTTCAGGGGATCGTTTGCAACAGTTCAGCACCATGTTTGAATGAACTGCAAAACATCAGAAATTTTGAAGAAATTGTGACCGCGCGGCTTAGGGATTTTTGCAAAAAAAATTGTTCAGACGTCGAGGGTTAATTCTGTTTCCGATGATAAAAACCCACCTGATTCCACTGAAAAACCTTTCAGGGGATCGTTTGCAACAGTTTGGCACCATTTCTGAGTGAATTGCAGAACGTCAGATTTTTCCTGAAATTGTGACCGCGCGGCTTAGGGATTTTTTCAAAAAAAGTTGTTCAGACGTCGAGGGCTAATTCTGTTTCCGGTGATAAAAACTCACCTGTTTCCACTGAAAAACCTTTCAGGGGATCGTTTGCAACAGTTTGGCACCATTTCTGAGTTAATTGCAGAACGTCAGAAATTTTGAAGAAATTGTGACCGCGCGGCTTAGGGATTTTTTTCAAAAAAAGTTGTTCAGACGTCGAGGGCTAATTCTGTTTCCGATGATAAAAACCCTCCTGATTCCACCGAAAAACCCTTCAGGGGATCCTTTGCAACAGTTTAGCACCATCTTTTAATGAATTGCAGAATGTCAGATTTTTGCTGAAATTGTGACCGCGCGGCTTAGGGATTTTTTCAAAAAAAGTTGTTCAGACGTCGAGGGCTAATTCTGTTTCCGATGATAAATACCCACCTGTTTCCACCGAAAAACCCTTCAGGGGATCGTTTGCAAGAGTTTAGCACCATCTTTGAATGAATTGCAGAACGTCAGAAATTTTGAAGAAATTGTGACCGCGCGGTTAGGGATTTTTTCAAAAAAAGTTGTTCAGACGTCGTGGGCTAATTATGTTTCCGATGATAAAAACCCACCTGATTCCACTGAAAAACCTTTCAGGGGATCCTTTGCAACAGTTCAGCACCATTTTTGAATGAATTTCAGAACGTCAGATTTTTGCTGAAATTGTGACCGCGAGCCTTAGGGATTTTTTCAAAAAAAGTTGTTCAGACGTCGAGGGCTAATTCTGCTTCCGATGATAAATACCCACCTGTTTCCACCGGAAAACCCTTCAGGGGATCGTTTGCAACAGTTTAGCACCATTTTTGAGTGAATTGCAGAACGCCAGAAATTTTGAAGAAATTCTGACCGCGCGGCTTAGGGATTTTTTCAAAAAAAGTTGTTCAGAGGTCGAGGGCTTATTCTGTTTCCGATGATAAATACCCACCTGTTTCCACCGAAAAACCCTTCAGGGGATCTTTTGCAACAGTTTAGTGCCATCTTTGAATGAATTGCAGAACGTCAAATTTTTGCTGAAATTGTAACCGCGCGGCTTAGGGATTTTTTCAAAAAAAGTTGTTCAGACGTCGTGGGCTAATTCTGTTTCCGATGATAAAAACCCACCTGATTCCACTGAAAAACCTTTCAGGGGATCCTTTGCCACAGTTCAGCACCATCTTTGACTGAATTGCAGAACGTCAGATTTTTGCTGAAATTGTGACCGCGCGGCTTAGGGATTTTTTTCAAAAAAAAATGGTTCAGACGTCGAGGGATAATTCTGTTTCCGGTGATCAAAACTCACCTGTTTCCACTGAAAAACCTTTCAGGGGATCGTTTGCAAACCCTTCAGGGGATCGTTTGCAACAGTTTAGCACCATCTTTGAATGAATTGCAGAACGTCAGAAATTTTGAAGAAATTGTGACCGCGCGGTTAGGGATTTTTTCAAAAAAAGTTGTTGAGACGTCGTGGGCTAATTTTGTTTCCGATGATAAAAACCCACCTGATTCCACTGAAAAACCTTTCAGGGGTTTCTTTGCAACAGTTCAGCACCATATTTTTGCTGAAATTGTGACCGCGAGCCTTAGGGATTTTTTCAAAAAAAGTTGTTCAGACGTCGAGGGCTAATTCTGTTTCCGGTGATAAAAACTCACCTGTTTCCACCGGAAAACCCTTCAGGGGATCGTTTGCAACAGTTTAGCACCATTTTTGAGTGAATTGCAGAACGCCAGAAATTTTGAAGAAATTGTGACCGCGCGGCTTAGGGATTTTTTCAAAAAAAGTGGTTCAGACGTCGAGGGCTAATTTGCTTTCCGATGATAAATACCCACCTGTTTCCACTGAAAAACCCTTCAGGGGATCTTTTGCAACAGTTTAGTGCCATCTTTGAATGAATTGCAGAACGTCAAATTTTTGCTGAAATTGTCACCGCGCGGCTTAGGGATTTTTTCAAAAAAAGTTTTTCAGACGTCGAGGGCTAATTCTGTTTCCGATGATAAAAACCCACCTGATTCCACCGATAAACCCTTCAGGGGATCCTTTGCAACAGTTTAGCACCATCTTTGAATGAATTGCAGAACGTCAGATTTTTGCTGAAATTGTGAACGCGCGGCTTAGGGATTTTTTCAAAAAAAGTTCTTCATACGTCGAGGGCTAATTCTGTTTCCGATGATAAATACCCAACTGTTTCCACCGAAAAACCCTTCAGGGGATCGTTTGCAACAGTTTAGCACCATCTTTGAATGAATTGCAGAACGTCAGGAATTTTGAAGAAATTGTGACCGCGCGGTTAGGGATTTTTTCAAAAAAAGTTGTTCAGACATCGTGGGCTAATTATGTTTCCGATGATAAAAACCCACCTGATTCCACTGAAAAACCTTTCAGGGGATCCTTTGCAACAGTTCAGCACCATTTTTGAATGAATTTCAGAACGTCAGATTTTTGCTGAAATTGTGACCGCGAGCCTTAGGGATTTTTTCAAAAAAGTTGTTCAGACGTCGAGGGCTAATTCTGCTTCCGATGATAAATACCCACCTGTTTCCACCGGAAAACCCTTCAGGGGATCGTTTGCAACAGTTTAGCACCATTTTTGAGTGAATTGCAGAACGCCAGAAATTTTGAAGAAATTGTGACCGCGCGGCTTAGGGATTTTTGCAAAAAAAGTTGTTCAGAGGTCGAAGGCTTATTCTGTTTCCGATGATAAATACCCACCTGTTTCCACCGAAAAACCCTTCAGGGGATCTTTTGCAACAGTTTAGTGCCATCTTTGAATGAATTGCAGAACGTCAATTTTTTGCTGAAATTGTGACCGCGAGGCTTAGGGATTTTTTCAAAAAAAGTTGTTCAGACGTCGTGGGCTAATTCTGTTTCCGATGATAAAAACCCACCTGATTCCACTGAAAAACCTTTCAGGGGATCCTTTGCCACAGTTCAGCACCATCTTTGACTGAATTGCAGAACGTCAGATTTTTGCTGAAATTGTGACCGCGCGGCTTAGGGATTTTTTCAAAAAAAAATGGTTCAGACGTCGAGGGCTAATTCTGTTTCCGGTGATAAAAACTCACCTGTTTCCACTGAAAAACCTTTCAGGGGATCGTTTGCAAACCCTTCAGAGGATCGTTTGCAACAGTTTAGCACCATCTTTGAATGAATTGCAGAACGTCGGAAATTTTGAAGAAATTGTGACCGCGCGGTTAGGGATTTTTTCAAAAAAAGTTGTTCAGACGTCGTGGGCTAATTTTGTTTCCGATGATAAAAACCCACCTGATTCCACTGAAAAACCTTTCAGGGGTTCCTTTGCAACAGTTCAGCACCATATTTTTGCTGAAATTGTGACCGCGCGCCTTAGGGATTTTTTCAAAAAAAGTTGTTCAGACGTCGAGGGCTAATTCTGCTTCCGATGATAAATACCCACCTGTTTCCACCAGAAAACCCTTCAGGGGATCGTTTGCAACAGTTTAGCACCATTTTTGAGTGAATTGCAGAACGCCAGAAATTTTGAAGAAATTGTGACCGCGCGGCTTAGGGATTTTTTCAAAAAAAGTGGTTCAGACGTCGAGGGCTAATTTGCTTTCCGATGATAAATACCCACCTGTTTCCACCGAAAAACCCTTCAGGGGATCTTTTGCAACAGTTTAGTGCCATCTTTGAATGAATTGCAGAACGTCAAATTTTTGCTGAAATTGTGACCGCGCGGCTTAGGGATTTTTTCCAAAAAAAGTTGTTCAGACGTCGAGGGCTAATTCTGTTTCCGATGATAAAAACCCACCTGTTTCCACTGAAAAACCTTTCAGGGGATCCTTTGCAACAATTCAGCACCATTTTTGAATGAATTGCAGAACGTCAGATTTTTGCTGAAATTGTCACCGCGCGGCTTAGGGATTTTTTCAAAAGAAGTTCTTCATACGTCGAGGGCTAATTCTGTTTCCGATGATAAATACCCACCTGTTTCCACCGAAAAACCCTTCAGGGGATCGTTTGCAACAGTTTAGCACCATCTTTGAATGATTTGCTGAACGTCAGGAATTTTGAAGAAATTGTGACCGCGCGGTTAGGGATTTTTTCAAAAAAAGTTGTTCAGACATTGTGGGCTAATTATGTTTCCGATGATAAAAACCCACCTGATTCCACTGAAAAACCTTTCAGGGGATCCTTTGCAACAGTTCAGCACCATTTTTGAATGAATTTCAGAACGTCAGATTTTTGCTGAAATTGTGACCGCGAGCCTTAGGGATTTTTTCAAAAAAAGTTGTTCAGACGTCGAGGGCTAATTCTGCTTCCGATGATAAATACCCACCTGTTTCCACCGGAAAACCCTTCAGGGGATCGTTTGCAACAGTTTAGCACCATTTTTGAGTGAATTGCAGAACGCCAGAAATTTTGAAGAAATTGTGACCGCGCGGCTTAGGGATTTTTGCAAAAAAAGTTGTTCAGACGTCGTGGGCTAATTCTGTTTCCGATGATAAAAACCCACCTGATTCCACTGAAAAACCTTTCAGGGGATCCTTTGCCACAGTTCAGCACCATCTTTGACTGAATTGCAGAACGTCAGATTTTTGCTGAAATTGTGACCGCGCGGCTTAGGGATTTTTTCAAAAAAAAATGGTTCAGACGTCGAGGGCTAATTCTTTTTCCGGTGATAAAAACTCACCTGTTTCCACTGAAAAACCTTTCAGGGGATCGTTTGCAAACCCTTCAGAGGATCGTTTGCAACAGTTTAGCACCATCTTTGAATGAATTGCAGAACGTCGGAAATTTTGAAGAAATTGTGACCGCGCGGTTAGGGATTTTTTCAAAAAAAGTTGTTCAGACGTCGTGGGCTAATTTTGTTTCCGATGATAAAAACCCACCTGATTCCACTGAAAAACCTTTCAGGGGTTCCTTTGCAACAGTTCAGCACCATATTTTTGCTGAAATTGTGACCGCGCGCCTTAGGGATTTTTTCAAAAAAAGTTGTTCAGACGTCGAGGGCTAATTCTGCTTCCGATGATAAATACCCACCTGTTTCCACCAGAAAACCCTTCAGGGGATCGTTTGCCACAGTTTAGCACCATTTTTGAGTGAATTGCAGAACGCCAGAAATTTTGAAGAAATTGTGACCGCGCGGCTTAGGGATTTTTGCAAAAAAAGTTGTTCAGACGTCGTGGGCTAATTCTGTTTCCGATGATAAAAACCCACCTGATTCCACTGAAAAACCTTTCAGGGGATCCTTTGCCACAGTTCAGCACCATCTTTGACTGAATTGCAGAACGTCAGATTTTTGCTGAAATTGTGACCGCGCGGCTTAGGGATTTTTTCAAAAAAAAATGGTTCAGACGTCGAGGGCTAATTCTGTTTCCGGTGATAAAAACTCACCTGTTTCCACTGAAAAACCTTTCAGGGGATCGTTTGCAAACCCTTCAGAGGATCGTTTGCAACAGTTTAGCACCATCTTTGAATGAATTGCAGAACGTCGGAAATTTTGAAGAAATTGTGACCGCGCGGTTAGGGATTTTTTCAAAAAAAGTTGTTCAGACGTCGTGGGCTAATTTTGTTTCCGATGATAAAAACCCACCTGATTCCACTGAAAAACCTTTCAGGGGTTCCTTTGCAACAGTTCAGCACCATATTTTTGCTGAAATTGTGACCGCGCGCCTTAGGGATTTTTTCAAAAAAAGTTGTTCAGACGTCGAGGGCTAATTCTGCTTCCGATGATAAATACCCACCTGTTTCCACCAGAAAACCCTTCAGGGGATCGTTTGCAACAGTTTAGCACCATTTTTGAGTGAATTGCAGAACGCCAGAAATTTTGAAGAAATTGTGACCGCGCGGCTTAGGGATTTTTTCAAAAAAAGTGGTTCAGACGTCGAGGGCTAATTTGCTTTCCGATGATAAATACCCACCTGTTTCCACCGAAAAACCCTTCAGGGGATCTTTTGCAACAGTTTAGTGCCATCTTTGAATGAATTGCAGAACGTCAAATTTTTGCTGAAATTGTGACCGCGCGGCTTAGGGATTTTTTCCAAAAAAAGTTGTTCAGACGTCGAGGGCTAATTCTGTTTCCGATGATAAAAACCCACCTGTTTCCACTGAAAAACCTTTCAGGGGATCCTTTGCAACAATTCAGCACCATTTTTGAATGAATTGCAGAACGTCAGATTTTTGCTGAAATTGTCACCGCGCGGCTTAGGGATTTTTTCAAAAGAAGTTCTTCATACGTCGAGGGCTAATTCTGTTTCCGATGATAAATACCCACCTGTTTCCACCGAAAAACCCTTCAGGGGATCGTTTGCAACAGTTTAGCACCATCTTTGAATGATTTGCTGAACGTCAGGAATTTTGAAGAAATTGTGACCGCGCGGTTAGGGATTTTTTCAAAAAAAGTTGTTCAGACATTGTGGGATAATTATGTTTCCGATGATAAAAACCCACCTGATTCCACTGAAAAACCTTTCAGGGGATCCTTTGCAACAGTTCAGCACCATTTTTGAATGAATTTCAGAACGTCAGATTTTTGCTGAAATTGTGACCGCGAGCCTTAGGGATTTTTTCAAAAAAAGTTGTTCAGACGTCGAGGGCTAATTCTGCTTCCGATGATAAATACCCACCTGTTTCCACCGGAAAACCCTTCAGGGGATCGTTTGCAACAGTTTAGCACCATTTTTGAGTGAATTGCAGAACGCCAGAAATTTTGAAGAAATTGTGACCGCGCGGCTTAGGGATTTTTGCAAAAAAAGTTGTTCAGACGTCGTGGGCTAATTCTGTTTCCGATGATAAAAACCCACCTGATTCCACTGAAAAACCTTTCAGGGGATCCTTTGCCACAGTTCAGCACCATCTTTGACTGAATTGCAGAACGTCAGATTTTTGCTGAAATTGTGACCGCGCGGCTTAGGGATTTTTTCAAAAAAAAATGGTTCAGACGTCGAGGGCTAATTCTTTTTCCGGTGATAAAAACTCACCTGTTTCCACTGAAAAACCTTTCAGGGGATCGTTTGCAAACCCTTCAGAGGATCGTTTGCAACAGTTTAGCACCATCTTTGAATGAATTGCAGAACGTCGGAAATTTTGAAGAAATTGTGACCGCGCGGTTAGGGATTTTTTCAAAAAAAGTTGTTCAGACGTCGTGGGCTAATTTTGTTTCCGATGATAAAAACCCACCTGATTCCACTGAAAAACCTTTCAGGGGTTCCTTTGCAACAGTTCAGCACCATATTTTTGCTGAAATTGTGACCGCGCGCCTTAGGGATTTTTTCAAAAAAAGTTGTTCAGACGTCGAGGGCTAATTCTGCTTCCGATGATAAATACCCACCTGTTTCCACCAGAAAACCCTTCAGGGGATCGTTTGCCACAGTTTAGCACCATTTTTGAGTGAATTGCAGAACGCCAGAAATTTTGAAGAAATTGTGACCGCGCGGCTTAGGGATTTTTTCAAAAAAAGTGGTTCAGACGTCGAGGGCTAATTTGCTTTCCGATGATAAATACCCACCTGTTTCCATCGAAAAACCCTTCAGGCGATCTTTTGCAACAGTTTAGTGCCATCTTTGAATGAATTGCAGAACGTCAAATTTTTGCTGAAATTGTGACCGCGCGGCTTAGGGATTTTTTCCAAAAAAAGTTGTTCAGACGTCGAGGGCTAATTCTGTTTCCGATGATAAAAACCCACCTGTTTCCACTGAAAAACCTTTCAGGGGATCCTTTGCAACAATTCAGCACCATTTTTGAATGAATTGCAGAACGTCAGATTTTTGCTGAAATTGTCACCGCGCGGCTTAGGGATTTTTTCAAAAAAAGTTGTTCAGACGTCGAGGGCTAATTCTGTTTCCAATGATAAATACCCACCTGTTTCCACCGAAAAACCCTTCAGGGGATCTTTTGCAACAGTTTAGTGCCATCTTTGAATGAATTGCAGAACGTCAAATTTTTGCTGAAATTGTGACCGCGCGGCTTAGGGATTTTTTCAAAAAAAGTTGTTCAGACGTCGAGGGCTAATTCTGTTTCCGATGATAAAAACCCACCTGTTTCCACTGAAAAACCATTCAGGGGATCCTTTGCAACAATTCAGCACCATTTTTGAATGAATTGCAGAACGTCAGATTTTTGCTGATATTGTCACCGCGCGGCTTAGGGATTTTTTCAAAAAAAGTTGTTCAGACGTCGAGGGCTAATTCTGTTTCCGATGATAAAAACCCACCTGATTCCACCGATAAACCCTTCAGGGGATCCTTTGCAACAGTTTAGCACCATCTTTGAATGAATTGCAGAACGTCAGATTTTTGCTGAAATTGTGACCGCGCGGCTTAGAGATTTTTTCAAAAAAAGTTCTTCATACGTCGAGGGCTAATTCTGTTTCCGATGATAAATACCCACCTGTTTCCACCGAAAAACCCTTCAGAGGATCGTTTGCAACAGTTTAGCACCATCTTTGAATGAATTGCAGAACGTCAGAAATTTTGCTGAAATTGTGACCGCGCGGTTAGGGATTTTTTCAAAAAAAGTTGTTCAGACGTCGTGGGCTAATTATGTTTCCGATGATAAAAACCCACCTGATTCCACTGAAAAACCTTTCAGGGGATCCTTTGCAGCAGTTCAGCACCATTTTTGAATGAATTTCAGAACGTCAGATTTTTGCTGAAATTGTGACCGCGAGCCTTAGGGATTTTTTCAAAAAAAGTTGTTCAGACGTCGAGGGCTAATTCTGCTTCCGATGATAAATACCCACCTGTTTCCACCGGAAAACCCTTCAGGGGATCGTTTGCAACAGTTTAGCACCATTTTTGAGTGAATTGCAGAACGCCAGAAATTTTGAAGAAATTGTGACCGCGCGGCTTAGGGATTTTTGCAAAAAAAGTTGTTCAGACGTCGTGGGCTAATTCTGTTTCCGATGATAAAAACCCACCTGATTCCACTGAAAAACCTTTCAGGGGATCCTTTGCCACAGTTCAGCACCATCTTTGACTGAATTGCAGAACGTCAGATTTTTGCTGAAATTGTGACCGCGCGGCTTAGGGATTTTTTAAAAAAAAAATGGTTCAGACGTCGAGGGCTAATTCTGTTTCCGGTGATAAAAACTCACCTGTTTCCACTGAAAAACCTTTCAGGGGATCGTTTGCAAACCCTTCAGGGGATCGTTTGCAACAGTTTAGCACCATCTTTGAATGAATTGCAGAACGTCAGATATTTTGAAGAAATTGTGACCGCGCGGTTAGGGATTTTTTCAAAAAAAGTTGTTCAGACGTCGTGGGCTAATTTTGTTTCCGATGATAAAAACCCACCTGATTCCACTGAAAAACCTTTCAGGGGTTCCTTTGCAACAGTTCAGCACCATATTTTTGCTTAAATTGTGACCGCGAGCATTAGGGATTTTTTCAAAAAAAGTTGTTCAGACCGCGAGGGCTAATTCTGCTTCCGATGATAAATACCCACCTGTTTCCACCGGAAAACCCTTCAGGGGATCGTTTGCAACAGTTTAGCACCATTTTTGAGTGAATTGCAGAACGCCAGAAATTTTGAAGAAATTGTGACCGCGCGGCTTAGGGATTTTTTCAAAAAAAGTGGTTCAGACGTCGAGGGCTAATTTGCTTTCCGATGATAAATACCCACCTGTTTCCACCGAAAAACCCTTCAGGGGATCTTTTGCAACAGTTTAGTGCCATCTTTGAATGAATTGCAGAACGTCAGATTTTTGCTGAAATTGTGACCGCGCGGCTTAGGGATTTTTTCAAAAAAAGTTGTTCAGACGTCGAGGGCTAATTCTGTTTCCGATGATAAAAACCCACCTGTTTCCACTGAAAAAACTTTCAGGGGATCCTTTGCAACAATTCAGCACCATTTTTGAATGAATTGCAGAACGTCAGATTTTTGCTGAAATTGTCACCGCGCGGCTTAGGGATTTTTTCAAAAAAAGTTGTTCAGACGTCGATGGCTAATTCTGTTTCCAATGATAAATACCCACCTGTTTCCACCGAAAAACCCTTCAGGGGATCTTTTGCAACAGTTTAGTGCCATCTTTGAATGAATTGCAGAACGTCAGTTTTTTGCTGAAATTGTGACCGCGCGGCTTAGGGATTTTTTCAAAAAAAGTTGTTCAGACGTCGAGGGCTAATTCTGTTTCCGATGATAAAAACCCACCTGTTTCCACTGAAAAACCTTTCAGGGGATCCTTTGCAACAATTCAGCACCATTTTTGAATGAATTGCAGAACGTCAGATTTTTGCTGAAATTGTCACCGCGCGGCTTATGGATTTTTTCAAAAAAAGTTGTTCAGACGTCGAGGGCTAATTCTGTTTCCGATGATAAAAACCCACCTGATTCCACCGATAAACCCTTCAGGGGATCCTTTGCAACAGTTTAGCACCATCTTTGAATGAATTGCAGAACGTCAGATTTTTGCTGAAATTGTGACCGCGCGGCTTAGGGATTTTTTCAAAAAAAGTTCTTCATACGTCGAGGGCTAATTCTGTTTCCGATGATAAATACCCACCTGTTTCCACCGAAAAACCCTTCAGGGGATCGTTTGCAACAGTTTAGCACCATCTTTGAATGAATTGCAGAACGTCATAAATTTTGAAGAAATTGTGACCGCGCGGTTAGGGATTTTTTCAAAAAAAGTTGTTCAGACGTCGTGGGCTAATTCTGTTTCTGATGATAAAAACCCACCTGATTCCACTGAAAAACCTTTCAGGGGATCCTTTGCAACAGTTCAGCACCATTTTTGAATGAATTTCAGAACGTCAGATTTTTGCTGAAATTGTGACCGCGCGGCTTAGGTATTTTTTCAAAAAAAGTTGTTCAGACGTCAAGGGCTAATTCTGTTTCTGATGATAAAAACCCACCTGTTTCCACTGAAAAACCTTTCAGGGGATCCTTTGTAACAATTCATCACCATTTTTGAATGAATTGCAGAACGTCAGATTTTTGCTGAAATTGTGACCGCGCGGCTTAGGGATTTTTTCAAAAAAAGTTGTTCAGATGTCGTGGGCTAATTCTGTTTCCGATGATAAAAACCCACCTGATTCCACTGAAAAACCTTTCAGGGGATCGTTTGCAACAGTTTGGCACCATTTCTGAGTGAATTGCAGAACGTCAGATTTTTCCTGAAATTGTGACCGCGCGGCTTAGGGATTTTTTCAAAAAAAGTTGTTCAGAGGTCGAGGGCTAATTCTGTTTCCGATGATAAATACCCACCTGTTTCCACCGAAAAACCCTTCAGGGGATCTTTTGCAACAGTTTAGTGCCATCTTTGAATGAATTGCAGAACGTCAAATTTTTGCTGAAATTGTGACCGCGCGGCTTAGGGATTTTTTCAAAAAAAGTTGTTCAGACGTCGAGGGCTAATTCTGTTTCCGATGATAAAAACCCACCTGTTTCCACTGAAAAACCTTTCAGGGGATCCTTTGCAACAATTCATCACCATTTTTGAATGAATTGCAGAACGTCATATTTTTGCTGAAATTGTGACCGCGCGGCTTAGGGATTTTTTCAAAAAAAGTTGTTCAGATGTCGTGGGCTAATTCTGTTTCCGATGATAAAAACTCACCTGTTTCCACCGAAAAACCCGTCAGGGGATCGTTTGCAACAGTTTAGCACCATCTTTGAATGAATTGCAAAACGTCAGAAATTTTGAAGAAATTGTGTACACGCGGTTAGGGATTTTTTCAAAAAAAGTTGTTCAAAGTCGTGGGCTAATTATGTTTCCGATGATAAAAACCCACCTGATTCCACTGAAAAACCTTTCAGGGGATCCTTTGCAACAGTTCAGCACCATTTTTGAATGAATTGCAGAACATCAGATTTTTTGCTGAAATTGTGACCGCGCGGCTTAGGGATTTTTCAAAAAAAGTTGTTCAGACGTCGTGGGCTAATTATGTTTCCGATGATAAAAACCCACCTGATTCCACTGAAAAACCTTTCAGGGGATCCTTTGCAATAGTTCAGCACCATTTTTGAATGAATTTCAGAACGTCAGATTTTTGCTGAAATTGTGACCGCGCGGCTTAGGGATTTTTTCAAAAAAAGTTGTTCAGACGTCAAGGGCTAATTCTGTTTCTGATGATAAAAACCCACCTGTTTCCACTGAAAAACCTTTCAGGGGATCCTTTGTAACAATTCATCACCATTTTTGAATGAATTGCAGAACGTCAGATTTTTGCTGAAATTGTGACCGCGCGGCTTAGGGATTTTTTCAAAAAAAGTTGTTCAGATGTCGTGGGCTAATTCTGTTTCCGATGATAAAAATCCACCTGATTCCACTGAAAAACCTTTCAGGGGATCGTTTGCAACAGTTTGGCACCATTTCTGAGTGAATTGCAGAACGTCAGAATTTTCCTGAAATTGTGACCGCGCGGCTTAGGGATTTTTTCAAAAAAGTTGTTCAGACGTCGTGGGCTAATTATGTTTCCGATGATAAAAACCCACCTGATTCCACTGAAAAACCTTTCAGGGGATCCTTTGCAACAGTTCAGCACCATTTTTGAATGAATTTCAGAACGTCAGATTTTTGCTGAAATTGTGACCGCGAGCCTTAGGGATTTTTTCAAAAAAAGTTGTTCAGACGTCGAGGGCTAATTCTGCTTCCGATGATAAATACCCACCTGTTTCCACCGGAAAACCCTTCAGGGGATCGTTTGCAACAGTTTAGCACCATTTTTGAGTGAATTGCAGAACGCCAGAAATTTTGAAGAAATTGTGACTGCGCGGCTTAGGGATTTTTGCAAAAAAAGTTGTTCAGAGGTCGAGGGCTAATTCTGTTTCCGATGATAAATACCCACCTGTTTCCACCGAAAAACCCTTCAGGGGATCTTTTGCAACAGTTTAGTGCCATCTTTGAATGAATTGCAGAACGTCAAATTTTTGCTGAAATTGTGACCGCGCGGCTTAGGGATTTTTTCAAAAAAAGTTGTTCAGATGTCGTGGGCTAATTCTGTTTCCGATGATAAAAACTCACCTGTTTCCACCGAAAAACCCGTCAGGGGATCGTTTGCAACAGTTTAGCACCATCTTTGAATGAATTGCAAAACGTCAGAAATTTTGAAGAAATTGTGTACACGCGGTTAGGGATTTTTTCAAAAAAAGTTGTTCAAAGTCGTGGGCTAATTATGTTTCCGATGATAAAAACCCACCTGATTCCACTGAAAAACCTTTCAGGGGATCCTTTGCAACAGTTCAGCACCATTTCTGAATGAATTTCAGAACGTCAGATTTTTGCTGAAATTGTGACCGCGCGGCTTAGGGATTTTTTCAAAAAAAGTTGTTCAGATGTCGTGGGCTAATTCTGTTTCCGATGATAAAAACCCACCTGTTTCCACTGAAAAACCTTTCAGGGGATCGTTTGCAACAGTTTGGCACCATTTCTGAGTGAATTGCAGAACGTCAGATTTTTCCTGAAATTGTGACCGCGCGGCTTAGGGATTTTTTTCAAAAAAAGTTGTTCAGACGTCGAGGGCTAATTCTGTTTCCGATGATTAAAACCCTCCTGATTCCACCGAAAAACCCTTCAGGGGATACTTTGCAACAGTTTAGCACCATCTATGAATGAATTGCAGAATGTCAGATTTTTGCTGAAATTGTGACCGCGCGGCTTAGGGATTTTTTCAAAAAAAGTTGTTCAGACGTCGAGGGCTAATTCTGTTTCCGATGATAAAAACCCACCTGATTCCACTGAAAAACCTTTCAGGGGATCCTTTGCAACAGTTCAGCACCATTTTTGAATGAATTGCAGAACGTCAGATTTTTGCTGAAATTGTGACCGCGCGGCTTAGGGATTTTTTCAAAAAAAGTTGTTCAGATGTCGTGGGCTAATTCTGTTTCCGATGATAAAAACCCACCTGATTCCACTGAAAAACCTTTCAGGGGATCCTTTGCAACAGTTCAGCACCATCTTTGACTGAATTGCAGTACGTCAGATTTTTGCTGAAATTGTGACCGCGCGGCTTAGGGATTTTTTCAAAAAAAATTTCTTCAGACGTCGAGGGCTAATTCTGCTTCCGATGATAAATACCCACCTGTTTCCACCGGAAAACCCTTCAGGGGATCGTTTGCAACAGTTTAGCACCATTTTTGAGTGAATTGCAGAACGCCAGAAATTTTGAAGAAATTGTGACTGCGCGGCTTAGGGATTTTTGCAAAAAAAGTTGTTCAGAGGTCGAGGGCTAATTCTGTTTCCGATGATAAAAACCCACCTGTTTCCACTGAAAAACCTTTCAGGGGATCCTTTGCAACAATTCATCACCATTTTTGAATGAATTGCAGAACGTCATATTTTTACTGAAATTGTGAACGCGCGGCTTAGGGATTTTTTCAAAAAAAGTTGTTCAGATGTCGTGGGCTAATTCTGTTTCCGATGATAAATACCCACCTGTTTCCACCGAAAAACCCTTCAGGGGATCGTTTGCAACAGTTTAGCACCATTTTTGAGTGAATTGCAGAACGCCAGAAATTTTGAAGAAATTGTGACTGCGCGGCTTAGGGATTTTTGCAAAAAAAGTTGTTCAGAGGTCGAGGGCTAATTTTGTTTCCGATGATAAATACCCACCTGTTTCCACCGAAAAACCCTTCAGGGGATCTTTTGCAACAGTTTACTGCCATCTTTGAATGAATTGCAGAACGTCAAATTTTTGCTGAAATTGTGACCGCGCGGCTTAGGGATTTTTTCAAAAAAAGTTGTTCAGACGTCGAGGGCTAATTCTGTTTCCGATGATAAAAACCCACCTGTTTCCACTGAAAAACCTTTCAGGGGATCCTTTGCAACAATTCATCACCATTTTTGAATGAATTGCAGAACGTCATATTTTTGCTGAAATTGTGACCGCGCGGCTTAGGGATTTTTTCAAAAAAAGTTGTTCAGATGTCGTGGGCTAATTCTGTTTCCGATGATAAAAACTCACCTGTTTCCACCGAAAAACCCGTCAGGGGATCGTTTGCAACAGTTTAGCACCATCTTTGAATGAATTGCAAAACGTCAGAAATTTTGAAGAAATTGTGTACACGCGGTTAGGGATTTTTTCAAAAAAAGTTGTTCAAAGTCGTGGGCTAATTATGTTTCCGATGATAAAAACCAACCTGATTCCACTGAAAAACCTTTCAGGGGATCCTTTGCAACAGTTCAGCACCATTTCTGAATGAATTTCAGAACGTCAGATTTTTGCTGAAATTGTGACCGCGCGGCTTAGGGATTTTTTCAAAAAAAGTTGTTCAGATGTCGTGGGCTAATTCTGTTTCCGCTGATAAAAACCCACCTGATTCCACTGAAAAACCTTTCAGGGGATCGTTTGCAACAGTTTGGCACCATTTCTGAGTGAATTGCAGAACGTCAGAAATTTTGAAGAAATTGTGACCGCGCGGCTTAGGGATTTTTTTCAAAAAAAGTTGTTCAGACGTCGAGGGCTAATTCTGTTTCCGATGATTAAAACCCTCCTGATTCCACCGAAAAACCCTTCAGGGGATACTTTGCAACAGTTTAGCACCATCTTTGAATGAATTGCAGAATGTCAGATTTTTGCTGAAATTGTGACCGCGCGGCTTAGGGATTTTTTCAAAAAAAGTTGTTCAGACGTCGAGGGCTAATTCTGTTTCCGATGATAAATACCCACCTGTTTCCAACGAAAAAACCTTCAGGGCATCGTTTGCAACAGTTTAGCACCATTTTTGAGTGAGTTGCAGAACGCCAGAAATTTTGAAGAAATTGTGACCGCGCGGCTTAGGGATTTTTTCAAAAAAAGTTGTTCAGAGGTCGAGGGCTAATTCTGTTTCCGATGATACAAACCCACTTGTTTCCACTGAAAAACCTTTCAGGGGATCGTTTGCAACAGTTTGGCACCATTTCTGAGTGAATTGCAGAACGTGAGAAATTTTGAAGAAATTGTGACCGCGCGGCTTAGGGATTTTTTCAAAAAAAGTTGTTCAGATGTCGTGGGCTAATTCTGTTTCCGCTGATAAAAACCCACCTGATTCCACTGAAAAACCTTTCAGGGGATCGTTTGCAACAGTTTGGCACCATTTCTGAGTGAATTGCAGAACGTCAGAAATTTTGAAGAAATTGTGACCGCGCGGCTTAGGGATTTTTTTCAAAAAAAGTTGTTCAGACGTCGAGGGCTAATTCTGTTTCCGATGATTAAAACCCTCCTGATTCCACCGAAAAACCCTTCAGGGGATACTTTGCAACAGTTTAGCACCATCTTTGAATGAATTGCAGAATGTCAGATTTTTGCTGAAATTGTGACCGCGCGGCTTAGGGATTTTTTCAAAAAAAGTTGTTCAGACGTCGAGGGCTAATTCTGTTTCCGATGATAAAAACCCACCTGATTCCACTGGAAAACCTTTTAGGGGATCCTTTGCAACAGTTCAGCACCATTTTTGAATGAATTGCAGAACGTCAGATTTTTGCTGAAATTGTGACCGCGCGGCTTAGGGATTTTTTCAAAAAAAGTTGTTCAGATGTCGTGGGCTAATTCTGTTTCCGATGATAAAACCCACCTGATTCCACTGAAAAACCTTTCAGGGGATCCTTTGCAACAGTTCAGCACCATCTTTGACTGAATTGCAGAACGTCAGATTTTTGCTGAAATTGTGACCGCGCGGCTTAGGGATTTTTTCAAAATAAGTTCTTCAGACGTCGAGGGCTAATTCTGTTTCCGATGATAAATATCCACCTGTTTCCACCGAAAAACCCTTCAGGGGATCGTTTGCAACAGTTTAGCACCATCTTTGAATGAATTGCAAAACGTCAGAAATTTTGAAGAAATTGTGACCGCGCGGTTAGGGATTTTTTCAAAAAAAATTGTTCAGACGTCGAGGGCTAATTCTGTTTCCGGTGATAAAAACTCACCTGTTTCCACTGAAAAACCTTTCAGGGGTTCCTTTGCAACAGTTCAGCACCATATTTTTGCTGAAATTGTGACCGCGAGCCTTGGGGATTTTTTCAAAAAAAGTTGTTCAGAGGTCGCGGGCTAATTCTGTTTCCGATGATAAAAATCCACCTGTTTCCACTGAAAAACCTTTCAGGGGATCCTTTGTAACAATTCATCACCATTTTTGAATGAATTGCAGAACGTCAGATTTTTGCTGAAATTGTGACCGCGCGGCTTAGGGATTTTTTCAAAAAAAGTTGTTCAGATGTCGTGGGCTAATTCTGTTTCCGATGATAAAAACCCACCTGATTCCACTGAAAAAACTTTCAGGGGATCGTTTGCAACAGTTTGGCACCATTTCTCAGTGAATTGCAGAACGTCAGATTTTTCCTGAAATTGTGACCGCGCGGCTTAGGGATTTTTTCAAAAAAAGTTGTTCAGACGTCGTGGGCTAATTATGTTTCCGATGATAAAAACCCACCTGATTCCACTGAAAAACCTTTCAGGGGATCCTTTGCAACAGTTCAGCACCATTTTTGAATGAATTTTAGAACGTCAGATTTTTGCTGAAATTGTGACCGCGAGCCTTAGGGATTTTTTTCAAAAAAAGTTGTTCAGACGTCGAGGGCTAATTCTGCTTCCGATGATAAATACCCACCTGTTTCCACCGGAAAACCCTTCAGGGGATCGTTTGCAACAGTTTAGCACCATTT
The DNA here is from genome assembly GCF_964234715.1 of Podarcis melisellensis. NCBI lineage: Eukaryota > Metazoa > Chordata > Lepidosauria > Squamata > Lacertidae > Podarcis > Podarcis melisellensis. The sequence continues at coordinate 1,123,980 of NW_028113158.1, read as the reverse complement.
TTGAGTGAATTGCAGAACGCCAGAAATTTTGAAGAAATTGTGACTGCGCGGCTTAGGGATTTTTGCAAAAAAAGTTGTTCAGAGGTCGAGGGCTAACTCTGTTTCCGATGATAAATACCCACCTGTTTCCACCGAAAAACCCTTCAGGGGATCTTTTGCAACAGTTTAGTGCCATCTTTGAATGAATTGCAGAACGTCAAATTTTTGCTGAAATTGTGACCGCGCGGCTTAGGGATTTTTTCAAAAAAAGTTGTTCAGACGTCGAGGGCTAATTCTGTTTCCGATGATAAAAACCCACCTGTTTCCACTGAAAAACCTTTCAGGGGATCCTTTGCAACAATTCATCACCATTTTTGAATGAATTGCAGAACGTCAGATTTTTGCTGAAATTGTGACCGCGCGGCTTAGGGATTTTTTCAAAAAAAGTTGTTCAGATGTCGTGGGCTAATTCTGTTTCCGATGATAAAAACTCACCTGTTTACACCGAAAAACCCTTCAGGGGATCGTTTGCAACAGTTTAGCACCATCTTTGAATGAATTGCAAAACGTCAGAAATTTTGAAGAAATTGTGTACACGCGGTTAGGGATTTTTTCAAAAAAAGTTGTTCAGAAGTCGTGGGCTAATTATGTTTCCGATGATAAAAACCCACCTGATTCCACTGAAAAACCTTTCAGGGGATCCTTTGCAACAGTTCAGCACCATTTTTGAATGAATTGCAGAACATCAGATTTTTTGCTGAAATTGTGACCGCGTGGCTTAGGGATTTTTCAAAAAAAGTTGTTCAGAGGTCGAGGGCTAATTCTGTTTCCGATGATAAATACCCACCTGTTTCCACCGAAAAACCCTTCAGGGGATCTTTTGCAACAGTTTAGTGCCATCTTTGAATGAATTGCAGAACGTCAGATTTTTGCTGAAATTGTGACCGCGCGGCTTAGGGATTTTTTCAAAAAAAGTTGTTCAGACGTCGTGGGCTAATTCTGCTTCCGATGATAAAAACCCACCTGATTCCACTGAAAAACCTTTCAGGGGTTCCTTTGCAACAGTTCAGCACCATTTCTGAATGAATTTCAGAACGTCAGATTTTTGCTGAAATTGTGACCGCGCGGCTTAGGGATTTTTTCAAAAAAAGTTGTTCCGACGTCGACGGCTAATTCTGTTTCCGATGATAAATACCCACCGGTTTCCACCGAAAAACCCTTCAGGGGATCGTTTGCAACAGTTTAGCACCATCTTTGAATGAATTGCAGAACGTCAGAAATTTTGATGAAATTGTGACCGCACGGCTTAGGGATTTTTCAAAAAAAGTTGTTCAGACGTCGTGGGCTAATTCTGCTTCCGATGATAAAAACCCACCTGATTCCACTGAAAAACCTTTCAGGGGTTCCTTTGCAACAGTTCAGCACCATTTCTGAATGAATTTCAGAACGTCAGATTTTTGCTGAAATTGTGACCGCGCGGCTTAGGGATTTTTGCAAAAAAAGTTGTTCCGACGTCGAGGGCTAATTCTGTTTCCGATGATAAATACCCACCGGTTTCCACCGAAAAACCCTTCAGGGGATCGTTTGCAACAGTTTAGCACCATCTTTGAATGAATTGCAGAACGTCAGAAATTTTGATGAAATTGTGACCGCACGGCTTAGGGATTTTTCAAAAAAAGTTGTTCAGACGTCGTGGGCTAATTCTGTTTCCGATGATAAAAACCCACCTGATTCCACTGAAAAACCTTTCAGGGGATCCTTTGCAACAGTTCAGCACCATTTTTGAATGAATTGCAGAACATCAGATTTTTGCTGAAATTGTGACCGCAGGGGATTTTTTCAAAAAAAGTTGTTCAGAGGTCGAGGTCTAATTCTGTTTCCGATGATAAATACCCACCTGTTTCCACCGAAAAACCCTTCAGGGGATCTTTTGCAACAGTTTAGTGCCATCTTTGAATGAATTGCAGAAAGTCAGATTTTTGCTGAAATTGTGACCGCGCGGCTTAGGGATTTTTTCAAAAAAAGTTGTTCATACGTCGTGGGTAATTATGTTTCCGATGATAAAAACCCACCTGTTTCCACTGAAAAACCTATCAGGGGATCCTTTGCAACAGTTCAGCACCATTTTTGAATGAATTGTAGAACATCAGAACTTTTTTCAAAAAAAATTGTTCAGACGTCGAGGGCTAATTCTGTTTCCGGTGATAAAAACTCACCTGTTTCCACTGAAAAACCTTTCAGGGGATCGTTTGCAACAGTTTGGCACCATTTCTGAGTGAATTGCAGAACGTCAGAAATTTTGAAGAAATTGTGACCGCGCGGCTTAGGTATTTTTTCAAAAAAAGTTGTTCCGACGTCGAGGGCTAATTCTGTTTCCGATGATAAATACCCACCTGTTTCCAACGAAAAACCCTTCAGGGCATCGTTTGCAACAGTTTAGCACCATTTTTGAGTGAATTGCAGTTCGCCAGAAATTTTGAAGAAATTGTGACCGCTTGGCTTAGGGATTTTTTCAAAAAATGTTGTTCAGACGTCGTGGGCTAATTCTGTTTCCGATGATAAAAACCCACCTGATTCCACTGAAAAACCTTTCAGGGGATCCTTTGCAACAGTTCAGCACCATTTTTGAATGAATTGCAGAACATCAGATTTTTGCTGAAATTGTGACGGCGCGGCTTAGGGATTTTTTCAAAAAAAGTTGTTCAGAGGTCGAGGGCTAATTCTGTTTCCGATGATAAATACCCACCTGTTTCCACCGAAAAACCCTTCAGGGGATCTTTTGCAACAGTTTAGTGCCATCTTTGAATGAATTGCAGAAAGTCAGATTTTTGCTGAAATTGTGACCGCGCGGCTTAGGGATTTTTTCAAAAAAAGTTGTTCCGACGTCGAGGGCTAATTCTGTTTCCTATGATAAAAACCCACATGTTTCCACCGAAAAGCCCTTCAGGGGATCGTTTGCAACAGTTTGGCACCATCTCTGAGTGAATTGCAGTACGCCAGAAATTTTGAAGAAATTGTGACCGCGCGCCTTAGGGATTTTTTTCAAAAAAAGTTGTTCAGAGGTCGAGGGCTAATTCTGTTTCGGATGATAAAAATCCACCTGTTTCCACCGAAAAACCTTTCAGGGGATCGTTTGCAACAGTTTGGCACCATTCTGAGTGAATTGCAGAACGTCAGAAATTTTGAAGAAATTGTGACCGCGCGGCTTAGGGATTTTTTCAAAAAAAGTTGTTCAGACGTCGAGGGCTAATTCTGTTTCCGATGATAAATACCCACCTGTTTCCAACGAAAAAACCTTCAGGGCATCGTTTGCAACAGTTTAGCACCATTTTTGAGTGAGTTGCAGAACGCCAGAAATTTTGAAGAAATTGTGACCGCGCGGCTTAGGGATTTTTTCAAAAAAAGTTGTTCAGAGGTCGAGGGCTAATTCTGTTTCCGATGATACAAACCCACTTGTTTCCACTGAAAAACCTTTCAGGGGATCGTTTGCAACAGTTTGGCACCATTTCTGAGTGAATTGCAGAACGTCAGAAATTTTGAAGAAATTGTGACCGCGCGGCTTAGGGATTTTTTCAAAAAAAGTTGTTCAGATGTCGTGGGCTAATTCTGTTTCCGCTGATAAAAACCCACCTGATTCCACTGAAAAACCTTTCAGGGGATCGTTTGCAACAGTTTGGCACCATTTCTGAGTGAATTGCAGAACGTCAGAAATTTTGAAGAAATTGTGACCGCGCGGCTTAGGGATTTTTTTCAAAAAAAGTTGTTCAGACGTCGAGGGCTAATTCTGTTTCCGATGATTAAAACCCTCCTGATTCCACCGAAAAACCCTTCAGGGGATACTTTGCAACAGTTTAGCACCATCTTTGAATGAATTGCAGAATGTCAGATTTTTGCTGAAATTGTGACCGCGCGGCTTAGGGATTTTTTCAAAAAAAGTTGTTCAGACGTCGAGGGCTAATTCTGTTTCCGATGATAAAAACCCACCTGATTCCACTGGAAAACCTTTTAGGGGATCCTTTGCAACAGTTCAGCACCATTTTTGAATGAATTGCAGAACGTCAGATTTTTGCTGAAATTGTGACCGCGCGGCTTAGGGATTTTTTCAAAAAAAGTTGTTCAGATGTCGTGGGCTAATTCTGTTTCCGATGATAAAACCCACCTGATTCCACTGAAAAACCTTTCAGGGGATCCTTTGCAACAGTTCAGCACCATCTTTGACTGAATTGCAGAACGTCAGATTTTTGCTGAAATTGTGACCGCGCGGCTTAGGGATTTTTTCAAAATAAGTTCTTCAGACGTCGAGGGCTAATTCTGTTTCCGATGATAAATATCCACCTGTTTCCACCGAAAAACCCTTCAGGGGATCGTTTGCAACAGTTTAGCACCATCTTTGAATGAATTGCAAAACGTCAGAAATTTTGAAGAAATTGTGACCGCGCGGTTAGGGATTTTTTCAAAAAAAATTGTTCAGACGTCGAGGGCTAATTCTGTTTCCGGTGATAAAAACTCACCTGTTTCCACTGAAAAACCTTTCAGGGGTTCCTTTGCAACAGTTCAGCACCATATTTTTGCTGAAATTGTGACCGCGAGCCTTGGGGATTTTTTCAAAAAAAGTTGTTCAGAGGTCGCGGGCTAATTCTGTTTCCGATGATAAAAATCCACCTGTTTCCACTGAAAAACCTTTCAGGGGATCCTTTGTAACAATTCATCACCATTTTTGAATGAATTGCAGAACGTCAGATTTTTGCTGAAATTGTGACCGCGCGGCTTAGGGATTTTTTCAAAAAAAGTTGTTCAGATGTCGTGGGCTAATTCTGTTTCCGATGATAAAAACCCACCTGATTCCACTGAAAAAACTTTCAGGGGATCGTTTGCAACAGTTTGGCACCATTTCTCAGTGAATTGCAGAACGTCAGATTTTTCCTGAAATTGTGACCGCGCGGCTTAGGGATTTTTTCAAAAAAAGTTGTTCAGACGTCGTGGGCTAATTATGTTTCCGATGATAAAAACCCACCTGATTCCACTGAAAAACCTTTCAGGGGATCCTTTGCAACAGTTCAGCACCATTTTTGAATGAATTTTAGAACGTCAGATTTTTGCTGAAATTGTGACCGCGAGCCTTAGGGATTTTTTTCAAAAAAAGTTGTTCAGACGTCGAGGGCTAATTCTGCTTCCGATGATAAATACCCACCTGTTTCCACCGGAAAACCCTTCAGGGGATCGTTTGCAACAGTTTAGCACCATTTTTGAGTGAATTGCAGAACGCCAGAAATTTTGAAGAAATTGTGACTGCGCGGCTTAGGGATTTTTGCAAAAAAAGTTGTTCAGAGGTCGAGGGCTAACTCTGTTTCCGATGATAAATACCCACCTGTTTCCACCGAAAAACCCTTCAGGGGATCTTTTGCAACAGTTTAGTGCCATCTTTGAATGAATTGCAGAACGTCAAATTTTTGCTGAAATTGTGACCGCGCGGCTTAGGGATTTTTTCAAAAAAAGTTGTTCAGACGTCGAGGGCTAATTCTGTTTCCGATGATAAAAACCCACCTGTTTCCACTGAAAAACCTTTCAGGGGATCCTTTGCAACAATTCATCACCATTTTTGAATGAATTGCAGAACGTCAGATTTTTGCTGAAATTGTGACCGCGCGGCTTAGGGATTTTTTCAAAAAAAGTTGTTCAGATGTCGTGGGCTAATTCTGTTTCCGATGATAAAAACTCACCTGTTTACACCGAAAAACCCTTCAGGGGATCGTTTGCAACAGTTTAGCACCATCTTTGAATGAATTGCAAAACGTCAGAAATTTTGAAGAAATTGTGTACACGCGGTTAGGGATTTTTTCAAAAAAAGTTGTTCAGAAGTCGTGGGCTAATTATGTTTCCGATGATAAAAACCCACCTGATTCCACTGAAAAACCTTTCAGGGGATCCTTTGCAACAGTTCAGCACCATTTTTGAATGAATTGCAGAACATCAGATTTTTTGCTGAAATTGTGACCGCGTGGCTTAGGGATTTTTCAAAAAAAGTTGTTCAGAGGTCGAGGGCTAATTCTGTTTCCGATGATAAATACCCACCTGTTTCCACCGAAAAACCCTTCAGGGGATCTTTTGCAACAGTTTAGTGCCATCTTTGAATGAATTGCAGAACGTCAGATTTTTGCTGAAATTGTGACCGCGCGGCTTAGGGATTTTTTCAAAAAAAGTTGTTCAGACGTCGTGGGCTAATTCTGCTTCCGATGATAAAAACCCACCTGATTCCACTGAAAAACCTTTCAGGGGTTCCTTTGCAACAGTTCAGCACCATTTCTGAATGAATTTCAGAACGTCAGATTTTTGCTGAAATTGTGACCGCGCGGCTTAGGGATTTTTTCAAAAAAAGTTGTTCAGATGTCGTGGGCTAATTCTGTTTCCGATGATAAAAACCCACCTGACTCCACTGAAAAACCTTTCAGGGGATCGTTTGCAACAGTTTGGCACCATTTCTGAGTGAATTGCAGAACGTCAGATTTTTCCTGAAATTGTGACCGCGCGGCTTAGGGATTTTTTCAAAAAAATTTGTTCAGACGTCGAGGGCTAATTCTGTTTCCGCTGATAAAAACTCACCTGTTTCCACTGAAAAACCTTTCAGGGGATCGTTTGCAACAGTTTGGCACCATTTCTGAGAGAATTGCAGAACGTCAGAAATTTTGAAGAAATTGTGACCGCGCGGCTTAGGGATTTTTTTCAAAAAAAGTTGTTCAGACGTTGAGGGCTAATTCTGTTTCCGATGATTAAAACCACCCTGATTCCACCGAAAAACCCTTCAGGGGATCCTTTGCAACAGTTTAGCACCATCTTTGAATGAATTGCAGAATGTCAGATTTTTGCTGAAATTGTGACCGCGCGGCTTAGGGATTTTTTCAAAAAAAGTTGTTCAGACGTCGAGGGCTAATTCTGTTTCCGATGATAAAAACCCACCTGATTCCACTGAAAAACCTTTCAGGGGATCCTTTGCAACAGTTCAGCAACATTTTTGAATGAATTGCAGAACGTCAGATTTTTGCTGAAATTGTGACCGCGCGGCTTAGGGATTTTTTCAAAAAAAGTTGTTCAGATGTCGTGGGCTAATTCTGTTTCCGATGATAAAAACCCACCTGATTCCACTGAAAAACCTTTCAGGGGATCCTTTGCAACAGTTCAGCACCATCTTTGACTGAATTGCAGAACGTCAGATTTTTGCTGAAATTGTGACCGCGCGGCTTAGGGATTTTTTCAAAATAAGTTCTTCAGACGTCGAGGGCTAATTCTGTTTCCGATGATAAATATCCACCTGTTTCCACCGAAACCCCTTCAGGGGATCGTTTGCAACAGTTTAGCACCATCTTTGAATGAATTGCAAAACGTCAGAAATTTTGAAGAAATTGTGACCGCGCGGTTAGGGATTTTTTCAAAAAAAGTTCAGACGTCGTGGGCCAATTATGTTTCCGATGATAAAAACCCACCTGATTCCACTGAAAAACCTTTCAGGGGATCCTTTGCAACAGTTCAGCACCATTTTTGAATGAATTGCAGAACATCAGATTTTTTGCTGAAATTGTGACCGCGCGGTTTAGGGATTTTTTCAAAAAAAGTTGTTCAGAGGTCGAGGGCTAATTCTGTTTCCGATGATAAATACCCACCTGTTTCCACCGAAAAACCCTTCAGGGGATCCTTTGCAACAGTTCAGCACCATCTTTGACTGAATTGCAGAACGTCAGATTTTTGCTGAAATTGTGACCGCGCGGCTTAGAGATTTTTTCAAAAAAAGTTGTTCAGACGTCGAGGGCTAATTCTGTTTCCGGTGATAAAAACTCACCTGTTTCCACTGAAAAACCTTTCAGGGGATCGTTTGCAAACCCTTCAGGGGATCGTTTGCAACAGTTTAGCACCATCTTTAAATGAATTGCAGAACGTCAGAAATTCTGAAGAAATTGTGACCGCGCGGTTAGGGATTTTTTCAAAAAAAGTTGTTCAGACGTCGTGGGCTAATTATGTTTCCGATGATAAAAACCCACCTGATTGCACTGAAAAACCTTTCAGGGGTTCCTTTGCAACAGTTCAGCACCATATTTTTGCTGAAATTGTGACCGCGAGCCTTGGGGATTTTTTCAAAAAAAGTTGTTCAGAGGTCGCGGGCTAATTCTGTTTCCGATGATAAAAATCCACCTGTTTCCACTGAAAAACCTTTCAGGGGATCGTTTGCAACAGTTTGGCACCATTTCTGAGTGAATTGCAGAACGTCAGAAATTTTGAAGAAATTGTGACCGCGCGGCTTAGGGATTGTTTCAAAAAAAGTTGTTCAGACGTCGAGGGCTAATTCTGTTTCCGATGATAAATACCCACCTCTTTCCACCAGAAAACCCTTCAGGGGATCGTTTGCAACAGTTTAGCACCATTTTTGAGTGAATTGCAGAACGCCAGAAATTTTGAAGAAATTGTGACCGCGCGGCTTAGGGATTTTTGCAAAAAAAGTTGTTAAGACGTCGAGGGCTAATTCTGTTTCTGATGATAAAAACCCACCTGATTCCACTGAAAAACCTTTCAGGGGATCCTTTGCAACAGTTCAGCACCATTTTTGAATGAATTGCAGAACGTCAGATTTTTGCTGAAATTGTGACCGCGCGGCTTAGGGATTTTTTCAAAAAAAGTTGTTCAGACGTCGAGGGCTAATTCTGTTTCCGGTGATAAAAACTCATCTGTTTCCACTGAAAAACCTTTCAGGGGATCGTTTGCAACAGTTTAGTGCCATCTTTGAATGAATTGCAGAACGTCAGAAATTTTGAAGAAATTGTGACCGCGCGGCTTAGGGATTTTTTCAAAAAAAGTTGTTAAGACGTCGAGGGCTAATTCTGTTTCTGATGATAAAAACCCAACTGATTCCACCGAAAAACCCTTCAGGGGATCCTTTGCAAAAGTTTAGCACCATCTTTGAATGAATTGCAGAACGACAGATTTTTGCTGAAATTGTGACCGCGCGGCTTAGGGATTTTTTCAAAAAAAGTTGTTCAGACGTCGAGGGCTAATTCTGTTTCCGGTGATAAAAACTCACCTGTTTCCACTGAAAAAACTTTCAGGGGATCATTTGCAACAGTTTGGCACCATTTCTGAGTGAATTGCAGAACGCCAGAAATTTTGAAGAAATTGTGACCGCGCGGCTTAGGGATTTTTGCAAAAAAAGTTGTTAAGACGTCGAGGGCTAATTCTGTTTCTGATGATAAAAACCCACCTGATTCCACTGAAAAACCTTTCAGGGGATCCTTTGCAACAGTTCAGCACCATTTTTGAATGAATTGCAGAACGTCAGATTTTTGCTGAAATTGTGACCGCGCGGCTTAGGGATTTTTTGAAAAAAAGTTGTTCAGACGTCGAGGGCTAATTCTGTTTCCGGTGATAAAAACTCACCTGTTTCCACTGAAAAACCTTTCAGGGGATCGTTTGCAACAGTTTGGCACCATTTCTGAGTGAATTGCAGAACGTCAGAAATTTTGAAGAAATTGTGCATGCGCCGCTTAGGGATTTTTTAAAAAAAACTTGTTCAGACGTCGAGGGCTAATTCTGTTTCCGATGATAAAAACCCACCTGTTTCCACTGAAAAACCTTTCAGGGGATCCTTTGCAACACTTTAGCACGATTTTTGAATGAATTGCAGAATGTCAGATTTTTGCTGAAATTGTGACCGCGCGGCTTAGGGATTTTTGCAAAAAAATTTGTTCAGACGTCGAGGGCTAATTCTGTTTCGGATGATAAAAACCCACCTGATTCCACTGAAAAACCTTTCATGGGATCGTTTGCAACAGTTTGGCACCATTTCTGAGTGAATTGCAGAACATCAGATTTTTCCTGAAATTGTGACCGCGCGGCTTAGGGATTTTTTCAAAAAAAGTTGTTCAGACGTCGAGGGCTAATTCTGTTTCCGATGATAAATACCCACCTGTTTCCACCAGAAAACCCTTCAGGGGATCGTTTGCAACAGTTTAGCACCATCTTTGAATGAATTGCAGAACGTCAGAAATTTTGAAGAAATTGTGACCGCGCGGTTAGGGATTTTTTCAAAAAAAGTTGTTCAGACGTCGTGGGCTAATTATGTTTCCGATGATAAAAACCCACCTGATTCCACTGAAAAACCTTTCAGGGGATCCTTTGCAACAGTTCAGCACCATTTTTGAATGAATTGCAGAACATCAGATTTTTTGCTGAAATTGTGACCGCGCGGCTTAGGGAATTTTTTCAAAAAAAGTTGTTTAGAGGTCGAGGGCTAATTCTGTTTCCGATGATAAATACCCACCTGTTTCCACCGAAAAACCCTTCAGGGGATCTTTTGCAACAGTTTAGTGCCATCTTTGAATGAATTGCAGAACGTCAGATTTTTGCTGAAATTGTGACCGCGCGGCTTAGGGATTTTTTCAAAAAAAGTTGTTCAGACGTCGTGGGCTAATTCTGTTTCCGATGATAAAAACCCACCTGATTCCACTGAAAAACCTTTCAGGGGATCCTTTGCCACAGTTCAGCACCATCTTTGACTGAATTGCAGAACGTCAGATTTTTGCTGAAATTGTGACCGCGCGGCTTAGGGATTTTTTCAAAAAAAAATGGTTCAGACGTCGAGGGCTATTTCTGTTTCCGGTGATAAAAACTCACCTGTTTCCACTGAAAAACCTTTCAGGGGATCGTTTGCAAACCCTTCAGGGGATCGTTTGCAACAGTTTAGCACCATCTTTGAATGAATTGCAGAACGTCAGAAATTTTGAAGAAATTGTGACCGCGCGGTTAGGGATTTTTTCAAAAAAAGTTGTTCAGACGTCGTGGGCTAATTATGTTTCCGATGATAAAAACCCACCTGATTCCACTGAAAAACCTTTTAGGGGTTCCTTTGCAACAGTTCAGCACCATATTTTTGCTGAAATTGTGACCGCGAGCCTTAGGGATTTTTTCAAAAAAAGTTGTTCAGACGTCGAGGGCTAATTCTGCTTCCGATGATAAATACCCACCTGTTTCCACCGGAAAACCCTTCAGGGGATCGTTTGCAACAGTTTACCACCATCTTTGAATGAATTGCAGAACGCCAGAAATTTTGAAGAAATTGTGACCGCGCGGCTTAGGGATTTTTGCAAAAAAAGTTGTTCAGAGGTCGCGGGCTAATTCTGTTTCCGATGATAAAAATCCACCTGTTTCCACTGAAAAACCTTTCAGGGGATCGTTTGCAACAGTTTGGCACCATTTCTGAGTGAATTGCAGAACGTCAGAAATTTTGAAGAAATTGTGACCGCGCGGCTTAGGGATTTTTGCAAAAAAAGTTGTTAAGACGTCGAGGGCTAATTCTGTTTCTGATGATAAAAACCCACCTGATTCCACTGAAAAACCTTTCAGGGGATCCTTTGCAACAGTTCAGCACCATTTTTGAATGAATTGCAGAACGTCAGATTTTTGCTGAAATTGTGACCGCGCGGCTTAGGGATTTTTTCAAAAAAAGTTGTTCAGACGTCGAGGGCTAATTCTGTTTCCGGTGATAAAAACTCATCTGTTTCCACAGAAAAACCCTTCAGGGGATCCTTTGCAACAGCTTAGCTCCATCTTTGAATGAATTGCAGAACGTCAGATTTTTGCTGAAATTGTGACCGCGCGGCTTAGGGATTTTTTCAAAAAAAGTTGTTCAGACGTCGAGGCCTAATTCTGTTTCCGATGATAAATACCCACCTGATTCCACTGAAAAACCTTTCAGGGGATCCTTTGCAACAGTTCAGCACCATTTTTGAATGAATTGCAGAACGTCAGATTTTTGCTGAAATTGTGACCGCGCGGCTTAGGGATTTTTTCAAAAAAAAAATGGTTCAGACGTCGAGGGCTAATTCTGTTTCCGGTGATAAAAACTCACCTTTTTCCACTGAAAAACCTTTCAGGGGATCGTTTGCAAACCCTTCAGGGGATCGTTTGCAACAGTTTAGCACCATCTTTGAATGAATTGCAGAACGTCAGAAATTTTGAAGAAATTGTGACCGCGCGGTTAGGGATTTTTTCAAAAAAAGTTGTTCAGACGTCGAGGGCTAATTCTGCTTCCGATGATAAATACCCACCTGTTTCCACCGGAAAACCCTTCAGGGAATCGTTTGCAGCAGTTTAGCACCATTTTTGAGTGAATTGCAGAACGCCAGAAATTTTGAAGAAATTGTGACCGCGCGGCTTAGGGATTTTTGCAAAAAAAGTTGTTAATATGTGGAGGGCTAATTCTGTTTCTGATGATAAAAACCCACCTGATTCCACTGAAAAACCTTTCAGTGGATCCTTTGCACCAGTTCAGCACCATATTTGAATGAATTGCAGAACGTCAGATTTTTGCTGAAATTGTGACCGCGCGCCTTAGGGTTTTTTTCAAAAAAAGTTGTTCAGAGGTCGCGGGCTAATTCTGTTTCCGATGATAAAAATCCACCTGATTCCACTGAAAAACCTTTCAGGGGATCGTTTGCAACAGTTTGGCACCATTTCTGAGTGAATTGCAGAACGTCAGAAATTTTGAAGAAATTGTGACCGCGCGGCTTAGGGATTGTTTCAAAAAAAGTTGTTCAGGCGTCGAGGGCTAATTCTGTTTCCGATGATAAATACCCACCTGTTTCCACCAGAAAACCCTTCAGGGGATCGTTTGCAACAGTTTAGCACCATTTTTGAGTGAATTGCAGAACGCCAGAAATTTTGAAGAAATTGTGACCGCGCGGCTTAGGGATTTTTGCAAAAAAAGTTGTTAAGACGTCGAGGGCAAATTCTGTTTCTGATGATAAAAACCTACCTGATTCCACTGAAAAGCCTTTCAGGGGATCCTTTGCAACAGTTCAGCACCATTTTTGAATGAATTGCAGAACGTCAGATTTTTGCTGAAATTGTCACCGCGCGGCTTAGGGATTTTTTCAAAAAAAGTTGTTCAGACGTCGAGGGCTAATTCTGTTTCCGGTGATAAAAACTCATCTGTTTCCACTGAAAAACCTTTCAGGGGATCGTTTGCAACAGTTTGGCACCATTTCTGAGTGAATTTCAGAACGTCAGAAATTTTGAAGAAATTGTGACCGCGCGGCTTAGGGATTTTTTCAAAAAAAGTTGTTCAGACGTCGAGGGCTAATTCTGTTTCCGATGAAAAAAACCCACCTGATTCCACCGAAAAACCCTTCAGGGGATCCTTTGCAACAGTTTAGCACCATCTTTGAATGAATTGCAGAACGTCAGATTTTTGCTGAAATTGTGACCGCGCGGCTTAGGGATTTTTTCAAAAAAAGTTGTTCAGACGTCGAGGGCTAATTCTGTTTCCGGTGATAAAAACTCACCTGTTTCCACTGAAAAACCTTTCAGGGGATCGTTTGCAACAGTTTAGCACCATCTTTGAATGAATTGCAGAACGTCAGAAATTTTGAAGAAATTGTGACCGCGCGGTTAGGGATTTTTTCAAAAAAAGTTGTTCAGACGTCGAGGGCTAATTCCGTTTCCGGTGATAAAAACTCACCTGTTTCCACTGAAAAACCTTTCAGGGAATCGTTTGCAGCAGTTTGGCACCATTTCTGAGTGAATTGCAGAACGTCAGAAATTTTGAAGAAATTGTGAATGCGCCGCTTAGGGATTTTTTCAAAAAAAGTTGTTCAGACGTCGAGGGCTAATTCTGCTTCCGATGATAAATACCCACCTGTTTCCACCGGAAAACCCTTCAGGGAATCGTTTGCAGCAGTTTAGCACCATTTTTGAGTGAATTGCAGAACGCCAGAAATTTTGAAGAAATTGTGACCGCGCGGCTTAGGGATTTTTGCAAAAAAAGTTGTTAAGACGTCGAGGGCTAATTCTGTTTCTGATGATAAAAACCCACCTGATTCCACTGAAAAACCTTTCAGTGGATCCTTTGCAACAGTTCAGCACCATATTTGAATGAATTGCAGAACGTCAGATTTTTGCTGAAATTGTGACCGCGCGCCTTAGGGTTTTTTTCAAAAAAAGTTGTTCAGAGGTCGCGGGCTAATTCTGTTTCCGATGATAAAAATCCACCTGTTTCCACTGAAAAACATTTCAGGGGATCGTTTGCAACAGTTTGGCACCATTTCTGAGTGAATTGCAGAACGTCAGAAATTTTGAAGAAATTGTGACCGCGCGGCTTAGGGATTGTTTCAAAAAAAGTTGTTCAGACGTCGAGGGCTAATTCTGTTTCCGATGATAAATACCCACCTGTTTCCACCAGAAAACCCTTCAGGGGATCGTTTGCAACAGTTTAGCACCATTTTTGAGTGAATTGCAGAACGCCAGAAATTTTGAAGAAATTGTGACCGCGCGGCTTAGGGATTTTTGCAAAAAAAGTTGTTAAGACGTCGAGGGCTAATTCCGTTTCCGGTGATAAAAACTCACCTGTTTCCACTGAAAAACCTTTCAGGGGATCGTTTGCAACAGTTTGGCACCATTTCTGAATGAATTGCAGAACGTCAGAAATTTTGAAGAAATTGTGAATGCGCCGCTTAGGGATTTTTTCAAAAAAAGCTGTTCAGACGTCGTCGGCTAATTCTGTTTCCGATGATAAAAACCCACCTGATTCCACTGAAAAACCTTTCAGGGGATCCTTTGCAACAGTTCAGCACCATCTTTGACTGAATTGCAGAACGTCAGATTTTTGCTGAAATTGTGACCGCGCGGCTTAGGGATTTTTGCAAAAAAAGTTGTTAAGACGTCGAGGGCTAATTCTGTTTCTGATGATAAAAACCCACCTGATTCCACTGAAAAACCTTTCAGTGGATCCTTTGCAACAGTTCAGCTCCATCTTTGAATGAATTGCAGAACGTCAGATTTTTGCTGAAATTGTGACCGCGCGGCTTAGGGATTTTTTCAAAAAAAGTTGTTCAGACGTCGCGGGCTAATTCTGTTTCCGGTGATAAAAATCCACCTGTTTCCACTGAAAAACCTTTCAGGGGATCGTTTGCAACAGTTTGGCACCATTTCTGAGTGAATTGCAGAACGTCAGAAATTTTGAAGAAATTGTGACCGCGCGGCTTAGGGATTGTTTCAAAAAAAGTTGTTCAGACGTCGAGGGCTAATTCTGTTTCCGATGATAAATACCCACCTGTTTCCACCAGAAAACCCTTCAGGGGATCGTTTGCAACAGTTTAGCACCATTTTTGAGTGAATTGCAGAACACCAGAAATTTTGAAGAAATTGTGACCGCGCGGCTTAGGGATTTTTGCAAAAAAAGTTGTTAAGACGTCGAGGGCTAATTCTGTTTCTGATGATAAAAACCCACCTGATTCCACTGAAAAACCTTTCAGGGGATCCTTTGCAACAGTTCAGCACCATTTTTGAATGAATTGCAGAACGTCAGATTTTTGCTGAAATTGTGACCGCGCGGCTTAGGGATTTTTTCAAAAAAAGTTGTTCAGACGTCGTGGGCTAATTCTGTTTCCGGTGATAAAAACTCATCTGTTTCCACTGAAAAACCTTTCAGGGGATCGTTTGCAACAGTTTGGCACCATTTCTGAGTGAATTGCAGAACGTCAGAAATTTTGAAGAAATTGTGACCGCGCGGCTTAGGGATTTTTTCAAAAAAAGTTGTTCATACGTCGAGGGCTAATTCTGTTTCCGATGAAAAAAACCCACCTGATTCCACCGAAAAACCCTTCAGGGGATCCTTTGCAACAGTTTAGCACCATCTTTGAATGAATTGCAGAACGTCAGATTTTTGAAGAAATTGTGACCGCGCGGCTTAGGGATTTTTGCAAAAAAAGTTGTTAAGACGTCGAGGGCTAATTATGTTTCCGATGATAAAAACCCACCTGATTCCACTGAAAAACCTTTCAGGGGTTCCTTTGCAACAGTTCAGCACCATATTTTTGCTGAAATTGTGACCGCGAGCCTTGGGGACTTTTTCAAAAAAAGTTGTTCAGAGGTCGCGGGCTAATTCTGTTTCCGATGATAAAAATCCACCTGTTTCCACTGAAAAACCCTTCAGGGCATCCTTTGCAACAGTTCAGCACCATTTTTGAATGAATTGCAGAATGTCAGATTTTTGCTGAAATGGTGACCGCGCGGCTTAGGGATTTTTTCAAAAAAAGTTGTTTAGACGTCGAGGGCTAATTCTGTTTCCGGTGATAAAAACTCATCTGTTTCCACTGAAAAACCTTTCAGGGGATCGTTTGCAACAGTTTGGCACCATTTCTGAGTGAATTGCAGAACGTCAGAAATTTTGAAGAAATTGTGACTGCGCGGCTTAGGGATTTTTTCAAAAAAAGTTGTTCAGACGTCGAGGGCTAATTCTGTTTCCGGTGATAAAAACTCACCTGTTTCCACTGAAAAACCTTTCAGGGGATCGTTTGCAAACCCTTCAGGGGATCGTTTGCAACAGTTTAGCACCATCTTTGAATGAATTGCAGAACGTCAGAAATTTTGAAGAAATTGTGACCGCGCGGTTAGGGATTTTTTCAAAAAAACTTGTTCAGACTTCGAGGGCTAATTCTGTTTCCGATGATAAAAACCCACCTGTTTCCACTGAAAAACCTTTCAGGGGATCCTTTGCAACACTTCAGCACCATTCTTGAATGAATTGCAGAATGTCAGATTTTTGCTGAAATTGTGACCGCGCAGCTTAGGGATTTTTGCAAAAAAATTTGTTCAGACGTCGAGGGCTAATTCTGTTTCCGATGATAAAAATCCACCTGTTTCCACTGAAAAACCTTTCAGGGGATCCTTTGCAACAGTTTGGCACCATTTCTGAGTGAATTGCAGAACGTCAGAAATTTTGAAGAAATTGTGACCGCGCGGCTTAGGGATTTTTGCAAAAAAAGTTGTTAAGACGTCGAGGGCTAATTCTGTTTCTGATGATAAAAACCCACCTGATTCCACTGAAAAACCTTTCAGGGGATCCTTTGCAACAGTTCAGCACCATTTTTGAATGAATTGCAGAACGTCAGGTTTTTTCTGAAATTGTGACCGCGCGTCTTAGGGATTTTTTCAAAAAAAGTTGTTCAGACGTCGAGGGCTAATTCTGTTTCCGGTGATAAAAACTCATCTGTTTCCACTGAAAAACCTTTCAGGGGATCGTTTGCAACAGTTTGGCACCATTTCTGAGTGAATTGCAGAACGTCAGAAATTTTGAAGAAATTGTGACCGCGCGGCTTAGGGATTTTTTCAAAAAAAGTTGTTCAGACGTCGAGGGCTAATTCTGTTTCCGATGAAAAAAACCCACCTGATTCCACCGAAAAACCCTTCAGGGGATCCTTTGCAACAGTTTAGCACCATCTTTGAATGAATTGCAGAACGTCAGATTTTTGCTGAAATTGTGACCGCGCGGCTTAGGGATTTTTTCAAAAAAAGTTGTTCAGACGTCGAGGGCTAATTCTGTTTCCGGTGATAAAAACTCACCTGTTTCCACTGAAAAACATTCAGGGGATCGTTTGCAACAGTTTGGAACCATTTCTGAGTGAATTGCAGAACGCCAGAAATTTTGAAGAAATTGTGACCGCGCGGCTTAGGGATTTTTGCAAAAAAAGTTGTTAAGACGTCGAGGGCTAATTCTGTTTCCGATGATAAATACCCACCTGTTTCCACCGAAAAAACCTTCAGGGGATCGTTTGCAACAGTTCAGCACCATTTTTGAATGAATTGCAGAACATCAGATTTTTTGCTGAAATTGTGACCGCGCGGCTTAGGGATTTTTTCAAAAAAAGTTGTTCAGAGGTCGAGGGCTAATTCTGTTTCCGATGATAAATACCCACCTGTTTCCACCGAAAAACCCTTCAGGGGATCTTTTGCAACAGTTTAGTGCCATCTTTGAATGAATTGCAGAACGTCAGATTTTTGCTTAAATTGTGACCGCGCGGCTTAGGGATTTTTTCAAAAAAAATTGTTCAGACGTCGTGGGCTAATTCTGTTTCCGATGATAAAAACCCACCTGATTCCACTGAAAAACCTTTCAGGGGATCCTTTGCCACAGTTCAGCACCATCTTTAACTGAATTGCAGAACGTCAGATTTTTGCTGAAATTGTGACCGCGCGGCTTAGGGATTTTTTCAAAAAAAAAATGGTTCAGACGTCGAGGGCTAATTCTGTTTCCGGTGATAAAAACTCACCTTTTTCCACTGAAAAACCTTTCAGGGGATCGTTTGCAAACCCTTCAGGGGATCGTTTGCAACAGTTTAGCACCATCTTTGAATGAATTGCAGAACGTCAGAAATTTTGAAGAAATTGTGACCGCGCGGTTAGGGATTTTTTCAAAAAAAGTTGTTCAGACGTCGAGGGCTAATTCTGCTTCCGATGATAAATACCCACCTGTTTCCACCGGAAAACCCTTCAGGGAATCGTTTGCAGCAGTTTAGCACCATTTTTGAGTGAATTGCAGAACGCCAGAAATTTTGAAGAAATTGTGACCGCGCGGCTTAGGGATTTTTGCAAAAAAAGTTGTTAAGACGTCGAGGGCTAATTCTGTTTCTGATGATAAAAACCCACCTGATTCCACTGAAAAACCTTTCAGTGGATCCTTTGCAACAGTTCAGCACCATTTTTGAATGAATTGCAGAACGTCAGATTTTTGCTGAAATTGTGACCGCGCGCCTTAGGGTTTTTTTCAAAAAAAGTTGTTCAGAGGTCGCGGGCTAATTCTGTTTCCGGTGATAAAAACTCATCTGTTTCCACTGAAAAACCTTTCAGGGGATCGTTTGCAACAGTTTGGCACCATTTCTGAGTGAATTGCAGAACGTCAGAAATTTTGAAGAAATTGTGACCGCGCGGCTTAGGGATTTTTTCAAAAAAAGTTGTTCAGACGTCGAGGGCTAATTCTGTTTCCGATGAAAAAAACCCACCTGATTCCACCGAAAAACCCTTCAGGGGATCCTTTGCAACAGTTTAGCACCATCTTTGAATGAATTGCAGAACGTCAGATTTTTTTCTGAAATTGTGACCGCGCGGCTTAGGGATTTTTTCAAAAAAAGTTGTTCAGACGTCGAGGGCTAATTCTGTTTCCGGTGATAAAAACTCACCTGTTTCCACTGAAAAACCTTCCAGGGGATCGTTTGCAACAGTTTAGCACCATCTTTGAATGAATTGCAGAACGTCAGAAATTTTGAAGAAATTGTGACCGCGCGGTTAGGGATTTTTTCAAAAAAAGTTGTTCAGACGTCGAGGGCTAATTCCGTTTCCGGTGATAAAAACTCACCTGTTTCCACTGAAAAACCTTTCTGGGGATCGTTTGCAACAGTTTGGCACCATTTCTGAGTGAATTGCAGAACGTCAGAAATTTTGAAGAAATTGTGAATGCGCCGCTTAGGGATTTTTTCAAAAAAAGTTGTTCAGACGTCGTGGGCTAATTCTGTTTCCGATGATAAAAACCCACCTGATTCCACTGAAAAACCTTTCAGGGGATCCTTTGCAACAGTTCAGCACCATCTTTGACTGAATTGCAGAACGTCAGATTTTTGCTGAAATTGTGACCGCGCAGCTTAGGGATTTTTGCAAAAAAATTTGTTCAGACGTCGAGGGCTAATTCTGTTTCCGATGATAAAAATCCACCTGTTTCCACTGAAAAACCTTTCAGGGGATCCTTTGCAACAGTTTGGCACCATTTCTGAGTGAATTGCAGAACGTCAGAAATTTTGAAGAAATTGTGACCGCGCGGCTTAGGGATTTTTGCAAAAAAAGTTGTTAAGACGTCGAGGGCTAATTCTGTTTCTGATGATAAAAACCCACCTGATTCCACTGAAAAACCTTTCAGGGGATCCTTTGCAACAGTTCAGCACCATTTTTGAATGAATTGCAGAACGTCAGGTTTTTTCTGAAATTGTGACCGCGCGTCTTAGGGATTTTTTCAAAAAAAGTTGTTCAGACGTCGAGGGCTAATTCTGTTTCCGGTGATAAAAACTCATCTGTTTCCACTGAAAAACCTTTCAGGGGATCGTTTGCAACAGTTTGGCACCATTTCTGAGTGAATTGCAGAACGTCAGAAATTTTGAAGAAATTGTGACCGCGCGGCTTAGGGATTTTTTCAAAAAAAGTTGTTCAGACGTCGAGGGCTAATTCTGTTTCCGATGAAAAAAACCCACCTGATTCCACCGAAAAACCCTTCAGGGGATCCTTTGCAACAGTTTAGCACCATCTTTGAATGAATTGCAGAACGTCAGATTTTTGCTGAAATTGTGACCGCGCGGCTTAGGGATTTTTTCAAAAAAAGTTGTTCAGACGTCGAGGGCTAATTCTGTTTCCGGTGATAAAAACTCACCTGTTTCCACTGAAAAACATTCAGGGGATCGTTTGCAACAGTTTGGAACCATTTCTGAGTGAATTGCAGAACGCCAGAAATTTTGAAGAAATTGTGACCGCGCGGCTTAGGGATTTTTGCAAAAAAAGTTGTTAAGACGTCGAGGGCTAATTCTGTTTCCGATGATAAATACCCACCTGTTTCCACCGAAAAAACCTTCAGGGGATCGTTTGCAACAGTTCAGCACCATTTTTGAATGAATTGCAGAACATCAGATTTTTTGCTGAAATTGTGACCGCGCGGCTTAGGGATTTTTTCAAAAAAAGTTGTTCAGAGGTCGAGGGCTAATTCTGTTTCCGATGATAAATACCCACCTGTTTCCACCGAAAAACCCTTCAGGGGATCTTTTGCAACAGTTTAGTGCCATCTTTGAATGAATTGCAGAACGTCAGATTTTTGCTTAAATTGTGACCGCGCGGCTTAGGGATTTTTTCAAAAAAAATTGTTCAGACGTCGTGGGCTAATTCTGTTTCCGATGATAAAAACCCACCTGATTCCACTGAAAAACCTTTCAGGGGATCCTTTGCCACAGTTCAGCACCATCTTTAACTGAATTGCAGAACGTCAGATTTTTGCTGAAATTGTGACCGCGCGGCTTAGGGATTTTTTCAAAAAAAAAATGGTTCAGACGTCGAGGGCTAATTCTGTTTCCGGTGATAAAAACTCACCTTTTTCCACTGAAAAACCTTTCAGGGGATCGTTTGCAAACCCTTCAGGGGATCGTTTGCAACAGTTTAGCACCATCTTTGAATGAATTGCAGAACGTCAGAAATTTTGAAGAAATTGTGACCGCGCGGTTAGGGATTTTTTCAAAAAAAGTTGTTCAGACGTCGAGGGCTAATTCTGCTTCCGATGATAAATACCCACCTGTTTCCACCGGAAAACCCTTCAGGGAATCGTTTGCAGCAGTTTAGCACCATTTTTGAGTGAATTGCAGAACGCCAGAAATTTTGAAGAAATTGTGACCGCGCGGCTTAGGGATTTTTGCAAAAAAAGTTGTTAAGACGTCGAGGGCTAATTCTGTTTCTGATGATAAAAACCCACCTGATTCCACTGAAAAACCTTTCAGTGGATCCTTTGCAACAGTTCAGCACCATTTTTGAATGAATTGCAGAACGTCAGATTTTTGCTGAAATTGTGACCGCGCGCCTTAGGGTTTTTTTCAAAAAAAGTTGTTCAGAGGTCGCGGGCTAATTCTGTTTCCGGTGATAAAAACTCATCTGTTTCCACTGAAAAACCTTTCAGGGGATCGTTTGCAACAGTTTGGCACCATTTCTGAGTGAATTGCAGAACGTCAGAAATTTTGAAGAAATTGTGACCGCGCGGCTTAGGGATTTTTTCAAAAAAAGTTGTTCAGACGTCGAGGGCTAATTCTGTTTCCGATGAAAAAAACCCACCTGATTCCACCGAAAAACCCTTCAGGGGATCCTTTGCAACAGTTTAGCACCATCTTTGAATGAATTGCAGAACGTCAGATTTTTTTCTGAAATTGTGACCGCGCGGCTTAGGGATTTTTTCAAAAAAAGTTGTTCAGACGTCGAGGGCTAATTCTGTTTCCGGTGATAAAAACTCACCTGTTTCCACTGAAAAACCTTCCAGGGGATCGTTTGCAACAGTTTAGCACCATCTTTGAATGAATTGCAGAACGTCAGAAATTTTGAAGAAATTGTGACCGCGCGGTTAGGGATTTTTTCAAAAAAAGTTGTTCAGACGTCGAGGGCTAATTCCGTTTCCGGTGATAAAAACTCACCTGTTTCCACTGAAAAACCTTTCTGGGGATCGTTTGCAACAGTTTGGCACCATTTCTGAGTGAATTGCAGAACGTCAGAAATTTTGAAGAAATTGTGAATGCGCCGCTTAGGGATTTTTTCAAAAAAAGTTGTTCAGACGTCGTGGGCTAATTCTGTTTCCGATGATAAAAACCCACCTGATTCCACTGAAAAACCTTTCAGGGGATCCTTTGCAACAGTTCAGCACCATCTTTGACTGAATTGCAGAACGTCAGATTTTTGCTGAAATTGTGACCGCGCGGCTTAGGGATTTTTTCAAAAAAAGTTGTTCAGACGTCGAGGGCTAATTCTGTTTCCGGTGATAAAAACTCACCTGTTTCCACTGAAAAACCTTTCAGGGGATCGTTTGCAAACCCTTCAGGGGATCGTTTGCAACAGTTTAGCACCATCTTTGAATGAATTGCAGAACGTCAGAAATTTTGAAGAAATTGTGACCGCGCGGTTAGGGATTTTTTCAAAAAAAGTTGTTCAGACGTCGTGGGCTAATTATGTTTCCGATGATAAAAACCCACCTGATTCCACTGAAAAACCTTTCAGGGGTTCCTTTGCAACAGTTCAGCACCATATTTTTGCTGAAATTGTGACCGCGAGCCTTGGGGATTTTTTCAAAAAAAGTTGTTCAGACGTCGAGGGCTAATTCTGCTTCCGATGATAAATACCCACCTGTTTCCACCGGAAAACCCTTCAGGGGATCGTTTGCAACAGTTTAGCACCATTTTTGAGTGAATTGCAGAACGCCAGAAATTTTGAAGAAATTGTGACCGCGCGGCTTAGGGATTTTTGCAAAAAAAGTTGTTAAGACGTCGAGGGCTAATTCTGTTTCTGATGATAAAAGCCCACCTGATTCCACTGAAAAAACTTTCAGGGGATCGTTTGCAACAGTTTGGCACCATTTCTGAGTGAATTGCAGAACGTCAGAAATTTTGAAGAAATTGTGACCGCGCGGCTTAGGGATTGTTTCAAAAAAAGTTGTTCAGACGTCGAGGGCTAATTCTGTTTCCGATGATAAATACCCACCTGTTTCCACCAGAAAACCCTTCAGGGGATCGTTTGCAGCAGTTTAGCACCATTTTTGAGTGAATTGCAGAACGCCAGAAATTTTGAAGAAATTGTGACCGGGCGGCTTAGGGATTTTTGCAAAAAAAGTTGTTAAGACGTCGAGGGCTAATTCTGTTTCTGATGATAAAAACCCACCTGATTCCACTGAAAAACCTTTCAGTGGATCCTTTGCAACAGTTTAGCACCATTTTTGAATGAATTGCAGAACGTCAGATTTTTGCTGAAATTGTGACCGCGCGGCTTAGGGATTTTTTCAAAAAAAGTTGTTCAGACGTCGAGGGCTAATTCTGTTTCCGGTGATAAAAACTCACCTGTTTCCACTGAAAAACCTTTCAGGGGATCGTTTGCAAACCCTTCAGGGGATCGTTTGCAACAGTTTAGCACCATCTTTGAATGAATTGCAGAACGTCAGAAATTTTGAAGAAATTGTGACAGCGCGGTTAGGGATTTTTTCAAAAAAAGTTGTTCAGACGTCGTGGGCTAATTATGTTTCCGATGATAAAACCCACCTGATTCCACTGAAAAACCTTACAGGGGATCCTTTGCCACAGTTCAGCACCATCTTTGACTGAATTGCAGAACGTCAGATTTTTGCTGAAATTGTGACCGCGCGGCTTAGGGATTTTTTTTTAAAAAAATGGTTCAGACGTCGAGGGCTAATTCTGTTTCCGGTGATAAAAACTCACCTGTTTCCATTGAAAAACCTTTCAGGGCATCGTTTGCAAACCCTTCAGGGGATCGTTTGCAACAGTTTAGCACCATCTTTGAATGAATTGCAGAACGTCAGAAATTTTGAAGAAATTGTGACCGCGCGGTTAGCGATTTTTTCAAAAAAAGTTGTTCAGACGTCGTGGGCTAATTATGTTTCCGATGATAAAAACCCACCTGATTCCACTGAAAAACCTTTCAGGGGTTCCTTTGCAACAGTTCAGCACCATATTTTTGCTGAAATTGTGACCGCGAGCCTTAGGGATTTTTTCAAAAAAAGCTGTTCAGACGTCGAGGGCTAATTCTGTTTCCGATAATAAATACCCACCTGTTTCCACCAGAAAACCCTTCAGGGGATCGTTTGCAACAGTTTAGCACCATTTTTGAGTGAATTGCAGAACGCCAGAAATTTTGAAGAAATTGTGACCGCGCGGCTTAGGGATTTTTTCAAAAAAAGTTGTTCAGACGTTGTCGGCTAATTATGTTTCTGATGATAAAAACCCACCTGATTCCACTGAAAAACCTTTCAGGGGATCCTTTGCAACAGTTCAGCACCATTTTTGAATGAATTGCAGATCGTCAGATTTTTGCTGAAATTGTGACCGCGCGGCTTAGGGATTTTTTCAAAAAAAGTTGTTCAGATGTCGTGGGCTAATTCTGTTTCCGATGATAAAAACCCACCTGATTCCACTGAAAAACCTTTCAGGGGATCCTTTGCAACAGTTCAGCACCATCTTTGACTGAATTGCAGAACGTCAGATTTTTGCTGAAATTGTGACCGCGCGGGTTAGGGATTTTTTCAAAATAAGTTCTTCAGACGTCGAGGGCTAATTCTGTTTCCGATGATAAATATCCACCTGTTTCCACCGAAAAACCCTTCAGGGGATCGTTTCAGCAGTTTAGCACCATCTTTGAATGAATTGCAAAACGTCAGAAATTTTGAAGAAATTGTGACCGCGCGGTTAGGGATTTTTTCAAAAAAAGTTGTTCAGACGTCGAGGGCTAATTCTGTTCCCGATGATAAATACCCACCTCTTTCCACCGAAAAACCCTTCAGGGGATCTTTTGCAACAGTTTAGTGCCATCTTTGAATGAATTGCAGAACGTCAGATTT
This sequence comes from Podarcis melisellensis, assembly GCF_964234715.1. Taxonomy (NCBI): domain Eukaryota; kingdom Metazoa; phylum Chordata; class Lepidosauria; order Squamata; family Lacertidae; genus Podarcis; species Podarcis melisellensis. The sequence continues at coordinate 1,099,064 of NW_028113158.1, read as the reverse complement.
TTGCTGAAATTGTGACCGCGCGGCTTAGGGATTTTTTCAAAAAAAGTTGTTCAGACATCGTGGGCTAATTCTGTTTCCGATGATAAAAACCCACCTGATTCCACTGAGAAACCTTTCAGGGGATCCTTTGCAACAGTTCAGCACCATCTTTGACTGAATTGCAGAACGTCAGATTTTTGCTGAAATTTGACCGCGCTGCTTAGGGATTTTTGCAAAAAAAGTTGTTAAGACGTCGAGGGCTAATTCTGTTTCCGGTGATAAAAACTCACATGTTTCCACTGAAAAACCTTTCAGGGGTTCCTTTGCAACAGTTCAGCACCATATTTTTGCTGAAATTGTGACCGCGAGCCTTGGGGATTTTTTCAAAAAAAGTTGTTCAGACGTCGAGGGCTAATTCTGCTTCCGATGATAAATACCCACCTGTTTCCACCGGAAAACCCTTCAGGGGATCGTTTGCAACAGTTTAGCACCATTTTTGAGTGAATTGCAGAACGCCAGAAATTTTGAAGAAATTGTGACCGCGCGGCTTAGGGATTTTTGCAAAAAAAGTTGTTAAGACGTCGAGGGCTAATTCTGTTTCTGATGAAAAAAACCCACCTGATTCCACTGAAAAACCTTTCAGTGGATCCTTTGCAACAGTTCAGCACCATTTTTGAATGAATTGCAGAACGTCAGATTTTTGCTGAAATTGTGACCGCGCGCCTTAGGTTTTTTTCAAAAAAAGTTGTTCAGAGGTCGCGGGCTAATTCTGTTTCCGATGATAAAAATCCACCTGTTTCCACTGAAAAACCTTTCAGGGGATCGTTTGAAACAGTTTGGCACCATTTCTGAGTGAATTGCAGAACGTCAGAAATTTTGAAGAAATTGTGACCGCGCGGCTTAGGGATTGTTTCAAAAAAAGTTTTTCAGACGTCGAGGGCTAATTCTGTTTCCGTGATAAATACCCACCTGTTTCCACCAGAAAACCCTTCAGGGGATCGTTTGCAACAGTTTAGCAACACTTTTGAGTGTATTGCAGAACGCCAGAAATTTTGAAGAAATTGTGACCGCGCGGCTTAGGGATTTTTGCAAAAAAAGTTGTTAAGACGTCGAGGGCTAATTCTGTTTCTGATGATAAAAACCCACCTGATTCCACTGAAAAACCTTTCAGTGGATCCTTTGCAACAGTTCAGCACCATTTTTGAATGAATTGCAGAACGTCAGATTTTTGCTGAAATTGTGACCGCGCGGCTTAGGGATTTTTTCAAAAAAAGTTGTTCAGACGTCGAGGGCTAATTCTGTTTCCGGTGATAAAAACTCACCTGTTTCCACTGAGAAACCTTTCAGGGGATCGTTTGCAAACCCTTCAGGGGATCATTTGCAACAGTTTAGCACCATCTTTGAATGAATTGCAGAACGTCAGAAATTTTGAAGAAATTGTGACCGCGCGGTTAGGGATTTTTTCAAAAAAAGTTGTTCAGACGCCGTGGGCTAATTATGTTTCCGATGATAAAAACCCACCTGATTGCACTGAAAAACCTTTCAGGGCTTCCTTTGCAACAGTTCAGCACCATATTTTTGCTGAAATTGTGACCGCGAGCCTTGGGGATTTTTTCAAAAAAAGTTGTTCAGACGTCGAGGGCTAATTCTGCTTCCGATGATAAATACCCACCTGTTTCCACCGGAAAACCCTTCAGGGATCGTTTGCAACAGTTTAGCACCATTTTTGAGTGAATTGCAGAACGCCAGAAATTTTGAAGAAATTGTGACCGCGCGGCTTAGGGATTTTTGCAAAAAAAGTTGTTAAGACGTCGAGGGCTAATTCTGTTTCTGATGATAAAAACCCACCTGATTCCACTGAAAAACCTTTCAGTGGATCCTTTGCAACAGTTCAGCACCATTTTTGAATGCATTGCAGAACGTCAGATTTTTGCTGAAATTGTGACCGCGTGCCTTAGGGTTTTTTTTCAAAAAAAGTTATTCAGAGGTCGCGGGCTAATTCTGTTTCCGATGATAAAAATCCACCTGTTTCCACTGAAAAACCTTTCAGGGGATCGTTTGCAACAGTTTGGCACCATTTCTGAGTGAATTGCAGAACGCCAGAAATTTTGAAGAAATTGTGACCGCGCGGCTTAGGGATTGTTTCAAAAAACGTTGTTCAGACGTCGAGGGCTAATTCTGTTTCCGATGATAAATACCCACCTGTTTCCACCAGAAAACCCTTCAGGGGATCGTTTGCAACAGTTTAGCAACACTTTTGAGTGAATTGCAGAACGCCAGAAATTTTGAAGAAATTGTGACCGCGCGGCTTAGGGATTTTTGCAAAAAAAGTTGTTAAGACGTCGAGGGCTAATTCTGTTTCTGATGATAAAAACCCACCTGATTCCACTGAAAAACGTTTCAGTGGATCCTTTGCAACAGTTCAGCACCATTTTTGAATGAATTGCAGAACGTCAGATTTTTGCTGAAATTGTGACCGCGCGGCTTAGGGATTTTTTCAAAAAAAGTTGTTCAGACGTCGAGGGCTAATTCTGTTTCCGGTGATAAAAACTCACCTGTTTCCACTGAAAAACCTTTCAGGGGATCGTTTGCAAACCCTTCAGGGGATCGCTTGCAACAGTTTAGCACCATCTTTGAATGAATTGCAGAACGTCAGAAATTTTGAAGAAATTGTGACCGCGCGGTTAGGGATTTTTTCAAAAAAAGTTGTTCAGACGTCGTGGGCTAATTATGTTTCCGATGATAAAAACCCACCTGATTGCACTGAAAAACCTTTCAGGGGTTCCTTTGCAACAGTTCAGCACCATTTTTTTGCTGAAATTGTGACCGCGAGCCTTGGGGATTTTTTCAAAAAAAGTTGTTCAGACGTCGAGGGCTAATTCTGCTTCCAATGATAAATACCCACCTGTTTCCACCGGAAAACCCTTCAGGGATCGTTTGCAACAGTTTAGCACCATTTTTGAGGGAATTGCAGAACGCCAGAAATTTTGAAGAAATTGTGACCGCACGGCTTAGGGATTTTTGCAAAAAAAGTTGTTAAGACGTCGAGGGCTAATTCTGTTTCTGATGAGAAAAACCCACCTGATTCCACTGAGAAACCTTTCAGTGGATCCTTTGCAACAGTTCAGCACCATTTTTGAATGCATTGCAGAACGTCAGATTTTTGCTGAAATTGTGACCGCGCGCCTTAGGGTTTTTTTCAAAAAAAGTTGTTCAGAGGTCGCGGGCTAGTTCTGTTTCCGATGATAAAAATCCACCTGTTTCCACTGAAAAACCTTTTAGGGGATCGTTTGCAACAGTTTGGCACCATTTCTGAGTGAATTGCAGAACGCCAGAAATTTTGAAGAAATTGTGACCGCGCGGCTTAGGGATTGTTTCAAAAAAAGTTGTTCAGACGTCGAGGGCTAATTCTGTTTCCGATGATAAATACCCACCTGTTTCCACCAGAAAACCATTCAGGGGATCGTTTGCAACAGTTTAGCACCATTTTTGAGTGAATTGCAGAACGCCAGAAATTTTGAAGAAATTGTGACCGCGCGGCTTAGGGATTTTTGCAAAAAAAGTTGTTAAGACGTCGAGGGCTAATTCTGTTTCTGATGATAAAAACCCACCTGATTCCACTGAAAAACCTTTCAGTGGATCCTTTGCAACAGTTCAGCACCATTTTTGAATGAATTGCAGAACGTCAGATTTTTGCTGAAATTGTGACCGCGCGGCTTAGGGATTTTTTCAAAAAAAGTTGTTCAGACGTCGAGGGCTAATTCTGTTTCCGGTGATAAAAACTCACCTGTTTCCACTGAAAAACCTTTCAGGGATCGTTTGCAAACCCTTCAGGGGATCGTTTGCAACAGTTTAGCACCATCTTTGAATGAATTGCAGAACGTCAGAAAATTTGAAGAAATTTTGACCGCGCGGTTAGGGATTTTTTCAAAAAAAGTTGTTCAGACGTCGTGGGCTAATTATGTTTCCGATGATAAAAACCCACCTGATTGCACTGAAAAACCTTTCAGGGGTTCCTTTGCAACAGTTCAGCACCATATTTTTGCTGAAATTGTGACCGCGAGCCTTGGGGATTTTTTCAAAAAAAGTTGTTCAGACGTCGAGGGCTAATTCTGCTTCCGATGATAAATACCCACCTGTTTCCACCGGAAAACCCTTCAGGGGATCGTTTGCAACAGTTTAGCACCATTTTTGAGTGAATTGCAGAAAGCCAGAAATTTTGAAGAAATTGTGACCGCGCGGCTTAGGGATTTTTGCAAAAAAAGTTGTTAAGACGTCGAGGGCTAATTCTGTTTCTGATGAGAAAAACCCACCTGATTCCACTGAAAAACCTTTCAGTGGATCCTTTGCAACAGTTCAGCACCATTTTTGAATGAATTGCAGAACGTCAGATTTTTGCTGAAATTGTGACCGCGCGGCTTAGGGATTTTTTCAAAAAAAGTTGTTCAGACGTCGAGGGCTAATTCTGTTTCCGGTGATAAAAACTCACCTGTTTCCACTGAAAAACCTTTCAGGGGATCGTTTGCAAACCCTTCAGGGGATCGTTTGCAACAGTTTAGCACCATCTTTGAATGAATTGCAGAACGTCAGAAATTTTGAAGAAATTGTGACCGCGCGGTTAGGGATTTTTTCAAAAAAAGTTGTTCAGACGTCGTGGGCTAATAATGTTTCCGATGATAAAAACCCACCTGATTGCACTGAAAAACCTTTCAGGGGTTCCTTTGCAACAGTTCAGCACCATATTTTTGCTGAAATTGTGACCGCGAGCCTTGGGGATTTTTTCAAAAAAAGTTGTTCAGACGTCGAGGGCTAATTCTGCTTCCGATGAGAAATACCCACCTGTTTCCACCGGAAAACCCTTCAGGGGATCGTTTGCAACAGTTTAGCACCATTTTTGAGTGAATTGCAGAACGCCAGAAATTTTGAAGAAATTGTGACCGCGTGGCTTAGGGATTTTTGCAAAAAAAGTTGTTAAGACGTCGAGGGCTAATTCTGTTTCCGATGATAAAAATCCACCTGTTTCCACTGAAAAACCTTTCAGGGGATCGTTTGCAACAGTTTGGCACCATTTCTGAGTGAATTGCAGAACGTCAGAAATTTTGAAGAAATTGTGACCGCGCGGCTTAGGGATTTTTTCAAAAAAATTTGTTCAGACGTCGAGGGCTAATTCTGTTTCCGATGATAAATACCCACCTGTTTCCACCGAAAAACCCTTCAGGGGATCGTTTGCAACAGTTTAGCACCATCTTTGAATGAATTGCAGAACGTCAGAAATTTTGAAGAAATTGTGACCGCGCGGTTAGGGATTTTTTCAAAAAAAGTTGTTTAGATGTCGTGGGCTAATTCTGTTTCCGATGATAAAAACCCACCTGATTCCACTGAAAAACCTTTCAGGGCATCCTTTGCAACAGTTCAGCACCATCTTTGACTGAATTGCAGAACGTCAGATTTTTGCTGAAATTGTGACTGCGCGACTTAGGGATTTTTTCAAAATAAGTTCTTCAGACGTCGAGGGCTAATTCTGTTTCCGATGATAAATATCCACCTGTTTCCACCGAAAAACCTTTCAGGGGATCGTTTGCAACAGTTTGGCACCATTTCTGAGTGAATTGCAGAACGTCAGATTTTTCCTGAAATTGTGACCGCGCGGCTTAGGGATTTTTTCAAAAAAAGTTGTTAAGACGTCGAGGGCTAATTCTGTTTCCGGTGATAAAAACTAACCTGTTTCCACTGAAAAACCTTTCAGGGTATCGTTTGCAAACCCTTCAGGGGATCGTTTGCAACAGTTTAGCACCATCTTTGAATGAATTGCAGAACGTCAGAAATTTTGAAGAAATTGTGACCGCGCGGTTAGGGATTTTTTCAAAAAAAAGTTGTTCAGATGTCGTGGGCTAATTCTGTTTCCGATGATAAAAACCCACCTGATTCCACTGAAAAACCTTTCAGGGGATCCTTTGCAACAGTTCAGCACCATTTTTGAATGAATTGCAGAACATCAGATTTTTTGCTGAAATTGTGACCGCGCGGCTTAGGGATTTTTTCAAAAAAAGTTGTTCAGAGGTCGAGGGCTAATTCTGTTTCCGATTATAAATACCCACCTGTTTCCACCGAAAAACCCTTCAGGGGATCTTTTGCAACAGTTTAGTGCCATCTTTGAATGAATTGCAGAACGTCAGATTTTTGCTGAAATTGTGACCGCGCGGCTTAGGGATTTTTTCAAAAAAAGTTGTTCAGACGTCGTGGGCTAATTCTGTTTCCGATGATAAAAACCCACCTGATTCCACTGAAAAACCTTTCAAGGGATCCTTTGCCACAGTTCAGCACCATCTTTGACTGAATTGCAGAACGTCAGATTTTTGCTGAAATTGTGACCGCGCGGCTTAGGGATTTTTTCAAAAAAAAATGGTTCAGACGTCGAGGGCTAATTCTGTTTCCGGTGATAAAAACTCACCTGTTTCCACTGAAAAACCTTTCAGGGGATCGTTTACAAACCCTTCAGGGGATCGTTTGCAACAGTTTACCACCATCTTTGAATGAATTGCAGAACGTCAGAAATTTTGAAGAAATTGTGACCGCGCGGTTAGGGATTTTTTCAAAGAAAGTTGTTCAGATGTCGTGGGCTAATTATGTTTCCGATGATAAAAACCCACCTGATTCCACTGAAAAACCTTTCAGGGGTTCCTTTGCAACAGTTCAGCACCATATTTTTGCTGAAATTGTGACCGCGAGTCTTAGGGATTTTTTCAAAAAAAGTTGTTCAGACGTCGAGGGCTAATTCTGTTTCCGATGATAAATACCCACCTGTTTCCACCAGAAAACCCTTCAGGGGATCGTTTGCAACAGTTTAGCACCATTTTTGAGTGAATTGCAGAACGCCAGAAATTTTGAAGAAATTGTGACCGCGCGGCTTAGGGATTTTTGCAAAAAAAGTTGTTAAGACGTCGAGGGCTAATTCTGTTTCTGATGATAAAAACCCACCTGATTCCACTGAAAAACCTTTCAGGGGATCCTTTGCAACAGTTCAGCACCATTTTTGAATGAATTGCGGAACGTCAGATTTTTGCTGAAATTGTGACCGCGCGGCTTAGGGATTTTTTCAAAAAAAGTTGTTCAGACGTCGAGGGCTAATTCTGTTTCCGGTGATAAAAACTCATCTGTTTCCACTGAAAAACCTTTCAGGGGATCGTTTGCAACAGTTTGGCACCATTTCTGAGTGAATTGCAGAACGTCAGAAATTTTGAAGAAATTGTGACCGCGCGGCTTAGGGATTATTTCAAAAAAAGTTGTTCAGACGTCGAGGGCTAATTCTGTTTCCGATGAAAAAAAACCCACCTGATTCCACCGAAAAACCCTTCAGGGGATCCTTTGCAACAGTTTAGCACCATCTTTGAATGAATTGCAGAACGTCAGATTTTTGCTGAAATTGTGACCGCGCGGTTAGGGATTTTTTCAAAAAAAGTTGTTCAGAGGTCGAGGGCTAATTCTCTTTCCGATGATAAATACCCACCTGTTTCCACCGAAAAACCCTTCAGGGCATCCTTTGCAACAGTTTAGCGCCATCTTTGAATGAATTGCAGAACGTCAGATTTTTGCTGAAATTGTGACCGCGCGGCTTAGGGATTTTTTCAAAAAAAGTTGTTCAGACGTCGTGGGCTAATTCTGTTTCCGATGATAAAAACCCACCTGATTCCAGTGAAAAACCTTTCAGGGGTTCCTTTGCAACAGTTCAGCACCATATTTTTGCTGAAATTTTGACCGCGAGCCTTAGGGATTTTTTCAAAAAAAGTTGTTCAGACGTCGAGGGCTAATTCTGTTTCCGCTGATAAAAACTCACCTGTTTCCACTGAGAAACCTTTCAGGGGATCGTTTGCAAACCCTTCAGGGGATCGTTTGCAACAGTTTAGCACCATCTTTGAATGAATTGCAGAACGTCAGAAATTTTGAAGAAATTGTGACCGCGCGGTTAGGGATTTTTTCAAAAAAAGTTGTTCAGACGTCGTGGGCTAATTATGTTTCCGATGGTAAAAACCCACCTGACTGCACTGAAAAACCTTTCAGGGGTTCCTTTGCAACAGTTCAGCACCATATTTTTGCTGAAATTGTGACCGCGAGCCTTGGGGATTTTTTTCAAAAAAAGTTGTTCAGACGTCGAGGGCTAATTCTGCTTCCGATGATAAATACCCACCTGTTTCCACCGGAAAACCCTTCAGGGATCGTTTGCAACAGTTTAGCACCATTTTTGAGTGAATTGCAGAACGCCAGAAATTTTGAAGAAATTGTGACCGCGCGGCTTAGGGATTTTTGCAAAAAAAGTTGTTAAGACGTCGAGGGCTAATTCTGTTTCTGATGATAAAAACCCACCTGATTCCACTGAAAAACCTTTCAGTGGATCCTTTGCAACAGTTCAGCACCATTTTTGAATGCATTGCAGAACGTCAGATTTTTGCTGAAATTGTGACCGCGCGCCTTAGGGTTTTTTTTCAAAAAAAGTTGTTCAGAGGTCGCGGGCTAATTCTGTTTCCGATGATAAAAATCCACCTGTTTCCACTGAAAAACCTTTCAGGGGATCGTTTGCAACAGTTTGGCAACACTTTTGAGTGAATTGCAGAACGCCAGAAATTTTGAAGAAATTGTGACCGCGCGGCTTAGGGATTTTTGCAAAAAAAGTTGTTAAGACGTCGAGGGCTAATTCTGTTTCTGATGATAAAAACCCACCTGATTCCACTGAAAAACCTTTCAGTGGATCCTTTGCAACAGTTCAGCACCATTTTTGAATGAATTGCAGAACGTCAGATTTTTGCTGAAATGGTGACCGCGCGGCTTAGGGATTTTTTCAAAAAAAGTTGTTCAGACGTCGAGGGCTAATTCTGTTTCCGGTGATAAAAACTCACCTGTTTCCACTGAAAAACCTTTCAGGGGATCGTTTGCAAACCCTTCAGGGGATCGTTTGCAACAGTTTAGCACCATTTTTGAGTGAATTGCAGAACGCCAGAAATTTTGAAGAAATTGTGACCGCGTGGCTTAGGGATTTTTGCAAAAAAAGTTGTTAAGACGTCGAGGGCTAATTCTGTTTCCGATGATAAAAATCCACCTGTTTCCACTGAAAAACCTTTCAGGGGATCGTTTGCAACAGTTTGGCACCATTTCTGAGTGAATTGCAGAACGTCAGAAATTTTGAAGAAATTGTGACCGCGCGGCTTAGGGATTTTTTCAAAAAAAGTTGTTCAGACGTCGAGGGCTAATTCTGTTTCCGATGATAAATACCCACCTGTTTCCACCGAAAAACCCTTCAGGGGATCCTTTGCAACAGTTTAGCACCATCTTTGAATGAATTGCAGAACGTCAGATTTTTGCTGAAATTGTGACCGCGCGGCTTAGGGATTTTTTCAAAAAAAGTTGTTCATTCAAAGATGGTGCTAAACTGTTGCAAAGGATCCCCTGAAGGGTTTTTCGGTGGAATCAGGTGGGTTTTTTTCATCGGAAACAGAATTAGCCCTCGACGTCTGAACAACTTTTTTTGAAAAAATCCCTAAGCCGCGCGGTCACAATTTCTTCAAAATTTCTGACGTTCTGCAATTCACTCAGAAATGGTGCCAAACGACTTCCGCCTAGGCAGCATGGCGGCTGCAGCAGCAGAAAAGAGCTCCTGAAGCCAGCCAGAGTAAAAGGCTCTGTCTGGCCGATCCCCGGGCTCCCAGGTCTGCTGCTGCCATACTGCCAACGGAGAGGAATCGGGGGTGTCTTTCAAAGGAGCCAAAACACCCCCCCACGACCTTGATTGAGCCGGAAAGGCACCCGACCACCCCCCCAACAGCCGAGAGGAGCTCCAAACCCAGGAAGACAGTGGAGCCAAAAAATGAAAGGTGGGATAAAGGGAAAAAATGAGGAGTGGTGAAGAGAGAGAGGGGAGAGAAAAAAGGGAGAGAAAAATAAAAGGGGGGAGTTGAGGGGGGGAGTATCAATAACAATAACAGTGATGTAGAGGAAATTTTTGTTTTAAAAGAGAGTGGTGGTTGTAGCTGGGGGTGAAAGATTCCCCCCTCAAGAACAAGCCAACAAATAGAAAAGAAAGGGCTTTAAAAAGAGGGGGGGGGAATGTGTGTGTGTGTGTTGTTTTTTAAAAAATAAAAAAATAAAAAATAAAAATAAAATAAATAATAATATTTCCCCCTAATTATTGTTCTTATTTTTTGTTTGTAAAAAAGTAATTAAAATTGTACGGGTAAAAGATAAAAATGAGAATTAAAGGTAAAAAAAAAGAAAAAGAAAAGGGGGGTTGTCTTTAGATAGATAGGTAGATAGATAGAGCTTTTTATTTAAAAATAAAAATAAAAATGAGTAAGGTATAGGTAAAAGAGAGTGGAAAGTCTGGGGCGAAGTGGCAGTCCCAGGAAACGGCCTGTGGTGGTTCAGGGCTGTTTTCTGGGTGCTGCCATTTTAATTCTTAAGAGGGGAGTTTGAGGTGAAAATAAAGTGAGGTTTAAATTGAGTGTGTGTGTGTGCGGAAAAGTGTGTCTTTAAATAGTGTGTAGAAAAGATAGAAATAAAAATAAAGATTCAATTAAAGGGTGGCTGCAGCAGCAGTGGCCCCTCTTTTAAAAAGAAAAATGATAAAAGTAGGTATATGGGGGGGAATAAAAAAGTATTTCTTTTTTAAAAAAAAGGGGGGAAGGGGTAGGGGTAGGAAGGGGTTAAAGAAAAGGGATTTTGTTTGTTTTTAGAAAAAAGGAGAGAAAAAAGAGGGTAGTTTCTTCCTTTCTGCGATCTCCTTTGTCATGCGGCTTTGCATGGAGAGGTAGGCTCCAGTCCGCTGAGCCACGTGTTTTTGCAGCGTCTTTTGCCTTCCTGTGTTCACCTAGCTCCCCTCTTCTTTGTCGGCAGAGATGGGGGCAGCAGCGGTAAAGTTAAAGTTAGGGCTCCTTTTTCTTTCTTTCTTTCTTTCTTTCTTTCTTCTTCTTTCCCTCTTTTCTTTTTCTCCCTTTCTGCGTTGGCTCCACTGTCTTCCTGGGTTTGGAGCTCCTCTCGGCTGTTGGGGGGGTGGTCGGGTGCCTTTCCGGCTCAATCAAGGTCGTGGGGGGGGGTGTTTTGGCTCCTTTGAAAGACACCCCCGATTCCTCTCCGTTGGCAGTATGGCAGCAGCAGACCTGGGAGCCCGGGGATCGGCCAGACAGAGCCTTTTACTCTGGCTGGCTTCAGGAGCTCTTTTCTGCTGCTGCAGCCGCCATGCTGCCTAGGCGGAGGTCGTTTGGCACCATTTCTGAGTGAATTGCAGAACGTCAGAAATTTTGAAGAAATTGTGACCGCGCGGCTTAGGGATTTTTTCAAAAAAAGTTGTTCAGACGTCGAGGGCTAATTCTGTTTCCGATGAAAAAAACCCACCTGATTCCACCGAAAAACCCTTCAGGGGATCCTTTGCAACAGTTTAGCACCATCTTTGAATGAATTGCAGAACGTCAGTTATTTGCTGAAATTGTGACCGCGCGGCTTAGGGATTTTTTCAAAAAAAGTTGTTCAGACGTCGAGGGCTAATTCTGTTTCCGGTGATAAAAACTCACCTGTTTCCACTGAAAAACCTTTCAGGGGATCGTTTGCAACAGTTTGGCACCATTTCTGAGTGAATTGCAGAACGTCAGAAATTTTGAAGAAATTGTGACCGCGCGGCTTAGGGATTGTTTCAAAAAAAGTTGTTCAGACGTCGAGGGCTAATTCTGTTTCCGATGATAAATACCCACCTGTTTCCACCAGAAAACCCTTCAGGGGATCGTTTGCAACAGTTTAGCACCATTTTTGAATGAATTGCAGAACGCCAGAAATTTTGAAGAAATTGTGACCGCGCGGCTTAGGGATTTTTGCAAAAAAAGTTGTTAAGACGTCGAGGGCTAATTCTGTTTCTGATGATAAAAACCCACCTGATTCCACTGAAAAACCTTTCAGGGGATCCTTTGCAACAGTTCAGCACCATTTTTGAATGAATTGCAGAACGTCAGATTTTTGCTGAAATTGTGACCGCGCGGCTTAGGGATTTTTTCAAAAAAAGTTGTTCAGACGTCAAGGGCTAATTCTGTTTCCGGTGATAAAAACTCACCTGTTTCCACTGAAAAACCTTTCAGGGGATCGTTTGTAACAGTTTGGCACCATTTCTGAGTGAATTGCAGAACGTCAGAAATTTTGAAGAAATTGTGACCGCGCGGCTTAGGGATTTTTGCCAAAAAAGTTGTTCAGACGTCGAGGGCTAATTCTGTTTCCGATGAAAAAAACCCACCTGATTCCACCGAAAAACCCTTCAGGGGATCCTTTGCAACAGTTTAGCACCATATTTGAATGAATTGCAGAACGTCAGTTATTTGCTGAAATTGTGACCGCGCGGCTTAGGGATTTTTTCAAAAAAAGTTGTTCAGACGTCGAGGGCTAATTCTGTTTCCGGTGATAAAAACTCACCTGTTTCCACTGAAAAACCTTTCAGGGGATCGTTTGCAACAGTTTGGCACCATTTCTGAGTGAATTGCAGAACGTCAGAAATTTTGAAGAAATTGTGACCGCGCGGCTTAGGGATTGTTTCAAGAAAAGTTGTTCAGACGTCGAGGGCTAATTCTGTTTCCGATGATAAATACCCACCTGTTTCCACCAGAAAACCCTTCAGGGGATCGTTTGCAACAGTTTAGCACCATTTTTGAATGAATTGCAGAACGCCAGAAATTTTGAAGAAATTGTGACCGCGCGGCTTAGGGATTTTTGCAAAAAAAGTTGTTAAGACGTCGAGGGCTAATTCTGTTTCTGATGATAAAAACCCACCTGATTCCACTGAAAAACCTTTCAGGGGATCCTTTGCAACAGTTCAGCACCATTTTTGAATGAATTGCAGAACGTCAGATTTTTGCTGAAATTGTGACCGCGCGGCTTAGGGATTTTTTCAAAAAAAGTTGTTCAGACGTCAAGGGCTAATTCTGTTTCCGGTGATAAAAACTCACCTGTTTCCACTGAAAAACCTTTCAGGGGATCGTTTGTAACAGTTTGGCACCATTTCTGAGTGAATTGCAGAACGTCAGAAATTTTGAAGAAATTGTGACCGCGCGGCTTAGGGATTTTTGCCAAAAAAGTTGTTCAGACGTCGAGGGCTAATTCTGTTTCCGATGAAAAAAACCCACCTGATTCCACCGAAAAACCCTTCAGGGGATCCTTTGCAACAGTTTAGCACCATATTTGAATGAATTGCAGAACGTCAGTTTTTTGCTGAAATTGTGACCGCGCGGCTTAGGGATCTTTTCAAAAAAAGTTGTTCAGACGTCGAGGGCTAATTCTGTTCCCGGTGATAAAAACTCACCTGTTTCCACTGAAAAACCTTTCAGGGGATCGTTTGCAACAGTTTGGCACCATTTCTGAGTGAATTGCAGAACGTCAGAAATTTTGAAGAAATTGTGAATGCGCCGCTTAGGGATTTTTTCAAAAAAACTTGTTCAGACGTCGAGGGCTAATTCTGTTTCCGATGATAAAAACCCACCTGTTTCCACTGAAAAACCTTTCAGGGGATCCTTTGCAACACTTCAGCACCATTTTTGAATGAATTGCAGAATGTCAGATTTTTGCTGAAATTGTGACCGCGCAGCTTAGGGATTTTTGCAAAAAAAATTGTTCAGACGTCGAGGGCTAATTCTGTTTCCGATGATAAAAACCCACCTGATTCCACTGAAAAACCCTTCAGGGGATCGTTTGCAACAGCTTGGCACCATTTCTGAGTGAATTGCAGAACGTCAGATTTTTGCTGAAATTGTGACCGCGCGGCTTAGGGATTTTTTCAAAAAAAGTTGTTCAGACGTCGAGGGCTAATTCTGTTTCCGATGATAAATACCCACCTGTTTCCACCAGAAAACCCTTCAGGGGATCGTTTGCAACAGTTTAGCACCATTTTTGAATGAATTGCAGAACGCCAGAAATTTTGAAGAAATTGTGACCGCGCGGCTTAGGGATTTTTGCAAAAAAAGTTGTTAAGACGTCGCGGGCTAATTCTGTTTCTGATGATAAAAACCCACCTGATTCCACTGAAAAACCTTTCAGGGGATCCTTTGCAACAGTTCAGCACCATTTTTGAATGAATTGCAGAACGTCAGATTTTTGCTGAAATTGTGACCGCGCGGCTTAGGGATTTTTTCAAAAAAAGTTGTTCAGACGTCGAGGGCTAATTCTGTTTCCGGTGATAAAAACTCACCTGTTTCCACTGAAAAACCTTTCAGGGGATCGTTTGTAACAGTTTGGCACCATTTCTGAGTGAATTGCAGAACGTCAGAAATTTTGAAGAAATTGTGACCGCGCGGCTTAGGGATTTTTGCCAAAAAAGTTGTTCAGACGTCGAGGGCTAATTCTGTTTCTGATGATAAAAACCCACCTGATTCCACTGAAAAACCTTTCAGGGGATCCTTTGCAACAGTTCAGCACCATTTTTGAATGAATTGCAGAACGTCAGATTTTTGCTGAAATTGTGACCGCGCGGCTTAGGGATTTTTTCAAAAAAAGTTGTTCAGACGTCGAGGGCTAATTCTGTTTCCGGTGATAAAAACTCACCTGTTTCCACTGAAAAACCTTTCAGGGGATCGTTTGTAACAGTTTGGCACCATTTCTGAGTGAATTGCAGAACGTCAGAAATTTTGAAGAAATTGTGACCGCGCGGCTTAGGGATTTTTGCCAAAAAAGTTGTTCAGACGTCGAGGGCTAATTCTGTTTCCGATGAAAAAAACCCACCTGATTCCACCGAAAAACCCTTCAGGGGATCCTTTGCAACAGTTTAGCACCATATTTGAATGAATTGCAGAACGTCAGTTTTTTGCTGAAATTGTGACCGCGCGGCTTAGGGATTTTTTTCAAAAAAAGTTGTTCAGACGTCGAGGGCTAATTCTGTTCCCGGTGATAAAAACTCACCTGTTTCCACTGAAAAACCTTTCAGGGGATCGTTTGCAACAGTTTGGCACCATTTCTGAGTGAATTGCAGAACGTCAGAAATTTTGAAGAAATTGTGAATGCGCCGCTTAGGGGTTTTTTCAAAAAAACTTGTTCAGACTTCGAGGGCTAATTCTGTTTCCGATGATAAAAACCCACCTGTTTCCACTGAAAAACCTTTCAGGGGATCCTTTGCAACACTTCAGCACCATTCTTGAATGAATTGCAGAATGTCAGATTTTTGCTGAAATTGTGACCGCGCAGCTTAGGGATTTTTGCAAAAAAATTTGTTCAGACGTCGAGGGCTAATTCTGTTTCCGATGATAAAAACCCACCTGATTCCACTGAAAAACCCTTCAGGGGATCGTTTGCAACAGCTTGGCACCATTTCTGAGTGAATTGCAGAACGTCAGATTTTTGCTGAAATTGTGACCGCGCGGCTTAGGGATTTTTTCAAAAAAAGTTGTTCAGACGTCGAGGGCTAATTCTGTTTCCGATGATAAATACCCACCTGTTTCCACCAGAAAACCCTTCAGGGGATCGTTTGCAACAGTTTAGCACCATTTTTGAATGAATTGCAGAACGCCAGAAATTTTGAAGAAATTGTGACCGCGCGGCTTAGGGATTTTTGCAAAAAAAGTTGTTAAGACGTCGAGGGCTAATTCTCTTTCTGATGATAAAAACCCACCTGATTCCACTGAAAAACCTTTCAGGGGATCCTTTGCAACAGTTCAGCACCATTTTTGAATGAATTGCAGAACGTCAGATTTTTGCTGAAATTGTGACCGCGCGGCTTAGGGATTTTTTCAAAAAAAGTTGTTCAGACGTCGAGGGCTAATTCTGTTTCCGGTGATAAAAACTCACCTGTTTCCACTGAAAAACCTTTCAGGGGATCGTTTGTAACAGTTTGGCACCATTTCTGAGTGAATTGCAGAACGTCAGAAATTTTGAAGAAATTGTGACCGCGCGGCTTAGGGATTTTTGCCAAAAAAGTTGTTCAGACGTCGAGGGCTAATTCTGTTTCCGATGAAAAAAACCCACCTGATTCCACCGAAAAACCCTTCAGGGGATCCTTTGCAACAGTTTAGCACCATCTTTGAATGAATTGCAGAACGTCAGTTTTTTGCTGAAATTGTGACCGCGCGGCTTAGGGATTTTTTCAAAAAAAGCTGTTCAGACGTCGAGGGCTAATTCTGTTCCCGGTGATAAAAACTCACCTGTTTCCACTGAAAAACCTTTCAGGGGATCGTTTGCAACAGTTTGGCACCATTTCTGAGTGAATTGCAGAACGTCAGAAATTTTGAAGAAATTGTGAATGCGCCGCTTAGGGATTTTTTCAAAAAAACTTGTTCAGACGTCGAGGGCTAATTCTGTTTCCGATGATAAAAACCCACCTGTTTCCACTGAAAAACCTTTCAGGGGATCCTTTGCAACACTTCAGCACCATTTTTGAATGAATTGCAGAACGTCAGATTTTTGCTGAAATTGTGACCGCGCGGCTTAGGGATTTTTTCAAAAAAAGTTGTTCAGACGTCGAGGGCTAATTCTGTTTCCGGTGATAAAAACTCACCTGTTTCCACTGAAAAACCTTTCAGGGGATCGTTTGTAACAGTTTGGCACCATTTCTGAGTGAATTGCAGAACGTCAGAAATTTTGAAGAAATTGTGACCGCGCGGCTTAGGGATTTTTGCCAAAAAAGTTGTTCAGACGTCGAGGGCTAATTCTGTTTCCGATGAAAAAAACCCACCTGATTCCACCGAAAAACCCTTCAGGGGATCCTTTGCAACAGTTTAGCACCATCTTTGAATGAATTGCAGAACGTCAGTTTTTTGCTGAAATTGTGACCGCGCGGCTTAGGGATTTTTTCAAAAAAAGTTGTTCAGACGTCGAGGGCTAATTCTGTTCCCGGTGATAAAAACTCACCTGTTTCCACTGAAAAACCTTTCAGGGGATCGTTTGCAACAGTTTGGCACCATTTCTGAGTGAATTGCAGAACGTCAGAAATTTTGAAGAAATTGTGAATGCGCCGCTTAGGGATTTTTTCAAAAAAACTTGTTCAGACGTCGAGGGCTAATTCTGCTTCTGATGATAAAAACCCACCTGTTTCCACTGAAAAACCTTTCAGGGGATCCTTTGCAACACTTCAGCACCATTTTTGAATGAATTGCAGAACGTCAGATTTTTGCTGAAATTGTAACCGCGCAGCTTAGGGATTTTTGCAAAAAAATTTGTTCAGACGTCGAGGGCTAATTCTGTTTCCGATGATAAAAACCCACCTGATTCCACTGAAAAACCCTTCAGGGGATCGTTTGCAACAGCTTGGCACCATTTCTGAGTGAATTGCAGAACGTCAGATTTTTGCTAAAATTGTGACCGTGCGGTTTAGGGATTTTTGCAAAAAAAGTTGTTCAGACGTCGAGGGCTAATTCTGCTTCTGATGATAAAAACCCACCTGTTTCCACTGAAAAACCCTTCAGGGGATCGTTTGCAACAGTTTAGCACCATGTCTGAGTGAATTGCAGAACATCAGAAATTTTGTAGAAATTGTGACCGCGCGGCTTAGGGATTTTTTCAAAAAAAGTTGTTCAGAGGTCGAGGGCTAATTCTGTTTCCGATGATAAAAACCCACCTGTTTCCACCGAAAAACCCTTCAGGGGATCATTTGCAACAGTTTAGCAACATCTTTGAATGAATTGCAGAACGTCAGATTTTTGCTGAAATTGTGACCGCGCGGCTTAGGGATTTATTCAAAAAAATTTGTTCAGAGGTCGAGGGCTAATTCTGTTTCCGATGATAAAAACCCACCTGTTTCTACTGAAAAACCTTTCAGGGCATCGTTTGCAACAGTTTGGCACAATTTCTCAGTGAATTGCAGAACGTCAGAAATTTTGAAGAAATTGTGACCGCGCGGCTTAGGGATTTTTGCAAAAAAAGTTGTTAAGACGTCGAGGGCTAATTCTTTTTCCGATGATAAAACCCACCTGCTTCCACTGAAAAACCCTTCAGGGGATCGTTTGAAACAGTTTAGCACCATTTTTGAGTGATTTGCAGAACGCCAGAAATTTTGAAGAAATTGTGACCGCGCGGATTAGGGATTTTTTCAAAAAAAGTTGTTCAGACGTCAAGGGCTAATTCTGTTTCCGATGATAAAAACCCACCTGTTTCCACTGAAAAACCTTTCAGGGGATCCTTTGCAACAGTTCAGCACCATTTTTGAATGAATTGCAGAACGTCAGATTTTTACTGAAATTGTGACCGCGCGCCTTAGGGATTTTTTCAAAAAAATTTGTTCAGAGGTCGAGGTCTAATTCTGTTTCCGATGATAAAAATCCATGTGTTTCCACCGATCAACCTTTCAGGGGATCGTTTGCAACAGTTTGGCATCATTTCTGAGTGAATTGCAGAACGTCAGAAATTTTGAAGAAATTGTGACCGCGCGGCTTAGGGATTTTTTCAAACAAAGTTGTTCAGACGTCGAGGGCTAATTCTGTTTCCGATGATAAATATCCACCTGTTTCCACCGAAAAACCCTTCAGGGGATCCTTTGCAACAGTTTAGCACCATCTTTGAATGAATTGCAGAACGTCAGATTTTTGCTGAAATTGTGACCGCGCGGCTTAGGGATTTTTTCAAAAAAGTTGTTCAGACGTCGATGGCTAATTCTGTTTCCGATGATACAAACCCACCTGTTTCCACTTAAAAATCTTCCAGGGGATCGTTTGCAACAGTTTGGCACCATTTCTGAGTGAATTGCAGAACGTCAGAAATTTTGAAGAAATTGTGACCGCGCGGCTTAGGGATTTTTGCAAAAAAAGTTGTTCAGAGGTCGAGGGCTAATTCTGATTCCAATGATAAAAACCCACCTGTTTCCACCGAAAAACCTTTAAGGGGATCATTTGCAACAGTTCAGCACCATTTTTGAATGAATTTCAGAATGTCAGATTTTTGCTGAAATTGTGACCGCGAGCCTTAGGGATTTATTCAAAAAAAGTTGTTCAGACGTCGAGGGCTAATTCTGCTTCCGATGATAAATACCCACCTGTTTCCACCGGAAAACCCTTCAAGGGATCGTTTGCAAAAGTTTGGCACCATTTCTGAGTGAATTGCAGAACGTCAGAAATTTTGAAAAAATTGTGACCGCGGGGCTTAGGGATTTTTTCAAAAAAAGTTGTTCAGACGTCGAGGGCTAATTCGGTTTCCGATGATAAAAATCCACCTGTTTCCACCGAAAAACTGTTTCCGATGATAAATACCCACCTGTTTCCACCGAAAAACCCTTCAGGGGATCCTTTGCAACAGTTTAGCACCATCTTTGAATGAATTGCAGAACGTCAGATTTTTGCTGAAATTGTGACCGCGCGGCTTAGAGATTTTTTCAAAAAAAGTTGTTCAGACGTCGAGGGCTAATTCTGTTTCCGATGATACAAACCCACCTGTTTCCACTTAAAAACCTTTCAGGAGATCGTTTGCAACAGTTTGGCACCATTTCTGAGTGAATTGCAGAACGTCAGAAATTTTGAAGAAATTGTGACCGCGCGGCTTAGGGATTTTTTCCAAAAAAGCTATTCAGACGTCGAGGGCTAAATCGGTTTCTGATGATAAATACCCACCTGTTTCCAACGAAAAACCCTTCAGGGCATCGTTTGCAACAGTTTAGCACCATCTTTGAATGAATTGCAGAACGTCAGATTTTTGCTGAAATTGTGACCGCGCGGCTTAGGGATTTTTTCAAAAAAAGTTGTTCAGACGTCGAGGGCTAATTCTGTTTCCAATGATAAATACCCACCTGTTTCCACCGGAAAACCCTTCAGGGGATCGTTTGCAACAGTTTAGCACCATTTTTGAGTGAATTGCAGAACGCCAGAAATTTTGAAGAAATTGTGACCGCGCGGCTTAGGGATTTTTGCAAAAAAAGTTGTTAAGACGTCGAGGGCTAATTCTGCTTCTGATGATAAAAACCCACCTGATTCCACTGAAAAACCTTTCAGGGGATCCTTTGCAACAGTTCAGCACCATTTTTGAATGAATTGCAGAACGTCAGATTTTTGCTGAAATTGTGACCGCGCGGCTTAGGGATTTTTTCAAAAAAAGTTGTTCAGACGTCGAGGGCTAATTCTGTTTCTGATGATAAATACCCACCTGTTTCCACTGGAAAACCCTTCAGGGGATCTTTTGCAACAGTTTAGCACCATTTTTGAGTGAATTGCAGAACGCCAGAAATTTTGAAGAAATTGTGACCGCGCGGCTTAGGGATTTTTGCAAAAAAAGTTGTTAAGACGTCGAGGGCTAATTCTGCTTCTGATGATAAAAACCCACCTGATTCCACTGAAAAACCTTTCAGGGGATCCTTTGCAACAGTTCAGCACCATTTTTGAATGAATTGCAGAACGTCAGATTTTTGATGAAATTGTGACCGCGCGCCTTAGGGATGTTTTCAAAAAAAGTAGTTCAGAGGTCGAGGGCTAATTCTGTTTCCGATGATAAAAACCCACCTGTTTCCACTGAAAAACCTTTCAGGGGATCATTTGCAACAGTTTAGCACCATGTCTGAGTGAATTGCAGAACATCAGAAATTTTGTAGAAATTGTGACCGCGCGGCTTAGGGATTTTTTCAAAAAAAGTTGTTCAGAGGTCGAGGGCTAATTCTGTTTCCGATGATAAAAACCCACCTGTTTCCACCGAAAAACCCTTCAGGGGATCATTTGCAACAGTTTAGCAACATCTTTGAATGAATTGCAGAACGTCAGATTTTTGCTGAAATTGTGACCGCGCGGCTTAGGGATTTATTCAAAAAAATTTGTTCAGAGGTCGAGGGCTAATTCTGTTTCCGATGATAAAAACCCACCTGTTTCTACTGAAAAACCTTTCAGGGCATCGTTTGCAACAGTTTGGCACAATTTCTCAGTGAATTGCAGAACGTCAGAAATTTTGAAGAAATTGTGACCGCGCGGCTTAGGGATTTTTGCAAAAAAAGTTGTTAAGACGTCGAGGGCTAATTCTTTTTCCGATGATAAAACCCACCTGCTTCCACTGAAAAACCCTTCAGGGGATCGTTTGAAACAGTTTAGCACCATTTTTGAGTGATTTGCAGAACGCCAGAAATTTTGAAGAAATTGTGACCGCGCGGATTAGGGATTTTTTCAAAAAAAGTTGTTCAGACGTCAAGGGCTAATTCTGTTTCCGATGATAAAAACCCACCTGTTTCCACTGAAAAACCTTTCAGGGGATCCTTTGCAACAGTTCAGCACCATTTTTGAATGAATTGCAGAACGTCAGATTTTTACTGAAATTGTGACCGCGCGCCTTAGGGATTTTTTCAAAAAAATTTGTTCAGAGGTCGAGGTCTAATTCTGTTTCCGATGATAAAAATCCATGTGTTTCCACCGATCAACCTTTCAGGGGATCGTTTGCAACAGTTTGGCATCATTTCTGAGTGAATTGCAGAACGTCAGAAATTTTGAAGAAATTGTGACCGCGCGGCTTAGGGATTTTTTCAAACAAAGTTGTTCAGACGTCGAGGGCTAATTCTGTTTCCGATGATAAATATCCACCTGTTTCCACCGAAAAACCCTTCAGGGGATCCTTTGCAACAGTTTAGCACCATCTTTGAATGAATTGCAGAACGTCAGATTTTTGCTGAAATTGTGACCGCGCGGCTTAGGGATTTTTTCAAAAAAGTTGTTCAGACGTCGATGGCTAATTCTGTTTCCGATGATACAAACCCACCTGTTTCCACTTAAAAATCTTCCAGGGGATCGTTTGCAACAGTTTGGCACCATTTCTGAGTGAATTGCAGAACGTCAGAAATTTTGAAGAAATTGTGACCGCGCGGCTTAGGGATTTTTGCAAAAAAAGTTGTTCAGAGGTCGAGGGCTAATTCTGATTCCAATGATAAAAACCCACCTGTTTCCACCGAAAAACCTTTAAGGGGATCATTTGCAACAGTTCAGCACCATTTTTGAATGAATTTCAGAATGTCAGATTTTTGCTGAAATTGTGACCGCGAGCCTTAGGGATTTATTCAAAAAAAGTTGTTCAGACGTCGAGGGCTAATTCTGCTTCCGATGATAAATACCCACCTGTTTCCACCGGAAAACCCTTCAAGGGATCGTTTGCAAAAGTTTGGCACCATTTCTGAGTGAATTGCAGAACGTCAGAAATTTTGAAAAAATTGTGACCGCGGGGCTTAGGGATTTTTTCAAAAAAAGTTGTTCAGACGTCGAGGGCTAATTCGGTTTCCGATGATAAAAATCCACCTGTTTCCACCGAAAAACTGTTTCCGATGATAAATACCCACCTGTTTCCACCGAAAAACCCTTCAGGGGATCCTTTGCAACAGTTTAGCACCATCTTTGAATGAATTGCAGAACGTCAGATTTTTGCTGAAATTGTGACCGCGCGGCTTAGAGATTTTTTCAAAAAAAGTTGTTCAGACGTCGAGGGCTAATTCTGTTTCCGATGATACAAACCCACCTGTTTCCACTTAAAAACCTTTCAGGAGATCGTTTGCAACAGTTTGGCACCATTTCTGAGTGAATTGCAGAACGTCAGAAATTTTGAAGAAATTGTGACCGCGCGGCTTAGGGATTTTTTCCAAAAAAGCTATTCAGACGTCGAGGGCTAAATCGGTTTCTGATGATAAATACCCACCTGTTTCCAACGAAAAACCCTTCAGGGCATCGTTTGCAACAGTTTAGCACCATCTTTGAATGAATTGCAGAACGTCAGATTTTTGCTGAAATTGTGACCGCGCGGCTTAGGGATTTTTTCAAAAAAAGTTGTTCAGACGTCGAGGGCTAATTCTGTTTCCAATGATAAATACCCACCTGTTTCCACCGGAAAACCCTTCAGGGGATCGTTTGCAACAGTTTAGCACCATTTTTGAGTGAATTGCAGAACGCCAGAAATTTTGAAGAAATTGTGACCGCGCGGCTTAGGGATTTTTGCAAAAAAAGTTGTTAAGACGTCGAGGGCTAATTCTGCTTCTGATGATAAAAACCCACCTGATTCCACTGAAAAACCTTTCAGGGGATCCTTTGCAACAGTTCAGCACCATTTTTGAATGAATTGCAGAACGTCAGATTTTTGCTGAAATTGTGACCGCGCGGCTTAGGGATTTTTTCAAAAAAAGTTGTTCAGACGTCGAGGGCTAATTCTGTTTCTGATGATAAATACCCACCTGTTTCCACTGGAAAACCCTTCAGGGGATCTTTTGCAACAGTTTAGCACCATTTTTGAGTGAATTGCAGAACGCCAGAAATTTTGAAGAAATTGTGACCGCGCGGCTTAGGGATTTTTGCAAAAAAAGTTGTTAAGACGTCGAGGGCTAATTCTGCTTCTGATGATAAAAACCCACCTGATTCCACTGAAAAACCTTTCAGGGGATCCTTTGCAACAGTTCAGCACCATTTTTGAATGAATTGCAGAACGTCAGATTTTTGATGAAATTGTGACCGCGCGCCTTAGGGATGTTTTCAAAAAAAGTAGTTCAGAGGTCGAGGGCTAATTCTGTTTCCGATGATAAAAACCCACCTGTTTCCACTGAAAAACCTTTCAGGGGATCATTTGCAACAGTTTGGCACAATTTCTCAGTGAATTGCAGAACGTCAGAAATTTTGAAGAAATTGTGACCGCGCGGCTTAGGGATTTTTGCAAAAAAAGTTGTTAAGACGTCGAGGGCTAATTCTTTTTCCGATGATAAAACCCACCTGCTTCCACTGAAAAACCCTTCAGGGGATCGTTTGAAACAGTTTAGCACCATTTTTGAGTGATTTGCAGAACGCCAGAAATTTTGAAGAAATTGTGACCGCGCGGCTTTGCGATTTTTGCAAAAAAAGTTGTTAAGACGTCGAGGGCTAATTCTGTTTCTGATGATAAAAACCCACCTGATTCCACTGAAAAACCTTTCAGGGGATCCTTTGCTACAGTTCAGCACCATTTTTGAATGAATTGCAGAACGTCAGATTTTTGCTGAAATTGTGACCGCGCGCCTTAGGGATTTTTTCAAAAAAAGTTGTTCAGAGGTCGCGGGCCAATTCTGTTTCCGATGATAAAAATCCACCTGTTTCCACCGAAAAACCTTTCAGGGGATCGTTTGCAACAGTTTGGCACCATTTCTGAGTGAATTGCAGAACGTCAGAAATTTTGAAGAAATTGTGACCGCGCGGCTTAGGGATTTTTGCAAAAAAAGTTGTTCAGAGGTCGAGGGCTAATTCTGATTCCAATGATAAAAACCCACCTGTTTCCACCGAAAAACCTTTCAGGGGATCCTTTGCAACAGTTCAGCACCATTTTTGAATGAATTTCAGAATGTCAGATTTTTGCTGAAATTGTGACCGCGAGCCTTAGGGATTTATTCAAAAAAAGTTGTTCAGACGTCGAGGGCTAATTCTGCTTCCGATGATAAAAATCCATGTGTTTCCACCGATCAACCTTTCAGGGGATCGTTTGGAACAGTTTGGCATCATTTCTGAGTGAATTGCAGAACGTCAGAAATTTTGAAGAAATTGTGACCGCGCGGCTTAGGGATTTTTTCAAACAAAGTTGTTCAGACGTCGAGGGCTAATTCTGTTTCCGATGATAAATACCCACCTGTTTCAACCAAAAAACCCTTCAGGGGATCCTTTGCAACAGTTTAGCACCATCTTTGAATGAATTGCAGAACGTCAGATTTTTGCTGAAATTGTGACCGCGCGGCTTTGCGATTTTTGCAAAAAAAGTTGTTAAGACGTCGAGGGCTAATTCTGTTTCTGATGATAAAAACCCACCTGATTCCACTGAAAAACCTTTCAGGGGATCCTTTGCTACAGTTCAGCACCATTTTTGAATGAATTGCAGAACGTCAGATTTTTACTGAAATTGTGACCGCGCGCCTTAGGGATTTTTTCAAAAAAATTTGTTCAGACGTCGAGGGCTAATTCTGTTTCCGATGATAAAAACCCACCTGTTTCTACTGAAAAACCTTTCAGGGCATCGTTTGCAACAGTTTGGCACAATTTCTCAGTGAATTGCAGAACGTCAGAAATTTTGAAGAAATTGTGACCGCGCGGCTTAGGGATTTTTGCAAAAAAAGTTGTTAAGACGTCGAGGGCTAATTCTTTTTCCGATGATAAAACCCACCTGCTTCCACTGAAAAACCCTTCAGGGGATCGTTTGAAACAGTTTAGCACCATTTTTGAGTGATTTGCAGAACGCCAGAAATTTTGAAGAAATTGTGACCGCGCGGATTAGGGATTTTTTCAAAAAAAGTTGTTCAGACGTCAAGGGCTAATTCTGTTTCCGATGATAAAAACCCACCTGTTTCCACTGAAAAACCTTTCAGGGGATCCTTTGCAACAGTTCAGCACCATTTTTGAATGAATTGCAGAACGTCAGATTTTTACTGAAATTGTGACCGCGCGCCTTAGGGATTTTTTCAAAAAAATTTGTTCAGAGGTCGAGGTCTAATTCTGTTTCCGATGATAAAAATCCATGTGTTTCCACCGATCAACCTTTCAGGGGATCGTTTGCAACAGTTTGGCATCATTTCTGAGTGAATTGCAGAACGTCAGAAATTTTGAAGAAATTGTGACCGCGCGGCTTAGGGATTTTTTCAAACAAAGTTGTTCAGACGTCGAGGGCTAATTCTGTTTCCGATGATAAATATCCACCTGTTTCCACCGAAAAACCCTTCAGGGGATCCTTTGCAACAGTTTAGCACCATCTTTGAATGAATTGCAGAACGTCAGATTTTTGCTGAAATTGTGACCGCGCGGCTTAGGGATTTTTTCAAAAAAGTTGTTCAGACGTCGATGGCTAATTCTGTTTCCGATGATACAAACCCACCTGTTTCCACTTAAAAATCTTCCAGGGGATCGTTTGCAACAGTTTGGCACCATTTCTGAGTGAATTGCAGAACGTCAGAAATTTTGAAGAAATTGTGACCGCGCGGCTTAGGGATTTTTGCAAAAAAAGTTGTTCAGAGGTCGAGGGCTAATTCTGATTCCAATGATAAAAACCCACCTGTTTCCACCGAAAAACCTTTAAGGGGATCATTTGCAACAGTTCAGCACCATTTTTGAATGAATTTCAGAATGTCAGATTTTTGCTGAAATTGTGACCGCGAGCCTTAGGGATTTATTCAAAAAAAGTTGTTCAGACGTCGAGGGCTAATTCTGCTTCCGATGATAAATACCCACCTGTTTCCACCGGAAAACCCTTCAAGGGATCGTTTGCAAAAGTTTGGCACCATTTCTGAGTGAATTGCAGAACGTCAGAAATTTTGAAAAAATTGTGACCGCGGGGCTTAGGGATTTTTTCAAAAAAAGTTGTTCAGACGTCGAGGGCTAATTCGGTTTCCGATGATAAAAATCCACCTGTTTCCACCGAAAAACTGTTTCCGATGATAAATACCCACCTGTTTCCACCGAAAAACCCTTCAGGGGATCCTTTGCAACAGTTTAGCACCATCTTTGAATGAATTGCAGAACGTCAGATTTTTGCTGAAATTGTGACCGCGCGGCTTAGAGATTTTTTCAAAAAAAGTTGTTCAGACGTCGAGGGCTAATTCTGTTTCCGATGATACAAACCCACCTGTTTCCACTTAAAAACCTTTCAGGAGATCGTTTGCAACAGTTTGGCACCATTTCTGAGTGAATTGCAGAACGTCAGAAATTTTGAAGAAATTGTGACCGCGCGGCTTAGGGATTTTTTCCAAAAAAGCTATTCAGACGTCGAGGGCTAAATCGGTTTCTGATGATAAATACCCACCTGTTTCCAACGAAAAACCCTTCAGGGCATCGTTTGCAACAGTTTAGCACCATCTTTGAATGAATTGCAGAACGTCAGATTTTTGCTGAAATTGTGACCGCGCGGCTTAGGGATTTTTTCAAAAAAAGTTGTTCAGACGTCGAGGGCTAATTCGGTTTCCGATGATAAAAATCCACCTGTTTCCACCGAAAAACTGTTTCCGATGATAAATACCCACCTGTTTCCACCGAAAAACCCTTCAGGGGATCCTTTGCAACAGTTTAGCACCATCTTTGAATGAATTGCAGAACGTCAGATTTTTGCTGAAATTGTGACCGCGCGGCTTAGAGATTTTTTCAAAAAAAGTTGTTCAGACGTCGAGGGCTAATTCTGTTTCCGATGATACAAACCCACCTGTTTCCACTTAAAAACCTTTCAGGAGATCGTTTGCAACAGTTTGGCACCATTTCTGAGTGAATTGCAGAACGTCAGAAATTTTGAAGAAATTGTGACCGCGCGGCTTAGGGATTTTTTCCAAAAAAGCTATTCAGACGTCGAGGGCTAAATCGGTTTCTGATGATAAATACCCACCTGTTTCCAACGAAAAACCCTTCAGGGCATCGTTTGCAACAGTTTAGCACCATCTTTGAATGAATTGCAGAACGTCAGATTTTTGCTGAAATTGTGACCGCGCGGCTTAGGGATTTTTTCAAAAAAAGTTGTTCAGACATCGAGGGCTAATTCTGTTTCCAATGATAAATACCCACCTGTTTCCACCGGAAAACCCTTCAGGGGATCGTTTGCAACAGTTTAGCACCATTTTTGAGTGAATTGCAGAACGCCAGAAATTTTGAAGAAATTGTGACCGCGCGGCTTAGGGATTTTTGCAAAAAAAGTTGTTAAGACGTCGAGGGCTAATTCTGCTTCTGATGATAAAAACCCACCTGATTCCACTGAAAAACCTTTCAGGGGATCCTTTGCAACAGTTCAGCACCATTTTTGAATGAATTGCAGAACGTCAGATTTTTGCTGAAATTGTGACCGCGCGGCTTAGGGATTTTTTCAAAAAAAGTTGTTCAGACGTCGAGGGCTAATTCTGTTTCTGATGATAAATACCCACCTGTTTCCACTGGAAAACCCTTCAGGGGATCTTTTGCAACAGTTTAGCACCATTTTTGAGTGATTTGCAGAACGCCAGAAATTTTGAAGAAATTGTGACCGCGCGGCTTAGGGATTTTTGCAAAAAAAGTTGTTAAGACGTCGAGGGCTAATTCTGCTTCTGATGATAAAAACCCACCTGATTCCACTGAAAAACCTTTCAGGGGATCCTTTGCAACAGTTCAGCACCATTTTTGAATGAATTGCAGAACGTCAGATTTTTGATGAAATTGTGACCGCGCGCCTTAGGGATGTTTTCAAAAAAAGTAGTTCAGAGGTCGAGGGCTAATTCTGTTTCCGATGATAAAAACCCACCTGTTTCCACTGAAAAACCTTTCAGGGGATCATTTGCAACAGTTTGGCACAATTTCTCAGTGAATTGCAGAACGTCAGAAATTTTGAAGAAATTGTGACCGCGCGGCTTAGGGATTTTTGCAAAAAAAGTTGTTAAGACGTCGAGGGCTAATTCTTTTTCCGATGATAAAACCCACCTGCTTCCACTGAAAAACCCTTCAGGGGATCGTTTGAAACAGTTTAGCACCATTTTTGAGTGATTTGCAGAACGCCAGAAATTTTGAAGAAATTGTGACCGCGCGGCTTTGCGATTTTTGCAAAAAAAGTTGTTAAGACGTCGAGGGCTAATTCTGTTTCTGATGATAAAAACCCACCTGATTCCACTGAAAAACCTTTCAGGGGATCCTTTGCTACAGTTCAGCACCATTTTTGAATGAATTGCAGAACGTCAGATTTTTGCTGAAATTGTGACCGCGCGCCTTAGGGATTTTTTCAAAAAAAGTTGTTCAGAGGTCGCGGGTCAATTCTGTTTCCGATGATAAAAATCCACCTGTTTCCACCGAAAAACCTTTCAGGGGATCGTTTGCAACAGTTTGGCACCATTTCTGAGTGAATTGCAGAACGTCAGAAATTTTGAAGAAATTGTGACCGCGCGGATTAGGGATTTTTTCAAAAAAAGTTGTTCAGACGTCAAGGGCTAATTCTGTTTCCGATGATAAAAACCCACCTGTTTCCACTGAAAAACCTTTCAGGGGATCCTTTGCAACAGTTCAGCACCATTTTTGAATGAATTGCAGAACGTCAGATTTTTACTGAAATTGTGACCGCGCGCCTTAGGGATTTTTTCAAAAAAATTTGTTCAGAGGTCGAGGTCTAATTCTGTTTCCGATGATAAAAATCCATGTGTTTCCACCGATCAACCTTTCAGGGGATCGTTTGCAACAGTTTGGCACCATTTCTGAGTGAATTGCAGAACGTCAGAAATTTTGAAGAAATTGTGACCGCGCGGCTTAGGGATTTTTGCAAAAAAAGTTGTTCAGAGGTCGAGGGCTAATTCTGATTCCAATGATAAAAACCCACCTGTTTCCACCGAAAAACCTTTCAGGGGATCCTTTGCAACAGTTCAGCACCATTTTTGAATGAATTTCAGAATGTCAGATTTTTGCTGAAATTGTGACCGCGAGCCTTAGGGATTTATTCAAAAAAAGTTGTTCAGACGTCGAGGGCTAATTCTGCTTCCGATGATAAAAATCCATGTGTTTCCACCGATCAACCTTTCAGGGGATCGTTTGGAACAGTTTGGCATCATTTCTGAGTGAATTGCAGAACGTCAGAAATTTTGAAGAAATTGTGACCGCGCGGCTTAGGGATTTTTGCAAAAAAAGTTGTTCAGAGGTCGAGGGCTAATTCTGTTTCCGATGATAAATACCCACCTGTTTCCACCGAAAAACCCTTCAGGGGATCCTTTGCAACAGTTTAGCACCATCTTTGAATGAATTGCAGAACGTCAGATTTTTGCTGAAATTGTGACCGTGCGGCTTAGGGATTTTTTCAAAAAAGTTGTTCAGACGTCGATGGCTAATTCTGTTTCCGATGATACAAACCCACCTGTTTCCACTTAAAAATCTTTCAGGGGATCGTTTGCAACAGTTTGGCACCATTTCTGAGTGAATTGCAGAACGTCAGAAATTTTGAAGAAATTGTGACCGCGCGGCTTAGGGATTTTTGCAAAAAAAGTTGTTCAGAGGTCGAGGGCTAATTCTGATTCCAATGATAAAAACCCACCTGTTTCCACCGAAAAACCTTTCAGGGGATCCTTTGCAACAGTTCAGCACCATTTTTGAATGAATTTCAGAATGTCAGATTTTTGCTGAAATTGTGACCGCGAGCCTTAGGGATTTATTCAAAAAAAGTTGTTCAGACGTCGAGGGCTAATTCTGCTTCCGATGATAAAAATCCATGTGTTTCCACCGTTCAACCTTTCAGGGGATCGTTTGCAACAGTTTGGCATCATTTCTGAGTGAATTGCAGAACGTCAGAAATTTTGAAGAAATTGTGACCGCGCGGCTTAGGGATTTTTTCAAACAAAGTTGTTCAGACGTCGAGGGCTAATTCTGTTTCCGATGATAAATACCCACCTGTTTCAACCAAAAAACCCTTCAGGGGATCCTTTGCAACAGTTTAGCACCATCTTTGAATGAATTGCAGAACGTCAGATTTTTGCTGAAATTGTGACCGCGCGGCTTAGGGATTTTTTCAAAAAAGTTGTTAAGACGTCGAGGGCTAATTCTGTTTCCGATGATACAAACCCACCTGCTTCCACTGAAAAACCCTTCAGGGGATCGTTTGAAACAGTTTAGCACCATTTTTGAGTGATTTGCAGAACGCCAGAAATTTTGAAAAAATTGTGACCGCGCGGCTTAGGGATTTTTTCAAAAAAAGTTGTTCAGACGTCGAGGGCTAATTCTGTTTCTGATGATAAAAACCCACCTGATTCCACTGAAAAACCTTTCAGGGGATCCTTTGCTACAGTTCAGCACCATTTTTGAATGAATTGCAGAACGTCAGATTTTTGCTGAAATTGTGACCGCGCGCCTTAGGGATTTTTTCAAAAAAAGTTGTTCAGAGGTCGCGGGCTAATTCTGTTTCCGATGATAAAAATCCACCTGTTTCCACCGAAAAACCTTTCAGGGGATCGTTTGCAACAGTTTGGCACCATTTCTGAGTGAATTGCAGAACGTGAGAAATTTTGAAGAAATTGTGACCGCGCGGATTAGGGATTTTTTCAAAAAAAGTTGTTCAGACGTCGAGGGCTAATTCTGTTTCCGATGATAAATACCCACCTGTTTCCACTGAAAAACCTTTCAGGGGATCCTTTGCAACAGTTCAGCACCATTTTTGAATGAATTGCAGAACGTCAGATTTTTACTGAAATTGTGACCGCGCGCCTTAGGGATTTTTTCAAAAAAATTTGTTCAGAGGTCGAGGTCTAATTCTGTTTCCGATGATAAAAATCCATGTGTTTCCACCGATCAACCTTTCAGGGGATCGTTTGCAACAGTTTGGCATCATTTCTGAGTGAATTGCAGAACGTCAGAAATTTTGAAGAAATTGTGACCGCGCGGCTTAGGGATTTTTTCAAACAAAGTTGTTCAGACGTCGAGGGCTAATTCTGTTTCCGATGATAAATACCCACCTGTTTCAACCAAAAAACCCTTCAGGGGATCCTTTGCAACAGTTTAGCACCATCTTTGAATGAATTGCAGAACGTCAGATTTTTGCTGAAATTGTGACCGCGCGGCTTAGGGATTTTTTCAAAAAAGTTGTTAAGACGTCGAGGGCTAATTCTGTTTCCGATGATACAAAGCCACCTGCTTCCACTGAAAAACCCTTCAGGGGATCGTTTGAAACAGTTTAGCACCATTTTTGAGTGATTTGCAGAACGCCAGAAATTTTGAAGAAATTGTGACCGCGCGGCTTAGGGATTTTTTCAAAAAAAGTTGTTCAGACGTCGAGGGCTAATTCTGTTTCTGATGATAAAAACCCACCTGATTCCACTGAAAAACCTTTCAGGGGATCCTTTGCTACAGTTCAGCACCATTTTTGAATGAATTGCAGAACGTCAGATTTTTGCTGAAATTGTGACCGCGCGCCTTAGGGATTTTTTCAAAAAAAGTTGTTCAGAGGTCGCGGGCTAATTCTGTTTCCGATGATAAAAATCCACCTGTTTCCACCGAAAAACCTTTCAGGGGATCGTTTGCAACAGTTTGGCACCATTTCTGAGTGAATTGCAGAACGTCAGAAATTTTGAAGAAATTGTGACCGCGCGGATTAGGGATTTTTTCCAAAAAGTTGTTCAGACGTCGAGGGCTAATTCTGCTTCCGATGATAAATACCCACCTGTTTCCACCGGAAAACCCTTCAAGGGATCGTTTGCAAAAGTTTGGCACCATTTCTGAGTGAATTGCAGAACGTCAGAAATTTTGAAAAAATTGTGACCGCGGGGCTTAGGGATTTTTTCAAAAAAAGTTGTTCAGACGTCGAGGGCTAATTCGGTTTCCGATGATAAAAATCCACCTGTTTCCACCGAAAAACTGTTTCCGATGATAAATACCCACCTGTTTCCAGCGAAAAACCCTTCAGGGGATCCTTTGCAACAGTTTAGCACCATCTTTGAATGAATTGCAGAACGTCAGATTTTTGCTGAAATTGTGACCGCGCGGCTTAGAGATTTTTTCAAAAAAAGTTGTTCAGACGTCGAGGGCTAATTCTGTTTCCGATGATACAAACCCACCTGTTTCCACTTAAAAACCTTTCAGGAGATCGTTTGCAACAGTTTGGCACCATTTCTGAGTGAATTGCAGAACGTCAGAAATTTTGAAGAAATTGTGACCGCGCGCCTTAGGGATTTTTTCCAAAAAAGCTATTCAGACGTCGAGGGCTAATTCGGTTTCTGATGATAAATACCCACCTGTTTCCAACGAAAAACCCTTCAGGGCATCGTTTGCAACAGTTTAGCACCATCTTTGAATGAATTGCAGAACGTCAGATTTTTGCTGAAATTGTGACCGCGCGGCTTAGGGATTTTTTCAAAAAAAGTTGTTCAGACGTCGAGGGCTAATTCTGTTTCTGATGATAAAAACCCACCTGATTCCACTGAAAAACCTTTCACGGGATCCTTTGCTACAGTTCAGCACCATTTTTGAATGAATTGCAGAACGTCAGATTTTTGCTGAAATTGTGACCGCGCGCCTTAGGGATTTATTCAAAAAAAGTTGTTCAGACGTCGAGGGCTAATTCTGCTTCCGATGATAAAAATCCATGTGTTTCCACCGTTCAACCTTTCAGGGGATCGTTTGCAACAGTTTGGCATCATTTCTGAGTGAATTGCAGAACGTCAGAAATTTTGAAGAAATTGTGACCGCGCGGCTTAGGGATTTTTTCAAACAAAGTTGTTCAGACGTCGAGGGCTAATTCTGTTTCCGATGATAAATACCCACCTGTTTCAACCAAAAAACCCTTCAGGGGATCCTTTGCAACAGTTTAGCACCATCTTTGAATGAATTGCAGAACGTCAGATTTTTGCTGAAATTGTGACCGCGCGGCTTAGGGATTTTTTCAAAAAAGTTGTTAAGACGTCGAGGGCTAATTCTGTTTCCGATGATACAAACCCACCTGCTTCCACTGAAAAACCCTTCAGGGGATCGTTTGAAACAGTTTAGCACCATTTTTGAGTGATTTGCAGAACGCCAGAAATTTTGAAGAAATTGTGACCGCGCGGCTTAGGGATTTTTTCAAAAAAAGTTGTTCAGACGTCGAGGGCTAATTCTGTTTCTGATGATAAAAACCCACCTGATTCCACTGAAAAACCTTTCAGGGGATCCTTTGCTACAGTTCAGCACCATTTTTGAATGAATTGCAGAACGTCAGATTTTTGCTGAAATTGTGACCGCGCGCCTTAGGGATTTTTTCAAAAAAAGTTGTTCAGAGG
Organism: Podarcis melisellensis; assembly: GCF_964234715.1. NCBI lineage: Eukaryota > Metazoa > Chordata > Lepidosauria > Squamata > Lacertidae > Podarcis > Podarcis melisellensis. The sequence goes on along the minus strand of NW_028113158.1, from coordinate 1,065,487 downwards.
TCGCGGGCTAATTCTGTTTCCGATGATAAAAATCCACCTGTTTCCACCGAAAAACCTTTCAGGGGATCGTTTGCAACAGTTTGGCACCATTTCTGAGTGAATTGCAGAACGTGAGAAATTTTGAAGAAATTGTGACCGCGCGGATTAGGGATTTTTTCAAAAAAAGTTGTTCAGACGTCGAGGGCTAATTCTGTTTCCGATGATAAATACCCACCTGTTTCCACTGAAAAACCTTTCAGGGGATCCTTTGCAACAGTTCAGCACCATTTTTGAATGAATTGCAGAACGTCAGATTTTTACTGAAATTGTGACCGCGCGCCTTAGGGATTTTTTCAAAAAAATTTGTTCAGAGGTCGAGGTCTAATTCTGTTTCCGATGATAAAAATCCATGTGTTTCCACCGATCAACCTTTCAGGGGATCGTTTGCAACAGTTTGGCATCATTTCTGAGTGAATTGCAGAACGTCAGAAATTTTGAAGAAATTGTGACCGCGCGGCTTAGGGATTTTTTCAAACAAAGTTGTTCAGACGTCGAGGGCTAATTCTGTTTCCGATGATAAATACCCACCTGTTTCAACCAAAAAACCCTTCAGGGGATCCTTTGCAACAGTTTAGCACCATCTTTGAATGAATTGCAGAACGTCAGATTTTTGCTGAAATTGTGACCGCGCGGCTTAGGGATTTTTTCAAAAAAGTTGTTAAGACGTCGAGGGCTAATTCTGTTTCCGATGATACAAAGCCACCTGCTTCCACTGAAAAACCCTTCAGGGGATCGTTTGAAACAGTTTAGCACCATTTTTGAGTGATTTGCAGAACGCCAGAAATTTTGAAGAAATTGTGACCGCGCGGCTTAGGGATTTTTTCAAAAAAAGTTGTTCAGACGTCGAGGGCTAATTCTGTTTCTGATGATAAAAACCCACCTGATTCCACTGAAAAACCTTTCAGGGGATCCTTTGCTACAGTTCAGCACCATTTTTGAATGAATTGCAGAACGTCAGATTTTTGCTGAAATTGTGACCGCGCGCCTTAGGGATTTTTTCAAAAAAAGTTGTTCAGAGGTCGCGGGCTAATTCTGTTTCCGATGATAAAAATCCACCTGTTTCCACCGAAAAACCTTTCAGGGGATCGTTTGCAACAGTTTGGCACCATTTCTGAGTGAATTGCAGAACGTCAGAAATTTTGAAGAAATTGTGACCGCGCGGATTAGGGATTTTTTCCAAAAAGTTGTTCAGACGTCGAGGGCTAATTCTGCTTCCGATGATAAATACCCACCTGTTTCCACCGGAAAACCCTTCAAGGGATCGTTTGCAAAAGTTTGGCACCATTTCTGAGTGAATTGCAGAACGTCAGAAATTTTGAAAAAATTGTGACCGCGGGGCTTAGGGATTTTTTCAAAAAAAGTTGTTCAGACGTCGAGGGCTAATTCGGTTTCCGATGATAAAAATCCACCTGTTTCCACCGAAAAACTGTTTCCGATGATAAATACCCACCTGTTTCCAGCGAAAAACCCTTCAGGGGATCCTTTGCAACAGTTTAGCACCATCTTTGAATGAATTGCAGAACGTCAGATTTTTGCTGAAATTGTGACCGCGCGGCTTAGAGATTTTTTCAAAAAAAGTTGTTCAGACGTCGAGGGCTAATTCTGTTTCCGATGATACAAACCCACCTGTTTCCACTTAAAAACCTTTCAGGAGATCGTTTGCAACAGTTTGGCACCATTTCTGAGTGAATTGCAGAACGTCAGAAATTTTGAAGAAATTGTGACCGCGCGCCTTAGGGATTTTTTCCAAAAAAGCTATTCAGACGTCGAGGGCTAATTCGGTTTCTGATGATAAATACCCACCTGTTTCCAACGAAAAACCCTTCAGGGCATCGTTTGCAACAGTTTAGCACCATCTTTGAATGAATTGCAGAACGTCAGATTTTTGCTGAAATTGTGACCGCGCGGCTTAGGGATTTTTTCAAAAAAAGTTGTTCAGACGTCGAGGGCTAATTCTGTTTCTGATGATAAAAACCCACCTGATTCCACTGAAAAACCTTTCACGGGATCCTTTGCTACAGTTCAGCACCATTTTTGAATGAATTGCAGAACGTCAGATTTTTGCTGAAATTGTGACCGCGCGCCTTAGGGATTTTTTCAAAAAAAGTTGTTCAGAGGTCGCGGGCTAATTCTGTTTCCGATGATAAAAATCCACCTGTTTCCACCGAAAAACCTTTCAGGGGATCGTTTGCAACAGTTTGGCACCATTTCTGAGTGAATTGCAGAACGTCAGAAATTTTGAAGAAATTGTGACCGCGCGGCTTAGGGATTTTTGCAAAAAAAGTTGTTAAGACGTCGAGGGCTAATTCTGCTTCTGATGATAAAAACCCACCTGATTCCACTGAAAAACCTTTCAGGGGATCCTTTGCAACAGTTCAGCACCATTTTTGAATGAATTGCAGAACGTCAGATTTTTGCTGAAATTGTGACCGCGCGGCTTAGGGATTTTTTCAAAAAAAGTTGTTCAGACGTCGAGGGCTAATTCTGTTTCCGATGATAAATACCCACCTGTTTCCACCGAAAAACCCTTCAGGGGATCCTTTGCAACAGTTTAGCACCATCTTTGAATGAATTGCAGAACGTCAGATTTTTGCTGAAATTGTGACCGCGCGGCTTAGGGATTTTTTCAAAAAAGTTGTTCAGACGTCGATGGCTAATTCTGTTTCCGATGATAAAACCCACCTGCTTCCACTGAAAAACCCTTCAAGGGATCGTTTGAAACAGTTTAGCACCATTTTTGAGTGATTTGCAGAACGCCAGAAATTTTGAAGAAATTGTGACCGCGCGGCTTAGCGATTTTTGCAAAAAAAGTTGTTAAGACGTCGAGGGCTAATTCTGTTTCTGATGATAAAAACCCACCTGATTCCACTGAAAAACCTTTCAGGGGATCCTTTGCTACAGTTCAGCACCATTTTTGAATGAATTGCAGAACGTCAGATTTTTGCTGAAATTGTGCCCGCGCGCCTTAGGGATTTTTTCAAAAAAAGTTGTTCAGAGGTCGCGGGCTAATTCTGTTTCCGATGATAAAAATCCACCTGTTTCCACCGAAAAACCTTTCAGGGGATCGTTTGCAACAGTTTGGCACCATTTCTGAGTGAATTGCAGAACGTCAGAAATTTTGAAGAAATTGTGACCGCGCGGATTAGGGATTTTTTCAAACAAAGTTGTTCAGACGTCGAGGGCTAATTCTGTTTCCGATGATAAATACCCACCTGTTTCCACCGAAAAACCTTTCAGGGGATCCTTTGCAACAGTTCAGCACCATTTTTGAATGAATTGCAGAACGTCAGATTTTTACTGAAATTGTGACCGCGCGCCTTAGGGATTTTTTCAAAAAAATTTGTTCAGAGGTCGAGGTCTAATTCTGTTTACGATGATAAAAATCCATGTGTTTCCACCGATCAACCTTTCAGGGGATCCTTTGCAACAGTTCAGCACCATCTTTGAATGAATTGCAGAACGTCAGATTTTTGCTGAAATTGTGACCGCGCGGCTTAGGGATTTTTTCAAAAAAGTTGTTCAGACGTCGATGGCTAATTCTGTTTCCGATGATACAAACCCACCTGTTTCCACTTAAAAATCTTTCAGGGGATCGTTTGCAACAGTTTGGCACCATTTCTGAGTGAATTGCAGAACGTCAGAAATTTTGAAGAAATTGTGACCGCGCGGCTTAGGGATTTTTGCAAAAAAAGTTGTTCAGAGGTCGAGGGCTAATTCTGATTCCAATGATAAAAACCCACCTGTTTCCACCGAAAAACCTTTCAGGGGATCCTTTGCAACAGTTCAGCACCATTTTTGAATGAATTTCAGAACGTCAGATTTTTGCTGAAATTGTGACCGCGCGCCTTAGGGATTTTTTCAAAAAAAGTTGTTCAGAGGTCGCGGGCTAATTCTGTTTCCGATGATAAAAATCCACCTGTTTCCACCGAAAAACCTTTCAGGGGATCGTTTGCTACAGTTTGGCACCATTTCTGAGTGAATTGCAGAACGTCAGAAATTTTGAAGAAATTGTGACCGCGCGGCTTAGGGATTTTTTCCAAAAAAGCTATTCAGACGTCGAGGGCTAATTCGGTTTCTGATGATAAATACCCACCTGTTTCCAACGAAAAACCCTTCAGGGCATCGTTTGCAACAGTTTAGCACCATCTTTGAATGAATTGCAGAACGTCAGATTTTTGCTGAAATTGTGACCGCGCGGCTTAGGGATTTTTTCAAAAAAAGTTGTTCAGACGTCGAGGGCTAATTCTGTTTCCAATGATAAATACCCACCTGTTTCCACCGGAAAACCCTTCAGGGGATCGTTTGCAACAGTTTAGCACCATTTTTGAGTGAATTGCAGAACGCCAGAAATTTTGAAGAAATTGTGACCGTGCGGCTTAGGGATTTTTGCAAAAAAAGTTGTTAAGACGTCGAGGGCTAATTCTGCTTCTGATGATAAAAACCCACCTGATTCCACTGAAAAACCTTTCAGGGGATCCTTTGCAACAGTTCAGCACCATTTTTGAATGAATTGCAGAACGTCAGATTTTTGCTGAAATTGTGACCGCGCGGCTTAGAGATTTTTTCAAAAAAAGTTGTTCAGACGTCGAGGGCTAATTCTGTTTCCGATGATACAAACCCACCTGTTTCCACTTAAAAACCTTTCAGGAGATCGTTTGCAACAGTTTGGCACCATTTCTGAGTGAATTGCAGAACGTCAGAAATTTTGAAGAAATTGTGACCGCGCGGCTTAGGGATTTTTTCCAAAAAAGCTATTCAGACGTCGAGGGCTAATTCGGTTTCTGATGATAAATACCCACCTGTTTCCAACGAAAAACCCTTCAGGGCATCGTTTGCAACAGTTTAGCACCATCTTTGAATGAATTGCAGAACGTCAGATTTTTGCTGAAATTGTGACCGCGCGGCTTAGGGATTTTTTCAAAAAAAGTTGTTCAGACGTCGAGGGCTAATTCTGTTTCTGATGATAAAAACCCACCTGATTCCACTGAAAAACCTTTCACGGGATCCTTTGCTACAGTTCAGCACCATTTTTGAATGAATTGCAGAACGTCAGATTTTTGCTGAAATTGTGACCGCGCGCCTTAGGGATTTTTTCAAAAAAAGTTGTTCAGAGGTCGCGGGCTAATTCTGTTTCCGATGATAAAAATCCACCTGTTTCCACCGAAAAACCTTTCAGGGGATCGTTTGCAACAGTTTGGCACCATTTCTGAGTGAATTGCAGAACGTCAGAAATTTTGAAGAAATTGTGACCGCGCGGCTTAGGGATTTTTGCAAAAAAAGTTGTTAAGACGTCGAGGGCTAATTCTGCTTCTGATGATAAAAACCCACCTGATTCCACTGAAAAACCTTTCAGGGGATCCTTTGCAACAGTTCAGCACCATTTTTGAATGAATTGCAGAACGTCAGATTTTTGCTGAAATTGTGACCGCGCGGCTTAGGGATTTTTTCAAAAAAAGTTGTTCAGACGTCGAGGGCTAATTCTGTTTCCGATGATAAATACCCACCTGTTTCCACCGAAAAACCCTTCAGGGGATCCTTTGCAACAGTTTAGCACCATCTTTGAATGAATTGCAGAACGTCAGATTTTTGCTGAAATTGTGACCGCGCGGCTTAGGGATTTTTTCAAAAAAGTTGTTCAGACGTCGATGGCTAATTCTGTTTCCGATGATAAAACCCACCTGCTTCCACTGAAAAACCCTTCAAGGGATCGTTTGAAACAGTTTAGCACCATTTTTGAGTGATTTGCAGAACGCCAGAAATTTTGAAGAAATTGAGACCGCGCGGCTTAGCGATTTTTGCAAAAAAAGTTGTTAAGACGTCGAGGGCTAATTCTGTTTCTGATGATAAAAACCCACCTGATTCCACTGAAAAACCTTTCAGGGGATCCTTTGCTACAGTTCAGCACCATTTTTGAATGAATTGCAGAACGTCAGATTTTTGCTGAAATTGTGCCCGCGCGCCTTAGGGATTTTTTCAAAAAAAGTTGTTCAGAGGTCGCGGGCTAATTCTGTTTCCGATGATAAAAATCCACCTGTTTCCACCGAAAAACCTTTCAGGGGATCGTTTGCAACAGTTTGGCACCATTTCTGAGTGAATTGCAGAACGTCAGAAATTTTGAAGAAATTGTGACCGCGCGGATTAGGGATTTTTTCAAACAAAGTTGTTCAGACGTCGAGGGCTAATTCTGTTTCCGATGATAAATACCCACCTGTTTCCACCGAAAAACCTTTCAGGGGATCCTTTGCAACAGTTCAGCACCATTTTTGAATGAATTGCAGAATGTCAGATTTTTACTGAAATTGTGACCGCGCGCCTTAGGGATTTTTTCAAAAAAATTTGTTCAGAGGTCGAGGTCTAATTCTGTTTACGATGATAAAAATCCATGTGTTTCCACCGATCAACCTTTCAGGGGATCCTTTGCAACAGTTCAGCACCATCTTTGAATGAATTGCAGAACGTCAGATTTTTGCTGAAATTGTGACCGCGCGGCTTAGGGATTTTTTCAAAAAAGTTGTTCAGACGTCGATGGCTAATTCTGTTTCCGATGATACAAACCCACCTGTTTCCACTTAAAAATCTTTCAGGGGATCGTTTGCAATAGTTTGGCACCATTTCTGAGTGAATTGCAGAACGTCAGAAATTTTGAAGAAATTGTGACCGCGCGGCTTAGGGATTTTTGCAAAAAAAGTTGTTCAGAGGTCGAGGGCTAATTCTGATTCCAATGATAAAAACCCACCTGTTTCCACCGAAAAACCTTTCAGGGGATCCTTTGCAACAGTTCAGCACCATTTTTGAATGAATTTCAGAACGTCAGATTTTTGCTGAAATTGTGACCGCGCGCCTTAGGGATTTTTTCAAAAAAAGTTGTTCAGAGGTCGCGGGCTAATTCTGTTTCCGATGATAAAAATCCACCTGTTTCCACCGAAAAACCTTTCAGGGGATCGTTTGCAACAGTTTGGCACCATTTCTGAGTGAATTGCAGAACGTCAGAAATTTTGAAGAAATTGTGACCGCGCGGCTTAGGGATTTTTTCCAAAAAAGCTATTCAGACGTCGAGGGCTAATTCGGTTTCTGATGATAAATACCCACCTGTTTCCAACGAAAAACCCTTCAGGGCATCGTTTGCAACAGTTTAGCACCATCTTTGAATGAATTGCAGAACGTCAGATTTTTGCTGAAATTGTGACCGCGCGGCTTAGGGATTTTTTCAAAAAAAGTTGTTCAGACGTCGAGGGCTAATTCTGTTTCCAATGATAAATACCCACCTGTTTCCACCGGAAAACCCTTCAGGGGATCGTTTGCAACAGTTTAGCACCATTTTTGAGTGAATTGCAGAACGCCAGAAATTTTGAAGAAATTGTGACCGCGCGGCTTAGGGATTTTTGCAAAAAAAGTTGTTAAGACGTCGAGGGCTAATTCTGCTTCTGATGATAAAAACCCACCTGATTCCACTGAAAAACCTTTCAGGGGATCCTTTGCAACAGTTCAGCACCATTTTTGAATGAATTGCAGAACGTCAGATTTTTGCTGAAATTGTGACCGCGCGGCTTAGGGATTTTTTCAAAAAAAGTTGTTCAGACGTCGAGGGCTAATTCTGTTTCTGATGATAAATACCCACCTATTTCCACTGGAAAACCCTTCAGGGGATCTTTTGCAACAGTTTAGCACCATTTTTGAGTGAATTGCAGAACGCCAGAAATTTTGAAGAAATTGTGACCGCGCGGCTTAGGGATTTTTGCAAAAAAAGTTGTTAAGACGTCGAGGGCTAATTCTGCTTCTGATGATAAAAACCCACCTGATTCCACTGAAAAACCTTTCAGGGGATCCTTTGCAACAGTTCAGCACCATTTTTGAATGAATTGCAGAACGTCAGATTTTTGCTGAAATTGTGACCGCGCGGCTTAGGGATTTTTTCAAAAAAAGTTGTTCAGATGTCGAGGGCTAATTCTGTTTCTGATGATAAATACCCACCTGTTTCCACTGGAAAACCCTTCAGGGGATCTTTTGCAACAGTTTAGCACCATTTTTGAGTGAATTGCAGAACGCCAGAAATTTTGAAGAAATTGTGACCGCGCGGCTTAGGGATTTTTGCAAAAAAAGTTGTTAAGACGTCGAGGGCTAATTCTGCTTCTGATGATAAAAACCCACCTGATTCCACTGAAAAACCTTTCAGGGGATCCTTTGCAACAGTTCAGCACCATTTTTGAATGAATTGCAGAACGTCAGATTTTTGCTGAAATTGTGACCGCGCGGCTTAGGGATTTTTTCAAAAAAAGTTGTTCAGACGTCGAGGGCTAATTCTGTTTCTGATGATAAATACCCACCTATTTCCACTGGAAAACCCTTCAGGGGATCTTTTGCAACAGTTTAGCACCATTTTTGAGTGAATTGCAGAACGCCAGAAATTTTGAAGAAATTGTGACCGCGCGGCTTAGGGATTTTTGCAAAAAAAGTTGTTAAGACGTCGAGGGCTAATTCTGCTTCTGATGATAAAAACCCACCTGATTCCACTGAAAAACCTTTCAGGGGATCCTTTGCAACAGTTCAGCACCATTTTTGAATGAATTGCAGAACGTCAGATTTTTGCTGAAATTGTGACCGCGCGGCTGAGGGATTTTTTCAAAAAAAGTTGTTCAGATGTCGAGGGCTAATTCTGTTTCTGATGATAAATACCCACCTGTTTCCACTGGAAAACCCTTCAGGGGATCTTTTGCAACAGTTTAGCACCATTTTTGAGTGAATTGCAGAACGCCAGAAATTTTGAAGAAATTGTGACCGCGCGGCTTAGGGATTTTTGCAAAAAAAGTTGTTAAGACGTCGAGGGCTAATTCTGCTTCTGATGATAAAAACCCACCTGATTCCACTGAAAAACCTTTCAGGGGATCCTTTGCAACAGTTCAGCACCATTTTTGAATGAATTGCAGAACGTCAGATTTTTGCTGAAATTGTGACCGCGCGGCATAGGGATTTTTTCAAAAAAAGTTGTTCAGACGTCGAGGGCTAATTCTGTTTCTGATGATAAATACCCACCTGTTTCCACTGGAAAACCCTTCAGGGGGTCCTTTGCAACAGTTTAGCACCATCTTTGTATGAATTGCAGAACGTCAGATTTTTGCTGAAATTGTGACCGCGCGGCTTAGGGATTTATTCAAAAAAAGTTGTTCAGACGTCGAGGGCTAATTCTGTTTCCAATGATAAAAACCCACCTGTTTCTACTGAAAAACCTTTCAGGGCATCGTTTGCAACAGTTTGGCACCATTTCTGAGTGAATTGCAGAACGTCAGAAATTTTGAAGAAATTGTGACCGCGCGGCTTAGGGATTTTTTAAAAAAAAGTTGTTCAGACGTCGAGGGCTAATTCTGTTTCCGATGATAAAAACCCACCTGCTTCCACTGAAAAACCCTTCAGGGGATCGTTTGAAACAGTTTAGCACCATTTTTGAGTGATTTGCAGAACGCCAGAAATTTTGAAAAAATTGTGACCGCGCGGCTTAGCGATTTTTGCAAAAAAAGTTGTTAAGACGTCGAGGGCTAATTCTGTTTCTGATGATAAAAACCCACCTGATTCCACTGAAAAGCCTTTCAGGGGATCCTTTGCTACAGTTCAGCACCATTTTTGAATGAATTGCAGAACGTCAGATTTTTGCTGAAATTGTGACCGCGCGCCTTAGGGATTTTTTCAAAAAAAGTTGTTCAGAGGTCGCGGGCTAATTCTGTTTCCGATGATAAAAATCCACCTGTTTCCACCGAAAAACCTTTCAGGGGATCGTTTGCAACAGTTTGGCACCATTTCTGAGTGAATTGCAGAATGTCAGAAATTTTGAAGAAATTGTGACCGCGCGGATTAGGGATTTTTTCAAAAAAAGTTGTTCAGGCGTCGAGGGCTAATTCTGTTTCCGATGATAAATACCCACCTGTTTCCACCGAAAAACCCTTCAGGGGATCCTTTGCAACAGTTTAGCACCATCTTTGAATGAATTGCAGAACGTCAGATTTTTGCTGAAATTGTGACCTCGCGGCTTAGGGATTTTTTCAAAAAAGTTGTTCAGACGTCGATGGCTAATTCTGTTTCCGATGATACAAACCCACCTGTTTCCACTTAAAAATCTTTCAGGGGATCGTTTGCAACATTTTGGCACCATTTCTGAGTGAATTGCAGAACGTCAGAAATTTTGAAGAAATTATGACCACGCGGCTTAGGGATTTTTGCAAAAAAAGTTGTTCAGAGGTCGAGGGCTAATTCTGATTCCAATGATAAAAACCCACCTGTTTCCACCGAAAAACCTTTCAGGGGATCCTTTGCAACAGTTCAGCACCATTTTTGAATGAATTTCAGAATGTCAGATTTTTGCTGAAATTGTGACCGCGAGCCTTAGGGATTTATTCAAAAAAAGTTGTTCAGACGTCGAGGGCTAATTCTGCTTCCGATGATAAATACCCACCTGTTTCCACCGGAAAACCCTTCAAGGGATCGTTTGCAAAAGTTTGGCACCATTTCTGAGTGAATTGCAGAACGTCAGAAATTTTGAAAAAATTGTGACCGCGGGGCTTAGGGATTTTTTCAAAAAAAGTTGTTCAGACGTCGAGGGCTAATTCGGTTTCCGATGATAAAAATCCACCTGTTTCCACCGAAAAACTGTTTCCGATGGTAAATACCCACCTGTTTCCACCGAAAAACCCTTCAGGAGATCCTTTGCAACAGTTTAGCACCATCTTTGAATGAATTGCAGAACGTCAGATTTTTGCTGAAATTGTGACCGCGCGGCTTAGAGATTTTTTCAAAAAAAGTTGTTCAGACGTCGAGGGCTAATTCTGTTTCCGGTGATAAAAACTCACCTGTTTCCACTGAAAAACCTTTCAGGGGATCGTTTGCAACAGTTTGGCACCATTTCTGAGTGAATTGCAGAACGTCAGAAATTTTGAAGAAATTGTGACGGTGCGGCTTAGGGATTTTTTCAAAAAAAGTTGTTCAGACGTCGAGGGCTAATTCTGTTTCCGATGATACAAACCCACCTGTTTCCACTTAAAAACCTTTCAGGAGATCGTTTGCAACAGTTTGGCACCATTTCTGAGTGAATTGCAGAACGTCAGAAATTTTGAAAAAATTGTGACGGTGCGGCTTAGGGATTTTTTCCAAAAAAGCTATTCAGACGTCGAGGGCTAATTCGGTTTCTGATGATAAATACCCACCTGTTTCCAACGAAAAACCCTTCAGGGGATCGTTTGCAACAGTTTAGCACCATCTTTGAATGAATTGCAGAACGTCAGATTTTTGCTGAAATTGTGACCGCGCGGCTTAGGGATTTTTTCAAAAAAAGTTGTTCAGACGTCGAGGGCTAATTCTGTTTCCAATGATAAATACCCACCTGTTTCCACCGGAAAACCCTTCAGGGGATCGTTTGCAACAGTTTAGCACCATTTTTGAGTGAATTGCAGAACGCCAGAAATTTTGAAGAAATTGTGACCGCGCGGCTTAGGGATTTTTGCAAAAAAAGTTGTTAAGACGTCGAGGGCTAATTCTGCTTCCGATGATAAAAACCCACCTGATTCCACTGAAAAACCTTTCAGGGGATCCTTTGCAACAGTTCAGCACCATTTTTGAATGAATTGCAGAACGTCAGATTTTTGCTGAAATTGTGACCGCGCGGCTTAGGGATTTTTTCAAAAAAAGTTGTTCAGACGTCGAGGGCTAATTCTGTTTCTGATGATAAATACCCACCTGTTTCCACTGGAAAACCCTTCAGGGGATCTTTTGCAACAGTTTAGCACCATTTTTGAGTGAATTGCAGAACGCCAGAAATTTTGAAGAAATTGTGACCGCGCGGCTTAGGGATTTTTGCAAAAAAAGTTGTTCAGACGTCGAGGGCTAATTCTGCTTCTGATGATAAAAACCCACCTGATTCCACTGAAAAACCTTTCAGGGGATCCTTTGCAACAGTTCAGCACCATTTTTGAATGAATTGCAGAACGTCAGATTTTTGCTTAAATTGTGACGGTGCGGCTTAGGGATTTTTTCAAAGAAAGTCGTTCATACGTCGAGGGCTAATTCTGTTTCCGATGATAAATACCCACCTGTTTCCACCGAAAAACCCTTCAGGGGATCCTTTGCAACAGATTAGCACCATCTTTGAATGAATTGCAGAACGTCAGATTTTTGCTGAAATTGTGACCGCGTGGCTTAGGGATTTTTTCAAAAAAAGTTGTTCAGACGTCGAGGGCTAATTCTGTTTCCGGTGATAAAAACTCACCTTTTTCCTCTGAAAAACCTTTCAGGGGATCGTTTGCAACAGTTTGGCACCATTTCTGAGTGAATTGCAGAACGTCAGAAATTTTGAAGAAATTGTGACCGCGCGGCTTAGGGATTTTTTCAAAAAAAGGTGTTCAGACGTCGAGGGCTAATTCTGTTTCCGATAATAAAAACCCACCTGTTTCCACTGAAAAACCTTTCAGGGGATCCTTTGCAACAATTCAGCACCATTTTTGAATGAATTGCAGAACGTCAGATTTTTGCTGAAATTGTGACCGCGCGGCTTAGGGATTTTTTCAAAAAAAGTTGTTGAGACGTCGAGGGCTAATTCTGTTTCCGATGATAAAAACCCACCTGATTCAACTGAAAAACCCTTCAGGGGATCGTTTGCAACAGTTTGGCACCATTTCTGAGTGAATTGCAGAACGTCAGAAATTTTGAAGAAATTGTGACGGTGCGGCTTAGGGATTTTTTCAAAAAAAGTAGTTCAGAGGTCGAGGGCTAATTCTGTTTCTGATGATAAAAATCCACCTGTTTCCACTGAAAAACCTTTCAGGGGATCGTTTGCAACAGTTTGGCACCATTTCTGAGTGAATTGCAGAACGTCAGAAATTTTGAAGAAATTGTGACGGTGCGGCTTAGGGATTTTTTCAAACAAAGTTGTTCAGACGTCGAGGGCTAATTCTGTTTCCGATGATAAATACCCACCTGTTTCTACTGAAAAACCTTTCAGGGGATCGTTTGCAACAGTTTGGCACCATTTCTGAGTGAATTGCAGAACGTCAGATTTTTGCTGAAATTGTGACCGCGCGCCGTAGGGTTTTTTTCAAAAAAAGTTGTTCAGAGGTCGCGGGCTAATTCTGTTTCCGATGATAAAAATCCACCTGTTTCCACTGAAAAACCTTTCAGGGGATCGTTTGCAACAGTTTGGCACCATTTCTGAGTGAATTGCAGAACGTCAGAAATTTTGAAGAAATTGTGACGGTGCGGCTTAGGGATTTTTTCAAACAAAGTTGTTCAGACGTCGAGGGCTAATTCTGTTTCCGATGATAAATACCCACCTGATTCCACTGAAAAACCTTTCAGGGGATCCTTTGCAACAGTTCAGCACCATTTTTGAATGAATTGCAGAACGTCAGATTTTTGCTGAAATTGTGACCGCGAGGCTTAGGGATTTTTTCAAAATAAGTTGTTCAGACGTCGAGGGCTAATTCTGTTCCCGGTGATAAAAACTCACCTGTTTCCACTGAAAAACCTTTCAGGGGATCGTTTGCAACAGTTTGGCACCATTTCTGAGTGAATTGCAGAACGTCAGAAATTTTGAAGAAATTGTGACCGCGCGGCTTAGGGATTTTTTCAAAAAAAGTTGTTCAGACGTCGAGGGCTAATTCTGTTTCCGATGATAAATACCCACCTGTTTCCAACGAAAAACCCTTCAGGGCATCGTTTGCAACAGTTTAGCACCATTTTTGAGTGAATTGCAGAATGCCAGAAATTTTGAAGAAATTGTGACCGCGCGGCTTAGGGATTTTTTCAAAAAAAGTTATTCAGAGGTCGAGGGCTAATTCGGTTTCCGATGATAAATAGCCACCTGTTTCCAACGAAAAAGCCTTCAGGGCATCGTTTGCAACAGTTTGGCACCATCTTTGAATGAATTGCAGAACGTCAGATTTTTGCTGAAATTGTGACCGCGCGGCTTAGGGATTTGTTCAAAAAAAGTTGTTCAGAGGTCGAGGGCTAATTCTGTTTCTGATGATAAAAATCCACCTGTTTCCACTGAAAAACCTTTCAGGGGATCGTTTGCAACAGTTTAGCACCATTTTGGAGTGAATTGCAGAACGCCAGAAATTTTGCTGAAATTGTTACCGCGCGGCTAAGGGATTTTTTCAAAAAAAGTTGTTCAGAGGTCGAGGGCTAATTCTGTTTCCGATGATAAATACCCATCTGTTTCCAACGAAAAACCCTTCAGGGCATCGTTTGCAACAGTTTAGCACCATTTTTGAGTGAATTGCAGAACGCCAGAAATTTTGAAGAAATTGTGACCGCGCCGCTTAGGGATTTTTGCAAAAAAAGTTGTTAAGACGTCGAGGGCTAATTCTGTTTCCGTTGATAAATACCCACCTGTTTCCACCGAAAAAGCCTTCAGGGGATCGTTTGCAACAGTTTGGCATCATCTTTGAATGAATTGCAGAACGTCAGAAATTTTGAAGAAATTGTGACCGCGCGGTTAGGGATTTTTTCAAAAAAAGTTGTTCAGACGTCGAGGGCTAATTCTGTTTCCGATGATACAAACCCACCTGTTTCCACTTAAAAACCTTTAAGGGGATCCTTTGCAACAGTTCAGCACCATTTTTGAATGAATTGCAGAACGTCAGATTTTTGCTGAAATTGTGACCGCGCGGCTTAGGGATTTTTTCAAAAAAAGTTGTTCAGACGTCGAGGGCTAATTCTGTTTCTGATGATAAATACCCACCTGTTTCCACTGGAAAACCCTTCAGGGGATCTTTTGCAACAGTTTAGCACCATTTTTGAGTGAATTGCAGAACGCCAGAAATTTTGAAGAAATTGTGACCGCGCGGCTTAGGGATTTTTGCAAAAAAAGTTGTTCAGACGTCGAGGGCTAATTCTGCTTCTGATGATAAAAACCCACCTGATTCCACTGAAAAACCTTTCAGGGGATCCTTTGCAACAGTTCAGCACCATTTTTGAATGAATTGCAGAACGTCAGATTTTTGCTTAAATTGTGACGGTGCGGCTTAGGGATTTTTTCAAAGAAAGTCGTTCATACGTCGAGGGCTAATTCTGTTTCCGATGATAAATACCCACCTGTTTCAACCGAAAAACCCTTCAGGGGATCCTTTGCAACAGATTAGCACCATCTTTGAATGAATTGCAGAACGTCAGATTTTTGCTGAAATTGTGACCGCGTGGCTTAGGGATTTTTTCAAAAAAAGTTGTTCAGACGTCGAGGGCTAATTCTGTTTCCGGTGATAAAAACTCACCTTTTTCCTCTGAAAAACCTTTCAGGGGATCCTTTGCAACAGTTTGGCACCATTTCTGAGTGAATTGCAGAACGTCAGAAATTTTGAAGAAATTGTGACCGCGCGGCTTAGGGATTTTTTCAAAAAAAGTTGTTCAGACGTCGAGGGCTAATTCTGTTTCCGATGATAAATACCCACCTGTTTCCAACGAAAAACCCTTCAGGGCATCGTTTGCAACAGTTTAGCACCATTTTGGAGTGAATTGCAGAACGCCAGAAATTCTGCTGAAATTGTGACCGCACGGCTTAGGGATTTTTTCAAAAAAAGTTGTTCAGAGGTCGAGGGCTAATTCTGTTTCCAATGATAAATACCCACCTGTTTCCACCGAAAAACCCTCCAGGGGATCTTTTGTAACAGTTTAGTGCCATCTTTGAATGAATTGCAGAACGTCAGATTTTTGCTGAAATTGTGACCGCGCGGCTTAGGGATTTTTTCAAAAAAAGGTGTTCAGACGTCGAGGGCTAATTCTGTTTCCGATAATAAAAACCCACCTGTTTCCACTGAAAAACCTTTCAGGGGATCCTTTGCAACAATTCAGCACCATTTTTGAATGAATTGCAGAACGTCAGATTTTTGCTGAAATTGTGACCGCGCGGCTTAGGGATTTTTTCAAAAAAAGTTGTTGAGACGTCGAGGGCTAATTCTGTTTCCGATGATAAAAACCCACCTGATTCAACTGAAAAACCCTTCAGGGGATCGTTTGCAACAGTTTGGCACCATTTCTGAGTGAATTGCAGAACGTCAGAAATTTTGAAGAAATTGTGACGGTGCGGCTTAGGGATTTTTTCAAAAAAAGTAGTTCAGAGGTCGAGGGCTAATTCTGTTTCTGATGATAAAAATCCACCTGTTTCCACTGAAAAACCTTTCAGGGGATCGTTTGCAACAGTTTGGCACCATTTCTGAGTGAATTGCAGAACGTCAGAAATTTTGAAGAAATTGTGACGGTGCGGCTTAGGGATTTTTTCAAACAAAGTTGTTCAGACGTCGAGGGCTAATTCTGTTTCCGATGATAAATACCCACCTGTTTCTACTGAAAAACCTTTCAGGGGATCGTTTGCAACAGTTTGGCACCATTTCTGAGTGAATTGCAGAACGTCAGATTTTTGCTGAAATTGTGACCGCGCGCCGTAGGGTTTTTTTCAAAAAAAGTTGTTCAGAGGTCGCGGGCTAATTCTGTTTCCGATGATAAAAATCCACCTGTTTCCACTGAAAAACCTTTCAGGGGATCGTTTGCAACAGTTTGGCACCATTTCTGAGTGAATTGCAGAACGTCAGAAATTTTGAAGAAATTGTGACGGTGCGGCTTAGGGATTTTTTCAAACAAAGTTGTTCAGACGTCGAGGGCTAATTCTGTTTCCGATGATAAATACCCACCTGATTCCACTGAAAAACCTTTCAGGGGATCCTTTGCAACAGTTCAGCACCATTTTTGAATGAATTGCAGAACGTCAGATTTTTGCTGAAATTGTGACCGCGAGGCTTAGGGATTTTTTCAAAATAAGTTGTTCAGACGTCGAGGGCTAATTCTGTTCCCGGTGATAAAAACTCACCTGTTTCCACTGAAAAACCTTTCAGGGGATCGTTTGCAACAGTTTGGCACCATTTCTGAGTGAATTGCAGAACGTCAGAAATTTTGAAGAAATTGTGACCGCGCAGCTTAGGGATTTTTTCAAAAAAAGTTGTTCAGACGTCGAGGGCTAATTCTGTTTCCGATGATAAATACCCACCTGTTTCCAACGAAAAACCCTTCAGGGCATCGTTTGCAACAGTTTAGCACCATTTTTGAGTGAATTGCAGAATGCCAGAAATTTTGAAGAAATTGTGACCGCGCGGCTTAGGGATTTTTTCAAAAAAAGTTATTCAGAGGTCGAGGGCTAATTCGGTTTCAGATGATAAATAGCCACCTGTTTCCAACGAAAAAGCCTTCAGGACATCGTTTGCAACAGTTTGGCACCATCTTTGAATGAATTGCAGAACGTCAGATTTTTGCTGAAATTGTGACCGCGCGGCTTAGGGATTTTTTCAAAAAAAGTTGTTCAGACGTCGAGGGCTAATTCTGTTTCCGGTGATAAAAACTCACCTGTTTCCACTGAAAAACCTTTCAGGGGATCGTTTGCAACAGTTTGGCACCATTTTTGAGTGAATTGCAGAACGTCAGAAATTTTGAAGAAATTGTGACCGCGCGGCTTAGGGATTTTTTCAAAAAAAGTTGTTCAGACGTCGAGGGCTGATTCTGTTTCCGATGATAAATACCCACCTGTTTCCAACGAAAAACCCTTCAGGGCATCGTTTGCAACAGTTTAGCACCATTTTTGAGTGAATTGCAGAATGCCAGAAATTTTGAAGAAATTGTGACCGCGCGGCTTAGGGATTTTTTCAAAAAAAGTTATTCAGAGGTCGAGGGCTAATTCGGTTTCCGATGATAAATAGCCACCTGTTTCCAACGAAAAACCCTTCAGGGGATCGTTTGCAACAGTTTGGCACCATTTCTGAGTGAATTGCAGAACGTCAGAAATTTTGAAGAAATTGTGACCGCGCAGCTTAGGGATTTTTTCAAACAAAGTTGTTCAGACGTCGAGGGCTAATTCTGTTTCTGATGATAAAAATCCACCTGTTTGCACCGAAAAACCTTTCAGGGGATCGTTTGCAACAGTTTAGCACCATTTTGGAGTGAATTGCAGAACGCCAGAAATTTTGCTGAAATTGGTACCGCGCGGCTAAGGGATTTTTTCAAAAAAAGTTGTTCAGAGGTCGAGGGCTAATTCTGTTTCCGATGATAAATACCCATCTGTTTCCAACGAAAAACCCTTCAGGGCATCGTTTGCAACAGTTTAGCACCATTTTTGAGTGAATTGCAGAACGCCAGAAATTTTGAAGAAATTGTGACCGCGCCGCTTAGGGATTTTTGCAAAAAAAGTTGTTAAGACGTCGAGGGCTAATTCTGTTTCCGATGATAAATACCCACCTGTTTCCACCGAAAAAGCCTTCAGGGGATCGTTTGCAACAGTTTGGCATCATCTTTGAATGAATTGCAGAACCTCAGAAATTTTGAAGAAATTGTGACCGCGCGGTTAGGGATTTTTTCAAAAAAAGTTGTTCAGACGTCGAGGGCTAATTCTGTTTCCGATGATACAAACCCACCTGTTTCCACTTAAAAACCTTTAAGGGGATCGTTTGCAACAGTTTGGCACCATTTCTGAGTGAATTGCAGAACGTCAGAAATTTTGAAGAAATTGTGACCGCGCGGCTTAGGGATTTTTTCAAAAAAAGTTATTCAGAGTTCGAGGGCTAATTCGGTTTCCCATGATAAATACCCACCTGTTTCCAACGAAAAACCCTTCAGGGCATCGTTATCAACAGTTTAGCACCATTTTGGAGTGAATTGCAGAACGCCAGAAATTTTGCTGAAATTGTGACCGCGCGGTTTAGGGATTTTTTCAAACAAAGTTGTTCAGACGTCGAGGGCTAATTCTGTTTCCGATGATAAATACCCACCTGATTCCACTGAAAAACCTTTCAGGGGATCCTTTGCAACAGTTCAGCACCATTTTTGAATGAATTGCAGAACGTCAGATTTTTGCTGAAATTGTGACCGCGTGGCTTAGAGATTTTTTCAAAAAAAGTTTTTCAGACGTCGAGGGCTAATTCTGTTTCCGGTGATAAAAACTCACCTGTTTCCACTGAAAAACCTTTCAGGGGATCGTTTGCAACAGTTTGGCACCATTTCTGAGTGAATTGCAGAACGTCAGAAATTTTGAAGAAATTGTGACCGCGCGGCTTAGGGATTTTTTCAAACAAAGTTGTTCAGACGTCAAGGGCTAATTCTGTTTCCGATGATAAATACCCACCTGTTTGCACCGAAAAACCCTTCAGGGGATCCTTTGCAACAGTTTAGCACCATCTTTGTATGAATTGCAGAACGTCAGATTTTTGCTAAAATTGTGACCGCGCGGCTTAGGGATTTTTTCAAAAAAAGTTGTTCAGAGGTCGAGGGCTAATTCTGTTTCTGATGATAAAAATCCACCTGTTTCCACTGAAAAACCTTTCAGGGGATCGTTTGCAACAGTTTAGCACCATTTTGGAGTGAATTGCAGAACGCCAGAAATTTTGCTGAAATTGTTACCGCGCGGCTAAGGGATTTTTTCAAAAAAAGTTGTTCAGAGGTCGAGGGCTAATTCTGTTTCCGATGATAAATACCCATCTGTTTCCAACGAAAAACCCTTCAGGGCATCGTTTGCAACAGTTTAGCACCATTTTTGAGTGAATTGCAGAACGCCAGAAATTTTGAAGAAATTGTGACCGCGCCGCTTAGGGATTTTTGCAAAAAAAGTTGTTAAGACGTCGAGGGCTAATTCTGTTTCCGATGATAAATACCCACCTGTTTCCACCGAAAAAGCCTTCAGGGGATCGTTTGCAACAGTTTGGCATCATCTTTGAATGAATTGCAGAACGTCAGAAATTTTGAAGAAATTGTGACCGCGCGGTTAGGGATTTTTTCAAAAAAAGTTGTTCAGACGTCGAGGGCTAATTCTGTTTCCGATGATACAAACCCACCTGTTTCCACTTAAAAACCTTTAAGGGGATCGTTTGCAACAGTTTGGCACCATTTCTGAGTGAATTGCAGAACGTCAGAAATTTTGAAGAAATTGTGACCGCGCGGCTTAGGGATTTTTTCAAAAAAAGTTATTCAGAGTTCGAGGGCTAATTCGGTTTCCCATGATAAATACCCACCTGTTTCCAACGAAAAACCCTTCAGGGCATCGTTATCAACAGTTTAGCACCATTTTGGAGTGAATTGCAGAACGCCAGAAATTTTGCTGAAATTGTGACCGCGCGGTTTAGGGATTTTTTCAAACAAAGTTGTTCAGACGTCGAGGGCTAATTCTGTTTCCGATGATAAATACCCACCTGATTCCACTGAAAAACCTTTCAGGGGATCCTTTGCAACAGTTCAGCACCATTTTTGAATGAATTGCAGAACGTCAGATTTTTGCTGAAATTGTGACCGCGAGGCTTAGGGATTTTTTCAAAATAAGTTGTTCAGACGTCGAGGGCTAATTCTGTTCCCGGTGATAAAAACTCACCTGTTTCCACTGAAAAACCTTTCAGGGGATCGTTTGCAACAGTTTGGCACCATTTCTGAGTGAATTGCAGAACGTCAGAAATTTTGAAGAAATTGTGACCGCGCGGCTTAGGGATTTTTTCAAAAAAAGTTGTTCAGACGTCGAGGGCTAATTCTGTTTCCGATGATAAATACCCACCTGTTTCCAAAGAAAAACCCTTCAGGGCATCGTTTGCAACAGTTTAGCACCATTTTTGAGTGAATTGCAGAATGCCAGAAATTTTGAAGAAATTGTGACCGCGCGGCTTAGGGATTTTTTCAAAAAAAGTTATTCAGAGGTCGAGGGCTAATTCGGTTTCCGATGATAAATAGCCACCTGTTTCCACTGAAAAACCTTTCAGGGGATCGTTTGCAACAGTTTAGCACCATTTTGGAGTGAATTGCAGAACGCCAAAAATTTTGCTGAAATTGTGACCGCGCGGCTAAGGGATTTTTTCAAAAAAAGTTGTTCAGAGGTCGAGGGCTAATTCTGTTTCCGATGATAAATACCCATCTGTTTCCAACGAAAAACCCTTCAGGGCATCGTTTGCAACAGTTTAGCACCATTTTTGAGTGAATTGCAGAACACCAGAAATTTTGAAGAAATTGTGACCGCGCCGCTTAGGGATTTTTGCAAAAAAAGTTGTTAAGACGTCGAGGGCTAATTCTGTTTCCGATGATAAATACCCACCTGTTTCCACCGAAAAAGCCTTCAGGGGATCGTTTGCAACAGTTTGGCATCATCTTTGAATGAATTGCAGAACGTCAGAAATTTTGAAGAAATTGTGACCGCGTGGTTAGGGATTTTTTCAAAAAAAGTTGTTCAGACGTCGAGGGCTAATTCTGTTTCCGATGATACAAACCCACCTGTTTCCACTTAAAAACCTTTAAGGGGATCGTTTGCAACAGTTTGGCACCATTTCTGAGTGAATTGCAGAACGTCAGAAATTTTGAAGAAATTGTGACCGCGCGGCTTAGGGATTTTTTCAAAAAAAGTTATTCAGAGTTCGAGGGCTAATTCGGTTTCCCATGATAAATACCCACCTGTTTCCAACGAAAAAACCCTTCAGGGCATCGTTATCAACAGTTTAGCACCATTTTGGAGTGAATTGCAGAACGCCAGAAATTTTGCTGAAATTGTGACCGCGCGGTTTAGGGATTTTTTCAAAAAAAAGTTGTTCAGACGTCGAGGGCTAATTCTGTTTCCTATGATAAATACCCACCTGTTTCCACCGAAAAACCCTTCAGGGGATCTTTTGCAACAGTTTAGTGCCATCTTTGAATGAATTGCAGAACATTCGATTTTTGCTGAAATTGTGACCGCGCGGCTTAGGGATTTTTTCAAAAAAAAGTTGTTCAGACGTCGTGGGCTAATTCTGTTTCCGATGATAAAAACCCACCTGATTCAACTGAAAAACCTTTCAGGGGATCCTTTGCAACAGTTCAGCACCATCTTTGACTGAATTGCAGAACGTCAGATTTTTGCTGAAATTGTGACCGCGCGGCTTAGGGATTTTTTCAACAAAAGTTGTTCAGACGTCCAGGGCTAATTCTGCTTCCGGTGATAAAAACTCACCTGTTTCCACTGAAAAACCTTTCAGGGGATCGTTTGCAACAGTTTGGCACCATTTCTGAGTGAATTGCAGAACGTCAGAAATTTTGAAGAAATTGTGACCGCGCGGTTAGGGATATTTCAAAAAAAGTTTTTCAGACGTCGTGGGCTAATTATGTTTCCGATGATAAAAACCCTCCTGATTCCACCGAAAAACCCTTCAGGGGATCCTTTGCAACAGTTTAGCACCATCTTTGAATGAATTGCAGAACGTCAGACTTTTGCTGAAATTGTGACCGCGGCTTAGGGATTTTTTCAAAAAAAGTTGTTCGGAGGTCGAGGGCTAATTCTGTTTCTGATGATAAATACCCACCTGTTTCCACCGAAAAACCCTTCAGGGGATCTTTTGCAACAGTTTAGCACCATTTTTGAGTGAATTACACAACGCCACAAATTTTGAAGAAATTTAGGGATTTTTGCAAAAAAAGTTGTTAAGACGTGGAGGGCTAATTCTCTTTCTGATGATAAAAACCCACCTGATTCCACTGAAAAACCTTTCAGGGGATCCTTTGCAACAGTTCAGCACCATTTTTGAATGAATTGCAGAACGTCAGATTTTTGCTGAAATTGTGGCCGCGCGGCTTAGGGATTTTTTCAAAAAAAGTTGTTCAGACGTCGAGGGCTAATTCTGTTTCCGATGATAAAAACCCACCTGTTTCCACCGAAAAACCCTTCAGGGGATCGTTTGCAACAGTTGAGCACCATTTTTGAGTGAATTACACAACGCCACAAATTTTGAAGAAATTTAGGGATTTTTTCAAAAAACGTTGTTCAGACGTCGAGGGCAAATTCTATTTCCGATGATAAAAACCCACCTCTTTCCACCGAAAAACCCTTCAGGGGATCGTTTGCAACAGTTTAGCACCATTTTTGAGTGAATTACACAACGCCACAAATTTTGAAGAAATTGTGACCGCGCGGCTTAGGGATTTTTGCAAAAAAAGTTGTTAAGACGTCGAGGGCTAATTCTGTTTCCGATGATAAAAACCCACCTGATTCCACTGAAAAACCTTTCAGGGGATCCTTTGCAACAGTTCAGCACCATTTTTGAATGAATTGCAGAACGTCAGATTTTTGATGAAATTGTGACCGCGCGGCTTAGGGATTTTTTCAAAAAAAGTGTTCATACGTCGAGGGCTAATTCTGTTTCCGGTGATAAAAACCCACCTGTTTCCACCGAAAAACCTTTCAGGGGATCGTTTGCAACAGTTTGGCACCATTTCTGAGTGAATTGCAGAACGTCAGAAATTTTGAAAAAATTGTGACCGCGCGGCTTAGGGATTTTTTCAAAAAAAGTGGTTCAGACGTCGAGGGCTAATTCTGTTTCTGATGATAAAAACCCACCTGATTCCACTGAAAAACCTTTCAGGGGATCCTTTGCAACAGTTCAGCACCATTTTTGAATGAATTGCAGAACGTCAGATTTTTTATGAAATTGTGACTGCGAGGCTTAGGGATTTTTTCAAAAAACGTTGTTCAGACGTCGAGGGCTAATTCTTTTTCCGATGATAAAAACCCACCTGTTTCCACCGAAAAACCCTTCAGGGGATCGTTTGCAACAGTTTAGCACCATTTTTGAGTGAATTACACAACGCCACAAATTTTGAAGAAATTTAGGGATTTTTTCAAAAAACGTTGTTCAGACGTCGAGGGCAAATTCTATTTCCGATGATAAAAACCCACCTCTTTCCACCGAAAAACCCTTCAGGGGATCGTTTGCAACAGTTTAGCACCATTTTTGAGTGAATTACACAACGCCACAAATTTTGAAGAAATTGTGACCGCGCGGCTTAGGGATTTTTGCAAAAAAAGTTGTTAAGACGTCGAGGGCTAATTCTGTTTCCGATGATAAAAACCCACCTGATTCCATTGAAAAACCTTTCAGGGGATCCTTTGCAACAGTTCAGCACCATTTTTGAATGAATTGCAGAACGTCAGATTTTTGATGAAATTGTGACCGCGCGGCTTAGGGATTTTTTCAAAAAAAGTTGTTCAGACGTCGAGGGCTAATTCGGTTTCCGATGATAAATACCCACCTGTTTCCAACCAAAATCCCTTCAGGGCATCGTTTGCAACAGTTTAGCACCATTTTGGAGTGAATTTCAGAACGCCAGAAATTTTGCTGAAATTGTGACCGCGCGGCTTAGGGATTTTTTCAAAAAAAGTTGTTCAGAGGTCGAGGGCTAATTCTGTTTCCGATGATAAAAACCCACCTTATTCTGCTGAAAAACCTTTCAGGGGATCCTGTGCAACAGTTCAGCACCATCTTTGACTGAATTGCAGAACGTCAGATTTTTGCTGAAATTGTGACCGCGCGGCTTAGGGATTTTTTCAAAAAAAGTGTTCAGACGTCGAGGGCTAATTCTGTTTCCGGTGATAAAAACCCACCTGTTTCCACCGAAAAACCTTTCAGGGGATCGTTTGCAACAGTTTGGCACCATTTCTGAGTGAATTGCAGAACGTCAAAAATTTTGAAGAAATTGTGACTTAGGGATTTTTTCAAAAAAAGTTGTTGAGACGTCGAGGGCTAATTCTGTTTCCGATGATAAAAACCCACCTGATTCCACCGATAAACTCTTCAGGGGATCCTTTGCAACAGTTCAGCACCATTTTTGAATGAATTGCAGAAGTTAAGATTTTTGCTGAAATTGTGACCGCGCCTTAGGGATTTTTTCAAAAAAAGTTGTTCAGAGGTCGAGGGCTAATTCTGCTTCCAATGATAAATACCCACCTGTTTCCACCGGAAAACCCTTCAGGGGATCGTTTGCAACAGTTTGGCACCATTTCTGAGTGAATTGCAGAACGTCAGAAATTTTGAAAAAATTGTGACCGCGCGGCTTAGGGATTTTTTCAAAAAAAGTGGTTCAGACGTCGAGGGCTAATTCTGTTTCCGATGATAAATACCCACCTGTTTCCACCGGAAAACCCTTCAGGGGATCTTTTGCAACAGTTTAGTGCCATCTTTGAATGAATTGCAGAAGTTAAGATTTTTGCTGAAATTGTGACCGCGCGGCTTAGGGATTTTTTCAAAAAAAGTTGTTCAGACGTCGAGGGCTAATTCTGCTTCCGATGATAAATACCCACCTGTTTCCACCGGAAAACCCTTCAAGGGATCGTTTGCAACAGTTTAGCACCATTTTTGAGTGAATTGCAGAACACCAGAAATTTTGAAGAAATTTTGAGCGCGCGGCTTAGGGATTTTTGCAAAAAAAGTTGTTAAGACGTCGAGGGCTAATTCTGTTTCTGATGATAAAAACCCACCTGATTCCACTGAAAAACCTTTCAGGGGATCCTTTGCAACAGTTCAGCACCATTTTTGAATGAATTGCAGAACGTCAGATTTTTGCTGAAATTGTGACCGCGCGCCTTGGGATTTTTGCAAAAAAAAGTTGTTCAGGCGTCGAGGGCTAATTCTGTTTCCGGTGATAAAAACTCACCTGTTTCCACCGAAAAACCTTTCAGGGGATCGTTTGCAACAGTTTGGCACCATTTCTGAGTGAATTGCAGAACGTCAGATTTTTGCTGAAATTGTGACCGCGCGGCTTAGGGATTTTTTCAAAAAAAGTTGTTCAGACGTCGAGGGCTAATTCTGTTTCCGGTGATAAAAACTCACCTGTTTCCACTGAAAAACCTTTCAGGGGATCGTTTTCAACGGTTTGGCACCATTTCTGAGTGAATTGCAGAATGTCAGAAAATTTGAATAAATTGTGAATGCGCGGCTTAGGGATTTTTTCAAAAAAAGTTGTTCAGACGTCGTGGGCTAATTCTGTTTCCGATGATAAAAACCCACCTGATTCAACTGAAAAACCTTTCAGGGGATCCTTTGCAACAGTTCAGCACCATCTTTGACTGAATTGCAGAACGTCAGATTTTTGCTGAAATTGTGACCGCGCGGCTTAGGGATTTTTTCAAAAAAAGTGTTCAGACGTCGAGGGCTAATTCTGTTTCCGGTGATAAAAACTCACCTGTTTCCACTGAAAAACCTTTCAGGGGATCGTTTGCAACAGTTTGGCACCATTTCTGAGTGAATTGCAGAACGTCAGATTTTTGCTGAAATTGTGACCGCGAGCCTTAGGGATTTTTTCAAAAAAAGTTGTTCAGACGTCGAGGGCTAATTCTGTTTCCGATGATAAAAACCCACCTGATTCCACCGATAAACTCTTCAGGGGATCCTTTGCAACAGTTCAGCACCATTTTTGAATGAATTGCAGAAGTTAAGATTTTTGCTGAAATTGTGACCGCGCCTTAGGGATTTTTTCAAAAAAAGTTGTTCAGAGGTCGAGGGCTAATTCTGCTTCCAATGATAAATACCCACCTGTTTCCACCGGAAAACCCTTCAGGGGAACGTTTGCAACAGTTTGGCACCATTTCTGAGTGAATTGCAGAACGTCAGAAATTTTGAAAAAATTGTGACCGCGCGGCTTAGGGATTTTTTCAAAAAAAGTGGTTCAGACGTCGAGGGCTAATTCTGTTTCCGATGATAAATACCCACCTGTTTCCACCGGAAAACCCTTCAGGGGATCTTTTGCAACAGTTTAGTGCCATCTTTGAATGAATTGCAGAAGTTAAGATTTTTGCTGAAATTGTGACCGCGCGGCTTAGGGATTTTTTCAAAAAAAGTTGTTCAGACGTCGAGGGCTAATTCTGCTTCCAATGATAAAAACCCACCTTATTCTGCTGAAAAACCTTTCAGGGGATCCTGTGCAACAGTTCAGCACCATCTTTGACTGAATTGCAGAACGTCAGATTTTTGCGGAAATTGTGACCGCGCGGCTTAGGGATTTTTTCAAAAAAAGTGTTCAGACGTCGAGGGCTAATTCTGTTTCCGGTGATAAAAACCCACCTGTTTCCACCGAAAAACCTTTCAGGGGATCGTTTGCAACAGTTTGGCACCATTTCTGAGTGAATTGCAGAACGTCAAAAATTTTGAAGAAATTGTGACTTAGGGATTTTTTCAAAAAAAGTTGTTCAGACGTCGAGGGCTAATTCTGTTTCCGATGATAAAAACCCACCTGATTCCTCCGATAAACTCTTCAGGGGATCCTTTCCAACAGTTCAGCACCATTTTTGAATGAATTGCAGAAGTTAAGATTTTTGCTGAAATTGTGACCGCGCCTTAGGGATTTTTTCAAAAAAAGTTGTTCAGAGGTCGAGGGCTAATTCTGCTTCCAATGATAAATACCCACCTGTTTCCACCGGAAAACCCTTCAGGGGATCGTTTGCAACAGTTTGGCACCATTTCTGAGTGAATTGCAGAACGTCAGAAATTTTGAAAAAATTGTGACCGCGCGGCTTAGGGATTTTTTCAAAAAAAGTGGTTCAGACGTCGAGGGCTAATTCTGTTTCCGATGATAAATACCCACCTGTTTCCACCGGAAAACCCTTCAGGGGATCTTTTGCAACAGTTTAGTGCCATCTTTGAATGAATTGCAGAAGTTAAGATTTTTGCTGAAATTGTGACCGCGCGGCTTAGGGATTTTTTCAAAAAAAGTTGTTCAGACGTCGAGGGCTAATTCTGCTTCCAATGATAAATACCCACCTGTTTCCACCGGAAAACCCTTCAGGGGATCGTTTGCAACAGTTTGGCACCATTTCTGAGTGAATTGCAGAACGTCAGAAATTTTGAAGAAATTGTGACCGCGCGGCTTAGGGATTTTTGCAAAAAAAGTTGTTCAGACGTCGAGGGCTAATTCTGTTTCTGATGATAAAAACCCACCTGATTCCACTGAAAAACATTTCAGGGGATCCTTTGCAACAGTTCAACACCATTTTGAATGAATTTCAGAACGTCAGATTTTTGCTGAAATTGTGACCGCGAGCCTTAGCGATTTTTTCAAAAAGAGTTGTTCAGACGTCGAGGGCTAATTCTGCTTCCGATGATAAATACCCACCTGTTTCCACCGGAAAACCCTTCAAGGGATCGTTTGCAACAGTTTAGCACCATTTTTGAGTGAATTGCAGAACACCAGAAATTTTGAAGAAATTTTGAGCGCGCGGCTTAGGGATTTTTGCAAAAAAAGTTGTTAAGACGTCGAGGGCTAATTCTGTTTCTGATGATAAAAACCCACCTGATTCCACTGAAAAACCTTTCAGGGGATCCTTTGCAACAGTTCAGCACCATTTTTGAATGAATTGCAGAACGTCAGATTTTTGCTGAAATTGTGACCGCGCGCCTTGGGATTTTTGCAAAAAAAAGTTGTTCAGGCGTCGAGGGCTAATTCTGTTTCCGGTGATAAAAACTCACCTGTTTCCACCGAAAAACCTTTCAGGGGATCGTTTGCAACAGTTTGGCACCATTTCTGAGTGAATTGCAGAACGTCAGATTTTTGCTGAAATTGTGAGCGCGCCTTAGGGATTTTTTCAAAAAAAGTTGTTCAGACGTCGAGGGCTAATTCTGTTTCCGGTGATAAAAACTCACCTGTTTCCACTGAAAAACCTTTCAGGGGATCGTTTTCAACGGTTTGGCACCATTTCTGAGTGAATTGCAGAATGTCAGAAAATTTGAATAAATTGTGAATGCGCGGCTTAGGGATTTTTTCAAAAAAAGTTGTTCAGACGTCGTGGGCTAATTCTGTTTCCGATGATAAAAACCCACCTGATTCAACTGAAAAACCTTTCAGGGGATCCTTTGCAACAGTTCAGCACCATCTTTGACTGAATTGCAGAACGTCAGATTTTTGCTGAAATTGTGACCGCGCGGCTTAGGGATTTTTTCAAAAAAAGTGTTCAGACGTCGAGGGCTAATTCAGTTTCCGGTGATAAAAACTCACCTGTTTCCACTGAAAAACCTTTCAGGGGATCGTTTGCAACAGTTTGGCACCATTTCTGAGTGAATTGCAGAACGTCAGATTTTTGCTGAAATTGTGACCGCGAGCCTTAGGGATTTTTTCAAAAAAAGTTGTTCAGACGTCGAGGGCTAATTCTGTTTCCGATGATAAAAACCCACCTGATTCCACCGATAAACTCTTCAGGGGATCCTTTGCAACAGTTCAGCACCATTTTTGAATGAATTGCAGAAGTTAAGATTTTTGCAGAAATTGTGACCGCGTCTTAGGGATTTTTTCAAAAAAAGTTGTTCAGAGGTCGAGGGCTAATTCTGTTTCTGATGATAAAAACCCACCTGATTCCACTGAAAAACCTTTCAGGGGATCCTTTGCAACAGTTCAGCACCATTTTTGAATGAATTTCAGAACGTCAGATTTTTGCTGAAATTGTGACCGCGAGCCTTAGGGATTTTTTCAAAAAAAGTTGTTCAGACGTCGAGG
This sequence comes from Podarcis melisellensis, assembly GCF_964234715.1. Lineage (NCBI taxonomy): Eukaryota > Metazoa > Chordata > Lepidosauria > Squamata > Lacertidae > Podarcis > Podarcis melisellensis. The sequence goes on along the minus strand of NW_028113158.1, from coordinate 1,036,183 downwards.
GCTAATTCTGTTTCCGATGATAAAAACCCACCTGATTCCACCGATAAACTCTTCAGGGGATCCTTTGCAACAGTTTAGCACCATCTTTGAATGAATTGCAGAACGTCAGATTTTTTCCTGAAATTGTGACCGCGCGGCTTAGGGATTTTTGCAAAAAAAGTTGTTCAGACGTCGAGGGCTTATTCTGTTTCCGATGATAAATACCCACCTGTTTCCACCGAAAAACCCTTCAGGGGATCGATTGCAACAGTTTGGCACCATTTCTGAGTGAATTGCAGAACGTCAGAAATTTTGAAGAAATTGTGACCGCGCGGCTTAGGGATTTTTGCAAAAAAAGTTGTTAAGACGTCGAGGGCTAATTCTGTTTCTGATGATAAAAACCCACCTGATTCCACTGAAAAACATTTCAGGGGATCCTTTGCAACAGTTCAACACCATTTTTGAATGAATTTCAGAACGTCAGATTTTTGCTGAAATTGTGACCGCGAGCCTTAGCGATTTTTTCAAAAAAAGTTGTTCAGACGTCGAGGGCTAATTCTGCTTCCGATGATAAATACCCACCTGTTTCCACCGGAAAACCCTTCAAGGGATCGTTTGCAACAGTTTAGCACCATTTTTGAGTGAATTGCAGAACGCCAGAAATTTTGAAGAAATTTTGAGCGCGCGGCTTAGGGATTTTTGCAAAAAAAGTTGTTAAGACGTCGAGGGCTAATACTGTTTCTGATGATAAAAACCCACCTGATTCCACTGAAAAACCTTTCAGGGGATCCTTTGCAACAGTTCAGCACCATTTTTGAATGAATTGCAGAACGTCAGATTTTTGCTGAAATTGTGACCGCGCGCCTTGGGATTTTTGCAAAAAAAGTTGTTCAGGCGTCGAGGGCTAATTCTGTTTCCGGTGATAAAAACTCACCTGTTTCCACCGAAAAACCTTTCAGGGGATCGTTTCCAACAGTTTGGCACCATTTCTGAGTGAATTGCAGAACGTCAGATTTTTGCTGAAATTGTGACCGCGCGGCTTAGGGATTTTTTCAAAAAAAGTTGTTCAGACGTCGAGGGCTAATTCTGTTTCCGGTGATAAAAACTCACCTGTTTCCACTGAAAAACCTTTCAGGGGATCGTTTTCAACGGTTTGGCACCATTTCTGAGTGAATTGCAGAATGTCAGAAATTTTGAAAAAATTGTGAATGCGCGGCTTAGGGATTTTTTCAAAAAAAGTTGTTCAGACGTCGTGGGCTAATTCTGTTTCCGATGATAAAAACCCACCTGATTTAACTGAAAAACCTTTCAGGGGATCCTTTGCAACAGTTCAGCACCATCTTTGACTGAATTGCAGAACGTCAGATTTTTGCTGAAATTGTGACCGCGCGGCTTAGGGATTTTTTCAAAAAAAGTGTTCAGACGTCGAGGGCTAATTCTGTTTCCGGTGATAAAAACCCACCTGTTTCCACTGAAAAACCCTTCAGGGGATCCTTTGCAACACTTCTGCACCATTTTTGAATGAATTGCAGAACGTCAGATTTTTGATGAAATTGTGACCGCGTGGCTTAGGGATTTTTTCAAAAAAAGTTGTTCAGACGTCCAGGGCTAATTCTTTTTCTGATGATAAATACCCACCTGTTTCCACTTAAAAACCTTTCAGGGGATCGTTTGCAACAGTTTGGCACCATTTCTGAGTGAATTGCAGAACGTCAGAAATTTTGAACTAATTGTGAATGCGCCGCTTAGGGATTTTTGCAAAAAAAGTTGTTAAGACTTCGAGGGCTAATTCTGTTTCTGATGATAAAAACCCACCTGATTCCACTGATAAACCTTTCAGGGGATCCTTTGCAACAGTTCAGCACCATTTTTGAATGAATTTCAGAATGTCAGATTTTTGCTAAAATTGTGACCGCGAGCCTTAGGGATTTTTTCAAAAAAAGTTGTTAAGACGTCGAGGGCTAATTCTGCTTCCGATGATAAATACCCACCTGTTTCCACCGGAACACCCTTCAGGGGATCGTTTGCAACAGTTTAACGCCATTTTTCAGTGAATTGCAGAACGCCAGAAATTTTGAAGAAATTGTGACCGCGCGGCTTAGGGATTTTTGCAAAAAAAGTTGATAAGACGTCGAGGGCTAATTCTGTTTCTGATGATAAAAACCCTCCTGTTTCCACTGAAAAACCCTTCAGTGGATCCTTTGCAACACTTCAGCACCATTTTTGAATGAATTGCAGAACGTCAGATTTTTGATGAAATTGTGACCGCGCGGCTTAGGGATTTTTGCAACAAAAGTTGTTCAGACGTCGAGGGCTAATTCTGTTTCCGATGATAAAAACCCACCTGTTTCCACCGAAAAACCCTTCAGGGGATCATTTGCAACAGTTTAGCAACATCTTTGAATGAATTGCAGAACGTCAGATTTTTGCTGAAATTGTGACCACGCGGCTTAGGGATTTATTCAAAAAAAGTTGTTCAGACGTCGAGGGCTAATTCTGTTTCCGATGATAAAAACCCACCTGTTTCTACTGAAAAACCTTTCAGGGCATCGTTTGCAACAGTTTGGCACCATTTCTGAGTGAATTGCAGAACGTCAGAAATTTTGAAGAAATTGTGACCGCGCGGCTTAGGGATTTTTTAAAAAAAAGTTGTTCAGACGTCGAGGGCTAATTCTGTTTCCGATGATAAAAACCCACCTGTTTCCACTGAAAAACCTTTCAGGGGATCGTTTGCAACAGTTTGGCACAATTACTCAGTGAATTGCAGAACGTCAGAAATTTTGAAGAAATTGTGACCGCGCGGCTTAGGGATTTTTGCAAAAAAAGTTGTTAAGACGTCGAGGGCTAATTCTGCTTCCGATGATAAATACCCACCTGTTTCCACCGGAACACCCTTCAGGGGATCGTTTGCAACAGTTTAACGCCATTTTTGAGTGAATTGCAGAACGCCAGAAATTTTGAAGAAATTGTGATCGCGCGGCTTAGGGATTTTTGCAAAAAAAGTTGATAAGACGTCGAGGGCTAATTCTGTGTCTGATGATAAAAACCCACCTGTTTCCACCGGAAAACCCTTCAGGGGATCTTTTGCAACAGTTTAGTGCCATCTTTGAATGAATTGCAGAACGTCAGATTTTTGCTGAAATTGTGACCGCACGGCTTAGGGATTTTTTCAAAAAAAGTTGTTCCGACGTCGAGGGCTAATTTTGTTTCCGATGAAAAAAACCCACCTGTTTCCACTGAAAAACCTTTCAGGGGATCGCTTGCAACAGTTTGGCACCATTTCTGAGTGAATTGCAGAACGTCAGAAATTTTGAAGAAATTGTGACCGCGCGGCTTAGGGATTTTTGCAAAAAAAGTTGTTCAGACGTCGAGGGCTTATTCTGTTTCCGATGATAAAAACCCACCTGATTCCACCGATAAACTCTTCAGGGGATCCTTTGCAACAGTTTAGCACCATCTTTGAATGAATTGCAGAACGTCAGATTTTTTCCTGAAATAGTGACCGTGCGGCTTAGGGATTTTTGCAAAAAAAGTTGTTCAGACGTCGAGGGCTTATTCTGTTTCCGATGATAACAACCCACCTGTTTCCACCGAAAAACCCTTCAGGAGATCGATTGCAACAGTTTGGCACCATCTCTGAGTGAATTGCAGAACGTCAGAAATTTTGAAGAAATTGTGACCGTGCGGCTTAGGGATTTTTGCAAAAAAAGTTGTTAAGACGTCGAGGGCTAATTCTGTTTCCGATGATAAAAACCCACCTGATTCTACTGAAAAACCTTTCAGGGGATCCTTTGCAACAGTTCAGCACCATTTTTGAATGAATTGCAGAAGTTAAGATTTTTGCTGAAATTGTGACCGCGCCTTAGGGATTTTTTCAAAAAAAGTTGTTCAGAGGTCGAGGGCTAATTCTGTTTCTGATGATAAAAACCCACCTGATTCCACTGAAAAACCTTTCAGGGTTTCCTTTGCAACAGTTCAGCACCATTTGTGAATGAATTTCAGAACGTCAGATTTTTGCCGAAATAGTGACCGCGACCCTTAGGGATTTTTTCAAAAAAAGTTGTTCAGACGTCGAGGGCTAATTCTGCTTCCGATGATAAATACCCACCTGTTTCCAACGGAAAACCCTTCAGGGGATCGTTTGCAACAGTTTGGCACCATTTCTGAGTGAATTTCAGAATGTCAGAAATTTTGAAAAAATTGTGACCGCGCGGCTTAGGGATTTTTTCAAAAAAAGTGGTTCAGACGTCGAGGGCTAATTCTGTTTCCGATGATAAATACCCACCTATTTCCACCGGAAAACCCTTCAGGGGATCTTTTGCAACAGTTTAGTGCCATCTTTGAATGAATTGCAGAACGTCAGATTTTTGCTGAAATTGTGACCGCGCGGCTTAGGGAATTTTTCAAAAAAAGTTGTTCCGACGTCGAGCGCTAATTCTGTTTCCGATGAAAAAAACCCACCTGTTTCCAACGAAAAACCCTTCAGGGGATCGTTTGCAGCAGTTTAGCACCATTTTTGAGTGAATTGCAGAACGCCAGAAATTTTGAAGAAATTGTGACCGCGCGGCTTAGGGATTTTTTCAAAAAAAGTTGTTCAGACGTCGAGGGCTAATTCTGTTTCCGATTATAAATACCCACCTGTTTCCACCGGAAAACCCTTCAGGGGATCGTTTGCAACAGTTTGGAACCATTTTTGAGTGAATTGCAGAACGCCAGAAATTTTGAAGAAATTTTGACCGCGCGGCTTAGGGATTTTTTCAAAAAAAGTGGTTCAGACGTCGAGGGCTAATTCTGTTTCCGATGATGATGATAAAAACTCACCTGTTTCCACTGAAAAACCTTTCAGGGGATCCTTTGCAACAATTCAGCACCATTTTTGAATGAATTGCAGAACGTCAGATTTTTGCTGAAATTGTGACCGCGCGGCTTAGGGATTTTTTCAAAAAAAGTTGTTCAGACGTCGAGGGCTAATTCTGTTTCCGATGATAAAAACCCACCTGATTCCACCGATAAACTCTTCAGGGGATCCTTTGCAACAGTTCAGCACCATTTTTGAATGAATTGCAGAAGTTAAGATTTTTGCTGAAATTGTGACCGCGCCTTAGGGATTTTTTCAAAAAAAGTTGTTCAGACGTCGAGGGCTAATTCTGTTTCTGATGATAAAAACCCACCTGATTCCACTGAAAAACCTTTCAGGGGATCCTTTGCAACAGTTCAGCACCATTTTTGAATGAATTTCAGAACGTCAGATTTTTGCTGAAATTGTGACCGCGAGCCTTAGGGATTTTTTCAAAAAAAGTTGTTCAGACGTCGAGGGCTAATTCTGCTTCCGATGATAAATACCCACCTGTTTCCACCGGAAAACCCTTCAGGGGATCGTTTGCAACGGTTTGGCACCATTTCTGAGTGAATTGCAGAACGTCAGAAATTTTGAAAAAATTGTGACCGCGCGGCTTAGGGATTTTTTCAAAAAAAGTGGTTCAGACGTCGAGGGCTAATTCTGTTTCCGATGATAAATACCCACCTGTTTCCACCGGAAAACCCTTCAGGGGATCTTTTGCAACAGTTTAGTGCCATCTTTGAATGAATTGCAGAACGTCAGATTTTTGCTGAAATTGTGACCGCGCGGCTTAGGGATTTTTTCAAAAAAAGTTGTTCAGACGTCGAGGGCTAATTCTGTTTCCGATTATAAATACCCACCTGTTTCCACCGGAAAACCCTTCAGGGGATCGTTTGCAGCAGTTTAGCACCATTTTTGAGTGAATTGCAGAACGCCAGAAATTTTGAAGAAATTGTGACCGCGCGGCTTAGGGATTTTTTCAAAAAAAGTTGTTCAGACGTCGAGGGCTAATTCTGTTTCCGATTATAAATACCCACCTGTTTCCACCGGAAAACCCTTCAGGGGATCGTTTGCAACAGTTTGGCACCATTTTTGAGTGAATTGCAGAACGCCAGAAATTTTGAAGAAATTGTGACCGCGCGGCTTAGGGATTTTTTCAAAAAAAGTTGTTCAGACGTCGAGGGCTAATTCTGTTTCCGATTATAAATACCCACCTGTTTCCACCGAAAAACCCTTCAGGGGATCTTTTGCAACAGTTTAGTGCCATCTTTGAATGAATTGCAGAACGTCAGATTTTTGCTGAAATTGTGACCGCGCGGCTTAGGGATTTTTTCAAAAAAAGTTGTTCAGACGTCGAGGGCTAATTCTGTTTCCGATGATAAAAACCCACCCGATTCCACCGATAAACTCTTCAGGGGATCCTTTGCAACAGTTCAGCACCATTTTTGAATGAATTGCAGAAGTTAAGATTTTTGCTGAAACTGTGACCGCGCCTTAGGGATTTTTTCAAAAAAAGTTGTTCAGAGGTCGAGGGCTAATTCTGTTTCTGATGATAAAAACCCACCTGATTCCACTGAAAAACCTTTCAGGGGATCCTTTGCAACAGTTCAGCACCATTTTTGAATGAATTTCAGAACGTCAGATTTTTGCTGAAATTGTGACCGCGAGCCTTAGGGATTTTTTCAAAAAAAGTTGTTCAGACGTCGAGGGCTAATTCTGCTTCCGATGATAAATACCCACCTGTTTCCATGGGAAAACCCTTCAGGGGATCGTTTGCAACGGTTTGGCACCATTTCTGAGTGAATTGCAGAACGTCAGAAATTTTGAAAAAATTGTGACCGCGCGGCTTAGGGATTTTTTCAAAAAAAGTGGTTCAGACGTCGAGGGCTAATTCTGCTTCCGATGATACAAACCCATCTGTTTCCACTGAAAAACCTTTCAGGGGATCGTTTGCAACACTTTGGCACCATTTCTGAGTGAGTTGCAGAACGTCAGAAATTTTGAAGAAATTGTGACCGCGCGGCTTAGGGATTTTTTCAAAAAAAGTTGTTCAGACGTCGAGGGCTAATTCTGTTTCCGATTATAAATACCCACCTGTTTCCACCGAAAAACCCTTCAGGGGATCTTTTGCAACAGTTTAGTGCCATCTTTGAATGAATTGCAGAACGTCAGATTTTTGCTGAAATTGTGACCGCGCGGCTTAGGGATTTTTTCAAAAAAAGTTGTTTAGACGTCGAGGGCTAATTCTGTTTCCGATGATAAAAACTCACCTGTTTCCACTGAAAAACCTTTCAGGGGATCCTTTGCAACAATTCAGCACCATTTTTGAATGAATTGCAGAACGTCAGATTTTTGCTGAAATTGTGACCGCGCGGCTTAGGGATTTTTTCAAAAAAAGTTGTTCAGACGTCGAGGGCTAATTCTGTTTCCGATGATAAAAACCCACCCGATTCCACCGATAAACTCTTCAGGGGATCCTTTGCAACAGTTCAGCACCATTTTTGAATGAATTGCAGAAGTTAAGATTTTTGCTGAAACTGTGACCGCGCCTTAGGGATTTTTTCAAAAAAAGTTGTTCAGAGGTCGAGGGCTAATTCTGTTTCTGATGATAAAAACCCACCTGATTCCACTGAAAAACCTTTCAGGGGATCCTTTGCAACAGTTCAGCACCATTTTTGAATGAATTTCAGAAGGTCAGATTTTTGCTGAAATTGTGACCGCGAGCCTTAGGGATTTTTTCAAAAAAAGTTGTTCAGACGTCGAGGGCTAATTCTGCTTCCGATGATAAATACCCACCTGTTTCCATGGGAAAACCCTTCAGGGGATCGTTTGCAACGGTTTGGCACCATTTCTGAGTGAATTGCAGAACGTCAGAAATTTTGAAAAAATTGTGACCGCGCGGCTTAGGGATTTTTTCAAAAAAAGTGGTTCAGACGTCGAGGGCTAATTCTGCTTCCGATGATACAAACCCATCTGTTTCCACTGAAAAACCTTTCAGGGGATCGTTTGCAACACTTTGGCACCATTTCTGAGTGAGTTGCAGAACGTCAGAAATTTTGAAGAAATTGTGACCGCGCGGCTTAGGGATTTTTTCAAAAAAAGTTATTCAGACGTCGAGGGCTAATTCTGTTTCCGATTATAAATACCCACCTGTTTCCACCGGAAAACCCTTCAGGGGATCGTTTGCAACAGTTTGGCACCATTTTTGAGTGAATTGCAGAACGCCAGAAATTTTGAAGAAATTGTGACCGCGCGGCTTAGGGATTTTTTCAAAAAAAGTTGTTCAGACGTCGAGGGCTAATTCTGTTTCCGATTATAAATACCCACCTGTTTCCACCGAAAAACCCTTCAGGGGATCTTTTGCAACAGTTTAGTGCCATCTTTGAATGAATTGCAGAACGTCAGATTTTTGCTGAAATTGTGACCGCGCGGCTTAGGGATTTTTTCAAAAAAAGTTGTTTAGACGTCGAGGGCTAATTCTGTTTCCGATGATAAAAACTCACCTGTTTCCACTGAAAAACCTTTCAGGGGATCCTTTGCAACAATTCAGCACCATTTTTGAATGAATTGCAGAACGTCAGATTTTTGCTGAAATTGTGACCGCGCGGCTTAGGGATTTTTTCAAAAAAAGTTGTTCAGACGTCGAGGGCTAATTCTGTTTCCGATGATAAAAACCCACCCGATTCCACCGATAAACTCTTCAGGGGATCCTTTGCAACAGTTCAGCACCATTTTTGAATGAATTGCAGAAGTTAAGATTTTTGCTGAAACTGTGACCGCGCCTTAGGGATTTTTTCAAAAAAAGTTGTTCAGAGGTCGAGGGCTAATTCTGTTTCTGATGATAAAAACCCACCTGATTCCACTGAAAAACCTTTCAGGGGATCCTTTGCAACAGTTCAGCACCATTTTTGAATGAATTTCAGAACGTCAGATTTTTGCTGAAATTGTGACCGCGAGCCTTAGGGATTTTTTCAAAAAAAGTTGTTCAGACGTCGAGGGCTAATTCTGCTTCCGATGATAAATACCCACCTGTTTCCATGGGAAAACCCTTCAGGGGATCGTTTGCAACGGTTTGGCACCATTTCTGAGTGAATTGCAGAACGTCAGAAATTTTGAAAAAATTGTGACCGCGCGGCTTAGGGATTTTTTCAAAAAAAGTGGTTCAGACGTCGAGGGCTAATTCTGCTTCCGATGATACAAACCCATCTGTTTCCACTGAAAAACCTTTCAGGGGATCGTTTGCAACACTTTGGCACCATTTCTGAGTGAGTTGCAGAACGTCAGATTTTTTCCTGAAATTGTGACCGCGCGGCTTAGGGATTTTTTCAAAAAAAGTTGTTCAGACGTCGAGGGCTAATTCTGTTTCCGGTGATAAAAACTCACCTGTTTCCACTGAAAAACCTTTCAGGGGATCGTTTGCAACAGTTTGGCACCATTTCTGAGTGAATTGCAGAACGTCAGAAATTTTGAAGAAATTGTGACCGCGCGGCTTAGGGATTTTTGGAAAAAAAGTTGTTCAGACGTCGAGGGCTAATTCTGTTTCTGATGATAAAAACCCACCTGATTCCACTGAAAAACATTTCAGGGGATCCTTTGCAACAGTTCAACACCATTTTTGAATGAATTTCAGAACGTCAGATTTTTTCTGAAATTGTGACCGCGAGCCTTAGCGATTTTTTCAAAAAAAGTTGTTCAGACGTCGAGGGCTAATTCTGCTTCCGATGATAAATACCCACCTGTTTCCACCGGAAAACCCTTCAAGGGATCGTTTGCAACAGTTTAGCACCATTTTTGAGTGAATTGCAGAACGCCAGAAATTTTGAAGAAATTTTGAGCGCGCGGCTTAGGGATTTTTGCAAAAAAAGTTGTTAAGACGTCGAGGGCTAATTCTATTTCTGATGATAAAAACCCACCTGATTCCACTGAAAAACCTTTCAGGGGATCCTTTGCAACAGTTCAGCACCATTTTTGAATGAATTGCAGAACGTCAGATTTTTGCTGAAATTGTGACCGCGAGCCTTAGCGATTTTTTCAAAAAAAGTTGTTCAGACGTCGAGGGCTAATTCTGTTTCCGGTGATAAAAACTCACCTGTTTCCACTGAAAAACCTTTCAGGGGATCGTTTTCAACGGTCTGGCACCATTTCTGAGTGAATTGCAGAATGTCAGAAATTTTGAATAAATTGTGAATGCGCGGCTTTGGGATTTTTTCAAAAAAAGTTGTTCAGACGTCGTGGGCTAATTCTGTTTCCGATGATAAAAACCCACCTGATTCAACTGAAAAACCTTTCAGGGGATCCTTTGCAACAGTTCAGCACCATCTTTGACTGAATTGCAGAACGTCAGATTTTTGCTGAAATTGTGACCGCGCGGCTTAGGGATTTTTTCAAAAAAAAGGGTTCAGACGTCGAGGGCTAATTCTGTTTCCGGTGATAAAAACTCACCTGTTTCCACTGAAAAACCTTTCAGGGGATCGTTTGCAACAGTTTGGCACCATTTCTGAGTGAATTGCAGAACGTCAGAAATTTTGAAGAAATTGTGACCGCGCAGTTTAGGGATTTTGTCAAAAAAAGTTGTTCAGACGTCGAGGGCTAATTCTGTTTCCGATGATAAAAACCCACCTGATTCCACCGATAAACTCTTCAGGGGATCCTTTGCAACAGTTCAGCACCATTTTTGAATGAATTGCAGAACGTCAGATTTTTGCTGAAATTGTGACCGCGCCTTAGGGATTTTTTCAAAAAAAGTTGTTCAGAGGTCGAAGGCTAATTCTGTTTCTGATGATAAAAACCCACCTGATTCCACTGAAAAACCTTTCAGGGGATCCTTTGCAACAGTTTAGCACCATTTTTGAATGAATTTCAGAACGTCAGATTTTTGCTGAAATTGTGACCGCGAGCCTTAGGGATTTTTTCAAAAAAAGTTGTTCAGACGTCGAGGGCTAATTCTGCTTCCGATGATAAATACCCACCTGTTTCCACTGGAAAACCCTTCAGGGGATCGTTTGCAACAGTTTGGCACCATTTCTGAGTGAATTGCAGAACGTCAGAAATTTTGAAGAAATTGTGACCGCGCGGCTTAGGGATTTTTTCAAAAAAAGTTGTTCAGACGTCGAGGGCTAATTCTGTTTCCGATGATAAAAACCCACCTGATTCCACCGATAAACTCTTCAGGGGATCCTTTGCAACAGTTTAGCACCATCTTTGAATGAATTGCAGAACGTCAGATTTTTTCCTGAAATTGTGACCGCGCGGCTTAGGGATTTTTGCAAAAAAAGTTGTTCAGACGTCGAGGGCTTATTCTGTTTCCGATGATAAATACCCACCTGTTTCCACCGAAAAACCCTTCAGGGGATCGATTGCAACGGTTTGGCACCATCTCTGAGTGAATTGCAAAACGTCAGATTTTTGCTGAAATTGTGACCGCGCGGCTTAGGGATTTTTGCAAATAAAGTTGTTCAGAGGTCGAGGGCTAATTCTGCTTCCGATGATACAAACCCATCTGTTTCCACTGAAAAACCTTGCAGGGGATCGTTTGCAACACTTTGGCACCATTTCTGAGTGAGTTGCAGAACGTCAGAAATTTTGAAGAAATTGTGACCGCGCGGCTTAGGGATTTTTTCAAAAAAAGTTATTCAGACGTCGAGGGCTAATTCGGTTTCCGATGATAAATACCCACCTGTTTCCAACGAAAAACCCTTCAGGGCATCGTTTGCAACAGTTTAGCACCATTTTGGATTGAATTGCAGAACGCCAGAAATTTTGAAGAAATTGTAACCGCACGGCTTAGGGATTTTTTCAAAAAAAGTTGTTCAGAGGTCGAGGGCTAATTCTGTTTCCGATGATAAATACCCACCTGTTTCCACCGAAAAACCCTTCAGGGGATCCTTTGCAACAGTTTAGCACCATTTTTGAATGAATTGCAGAAAGTCAGATTTTTCCTGAAATTGTGACCGCGCGGCTTAGGGATTTTTTCAAAAAAAAGTTGTTCAGACGTCGAGGGCTACTTCTGTTTCCGGTGATAAAACCTCACCTGTTTCCACTGAAAAACCTTTCAGGGGATAGTTTGCAACAGTTTGGCACCATTTCTAAGTGAATTGCAGAACGTCAGAAATTTTGAAGAAATTGTGACCGCGCGAGTTGTTCAGACGTCGAGGGCTAATTCTGTTTCCGATGATAAAAATCCACCTGATTCCACTGAAAAACCTTTCAGGGGATCATTTGCAACAGTTCAGCACCATTTTTGAATGAATTGCAGAACGTCAGATTTTTGCTGACATTGTGACCGCGCGCCTTAGGGATTTTTTCAAAAAAAGTTGTTCAGAGGTCGAGGGCTAATTCTCTTTCCGATGATAAAAATCCACCTGTATCCACCGAAAAACCTTTCAGGGGATCGTTTGCAACAGTTTGTCACCATTTCTGAGTGAATTGCAGAACGTCAGAAATTTTGAAGAAATTGTGACCGCGCGGCTTAGGGATTTTTTCAAAAAAAGTTGTTCAGACGTCGAGGGCTAATTCTGTTTCCGATGATAAATACCCACCTGTTTCCACCGAAAAACCCTTCAGGGGATCCTTTACAACAGTTTAGCACCATCTTTGAATGAATTGCAGAAAGTCAGATTTTTGCTGAAATTGTGACCGCGCGGCTTAGGGATTTTTACAAAAAAAGGTGTTCAGACGTCGAGGACTAATTCTGTTTCTGGTGAAAAAAACTCACCTGTTTCCACTGAAAAACCTTTCAGGGGATCGTTTGCAACAGTTTGGCACCATTTCTGAGTGAATTGCAGAACGTCAGAAATTTTGAAGAAATTGTGATCGCACGGCTTAGGGATTTTTTCAAAAAAAGTTGTTCAGACGTTGAGGGCTAATTCTGTTTCCGATGATAAATACCCACCTGTTTCCAACGAAAAACCCTTCAGGGGATCGTTTGCAACAGTTTAGCACCATCTTTGAATGAATTGCAGAACGTCAGAAATTTTGAAGAAATTGTGACCGGGCGGCTTAGGGATTTTTTCAAAAAAAGTTGTTCAGACATCGTGGGCTAATTATGTTTCCGATGATAAAAACCCACCTGACTCCACTGAAAAACCTATCAGGGAATCCTTTGCAACAGTTCAGCACCATTTTTGAATGAATTGCAGAACATCAGATTTTTGCTGAAATTGTGACCGCGCGGCTTAGGGATTTTTTCAAAAAAAGTTGTTCAGAGGTCGAGGGCTAATTCTGTTTCCGATGATAAATACCCCCCTGTTTCCACCGAAAAACCCTTCAGGGGAGCTTTTGCAACAGTTTAGTGCCATCTTTGAATGAATTGCAGAACGTCAGAATTTTGCTGAAATTGTGACCGCGCGGCTTAGGGATTTTTTCAAAAAAAGTTGTTCAGACGTCGAGGGCTAATTCTGTTTCCGGTGATAAAAACCCACCTGTTTCCAACGAAAAACCCTTCAGGGCATCGTTTGCAACAGTTTAGCACCATTTTCGAGTGAATTGCAGAACGTCAGAAATTTTGAAGAAATTGTGACCGCGCGGCTTAGGGATTTTTTCAAAAAAAGTTGTGCAGACGTCAATGGCTAATTCTGTTTCCGATGATACAAACCCACCTGTTTCCACTGAAAAACCTTGCAGGGGATCGTTTGCAACAGTTTGGCACCATTTTTGAATGAATTGCAGGCGTCAGATTTTTGCTGAAATTGTGACCGCGCGCCTTAGGGATTTTTTCAAAAAAAGTTGTTCAGAGGTCGAGGGCTAATTCTGTTTCCGATGAAAAAATCCACCTGTTTCCACCGAAAAACCTTTCAGGGGATCGTTTGCAACAGTTTGGCACCATTTCTGAGTGAATTGCAGAACATCAGAAATTTTGAAGAAATTGTGACCGCGCGGCTTAGGGATTTTTTCAAACAAAGTTGTTCAGACGTCGAGGGCTAATTCAGTTTCCGATGATAAATACCCACCTGTTTCCACAGAAAAACCCTTCAGGGGATCCTTTGCAACAGTTTAGCACCATCTTTGAATGAATTGCAGAACGTCAGATTTTTGCTGAAATTGTGACCTCGCGGCTTAGGGATTTTTTCAAAAAAAGTTGTTCAGACGTCGAGGGCTAATTCTGTTTCCGGTGATAAAAACTCACCTGTTTCCACTGAAAAACCTTCCAGGGGATCTTTTGCAACAGTTTAGTGCCATCCTTGAACTAATTGCAGAACGTCAGATTTTTGCTGAAATTGTGACCGCGCGGCTTAGGGATTTTTTCAAAAAAAGTTGTTCAGACGTCAATGGCTAATTCTGTTTCCGATGATACAAACCCACCTGTTTCCACTGAAAAACCTTTCAGGGGATCGTTTGCAACAGTTTAGCACCATCTTTGAATGAATTGCAGAACGTCAGATTTTTGCTGAAATTGTGACCTCGCGGCTTAGGGATTTTTTCAAAAAAAATTGTTCAGACGTCGAGGGCTAATTCTGTTTCCGGTGATAAAAACTCACCTGTTTCCACTGAAAAACCTTTCAGGGGATCTTTTGCAACAGTTTAGTGCCATCTTTGAATGAATTGCAGAACGTCAGATTTTTGCTGAAATTGTGACCGCGCGGTTTAGGGATTTTTTCAAAAAAAGTTGTTCAGACGTCGAGGGCTAATTCTGTTTCCGGTGATAAAAACTCACCTGTTTCCACTGAAAAACCTTTCAGGGGATCGTTTGCAACAGTTTGGCACCATTTCTGAGTGAATTGCAGAACGTCAGAAATTTTGAAGAAATTGTGACCGCGCGGCTTAGGGATTTTTTCAAAAAAAGTTGTTCAGACGTTGAGGGCTAATTCTGTTTCCGTTGATAAAAATCCACCTGTTTCCACCGAAAAACCTTTCAGGGGGTCCTTTGCAACAGTTCAGCACCATTTTTGAATGAATTGCAGAACGTCAGATTTTTGCTGAAATTGTGACCGCGCGCCTTAGGGATTTTTTCAAAAAAAGTTGTTCAGAGGTCGAGGGCTAATTCTGTTTCCGATGATAAAAATCCACCTGTTTCCACCGAAAAACCTTTCAGGGGATCGTTTGCAACAGTTTGGCACCATTTCTGAGTGAATTGCAGAACGTCAGAAATTTTGCTGAAATTGTGACCGCGCGGCTTAGGGATTTTTTCAAAAAAAGTTGTTCAGAGGTCGAGGGCTAATTCTGTTTCCGATGATAAATACCCACCTGTTTCCACCAGAAAACCCTTCAGGGGATCGTTTGCAACAGTTTAGCACCATTTTTGAATGAATTGCAGAACGCCAGAAATTTTGAAGAAATTGTGACCGCGCGGCTTAGGGATTTTTTCAAAAAAAGTTGTTAAGACGTCGAGGGCTAATTCTGTTTCTGATGATAAAAACCCACCTGATTCCACCGAAAAACCCTTCAGGGGATCTTTTGCAACAGTTTAGTGCCATCTTTGAATGAATTGCAGAACGTCAGATTTTTGCTGAAATTGTGACCGCGCGGCTTTGGGATTTTTTCAAAAAAAGTTGTTCAGACGTCGTGGGCTAATTCTGTTTCCGGTGATGAAAACCCACCTGATTCAACTGAAAAACCTTTCAGGGGATCCTTTGCAACAGTTCAGCACCATCTTTGACTGAATTGCAGAACGTCAGATTTTTGCTGAAATTGTGACCGCGCGGCTTAGGGATTTTTTCAAAAAAAAGGGTTCAGACGTCGAGGGCTAATTCTGTTTCCGGTGATAAAAACTCACCTGTTTCCACTGAAAAACCTTTCAGGGGATCGTTTGCAACAGTTTGGCACCATTTCTGAGTGAATTGCAGAACGTCAGAAATTTTGAAGAAATTGTGACCGCGCAGTTTAGGGATTTTGTCAAAAAAAGTTGTTCAGACGTCGAGGGCTAATTCTGTTTCCGATGATAAAAACCCACCTGATTCCACCGATAAACTCTTCAGGGGATCCTTTGCAACAGTTCAGCACCATTTTTGAATGAATTGCAGAAGTTAAGATTTTTGCTGAAATTGTGACCGCGCCTTAGGGATTTTTTCAAAAAAAGTTGTTCAGAGGTCGAAGGCTAATTCTGTTTCTGATGATAAAAACCCACCTGATTCCACTGAAAAACCTTTCAGGGGATCCTTTGCAACAGTTTAGCACCATTTTTGAATGAATTTCAGAACGTCAGATTTTTGCTGAAATTGTGACCGCGAGCCTTAGGGATTTTTTCAAAAAAAGTTGTTCAGACGTCGAGGGCTAATTCTGCTTCCGATGATAAATACCCACCTGTTTCCACTGGAAAACCCTTCAGGGGATCGTTTGCAACAGTTTGGCACCATTTCTGAGTGAATTGCAGAACGTCAGAAATTTTGAAGAAATTGTGACCGCGCGGCTTAGGGATTTTTTCAAAAAAAGTTGTTCAGACGTCGAGGGCTAATTCTGTTTCCGATGATAAAAACCCACCTGATTCCACCGATAAACTCTTCAGGGGATCCTTTGCAACAGTTTAGCACCATCTTTGAATGAATTGCAGAACGTCAGATTTTTTCCTGAAATTGTGACCGCGCGGCTTAGGGATTTTTGCAAAAAAAGTTGTTCAGACTTCGAGGGCTTATTCTGTTTCCGATGATAAATACCCACCTGTTTCCACCGAAAAACCCTTCAGGGGATCGATTGCAACGGTTTGGCACCATCTCTGAGTGAATTGCAAAACGTCAGATTTTTGCTGAAATTGTGACCGCGCGGCTTAGGGATTTTTGCAAATAAAGTTGTTCAGAGGTCGAGGGCTAATTCTGCTTCCGATGATACAAACCCATCTGTTTCCACTGAAAAACCTTGCAGGGGATCGTTTGCAACACTTTGGCACCATTTCTGAGTGAGTTGCAGAACGTCAGAAATTTTGAAGAAATTGTGACCGCGCGGCTTAGGGATTTTTTCAAAAAAAGTTATTCAGACGTCGAGGGCTAATTCGGTTTCCGATGATAAATACCCACCTGTTTCCAACGAAAAACCCTTCAGGGCATCGTTTGCAACAGTTTAGCACCATTTTGGATTGAATTGCAGAACGCCAGAAATTTTGAAGAAATTGTAACCGCACGGCTTAGGGATTTTTTCAAAAAAAGTTGTTCAGAGGTCGAGGGCTAATTCTGTTTCCGATGATAAAAATCCACCTGTTTCCACCGAAAAACCCTTCAGGGGATCCTTTGCAACAGTTTAGCACCATTTTTGAATGAATTGCAGAAAGTCAGATTTTTCCTGAAATTGTGACCGCGCGGCTTAGGGATTTTTTCAAAAAAAGTTTTTCAGACGTCGAGGGCTAATTCTGTTTCCGATGATAAATACCCACCTGTTTCCACCGAAAAACCCTTCAGGGGATCGTTTGC
Source organism: Podarcis melisellensis (assembly GCF_964234715.1). NCBI lineage: Eukaryota > Metazoa > Chordata > Lepidosauria > Squamata > Lacertidae > Podarcis > Podarcis melisellensis. Next base: position 1,019,029 of record NW_028113158.1, on the reverse strand, counting down.
AACAGTTTAGACCATCTTTGAATGAATTGCAGAACGTCAGAAATTTTGAAGAAATTGTGACCGCGCGGCTTAGGGATTTTTTCAAAAAAAGTTGTTCAGACGTCGAGGGCTAATTCTGTTTCCGATGACAAAAAGCCACCTGATTCCACTGAAAAACCTTTCAGGGGATCCTTTGTAACAGTTCAGCACCATTTTTGAATGAATTGCAGAACGTCAGAAATTTTGAAGAAATTGTGACCGCGCGCCTTAGGGATTTTTTCAAAAAAAGTTGTTCCGACGTCGAGGGCTAATTCTGTTTCCGATGATAAATACCGACCTGTTTCCAACGAAAAACTCTTCAGGGGATCCTTTGCAACAGTTTAGCACCATCTTTGAATGAATTGCAGAACGTCAGATTTTTGCTGAAATTGTGACCGCGCGGCTTAGGGATTTTTTCAAAAAAAGTTGTTCAGACGTCGAGGGCTACTTCTGTTTCCGGTGATAAAAACTCACCTGTTTCCCCTGAAAAACCTTTCAGGGGATAGTTTGCAACAGTTTGGCACCATTTCTAAGTGAATTGCAGAACGTCAGAAATTTTGAAGAAATTGTGACCACGCGAGTTGTTCAGACGTCGAGGGCTAATTCTGTTTCCGATGATAAAAATCCACCTGATTCCACTGAAAAACCTTTCAGGGGATCATTTACAACAGTTCAGCACCATTTTTGAATGAATTGCAGAACGTCAGATTTTTGCTGACATTGTGACCGCGCGCCTTAGGGATTTTTTCAAAAAAAGTTGTTCAGAGGTCGAGGGCTAATTCTCTTTCCGATGATAAAAATCCACCTGTATCCACCGAAAAACCTTTCAGGGGATCGTTTGCAACAGTTTGTCACCATTTCTGAGTGAATTGCAGAACGTCAGAAATTTTGAAGAAATTGTGACCGCGCGGCTTAGGGATTTTTTCAAAAAAAGTTGTTCAGACGTCGAGGGCTAATTCTGTTTCCGATGATAAATACCCACCTGTTTCCACCGAAAAACCCTTCAGGGGATCCTTTACAACAGTTTAGCACCATCTTTGAATGAATTGCAGAAAGTCAGATTTTTGCTGAAATTGTGACCGCGCGGCTTAGGGATTTTTACAAAAAAAGGTGTTCAGACGTCGAGGACTAATTCTGTTTCTGGTGAAAAAAACTCACCTGTTTCCACTGAAAAACCTTTCAGGGGATCGTTTGCAACAGTTTGGCACCATTTCTGAGTGAATTGCAGAACGTCAGAAATTTTGAAGAAATTGTGATCGCACGGCTTAGGGATTTTTTCAAAAAAAGTTGTTCAGACGTTGAGGGCTAATTCTGTTTCCGATGATAAATACCCACCTGTTTCCAACGAAAAACCCTTCAGGGGATCGTTTGCAACAGTTTAGCACCATCTTTGAATGAATTGCAGAACGTCAGAAATTTTGAAGAAATTGTGACCGGGCGGCTTAGGGATTTTTTCAAAAAAAGTTGTTCAGACATCGTGGGCTAATTATGTTTCCGATGATAAAAACCCACCTGACTCTACTGAAAAACCTATCAGGGAATCCTTTGCAACAGTTCAGCACCATTTTTGAATGAATTGCAGAACATCAGATTTTTGCTGAAATTGTGACCGCGCGGCTTAGGGATTTTTTCAAAAAAAGTTGTTCAGAGGTCGAGGGCTAATTCTGTTTCCGATGATAAATACCCCCCTGTTTCCACCGAAAAACCCTTCAGGGGAGCTTTTGCAACAGTTTAGTGCCATCTTTGAATGAATTGCAGAACGTCAGAATTTTGCTGAAATTGTGACCGCGCGGCTTAGGGATTTTTTCAAAAAAAGTTGTTCAGACGTCGAGGGCTAATTCTGTTTCCGGTGATAAAAACCCACCTGTTGCCAACGAAAAACCCTTCAGGGCATCGTTTGCAACAGTTTAGCACCATTTTCGAGTGAATTGCAGAACGTCAGAAATTTTGAAGAAATTGTGACCGCGCGGCTTAGGGATTTTTTCAAAAAAAGTTGTGCAGACGTCAATGGCTAATTCTGTTTCCGATGATACAAACCCACCTGTTTCCACTGAAAAACCTTGCAGGGGATCGTTTGCAACAGTTTGGCACCATTTTTGAATGAATTGCAGGCGTCAGATTTTTGCTGAAATTGTGACCGCGCGCCTTAGGGATTTTTTCAAAAAAAGTTGTTCAGAGGTCGAGGGCTAATTCTGTTTCCGATGAAAAAATCCACCTGTTTCCACCGAAAAACCTTTCAGGGGATCGTTTGCAACAGTTTGGCACCATTTCTGAGTGAATTGCAGAACATCAGAAATTTTGAAGAAATTGTGACCGCGCGGCTTAGGGATTTTTTCAAACAAAGTTGTTCAGACGTCGAGGGCTAATTCAGTTTCCGATGATAAATACCCACCTGTTTCCACAGAAAAACCCTTCAGGGGATCCTTTGCAACAGTTTAGCACCATCTTTGAATGAATTGCAGAACGTCAGATTTTTGCTGAAATTGTGACCTCGCGGCTTAGGGATTTCTTCAAAAAAAGTTGCTCAGACGTCGAGGGCTAATTCTGTTTCCGGTGATAAAAACTCACCTGTTTCCACTGAAAAACCTTCCAGGGGATCTTTTGCAACAGTTTAGTGCCATCCTTGAACTAATTGCAGAACGTCAGATTTTTGCTGAAATTGTGACCGCGCGGCTTAGGGATTTTTTCAAAAAAAGTTGTTCAGACGTCAATGGCTAATTCTGTTTCCGATGATACAAACCCACCTGTTTCCACTGAAAAACCTTTCAGGGGATCGTTTGCAACAGTTTAGCACCATCTTTGAATGAATTGCAGAACGTCAGATTTTTGCTGAAATTGTGACCTCGCGGCTTAGGGATTTTTTCAAAAAAAATTGTTCAGACGTCGAGGGCTAATTCTGTTTCCGGTGATAAAAACTCACCTGTTTCCACTGAAAAACCTTTCAGGGGATCTTTTGCAACAGTTTAGTGCCATCTTTGAATGAATTGCAGAACGTCAGATTTTTGCTGAAATTGTGACCGCGCGGTTTAGGGATTTTTTCAGAAAAAGTTGTTCAGACGTCGAGGGCTAATTCTGTTTCCGATGATAAAAATCCACCTGTTTCCACCGAAAAACCTTTCAGGGGATCGTTTGCAACAGTTTGGCACCATTTCTGAGTGAATTGCAGAACGTCAGAAATTTTGCTGAAATTGTGACCGCGCGGCTTAGGGATTTTTTCAAAAAAAGTTGTTCAGAGGTCGAGGGCTAATTCTGTTTCCGATGATAAATACCCACCTGTTTCCACCAGAAAACCCTTCAGGGGATCGTTTGCAACAGTTTAGCACCATTTTTGAATGAATTGCAGAACGCCAGAAATTTTGAAGAAATTGTGACCGCGCGGCTTAGGGATTTTTTCAAAAAAAGTTGTTAAGACGTCGAGGGCTAATTCTGTTTCTGATGATAAAAACCCACCTGATTCCACCGAAAAACCCTTCAGGGCATCGTTTGCAACAGTTTAGCACCATTTTCGAGTGAATTGCAGAACGCCAGAAATTTTGAAGAAATTGTGACCGCGCGGCTTAGGGATTTTTTCAAAAAAAGTTGTTCAGACGTCAATGGCTAATTCTGTTTCCGATGATGCAAACCCACCTGTTTCCACTGAAAAACCTTTCAGGGGATCGTTTGCAACAGTTTGGCACCATTTTTGAATGAATTGCAGAACGTCAGATTTTTGCTGAAATTGTGACCGCGCGCCTCAGGGATTTTTTCAAAAAAAGTTGTTCAGAGGTCGAGGGCTAATTCTGTTTCCGATGAAAAAATCCACCTGTTTCCACCGAAAAACCTTTCAGGGGATCGTTTGCAACAGTTTGGCACCATTTCTGAGTGAATTGCAGAACATCAGAAATTTTGAAGAAATTGTGACCGCGCTGCTTAGGGATTTTTTCAAACAAAGTTGTTCAGACGTCAAGGGCTTTTTCAGTTTCCGATGATAAATACCCACCTGTTTCCACCGAAAAACCCTTCAGGGGATCCTTTGCAACAGTTTAGTGCCATCTTTGAATGAATTGCAGAACGTCAGATTTTTGCTGAAATTGTGACCGCGCGGTTTAGGGATTTTTTCAAAAAAAGTTGTTCAGACGTCGAGGGCTAACTCTGTTTCCGGTGATAAAAACTCACCTGTTTCCACCGAAAAACCTTTCAGGGGATCGTTTGCAACAGTTTGGCACCATTTCTGAGTGAATTGCAGAACGTCAGAAATTTTGAAGAAATTGTGACCGCGCGGCTTAGGGATTTTTTCAAACAAAGTTGTTCAGACGTCGAGGGCTAATTCAGTTTGCGATGATCAATACCCACCTGTTTCCACTGAAAAACCCTTCAGGGGATCCTTTGCAACAGTTTAGCACCATCTTTGAATGAATTGCAGAACGTCAGATTTTTGCTGAAATTGTGACCCCGCGGCTTAGGGATTTTTTCAAAAAAAGTTGTTCAGACGTCGAGGGCTAATTCTGTTTCCGGTGATAAAAACTCACCTGTTTCCACTGAAAAACCTTTCAGGGGATCTTTTGCAACAGTTTAGTGCCATCTTTGAATGAATTGCAGAACGTCAGATTTTTGCTGAAATTGTGACCGCGCGGCTTAGGGATTTTTTCAAAAAAAGTTGTTCAGACGTCGAGGGCTAATTCTGTTTCCGATGATAAATACACACCTGTTTCCACTGAAAAAGCTTTCAGGGGATCCTTTGCAACAATTCAGCACGTTTTTTGAATGAATTGCAGAACGTCAGATTTTTGCTGAAATTGTGACCGCGCGCCTCAGGGATTTTTTCAAAAAAAGTTGTTCAGAGGTCGAGGGCTAATTCTGTTTCCGATGAAAAAATCCACCTGTTTCCACCGAAAAACCTTTCAGGGGATCGTTTGCAACAGTTTGGCACCATTTCTGAGTGAATTGCAGAACATCAGAAATTTTGAAGAAATTGTGACCGCGCGGCTTAGGGATTTTTTCAAACAAAGTTGTTCAGACGTCGAGGGCTTTTTCAGTTTCCGATGATAAATACCCACCTGTTTCCACCGAAAAACTCTTCAGGGGATCCTTTGCAACAGTTTAGTTCCATCTTTGAATGAATTGCAGAACGTCATATTTTTGCTGAAATTGTGACCGCGCGGTTTAGGGATTTTTTCAAAAAAAGTTGTTCAGACGTCGAGGGCTAATTCTGTTTCCGGTGATAAAAACTCACCTGTTTCCACTAAAAAACCTTTCAGGGGATCGTTTGCAACACTTTGGCACCATTTCTGAGTGAATTGCAGAACGTCAGAAATTTTGAAGAAATTGTGACCGCGCGGCTTAGGGATTTTTTCAAAAAAAGTTGTTCAGACGTCGAGGGCTAATTCTGTTTCCGATGATAAAAATCCACCTGTTTCCACCGAAAAACGTTTCAGGGGATCCTTTGCAACAGTTCAGCACCATTTTTGAATGAATTGCAGAACGTCAGATTTTTGCTGAAATTGTGACCGCGCGCTTTAGGGATTTTTTCAAAAAAAGTTGTTCAGACGTCGAGGGCTAATTCTGTTTCCGGTGATAAAAACTCACCTGTTTCCACTGAAAAACCTTTCAGGGGATCGTTTGGAACAGTTTGGCACCATTTCTGAGTGAATTGCAGAACGTCAGAAATTTTGAAGAAATTGTGACCGCGCGGCTTAGGGATTTTTTCGAAAAAAGTTGTTCAGACGTCGAGGGCTAATTCTGTTTCCGATGATAAAAATCCACCTGTTTCCACCGAAAAACCTTTCAGGGGATCCTTTGCAATAGTTCAGCACCATTTTTGAATGAATTGCAGAACATCAGATTTTTGCTGAAATTGTGACCGCGTGGTTTAGGGATTTTTTCAAAAAAAGTTGTTCAGAGGTCGAGGGCTAATTCTGTTTCCGATGATAAAAATCCACCTGTTTCCACCGAAAAACCTTTCAGGGGATCGTTTGCAACAGTTTGGCACCATTTCTGAGTGAATTGCAGAACGTCAGAAATTTTGCTGAAATTGTGACCGCGCGGCTTAGGGATTTTTTCAAAAAAAGTTGTTCAGAGGTCGAGGGCTAATTCTGTTTCCGATGATGCAAACCCACCTGTTTCCACTGAAAAACCTTTCAGGGGATCGTTTGCAACAGTTTGGCACCATTTTTGAATGAATTGCAGAACGTCAGATTTTTGCTGAAATTGTGACCTCGCGGCTTAGGGATTTTTTCAAAAAAAGTTGTGCAGACGTCGAGGGCTAATTCTGTTTCTGATGATAAAAATCCACCTGTTTCCACCGAAAAACCTTTCAGGCGATCCTTTGCAACAGTTCAGCACCATTTTTGAATGAATTGCAGAACGTCAGATTTTTGCTGAAATTGTGACCGCGCGGTTTAGGGATTTTTTAAAAAAAATTTGTTCAGAGGTCGAGGGCTAATTCTGTTTCCGATGATAAAAATCCACCTGTTTCCACCGAAAAACCTTTCAGGGGTTCGTTTGCAACAGTTTAGCACCATCTTTGAATGAATTGCAGAACGTCAGAAATTTTGCTGAAATTGTGACCGCGCGGCTTAGGGATTTTTTCAAAAAAAGTTGTTCAGAGGTCGAGGGCTAATTCTGTTTCCGATGATGCAAACCCACCTGTTTCCACTGAAAAACCTTTCAGGGGATCGTTTGCAACAGTTTGGCACCATTTTTGAATGAATTGCAGAACGTCAGATTTTTGCTGAAATTGTGACCGCGCGCCTCAGGGATTTTTTCAAAAAAAGTTGTTCAGAGGTCAAGGGCTAATTCTGTTTCCGATGAAAAAATCCACCTGTTTCCACCGAAAAACCTTTCAGGGGATCGTTTGCAACAGTTTGGCACCATTTCTGAGTGAATTGCAGAACATCAGAAATTTTGAAGAAATTGTGACCGCGCGGCTTAGGGATTTTTTCGAAAAAAGTTGTTCAGACGTCGAGGGCTAATTCTGTTTCCGATGATAAAAATCCACCTGTTTCCACCGAAAAACCTTTCAGGGGATCCTTTGCAATAGTTCAGCACCATTTTTGAATGAATTGCAGAACGTCAGATTTTTGCTGAAATTGTGACCGCGCGGTTTAGGGATTTTTTCAAAAAAAGTTGTTCAGAGGTCGAGGGCTAATTCTGTTTCCGATGATAAAAATCCACCTGTTTCCACCGAAAAACCTTTCAGGGGATCGTTTGCAACAGTTTGGCACCATTTCTGAGTGAATTGCAGAACGTCAGAAATTTTGCTGAAATTGTGACCGCGCGGCTTAGGGATTTTTTCAAAAAAAGTTGTTCAGAGGTCGAGGGCTAATTCTGTTTCCGATGATGCAAACCCACCTGTTTCCACTGAAAAACCTTTCAGGGGATCTTTTGCAACAGTTTAGTGCCATCTTTGAATGAATTGCAGAACGTCAGATTTTTGCTGAAATTGTGACCGCGCGCCTTAGGGATTTTTTCAAAAAAAATTGTTCAGAGGTCGAGGGCTAATTCTGTTTCCGATAATAAAAATCCACCTGTTTCCACCGAAAAACCTTTCAGGGGATCGTTTGCAACATTTTGGCACCATTTCTGAGTGAATTGCAGAACGTCAGAAATTTTGCTGAAATTGTGACCGCACGGCTTAGGGATTTTTTCAAAAAAAGTTGTTCAGAGGTCGAGGGCTAATTCTGTTTCCGATGATAAATACCCACCTGTTTCCACCGAAAAACCCTTAAGGGGATTTTTCGCAACAGTTTAGTGCCATCTTTGAATGAATTGCAGAACGTCAGAATTTTGCTGAAATTGTGACAGCGCGGCTTAGGGATTTTTTCAAAAAAAGATGTTCCGACGTCGAGGGCTAATTCTGTTTCCTATGATAAAAACCCACCTGTTTCCACCGAAAAACCCTTCAGGGGATCGTTTGCAACAGTTTGGCACCATCTCTGAGTTAATTGCAGAACATCAGAAATTTTGAAGAAATTGTGACCGCGCGGCTTAGGGATTTTTTCAAAAAAAGTTGTTCAGACGTCGAGGGCTAATTCTGTTTCCGATGATAAAAATCCACCTGTTTCCACCGAAAAACCTTTCAGGGGATCCTTTGCAACAGTTCAGCACCATTTTTGAATGAATTGCAGAACGTCAGATTTTTGCTGAAATTGTGACCGCGCGCCTTAGGGATTTTTTCAAAAAAAGTTGTTCAGAGGTCGAGGGCTAATTCTGTTTCCGATAATAAAAATCCACCTGTTTCCACCGAAAAACCTTTCAGGGGATCGTTTGCAACAGTTTGGCACCATTTCTGAGTGAATTGCAGAACGTCAGAAATTTTGCTGAAATTGTGACCGCGCGGCTTAGGGATTTTTTCAAAAAAAGTTGTTCAGAGGTCGAGGGCTAATTCTGTTTCCGATGATAAATACCCACCTGTTTCCACCGAAAAACCCTTCAGGGGATCTTTTGCAACAGTTTAGTGCCATCTTTGAATGAATTGCAGAACGTCAGAATTTTGCTGAAATTGTGACAGCGCGGCTTAGGGATTTTTTCAAAAAAAGATGTTCCGACGTCGAGGGCTAATTCTGTTTCCGATGAAAAAATCCACCTGTTTCCACCGAAAAACCTTTCAGGGGATCGTTTGCAACAGTTTGGCACCATTTCTGAGTGAATTGCAGAACATCAGAAATTTTGAAGAAATTGTGACCGCGCGGCTTAGGGATTTTTTCAAACAAAGTTGTTCAGACGTCGAGGGCTTTTTCAGTTTCCGATGATAAAAACCCACCTGTTTCCACCGAAAAACCCTTCAGGGGATCCTTTGCAACAGTTTAGTGCCATCTTTGAATGAATTGCAGAACGTCAGATTTTTGCTGAAATTGTGACCGCGCGGTTTAGGGATTTTTTCAAAAAAAGTTGTTCAGACGTCGAGGGCTAATTCTGTTTCCGGTGATAAAAACTCACCTGTTTCCACTGAAAAACCTTTCAGGGGATCGTTTGCAACAGTTTGGCACCATTTCTGAGTGAATTGCAGAACGTCAGAAATTTTGAAGAAATTGTGACCGCGCGGCTTAGGGATTTTTTCAAAAAAAGTTGTTCAGACGTCGAGGGCTAATTCTGTTTCCTATGATAAAAACCCACCTGTTTCCACCGAAAAACCCTTCAGGGGATCGTTTGCAACAGTTTGGCACCATCTCTGAGTTAATTGCAGAACATCAGAAATTTTGAAGAAATTGTGACCGCGCGGCTTAGGGATTTTTTCAAAAAAAGTTGTTCAGACGTCGAGGGCTAATTCTGTTTCCGATGAAAAAATCCACCTGTTTCCACCGAAAAACCGTTCAGGGGATCGTTTGCAACAGTTTGGCACCATTTCTGAGTGAATTGCAGAACATCAGAAATTTTGAAGAAATTGTGACCGCGCGGCTTAGGGATTTTTTCAAACAAAGTTGTTCAGAGGTCGAGGGCTAATTCTGTTTCCGATGATAAATAAACACCTGTTTCCACCGAAAAAACCTTCAGGGGATCTTTTGCAACAGTTTAGTGCCATCTTTGAATGAATTGCAGAACGTCAGATTTTTGCTGAAATTGTGACCGCGCGCCTTAGGGATTTTTTCAAAAAAAGTTGTTCAGACGTCGTGGGCTAATTCTGTTTCCGATGATAAAAAACCACCTGATTCCACTGAAAAACCTTTCACGGGATCCTTTGCAACAGTTCAGCACCATCTTTGACTGAATTTCAGAACGTCAGATTTTTGCTGAAATTGTGACCGCGCGGCTTAGGGATTTTTTCAAAAAAAGTTGTTCAGACGTCGAGGGCTAATTCTGTTTCTGGTGATAAAAACTCACCTGTGTCCACTGCAAAACCTTTCAGGGGATCCTTTGCAACAGTTTGGCACCATTTCTGAGTGAATTGCAGAACGTCAGAAATTTTGAAGAAATTGTGACCGCGCGGCTTAGGGATTTTTTCAAACAAAGTTGTTCAGACGTCGAGGGCTAATTCAGTTTCCGATGATCAATACCCACCTGTTTCCACTGAAAAACCCTTCAGGGGATCCTTTGCAACAGTTTAGCACCATCTTTGAATGAATTGCAGAACGTCAGATTTTTGCTGAAATTGTGACCTCGCGGCTTAGGGATTTTTTCAAAAAAAGTTGTTCAGACGTCGAGGGCTAATTCTGTTTCCGGTGATAAAAACTCACCTGTTTCCACTGAAAAACCTTTCAGGGGATCTTTTGCAACAGTTTAGTGCCATCTTTGAATGAATTGCAGAACGTCAGATTTTTGCTGAAATTGTGACCGCGCGGCTTAGGGATTTTTTCAAAAAAAGTTGTTCAGACGTCGAGGGCTAATTCTGTTTCCGATGATAAAAACCCACCTGTTTCCACTGAAAAAGCTTTCACGGGATCCTTTGCAACAATTCAGCACGATATTTGAATGAATTGCAGAACGTCAGATTTTTGCTGAAATTGTGACCGCGCGCCTCAGGGATTTTTTCAAAAAAAGTTGTTCAGAGGTCGAGGGCTAATTCTGTTTCCGATGAAAAAATTCACCTGTTTCCACCGAAAAACCTTTCAGGGGATCGTTTGCAACAGTTTGGCACCATTTTTGAATGAATTGCAGAACATCAGAAATTTTGAAGAAATTGTGACCGCGCGGCTTAGGGATTTTTTCAAACAAAGTTGTTCAGACGTCGAGGGCTTTTTCAGTTTCCGATGATAAATACCCACCTGTTTCCACCGAAAAACCCTTCAGGGGATCCTTTGCAACAGTTTAGTGCCATCTTTGAATGAATTGCAGAACGTCAGATTTTTGCTGAAATTGTGACCGCGCGGTTTAGGGATTTTTTCAAAAAAAGTTGTTCAGACGTCGAGGGCTAATTCTGTTTCCGGTGATAAAAACTCACCTGTTTCCACTGAAAAGCCTTTCAGGGGATCCTTTGCAACAGTTTAGTGCCATCTTTGAATGAATTGCAGAACGTCAGATTTTTGCTGAAATTGTGACCGCGCGGCTTAGGGATTTTTTTCAAAAAAAGTTGTTCAGACGTCGAGGGCTAATTCTGTTTCCGATGATAAAAATCCACCTGTTTCCACCGAAAAACCTTTCAGGGGATCCTTTGCAACAGTTCAGCACCATTTTTGAATGAATTGCAGAACGTCAGATTTTTGCTGAAATTGTGACCGCGCGCCTTAGGGATTTTTTCAAAAAAAGTTGTTCAGAGGTCGAGGGCTAATTCTGTTTCCGATGATAAAAATCCACCTGTTTCCACCGAAAAACCTTTCAGGGGATCGTTTGCAACAGTTTGGCACCATTTCTGAGTGAATTGCAGAACGTCAGAAATTTTGCTGAAATTGTGACCGCGCGGCTTAGGGATTTTTTCAAAAAAAGTTGTTCAGAGGTCGAGGGCTAATTCTGTTTCCGATGATAAATACCCACCTGTTTCCACCGAAAAACCCTTCAGGGGATCTTTTGCAACAGTTTAGTGCCATCTTTGAATGAATTGCAGAACGTCAGAATTTTGCTGAAATTGTGACAGCGCGGCTTAGGGATTTTTTCAAAAAAAGATGTTCCGACGTCGAGGGCTAATTCTGTTTCCTATGATAAAAACCCACCTGTTTCCACCGAAAAACCCTTCAGGGGATCGTTTGCAACAGTTTGGCACCATCTCTGAGTTAATTGCAGAACATCAGAAATTTTGAAGAAATTGTGACCGCGCGGCTTATGGATTTTTTCAAAAAAAGTTGTTCAGACGTCGAGGGCTAATTCTGTTTCCGATGAAAAAATCCACCTGTTTCCACCGAAAAACCTTTCAGGGGATCGTTTGCAACAGTTTGGCACCATTTCTGAGTGAATTGCAGAACGTCAGAAATTTTGAAGAAATTGTGACCGCGCAGCTTAGGGATTTTTTCAAACAAAGTTGTTCAGACGTCGAGGGCTAATTCAGTTTCCGATGATCAATACCCACCTGTTTCCACTGAAAAACCTTTCAGGGGATCGTTTTCAACAGTATGGCACCATTTCTGAGTGAATTGAAGAACGTCAGAAGTTTTGAAGAAATTGTGAATGCGCCGCTTAGGGATTTTTTCAAAAAAAGTTGTTCAGACGTCGAGGGCCAATTCTTATTCTGATGATAAAAACCCACCTGATTCCACTGAAAAACCTTTCAGGGGATCCTTTGCAACAGTTCAGCACCATTTTTGAATGAATTGCAGAACGTCAGATTTTTGCTGAAATTGTGACCTCGCGGCTTAGGGATTTTTTCAAAAAAAGTTGTTCAGACGTCGAGGGCTAATTCTGTTTCCGGTGATAAAAACTCACCTGTTTCCACTGAAAAACCTTTCAGGGGATCTTTTGCAGCAGTTTAGTGCCATCTTTGAATGAATTGCAGAACGTCAAATTTTTGCTGAAATTGGGACCGCGCGGCTTAGGGATTATTTCAAAAAAAGTTGTTCAGACGTCGAGGGCTAATTCTGTTTCCGATGATAATAACCCACCTGTTTCCACTGAAAAAGCTTTCAGGGGATCCTTTGCAACAATTCAGCACGATTTTTGAATGAATTGCAGAACGTCAGATTTTTGCTGAAATTGTGATCGCGCGGCTTAGGGATTTTTTCAAAAAAAGGTGTTCAGACGTCGAGGGCTAATTCTGTTTCCGGTGATAAAAACTCACCTGTTTCCACTGAAAAACCTTTCAGGGGATCGTTTGCAACAGTTTGGCACCATTTCTGAGTGAATTGCAGAACGTCAGAAATTTTGAAGAAATTGTGACCGCGCGGCTTAGGGATTTTTTCAAAAAAAGTTGTTCAGACGTCGAGGGTTAATTCTGTTTCCGATGAAAGAAACCCACCTGATTCCACCGATAAACCCTTCAGGGGATCCTTTGCAACAGTTTAGCACCATCTTTGAATGAATTGCAGAACGTCAGTTTTTTGCTGAAATTGTGACCGCGCGGCTTAGGGATTTTTTCAAAAAAATTCTTCAGACGTCGAGGGCTAATTCTGTTTCCGATGATAAATACCCACCTGTTTCCACCGAAAAACCCTTCAGGGGATCGTTTGCAACAGTTTAGCACCATCTTTGAATGAATTGCAAAACGTCAGAAATTTTGAAGAAATTGTGACCGCGCGGTTAGGGATTTTTTCAAAAAAAGTTGTTCAGACGTCGTGGGCTAGTTATGTTTCCGATGATAAAAACCCACCTGATTCCACTGAAAAACCTTTCAGGGGATCCTTTGCAATAGTTCAGCACCATTTTTGAATGAATCGAGGAACATCAGATTTTTGCTGAAATTGTGACCGCGCGGCTTAGGGATTTTTTCAAAAAAAGTTGTTCAGACGTCGTGGGCTAATTCTGTTTCCGATGATAAAAACCCACCTGATTCCACTGAAAAACCTTTCAGGGGATCCTTTGCAACAGTTCAGCACCATTTTTGAATGAATTTCAGAACGTCAGATTTTTGCTGAAATTGTGAACGCGAGCCTTAGGGATTTTTTCAAAAAAAGTTGTTCAGACGTCGAGGGCTAATTCTGCTTCCGATGATAAATACCCACCTGTTTCCACTGGAAAACCCTTCAGGGGATCGTTTGCAACAGTTTAACACCATTTTTGAGTGAATTGCATAACGCCAGAAATTTTGAAGAAATTGTGACCGCGCGCCTTAGGGATTTTTGCCAAAAAAGGTGTTAAGACGTCGAGGGCTAATTCTGTTTCTGATGATAAAAACCCACCTGATTCCAGTGAAAAAACTTTCAGGGGATCCTTTGCAACAGTTCAGCACCATTTTTGAATGAATAGCAGAACGTCAGATTTTTGCTGAAATTGTGACCGCGCGGCTTAGGGATTTTTTCAAAAAAAGTTGTTCAGACGTCGAGGGCTAATTCTGTTTCCGATGATAAATACCCACCTGTTTCCACCGAAAAACCTTTCAGGGGATCGTTTGCAACAGTTTGGCACCATTTCTGAGTGAATTGCAGAACGTCAGAAATTTTGCTGAAATTGTGACCGCGCGGCTTAGGGATTTTTTCAAAAAAAGTTGTTCAGAGGTCGAGGGCTAATTCTGTTTCCGATGATAAATACCCACCTGTTTCCACCGAAAAACCCTTCAGGGGATCTTTTGCAACAGTTTAGTGCCATCTTTGAATGAATTGCAGAACGTCAGAATTTTGCTGAAATTGTGACAGCGCGGCTTAGGGATTTTTTCAAAAAAAGATGTTCCGACGTCGAGGGCTAATTCTGTTTCCTATGATAAAAACCCACCTGTTTCCACTGAAAAACCCTTCAGGGGATCGTTTGCAACAGTTTGGCACCATCTCTGAGTTAATTGCAGAACATCAGAAATTTTGAAGAAATTGTGACCGCGCGGCTTATGGATTTTTTCAAAAAAAGTTGTTCAGACGTCGAGGGCTAATTCTGTTTCCGATGAAAAAATCCACCTGTTTCCACCGAAAAACCTTTCAGGGGATCGTTTGCAACAGTTTGGCACCATTTCTGAGTGAATTGCAGAACGTCAGAAATTTTGAAGAAATTGTGACCGCGCAGCTTAGGGATTTTTTCAAACAAAGTTGTTCAGACGTCGAGGGCTAATTCAGTTTCCGATGATCAATACCCACCTGTTTCCACTGAAAAACCTTTCAGGGGATCGTTTTCAACAGTATGGCACCATTTCTGAGTGAATTGAAGAACGTCAGAAGTTTTGAAGAAATTGTGAATGCGCCGCTTAGGGATTTTTTCAAAAAAAGTTGTTCAGACGTCGAGGGCCAATTCTTATTCTGATGATAAAAACCCAGCTGATTCCACTGAAAAACCTTTCAGGGGATCCTTTGCAACAGTTCAGCACCATTTTTGAATGAATTGCAGAACGTCAGATTTTTGCTGAAATTGTGACCTCGCGGCTTAGGGATTTTTTCAAAAAAAGTTGTTCAGACGTCGAGGGCTAATTCTGTTTCCGGTGATAAAAACTCACCTGTTTCCACTGAAAAACCTTTCAGGGGATCTTTTGCAGCAGTTTAGTGCCATCTTTGAATGAATTGCAGAACGTCAAATTTTTGCTGAAATTGGGACCGCGCGGCTTAGGGATTATTTCAAAAAAAGTTGTTCAGACGTCGAGGGCTAATTCTGTTTCCGATGATAATAACCCACCTGTTTCCACTGAAAAAGCTTTCAGGGGATCCTTTGCAACAATTCAGCACGATTTTTGAATGAATTGCAGAACGTCAGATTTTTGCTGAAATTGTGATCGCGCGGCTTAGGGATTTTTTCAAAAAAAGGTGTTCAGACGTCGAGGGCTAATTCTGTTTCCGGTGATAAAAACTCACCTGTTTCCACTGAAAAACCTTTCAGGGGATCGTTTGCAACAGTTTGGCACCATTTCTGAGTGAATTGCAGAACGTCAGAAATTTTGAAGAAATTGTGACCGCGCGGCTTAGGGATTTTTTCAAAAAAAGTTGTTCAGACGTCGAGGGTTAATTCTGTTTCCGATGAAAGAAACCCACCTGATTCCACCGATAAACCCTTCAGGGGATCCTTTGCAACAGTTTAGCACCATCTTTGAATGAATTGCAGAACGTCAGTTTTTTGCTGAAATTGTGACCGCGCGGCTTAGGGATTTTTTCAAAAAAATTCTTCAGACGTCGAGGGCTAATTCTGTTTCCGATGATAAATACCCACCTGTTTCCACCGAAAAACCCTTCAGGGGATCGTTTGCAACAGTTTAGCACCATCTTTGAATGAATTGCAAAACGTCAGAAATTTTGAAGAAATTGTGACCGCGCGGTTAGGGATTTTTTCAAAAAAAGTTGTTCAGACGTCGTGGGCTAGTTATGTTTCCGATGATAAAAACCCACCTGATTCCACTGAAAAACCTTTCAGGGGATCCTTTGCAATAGTTCAGCACCATTTTTGAATGAATCGAGGAACATCAGATTTTTGCTGAAATTGTGACCGCGCGGCTTAGGGATTTTTTCAAAAAAAGTTGTTCAGACGTCGTGGGCTAATTCTGTTTCCGATGATAAAAACCCACCTGATTCCACTGAAAAACCTTTCAGGGGATCCTTTGCAACAGTTCAGCACCATTTTTGAATGAATTTCAGAACGTCAGATTTTTGCTGAAATTGTGAACGCGAGCCTTAGGGATTTTTTCAAAAAAAGTTGTTCAGACGTCGAGGGCTAATTCTGCTTCCGATGATAAATACCCACCTGTTTCCACTGGAAAACCCTTCAGGGGATCGTTTGCAACAGTTTAACACCATTTTTGAGTGAATTGCATAACGCCAGAAATTTTGAAGAAATTGTGACCGCGCGCCTTAGGGATTTTTGCCAAAAAAGGTGTTAAGACGTCGAGGGCTAATTCTGTTTCTGATGATAAAAACCCACCTGATTCCAGTGAAAAAACTTTCAGGGGATCCTTTGCAACAGTTCAGCACCATTTTTGAATGAATAGCAGAACGTCAGATTTTTGCTGAAATTGTGACCGCGCGGCTTAGGGATTTTTTCAAAAAAAGTTGTTCAGACGTCGAGGGCTAATTCTGTTTCCGATGATAAATACCCACCTGTTTCCACCGAAAAACCTTTCAGGGGATCGTTTGCAACAGTTTGGCACCATTTCTGAGTGAATTGCAGAACGTCAGAAATTTTGCTGAAATTGTGACCGCGCGGCTTAGGGATTTTTTCAAAAAAAGTTGTTCAGAGGTCGAGGGCTAATTCTGTTTCCGATGATAAATACCCACCTGTTTCCACCGAAAAACCCTTCAGGGGATCTTTTGCAACAGTTTAGTGCCATCTTTGAATGAATTGCAGAACGTCAGAATTTTGCTGAAATTGTGACAGCGCGGCTTAGGGATTTTTTCAAAAAAAGATGTTCCGACGTCGAGGGCTAATTCTGTTTCCTATGATAAAAACCCACCTGTTTCCACTGAAAAACCCTTCAGGGGATCGTTTGCAACAGTTTGGCACCATCTCTGAGTTAATTGCAGAACATCAGAAATTTTGAAGAAATTGTGACCGCGCGGCTTATGGATTTTTTCAAAAAAAGTTGTTCAGACGTCGAGGGCTAATTCTGTTTCCGATGAAAAAATCCACCTGTTTCCACCGAAAAACCTTTCAGGGGATCGTTTGCAACAGTTTGGCACCATTTCTGAGTGAATTGCAGAACGTCAGAAATTTTGAAGAAATTGTGACCGCGCAGCTTAGGGATTTTTTCAAACAAAGTTGTTCAGACGTCGAGGGCTAATTCAGTTTCCGATGATCAATACCCACCTGTTTCCACTGAAAAACCTTTCAGGGGATCGTTTTCAACAGTATGGCACCATTTCTGAGTGAATTGAAGAACGTCAGAAGTTTTGAAGAAATTGTGAATGCGCCGCTTAGGGATTTTTTCAAAAAAAGTTGTTCAGACGTCGAGGGCCAATTCTTATTCTGATGATAAAAACCCAGCTGATTCCACTGAAAAACCTTTCAGGGGATCCTTTGCAACAGTTCAGCACCATTTTTGAATGAATTGCAGAACGTCAGATTTTTGCTGAAATTGTGACCTCGCGGCTTAGGGATTTTTTCAAAAAAAGTTGTTCAGACGTCGAGGGCTAATTCTGTTTCCGGTGATAAAAACTCACCTGTTTCCACTGAAAAACCTTTCAGGGGATCTTTTGCAGCAGTTTAGTGCCATCTTTGAATGAATTGCAGAACGTCAAATTTTTGCTGAAATTGGGACCGCGCGGCTTAGGGATTATTTCAAAAAAAGTTGTTCAGACGTCGAGGGCTAATTCTGTTTCCGATGATAATAACCCACCTGTTTCCACTGAAAAAGCTTTCAGGGGATCCTTTGCAACAATTCAGCACGATTTTTGAATGAATTGCAGAACGTCAGATTTTTGCTGAAATTGTGATCGCGCGGCTTAGGGATTTTTTCAAAAAAAGGTGTTCAGACGTCGAGGGCTAATTCTGTTTCCGGTGATAAAAACTCACCTGTTTCCACTGAAAAACCTTTCAGGGGATCGTTTGCAACAGTTTGGCACCATTTCTGAGTGAATTGCAGAACGTCAGAAATTTTGAAGAAATTGTGACCGCGCGGCTTAGGGATTTTTTCAAAAAAAGTTGTTCAGACGTCGAGGGTTAATTCTGTTTCCGATGAAAGAAACCCACCTGATTCCACCGATAAACCCTTCAGGGGATCCTTTGCAACAGTTTAGCACCATCTTTGAATGAATTGCAGAACGTCAGTTTTTTGCTGAAATTGTGACCGCGCGGCTTAGGGATTTTTTCAAAAAAATTCTTCAGACGTCGAGGGCTAATTCTGTTTCCGATGATAAATACCCACCTGTTTCCACCGAAAAACCCTTCAGGGGATCGTTTGCAACAGTTTAGCACCATCTTTGAATGAATTGCAAAACGTCAGAAATTTTGAAGAAATTGTGACCGCGCGGTTAGGGATTTTTTCAAAAAAAGTTGTTCAGACGTCGTGGGCTAGTTATGTTTCCGATGATAAAAACCCACCTGATTCCACTGAAAAACCTTTCAGGGGATCCTTTGCAATAGTTCAGCACCATTTTTGAATGAATCGAGGAACATCAGATTTTTGCTGAAATTGTGACCGCGCGGCTTAGGGATTTTTTCAAAAAAAGTTGTTCAGACGTCGTGGGCTAATTCTGTTTCCGATGATAAAAACCCACCTGATTCCACTGAAAAACCTTTCAGGGGATCCTTTGCAACAGTTCAGCACCATTTTTGAATGAATTTCAGAACGTCAGATTTTTGCTGAAATTGTGAACGCGAGCCTTAGGGATTTTTTCAAAAAAAGTTGTTCAGACGTCGAGGGCTAATTCTGCTTCCGATGATAAATACCCACCTGTTTCCACTGGAAAACCCTTCAGGGGATCGTTTGCAACAGTTTAACACCATTTTTGAGTGAATTGCATAACGCCAGAAATTTTGAAGAAATTGTGACCGCGCGCCTTAGGGATTTTTGCCAAAAAAGGTGTTAAGACGTCGAGGGCTAATTCTGTTTCTGATGATAAAAACCCACCTGATTCCAGTGAAAAAACTTTCAGGGGATCCTTTGCAACAGTTCAGCACCATTTTTGAATGAATAGCAGAACGTCAGATTTTTGCTGAAATTGTGACCGCGCGGCTTAGGGATTTTTTCAAAAAAAGCTGTTCAGACGTCGAGGGCTAATTCTGTTTCCGATGATAAATACCCACCTGTTTCCACCAGAAAACCCATCAGGGGATCGTTTGCAACAGTTTAGCACCATTTTTGAGTGAATTGC
This sequence comes from Podarcis melisellensis, assembly GCF_964234715.1. Classification (NCBI taxonomy): domain Eukaryota; kingdom Metazoa; phylum Chordata; class Lepidosauria; order Squamata; family Lacertidae; genus Podarcis; species Podarcis melisellensis. Next base: position 999,803 of record NW_028113158.1, on the reverse strand, counting down.
AGAACGCCAGAAATTTTGAAGAAATTGTGACCGCGCGGCTTAGGGATTTTTTCAAAAAAAGTTGTTCAGACGTCGAGGGCTAATTCTGTTTCCGATGAAAAAAACCCACCTGATTCCACCGATAAACCCTTCAGGGGATCCTTTGCAACAGTTTAGCACCATCTTTGAATGAATTGCAGAACGTCAGTTTTTTGCTGAAATTGTGACCGCGCGGCTTAGGGATTTTTTCAAAAAAAGTTGTTCAGACGTCGAGGGCTAATTCTGTTTCCGATGATAAAAACCCTCCTGATTCCACCGAAAAACCCTTCAGGGGATCCTTTGCAACAGTTTAGCACCATTTTTGAGTGAATTGCAGAACGCCAGAAATTTTGAAGAAATTGTGACTGCGCGGCTTTGGGATTTTTGCAAAAAAAGTTGTTAAGACGTCGAGGGCTAATTCTGTTTCTGATGATAAAAACCCACCTGATTCCACTGAAAAACCTTTCAGGGGATCCTTTGCAACAGTTCAGCACCATTTTTGAATGAATTTCAGAACGTCAGATTTTTGCTGAAATTGTGACCGCGAGCCTTAGGGATTTTTTCAAAAAAAGTTGTTCAGAAGTCGAGGGCTAATTCTGTTTCCGATGATAAATACCCACCTGTTTCCACCAGAAAACCCTTCAGGGGATTGTTTGCAACAGTTTATCACCATTTTTGAGTGAATTGCAGAACGCCAGAAATTTTGAAGAAATTGTGACCGCACGGCTTAGGGATTTTTTCAAAAAAAGTTGTTAAGACGTCGAGGGCTAATTCTGTTTCTGATGATAAAAACCCACCTGATTCCACTGAAAAACCTTTCAGGGGATCCTTTGCAACAGTTCAGCACCATTTTTGAATGAATTTCAGAACGTCAGATTTTTGCTGAAATTGTGACCGCGAGCCTTAGGGATTTTTTCAAAAAAAGTTGTTCAGAGGTCGAGGGCTAATTCTGTTTCCGATGATAAATACCCACCTGTTTCCACCAGAAAACCCTTCAGGGGATCGTTTGCAACAGTTTATCACCATTTTTGAGTGAATTGCAGAACGCCAGAAATTTTGAAGAAATTGTGACCGCGCGGCTTAGGGATTTTTTCAAAAAAAGCTGTTAAGACGTCGAGGGCTAATTCTGTTTCTGATGATAAAAACCCACCTGATTCCACTGAAAAACCTTTCAGGGGATCCTTTGCAACAGTTCAGCACTATTTTTGAATGAATTGCAGAACGTCAGATTTTTGCTGAAATTGTGACCGCGCGGCTTAGGGATTTTTTCAAAAAAAGTTGTTCAGACGTCGAAAGCTAATTCTGTTTCCGGTGATAAAAACTCACCGGTTTCCACTCAAAAACCTATCAGGGGATCGTTTGCAACAGTTTGGCACCATGTCTGAGTGAATTGCAGAACGTCAGAAATTTTGAAGAAATTGTGACCGCGCGGCTTAGGGATTTTTTCAAAAAAAGTTGTTCAGACGTCGAGGGCTAATTCTGTTTCCGATGATAAAAACCCACCTGTTTCCACTGAAAAACCTTTCAGGGGATCCTTTGCAACACTTCAGCACCATTTCTGAATGAATTGCAGAATGTCAGATTTTTGGTGAAATTGTGACCACGCGTCTTAGGGATTTTTGTAAAAAAAATTGTTCAGACGTCGAGGGCTAATTCTGTTTCCGATGATATAAACCCACCTGATTCCACTGAAAAACCTTTCAGGGGATCGTTTGCAACAGTTTGGCACCATTTCTGAGTGAATTGCAGAACGTCAGATTTTTGCTAAAATTGTGACCGCGCGGCTTAGGGATTTTTGCAAAAAAAGTTGTTCAGACGTCGAGGGCTAATTCTGCTTCCGATGATAAAAACCCACCTGATTCCACTGAAAAACCTTTCAGGGGATCCTTTGCAACAGTTCAGCACCATTTTTGAATGAATTGCAGAACGTCAGATTTTTGCTGAAATTGTGACCGCGCGGCTTAGGGATTTTTTCAAAAAAAGTTGTTCAGAGGTCGAGGGCTAATTCTGTTTCCGATGATAAAAACCCACCTAATTCCACTGAAAAACCTTTCAGGGGATCCTTTGCAACAGTTCAGCACCATCTTTGACTGAATTGCAGAACGTCAGATTTTTGCTGAAATTGTGACCGCGCGGCTTAGGGATTTATTCAAAAAAAGTTGTTCAGACGTCGAAAGCTAATTCTGTTTCCCGTGATAAAAACTCACCTGTTTCCACTGAAAAACCTTTCAGGGGATCGTTTGCAACAGTTTGGCACCATTTTTGAATGAATTGCAGAACGTCAGAAATTTTGAAGAAATTGTGACCGCGCGGCTTAGGGATTTTTTCAAAAAAAGTTGTTCAGAGGCCGAGGGCTAATTCTGTTTCCGATGATAAAAACCCACCTGATTCCACTGAAAAACCCTTCAGGCGATCCTTTGCAACAGTTTAGCACCATCTTTAAATGAATTGCAGAACGTCAGATTTTTGCTGAAATTGTGACCGCGCGGCTTAGGGATTTTTTCAAAAAAAGTTGTTCAGACGTCGAAAGCTAATTCTGTTTCCGGTGATAAAAACTCACCTGTTTCCACTGAAAAACCTTTCAGGGGATCTTTCACAACAGTTTGGCACCATTTCTGAGTGAATTGCTGAACGTCAGAAATTTTGAAGAAATTGTGAATGCGCCGCTTAGGGATTTTTTCAAAAAAAGTTGTTCAGACGTCGAGGGCTAATTCTGTTTCCGATGATAAAAACCCACCTGTTTCCACTGAAAAACCTTTCAGGGGATCCTTTGCAACACTTCAGCACCATTTTTGAATGAATTGCAGAATGTCAGATTTTTGATGAAATTGTGACCGCGCGCCTTAGGGATTTTTTCAAAAAAAGTTGTTCAGAGGTCGAGGGCTAATTCTGTTTCCGATGATAAAAACCCACCTAATTCCACTGAAAAACCTTTCAGGGGATCCTTTGCAACAGTTCAGCACCATCTTTGACTGAATTGCAGAACGTCAGATTTTTGCTGAAATTGTGACCGCGCGGCTTAGGGATTTATTCAAAAAAAGTTGTTCAGACGTCGAAAGCTAATTCTGTTTCCCGTGATAAAAACTCACCTGTTTCCACTGAAAAACCTTTCAGGGGATCGTTTGCAACAGTTTGGCACCATTTTTGAATGAATTGCAGAACGTCAGAAATTTTGAAGAAATTGTGACCGCGCGGCTTAGGGATTTTTTCAAAAAAAGTTGTTCAGAGGCCGAGGGCTAATTCTGTTTCCGATGATAAAAACCCACCTGATTCCACTGAAAAACCCTTCAGGCGATCCTTTGCAACAGTTTAGCACCATCTTTAAATGAATTGCAGAACGTCAGATTTTTGCTGAAATTGTGACCGCGCGGCTTAGGGATTTTTTCAAAAAAAGTTGTTCAGACGTCGAAAGCTAATTCTGTTTCCGGTGATAAAAACTCACCTGTTTCCACTGAAAAACCTTTCAGGGGATCTTTCACAACAGTTTGGCACCATTTCTGAGTGAATTGCTGAACGTCAGAAATTTTGAAGAAATTGTGAATGCGCCGCTTAGGGATTTTTTCAAAAAAAGTTGTTCAGACGTCGAGGGCTAATTCTGTTTCCGATGATAAAAACCCACCTGTTTCCACTGAAAAACCTTTCAGGGGATCCTTTGCAACACTTCAGCACCATTTTTGAATGAATTGCAGAATGTCAGATTTTTGATGAAATTGTGACCGCGCGCCTTAGGGATTTTTTCAAAAAAAGTTGTTCAGAGGTCGAGGGCTAATTCTGTTTCCGATGATAAAAACCCACCTAATTCCACTGAAAAACCTTTCAGGGGATCCTTTGCAACAGTTCAGCACCATCTTTGACTGAATTGCAGAACGTCAGATTTTTGCTGAAATTGTGACCGCGCGGCTTAGGGATTTATTCAAAAAAAGTTGTTCAGACGTCGAAAGCTAATTCTGTTTCCCGTGATAAAAACTCACCTGTTTCCACTGAAAAACCTTTCAGGGGATCGTTTGCAACAGTTTGGCACCATTTTTGAATGAATTGCAGAACGTCAGAAATTTTGAAGAAATTGTGACCGCGCGGCTTAGGGATTTTTTCAAAAAAAGTTGTTCAGAGGCCGAGGGCTAATTCTGTTTCCGATGATAAAAACCCACCTGATTCCACTGAAAAACCCTTCAGGCGATCCTTTGCAACAGTTTAGCACCATCTTTAAATGAATTGCAGAACGTCAGATTTTTGCTGAAATTGTGACCGCGCGGCTTAGGGATTTTTTCAAAAAAAGTTGTTCAGACGTCGAAAGCTAATTCTGTTTCCGGTGATAAAAACTCACCTGTTTCCACTGAAAAACCTTTCAGGGGATCTTTCACAACAGTTTGGCACCATTTCTGAGTGAATTGCAGAACGTCAGAAATTTTGAAGAAATTGTGAATGCGCCGCTTAGGGATTTTTTCAAAAAAAGTTGTTCAGACGTCGAGGGCTAATTCTGTTTCCGATGATAAAAACCCACCTGTTTCCACTGAAAAACCTTTCAGGGGATCCTTTGCAACACTTCAGCACCATTTTTGAATGAATTGCAGAATGTCAGATTTTTGATGAAATTGTGACCGCGCGCCTTAGGGATTTTTTCAAAAAAAGTTGTTCAGAGGTCGAGGGCTAATTCTGTTTCCGGTGATAAAAACTCACCTAATTCCACTGAAAAACCTTTCAGGGGATCTTTCACAACAGTTTGGCACCATTTCTGAGTGAATTGCTGAACGTCAGAAATTTTGAAGAAATTGTGAATGCGCCGCTTAGGGATTTTTTCAAAAAAAGTTGTTCAGACGTCGAGGGCTAATTCTGTTTCCGATGATAAAAACCCACCTGTTTCCACTGAAAAACCTTTCAGGGGATCCTTTGCAACACTTCAGCACCATTTTTGAATGAATTGCAGAATGTCAGATTTTTGATGAAATTGTGACCGCGCGCCTTAGGGATTTTTTCAAAAAAAGTTGTTCAGAGGTCGAGGGCTAATTCTGTTTCCGATGATAAAAACCCACCTAATTCCACTGAAAAACCTTTCAGGGGATCCTTTGCAACAGTTCAGCACCATCTTTGACTGAATTGCAGAACGTCAGATTTTTGCTGAAATTGTGACCGCGCGGCTTAGGGATTTATTCAAAAAAAGTTGTTCAGACGTCGAAAGCTAATTCTGTTTCCCGTGATAAAAACTCACCTGTTTCCACTGAAAAACCTTTCAGGGGATCGTTTGCAACAGTTTGGCACCATTTTTGAATGAATTGCAGAACGTCAGAAATTTTGAAGAAATTGTGACCGCGCGGCTTAGGTATTTTTTCAAAAAAAGTTGTTCAGAGGCCGAGGGCTAATTCTGTTTCCGATGATAAAAACCCACCTGATTCCACTGAAAAACCCTTCAGGCGATCCTTTGCAACAGTTTAGCACCATCTTTAAATGAATTGCAGAACGTCAGATTTTTGCTGAAATTGTGACCGCGCGGCTTAGGGATTTTTTCAAAAAAAGTTGTTCAGACGTCGAAAGCTAATTCTGTTTCCGGTGATAAAAACTCACCTGTTTCCACTGAAAAACCTTTCAGGGGATCTTTCACAACAGTTTGGCACCATTTCTGAGTGAATTGCTGAACGTCAGAAATTTTGAAGAAATTGTGAATGCGCCGCTTAGGGATTTTTTCAAAAAAAGTTGTTCAGACGTCGAGGGCTAATTCTGTTTCCGATGATAAAAACCCACCTGTTTCCACTGAAAAACCTTTCAGGGGATCCTTTGCAACACTTCAGCACCATTTTTGAATGAATTGCAGAATGTCAGATTTTTGATGAAATTGTGACCGCGCGCCTTAGGGATTTTTTCAAAAAAAGTTGTTCAGAGGTCGAGGGCTAATTCTGTTTCCGATGATAAAAACCCACCTAATTCCACTGAAAAACCTTTCAGGGGATCCTTTGCAACAGTTCAGCACCATCTTTGACTGAATTGCAGAACGTCAGATTTTTGCTGAAATTGTGACCGCGCGGCTTAGGGATTTATTCAAAAAAAGTTGTTCAGACGTCGAAAGCTAATTCTGTTTCCCGTGATAAAAACTCACCTGTTTCCACTGAAAAACCTTTCAGGGGATCGTTTGCAACAGTTTGGCACCATTTTTGAATGAATTGCAGAACGTCAGAAATTTTGAAGAAATTGTGACCGCGCGGCTTAGGGATTTTTTCAAAAAAAGTTGTTCAGAGGCCGAGGGCTAATTCTGTTTCCGATGATAAAAACCCACCTGATTCCACTGAAAAACCCTTCAGGCGATCCTTTGCAACAGTTTAGCACCATCTTTAAATGAATTGCAGAACGTCAGATTTTTGCTGAAATTGTGACCGCGCGGCTTAGGGATTTTTTCAAAAAAAGTTGTTCAGACGTCGAAAGCTAATTCTGTTTCCGGTGATAAAAACTCACCTGTTTCCACTGAAAAACCTTTCAGGGGATCTTTCACAACAGTTTGGCACCATTTCTGAGTGAATTGCTGAACGTCAGAAATTTTGAAGATATTGTGAATGCGCCGCTTAGGGATTTTTTCAAAAAAAGTTGTTCAGACGTCGAGGGCTAATTCTGTTTCCGATGATAAAAACCCACCTGTTTCCACTGAAAAACCTTTCAGGGGATCCTTTGCAACACTTCAGCACCATTTTTGAATGAATTGCTGAATGTCAGATTTTTGATGAAATTGTGACCGCGCGCCTTAGGGATTTTTTCAAAAAAAGTTGTTCAGAGGTCGAGGGCTAATTCTGTTTCCGATGATAAAAACCCACCTAATTCCACTGAAAAACCTTTCAGGGGATCCTTTGCAACAGTTCAGCACCATCTTTGACTGAATTGCAGAACGTTAGATTTTTGCTGAAATTGTGACCGCGCGGCTTAGGGATTTATTCAAAAAAAGTTGTTCAGACGTCGAAAGCTAATTCTGTTTCCCGTGATAAAAACTCACCTGTTTCCACTGAAAAACCTTTCAGGGGATCGTTTGCAACAGTTTGGCACCATTTTTGAATGAATTGCAGAACGTCAGAAATTTTGAAGAAATTGTGACCGCGCGGCTTAGGGATTTTTTCAAAAAAAGTTGTTCAGAGGCCGAGGGCTAATTCTGTTTCCGATGATAAAAACCCACCTGATTCCACTGAAAAACCCTTCAGGCGATCCTTTGCAACACTTCAGCACCATTTTTGAATGAATTGCTGAATGTCAGATTTTTGATGAAATTGTGACCGCGCGCCTTAGGGATTTTTTCAAAAAAAGTTGTTCAGAGGTCGAGGGCTAATTCTGTTTCCGATGATAAAAACCCACCTAATTCCACTGAAAAACCTTTCAGGGGATCCTTTGCAACAGTTCAGCACCATCTTTGACTGAATTGCAGAACGTTAGATTTTTGCTGAAATTGTGACCGCGCGGCTTAGGGATTTATTCAAAAAAAGTTGTTCAGACGTCGAAAGCTAATTCTGTTTCCCGTGATAAAAACTCACCTGTTTCCACTGAAAAACCTTTCAGGGGATCGTTTGCAACAGTTTGGCACCATTTTTGAATGAATTGCAGAACGTCAGAAATTTTGAAGAAATTGTGACCGCGCGGCTTAGGGATTTTTTCAAAAAAAGTTGTTCAGAGGCCGAGGGCTAATTCTGTTTCCGATGATAAAAACCCACCTGATTCCACTGAAAAACCCTTCAGGCGATCCTTTGCAACAGTTTAGCACCATCTTTAAATGAATTGCAGAACGTCAGATTTTTGCTGAAATTGTGACCGCGCGGCTTAGGGATTTTTTCAAAAAAAGTTGTTCAGACGTCGAAAGCTAATTCTGTTTCCGGTGATAAAAACTCACCTGTTTCCACTGAAAAACCTTTCAGGGGATCTTTCACAACAGTTTGGCACCATTTCTGAGTGAATTGCAGAACGTCAGAAATTTTGAAGAAATTGTGAATGCGCCGCTTAGGGATTTTTTCAAAAAAAGTTGTTCAGACGTCGAGGGCTAATTCTGTTTCCGATGATAAAAACCCACCTGTTTCCACTGAAAAACCTTTCAGGGGATCCTTTGCAACACTTCAGCACCATTTTTGAATGAATTGCAGAATGTCAGATTTTTGATGAAATTGTGACCGCGCGCCTTAGGGATTTTTTCAAAAAAAGTTGTTCAGAGGTCGAGGGCTAATTCTGTTTCCGGTGATAAAAACTCACCTAATTCCACTGAAAAACCTTTCAGGGGATCTTTCACAACAGTTTGGCACCATTTCTGAGTGAATTGCTGAACGTCAGAAATTTTGAAGAAATTGTGAATGCGCCGCTTAGGGATTTTTTCAAAAAAAGTTGTTCAGACGTCGAGGGCTAATTCTGTTTCCGATGATAAAAACCCACCTGTTTCCACTGAAAAACCTTTCAGGGGATCCTTTGCAACACTTCAGCACCATTTTTGAATGAATTGCAGAATGTCAGATTTTTGATGAAATTGTGACCGCGCGCCTTAGGGATTTTTTCAAAAAAAGTTGTTCAGAGGTCGAGGGCTAATTCTGTTTCCGATGATAAAAACCCACCTAATTCCACTGAAAAACCTTTCAGGGGATCCTTTGCAACAGTTCAGCACCATCTTTGACTGAATTGCAGAACGTCAGATTTTTGCTGAAATTGTGACCGCGCGGCTTAGGGATTTATTCAAAAAAAGTTGTTCAGACGTCGAAAGCTAATTCTGTTTCCCGTGATAAAAACTCACCTGTTTCCACTGAAAAACCTTTCAGGGGATCGTTTGCAACAGTTTGGCACCATTTTTGAATGAATTGCAGAACGTCAGAAATTTTGAAGAAATTGTGACCGCGCGGCTTAGGTATTTTTTCAAAAAAAGTTGTTCAGAGGCCGAGGGCTAATTCTGTTTCCGATGATAAAAACCCACCTGATTCCACTGAAAAACCCTTCAGGCGATCCTTTGCAACAGTTTAGCACCATCTTTAAATGAATTGCAGAACGTCAGATTTTTGCTGAAATTGTGACCGCGCGGCTTAGGGATTTTTTCAAAAAAAGTTGTTCAGACGTCGAAAGCTAATTCTGTTTCCGGTGATAAAAACTCACCTGTTTCCACTGAAAAACCTTTCAGGGGATCTTTCACAACAGTTTGGCACCATTTCTGAGTGAATTGCTGAACGTCAGAAATTTTGAAGAAATTGTGAATGCGCCGCTTAGGGATTTTTTCAAAAAAAGTTGTTCAGACGTCGAGGGCTAATTCTGTTTCCGATGATAAAAACCCACCTGTTTCCACTGAAAAACCTTTCAGGGGATCCTTTGCAACACTTCAGCACCATTTTTGAATGAATTGCAGAATGTCAGATTTTTGATGAAATTGTGACCGCGCGCCTTAGGGATTTTTTCAAAAAAAGTTGTTCAGAGGTCGAGGGCTAATTCTGTTTCCGATGATAAAAACCCACCTAATTCCACTGAAAAACCTTTCAGGGGATCCTTTGCAACAGTTCAGCACCATCTTTGACTGAATTGCAGAACGTCAGATTTTTGTTGAAATTGTGACCGCGCGGCTTAGGGATTTATTCAAAAAAAGTTGTTCAGACGTCGAAAGCTAATTCTGTTTCCCGTGATAAAAACTCACCTGTTTCCACTGAAAAACCTTTCAGGGGATCGTTTGCAACAGTTTGGCACCATTTTTGAATGAATTGCAGAACGTCAGAAATTTTGAAGAAATTGTGACCGCGCGGCTTAGGGATTTATTCAAAAAAAGTTGTTCAGACGTCGAAAGCTAATTCTGTTTCCCGTGATAAAAACTCACCTGTTTCCACTGAAAAACCTTTCAGGGGATCGTTTGCAACAGTTTGGCACCATTTTTGAATGAATTGCAGAACGTCAGAAATTTTGAAGAAATTGTGACCGCGCGGCTTAGGGATTTTTTCAAAAAAAGTTGTTCAGACGTCGAAAGCTAATTCTGTTTCCGGTGATAAAAACTCACCTGTTTCCACTGAAAAACCTTTCAGGGGATCTTTCACAACAGTTTGGCACCATTTCTGAGTGAATTGCAGAACGTCAGAAATTTTGAAGAAATTGTGAATGCGCCGCTTAGGGATTTTTTCAAAAAAAGTTGTTCAGACGTCGAGGGCTAATTCTGTTTCCGATGATAAAAACCCACCTGTTTCCACTGAAAAACCTTTCAGGGGATCCTTTGCAACACTTCAGCACCATTTTTGAATGAATTGCAGAATGTCAGATTTTTGATGAAATTGTGACCGCGCGCCTTAGGGATTTTTTCAAAAAAAGTTGTTCAGAGGTCGAGGGCTAATTCTGTTTCCGATGATAAAAACCCACCTAATTCCACTGAAAAACCTTTCAGGGGATCCTTTGCAACAGTTCAGCACCATCTTTGACTGAATTGCAGAACGTCAGATTTTTGCTGAAATTGTGACCGCGCGGCTTAGGGATTTTTTCAAAAAAAGTTGTTCCGACGTCGAGGGCTAATTATGTTTCCGATGATAAAAACCCACCTGATTCCACCGAAAAACCCTTCAGGAGATCTTTTGCAACAGTTTAGTGCCATCTTTGAATGAATTACAGAACGTCAGATTTTTGCTGAAATTGTGACCGCGCGGCTTAGGGATTTTTTCAAAAAAAGTTGTTCAGACGTCGTGAGCTAATTCTGTTTCCGATGATAAAAACCCACCTGATTCCACTGAAAAACCTTTCAGGGGATCCTTTGCAACAGTTCAGCACCATCTTTGACTGAATTGCTGAACGTCAGATTTTTGCTGAAATTGTGACCGCGCGGCTTAGGGATTTTTTCAAAAAATGTTGTTCAGACGTCGAGGGCTAATTCTGTTTCCGGTGATAAAAACTCACCTGTTTCCACAGAAAAATCTTTCAGGGGATCGTTTGCAACAGTTTGGCACCATTTCTGAGTGAATTGCAGAACGTCAGAAATTTTGAAGAAATTGTGACCGCGCGGCTTAGGGATTTTTTCAAAAAAAGTTGTTCAGACGTCGAGGGCTAATTCTGTTTCCGATGATAAATGCCCACCTGTTTCCACCGAAAAACCCTTCAGGGGATCTTTTGCAACAGTTTAGTGCCATATTTGAATGAATTGCAGAACGTCAGATTTTTGCTGAAATTGTGACCGCGCGGCTTAGGGATTTTTTCAAAAAAAGTTGTTCCGACGTCGAGGGCTAATTATGTTTCCGATGATAAAAACCCACCTGATTCCACTGAAAAACCCTTCAGGAGATCTTTTGCAACAGTTTAGTGTCATCTTTGAATGAATTACAGAACGTCAGATTTTTGCTGAAATTGTGACCGCGCGGCTTAGGTATTTTTTCAAAAAAAGTTGTTCAGACGTCGTGGGCTAATTCTGTTTCCGATGATAAAAACGCACCAGATTCCACTGAAAAACCTTTCAGGGGATCCTTTGCAACAGTTCAGCACCATCTTTGACTGAATTGCTGAACGTCAGATTTTTGCTGAAATTGTGACCGCGCGGCTTAGGGATTTTTTCAAAAAAAGTTGTTCAGACGTCGAGGGCTAATTCTGTTTCCGGTGATAAAAACTCACCTGTTTCCACTGAAAAATCTTTCAGGGGATCGTTTGCAACAGTTTGGCACCATTTCTGAGTGAATTGCAGAACGTCAGAAATTTTGTAGAAATTGTGACCGCGCGGCTTAGGGATTTTTTCAAAAAAAGTTGTTCAGACGTCGAGGGCTTATTCTGTTTCCGATGATAAATACCCACCTGTTTCCACCGAAAAACCCTTCAGGGGATCTTTTGCAACAGTTTAGTGCCATATTTGAATGAATTGCAGAACGTCAGATTTTTGCTGAAATTGTGACCGCGCGCCTTAGGGATATTTTCAAAAAAAGTTGTTCAGAGGTCGCGGGCCAATTCTGTTTCCGATGATAAAAATCCACCTGTTTCCACCGAAAAACCTTTCAGGTTTTCGTTTGCAACAGTTTGGCACCATTTCTGAGTGAATTGCAGAACGTCAGAAATTTTGAAGAAATTGTGACCGCGCGGCTTAGGGATTTTTTCAAAAAAAGTTGTTCAGACGTCGAGGGCTAATTCTGTTTCCGATGATAAATACCCACCTGTTTCCACCGGAAAACCTTTCAGGGGATCTTTTGCAACAGTTTAGTGCCATCTTTGAATGAATTGCAGAACGTCAGATTTTTGCTGAAATTGTGACCGCGCGGCTTAGGGATTTTTTCAAAAAAAGTTGTTCAGACGTCGAGGGCTAATTCTGTTTCCTATGATAAAAACCCACCTGATTCCACTGAAAAACCTTTCAGGGGATCCTTTGCAACAGTTCAGCACCATTTTTGAATGAATTGCAGAACATCAGATTTTTGCTGAAATTGTGACCGCGCGGCTTAGGGATTTTTTCAAAAAAAGTTGTTCAGAGGTCGAGGGCTAATTCTGTTTCCGATGATAAATACCCACCTGTGTCCACCGAAAAACCCGTCAGGGGATCTTTTGCAACAGTTTAGTGCCATATTTGAATGAATTGCAGAACGTCAGATTTTTGCTGAAATTGTGACCGCGCGGCTTAGGGATTTTTTCAAAAAAAGTTGTTCAGACGTCGAGGGCTAATTCTGTTTCCTATGATAAAAACCCTCCTGATTCCACCGAAAAACCCTTCAGGGGATCCTTTGCAACAGTTTAGCACCATTTTTGAGTGAATTGCAGAACGCCAGAAATTTTGAAGAAATTGTGACCGCGCGGCTTAGGGATTTTTGCAAAAAAAGTTGTTCAGACGTCAAGGGCTAATTCTGTTTCCTATGATAAAAACCCTCCTGATTCCACCGAAAAACCCTTCAGGGGATCGTTTGCAACAGTTTAGCACCATTTTTGAGTGAATTGCATAACGCCAGAAATTTTGAAGAAATTGTGACCGCGCGGCTTAGGGATTTTTGCAAAAAAACTTGTAAAGACGTTGACGGCTAATTCTGTTTCTGATGATAAAAACCCACCTGATTCCACTGAAAAACCTTTCAGGGGATCCTTTGCAACACTTCAGCACCATCTTTGACTGAATTCCAGAACGTCAGATTTTTGCTGAAATTGTGACCGCGCGGCTTAGGGATTTTTTCAAAAAAAGTTGTTCCGACGTCGAGGGCTAATTCTGTTTCCGATGATAAAAACCCACCTGATTCCACCGAAAAACCCTTCAGGGGATGGTTTGCAACAGTTTAGCACCATCTTTGAATGAATTGCAGAACGTCAGATTTTTGCTGAAATTGTGACCGCGCGGCTTAGGGATTTTTTCAAAAAAAGTTGTTCAGACGTCGAGGGCTAATTCTGTTTCCGGTGATAAAAACTCACCTGTTTCCACTGAAAAACCTTTCAGGGGATCGTTTGCAACAGTTTGGCACCATTTCTGAGTGAATTGCAGAACGCCAGAAATTTTGAAGAAATTGTGACCGCGCGGCTTAGGGATTTTTTCAAAAAAATTTATTCAGACGTCGAGGGCTAATTCGGTTTCCGATGATAAATACCCACCTGTTTCCACCGAAAAACCCTTCAGGGGATCGTTTGCAACAGTTTAGCACCATTTTTGAGTGAATTGCATAACGCCAGAAATTTTGAAGAAATTGTGACCGCGCGGCTTAGGGATTTTTGCAAAAAAACTTGTAAAGAAGTTGAGGGCTAATTCTGTTTCCGATCATAAATACCCACCTGTTTCCACCAGAAAACCCTTCAGGGGATCGTTTGCAACAGTTTAGCACCATTTTTGAGTGAATTGCAGAACGCCAGAAATTTTGAAGAAATTGTGACCGCGCGGCTTAGGGATTTTTGCAAAAAAAGTTGTTAAGACGTCGAGGGCTAATTCTGTTTCTGATGATAAAAACCCACCTGATTCCACTGAAAAACCTTTCAGGGGATCCTTTGCAACAGTTCAGCACCATTTTTGAATGAATTGCAGAACGTCAGATTTTTGCTGAAATTGTGACCGCGCGGCTTAGGGATTTTTTCAAAAAAAGTTGTTTAGACGTCGAAAGCTAATTCTGTTTCCGGTGATAAAAATCCACCAGTTTCCACTGAAAAACCTTTCAGGGGATCGTTTGCAACAGTTTGGCACCATTTTTGAGTGAATTGCAGAACGCCAGAAATTTTGAAGAAATTGTGACCGCGCGGCTTAGGGATTTTTTCAAAAAAAATTATTCAGACGTCGAGGGCTAATTCGGTTTCCGATGATAAATACCCACCTGTTTCCACCGAAAAACCCTTCAGGGGATCGTTGGCAACAGTTTGGCACCATTTCTGAGTGAATTGCAGAACGTCAGAAATTTTGAAGAAATTGTGACCGCGCGGCTTACGGATTTTTTCAAAAAACGTTGTTCGGACGTCGAGGGCTAATTCTGTTTCCGGTGATAAAAACTCACCTGTTTCCACTGAAAAACCTTTCAGGGGATCGTTTGCAACAGTTTGGCACCATTTCTGAGTGAATTGCAGAACGTCAGAAATTTTGAAGAAATTGTGACCGCGCGGCTTAGGGATTTTTGAAAAAAAAGTTGTTAAGACGTCGAGGGCTAATTCTGTTTCTGATGATAAAAACCCACCTGATTCCACTGAAAAACCTTTCAGGGGATCCTTTGCAACAGTTCAGGACCATTTTTGAATGAATTTCAGAACGTCAGATTTTTGCTGAAATTGTGACCGCGCGGCTTAGGGATTTTTTCAAAAAAAGTTGTTCAGACGTCGAGGGCTAATTCTGTTTCCGATGAAAAAAACCCACCTGATTCCACCGATAAACCCTTCAGGGGATCCTTTGCAACAGTTTAGCACCATCTTTGAATGAATTGCAGAACGTCAGTTTTTTGCTGAAATTGTGACCGCGCGGCTTAGGGATCTTTTCAAAAAAAGTTCTTCAGACGTCGAGGGCTAATTCTGTTTCCGATGATAAATACCCACCTGTTTCCACCGAAAAGCCCTTCAGGGGATAGTTTGCAACAGTTTAGCACCATCTTTGAATGAATTGCAAAACGTCAGAAATTTTGAAGAAATTGTGACCGCGCGGTTAGGGATTTTTTCAAAAAAAAAGTTGTTCAGACGTCGTGGGCTAGTTATGTTTCCGATGATAAAAACCCACCTGATTCCACTGAAAAACCTTTCAGGGGATCCTTTGCAACAGTTCAGCACCATTTTTGAATGAATTGCAGAACATCAGACGTTGAGGGCTAATTCTGCTTCCGATGATAAATACCCACCTGTTTCCAACGGAAAACCCTTCAGGGGATCGTTTGCAGCAGTTTAGCACCATTTTTGAGTGAATTGCAGAACGCCAGAAATTTTGAAGAAATTTTGACCGCGCGGCTTAGTGATTTTTGCAAAAAAAGTTGTTCAGACGTCGAGGGCTAATTCTGTTTCCGATGATAAATACCCACCTGTTTCCAACGAAAAACCCTTCAGGGCATCGTTTGCAACAGTTTAGCACCATTTTTGAGTGAATTGCAGAACACCAGAAATTTTGAAGAAATTGTGACCGCGAGCCTTAGGGATTTTTTCAAAAAAAGTTGTTCAGACGTCGAGGGCTAATTCTGTTTCCGATGAAAAAAACCCACCTGATTCCACCGATAAACCCTTCAGGGGATCCTTTGCAACAGTTTAGCACCATCTTTGAATGAATTGCAGAACGTCAGTTTTTTGCTGAAATTGTGACCGCGCGGCTTAGGGATTTTTTCAAAAAAAGTTCTTCAGACGTCGAGGGCTAATTCTGTTTCCGATGATAAATATCCACCTGTTTCCACCGAAAAACCCTTCAGGGGATCGTTTGCAACAGTTTATCACCATCTTTGAATGAATTGCAAAACGTCAGAAATTTTGAAGAAATTGTGACCGCGCGGTTAGGGATTTTTTCGAAAAAAGGTGTTCAGACGTCGTGGGCCGTGTTATGTTTCCGATGATAAAAACCCACCTGATTCCACTGAAAAACCTTTCAGGGGATCCTTTGCAACAGTTCAGCACCATTTTTGAATGAATTGCAGAACATCAGATTCTTGCTGAAATTGTGACCGTGCGGCTTAGGGATTTTTTCAAAAAAATTTGTTCAGAGGTCGAGGGCTAATTCTGTTTCTGATGATAAATACCCACCTGTTTCCACCGAAAAACCCTTCAGGGGATCGTTTGCAACAGTTTGGCACCATTTCTGAGTGAATTGCAGAACGTCAGAAATTTTGAAGAAATTGTGACCGCGCGGCTTAGGGATTTTTTCAAAAAAAGTTGTTCAGACGTCCAGGGCTAATTCTATTTCAGATGATAAAAATCTACCTGTTTCCGCTGAAAAACCCTTCAGGGGATCGTTTGCAACAGTTTAGCACCATCTTTGAATGAATTGCAGAACGTCAGATTTTTGCTGAAATTGTGACCGCGCGGCTTAGGGATTTTTTCAAAAAAAGTTGTTCCGACGTCGAGGGCTAATTCTATTTCCGATGATAAAAACCCACCTGATTCCACCGAAAAACCATTCAGGGGATGGTTTGCAACAGTTTAGCACCATCTTTGAATGAATTGCAGAACGTCAGATTTTTGCTGAAATTGTGACCGCGCGGCTTAGGGATTTTTTCAAAAAAAGTTGTTCAGAGGTCGAGGGCTAATTCTGTTTCCGATGATACAAACCCAACTGTTTCCACCGAAAAACCCTTCAGGGGATCGTTTGCAACAGTTTGGCACCATTTCTGAGTGAATTGCAGAACGTCAGAAATTTTGAAGAAATTGTGACCGCGCGGCTTAGGGATTTTTTCAAAAAAAGTTGTTCAGACGTCGAGGGCTAATTCTGTTTCCGATGATAAAAACCCTCCTGATTCCACCGGAAAACCCTTAAGGGGATCGTTTGCAACAGTTTAGCACCATTTTTGAGTGAATTGCATAACGCCAGAAATTTTGAAGAAATTGTGACCGCGCGGCTTAGGGATTTTTGCAAAAAAACTTGTAAAGAAGTTGAGGGCTAATTCTGTTTCCGATGATAAATACCCACCTGTTTCCACCAGAAAACCCTTCAGGGGATCGTTTGCAACAGTTTAGCACCATTTTTGAGTGAATTGCAGAACGCCAGAAATTTTGAAGAAATTGTGACCGCGCGGCTTAGTGATTTTTGCAAAAAAAGTTGTTCAGACGTCGAGGGCTAATTCTGTTTCCGATGATAAATACCCACCTGTTTCCAACGAAAAACCCTTCAGGGCATCGTTTGCAACAGTTTAGCACCATTTTTGAGTGAATTGCAGAACACCAGAAATTTTGAAGAAATTGTGACCGCGCGGCTTAGGGAATTTTTCAAAAAAAGTTGTTCAGACGTCGAGGGCTAATTCTGTTTCTGATGATAAAAACCCACCTGATTCCACTGAAAAACCTTTCAGGGGATCCTTTGCAACAGTTCAGGACCATTTTTGAATGAATTTCAGAACGTCAGATTTTTGCTGAAATTGTGACCGCGAGCCTTAGGGATTTTTTCAAAAAAAGTTGTTCAGACGTCGAGGGCTAATTCTGTTTCCGATGAAAAAAACCCACCTGATTCCACCGATAAACCCTTCAGGGGATCCTTTGCAACAGTTTAGCACCATCTTTGAATGAATTGCAGAACGTCAGTTTTTTGCTGAAATTGTGACCGCGCGGCTTAGGGATTTTTTCAAAAAAAGTTCTTCAGACGTCGAGGGCTAATTCTGTTTCCGATGATAAATACCCACCTGTTTCCAACGAAAAACCCTTCAGGGCATCGTTTGCAACAGTTTAGCACCATTTTTGAGTGAATTGCAGAACACCAGAAATTTTGAAGAAATTGTGACCGCGCGGCTTAGGGATTTTTTCAAAAAAAGTTGTTCAGACGTCGAGGGCTAATTCTGTTTCTGATGATAAAAACCCACCTGATTCCATTGAAAAACCTTTCAGGGGATCCTTTGCAACAGTTCAGGACCATTTTTGAATGAATTTCAGAACGTCAGATTTTTGCTGAAATTGTGACCGCGAGCCTTAGGGATTTTTTCAAAAAAAGTTGTTCAGACGTCGAGGGCTAATTCTGTTTCCGATGAAAAAAACCCACCTGATTCCACCGATAAACCCTTCAGGGGATCCTTTGCAACAGTTTAGCACCATCTTTGAATGAATTGCAGAACGTCAGTTTTTTGCTGAAATTGTGACCGCGCGGCTTAGGGATTTTTTCAAAAAAAGTTCTTCAGACGTCGAGGGCTAATTCTGTTTCCGATGATAAATATCCACCTGTTTCCACCGAAAAACCCTTCAGGGGATCGTTTGCAACAGTTTATCACCATCTTTGAATGAATTGCAAAACGTCAGAAATTTTGAAGAAATTGTGACCGCGCGGTTAGGGATTTTTTCGAAAAAAGGTGTTCAGACGTCGTGGGCTAGTTATGTTTCCGATGATAAAAACCCACCTGATTCCACTGAAAAACCTTTCAGGGGATCCTTTGCAACAGTTCAGCACCATTTTTGAATGAATTGCAGAACATCAGATTCTTGCTGAAATTGTGACCGTGCGGCTTAGGGATTTTTTCAAAAAAATTTGTTCAGAGGTCAAGGGCTAATTCTGTTTCTGATGATAAATACCCACCTGTTTCCACCGAAAAACCCTTCAGGGGATCGTTTGCAACAGTTTGGCACCATTTCTGAGTGAATTGCAGAACGTCAGAAATTTTGAAGAAATTGTGACCGCGCGGCTTAGGGATTTTTTCAAAAAAAGTTGTTCAGACGTCCAGGGCTAATTCTATTTCAGATGATAAAAATCTACCTGTTTCCGCTGAAAAACCCTTCAGGGGATCGTTTGCAACAGTTTAGCACCATCTTTGAATGAATTGCAGAACGTCAGATTTTTGCTGAAATTGTGACCGCGCGGCTTAGGGATTTTTTCAAAAAAAGTTTTTCCGACGTCGAGGGCTAATTCTGTTTCCGATGATAAAAACCCACCTGATTCCACCGAAAAACCATTCAGGGGATGGTTTGCAACAGTTTAGCACCATCTTTGAATGAATTGCAGAACGTCAGATTTTTGCTGAAATTGTGACCGCGCGGCTTAGGGATTTTTTCAAAAAAAGTTGTTCAGACGTCGAGGGCTAATTCTGTTTCCGGTGATAAAAACTCACCTGTTTCCACTGAAAAACCTTTCAGGGGATCGTTTGCAACAGTTTGGCACCATTTCTGAGTGAATTGCAGAACGCCAGAAATTTTGAAGAAATTGTGACCGCGCGGCTTAGGTATTTTTTCAAAAAAAGTTGTTCAGAGGTCGAGGGCTAATTCTGTTTCCGATGATACAAACCCACCTGTTTCCACCGAAAAACCCTTCAGGGGATCGTTTGCAACAGTTTGGCACCATTTCTGAGTGAATTGCAGAACGTCAGAAATTTTGAAGAAATTGTGACCGCGCGGCTTAGGGATTTTTTCAAAAAAAGTTGTTCAGACGTCGAGGGCTAATTCTGTTTCCGATGATAAAAACCCTCCTGATTCCACCGGAAAACCCTTAAGGGGATCGTTTGCAACAGTTTAGCACCATTTTTGAGTGAATTGCATAACGCCAGAAATTTTGAAGAAATTGTGACCGCGCGGCTTAGGGATTTTTGCAAAAAAACTTGTAAAGAAGTTGAGGGCTAATTCTGTTTCCGATGATAAATACCCACCTGTTTCCACCAGAAAACCCTTCAGGGGATCGTTTGCAACAGTTTAGCACCATTTTTGAGTGAATTGCAGAACGCCAGAAATTTTGAAGAAATTGTGACCGCGCGGCTTAGGGATTTTTGCAAAAAAAGTTGTTAAGACGTCGAGGGCTAATTCTGTTTCTGATGATAAAAACCCACCTGATTCCACTGAAAAACCTTTCAGGGGATCCTTTTCAACAGTTCAGCACCATTTTTGAATGAATTGCAGAACGTCAGATTTTTGCTGAAATTGTGACCGCGCGGCTTAGGGATTTTTTCAAAAAAAGTTGTTTAGACGTCGAAAGCTAATTCTGTTTCCGGTGATAAAAATCCACCAGTTTCCACTGAAAAACCTTTCAGGGGATCGTTTGCAACAGTTTGGCACCATTTTTGAGTGAATTGCAGAACGCCAGAAATTTTGAAGAAATTGTGACCGCGCGGCTTAGGGATTTTTTCAAAAAAATTTATTCAGACGTTGAGGGCTAATTCGGTTTCCGATGATAAATACCCACCTGTTTCCACCGAAAAACCCTTCAGAGGATCGTTTGCAACAGTTTGGCACCATTTCTGAGTGAATTGCAGAACGTCAGAAATTTTGAAGAAATTGTGACCGCGCGGCTTAGGGATTTTTTCAAAAAAAGTTGTTCAGACGTCGAGGGCTAATTCTGTTTCCGATGATAAAAACCCTCCTGATTCCACCGGAAAACCCTTCAGGGGATCGTTTGCAACAGTTTGGCACCATTTTTGAGTGAATTGCAGAACGCCAGAAATTTTGAAGAAATTGTGACCGCGCGGCTTAGGGATTTTTGCAAAAAAAGTTGTTAAGACGTCGAGGGCTAATTCTGTTTCTGATGATAAAAACCCACCTGATTCCACTGAAAAACCTTTCAGGGGATCCTTTCAACAGTTCAGCACCATCTTTGACTGAATTGCAGAACGTCAGATTTTTGCTGAAATTGTGACCGCGCGGCTTACGGATTTTTTCAAAAAACGTTGTTCGGACGTCGAGGGCTAATTCTGTTTCCGGTGATAAAAACTCACCTGTTTCCACTGAAAAACCTTTCAGGGGATCGTTTGCAACAGTTTGGAACCATTTCTGAGTGAATTGCAGAACGTCAGAAATTTTGAAGAAATTGTGACCGCGCGGCTTAGGGATTTTTTCAAAAAAAGTTGTTCAGACGTCGAGGGCTAATTCTGTTTCCGATGATAAAAACCCACCTGTTTCCACTGAAAAACCTTTCAGGGGATCCTTTGCAACAGTTCAGCACCATTTTTGAGTGAATTGCAGAACGCCAGAAATTTTGAAGAAATTGTGACCGCGCGGCTTAGGGATTTTTGAAAAAAAAGTTGTTAAGACGTCGAGGGCTAATTCTGTTTCTGATGATAAAAACCCACCTGATTCCACCGAAAAACCTTTCAGGGGATCCTTTGCAACAGTTCAGGACCATTTTTGAATGAATTTCAGAACGTCAGATTTTTGCTGAAATTGTGACCGCGAGCCTTAGGGATTTTTTCAAAAAAAGTTGTTCAGACGTCGAGGGCTAATTCTGTTTCCGATGAAAAAAACCCACCTGATTCCACCGATAAACCCTTCAGGGGATCCTTTGCAACAGTTTAGCACCATCTTTGAATGAATTGCAGAACGTCAGTTTTTTGCTGAAATTGTGACAGCGCGGCTTAGGGATCTTTTCAAAAAAAGTTCTTCAGACGTCGAGGGCTAATTCTGTTTCCGATGATAAATACCCACCTGATTCCACTGAAAAACCTTTCAGGGGATCCTTTGCAACAGTTCAGCACCATTTTTGAATGAATTGCAGAACATCAGACGTCGAGGGCTAATTCTGCTTCCGATGATAAATACCCACCTGTTTCCAACGGAAAACCCTTCAGGGGATCGTTTGCAGCAGTTTAGCACCATTTTTGAGTGAATTGCAGAACGCCAGAAATTTTGAAGAAATTGTGACCGCGCGGCTTAGTGATTTTTGCAAAAAAAGTTGTTCAGACGTCGAGGGCTAATTCTGTTTCCGATGATAAATACCCACCTGTTTCCAACGAAAAACCCTTCAGGGCATCGTTTGCAACAGTTTAGCACCATTTTTGAGTGAATTGCAGAACACCAGAAATTTTGAAGAAATTGTGACCGCGCGGCTTAGGGATTTTTTCAAAAAAAGTTGTTCAGACGTCGATGGCTAATTCTGTTTCCGATGATACAAACCCACCTGTTTCCACTGAAAAACCTTTCAGGGGATCGTTTGCAAGAGTTTGGCACAATTTCTGAGTGAAGTGCTGAACATCAGAAATTTTGAAGAAATTGTGACCGCGCGGCTTAGGGATTTTTTCAAAAAAAGTTATTCAGACGTCGAGGGCTAATTCGGTTTCCGATGATAAATACCCACCTATTTCCAACCAAAAACTCTTCAGGGCATCGTTTGCAACTGTTCAGCACCATCTTTGAATGAATTGCAGAACGTCAGATTTTTGCTGAAATTGTGATCGCGCGGCTTAGGGATTTTTGCAAAAAAAGTTGTTAAGACGTCGAGTGCCAATTCTGTTTCTGATGATAAAAACCCTCCTGATTCCACTGGAAAACCTTTCAGGGGATCCTTTGCAACAGTTCAGCACCATTTTTGAATGAATTGCAGAACGTCAGATTTTTGCTGAAATTGTGACCGCGCGGCTTAGGGATTTTTTCAAAAAAAGTTGTTCAGACGTCGAGGGCTAATTCTGTTTCCGATGATAAAAATCCACCTGTTTCAACCGAAAAACCTTTCAGGGGATCGTTTGCAACAGTTTGGCACCATTTCTGAGTGAATTGCAGAACGCCAGAAATTTTGAAGAAATTGTGACCGCGCGGCTTAGGGATTTTTTCCAAAAAAGTTGTTCAGAGGTCGAGGGCTAATTCTGTTTCCGATGATAAATACCCACCTGTTTCCACCGAAAAACCCTTCAGGGGATCCTTTGCAACAGTTCAGCACCATTTTTGAATGAATTTCAGAACGTCAGATTTTTGCTGAAATTGTGACCGCGAGCCTTAGGGATTTTTTCAAAAAAAGTTGTTCAGACGTCGGGGGCTAATTCTGTTTCCGATGATAAAAACCCACCTGATTCCACCGAAAAACCCTTCAGGGGATGGTTTGCAACAGTTTAGCACCATCTTTGAATGAATTGCAGAACGTCAGATTTTTGCTGAAATTGTGACCGCGCGGCTTAGGGATTTTTTCAAAAAAAGTTGTTCAGAGGTCGAGGGCTAATTCTGTTTCCGATGATACAAACCCACCTGTTTCCACCGAAAAACCCTTCAGGGGATCGTTTGCAACAGTTTGGCACCATTTCTGAGTGAATTGCAGAACGTCAGAAATTTTGAAGAAATTGTGACCGCGCGGCTTAGGGATTTTTTCAAAAAAAGTTGTTCAGACGTCGAGGGCTAATTCTGTTTCCGATGATAAAAACCCTCCTGATTCCACCGGAAAACCCTTAAGGGGATCGTTTGCAACAGTTTAGCACCATTTTTGAGTGAATTGCATAACGCCAGAAATTTTGAAGAAATTGTGACTGCGCGGCTTAGGGATTTTTGCAAAAAAACTTGTAAAGAAGTTGAGGGCTAATTCTGTTTCCGATGATAAATACCCACCTGTTTCCACCAGAAAACCCTTCAGGGGATCGTTTGCAACAGTTTGGCACCATTTCTGAGTGAATTGCAGAACGTCAGAAATTTTGAAGAAATTGTGACCGCGCGGCTTAGGGATTTTTTCAAAAAAAGTTGTTCAGACGTCGAGGGCTAATTCTGTTTCCGATGATAAAAACCCTCCTGATTCCACCGGAAAACCCTTCAGGGGATCGTTTGCAACAGTTTAGCACCATTTTTGAGTGAATTGCATAACGCCAGAAATTTTGAAGAAATTGTGACCGCGCGGCTTAGGGATTTTTGCAAAAAAACTTGTAAAGAAGTTGAGGGCTAATTCGGTTTCCGATGATAAATACCCACCTGTTTCCACCGAAAAACCCTTCAGAGGATCGTTTGCAACAGTTTGGCACCATTTCTGAGTGAATTGCAGAACGTCAGAAATTTTGAAGAAATTGTGACCGCGCGGCTTAGGGATTTTTTCAAAAAAAGTTGTTCAGACGTCGAGGGCTAATTCTGTTTCCGATGATAAAAACCCTCCTGATTCCACCGGAAAACCCTTCAGGGGATCGTTTGCAACAGTTTGGCACCATTTTTGAGTGAATTGCAGAACGCCAAAAATTTTGAAGAAATTGTGACCGCGCGGCTTAGGGATTTTTGCAAAAAAAGTTGTTAAGACGTCGAGGGCTAATTCTGTTTCTGATGATAAAAACCCACCTGATTCCACTGAAAAACCTTTCAGGGGATCCTTTCAACAGTTCAGCACCATCTTTGACTGAATTGCAGAACGTCAGATTTTTGCTGAAATTGTGACCGCGCGGCTTACGGATTTTTTCAAAAAACGTTGTTCGGACGTCGAGGGCTAATTCTGTTTCCGGTGATAAAAACTCACCTGTTTCCACTGAAAAACCTTTCAGGGGATCGTTTGCAACAGTTTGGAACCATTTCTGAGTGAATTGCAGAACGTCAGAAATTTTGAAGAAATTGTGACCGCGCGGCTTAGGGATTTTTTCAAAAAAAGTTGTTCAGACGTCGAGGGCTAATTCTGTTTCCGATGATAAAAACCCACCTGTTTCCACTGAAAAACCTTTCAGGGGATCCTTTGCAACAGTTCAGCACCATTTTTGAGTGAATTGCAGAACGCCAGAAATTTTGAAGAAATTGTGACCGCGCGGGTTAGGGATTTTTGAAAAAAAAGTTGTTAAGACGTCGAGGGCTAATTCTGTTTCTGATGATAAAAACCCACCTGATTCCACTGAAAAACCTTTCAGGGGATCCTTTGCAACAGTTCAGGACCATTTTTGAATGAATTTCAGAACGTCAGATTTTTGCTGAAATTGTGACCGCGAGCCTTAGGGATTTTTTCAAAAAAAGTTGTTCAGACGTCGAGGGCTAATTCTGTTTCCGATGAAAAAAACCCACCTGATTCCACCGATAAACCCTTCAGGGGATCCTTTGCAACAGTTTAGCACCATCTTTGAATGAATTGCAGAACGTCAGTTTTTTGCTGAAATTGTGACAGCGCGGCTTAGGGATCTTTTCAAAAAAAGTTCTTCAGACGTCGAGGGCTAATTCTGTTTCCGATGATAAATACCCACCTGTTTCCACCGAAAAGCCCTTCAGGGGATCGTTTGCAACAGTTTAGCACCATCTTTGAATGAATTGCAAAACGTCAGAAATTTTGAAGAAATTGTGACCGCGCGGCTTAGGGATTTTTTCAAAAAAAGGTGTTCAGACGTCGGGGGCTAATTCTGTTTCCGATGATAAATACCCACCTGTTTCCACCGAAAAACCCTTCAGGGGATCCTTTGCAACAGTTTAGCACCATCTATGAATGAATTGCAGAACGTCAGATTTTTGCTGAAATTCTGACCGCTCGGCTTAGGGATTTTTTCAAAAAAAGTTATTCAGACGTCGAGGGCTAATTCTGTTCCCGATGATAAATACCCACCTGTTTCCACCGAAAAACCCTTCAGTGGATCGTTTGCAACAGTTTAGCAGCATCTTTGAATGAATTGCAGAACGTCAGAAATTTTGAAGAAATTGTGACCGCGCGGCTTAGGGATTTTTTCCAAAAAAGTTGTTCACACGTCAAGGGCTAATTCTGTTTCCGATGATAAAAACCCACCAGTTTCCACTGAAAAACCTTTCAGGGGATCGTTTGCAACAGTTTAGCACCATTTTTGAGTGAATTGCAGAACGCCAGAAATTTTGAAGAAATTGTGACCGCGCGGCTTAGGGATTTTTGCAAAAAAAGTTGTTATGACGTCGTGGGCTAATTCTGTTTCCGATGATAAATACCCACCTGTTTCCAACGAAAAACTCTTCAGGGCATTGTTTGCAACAGTTTAGCACCATCTTTGAATGAATTGCAGAACGTCAGATTTTTCCTGAAATTGTGACCGCGCGGCTTAGGGATTTTTGCAAAAAAGGTTGTTAAGACGTCGAGAGCTAATTCTGTTTCTGATGATAAAAACCCACCTGATTCCACTGAAAAACCTTTCAGGGGATCCTTTGCAACAGTTGAGCACCATTTTTGAATGAATTTCAGAACATCAGATTTTTGCTGAAATTGTGACCGCGCGACTTAGGGATTTTTTCAAGAAAAGTTGTTCAGAGGTCGAGGGCTAATTCTGTTTCCGATGATAAAAATCCATCTGTTTCCACCGAAAAACCTTTCAGGGGATCGTTTGCAACAGTTTGGCACCATTTCTGAGTGAATTGCAGAACGTCAGAAATTTTGAAGAAATTGTGACCGCGCGGCTTAGGGATTTTTTCAAAAAAAGTTGTTCAGACGTCGAGGGCTAATTCTGTTTCCGGTGATAAAACCTCACCTGTTTCCACTGAAAAACCTTTCAGGGGATCGTTTGCAACAGTTCAGCACCATTTCTGAGTGAATTGCAGAACGCCAGAAATTTTGAAGAAATTGTGACCGCGCAGCTTAGGGATTTTTTCAAAAAAAGTTGTTCAGACGTCGAGGGCTAATTCGGTTTCCGATGATAAAAATCCACCTGTTTCCACCAAAAAACCCTTCAGGGGATCTTTTGCATAGTTTAGTGCCATCTTTGAATGAATTGCAGAACGTCAGATTTTTGCTGAAATTGTGACCGCGTGGCTTAGGGATTTTTCCAAAAAAAGTTGTTCAGACGTCGAGGGCTAATTTTGTTTCCGGTGATAAAAACTCACCTGTTTCCACTGAAAAACCTTTCAGGGGATCGTTTGCAACAGTTTGGCACCATTTCTGAGTGAATTGCAGAACGTCAGAAATTTTGAAGAAATTGTGACCACGCAACTTAGGGATTTTTTCAAAAAAAGTTGTTCAGACGTCGAGGGCTAATTCTGTTTCCGATGATAAATTCCCACCTGTTTCCAACGAAAAAACCTTCAGGTCATCGTTTGCAACAGTTTAGCACCATTTTTCAGTGAATTGCAGAACGCCATAAATTTTGAAGAAATTGTGACCGCGCGGCTTAGGGATTTTTTCAAAAAAAGTTGTTCAGACGTCGAGGGCTAATTCTGCTTCCGATGATAAATACCCACCTGTTTCCACTGGAAAACCTTTCAGGGGATCCTTTGCAACAGTTCAGCACCATTTTTGAATCAATTGCAGGACATCAGATTTTTGCTGAAATTGTGACCGCGAGCCTTAGGGATTTTTTCAAAAAAAGTTATTCAGACGTCGAGGGCTAATTCGGTTTCCGATGATAAATACCCACCTGTTTCCAACGAAAAACCCTTAAGGGCATCGTTTGCAACAGTTTAGCACCATTTTGGAGTGAATTGCAGAACGCCAGAAATTTTGAAGAAATTGTGACCGCGCGGCTTAGGGATTTTTTCAAAAAAAGTTGTTCAGACGTCTTGGGCTAATTCTGTTTCCGATGATAAAAACCCACCTGTTTCCACTGAAAAACCTTTCAGGTGATCCTTTGCAACAGTTCAGCACCATTTTTGAATGAATTGCAGAACAGCAGATTTTTGCTGAAATTGTGACCGCGAGCCTTAGGGATTTTTTCAAAAAAAAGTTCTTCAGACGTCGAGGGCTAATTCTGTTTCCAATGATAAATACCCACCTGTTTCCACCGAAAAACCCTTCAGGGGATCCGTTGCAACAGTTTAGCACCATCTTTGAATGAATTGCAGAACGTCAGATTTTTGCTGAAATTGTGACCGCGCGGCTTAGGCATTTTTTCAAAAAAAGTTGTTCAGACGTCGAGGGCTAATTCTGTTTCCGATGATAAATACCCACCTGTTTCCACCGAAAAACACTTCAGGGGATCCTTTGCAACAGTTTAGCACCACCTTTGAATGAATTGCAGAACGTCAGAAATTTTGAAGAAATTGTGACCGCGCGGCTTAGGGATTTTTTCCTATAAAGTTGTTCAGACGTCGTGGGCTAATTATGTTTCTGATGATAAAAACCCACCTGATTCCACTGAAAAACCTTTCAGGGGATCCTCTGCAACAGTTCAGCACCATTTTTGAATGAATTGCAGAACGTCAGATATTTGCTGAAATTGTGACCACGCGCCTAAGGGATTTTTTCAAAAAAAGTTGTTCAGAGGTCGAGGGCTAATTCTGTTTCCGATGATAAAAATCCACCTGTTTCCACCGAAAAACCCTTCAGGGGATGGTTTGCAACAGTTTAGCACCATCTTTGAATGAATTGCAGAACGTCAGATTTTTGCTGAAATTGTGACCACGCGCCTTAGGGATTTTTTCAAGAAAGGTTGTTCAGAGGTCGAGGGCTAATTCTGTTTCCGATGATAAAAATCCACCTGTTTCCACCGAAAAACCTTTCAGGGGATCGTTTGCAACAGTTTGGCACCATTTCTGAGTGAATTGCAGAACGTCAGAAATTTTGAACAAATTGTGACCGCGCGGCTTAGGGATTTTTTCAAAAAAAGTTGTTCAGACGTCGAGGGCTAATTCGGGTTCCGATGATAAATACCCACCTGTTTCCACCAAAAAACCCTTCAGGGGATCTTTTGCAACAGTTTAGTGCCATCTTTGAATGAATTGCAGAACGTCAGATTTTTGCTGAAATTGTGACCGCGTGGCTTAGGGATTTTTTCAAAAAAAGTTGTTCAGAGGTCGAGGGCTAATTCTGTTTCCGATGATAAATACCCACCTGTTTCCACCAATAAACCCTTCAGGGGATCTTTTGCAACAGTTTAGTGCCATCTTTGAATGAATTGCAGAACGTCAGAAATTTTGAAGAAATTGTGACCGCGCAACTTAGGGATTTTTTCAAAAAAAGTTGTTCAGACGTCGAGCGCTAATTCTGTTTCCGATGATAAATTCCCACCTGTTTCCAACGAAAAAACCTTCAGGTCATCGTTTGCAACAGTTTAGCACCATTTTTGAGTGAATTGCAGAACGCCAGAAATTTTGAAGAAATTGTGACCGCGCGGCTTAGGGATTTTTTCAAAAAAAAGTTGTTCAGACGTCGAGGGCTAATTCTGCTTCCGATGATAAATACCCACCTGTTTCCACTGGAAAACCTTTCAGGGGATCCTTTGCAACAGTTCAGCACCATTTTTGAATAAATTGCAGGACATCAGATTTTTGCTGAAATTGTGACCGCGAGCCTTAGAGATTTTTTCAAAAAAAGTTGTTAAGACGTCGAGGGCTAATTCTGTTTCCGATGATAAATACCCACCTGTTTCCAACGAAAAACCCTTCAGGGCATCGTTTGCAACAGTTTAGCACCATTTTGGAGTGAATTGCAGAACGCCAGAAATTTTGAAGAAATTGTGACCGCGCGGCTTAGGGATTTTTTCAAAAAAAGTTGTTCAGACGTCGATGGCTAATTCTGTTTCCGATGATACAAACCCACCTGTTTCCACTGAAAAACCTTTCAGGGGATCGTTTGCAACAGTTTGGCACCATTTCTGAGTGAATTGCAGAACGTCAGAAATTTTGAAGAAATTGTGACCGCGAGCCTTAGGGATTTTTTGAAAAAAAATTATTCAGACGTCGAGGGCTAATTCGGTTTCCGATGATAAATACCCACCTGTTTCGAATGAAAAACCCTTCAGGGCATCGTTTGCAACAGTTTAGCACCATTTTGGAGTGAATTGCAGAACGCCAGAAATTTTGAAGAAATTGTGACCGCGCGGCTTAGGGATTTTTTCAAAAAAAGTTGTTCAGAGGTCGAGGGCTAATTCTGTTTCCGATGATACAAACCCACCTGTTTCCACTGAAAAACCTTTCAGGGCATCGTTTGCAACAGTTTAGCGCCATCTTTGAATGAATTGCAGAACGTCAGATTTTTGCTGAAATTGTGACCGCGCGGCTTAGGGATTTGTTCAAAAAAAGTTGTTCCGACGTCGAGGGCTAATTCTGTTTCCGATGATAAAAACCCACCTGTTTCCACCGAAAAACCCTTCAGGGGATCGTTTGCAGCAGTTTGGCACCATCTCTGAGTGAATTGCAGAACGTCAGAAATTTTGAAGAAATTGTGACCGCGCGGCTTAGGGATTTTTTCAAAAAAAGTTGTTCAGACGTCGAGGGCTAATTCTGTTTCCGATGATAAATACCCACCTGTTTCCACCGAAAAACCCTTCAGGGGATCCTTTGCAACAGTTTAGCACCATCTTTGAATGAATTGCAGAACGTCAGATTTTTGCTGAAATTGTGACCGCGCTGCTTAGGGATTTTTTCAAAAAAAGTTGTTCAGACGTCGAGGGCTAATTCTGTTTCCGGTGATAAAAACTCACCTGTTTCCACTGAAAAACCTTTCAGGGGATCGTTTGCAACAGTTTGGCACCATTTCTGAGTGAATTGCAGAACGTCAGAAATTTTGAAGAAATTGTGACCGCTCGGCTTAGGGATTTTTTCAAAAAAAGTTGTTCAGACGTCGAGGGCTAATTCTGTTTCCGATGATAAATTCCCACCTGTTTCCAACGAAAAAACCTTCAGGTCATCGTTTGCAACAGTTTAGCACCATTTTTGAGTGAATTGCAGAACGCCAGAAATTTTGAAGAAATTGTGACCGCGCGGCTTAGGGATTTTTTCAAAAAAAGTTGTTCAGACGTCGTGGGCTAATTCTGTTTCCGATGATAAAAAGCCACCTGATTCCACTGAAAAACCTTTCAGGGGATCCTTTGCAACAGGTCAGCAGCATTTTTGAATGAATTGCAGGACATCAGATTTTTGCTGAAATTGTGACCGCGCGGCTTAGGGATTTTTTCCAAAAAAGTTCTTCAGACGTCGAGGGCTAATTCTGCTTCCGATGATAAATACCCACCTGTTTCCACTGGAAAACCCGTCAGGGGATCGTTTGCAACTATTTAGCACCATTTTTGAGTGAATTGCAGAACGCCAGAAATTTTGAAGAAATTGTGACCGTCCGGCTTAGGGATTTTTGCAAAAAAAGTTGTTCAGACGTCGAGGGCTAATTCTGTTTCCGATGATAAATACCCACCTGTTTCCAACGAAAAACCCTTCAGGGGATCGTTTGCAACAGTTTAGTGCCATCTTTGAATGAATTGCAGAACGTCAGATTTTTGCTGAAATTGTGACCGCGAGCCTTAGGGATTTTTTGAAAAAAAATTGTTCAGACGTCGAGGGCTAATTCTGCTTCCGATGATAAATACCCACCTGTTTCCACTGGAAAACCCTTCAGGGGATCGTTTGCAACTATTTAGCACCATGTTTGAGTGAATTGCAGAACGCCAGAAATTTTGAAGAAATTGTGACCGTGCGGCTTAGGGATTTTTGCAAAAAAAGTTGTTCAGACGTCGAGGGCTAATTCTGCTTCCGATGATAAATACCCACCTGTTTCCACTGGAAAACCCTTCAGGGGATCGTTTGCAACTATTTAGCACCATGTTTGAGTGAATTGCAGAACGCCAGAAATTTTGAAGAAATTGTGACCGTGCGGCTTAGGCATTTTTGCAAAAAAAGTTGTTCAGACGTCGAGGGCTAATTCTGTTTCCGATCATAAATACCCACCTGTTTCCAACGCAAAACCCTTCAGGGGATCCTTTGCAACAGTTTAGCACCATCTTTGAATGAATTGCAGAACGTCAGATTTTTGCTGAAATTGTGACTTAGGGATTTTTTCAAAAAAAGTTGTTCAGACGTCGAGGGCTAATTCTGTTTCCGGTGATAAAAACTCACCTGTTTCCACTGAAAAACCTTTCAGGGGATCCTTTGCAACAGTTCAGCACCATTTTTGAGTGAATTGCAGAACGCCAGAAATTTTGAAGAAATTGTGACCGCGCGGCTTAGGGATTTTTTCAAAAAAAGTTGTTCAGACGTCGAGGGCTAATTCTGCTTCCGATGATAAATACCCACCTGTTTCCACTGGAAAACCTTTCAGGGGATCCTTTGCAACAGTTCAGCACCATTTTTGAATCAATTGCAGGACATCAGATTTTTGCTGAAATTGTGACCGCGAGCCTTAGGGATTTTTTCAAAAAAAGTTATTCAGACGTCGAGGGCTAATTCGGTTTCCGATGATAAATACCCACCTGTTTCCAACGAAAAACCCTTAAGGGCATCGTTTGCAACAGTTTAGCACCATTTTGGAGTGAATTGCAGAACGCCAGAAATTTTGAAGAAATTGTGACCGCGCGGCTTAGGGATTTTTTCAAAAAAAGTTGTTCAGACGTCTTGGGCTAATTCTGTTTCCGATGATAAAAACCCACCTGTTTCCACTGAAAAACCTTTCAGGTGATCCTTTGCAACAGTTCAGCACCATTTTTGAATGAATTGCAGAACAGCAGATTTTTGCTGAAATTGTGACCGCGAGCCTTAGGGATTTTTTCAAAAAAAAGTTCTTCAGACGTCGAGGGCTAATTCTGTTTCCAATGATAAATACCCACCTGTTTCCACCGAAAAACCCTTCAGGGGATCCGTTGCAACAGTTTAGCACCATCTTTGAATGAATTGCAGAACGTCAGATTTTTGCTGAAATTGTGACCGCGCGGCTTAGGCATTTTTTCAAAAAAAGTTGTTCAGACGTCGAGGGCTAATTCTGTTTCCGATGATAAATACCCACCTGTTTCCACCGAAAAACACTTCAGGGGATCCTTTGCAACAGTTTAGCACCACCTTTGAATGAATTGCAGAACGTCAGAAATTTTGAAGAAATTGTGACCGCGCGGCTTAGGGATTTTTTCCTATAAAGTTGTTCAGACGTCGTGGGCTAATTATGTTTCTGATGATAAAAACCCACCTGATTCCACTGAAAAACCTTTCAGGGGATCCTCTGCAACAGTTCAGCACCATTTTTGAATGAATTGCAGAACGTCAGATATTTGCTGAAATTGTGACCACGCGCCTAAGGGATTTTTTCAAAAAAAGTTGTTCAGAGGTCGAGGGCTAATTCTGTTTCCGATGATAAAAATCCACCTGTTTCCACCGAAAAACCCTTCAGGGGATGGTTTGCAACAGTTTAGCACCATCTTTGAATGAATTGCAGAACGTCAGATTTTTGCTGAAATTGTGACCACGCGCCTTAGGGATTTTTTCAAGAAAGGTTGTTCAGAGGTCGAGGGCTAATTCTGTTTCCGATGATAAAAATCCACCTGTTTCCACCGAAAAACCTTTCAGGGGATCGTTTGCAACAGTTTGGCACCATTTCTGAGTGAATTGCAGAACGTCAGAAATTTTGAACAAATTGTGACCGCGCGGCTTAGGGATTTTTTCAAAAAAAGTTGTTCAGACGTCGAGGGCTAATTCGGGTTCCGATGATAAATACCCACCTGTTTCCACCAAAAAACCCTTCAGGGGATCTTTTGCAACAGTTTAGTGCCATCTTTGAATGAATTGCAGAACGTCAGATTTTTGCTGAAATTGTGACCGCGTGGCTTAGGGATTTTTTCAAAAAAAGTTGTTCAGAGGTCGAGGGCTAATTCTGTTTCCGATGATAAATACCCACCTGTTTCCACCAATAAACCCTTCAGGGGATCTTTTGCAACAGTTTAGTGCCATCTTTGAATGAATTGCAGAACGTCAGAAATTTTGAAGAAATTGTGACCGCGCAACTTAGGGATTTTTTCAAAAAAAGTTGTTCAGACGTCGAGCGCTAATTCTGTTTCCGATGATAAATTCCCACCTGTTTCCAACGAAAAAACCTTCAGGTCATCGTTTGCAACAGTTTAGCACCATTTTTGAGTGAATTGCAGAACGCCAGAAATTTTGAAGAAATTGTGACCGCGCGGCTTAGGGATTTTTTCAAAAAAAAGTTGTTCAGACGTCGAGGGCTAATTCTGCTTCCGATGATAAATACCCACCTGTTTCCACTGGAAAACCTTTCAGGGGATCCTTTGCAACAGTTCAGCACCATTTTTGAATAAATTGCAGGACATCAGATTTTTGCTGAAATTGTGACCGCGAGCCTTAGAGATTTTTTCAAAAAAAGTTGTTAAGACGTCGAGGGCTAATTCTGTTTCCGATGATAAATACCCACCTGTTTCCAACGAAAAACCCTTCAGGGCATCGTTTGCAACAGTTTAGCACCATTTTGGAGTGAATTGCAGAACGCCAGAAATTTTGAAGAAATTGTGACCGCGCGGCTTAGGGATTTTTTCAAAAAAAGTTGTTCAGACGTCGATGGCTAATTCTGTTTCCGATGATACAAACCCACCTGTTTCCACTGAAAAACCTTTCAGGGGATCGTTTGCAACAGTTTGGCACCATTTCTGAGTGAATTGCAGAACGTCAGAAATTTTGAAGAAATTGTGACCGCGAGCCTTAGGGATTTTTTGAAAAAAAATTATTCAGACGTCGAGGGCTAATTCGGTTTCCGATGATAAATACCCACCTGTTTCGAATGAAAAACCCTTCAGGGCATCGTTTGCAACAGTTTAGCACCATTTTGGAGTGAATTGCAGAACGCCAGAAATTTTGAAGAAATTGTGACCGCGCGGCTTAGGGATTTTTTCAAAAAAAGTTGTTCAGAGGTCGAGGGCTAATTCTGTTTCCGATGATACAAACCCACCTGTTTCCACTGAAAAACCTTTCAGGGCATCGTTTGCAACAGTTTAGCGCCATCTTTGAATGAATTGCAGAACGTCAGATTTTTGCTGAAATTGTGACCGCGCGGCTTAGGGATTTGTTCAAAAAAAGTTGTTCCGACGTCGAGGGCTAATTCTGTTTCCGATGATAAAAACCCACCTGTTTCCACCGAAAAACCCTTCAGGGGATCGTTTGCAGCAGTTTGGCACCATCTCTGAGTGAATTGCAGAACGTCAGAAATTTTGAAGAAATTGTGACCGCGCGGCTTAGGGATTTTTTCAAAAAAAGTTGTTCAGACGTCGAGGGCTAATTCTGTTTCCGATGATAAATACCCACCTGTTTCCACCGAAAAACCCTTCAGGGGATCCTTTGCAACAGTTTAGCACCATCTTTGAATGAATTGCAGAACGTCAGATTTTTGCTGAAATTGTGACCGCGCTGCTTAGGGATTTTTTCAAAAAAAGTTGTTCAGACGTCGAGGGCTAATTCTGTTTCCGGTGATAAAAACTCACCTGTTTCCACTGAAAAACCTTTCAGGGGATCGTTTGCAACAGTTTGGCACCATTTCTGAGTGAATTGCAGAACGTCAGAAATTTTGAAGAAATTGTGACCGCTCGGCTTAGGGATTTTTTCAAAAAAAGTTGTTCAGACGTCGAGGGCTAATTCTGTTTCCGATGATAAATTCCCACCTGTTTCCAACGAAAAAACCTTCAGGTCATCGTTTGCAACAGTTTAGCACCATTTTTGAGTGAATTGCAGAACGCCAGAAATTTTGAAGAAATTGTGACCGCGCGGCTTAGGGATTTTTTCAAAAAAAGTTGTTCAGACGTCGTGGGCTAATTCTGTTTCCGATGATAAAAAGCCACCTGATTCCACTGAAAAACCTTTCAGGGGATCCTTTGCAACAGGTCAGCAGCATTTTTGAATGAATTGCAGGACATCAGATTTTTGCTGAAATTGTGACCGCGCGGCTTAGGGATTTTTTCCAAAAAAGTTCTTCAGACGTCGAGGGCTAATTCTGCTTCCGATGATAAATACCCACCTGTTTCCACTGGAAAACCCGTCAGGGGATCGTTTGCAACTATTTAGCACCATTTTTGAGTGAATTGCAGAACGCCAGAAATTTTGAAGAAATTGTGACCGTCCGGCTTAGGGATTTTTGCAAAAAAAGTTGTTCAGACGTCGAGGGCTAATTCTGTTTCCGATGATAAATACCCACCTGTTTCCAACGAAAAACCCTTCAGGGGATCGTTTGCAACAGTTTAGTGCCATCTTTGAATGAATTGCAGAACGTCAGATTTTTGCTGAAATTGTGACCGCGAGCCTTAGGGATTTTTTGAAAAAAAATTGTTCAGACGTCGAGGGCTAATTCTGCTTCCGATGATAAATACCCACCTGTTTCCACTGGAAAACCCTTCAGGGGATCGTTTGCAACTATTTAGCACCATGTTTGAGTGAATTGCAGAACGCCAGAAATTTTGAAGAAATTGTGACCGTGCGGCTTAGGGATTTTTGCAAAAAAAGTTGTTCAGACGTCGAGGGCTAATTCTGCTTCCGATGATAAATACCCACCTGTTTCCACTGGAAAACCCTTCAGGGGATCGTTTGCAACTATTTAGCACCATGTTTGAGTGAATTGCAGAACGCCAGAAATTTTGAAGAAATTGTGACCGTGCGGCTTAGGCATTTTTGCAAAAAAAGTTGTTCAGACGTCGAGGGCTAATTCTGTTTCCGATCATAAATACCCACCTGTTTCCAACGCAAAACCCTTCAGGGGATCCTTTGCAACAGTTTAGCACCATCTTTGAATGAATTGCAGAACGTCAGATTTTTGCTGAAATTGTGACTTAGGGATTTTTTCAAAAAAAGTTGTTCAGACGTCGAGGGCTAATTCTGTTTCCGGTGATAAAAACTCACCTGTTTCCACTGAAAAACCTTTCAGGGGATCGTTTGCAACAGTTTGGCACCATTTCTGAGTGAATTGCAGAACGTCAGAAATTTTGAAGAAATTGTGACCGCGCGGCTTAGGGATTTTTTCAAAAAAAGTTGTTCAGACGTCGATGGCTAATTCTGTTTCCGATGATAAATACCCACCTGTTTCCACCGAAAAACCCTTCAGGGGATCCTTTGCAACAGATTAGCACCATCTTTGAATGAATTGCAGAACGTCAGATTTTTGCTGAAATTGTGACCGCGCGGCTTAGGGATTTTTTCACAAAAAGTTGTTCAGACGTCGAGGGCTAATTCTGTTTCCGGTGATAAAAACTCACCTGTTTCCACTGAAAAACCTTTCAGGGGATCGTTTGCAACAGTTTGGCACCATTTCTGAGTGAATTGCAGAACGTCAGAAATTTTGAAGAAATTGTGACCGCGCGGCTTAGGGATTTTTTCAAAAAAGTTGTTCAGACGTCGAGGGCTAATTCTGTTTCCGATGATAAATTCCTACCTGTTTCCAACGAAAAAACCTTCTGTCATCGTTTGCAACAGTTTAGCACCATTTTTGAGTGAATTGCAGAACGCCAGAAATTTTGAAGAAATTGTGACCGCGCGGCTTAGGGATTTTTTCAAAAAAAGTTGTTCAGACGTCGTGGGCTAATTCTGTTTCAGATGATAAAAAGCCACCTGATTCCACTGAAAAACCTTTCAGGTGATCCTTTGCAACAGTTCAGCACCATTTTTGAATGTATTGCAGGACATCAGATTTTTGCTGAAATTGTGATCGCGAGCCTTAGGGATTTTTTGAAAAAAAATTGTTCAGACGTCGAGGGCTAATTCTGCTTCCGATGATAAATACCCACCTGTTTCCACTGGAAAACCCTTCAGGGGATCGTTTGCAACTATTTAGCACCATGTTTGAGTGAATTGCAGAACGCCAGAAATTTTGAAGAAATTGTGACCGTGCGGCTTAGGGATTTTTGCAAAAAAAGTTGTTCAGACGTCGAGGGCTAATTCTGCTTCCGATGATAAATAGCCACCTGTTTCCACTGGAAAACCCTTCAGGGGATCGTTTGCAACTATTTAGCACCATGTTTGAGTGAATTGCAGAACGCCAGAAATTTTGAAGAAATTGTGACCGTGCGGCTTAGGCATTTTTGCAAAAAAAGTTGTTCAGACGTCGAGGGCTAATTCTGTGTCCGATCATAAATACCCTCCTGTTTCCAACGCAAAACCCTTCAGGGGATCCTTTGCAACAGTTTAGCACCATCTTTGAATGAATTGCAGAACGTCAGATTTTTGCTGAAATTGTGACTTAGGGATTTTTTCAAAAAAAGTTGTTCAGACGTCGAGGGCTAATTCTGTTTCCGGTGATAAAAACTCACCTGTTTCCACTGAAAAACCTTTCAGGGGATCGTTTGCAACAGTTTGGCACCATTTCTGAGTGAATTGCAGAACGTCAGAAATTTTGAAGAAATTGTGACCGCGCGGCTTAGGGATTTTTTCAAAAAAAGTTGTTCAGACGTCGATGGCTAATTCTGTTTCCGATGATAAATACCCACCTGTTTCCACCGAAAAACCCTTCAGGGGATCCTTTGCAACAGTTTAGCACCATCTTTGAATGAATTGCAGAACGTCAGATTTTTGCTGAAATTGTGACCGCGCGGCTTAGGGATTTTTTCAAAAAAAGTTGTTCAGACGTCGAGGGCTAATTCTGTTTCCGGTGATAAAAACTCACCTGTTTCCACTGAAAAACCTTTCAGGGGATCGTTTGTAACAGTTTGGCACCATTTCTGAGTGAATTGCAGAACGTCAGAAATTTTGAAGAAATTGTGACCGCGCGGCTTAGGGATTTTTTCAAAAAAGTTGTTCAGACGTCGAGGGCTAATTCTGTTTCCGATGATAAATTCCTACCTGTTTCCAACGAAAAAACCTTCTGTCATCGTTTGCAACAGTTTAGCACCATTTTTGAGTGAATTGCAGAACGCCAGAAATTTTGAAGAAATTGTGACCGCGCGGCTTAGGGATTTTTTCAAAAAAAGTTGTTCAGACGTCGTGGGCTAATTCTGTTTCCGATGATAAAAAGCCACCTGATTCCACTGAAAAACCTTTCAGGTGATCCTTTCCAACAGTTCAGCACCATTTTTGAATGAATTGCAGGACATCAGATTTTTGCTGAAATTGTGACCGCGAGCCTTAGGGATTTTTCCAAAAAAAGTTTTTCAGACGTCGAGGGCTAATTCTGCTTCCGATGATAAATACCCACCTGTTTCCACTGGAAAACCCTTCAGGGGATCGTTTGCAACTATTTAGCACCATGTTTGAGTGAATTGCAGAACGCCAGAAATTTTGAAGAAATTGTGACCGTGCGGCTTAGGGATTTTTGCAAAAAAAGTTGTTCAGACGTCGAGGGCTAATTCTGCTTCCGATGATAAATAGCCACCTGTTTCCACTGGAAAACCCTTCAGGGGATCGTTTGCAACTATTTAGCACCATGTTTGAGTGAATTGCAGAACGTCAGAAATTTTGAAGAAATTGTGACCGTGCGGCTTAGGGATTTTTGCAAAAAAAGTTGTTCAGACGTCGAGGGCTAATTCTGTTTCCGATCATAAATACCCACCTGTTTCCAACGCAAAACCCTTCAGGGGATCCTTTGCAACAGTTTAGCACCATCTTTGAATGAATTGCAGAACGTCAGATTTTTGCTGAAATTGTGACTTAGGGATTTTTTCAAAAAAAGTTGTTCAGACGTCGAGGGCTAATTCTGTTTCCGGTGATAAAAACTCACCTGTTTCCACTGAAAAACCTTTCAGGGGATCGTTTGCAACAGTTTGGCACCATTTCTGAGTGAATTGCAGAACGTCAGAAATTTTGAAGAAATTGTGACCGCGCGGCTTAGGGATTTTTTCAAAAAAAGTTGTTCAGACGTCGAGGGTTAATTCTGTTTCCGATGATAAATTCCCACCTGTTTCCAACGAAAAAACCTTCAGGTCATCGTTTGCAACAGTTTAGGACCATTTTTGAGTGAATTGCAGAACGCCAGAAATTTTGAAGAAATTGTGACCGCGAGCCTTAGGGATTTTTTCA
This sequence comes from Podarcis melisellensis, assembly GCF_964234715.1. NCBI lineage: Eukaryota > Metazoa > Chordata > Lepidosauria > Squamata > Lacertidae > Podarcis > Podarcis melisellensis. The sequence goes on along the minus strand of NW_028113158.1, from coordinate 960,536 downwards.
AAAAAAGTTGTTCAGACGTCGAGGGCTAATTCTGCTTACGATGATAAATACCCACCTGTTTCCACTGGAAAACCTTTCAGGGGATCCTTTGCAACAGTTCAGCACCATTTTTGAATGAATTGCAGGACATCAGATTTTTGCTGAAATTGTGACCGCGAGCCTTAAGGATTTTTTCAAAAAAAGTTGTTCAGACGTCGAGGGCTAATTCTGTTTCCGATGATAAATACCCACCTGTTTCCACTGAAAAACCCTTCAGGGGATCCTTTGCAACAGTTTAGCACCATCTTTGAATGAATTGCAGAACGTCAGATTTTTGCTGAAATTGTGACCGCGCGGCTTAGGGATTGTTTCAAAAAAAGTTGTTCAGACGTCGTGGGCTAATTCTGTTTCCGATGATAAAAACCCACCTGTTTCCACTGAAAAACCTTTCAGGGGATCGTTTGCAACAGTTTGGCACCATTTCTGAGTGAATTGCAGAACGTCAGAAATTTTGAAGAAATTGTGACCGCGAGCCTTAGGGATTTTTTCAAAAAAAGTTATTCAGACGTCGAGGGCTAATTCGGTTTCCAATGATAAATACCCACCTGTATCGAATGAAAAACCCTTCAGGGCATCGTTTGCAACAGTTTAGCACCATTTTGGAGTGAATTGCAGAACGCCAGAAATTTTGAAGAAATTGTGACCGCGCGGCTTAGGGATTTTTTCAAAAAAAGTTGTTCAGAGGTCGAGGGCTAATTCTGTTTCCGATGATACAAACCCACCTGTTTCCACTGAAAAACCTTTCAGGGGATCGTTTGCAACAGTTTAGCGCCATCTTTGAATGAATTGCAGAACGTCAGATTTTTGCTGAAATTGTGACCGCGCGGCTTTGGGATTTGTTCAAAAAAAGTTGTTCCGACGTCGAGGGCTAATTCTGTTTCCGATGATAAAAACCCACCTGTTTCCAACGAAAAACCCTTCAGGGGATCGTTTGCAACAGTTTAGCACCATCTTTGAATGAATTGCAGAACGTCAGATGTTTGCTGAAATTGTGACCGCGCTGCTTAGGGATTTTTTCAAAAAAAGTTGTTCAGACGTCGAGGGCTAATTCTGTTTCCGGTGATAAAAACTCACCTGTTTCCACTGAAAAACCTTTCAGGGGATCGTTTGCAACAGTTTGGCACCATTTCTGAGTGAATTGCAGAACGTCAGAAATTTTGAAGAAATTGTGACCGCGCGGCTTAGGGATTTTTTCAAAAAAAGTTGTTCAGACGTCGTGGGCTAATTCTGTTTCCGATGATAAAAAGCCACCTGATTCCACTGAAAAACCTTTCAGGGGATCATTTGCAACAGTTCAGCAGCATTTTTGAATGAATTGCAGGACATCAGATTTTTGCTGAAATTGTGACCGCACGGCTTAGGGATTTTTTCCTAAAAAGTTCTTCAGACGTCGAGGGCTAATTCTGCTTCCGATGATAAATACCCACCTGTTTCCAACGAAAAACCCGTCAGGGGATCGTTTGCAACTATTTAGCACCATGTTTGAGTGAATTGCAGAACGCCAGAAATTTTGAAGAAATTGTGACCGTCCGGCTTAGGGATTTTTGCAAAAAAAGTTGTTCAGACGTCGAGGGCTAATTCTGTTTCCGATGATAAATACCCACCTGTTTCCAACGAAAAACCCTTCAGGGGATCGTTTGCAACAGTTTAGTGCCATCTTTGAATGAATTGCAGAACGTCAGATTTTTGCTGAAATTGTGACCGCGCGGCTAAGGGATTTGTTCAAAAAAAGTTGTTCCGACGTCGAGGGCTAATTCGGTTTCCGATGATAAATACCCACCTGTTTCCAACGAAAAACCCTTCAGGGCATCGTTTGCAACAGTTTAGCACCATTTTGGAGTGAATTGCAGAACGCCAGAAATTTTGAAGAAATTGTGACCGCGCGGCTTAGGGATTTTTGCAAAAAAAGTTGTTCAGACGTCGATGGCTAATTCTGTTTCCGATGATAAATACCCACCTGTTTCCACTGAAAAACCCTTCAGGGGATCCTTTGCAACAGTTTAGCACCATCTTTGAATGAATTGCAGAACGTCAGATTTTTGCTGAAATTGTGACCGCGCGGCTTAGGGATATTTTCAAAAAAAGTTGTTCAGACGTCGAGGGCTAATTCTGTTTCCGGTGATAAAAACTCACCTGTTTCCACTGAAAAACCTTTCAGGGGATCGTTTGCAACAGTTTGGCACCATTTCTGAGTGAATTGCAGAACGTCAGAAATTTTGAAGAAATTGTGACCGCGCGGCTTAGGGATTTTTTCAAAAAAAGTTGTTCAGACGTCGAGGGCTAATTCTGTTTCCGATGATAAATTCCTACCTGTTTCCAACGAAAAAACCTTCTGTCATCGTTTGCAACAGTTTAGCACCATTTTTGAGTGAATTGCAGAACGCCAGAAATTTTGAAGAAATTGTGACCGCGCGGCTTAGGGATTTTTTCAAAAAAAGTTGTTCAGACGTCGTGGGCTAATTCTGTTTCCGATGATAAAAAGCCACCTGATTCCACTGAAAAACCTTTCAGGTGATCCTTTGCAACAGTTCAGCACCATTTTTGAATGAATTGCAGGACATCAGATTTTTGCTGAAATTGTGACCGCAAGCCTTAGGGATTTTTTGAAAAAAAATTGTTCAGACGTCGAGGGCTAATTCTGCTTCCGATGATAAATACCCACCTGTTTCCACTGGAAAACCCTTCAGGGGATCGTTTGCAACTATTTAGCACCATGTTTGAGTGAATTGCAGAACGCCAGAAATTTTGAAGAAATTGTGACCGTGCGGCTTAGGGATTTTTGCAAAAAAATTTGTTCAGACGTCGAGGGCTAATTCTGCTTCCGATGATAAATACCCACCTGTTTCCACTGGAAAACCCTTCAGGGGATCGTTTGCAACTATTTAGCACCATGTTTGAGTGAATTGCAGAACGCCAGAAATTTTGAAGAAATTGTGACCGTGCGGCTTAGGGATTTTTGCAAAAAAAGTTGTTCAGACGTCGAGGGCTAATTCTGTTTCCGATCATAAATACCCACCTGTTTCCAACGCAAAACCCTTCAGGGGATCCTTTGCAACAGTTTAGCACCATCTTTGAATGAATTGCAGAACGTCAGATTTTTGCTGAAATTGTGACTTAGGGATTTTTTCAAAAAAAGTTGTTCAGACGTCGAGGGCTAATTCTGTTTCCGGTGATAAAAACTCACCTGTTTCCACTGAAAAACCTTTCAGGGGATCGTTTGCAACAGTTTGGCACCATTTCTGAGTGAATTGCAGAACGTCAGAAATTTTGAAGAAATTGTGACCGCGCGGCTTAGGGATTTTTTCAAAAAAAGTTGTTCAGACGTCGAGGGTTAATTCTGTTTCCGATGATAAATTCCCACCTGTTTCCAACGAAAAAACCTTCAGGTCATCGTTTGCAACAGTTTAGCACCATTTTTGAGTGAATTGCAGAACGCCAGAAATTTTGAAGAAATTGTGACCGCGAGCCTTAGGGATTTTTTCAAAAAAAGTTGTTCAGACGTCGAGGGCTAATTCTGCTTACGATGATAAATACCCACCTGTTTCCACTGGAAAACCTTTCAGGGGATCCTTTGCAACAGTTCAGCACCATTTTTGAATGAATTGCAGGACATCAGATTTTTGCTGAAATTGTGACCGCGAGCCTTAAGGATTTTTTCCAAAAAAGTTGTTCAGACGTCGAGGGCTAATTCTGTTTCCGATGATAAATACCCACCTGTTTCCACTGAAAAACCCTTCAGGGGATCCTTTGCAACAGTTTAGCACCATATTTGAATGAATTGCAGAACGTCAGATTTTTGCTGAAATTGTGACCGCGCGGCTTAGGGATTTTTTCAAAAAAAGTTGTTCAGACGTCGAGGGCTAATTCCGTTTCCGATGATAAATACCCACCTGTTTCCACCGAAAAACCCTTCAGGGCATCGTTTGCAACAGTTTAGCACCATTTTGGAGTGAATTGCAGAACGCCAGAAATTTTGAAGAAATTGTGACCGCGCGGCTTAGGGATTTTTTCAAAAAAAGTTGTTCAGACGTCGTGGGCTAATTCTGTTTCCGATGATAAAAACCCACCTGATTCCACTGAAAAACCTTTCAGGGGATCCTTTGCAACAGTTCAGCACCATTTCTGAGTGAATTGCAGAACATCAGATTTTTGCTGAAATTGTGACCGCGCGGCTTAGGGATTTTTTCAAAAAAAGTTGTTCAGACCTCGAGGGCTAATTCTGCTTCCGATGATAAATACCCACCTGATTCCACTGGAAAACCCTTCAGGGGATTGTTTGCAACTATTTAGCACCATGTTTGAGTGAATTGCAGAACGCCAGAAATTTTGAAGAAATTGTGACCGTGCGGGTTAGGGATTTTTGCAAAAATTTGTTCAGACTTCGAGGGCTAATTCTGTTTCCGATGATAAATACCCACCTGATTCCACGGAAAAACCTTTCAGGGGATCCTTTGCAACAATTCAGCACCATTTTTGAATGAATTGCAGAACATCAGATTTTTGCTGAAATGGTGACCGCGCGGCTTAGGGATTTTTTCAAAAAAACTTGTTCAGAGGTCGAGGGCTAATTCTGTTTCCGATGATAAATACCCACCTGTTTCCAGCGAAAAACCCTTCAGGGGATCGTTTGCAACAGTTTAGCACCATCTTCAATGAATTGCAGAACGTCAGAAATTTTGAAGAAATTGTGACCGCGCGGCTTAGGGATATTTTCAGAAAAAGTTGTTCCGACGTCGAGGGCTAATTCTGTTTCCGATGATAAATACCCACCTGATTCCACTGAAAAACCTTTCAGGGGATCCTTTGCAACAGTTCAGCACCATTTTTGAGTGAATTGCAGAACATCAGATTTTTGCTGAAATTGTGACCGCGCGGCTTAGGGATTTTTTCAAAAAAAGTTGTTCCGACGTCGAGGGCTAATTCTGTTTCCTATGATAAAAACCCACCTGTTTCCACCGAAAAACCCTTCAGGGGATCGTTTGCAACAGCTTGGCACCATCTCTGAGTGAATTGCAGAACGTCAGAAATTTTGAAGAAATTGTGACCGCGCGGCTTAGGGTTTTTTTCAAAAAAAGTTGTTCAGACGTCGTGGGCTAATTCTGTTTCCGATGATACAAACCCACCTGTTTCCACTTAAAAACCTTTCAGGGGATCGTTTGCAACAGTTTGGCACCATTTTGGAGTGAATTGCAGAACGCCAGAAATTTTGAAGAAATTGTGACCGCGCGGCTTAGGGATTTTTTCAAAAAAAGTTGTTCAGACGTCGTGGGCTAATTCTGTTTCCGATGATAAAAACCCACCTGATTCCACCGAAAAACCTTCCAGGGGATCCTTTGCAACAGTTCAGCACCATTTTTGAATGAATTGCAGAACATCAGATTTTTGCTGAAATAGTGACGGCGCGGCTTAAGGATTTTTTCAAAAAAAGTTGTTCAGAGGTCAAGGGCTAATTCTGTTTCCGATGATAAATACCCACCTGTTTCCACCGAAAAACCTTTCCGGGGATCGTTTGCAACAGTTCGGCACCATTTCTGAGTGAATTGCAGAACGTCAGAAATTTTGAAGAAATTGTGACCGAGCGGCTTAGGGATTTTTTCAAAAAAAGTTGTTCAGAGGTCAAGGGCTAATTCGGTTTCCGATGATAAAAACCCACCTGATTCCACTGAAAAACATTTCAGGGGATCCTTTGCAACAGTTCAGCACCATTTTTGAATGAATTGCAGGACATCAGATTTTTGCTGAAATTGTGACCGCGCGGCTTAGGGATTTTTCCAAAAAAAGTTGTTCAGACTTCGAGGGCTAATTCTGTTTCCGGTGATAAAAACTCACCTGTTTCCACTGAAAAACCTTTCAGGGGATCGTTTGCAACAGTTTTCACCATTTCTGAGAGAATTGCAGAACGTCAGAAATTTTGAAGAAATTGTGACCGCGCGGCTTAGGGATTTTTTCAAAAAAAGTTGTTCAGACGTCGAGGGCTAATTCTGTTTCCGATGATAAAAACCCACCTGTTTCCACTGAAAAACCTTTCACGGGATCCTTTGCAACACTTCAGCACCATTTTTGAATGAATTGCAGAACGTCAGATTTTTGATGAAATTGTGACCGCGCGGCTTAGGGATTTTTGCAAAAAAAGTTGTTCAGACGTCGAGGGCTAATTCTGTTTCCGATGATAAAAACCCACGTGTTTTCCACCGAAAAACCCTTCAGGGGATCCTTTGCAACACTTCAGCACCATTTTTGAATGAATTGCAGAACGTCAGATTTTTGATGAAATTGTGATCGCGCGGCTTACGGATTTTTGCAAAAAAAGTTGCTCAGACGTCGAGGGCTAATTCTGTTTCCGATGATAAAAACCCACCTTTTTCCACTGAAAAACCCTTCAGGGGATCATTTGCAACTGTTTAGCACCATGTTTGAATGAATTGCAGAACGTCAGATTTTTGCTGAAATTGTGACCGCGCGGCTTAGGGATTTTTTCAAAAAAAGTTGTTCAGACGTCGAGGGCTAATTCTGCTTCCAATGATAAATACCCACCTGTTTCCACTGGAAAACCCTTCAGGGGATCGTTTGCAACTATTTAGCACCATGTTTGAGTGAATTGCAGAACGCCAGAAATTTTGAAGAAATTGTGACCGTGAGGCTTAGGGATTTTTGCAAAAATTTGTTCAGAGGTCGAGGGCTAATTCTGTTTCCGATGATAAATACCCACCTGTTTCCACCAAAAAACCCTTCAGGGGATCTTTTGCAACAGTTTAGTGCCATCTTTGAATGAATTGCACAAAGTCAGATTTTTTTTGAAATTGTGACCGCGCGGCTTAGGGATTTTTTCAAAAAAAGTTGTTCCGACGTCGAGGGCTAATTCTGTTTCCTATGATAAAAACCCACCTGTTTCCACCGAAAAACCCTTCAGGGGATCGTTTGCAACAGCTTGGCACCATCTCTGAGTGAATTGCAGAACGCCAGAAATTTTGAAGAAATTGTGACCGCGCGGCTTAGGGATTTTTTCAAAAAAAGTTGTTCAGACGTTGTGGGCTAATTCTGTTTCCGATGATAAAAACCCACCTGATTCCACTGAAAAACCTTTCAGGGGATCGTTTGCAACAGTTCAGCACCATTATTGAATGAATTGCAGAACATCAGATTTTTGCTGAAATTGTGACCGCGCGGCTTAGGGATTTTTTCAAAAAAAGTTGTTCAGAGGTCGAGGGCTAATTCTGTTTCCGATGATAAATACCCACCTGTTTCCACCGAAAAACCCTTCAGGGGATCTTTTGCAACAGTTTAGTGCCATCTTTGAATGAATTGCAGAAAGTCAGATTTTTGCTGAAATCGTGACCGCGCGGCTTAGGGATATTTTCAAAAAACGTTGTTCCGACGTCGAGGGCTAATTCTGTTTCCTATGATAAAAACCCACCTGTTTCCACCGAAAAACCCTTCAGGGGATCGTTTGCAACAGCTTGGCACCATCTCTGAGTGAATTGCAGAACGCCAGAAATTTTGAAGAAATTGTGACCGCGCGGCTTAGGGATTTTTTCAAAAAAAGTTGTTCAGACGTCATGGGCTAATTCTGTTTCCGATGATAAAAACCCACCTGTTTCCACCGAAAAACCCTTCAGGGGATCCTTTGCAACAGTTTAGCACCATTTTTGAATGAATTGCAGAACGTCAGATTTTTGCTGAAATTGTGACCGCGCGGCTTAGGGATTTTTTCAAAAAAAGTTGTTCATACGTCGAGGGCTAATTCTGTTTCCGATGATAAATACCCACCTGTTTCCACCGAAAAACCCTTCAGGGGATCGTTTGCAACAGTTTAGCACCATCTTTGAATGAATTGCAGAACGTCAGAAATTTTGAAGAAATGGTGACCGCGCGGCTTAGGGATTTTTTCAAAAAAAAGTTGTTCAGACGTCGTGGGCTAATTATGTTTCCGATGATAAAAACCCACCTGTTTCCACTGAAAAACCTTTCAGGGGATCCTTTGCAACAGTTCAGCACCATTTTTGAATGAATTGCAGAACGTCAGAACTTTTTTCAAAAAAAATTGTTAAGACGTCGAGGGCTAATTCTGTTCCCGGTTATAAAAACTCACCTGTTTCCACTGAAAAACCTTTCAGGGGATCGTTTGCAACAGTTTGGCACCATTTCTGAGTGAATTGCAGAACGTCAGAAATTTTGAAGAAATTGTGACCGCGCGGCTTAGGGATTTTTTCAAAAAAAGTTGTTCCGACGTCGAGGGCTAATTCTGTTTCCGATGATAAATACCCACCTGTTTCCAACGAAAAACCCTTCAGGGCATCGTTTGCAACAGTTTAGCACCATCTTTGAATGAATTGCAGAACGTCAGAAATTTTGATGAAATTGTGACCGTACGGCTTAGGGATTTTTCAAAAAAAGTTGTTCAGACGTCGTGGGCTAATTCTGTTTCCGATGATAAAAACCCACCTGATTCCACTGAAAAACCTTTCAGGGGATCCTTTGCAACAGTTCAGCACCATTTTTGAATGAATTGCAGAACATCAGATTTTTGCTGAAATTGTGACCACGCGGCTTAGGGATTTTTTCAAAAAAAGTTGTTCAGAGGTCGAGGGCTAATTCTGTTTCCGATGATAAATACCCACCTGTTTCCACCGAAAAACCCTTCAGGGGATCTTTTGCAACAGTTTAGTGCCATCTTTGAATGAATTGCAGAAAGTCAGATTTTTGCTGAAATTGTGACCGCGCGGCTTAGGGATTTTTTCAAAAAAAGTTGTTCCGACGTCGAGGGCTAATTCTGTTTCCGGTGATAAAAACTCACCTGTTTCCACTGAAAAACTTTTCAGGGGATAGTTTGCAACAGTTTGGCACCATTTCTGAGTGAATTGCAGAACGTCAGAAATTTTGAAGAAATTGTGACCGCGCGGCTTAGGGATATTTTCAGAAAAAGTTGTTCCGACGTCGAGGGCTAATTCTGTTTCCGATGATAAATACCCACCTGATTCCACTGAAAAACCTTTCAGGGGATCCTTTGCAACAGTTCAGCACCATTTTTGAGTGAATTGCAGAACATCAGTTTTTTGCTGAAATTGTGACCGCGCGGCTTAGGGATTTTTTCAAAAAAAGTTGTTCCGACGTCGAGGGCTAATTCTGTTTCCTATGATAAAAACCCACCTGTTTCCACCGAAAAACCCTTCAGGGGATCGTTTGCAACAGCTTGGCACCATCTCTGAGTGAACTGCAGAACGTCAGAAATTTTGAAGAAATTGTGACCGCGCGGCTTAGGGTTTTTTTCAAAAAAAGTTGTTCAGACGTCGTGGGCTAATTCTGTTTCCGATGATACAAACCCACCTGTTTCTACTTAAAAACCTTTCAGGGGATCGTTTGCAACAGTTTGGCACCATTTTGGAGTGAATTGCAGAACGCCAGAAATTTTGAAGAAATTGTGACCGCGCGGCTTAGGGATTTTTTCAAAAAAAGTTGTTCAGACGTCGTGGGCTAATTCTGTTTCCGATGATAAAAACCCACCTGATTCCACCGAAAAACCTTCCAGGGGATCCTTTGCAACAGTTCAGCACCATTTTTGAATGAATTGCAGAACATCAGATTTTTGCTGAAATAGTGACCGCGCGGCTTAGGGATTTTTTCAAAAAAAGTTGTTCAGAGGTCAAGGGCTAATTCTGTTTCCGATGATAAATACCCACCTGTTTCCACCGAAAAAACTTTCAGGGGATCGTTTGCAACAGTTCGGAACCATTTCTGAGTGAATTGCAGAACGTCAGAAATTTTGAAGAAATTGTGACCGCGCGGCTTAGGGATTTTTTCAAAAAAAGTTGTTCAGAGGTCAAGGGCTAATTCGGTTTCCGATGATAAAAACCCACCTGATTCCACTGAAAAACATTTCAGGGGATCCTTTGCAACAGTTCAGCACCATTTTTGAATGAATTGCAGGACATCAGATTTTTGCTGAAATTGTGACCGCGCGGCTTAGGGATTTTTCCAAAAAAAGTTGTTCAGACTTCGAGGGCTAATTCTGTTTCCGGTGATAAAAACTCACCTTTTTCCACTGAAAAACCTTTCAGGGGATCGTTTGCAACAGTTTTCACCATTTCTGAGAGAATTGCAGAACGTCAGAAATTTTGAAGAAATTGTGACCGCCCGGCTTAGGGATTTTTTCAAAAAAAGTTGTTCAGACGTCGAGGGCTAATTCTGTTTCCGATGATAAAAACCCACCTGTTTCCACTGAAAAACCTTTCACGGGATCCTTTGCAACACTTCAGCACCATTTTTTAATGAATTGCAGAACGTCAGTTTTCTGATGAAATTGTGACCGCGCGGCTTAGGGATTTTTGCAAAAAAAGTTGTTCAGACGTCGAGGGCTAATTCTGTTTCCGATGATAAAAACCCACCTGTTTTCCACCGAAAAACCCTTCAGGGGATCCTTTGCAACACTTCAGCACCATTTTTGAATGAATTGCAGAACGCCAGAAATTTTGAAGAAATTGTGACCGTGCGGCTTAGGGATTTTTGCAAAAATTTGTTCAGAGGTCGAGGGCTAATTCTGTTTCCGATGATAAATACCCACCTGTTTCCACCGAAAAACCCTTCAGGGGATCTTTTGAAACAGTTTAGTGCCATCTTTGAATGAATTGCACAAAGTCAGATTTTTTTTGAAATTGTGACCGCGCGGCTTAGGGATTTTTTCAAAAAAAGTTGTTCCGACGTCGAGGGCTAATTCTGTTTCCTATGATAAAAACCCACCTGTTTCCACCGAAAAACCCTTCAGGGGATCGTTTGCAACAGCTTGGCACCATCTCTGAGTGAATTGCAGAACGCCAGAAATTTTGAAGAAATTGTGACCGCGCGGCTTAGGGATTTTTTCAAAAAAAGTTGTTCAGACGTTGTGGGCTAATTCTGTTTCCGATGATAAAAACCCACCTGATTCCACTGAAAAACCTTTCAGGGGATCGTTTGCAACAGTTCAGCACCATTATTGAATGAATTGCAGAACATCAGATTTTTGCTGAAATTGTGACCGCGCGGCTTAGGGATTTTTTCAAAAAAAGTTGTTCAGAGGTCGAGGGCTAATTCTGTTTCCGATGATAAATACCCACCTGTTTCCACCGAAAAACCCTTCAGGGGATCTTTTGCAACAGTTTAGTGCCATCTTTGAATGAATTGCAGAAAGTCAGATTTTTGCCGAAATCGTGACCGCGCGGCTTAGGGATATTTTCAAAAAACGTTGTTCCGACGTCGAGGGCTAATTCTGTTTCCTATGATAAAAACCCACCTGTTTCCACCGAAAAACCCTTCAGGGGATCGTTTGCAACAGCTTGGCACCATCTCTGAGTGAATTGCAGAACGCCAGAAATTTTGAAGAAATTGTGACCGCGCGGCTTAGGGATTTTTTCAAAAAAAGTTGTTCAGACGTCATGGGCTAATTCTGTTTCCGATGATAAAAACCCAACTGATTTCACTGAAAAACCCTTCAGGGGATCCTTTGCAACAGTTTAGCACCATTTTTGAATGAATTGCAGAACGTCAGATTTTTGCTGAAATTGTGACCGCGCGGCTTAGGGATTTTTTCAAAAAAAGTTGTTCATACGTCGAGGGCTAATTCTGTTTCCGATGATAAATACCCACCTGTTTCCACCGAAAAACCCTTCAGGGGATCGTTTGCAACAGTTTAGCACCATCTTTGAATGAATTGCAGAACGTCAGAAATTTTGAAGAAATTGTGACCGCGCGGCTTAGGGATTTTTTCAAAAAAAAGTTGTTCAGACGTCGTGGGCTAATTATGTTTCCGATGATAAAAACCCACCTGTTTCCACTGAAAAACCTTTCAGGGGATCCTTTGCAACAGTTCAGCACCATTTTTGAATGAATTGCAGAACGTCAGAACTTTTTTCAAAAAAAATTTTTCAGACGTCGAGGGCTAATTCTGTTTCCGGTGATAAAAACCTCACCTGTTTCCACTGAAAAACCTTTCAGGGGATCGTTTGCAACAGTTTGGCACCATTTCTGAGTGAATTGCAGAACGTCAGAAATTTTGAAGAAATTGTGACCGCGCGGCTTAGGGATTTTTTCAAAAAAAGTTGTTCCGACGTCGAGGGCTAATTCTGTTTCCGATGATAAATACCCACCTGTTTCCAACGAAAAACCCTTCAGGGCATCGTTTGCAACAGTTTAGCACCATTTTTGAGTGAATTGCAGTTCGCCAGAAATTTTGAAGAAATTGTGACCGCGCGGCTTAGGGATTTTTTCAAAAAAAGTTGTTCAGACGTCGTGGGCTAATTCTGTTTCCGATGATAAAAACCCACCTGATTCCACTGAAAAACCTTTCAGGGGATCCTTTGCAACAGTTCAGCACCATTTTTGAATGAATTGCAGAACATCAGATTTTTGCTGAAATTGTGACGGCGCGGCTTAGGGATTTTTTCAAAAAAAGTTGTTCAGAGGTCGAGGGCTAATTCTGTTTCCGATGATAAATACCCACCTGTTTCCACCGAAAAACCCTTCAGGGGATCTTTTGCAACAGTTTAGTGCCATCTTTGAATGAATTGCAGAAAGTCAGATTTTTGCTGAAATTGTGACCGCGCGGCTTAGGGATTTTTTCAAAAAAAGTTGTTCCGACGTCGAGGGCTAATTCTGTTTCCTATGATAAAAACCCACATGTTTCCACCGAAAAGCCCTTCAGGGGATCGTTTGCAACAGTTCGGCACCATTTTTGAGTGAATTGCAGTTCGCCAGAAATTTTGAAGAAATTGTGACCGCGCGGCTTAGGGATTTTCTCAAAAAAAGTTGTTCAGACGTCGTGGGCTAATTCTGTTTTTGATGATAAAACCCCACCTGATTCCACCGAAAAACCTTTCAGGGGATCCTTTGCAACAGTTCAGCACCATTTTTGAATGAATTGCAGAACATCAGATTTTTGCTGAAATTGTGACCGCGCGGCTTAGGGATTTTTTCAAAAAAAATTTGTTCAGAGGTCGAGGGCTAATTCTGTTTCCGATGATAAATACCGACCTGTTTCCACCAAAAAACCCTTCAGGGGATCTTTTGCAACAGTTTAGTGCCATCTTTGAATGAATTGCAGAAAGTCAGATTTTTGCTGAAATTATGACCGCGCGGCTTAGGGATTTTTTCAAAAAAAGTTGTTCAGACCTCGCGGGCTAATTATGTTTCCGATGATAAAAACCCACCTGTTTCCACTGAAAAACCTTTCAGGGGATCCTTTGCAACAGTTTAGCACCATTTTTGAGTGAGTTGCAGAACGCCAGAAATTTTGAAGAAATTGTGACCGCGCGGCTTAGGGATTTTTTCAAAAAACGTTGTTCAGAGGTCGAGGGCTAATTCTGTTTCCGATGATACAAACCCACCTGTTTCCACTGAAAAACCTTTCAGGGGATCGTTTGCAACAGTTTGGCACCATTTCTGAGTGAATTGCAGAACGTCAGAAATTTTGAAGAAATTGTGACCGCGCGGCTTAGGGATTTTTTCAAAAAAAGTTATTCAGACGTCGAGGGCTAATTCGGTTTCCGATGATAAATACCCACCTGTTTCCAACGAAAAACCCTTCAGGGCATCGTTTGCAACAATTTAGCACCATTTTGGAGTGAATTGCAGAACGCCAGAAATTTTGCTGAAATTGTGACCGCGCGGCTTAGGGATTTTTTCCAAAAAAGTTGTTCAGAAGTCGAGGGCTAATTCTGTTTCAGGTGATACAAACCCACCTGTTTCCACTGAAAAACCTTTCAGGGGATCGTTTGCAACAGTTTGGCACCATTTCTGAGTGAATTGCAGAACGCCAGAAATTTTGAAGAAATTGTGACCGCGCGGCTTAGGGATTTTTTCAAAAAAAGTTATTCAGACGTCGAGGGCTAATTCGGTTTCCGATGATAAATACCCACCTGTTTCCAACGAAAAACCCTTCAGGGCATCGTTTGCAACAGTTTAGCACCATTTTGGAGTGAATTGCAGAACGCTAGAAATTTTGCTGAAATTGTGACCGCGCGGCTTAGGGATTTTTTCAAAAAAAGTTGTTCAGAAGTCGAGGGCTAATTCTGTTTCCGATGATAAATACCCACCTGTTTCCACCGAAAAACCCTTCGGGGGATCTTTTGCAACAGTTTAGTGCCATCTTTGAATAAATTGCAGAAAGTCAGATTTTTGCTGAAATTTTGACTTAGGGATTTTTTCAAAAAAAGTTGTTCCGACGTCGAGGGCTAATTCTGTTTCCTATGATAAAAACCCACCTGTTTCCTCCGAAAAACCCTTCAGTGGATCGTTTGCAACAGTTTGGCACCATCTCTGAGTGAATTGCAGAACGCCAGAAATTTTGAAGAAATTGTGACCGCGCGGCTTAGGGATTTTTTCAAAAAAAGTTGTTCAGACGTCGAGGGCTAATTCTGTTTCCGATGATAAAAACCCACCTGATTCCACAGAAAAACCTTTCAGGGGATCCTTTGCAACAGTTCAGCACCATTTTTGAATGAATTGCAGAACATCAGATTTTTGCTGAAATTGTGACCGCGCGGCTTAGGGATTTTTTCAAAAAAAGTTGTTCAGACGTCGAGGGCTAATTCTATTTCTGATGATAAATACCCACCTGTTTCCACCGAAAAACCCTTCAGGGGATCGTTTGCAACAGTTTAGCACCATCTTTGAGTGAATTGCAGAACGCCAGAAATGTTGAAGAAATTGTGACCGCGCGGCTTAGGGATTTTTGCAAAAAAAGTTGTTCCGCCGTCGAAGGCTAATTCTGTTTCCGATGATAAATACCCACCTGTTTCCACCGAAAAACCCTTCAGGGGATCGTTTGCAACAGTTTAGCACCATCTTTGAATGAATTGCAGAACGTCAGAAATTTTGATGAAATTGTGACCGCACGGCTTAGGGATTTTTCAAAAAAAGTTGTTCAGACGTCGTGGGCTAATTCTGTTTCCGATGATAAAAACCCACCTGATTCCACTGAAAAACCTTTCAGGGGATCCTTTGCAACAGTTCAGCACCATTTTTGAATCAATTGCAGAACATCAGATTTTTGCTGAAATTGTGACCACGCGGCTTAGGGATTTTTTCAAAAAAAGTTGTTCAGAGGTCGAGGGCTAATTCTGTTTCCGATGATAAATACCCACCTGTTTCCAGCGAAAAACCCTTCAGGGGATCTTTTGCAACAGTTTAGTGCCATCTTTGAATGAATTGCAGAAAGTCAGATTTTTGCTGAAATTGTGACCGCGCGCCTTAGGGATTTTTTCAAGAAAAGTTGTTCCGACGTCGAGGGCTAAATCTGTTTCCTATGATAAAAACCCACCTGTTTCCACCGAAAAACCCTTCAGGGGATCGTTTGCAACAGTTTGGCACCATCTCTGAGTGAATTGCAGAACGCCAGAAATTTTGAAGAAATTGTGACCGCGCGGCTTAGGGATTTTTTCAAAAAAAGTTGTTTAGACGTCGTGGGCTAATTCTGTTTCCGATGATAAAACCCCACCTGATTCCACTGAAAAACCTTTCAGGGGATCCTTTGCAACAGTTCAGCACCATTTTTGAATGAATTGCAGAACATCAGATTTTTGCTGAAATTGTGACCGCAAGGGATTTTTTCAAAAAAAGTTGTTCAGAGGTCGAGGGCTAATTCTATTTCCGATGATAAATACCCACCTGTTTCCACCGAAAAACCTTTCAGGGGATCCTTTGCAACAGTTCAGCACCATTTTTGAATGAATTGCAGAACATCAGATTTTTGCTGAAATTGTGACCGCGCGGCTTAGGGATTTTTTCAAAAAAAGTTGTTCAGAGGTCGAGGGCTAATTCTGTTTCCGATGATAAATACCGACCTGTTTCCACCAAAAAACCCTTCAGGGGATCTTTTGCAACAGTTTAGTGCCATCTTTGAATGAATTGCAGAAAGTCAGATTTTTGCTGAAATTATGACCGCGCGGCTTAGGGATTTTTTCAAAAAAAGGAGTTCAGACCTCGTGGGCTAATTATGTTTCCGATGATAAAAACCCACCTGTTTCCACTGAAAAACCTTTCAGGGTATCCTTTGCAACAGTTCAGCACCATTTTTGAATGAATTGCAGAACGTCAGAACTTTTTTCAAAAAAAGTTGTTCAGACGTCGAGGGCTAATTCTGTTTCCGGTGATAAAAACTCACCTGTTTCCACTGAAAAACCTTTCAGGGGATAGTTTGCAACAGTTTGGCACCATTTCTGAGTGAATTGCAGAACGTCAGAAATTTTGAAGATATTGTGACCGCGCGGCTTAGGGATTTTTTCAAAAAAAGTTGTTCATACGTCGAGGGCTAATTCTGTTTCCGATGATAAAAACCCACCTGATTCCACTGAAAAACCTTTTAGGGGATCCTTCGTAACAGTTCAGCACCATTTTTGAATGAATTGCAGAACGTCAGATTTTTGCTGAAATTGTGACCGCGCGGCTTAGGGATTTTTTCAAAAAAAGTTGTTCAGACGTCGAGGGCTAATTCTGTTTCCGATGATAAATACCCACCTGTTTCCAACGAAAAAACCTTCAGGGCATCGTTTGCAACAGTTTAGCACCATTTTTGAGTGAATTGCAGAACGCCAGAAATTTTGCTGAAATTGTGACCGCGCGGCTTAGGGATTTTTTCAAAAAAAGTTGTTCAGACGTCGAGGGCTAATTCTGTTTCCGATGATAAAAACCCACCTGATTCCACAGAAAAACCTTTCAGGGGATCCTTTGCAACAGTTCAGCACCATTTTTGAATGAATTGCAGAACGTCAGATTTTTGCTGAAATTGTGACCGCGCGGCTTAGGGATTTTTTCAAAAAAAAGTTGTTCAGACGTCGTGGGCTAATTATGTTTCCGATGATAAAAACCCACCTGTTTCCACGGAAAAGCCTTTCAGGGGATCCTTTGCAACAGTTCAGCACCATCTTTGAGTGAATTGCAGAACGCCAGAAATGTTGAAGAAATTGTGACCGCGCGGCTTAGGGATTTTTGCAAAAAAAGTTGTTCCGACGTCGAGGGCTAATTCTGTTTCCGATGATAAATACCCACCGGTTTCCACCGAAAAACCCTTCAGGGGATCGTTTGCAACAGTTTAGCACCATCTTTGAATGAATTGCAGAACGTCAGAAATTTTGATGAAATTGTGACCGCACGGCTTAGGGATTTTTCAAAAAAAGTTGTTCAGACGTCGTGGGCTAATTCTGTTTCCGATGATAAAAACCCACCTGATTCCACTGAAAAACCTTTCAGGGGATCCTTTGCAACAGTTCAGCACCATTTTTGAATGAATTGCAGAACATCAGATTTTTGCTGAAATTGTGACCGCAGGGGATTTTTTCAAAAAAAGTTGTTCAGAGGTCGAGGTCTAATTCTGTTTCCGATGATAAATACCCACCTGTTTCCACCGAAAAACCCTTCAGGGGATCTTTTGCAACAGTTTAGTGCCATCTTTGAATGAATTGCAGAAAGTCAGATTTTTGCTGAAATTGTGACCGCGCGGCTTAGGGATTTTTTCAAAAAAAGTTGTTCATACGTCGTGGGTAATTATGTTTCCGATGATAAAAACCCACCTGTTTCCACTGAAAAACCTATCAGGGGATCCTTTGCAACAGTTCAGCACCATTTTTGAATGAATTGTAGAACATCAGAACTTTTTTCAAAAAAAATTGTTCAGACGTCGAGGGCTAATTCTGTTTCCGGTGATAAAAACTCACCTGTTTCCACTGAAAAACCTTTCAGGGGATCGTTTGCAACAGTTTGGCACCATTTCTGAGTGAATTGCAGAACGTCAGAAATTTTGAAGAAATTGTGACCGCGCGGCTTAGGTATTTTTTCAAAAAAAGTTGTTCCGACGTCGAGGGCTAATTCTGTTTCCGATGATAAATACCCACCTGTTTCCAACGAAAAACCCTTCAGGGCATCGTTTGCAACAGTTTAGCACCATTTTTGAGTGAATTGCAGTTCGCCAGAAATTTTGAAGAAATTGTGACCGCGCGGCTTAGGGATTTTTTCAAAAAATGTTGTTCAGACGTCGTGGGCTAATTCTGTTTCCGATGATAAAAACCCACCTGATTCCACTGAAAAACCTTTCAGGGGATCCTTTGCAACAGTTCAGCACCATTTTTGAATGAATTGCAGAACATCAGATTTTTGCTGAAATTGTGACGGCGCGGCTTAGGGATTTTTTCAAAAAAAGTTGTTCAGAGGTCGAGGGCTAATTCTGTTTCCGATGATAAATACCCACCTGTTTCCACCGAAAAACCCTTCAGGGGATCTTTTGCAACAGTTTAGTGCCATCTTTGAATGAATTGCAGAAAGTCAGATTTTTGCTGAAATTGTGACCGCGCGGCTTAGGGATTTTTTCAAAAAAAGTTGTTCCGACGTCGAGGGCTAATTCTGTTTCCTATGATAAAAACCCACATGTTTCCACCGAAAAGCCCTTCAGGGGATCGTTTGCAACAGTTTGGCACCATCTCTGAGTGAATTGCAGTACGCCAGAAATTTTGAAGAAATTGTGACCGCGCGCCTTAGGGATTTTTTTCAAAAAAAGTTGTTCAGAGGTCGAGGGCTAATTCTGTTTCGGATGATAAAAATCCACCTGTTTCCACCGAAAAACCTTTCAGGGGATCGTTTGCAACAGTTTGGCACCATTCTGAGTGAATTGCAGAACGTCAGAAATTTTGAAGAAATTGTGACCGCGCGGCTTAGGGATTTTTTCAAAAAAAGTTGTTCAGACGTCGAGGGCTAATTCTGTTTCCGATGATAAATACCCACCTGTTTCCAACGAAAAAACCTTCAGGGCATCGTTTGCAACAGTTTAGCACCATTTTTGAGTGAGTTGCAGAACGCCAGAAATTTTGAAGAAATTGTGACCGCGCGGCTTAGGGATTTTTTCAAAAAAAGTTGTTCAGAGGTCGAGGGCTAATTCTGTTTCCGATGATACAAACCCACTTGTTTCCACTGAAAAACCTTTCAGGGGATCGTTTGCAACAGTTTGGCACCATTTCTGAGTGAATTGCAGAACGTCAGAAATTTTGAAGAAATTGTGACCGCGCGGCTTAGGGATTTTTTCAAAAAAAGTTATTCAGACGTCAAGGGCTAATTCGGTTTCCGATGATAAATACCCACCTGTTTCCAACGAAAAACCCTTCAGGGCATCGTTTGCAACAGTTTAGCACCATTTTGGAGTGAATTGCAGAACGCCAGAAATTTTGCTGAAATTGTGACCGCGCGGCTTAGGGATTTTTTCAAAAAAAGTTGTTCAGAAGTCGAGGGCTAATTCTGTTTCCGATGATAAATACCCACCTGTTTCCACCGAAAAACCCTTCGGGGGATCTTTTGCAACAGTTTAGTGCCATCTTTGAATGAATTGCAGAAAGTCAGATTTTTGCTGAAATTGTGACTTAGGGATTTTTTCAAAAAAAGTTGTTCCGACGTCGAGGGCTAATTCTGTTTCCTATGATAAAAACCCACCTGTTTCCTCCGAAAAACCCTTCAGTGGATCGTTTGCAACAGTTTGGCACCATCTCTGAGTGAATTGCAGAACGCCAGAAATTTTGAAGAAATTGTGACCGCGCGGCTTAGGGATTTTTTCAAAAAAAGTTGTTCAGACGTCGAGGGCTAATTCTGTTTCCGGTGATAAAAACTCACCTGTTTCCACTGAAAAACCTTTCAGGGGATAGTTTGCAACAGTTTGGCACCATTTCTGAGTGAATTGCAGAACGTCAGAAATTTTGAAGATATTGTGACCGCGCGGCTTAGGGATTTTTTCAAAAAAAGTTGTTCATACGTCGAGGGCTAATTCTGTTTCCGATGATAAAAACCCACCTGATTCCACTGAAAAACCTTTTAGGGGATCCTTTGTAACAGTTCAGCACCATTTTTGAATGAATTGCAGAACGTCAGATTTTTGCTGAAATTGTGACCGCGCGGCTTAGGGATTTTTTCAAAAAAAGTTGTTCAGACGTCGAGGGCTAATTCTGTTTCCGATGATAAATACCCACCTGTTTCCAACGAAAAAACCTTCAGGGCATCGTTTGCAACAGTTTAGCACCATTTTTGAGTGAATTGCAGAACGCCAGAAATTTTGCTGAAATTGTGACCGCGCGGCTTAGGGATTTTTTCAAAAAAAGTTGTTCAGACGTCGAGGGCTAATTCTGTTTCCGATGATAAAAACCCACCTGATTCCACAGAAAAACCTTTCAGGGGATCCTTTGCAACAGTTCAGCACCATTTTTGAATGAATTGCAGAACGTCAGATTTTTGCTGAAATTGTGACCGCGCGGCTTAGGGATTTTTTCAAAAAAAAGTTGTTCAGACGTCGTGGGCTAATTATGTTTCCGATGATAAAAACCCACCTGTTTCCACGGAAAAGCCTTTCAGGGGATCCTTTGCAACAGTTCAGCACCATCTTTGAGTGAATTGCAGAACGCCAGAAATGTTGAAGAAATTGTGACCGCGCGGCTTAGGGATTTTTGCAAAAAAAGTTGTTCCGACGTCGAGGGCTAATTCTGTTTCCGATGATAAATACCCACCGGTTTCCACCGAAAAACCCTTCAGGGGATCGTTTGCAACAGTTTAGCACCATCTTTGAATGAATTGCAGAACGTCAGAAATTTGGATGAAATTGTGACCGCACGGCTTAGGGATTTTTCAAAAAAAGTTGTTCAGACGTCGTGGGCTAATTCTGTTTCCGATGATAAAAACCCACCTGATTCCACTGAAAAACCTTTCAGGGGATCCTTTGCAACAGTTCAGCACCATTTTTGAATGAATTGCAGAACATCAGATTTTTGCTGAAATTGTGACCGCAAGGGATTTTTTCAAAAAAAGTTGTTCAGAGGTCGAGGTCTAATTCTGTTTCCGATGATAAATACCCACCTGTTTCCACCGAAAAACCCTTCAGGGGATCTTTTGCAACAGTTTAGTGCCATCTTTGAATGAATTGCAGAAAGTCAGATTTTTGCTGAAATTGTGACCGCGCGGCTTAGGGATTTTTTCAAAAAAAGTTGTTCAGAGGTCGAGGGCTAATTCTGTTTCCGATGATAAATACCGACCTGTTTCCACCGAAAAACCCTTCAGGGGATCGTTTGCAACAGTTTGGCACCATCTTTGAATGAATTGCAGAAAGTCAGATTTTTGCTGAAATTGTGACCGCGCGGCTTAGGGATTTTTTCAAAAAAAGTTGTTCATACGTCGTGGGTAATTATGTTTCCGATGATAAAAACCCACCTGTTTCCACTGAAAAACCTATCAGGGGATCCTTTGCAACAGTTCAGCACCATTTTTGAATGAATTGTAGAACATCAGAACTTTTTTCAAAAAAAATTGTTCAGACGTCGAGGGCTAATTCTGTTTCCGGTGATAAAAACTCACCTGTTTCCACTGAAAAACCTTTCAGGGGATCGTTTGCAACAGTTTGGCACCATTTCTGAGTGAATTGCAGAACGTCAGAAATTTTGAAGAAATTGTGACCGCGCGGCTTAGGGATTTTTTCAAAAAAAGTTGTTCCGACTTCGAGGGCTAATTCTGTTTCCGATGATAAATACCCACCTGTTTCCAACGAAAAACCCTTCAGGGCATCGTTTGCAACAGTTTAGCACCATTTTTGAGTGAATTGCAGTTCGCCAGAAATTTTGAAGAAATTGTGACCGCGCGGCTTAGGGATTTTTTCAAAAAATGTTGTTCAGACGTCGTGGGCTAATTCTGTTTCCGATCATAAAAACCCACCTGATTCCACTGAAAAACCTTTCAGGGGATCCTTTGCAACAGTTCAGCACCATTTTTGAATGAATTGCAGAACATCAGATTTTTGCTGAAATTGTGACGGCGCGGCTTAGGGATTTTTTCAAAAAAAGTTGTTCAGAGGTCGAGGGCTAATTCTGTTTCCGATGATAAATACCCACCTGTTTCCACCGAAAAACCCTTCAGGGGATCTTTTGCAACAGTTTAGTGCCATCTTTGAATGAATTGCAGAAAGTCAGATTTTTGCTGAAATTGTGACCGCGCGGCTTAGGGATTTTTTCAAAAAAAGTTGTTCCGACGTCGAGGGCTAATTCTGTTTCCTATGATAAAAACCCACATGTTTCCACCGAAAAGCCCTTCAGGGGATCGTTTGCAACAGTTTGGCACCATCTCTGAGTGAATTGCAGTACGCCAGAAATTTTGAAGAAATTGTGACCGCGCGCCTTAGGGATTTTTTTCAAAAAAAGTTGTTCAGAGGTCGAGGGCTAATTCTGTTTCGGATGATAAAAATCCACCTGTTTCCACCGAAAAACCTTTCAGGGCATCGTTTGCAACAGTTTGGCACCATTCTGAGTGAATTGCAGAACGTCAGAAATTTTGAAGAAATTGTGACCGCGCGGCTTAGGGATTTTTTCAAAAAAAGTTGTTCAGAGGTCGAGGGCTAATTCTGTTTCCGATGATACAAACCCACTTGTTTCCACTGAAAAACCTTTCAGGGGATCGTTTGCAACAGTTTGGCACCATTTCTGAGTGAATTGCAGAACGTCAGAAATTTTGAAGAAATTGTGACCGCGCGGCTTAGGGATTTTTTCAAAAAAAGTTATTCAGACGTCAAGGGCTAATTCGGTTTCCGATGATAAATACCCACCTGTTTCCAATGAAAAACCCTTCAGGGCATCGTTTGCAACAGTTTAGCACCATTTTGGAGTGAATTGCAGAACGCCAGAAATTTTGCTGAAATTGTGACCGCGCGGCTTAGGGATTTTTTCAAAAAAAGTTGTTCAGAAGTCGAGGGCTAATTCTGTTTCCGATGATAAATACCCACCTGTTTCCACCGAAAAACCCTTCGGGGGATCTTTTGCAACAGTTTAGTGCCAACTTTGAATGAATTGCAGAAAGTCAGATTTTTGCTGAAATTGTGACTTAGGGATTTTTTCAAAAAAAGTTGTTCCGACGTCGAGGGCTAATTCTGTTTCCTATGATAAAAACCCACCTGTTTCCTCCGAAAAACCCTTCAGTGGATCGTTTGCAACAGTTTGGCACCATCTCTGAGTGAATTGCAGAACGCCAGAAATTTTGAAGAAATTGTGACCGCGCGGCTTAGGGATTTTTTCAAAAAAAGTTGTTCAGACGTCGAGGGCTAATTCTGTTTCCGATGATAAAAACCCACCTGATTCCACAGAAAAACCTTTCAGGGGATCCTTTGCAACAGTTCAGCACCATTTTTGAATGAATTGCAGAACGTCAGATTTTTGCTGAAATTGTGACCGCGCGGCTTAGGGATTTTTTAAAAAAAAGTTGTTCCGACGTCGAGGGCTAATTCTGTTTCCGATGATAAATACCCACCTGTTTCCACCGAAAAACCTTTCAGGGGATCCTTTGCAACAGTTCAGCACCATTTTTGAATGAATTGCAGAACGTCAGATTTTTGCTGAAATTGTGACCGCGCGGCTTAGGGATTTTTTCAAAAAAAGTTCTTCAGACGTCGAGGGCTAATTCTGTTTCCGATGATAAATACCCACCTGTTTCCACCGAAAAACCTTTCAGGGGATCGTTTGCAACAGTTCAGCACCATTTTTGAATGAATTGCAGAACGTCAGAAATTTTGATGAAATTGTGACCGCGCGGCTTAGGGATTTTTTCAAAAAAAGTTGTTCAGAGGTCGAGGGCTAATTCTGTTTCCGATGATAAATACCCACCTGTTTCCACCGAAAAACCCTTCAGGGGATCTTTTGCAACAATTTAGTGCCATCTTTGAATGAATTGCAGAAAGTTAGATTTTTGCTGAAATTGTGACTTAGGGATTTTTTCAAAAAAAGTTGTTCCGACGTCGAGGGCTAATTCTGTTTCCTATGATAAAAACCCACCTGTTTCCACCGAAAAACGTTTCAGGGGATCGTTTGCAACAGTTTGGCAACATTTCTGAGTGAATTGCAGAACGTCAGAAATTTTGATGAAATTGTGACAGCGCGGCTTAGGGATTTTTTCAAAAAAATTTGTTCAGAGGTCGAGGGCTAATTCGGTTTCCAATGATATATACCCACCTGTTTCCACCGGAAAACCCTTCAGGGGATCGTTTTCAACAGTTTGGCACCATTTCTGAGTAAATTGCAGAACGTCAGAAATTTTGAAGAAATTGTGACCGCGCGGCTTAGTGATTTTTTCAAAAAAAAGTTATTCAGAGGTCGAGGGCAAATTCGGTTTCCGATGATAAATACCCACCTGTTTCCACCGAAAAACCCTTCAGGGGATCTTTTGCAACATTTTAGTGCCATCTTTGAATGAATTGCAGAACGTAAGATTTTTGCTGAAATTGTGACCGCGCGGCTTAGGGATTTTTTCAAAAAAAGTTGTTCAGAGGTCGAGGGCTAATTCTGTTTCGAATGATAAATACCCACCTGTTTCCACCGAAAAACCTTTCAGGGGATCCTTTGCAACAGTTCAGCACCATTTTTGAATGAATTGCAGAACATCAGATTTTTGCTGAAATTGTGACCGCGCGGCTTAGGGATTTTTTCAAAAAAGTTGTTCAGAGGTCGAGGGCTAATTCTGTTTCCGATGATCAATACCCACCTGTTTCCACCGAAAAACCCTTCAGGGGATCTTTTGCAACAGTTTAGTGCCATCTTTGAATGAATTGCAGAAGGTCAGATTTTTGCTGAAATTGTGACCGCGCGGCTTAGGGATTTTTTCAAAAAAAGAAGTTCCGATGTCGAGGGCTAATTCTGTTTCCTATGATAAAAACCCACCTGTTTCCACCAAAAAACCCTTCAGGGGATCGTTTGCAACAGTTTGGCACCATCTCTGAGTGAATTGCAGAACGTCAGAAATTTTGAAGAAATTGTGACCGCGCGGCTTAGGGTTTTTTTCCAAAAAAGTTGTTCAGACGTCGTGGGCTAATTCTGTTTCCGATGATAAAAACCCACCTGTTTCCACTGAAAAACCTTTCAGGGGATCCTTTGCAACAGTTTAGCACCATTTTGGAGTGAATTGCAGAACGCCAGAAATTTTGCTGAAATTGTGACCGCGCGGCTTAGGGATTTTTTCAAAAAAAGTTGTTCAGACTTCGAGGGCTAATTCTGTTTCCGGTGATAAAAAGTCACCTGTTTCCACTGAAAAACCTTTCAGGGGATCCTTTGCAACAGTTTAGCACCATTTTGGAGTGAATTGCAGAACGCCAGAAATTTTGAAGAAATTGTGACCGCGCGGCTTAGGGATTTTTTCAAAAAAAGTTGTTCAGACGTCGAGGGCTAATTCTGTTTCCGGTGATAAAAACTCACCTGTTTCCACTGAAAAACCTTTCAGGGGATAGTTTGCAACAGTTTGGCACCATTTCTGAGTGAATTGCAGAACGTCAGAAATTTTGAAGAAATTGTGACCGCGCGGCTTAGGGATTTTTTCAAAAAAAGTTGTCAGACGTCGAGGGCTAATTCTGTTTCCAATGATAAATACCCACCTGTTTCCACCGAAAAACCTTTCAGGGGATCCTTTGCAACAGTTCAGCACCATTTTTGAATGAATTGCAGAACGTCAAATTTTTGCTGAAATTGTGACCGCGCGGCTTAGGGATTTTTTCAAAAAAAGTTGTTCAGACGTCGACGGCTAATTCTGTTTCCGATGATAAATACCCACCTGTTTCCACCGAAAAACCCTTCAGGGGATCGTTTGCAACAGTTTAGCACCATTTTGGAGTGAATTACAGAACGCCAAAAATTTTGCTGAAATTGTGACCGCGCGGCCTAGGGATTTGTTCAAAAAAAGTTGTCAGACGTCGAGGGCTAATTCTGTTTCCGATGATAAAAACCCACCTGTTTCCACTGAAAAACCTTTCAGGGGATAGTTTGCAACAGTTTAGCACCATTTCTGAGTGAATTGCAGAACGTCAGAAATTTTGAAGAAATTGTAACCGCGCGGCTTAGGGATTTTTTCAAAAATTTGTTCAGACGTCGAGGGCTAATTCTGTTTCCGATGATAAATACCCACCTGTTTCCACCGAAAAACCTTTCAGGGGATCCTTTGCAACAGTTTAGCACCATCTTTGAATGAATTGCAGAACGTCAGAAATTTTGAAGAAATTGTGACCGCGCGGCTTAGGGATTTTTTCAAAAAAAGTTGTTCAGACGGCGAGGGCTAATTCTGTTTCCGGTGATAAAAACTCACCTGTTTCCCCTGAAAAATCTTTCAGGGGATAGGTTGCAGCAGTTTGGCACCATTTCTGAGTGAATTGCAGAACGTCAGAAATTTTGAAGAAATTGTGACCGCGCGGCTTATGGATTTTTTCAAAAAAAGTTGTTCAGACGTCGAGGGCTAATTCTGTTTCCGATGATAAATACCCACCTGTTTCCACCGAAAAACCCTTCAGGGGATCATTTGCAACAGTTTAGCACCATCTTTGAATGAATTGCAGAACGTCAAAAATTTTGAAGAAATTGTGACCGCGCGGCTTAGGGATTTTTTCAAAAAAAGTTGTTCAGACTTCGTGGGCTAATTATGTTTCTGATGATAAAAACCCACCTGTTTCCACTGAAAAACCTTTCAGGGGATCCTTTGCAACAGTTCAGCACCATTTTTGAATGAATTGCAGAACATCAGAACTTTTTTCAAAAAAAGTTATTCAGACGTCGAGGGCTAATTCGGTTTCCGATGATAAATACCCACCTGTTTCCAACGAAAAACCCTTCAGGGCATCGTTTGCAACAGTTTAGCACCATTTTTGAGTGAATTGCAGAACGCCAGAAATTTTGAAGAAATTGTGACCGCGCGGCTTAGGGATTTGATCAAAAAAAGTTGTTCCGACGTCGAGGGCTATTTCTGTTTCCTACGATAAAAACCCACCTGTTTCCACCGAAAAACCCTTCAGGGGATCGTTTGCAACAGTTTGGCACCATCTCTGAGTGAATTGCAGAACGTCAGAAATTTTGAAGAAATTGTGACCGCGCGGCTTAGGGATTTTTTCAAAAAAAGTTGTTCAGACGTCGAGGGCTAATTCTGTTTCCGATGATAAATACCCACCTGTTTCCACCGAAAAAACTTTCAGGGGATCCTTTGCAACAGTTTAGCACCATCTTTGAATGAATTGCAGAACGTCAGAAATTTTGAAGAAATTGTGACCGCGCGGCTTAGGGATTTTTTCAAAAAAAGTTGTTCAGACGTCGTGGGCTAATTATGTTTCTGATGATAAAAACCCATCTGTTTCCACTGAAAAACCTTTCAGGGGATCCTTTGCAACAGTTCAGCACCATTTTTGAATGAATTGCAGAACGTCAGAACTTTTTTCAAAAAAAGTTATTCAGACTTCGAGGGCTAATTCTGTTTCCGGTGATAAAAACTCACCTGTTTCCACTGAAAAACCTTTCAGGGGATCCTTTGCAACAGTTTAGCACCATTTTGGAGTGAATTGCAGAACGCCAGAAATTTTGAAGAAATTGTGACCGCGCGGCTTAGGGATTTTTTCAAAAAAAGTTGTTCAGACTTCGAGGGCTAATTCTGTTTCCGGTGATAAAAACTCACCTGTTTCCACTGAAAAACCTTTCAGGGGATCCTTTGCAACAGTTTAGCACCATTTTGGAGTGAATTGCAGAACGCCAGAAATTTTGAAGAAATTGTGACCGCGCGGCTTAGGGATTTTTTCAAAAAAAGTTGTTCAGACGTCGAGGGCTAATTCTGTTTCCGGTGATAAAAACTCACCTGTTTCCACTGAAAAACCTTTCAGGGGATAGTTTGCAACAGTTTGGCACCATTTCTGAGTGAATTGCAGAACGTCAGAAATTTTGAAGAAATTGTGACCGCGCGGCTTAGGGATTTTTTCAAAAAAAGTTGTCAGACGTCGAGGGCTAATTCTGTTTCCAATGATAAATACCCACCTGTTTCCACCGAAAAACCTTTCAGGGGATCCTTTGCAACAGTTCAGCACCATTTTTGAATGAATTGCAGAACGTCAAATTTTTGCTGAAATTGTGACCGCGCGGCTTAGGGATTTTTTCAAAAAAAGTTGTTCAGACGTCGACGGCTAATTCTGTTTCCGATGATAAATACCCACCTGTTTCCACCGAAAAACCCTTCAGGGGATCGTTTGCAACAGTTTAGAACCATCTTTGAATGAATTGCAGAACGTCAGAAATTTTGAAGAAATTGTGACCGCGCGGCTTACGGATTTTTTCAAAAAAAGTTGTTCAGACGTCGTGGGCTAATTATGTTTCCGATGATAAAAACCCACCTGTTTCCACTGAAAAACCTTTCAGGGGATCCTTTGCAACAGTTCAGCACCATTTTTGAATGAATTGCAGAACGTCAGAACTTTTTTCAAAAAAAGTTGTTCAGACGTCGAGGGCTAATTCTGTTTCCGGTGAAAAATACCCACCTGTTTCCACCGAAAAACCCTTCTGGGCATCGTTTGCAACAGTTTAGCACCATTTTGGAGTGAATTACAGAACGCCAAAAATTTTGCTGAAATTGTGACCGCGCGGCCTAGGGATTTGTTCAAAAAAAGTTGTCAGACGTCGAGGGCTAATTCTGTTTCCGATGATAAAAACCCACCTGTTTCCACTGAAAAACCTTTCAGGGGATAGTTTGCAACAGTTTAGCACCATTTCTGAGTGAATTGCAGAACGTCAGAAATTTTGAAGAAATTGTAACCGCGCGGCTTAGGGATTTTTTCAAAAATTTGTTCAGACGTCGAGGGCTAATTCTGTTTCCGATGATAAATACCCACCTGTTTCCACCGAAAAACCTTTCAGGGGATCCTTTGCAACAGTTTAGCACCATCTTTGAATGAATTGCAGAACGTCAGAAATTTTGAAGAAATTGTGACCGCGCGGCTTAGGGATTTTTTCAAAAAAAGTTGTTCAGACGGCGAGGGCTAATTCTGTTTCCGGTGATAAAAACTCACCTGTTTCCACTGAAAAATCTTTCAGGGGATAGGTTGCAGCAGTTTGGCACCATTTCTGAGTGAATTGCAGAACGTCAGAAATTTTGAAGAAATTGTGACCGCGCGGCTTAGGGATTTTTTCAAAAAAAGTTGTTCAGACGTCGAGGGCTAATTCTGTTTCCGATGATAAATACCCACCTGTTTCCACCGAAAAAACTTTCAGGGGATCCTTTGCAACAGTTTAGCACCATCTTTGAATGAATTGCAGAACGTCAGAAATTTTGAAGAAATTGTGACCGCGCGGCTTAGGGATTTTTTCAAAAAAAGTTGTTCAGACGTCGTGGGCTAATTATGTTTCTGATGATAAAAACCCATCTGTTTCCACTGAAAAACCTTTCAGGGGATCCTTTGCAACAGTTCAGCACCATTTTTGAATGAATTGCAGAACGTCAGAACTTTTTTCAAAAAAAGTTATTCAGACGTCGAGGGCTAATTCGGTTTCCGATGATAAATACCCACCTGTTTCCAACGAAAAACCCTTCAGGGCATCGTTTGCAACAGTTTGGCACCATCTCTGAGTGAATTGCAGAACGTCAGAAATTTTGAAGAAATTGTGACCGCACGGCTTATGGATTTTTTCAAAAAAAGTTGTTCAGACGTCGAGGGCTAATTCTGTTTCCGATGATAAATACCCACCTGTTTCCACCGAAAAACCTTTCAGGGGATCCTTTGCAACAGTTTAGCACCATCTTTGAATGAATTGCAGAACGTCAGAAATTTTGAAGAAATTGTGACCGCGCGGCTTAGGGATTTTTTCAAAAAAAGTTGTTCAGACGTCGAGGGCTAATTCTGTTTCCGGTGATAAAAACTCACCTGTTTCCACTGAAAAACCTTTCAGGGGATAGTTTGCAACAGTTTGGCACCATTTCTGAGTGAATTGCAGAACGTCAGAAATTTTGAAGAAATTGTGACCGCGCGGCTTAGGGATTTTTTCAAAAAAAGTTTTTCAGACCTCGAGGGCTAATTTTGTTTCCGATGATAAAAACCCACCTGATTCCACAGAAAAACCTTTCAGGGGATCCTTTGCAACAGTTCAGCACCATTTTTGAATGAATTGCAGAACGTCAGATTTTTGCTGAAATTGTGACCGCGCGGCTTAGGGATTTTTTCAAAAAAAGTTGTTCAGACGTCGAGGGCTAATTCTGTTTCCGGTGATAAAAACTCACCTGTTTCCACTGAAAAACCTTTCAGGGGATAGTTTGCAACAGTTTGGCACCATTTCTGAGTGAATTGCAGAACGTCAGAAATTTTGAAGAAATTGTGACCGCGCGGCTTAGGGATTTTTTCAAAAAAAAGTTGTTCAGACGTCGAGGGCTAATTCTGTTTCCGATGATAAATACCCACCTGTTTCCACCGAAAAACCTTTCAGGGGATCCTTTGCAACAGTTCAGCACCATTTTTGAATGAATTGCAGAACGTCAGATTTTTGCTGAAATTGTGACCGCGAGCCTTAGGGATTTTTTCAAAAAAATTTGTTCAGACGTCGAGGGCTAATTCTGTTTCCGATGATAAATACCCACCTGTTTCCACCGAAAAACCCTTCAGGGGATAGTTTGCAACAGTTTAGCACCATCTTTGAATGAATTGCAGAACGTCAGAAATTTTGAAGAAATTGTGACCGCGCGGCTTAGGGATTTTTTCAAAAAAAGTTGTTCAGACGTCGAGGGCTAATTCTGTTTCCGATGATAAATACCCACCTGTTTCCACCGAAAAACCTTTCAGGGGATCCTTTGCAACAGTTCAGCACCATTTTTGAATGAATTGCAGAACGTCAGATTTTTGCTGAAATTGTGACCGCGCGGCTTAGGGATTTTTTCAAAAAAAAGTTGTTCAGACGTCGAGGGCTAATTCTGTTTCCGATGATAAATACCCACCTGTTTCCACCGAAAAACCCTTCAGGGGATCGTTTGCAACAGTTTAGCACCATCTTTGAATGAATTGCAGAACGTCAGAAATTTTGAAGAAATTGTGACCGCGCGGCTTAGGGATTTTTTCAAAAAAAGTTGTTCAGACGTCGTGGGCTAATTATGTTTCCGATGATAAAAACCCACCTGTTTCCACTGAAAAACCTTTCAGGGGATCCTTTGCAACAGTTCAGCACCATTTTTGAATGAATTGCAGAACGTCAGAACTTTTTTCAAAAAAAGTTGTTCCGACGTCGAGGGCTAATTCTGTTTCCGGTGATAAAAACTCACCTGTTTCCACTGAAAAACCTTTCAGGGGATCGTTTGCAACAGTTTGGCACCATTTCTGAGTGAATTGCAGAACGTCAGAAATTTTGAAGAAATTGTGACCGTGCGGCTTAGGGATTTTTTCAAAAAAAGTTATTCAGACGTCGAGGGCTAATTCGGTTTCCAATGATAAATACCCACCTGTTTCCAACGAAAAACCCTTCAGGGCATCGTTTGCAACAGTTTAGCTCCATTTTGGAGTGAATTGCAGAACGCCAGAAATTTTGCTGAAATTGTGACCGCGCGGCTTAGGGATTTGTTCAAAAAAAGTTATTCCGACGTCGAGGGCTATTTCTGTTTCCTACGATAAAAACCCACCTGTTTCCACCGAAAAACCCTTCAGGGGATAGTTTGCAACAGTTTAGCACCATCTTAGAATGAATTGCAGAACGTCAGAAATTTTGAAGAAATTGTGACCGCGCGTCTTAGGGATTTTTTCACAAAAAGTTGTTCAGACATCGAGGGCTAATTCTGTTTCCGGTGATAAAAACTCACCTGTTTCCACTGAAAAACCTTTCAGGGGATAGTTTGCAACAGTTTGGCACCATTTCTGAGTGAATTGAAGAACGTCAGAAATTTTGAAGAAATTGTGACCGCGCGCCTTAGGGATTTTTTCAAAAAAAGTTGTTCAGACGTCGAGGGCTGATTCTGTTTCCGGTGATAAAAACTCACCTGTTTCCACCGAAAAACCTTTCAGGGGATCCTTTGCACAGTTCAGCACCATTTTTGAATGAATTGCAGAACGTCAGATTTTTGCTGAAATTGTGACCGCGCGGCTTAGGGATTTTTTCAAAAAAAGTTGTTCAGACGTCGAGGGCTAATGCTGTTTCCGATGATAGATACCCACCTGTTTCCACCGAAAAACCCTTCAGGGGATCATTTGCAACAGTTTAGCACCATCTTTGAATGAATTGCAGAACGTCAAAAATTTTGAAGATATTGTGACCGCGCGGCTTAGGGATTTTTTCAAAAAAAGTTGTTCAGACGTTGTGGGCTAATTATGTTTCTGATGATAAAAACCCACCTGTTTCCACTGAAAAACCTTTCAGGGGATCCTTTGCAACAGTTCAGCACCATTTTTGAATGAATTGCAGAACGTCAGAACTTTTTTCAAAAAAAGTTATTCAGACGTCGAGGGCTAATTCGGTTTCCGATGATAAATACCCACCTGTTTCCAACGAAAAACCCTTCAGGGCATCGTTTGCAACAGTTTAGCACCATTTTGGAGTGAATTGCAGAACGCCAGAAATTTTGCTGAAATTGTGACCGCGCGGCTTAGGGATTTGTTCAAAAAAAGTTGTTCAGACGTCGAGGGCTAATTCTGTTTCCTACGATAAAAACCCACCTGTTTCCACCGAAAAACCCTTCAGGGGATCGTTTGCAACAGTTTGGCACCATCTCTGAGTGAATTGCAGAACGTCAGAAATTTTGAAGAAATTGTGACCGCGCGGCTTAGGGATTTTTTCAAAAAAAGTTGTTCAGACGTCGAGGGCTAATTCTGTTTCCGATGATAAAAACCCACCTGATTCCATAGAAAAACCTTTCAGGGGATCCTTTGCAACAGTTCAGCACCATTTTTGAATGAATTGCAGAACGTCAGATTTTTGCTGAAATTGTGACCGCGCGGCTTAGGGATTTTTTCAAAAAAAGTTGTTCAGACGTCGAGGGCTAATTCTGTTTCCGATGATAAATACCCACCTGTTTCCACCGAAACACCCTTCAGGGGATAGTTTGCAACAGTTTAGCACCATCTTTGAATGAATTGCAGAACGTCAGAAATTTTGAAGAAATTGTGACCGCGCGGCTTAGGGATTTTTTCACAAAAAGTTGTTCAGACGTCGAGGGCTAATTCTGTTTCCGGTGATAAAAACTCACCTGTTTCCACTGAAAAACCTTTCAGGGGATAGTTTGCAACAGTTTGGCACCATTTCTGAGTGAATTGCAGAACGTCAGAAATTTTGAAGAAATTGTGACCGCGCGCCTTAGGGATTTTTTCAAAAAAAGTTGTTCAGACGTCGAGGGCTAATTCTGTTTCCGGTGATAAAAACTCACCTGTTTCCACTGAAAAACCTTTCAGGGGATAGTTTGCAACAGTTTGGCACCATTTCTGAGTGAATTGCAGAACGTCAGAAATTTTGAAGAAATTGTGACCGCGCGGCTTAGGGATTTTTTCAAAAAAAGTTGTTCAGACGTCGAGGGCTAATTCTGTTTCCGATGATAAATACCCACCTGTTTCCACCGAAAAACCTTTCAGGGGATCCTTTGCAACAGTTCAGCACCATTTTTGAAGGAATTGCAGAACGTCAGATTTTTGCTGAAATTGTGACCGCGCGGCTTAGGAATTTTTTCAAAAAAAAGTTGTTCAGACGTCGAGGGCTAATTCTGTTTCCGATGATAAATACCCACCTGTTTCCACTGAAAAACCCTTCAGGGGATAGTTTGCAACAGTTTAGCACCATCTTTGAATGAATTGCAGAACGTCAGAAATTTTGTAGAAATTGTGACCGCGCGGCTTAGGGATTTTTTCACAAAAAGTTGTTCAGACGTCGAGGGCTAATTCTGTTTCCGGTGATAAACACTCACCTGTTTCCACTGAAAAACCTTTCTGGGGATAGTTTGCAACAGTTTGGCACCATTTCTGAGTGAATTGCAGAACGTCAGAAATTTTGAAGAAATTGTGACCGCGCGGCTTAGGGATTTTTTCAAAAAAAGTTGTTCAGACGTCGAGGGCTAATTCTGTTTCCGATGATAAATACCCACCTGTTTCCACCGAAAAACCCTTCAGGGGATCATTTGCAACAGTTTAGCACCATCTTTGAATGAATTGCAGAACGTCAGAAATTTTGAAGAAATTGTGACCGCGCGGCTTAGGGATTTTTTCAAAAAAAGTTGTTCAGACGTCGTGGCCTAATTATGTTTCTGATGATAAAAACCCACCTGTTTCCACTGAAAAACCTTTCAGGGGATCCTTTGCAACAGTTCAGCACCATTTTTGAATGAATTGCAGAACGTCAGAACTTTTTTCAAAAAAAGTTATGCAGACGTCGAGGGCTAATTCTGTTTCCGATGATAAATACCCATCTGTTTCCAACGAAAAACCCTTCAGGGCATCGTTTGCAACAGTTTGGCACCATCTCTGAGTGAATTGCAGAACGTCAGAAATTTTGAAGAAATTGTGACCGCGCGGCTTAGGGATTTTTTCAAAAAAAGTTGTTCAGACGTCGTGGGCTAATTCTGTTTCCGATGATAAATACCCACCTGTTTCCACCGAAAAACCTTTCAGGGGATCCTTTGCAACAGTTTAGCACCATCTTTGACTGAATTGCAGAACGTCAGAAATTTTGAAGAAATTTTGACCGCGCGGCTTAGGGATTTTTTCAAAAAAAGTTGTTCAGACGTCGAGGGCTAATTCTGTTTCCGGTGATAAAAACTCACCTGTTTCCACTGAAAAACCTTTCAGGAGATCCTTTGCAACAGTTTAGCACCATCTTTGAATGAATTGCAGAACGTCAGAAATTTTGAAGAAATTGTGACCGCGCGGCTTAGGGATTTTTTCAAAAAAAGTTGTTCAGACGTCGAGGGCTAATTCTGTTTCCGGTGATAAAAACTCACCTGTTTCCACTGAAAAACCTTTCAGGGGATAGTTTGCAACAGTTTGGCACCATTTCTGAGTGAATTGCAGAACGTCAGAAATTTTGAAGAAATTGTGACCGCGCGGCTTAGGGATTTTTTCAAAAAAAGGTGTTCAGACGTCGAGGGCTAATTCTGTTTCCGATGATAAAAACCCACCTGATTCCACAGAAAAACCTTTCAGGGCATCCTTTGCAACAGTTCAGCACCATTTTTGAATGAATTGCAGAACGTCAGAACTTTTTTCAAAAAAAGTTGTTCAGACGTCGAGGGCTAATTCTGTTTCCGGTGCTAAAAACTCACCTGTTTCCACTGAAAAACCTTTCAGGGGATATTTTCCAACAGTTTGGCACCATTTCTGAGTGAATTGCAGAACGTCAGAAATTTTGAAGAAATTGTGACCGCGCGGCTTAGGGATTTTTTCAAAAAAAGTTATTCAGACGTCGAGGGCTAATTCGGTTTCCGATGATAGATGATAAAAACCCACCTGATTCCACAGAAAAACCTTTCAGGGGATCCTTTGCAACAGTTCAGCACCATTTTTGAATGAATTGCAGAATGTCAGATTTTTGCTGAAATTGTGACCGCGCGGCTTAGGGATTTTTTCAAAAAAAGTTGTTCAGACGTCGAGGGCTAATTCTGTTTCCGATGATAAATACCCACCTGTTTCCACCGAAAAACCTTTCAGGGGATATTTTGCAACAGTTCAGCACCATTTTTGAATGAATTGCAGAACGTCAGATTTTTGCTGAAATTGTGACCGCGCGGCTTAGGGATTTTTTCAAAAAAAGTTGTTCAGACGTCGAGGGCTAATTCTGTTTCCGATGATAAAAACCCACCTGATTCCATAGAAAAACCTTTCAGGGGATCATTTGCAACAGTTTAGCACCATCTTTGAATGAATTGAGGAACGTCAGAAATTTTGAAGAAATTGTGACCGCGCGGCTTAGGGATTTTTTCAAAAAAAGTTGTTGAGACGTCGAGGGCTAATTCTGTTTCCGATGATAAAAACCCACCTGATTCCATAGAAAAACCTTTCAGGGGATCCTTTGCAACAGTTCAGCACCATTTTTGAATGAATTGCAGAACGTCAGATTTTTGCTGAAATTGTGACCGCGCGGCTTAGGGATTTTTTCAAAAAAA
Source organism: Podarcis melisellensis (assembly GCF_964234715.1). Taxonomy (NCBI): domain Eukaryota; kingdom Metazoa; phylum Chordata; class Lepidosauria; order Squamata; family Lacertidae; genus Podarcis; species Podarcis melisellensis. The sequence continues at coordinate 924,638 of NW_028113158.1, read as the reverse complement.
GTTGTTCAGACATCGAGGGCTAATTCTGTTTCCGGTGATAAAAACTCACCTGTTTCCACTGAAAAACCTTTCAGGGGATAGTTTGCAACAGTTTGGCACCATTTCTGAGTGAATTGAAGAACGTCAGAAATTTTGAAGAAATTGTGACCGCGCGCCTTAGGGATTTTTTCAAAAAAAGTTGTTCAGACGTCGAGGGCTGATTCTGTTTCCGGTGATAAAAACTCACCTGTTTCCACCGAAAAACCTTTCAGGGGATCCTTTGCAACAGTTCAGCACCATTTTTGAATGAATTGCAGAACGTCAGATTTTTGCTGAAATTGTGACCGCGCGGCTTAGGGATTTTTTCAAAAAAAGTTGTTCAGACGTCGAGGGCTAATGCTGTTTCCGATGATAGATACCCACCTGTTTCCACCGAAAAACCCTTCAGGGGATCATTTGCAACAGTTTAGCACCATCTTTGAATGAATTGCAGAACGTCAAAAATTTTGAAGAAATTGTGACCGCGCGGCTTAGGGATTTTTTCAAAAAAAGTTGTTCAGACGTTGTGGGCTAATTATGTTTCTGATGATAAAAACCCACCTGTTTCCACTGAAAAACCTTTCAGGGGATCCTTTGCAACAGTTCAGCACCATTTTTGAATGAATTGCAGAACGTCAGAACTTTTTTCAAAAAAAGTTATTCAGACGTCGAGGGCTAATTCGGTTTCCGATGATAAATACCCACCTGTTTCCAACGAAAAACCCTTCAGGGCATCGTTTGCAACAGTTTAGCACCATTTTGGAGTGAATTGCAGAACGCCAGAAATTTTGCTGAAATTGTGACCGCGCGGCTTAGGGATTTGTTCAAAAAAAGTTGTTCAGACGTCGAGGGCTAATTCTGTTTCCTACGATAAAAACCCACCTGTTTCCACCGAAAAACCCTTCAGGGGATCGTTTGCAACAGTTTGGCACCATCTCTGAGTGAATTGCAGAACGTCAGAAATTTTGAAGAAATTGTGACCGCGCGGCTTAGGGATTTTTTCAAAAAAAGTTGTTCAGACGTCGAGGGCTAATTCTGTTTCCGATGATAAAAACCCACCTGATTCCATAGAAAAACCTTTCAGGGGATCCTTTGCAACAGTTCAGCACCATTTTTGAATGAATTGCAGAACGTCAGATTTTTGCTGAAATTGTGACCGCGCGGCTTAGGGATTTTTTCAAAAAAAGTTGTTCAGACGTCGAGGGCTAATTCTGTTTCCGATGATAAATACCCACCTGTTTCCACCGAAACACCCTTCAGGGGATAGTTTGCAACAGTTTAGCACCATCTTTGAATGAATCGCAGAACGTCAGAAATTTTGAAGAAATTGTGACCGCGCGGCTTAGGGATTTTTTCACAAAAAGTTGTTCAGACGTCGAGGGCTAATTCTGTTTCCGGTGATAAAAACTCACCTGTTTCCACTGAAAAACCTTTCAGGGGATAGTTTGCAACAGTTTGGCACCATTTCTGAGTGAATTGCAGAACGTCAGAAATTTTGAAGAAATTGTGACCGCGCGCCTTAGGGATTTTTTCAAAAAAAGTTGTTCAGACGTCGAGGGCTAATTCTGTTTCCGGTGATAAAAACTCACCTGTTTCCACTGAAAAACCTTTCAGGGGATAGTTTGCAACAGTTTGGCACCATTTCTGAGTGAATTGCAGAACGTCAGAAATTTTGAAGAAATTGTGACCGCGCGGCTTAGGGATTTTTTCAAAAAAAGTTGTTCAGACGTCGAGGGCTAATTCTGTTTCCGATGATAAATACCCACCTGTTTCCACCGAAAAACCTTTCAGGGGATCCTTTGCAACAGTTCAGCACCATTTTTGAAGGAATTGCAGAACGTCAGATTTTTGCTGAAATTGTGACCGCGCGGCTTAGGAATTTTTTCAAAAAAAAGTTGTTCAGACGTCGAGGGCTAATTCTGTTTCCGATGATAAATACCCACCTGTTTCCACTGAAAAACCCTTCAGGGGATAGTTTGCAACAGTTTAGCACCATCTTTGAATGAATTGCAGAACGTCAGAAATTTTGTAGAAATTGTGACCGCGCGGCTTAGGGATTTTTTCACAAAAAGTTGTTCAGACGTCGAGGGCTAATTCTGTTTCCGGTGATAAACACTCACCTGTTTCCACTGAAAAACCTTTCTGGGGATAGTTTGCAACAGTTTGGCACCATTTCTGAGTGAATTGCAGAACGTCAGAAATTTTGAAGAAATTGTGACCGCGCGGCTTAGGGATTTTTTCAAAAAAAGTTGTTCAGACGTCGAGGGCTAATTCTGTTTCCGATGATAAATACCCACCTGTTTCCACCGAAAAACCCTTCAGGGGATCATTTGCAACAGTTTAGCACCATCTTTGAATGAATTGCAGAACGTCAGAAATTTTGAAGAAATTGTGACCGCGCGGCTTAGGGATTTTTTCAAAAAAAGTTGTTCAGACGTCGTGGGCTAATTATGTTTCTGATGATAAAAACCCACCTGTTTCCACTGAAAAACCTTTCAGGGGATCCTTTGCAACAGTTCAGCACCATTTTTGAATGAATTGCAGAACGTCAGAACTTTTTTCAAAAAAAGTTATTCAGACGTCGAGGGCTAATTCTGTTTCCGATGATAAATACCCATCTGTTTCCAACGAAAAACCCTTCAGGGCATCGTTTGCAACAGTTTGGCACCATCTCTGAGTGAATTGCAGAACGTCAGAAATTTTGAAGAAATTGTGACCGCGCGGCTTAGGGATTTTTTCAAAAAAAGTTGTTCAGACGTCGTGGGCTAATTCTGTTTCCGATGATAAATACCCACCTGTTTCCACCGAAAAACCTTTCAGGGGATCCTTTGCAACAGTTTAGCACCATCTTTGACTGAATTGCAGAACGTCAGAAATTTTGAAGAAATTTTGACCGCGCGGCTTAGGGATTTTTTCAAAAAAAGTTGTTCAGACGTCGAGGGCTAATTCTGTTTCCGGTGATAAAAACTCACCTGTTTCCACTGAAAAACCTTTCAGGAGATCCTTTGCAACAGTTTAGCACCATCTTTGAATGAATTGCAGAACGTCAGAAATTTTGAAGAAATTGTGACCGCGCGGCTTAGGGATTTTTTCAAAAAAAGTTGTTCAGACGTCGAGGGCTAATTCTGTTTCCGGTGATAAAAACTCACCTGTTTCCACTGAAAAACCTTTCAGGGGATAGTTTGCAACAGTTTGGCACCATTTCTGAGTGAATTGCAGAACGTCAGAAATTTTGAAGAAATTGTGACCGCGCGGCTTAGGGATTTTTTCAAAAAAAGGTGTTCAGACGTCGAGGGCTAATTCTGTTTCCGATGATAAAAACCCACCTGATTCCACAGAAAAACCTTTCAGGGGATCCTTTGCAACAGTTCAGCACCATTTTTGAATGAATTGCAGAACGTCAGAACTTTTTTCAAAAAAAGTTGTTCAGACGTCGAGGGCTAATTCTGTTTCCGGTGCTAAAAACTCACCTGTTTCCACTGAAAAACCTTTCAGGGGATCGTTTCCAAGAGTTTGGCACCATCTTTGAATGAATTGCAGAACGTCAGAAATTTTGAAGAAATTGTGACCGCGCGGCTTAGGGATTTTTTCAAAAAAAGTTGTTCAGACGTCGAGGGCTAATTCTTTTTCCGGTGATAAAAACTCACCTGTTTCCACTGAAAAACCTTTCAGGGGATAGTTTGCAACAGTTTGGCACCATTTCTGAGTGAATTGCAGAACGTCAGAAATTTTGAAGAAATTGTGACCGCGCGGCTTAGGGATTTTTTCAAAAAAAGGTGTTCAGACGTCGAGGGCTAATTCTGTTTCCGATGATAAAAACCCACCTGATTCCACAGAAAAACCTTTCAGGGGATCCTTTGCAACAGTTCAGCACCATTTTTGAATGAATTGCAGAACGTCAGAACTTTTTTCAAAAAAAGTTGTTCAGACGTCGAGGGCTAATTCTGTTTCCGGTGCTAAAAACTCACCTGTTTCCACTGAAAAACCTTTCAGGGGATCGTTTCCAACAGTTTGGCACCATTTCTGAGTGAATTGCAGAACGTCAGAAATTTTGAAGAAATTGTGACCGCGCGGCTTAGGGATTTTTTCAAAAAAAGTTATTCAGACGTCGAGGGCTAATTCGGTTTCCGATGATAGATGATAAAAACCCACCTGATTCCACAGAAAAACCTTTCAGGGGATCCTTTGCAACAGTTCAGCACCATTTTTGAATGAATTGCAGAATGTCAGATTTTTGCTGAAATTGTGACCGCGCGGCTTAGGGATTTTTTCAAAAAAAGTTGTTCAGACGTCGAGGGCTAATTCTGTTTCCGATGATAAATACCCACCTGTTTCCACTGAAAAACCTTTCAGGGGATATTTTGCAACAGTTCAGCACCATTTTTGAATGAATTGCAGAACGTCAGATTTTTGCTGAAATTGTGACCGCGCGGCTTAGGGATTTTTTCAAAAAAAGTTGTTCAGACGTCGAGGGCTAATTCTGTTTCCGATGATAAAAACCCACCTGATTCCATAGAAAAACCTTTCAGGGGATCATTTGCAACAGTTTAGCACCATCTTTGAATGAATTGAGGAACGTCAGAAATTTTGAAGAAATTGTGACCGCGCGGCTTAGGGATTTTTTCAAAAAAAGTTGTTCAGACGTCGAGGGCTGATTCTGTTTCCGGTGATAAAAACTCACCTGTTTCCACCGAAAAACCTTTCAGGGGATCCTTTGCAACAGTTCAGCACCATTTTTGAATGAATTGCAGAACGTCAGATTTTTGCTGAAATTGTGACCGCGCGGCTTAGGGATTTTTTCAAAAAAAGTTGTTCAGACGTCGAGGGCTAATGCTGTTTCCGATGATAGATACCCACCTGTTTCCACCGAAAAACCCTTCAGGGGATCATTTGCAACAGTTTAGCACCATCTTTGAATGAATTGCAGAACGTCAAAAATTTTGAAGAAATTGTGACCGCGCGGCTTAGGGATTTTTTCAAAAAAAGTTGTTCAGACGTTGTGGGCTAATTATGTTTCTGATGATAAAAACCCACCTGTTTCCACTGAAAAACCTTTCAGGGGATCCTTTGCAACAGTTCAGCACCATTTTTGAATGAATTGCAGAACGTCAGAACTTTTTTCAAAAAAAGTTATTCAGACGTCGAGGGCTAATTCGGTTTCCGATGATAAATACCCACCTGTTTCCAACGAAAAACCCTTCAGGGCATCGTTTGCAACAGTTTAGCACCATTTTGGAGTGAATTGCAGAACGCCAGAAATTTTGCTGAAATTGTGACCGCGCGGCTTAGGGATTTGTTCAAAAAAAGTTGTTCAGACGTCGAGGGCTAATTCTGTTTCCTACGATAAAAACCCACCTGTTTCCACCGAAAAACCCTTCAGGGGATCGTTTGCAACAGTTTGGCACCATCTCTGAGTGAATTGCAGAACGTCAGAAATTTTGAAGAAATTGTGACCGCGCGGCTTAGGGATTTTTTCAAAAAAAGTTGTTCAGACGTCGAGGGCTAATTCTGTTTCCGATGATAAAAACCCACCTGATTCCATAGAAAAACCTTTCAGGGGATCCTTTGCAACAGTTCAGCACCATTTTTGAATGAATTGCAGAACGTCAGATTTTTGCTGAAATTGTGACCGCGCGGCTTAGGGATTTTTTCAAAAAAAGTTGTTCAGACGTCGAGGGCTAATTCTGTTTCCGATGATAAATACCCACCTGTTTCCACCGAAACACCCTTCAGGGGATAGTTTGCAACAGTTTAGCACCATCTTTGAATGAATTGCAGAACGTCAGAAATTTTGAAGAAATTGTGACCGCGCGGCTTAGGGATTTTTTCACAAAAAGTTGTTCAGACGTCGAGGGCTAATTCTGTTTCCGGTGATAAAAACTCACCTGTTTCCACTGAAAAACCTTTCAGGGGATAGTTTGCAACAGTTTGGCACCATTTCTGAGTGAATTGCAGAACGTCAGAAATTTTGAAGAAATTGTGACCGCGCGCCTTAGGGATTTTTTCAAAAAAAGTTGTTCAGACGTCGAGGGCTAATTCTGTTTCCGGTGATAAAAACTCACCTGTTTCCACTGAAAAACCTTTCAGGGGATAGTTTGCAACAGTTTGGCACCATTTCTGAGTGAATTGCAGAACGTCAGAAATTTTGAAGAAATTGTGACCGCGCGGCTTAGGGATTTTTTCAAAAAAAGTTGTTCAGACGTCGAGGGCTAATTCTGTTTCCGATGATAAATACCCACCTGTTTCCACCGAAAAACCTTTCAGGGGATCCTTTGCAACAGTTCAGCACCATTTTTGAAGGAATTGCAGAACGTCAGATTTTTGCTGAAATTGTGACCGCGCGGCTTAGGAATTTTTTCAAAAAAAAGTTGTTCAGACGTCGAGGGCTAATTCTGTTTCCGATGATAAATACCCATCTGTTTCCACTGAAAAACCCTTCAGGGGATAGTTTGCAACAGTTTAGCACCATCTTTGAATGAATTGCAGAACGTCAGAAATTTTGTAGAAATTGTGACCGCGCGGCTTAGGGATTTTTTCACAAAAAGTTGTTCAGACGTCGAGGGCTAATTCTGTTTCCGGTGATAAACACTCACCTGTTTCCACTGAAAAACCTTTCTGGGGATAGTTTGCAACAGTTTGGCACCATTTCTGAGTGAATTGCAGAACGTCAGAAATTTTGAAGAAATTGTGACCGCGCGGCTTAGGGATTTTTTCAAAAAAAGTTGTTCAGACGTCGAGGGCTAATTCTGTTTCCGATGATAAATACCCACCTGTTTCCACCGAAAAACCCTTCAGGGGATCATTTGCAACAGTTTAGCACCATCTTTGAATGAATTGCAGAACGTCAGAAATTTTGAAGAAATTGTGACCGCGCGGCTTAGGGATTTTTTCAAAAAAAGTTGTTCAGACGTCGTGGCCTAATTATGTTTCTGATGATAAAAACCCACCTGTTTCCACTGAAAAACCTTTCAGGGGATCCTTTGCAACAGTTCAGCACCATTTTTGAATGAATTGCAGAACGTCAGAACTTTTTTCAAAAAAAGTTATGCAGACGTCGAGGGCTAATTCTGTTTCCGATGATAAATACCCATCTGTTTCCAACGAAAAACCCTTCAGGGCATCGTTTGCAACAGTTTGGCACCATCTCTGAGTGAATTGCAGAACGTCAGAAATTTTGAAGAAATTGTGACCGCGCGGCTTAGGGATTTTTTCAAAAAAAGTTGTTCAGACGTCGTGGGCTAATTCTGTTTCCGATGATAAATACCCACCTGTTTCCACCGAAAAACCTTTCAGGGGATCCTTTGCAACAGTTTAGCACCATCTTTGACTGAATTGCAGAACGTCAGAAATTTTGAAGAAATTTTGACCGCGCGGCTTAGGGATTTTTTCAAAAAAAGTTGTTCAGACGTCGAGGGCTAATTCTGTTTCCGGTGATAAAAACTCACCTGTTTCCACTGAAAAACCTTTCAGGAGATCCTTTGCAACAGTTTAGCACCATCTTTGAATGAATTGCAGAACGTCAGAAATTTTGAAGAAATTGTGACCGCGCGGCTTAGGGATTTTTTCAAAAAAAGTTGTTCAGACGTCGAGGGCTAATTCTGTTTCCGGTGATAAAAACTCACCTGTTTCCACTGAAAAACCTTTCAGGGGATAGTTTGCAACAGTTTGGCACCATTTCTGAGTGAATTGCAGAACGTCAGAAATTTTGAAGAAATTGTGACCGCGCGGCTTAGGGATTTTTTCAAAAAAAGGTGTTCAGACGTCGAGGGCTAATTCTGTTTCCGATGATAAAAACCCACCTGATTCCACAGAAAAACCTTTCAGGGGATCCTTTGCAACAGTTCAGCACCATTTTTGAATGAATTGCAGAACGTCAGAACTTTTTTCAAAAAAAGTTGTTCAGACGTCGAGGGCTAATTCTGTTTCCGGTGCTAAAAACTCACCTGTTTCCACTGAAAAACCTTTCAGGGGATCGTTTCCAACAGTTTGGCACCATTTCTGAGTGAATTGCAGAACGTCAGAAATTTTGAAGAAATTGTGACCGCGCGGCTTAGGGATTTTTTCAAAAAAAGTTATTCAGACGTCGAGGGCTAATTCGGTTTCCGATGATAGATGATAAAAACCCACCTGATTCCACAGAAAAACCTTTCAGGGGATCCTTTGCAACAGTTCAGCACCATTTTTGAATGAATTGCAGAATGTCAGATTTTTGCTGAAATTGTGACCGCGCGGCTTAGGGATTTTTTCAAAAAAAGTTGTTCAGACGTCGAGGGCTAATTCTGTTTCCGATGATAAATACCCACCTGTTTCCACTGAAAAACCTTTCAGGGGATATTTTGCAACAGTTCAGCACCATTTTTGAATGAATTGCAGAACGTCAGATTTTTGCTGAAATTGTGACCGCGCGGCTTAGGGATTTTTTCAAAAAAAGTTGTTCAGACGTCGAGGGCTAATTCTGTTTCCGATGATAAAAACCCACCTGATTCCATAGAAAAACCTTTCAGGGGATCATTTGCAACAGTTTAGCACCATCTTTGAATGAATTGAGGAACGTCAGAAATTTTGAAGAAATTGTGACCGCGCGGCTTAGGGATTTTTTCAAAAAAAGTTGTTGAGACGTCGAGGGCTAATTCTGTTTCCGATGATAAAAACCCACCTGATTCCATAGAAAAACCTTTCAGGGGATCCTTTGCAACAGTTCAGCACCATTTTTGAATGAATTGCAGAACGTCAGATTTTTGCTGAAATTGTGACCGCGCGGCTTAGGGATTTTTTCAAAAAAAGTTGTTCAGACATCGAGGGCTAATTCTGTTTCCGGTGATAAAAACTCACCTGTTTCCACTGAAAAACCTTTCAGGGGATAGTTTGCAACAGTTTGGCACCATTTCTGAGTGAATTGAAGAACGTCAGAAATTTTGAAGAAATTGTGACCGCGCGCCTTAGGGATTTTTTCAAAAAAAGTTGTTCAGACGTCGAGGGCTGATTCTGTTTCCGGTGATAAAAACTCACCTGTTTCCACCGAAAAACCTTTCAGGGGATCCTTTGCAACAGTTCAGCACCATTTTTGAATGAATTGCAGAACGTCAGATTTTTGCTGAAATTGTGACCGCGCGGCTTAGGGATTTTTTCAAAAAAAGTTGTTCAGACGTCGAGGGCTAATGCTGTTTCCGATGATAGATACCCACCTGTTTCCACCGAAAAACCCTTCAGGGGATCATTTGCAACAGTTTAGCACCATCTTTGAATGAATTGCAGAACGTCAAAAATTTTGAAGAAATTGTGACCGCGCGGCTTAGGGATTTTTTCAAAAAAAGTTGTTCAGACGTTGTGGGCTAATTATGTTTCTGATGATAAAAACCCACCTGTTTCCACTGAAAAACCTTTCAGGGGATCCTTTGCAACAGTTCAGCACCATTTTTGAATGAATTGCAGAACGTCAGAACTTTTTTCAAAAAAAGTTATTCAGACGTCGAGGGCTAATTCGGTTTCCGATGATAAATACCCACCTGTTTCCAACGAAAAACCCTTCAGGGCATCGTTTGCAACAGTTTAGCACCATTTTGGAGTGAATTGCAGAACGCCAGAAATTTTGCTGAAATTGTGACCGCGCGGCTTAGGGATTTGTTCAAAAAAAGTTGTTCAGACGTCGAGGGCTAATTCTGTTTCCTACGATAAAAACCCACCTGTTTCCACCGAAAAACCCTTCAGGGGATCGTTTGCAACAGTTTGGCACCATCTCTGAGTGAATTGCAGAACGTCAGAAATTTTGAAGAAATTGTGACCGCGCGGCTTAGGGATTTTTTCAAAAAAAGTTGTTCAGACGTCGAGGGCTAATTCTGTTTCCGATGATAAAAACCCACCTGATTCCATAGAAAAACCTTTCAGGGGATCCTTTGCAACAGTTCAGCACCATTTTTGAATGAATTGCAGAACGTCAGATTTTTGCTGAAATTGTGACCGCGCGGCTTAGGGATTTTTTCAAAAAAAGTTGTTCAGACGTCGAGGGCTAATTCTGTTTCCGATGATAAATACCCACCTGTTTCCACCGAAACACCCTTCAGGGGATAGTTTGCAACAGTTTAGCACCATCTTTGAATGAATTGCAGAACGTCAGAAATTTTGAAGAAATTGTGACCGCGCGGCTTAGGGATTTTTTCACAAAAAGTTGTTCAGACGTCGAGGGCTAATTCTGTTTCCGGTGATAAAAACTCACCTGTTTCCACTGAAAAACCTTTCAGAGGATAGTTTGCAACAGTTTGGCACCATTTCTGAGTGAATTGCAGAACGTCAGAAATTTTGAAGAAATTGTGACCGCGCGCCTTAGGGATTTTTTCAAAAAAAGTTGTTCAGACGTCGAGGGCTAATTCTGTTTCCGGTGATAAAAACTCACCTGTTTCCACTGAAAAACCTTTCAGGGGATAGTTTGCAACAGTTTGGCACCATTTCTGAGTGAATTGCAGAACGTCAGAAATTTTGAAGAAATTGTGACCGCGCGGCTTAGGGATTTTTTCAAAAAAAGTTGTTCAGACGTCGAGGGCTAATTCTGTTTCCGATGATAAATACCCACCTGTTTCCACCGAAAAACCTTTCAGGGGATCCTTTGCAACAGTTCAGCACCATTTTTGAAGGAATTGCAGAACGTCAGATTTTTGCTGAAATTGTGACCGCGCGGCTTAGGAATTTTTTCAAAAAAAAGTTGTTCAGACGTCGAGGGCTAATTCTGTTTCCGATGATAAATACCCACCTGTTTCCACTGAAAAACCCTTCAGGGGATAGTTTGCAACAGTTTAGCACCATCTTTGAATGAATTGCAGAACGTCAGAAATTTTGTAGAAATTGTGACCGCGCGGCTTAGGGATTTTTTCACAAAAAGTTGTTCAGACGTCGAGGGCTAATTCTGTTTCCGGTGATAAACACTCACCTGTTTCCACTGAAAAACCTTTCTGGGGATAGTTTGCAACAGTTTGGCACCATTTCTGAGTGAATTGCAGAACGTCAGAAATTTTGAAGAAATTGTGACCGCGCGGCTTAGGGATTTTTTCAAAAAAAGTTGTTCAGACGTCGAGGGCTAATTCTGTTTCCGATGATAAATACCCACCTGTTTCCACCGAAAAACCCTTCAGGGGATCATTTGCAACAGTTTAGCACCATCTTTGAATGAATTGCAGAACGTCAGAAATTTTGAAGAAATTGTGACCGCGCGGCTTAGGGATTTTTTCAAAAAAAGTTGTTCAGACGTCGTGGGCTAATTATGTTTCTGATGATAAAAACCCACCTGTTTCCACTGAAAAACCTTTCAGGGGATCCTTTGCAACAGTTCAGCACCATTTTTGAATGAATTGCAGAACGTCAGAACTTTTTTCAAAAAAAGTTATTCAGACGTCGAGGGCTAATTCTGTTTCCGATGATAAATACCCATCTGTTTCCAACGAAAAACCCTTCAGGGCATCGTTTGCAACAGTTTGGCACCATCTCTGAGTGAATTGCAGAACGTCAGAAATTTTGAAGAAATTGTGACCGCGCGGCTTAGGGATTTTTTCAAAAAAAGTTGTTCAGACGTCGTGGGCTAATTCTGTTTCCGATGATAAATACCCACCTGTTTCCACCGAAAAACCTTTCAGGGGATCCTTTGCAACAGTTTAGCACCATCTTTGACTGAATTGCAGAACGTCAGAAATTTTGAAGAAATTTTGACCGCGCGGCTTAGGGATTTTTTCAAAAAAAGTTGTTCAGACGTCGAGGGCTAATTCTGTTTCCGGTGATAAAAACTCACCTGTTTCCACTGAAAAACCTTTCAGGAGATCCTTTGCAACAGTTTAGCACCATCTTTGAATGAATTGCAGAACGTCAGAAATTTTGAAGAAATTGTGACCGCGAGGCTTAGGGATTTTTTCAAAAAAAGTTGTTCAGACGTCGAGGGCTAATTCTGTTTCCGGTGATAAAAACTCACCTGTTTCCACTGAAAAACCTTTCAGGGGATAGTTTGCAACAGTTTGGCACCATTTCTGAGTGAATTGCAGAACGTCAGAAATTTTGAAGAAATTGTGACCGCGCGGCTTAGGGATTTTTTCAAAAAAAGGTGTTCAGACGTCGAGGGCTAATTCTGTTTCCGATGATAAAAACCCACCTGATTCCACAGAAAAACCTTTCAGGGGATCCTTTGCAACAGTTCAGCACCATTTTTGAATGAATTGCAGAACGTCAGAACTTTTTTCAAAAAAAGTTGTTCAGACGTCGAGGGCTAATTCTGTTTCCGGTGCTAAAAACTCACCTGTTTCCACTGAAAAACCTTTCAGGGGATCGTTTCCAACAGTTTGGCACCATTTCTGAGTGAATTGCAGAACGTCAGAAATTTTGAAGAAATTGTGACCGCGCGGCTTAGGGATTTTTTCAAAAAAAGTTATTCAGACGTCGAGGGCTAATTCGGTTTCCGATGATAGATGATAAAAACTCACCTGATTCCACAGAAAAACCTTTCAGGGGATCCTTTGCAACAGTTCAGCACCATTTTTGAATGAATTGCAGAATGTCAGATTTTTGCTGAAATTGTGACCGCGCGGCTTAGGGATTTTTTCAAAAAAAGTTGTTCAGACGTCGAGGGCTAATTCTGTTTCCGATGATAAATACCCACCTGTTTCCACCGAAAAACCTTTCAGGGGATATTTTGCAACAGTTCAGCACCATTTTTGAATGAATTGCAGAACGTCAGATTTTTGCTGAAATTGTGACCGCGCGGCTTAGGGATTTTTTCAAAAAAAGTTGTTCAGACGTCGAGGGCTAATTCTGTTTCCGATGATAAATACCCACCTGTTTCCACCGAAAAACCCTTCAGGGGATCGTTTGCAACAGTTTAGCACCATCTTTGAATGAATTGCAGAACGTCAGAAATTTTGAAGAAATTGTGACCGCGCGGCTTAGGGATTTTTTCACAAAAAGTTGTTCAGACGTCGAGGGCTAATTCTGTTTCCGGTGATAAAAACTCACCTGTTTCCACTGAAAAACCTTTCAGGGGATAGTTTGCAACAGTTTGGCACCATTTCTGAGTGAATTGCAGAACGTCAGAAATTTTGATGAAATTGTGACCGCGCGGCTTAGTGATTTTTTCAAAAAAAAGTTGTTCAGACGTCGAGGGCTAATTCTGTTTCCGGTGATAAAAACTCACCTGTTTCCACCGAAAAACCTTTCAGGGGATCCTTTGCAACAGTTCAGCACCATTTTTGAATGAATTGCAGAACGTCAGATTTTTGCTGAAATTGTGACCGCGCGGCTTAGGGATATTTTCAAAAAAAGTTGTTCAGACGTCGAGGGCTAATTCTGTTTCCGATGATAAATACCCACCTGTTTCCACCGAAAAACCCTTCAGGGGATCCTTTGCAACACTTTAGCACCATCTTTGAATGAATTGCAGAACCTCAGAAATTTTGAAGAAATTGTGACCGCGCGGCTTAGGGATTTTTTCAAAAAAAGTTGTTCAGACGTCGTGGGCTAATTCTGTTTCCGATGATAAAAACCCACCTGATTCCACTGAAAAACCTTTCAGGGGATCCTTTGCAGCAATTCAGCACCATTTTTGAATGAATTGCAGAACGTCAGATTTTTGCTGAAATTGTGACCGCGCGGCTTACGGATTTTTTCAAAAAAAGTTGTTCAGACGTCGTGGGCTAATTCTGTTTCCGATGACAAAAACCCACCTGATTCCACTGAAAAACCCTTCAGGGGATCCTTTGCAACAGTTCAGCACTATCTTTGACTGAATTGCAGAACGTCAGATTTTTGCTGAAATTGTGACCTAGCGTCTTCGGGATTTTTTCAACAAAAGTTGTTCAGACGTCGAGGGCTAATTCTGTTTCCGATGATAAAACCCACCTGATTCCACTGAAAAACCTTTCAGGGGATCGTTTGCAACAGTTTGGCACCATCTCTGAGTGAATTGCAGAACGTCAGAAATTTTGAAGAAATTGTGACCGCGCGGCTTAGGGATTTTTTCAAAAAAAAGTTCTTCAGACGTCGAGGGCTAATTCTGTTTCCGATGATAAATACCCACCTGTTTCCACCGAAAAACCCTTCAGGGGATCGTTTGCAACAGTTTGGCACCATCTCTGAGTGAATTGCAAAACGTCAGATATTTTGAAGAAATTGTAACAGCGCGGCTTAGGGATTTTTGCAAAAAAAGTTGTTAAGACGTCGAGGGCTTATTCTGTTTCCGATGATAAAAACCCACCTGATTCCACCGAAAAACCTTTCAGGGGATCCTCTGCAACAGTTCAGCACCATTTTTGAATGAATTGCAGAACGTCAGATTTTTGCTGAAATTGTGACCGCGCGCCTTAGGGATTTTTTCAAGAAAAGTTGTTCAGAGTTCGAGGGCTAATTCTGTTTCCGATGATAAAAATCCACCTGTTTCCACCAAAAAACCCTTCAGGGGATCCTTTGCAACAGTTTAGCACCATCTTTGAATGAATTGCAGAACGTCAGATTTTTGCTGAAATTGTGAGCACGCATCTTAGGGATTTTTTCAAGAAAAGTTCTTCAGACGTCGAGGGCTAATTCTGTTTCCGATGATAAATACCCACCTGTATCCACCAAAAAACCCTTCAGGGGATCTTTTGCAACAGTTTAGTGCCATCTTTGAATGAATTGCAGAACGTCAGATTTTTGCTGAAATTGTGACCGCGGGGCTTAGGGATTTTTTCAAAAAAAGTTGTTCAGACGTCGAGGACTAATTCTGTTTCCGATGATAAAAACCCACCTGTTTCCACCGAAAAACCCTTCAGGGGATCGTTTGCAACAGTTTGGCACCATCTCTGAGTGAATTGCAGAACGCCAGAAATTTTGAAGAAATTGTGACCGCGCGGCTTAGGGATTTTTTCAAAAAAAGTTGTTCAGACGTCGAAGGCTAATTCTGTTTCCGATGATAAATACCCACCTTTTTCCACCGAAAAACACTTCAGGGGATCATTTGCAACACTTTAGCACCATCTTTTAATGAATTGCAGAACGTCAGATTTTTGCTGAAATTGTAACCGGGCGGCTAAGGGATTTTTTCAAAAAAAGTTGTTCCGACGTCGAGGCCTAATTCTGTTTCCGATGATAAAAACCCACCTGTTTCCACTGAAAAACCTTTCAGGGGATCCTTTGCAACTGTTTGGCATCATTTCTGAATGAATTGCAGAACGTCAGAAATTTTGAAGAAATTGTGACCGCGCGGCTTAGGGATTTTTTCAAAAAGAGTAGTTGAGACGTCGAGGGCTAATTCTGTTTCCGATGATAAAAACCCACCTGTTTCCAACGAAAAACCCTTCAGGGGATCGTTTGCAACAGTTTGGCACCATCTCTGAGTGAATTGCAAAACGTCAGATATTTTGAAGAATTTGTGACCGCACGGCTTAGGGATTTTTTCAAAAAGAGTAGTTGAGACGTCGAGGGCTAATTCTGTTTCCGATGATAAATACCCACCTGTTTCCACCGAAAAACCCTTCAGGGGATCGTTTGCAACAGTTTGGCACCATCTCTGAGTGAATTGCAAAACGTCAGATATTTTGAAGAAATTGTGACCGCGCGGCTTAGGGATTTTTTCAAAAAAAGTACTTCAGACGTCGAGGGCTAATTCTGTTTCCGATGATAAATACCCAGCTCTTTCCACCGAAAAACCTTTCAGGGGATCCTTTGCAACAGTTCAGCACCATTTTTGAGTGAATTGCAGAACGCCAGAAATTTTGAAGAAATTGTGACCGCGCGCCTTAGGGATTTTTTCAAGAAAAGTTGTTCAGAGTTCGAGGGCTAATTCTGTTTCCGATGATAAATACCCACCTGTTTCCACCGAAAAACCCTTCAGGGGATCCTTTGCAACACTTTAGCACCATCTTTGAATGAATTGCAGAACGTCAGAAATTTTGAAGAAATTGTGACCGCGCGGCTTAGGGATTTTTTCAAAAAAAGTTGTTCAGACGTCGTGGGCTAATTCTGTTTCCGATGACAAAAACCCACCTGATTCCACTGAAAAACCCTTCAGGGGATCCTTTGCAACAGTTCAGCACCATCTTTGACTGAATTGCAGAACGTCAGATTTTTGCTGAAATTGTGACCGAGCGTCTTCGGGATTTTTTCAAAAAAAGTTGTTCAGACGTCGAGGGCTAATTCTGTTTCCGATGATAAAACCCACCTGATTCCACTGAAAAACCTTTCAGGGGATCCTTTGCAACAGTTCAGCACCATTTTTGAATGAAGTGCAGAACGTCAGATTTTTGCTGAAATTGTGACCGCGCACCTTAGGGATTTTTTCAAAAAAAGTTGTTCAGAGGTCGAGGGCAAATTCTGTTTCCGATGATAAAAATCCACCTGTTTCCACAGAAAAACCTTTCAGGGGATCGTTTGCAACAGTTTGGCACCATTTCTGAGTGAATTGCAGAACGTCAGAAATTTTTAAGAAATTGTGACCGCGCGGCTTAGGGATTTTTTCAAAAAAAGTTCTTCAGACGTCGAGGGCTAATTCTGTTTCCGATGATAAAAACCCACCTGATTCCACTGAAAAACCTTTCAGGGGATCCTTTGCAACAGTTCAGCACCATCTTTGACTGAATTGCAGAACGTCAGATTTTTGCTGAAATTGTGACCGCGCGGCTTAGGGATTTTTTCAAAAAAAGTTGTTCAGACGTCGAGGGCTAATTCCGTTTCCGATGATAAATACCCACCTTTTTCCATCGAAAAACCCTTCATTGTATCGTTTTCGACAGTTTAGCACCATCTTTGAATGAATTGCAGAACGTCAGATTTTTACTGACATTGTGACCGCGCGTCTTAGGGATTTTTTCAAAAAAAATTGTTCAGAGGTCGAGGGCTAATTCTGTTTCTGATGATAAATACCCACCTGTTTCCACCGAAAAACCCTTCAGGGGATCGTTTTCAACAGTTTAGCACCATCTTTGAATGAATTACAGAATGTCAGAAATTTTGAAGAAATTGTGACCGCGCGGCTTAGGGATTTTTTCAAAAAAAGTTGTTCAGACGTCGTGGGCTAATTCTGTTTCCGATGATAAAAACCCACCTGATTCCACTGAAAAACCTTTCAGGGGATCCTTTGCAACAATTCAGCACCATTTTTGAATGAATTGCAGAACGTCAGATTTTTGCTGAAATTGTGACCGCGCGGCTTACGGATTTTTTCAAAAAAAGTTGTTCAGACGTCGTGGGCTAATTCTGTTTCCGATGACAAAAACCCACCTGATTCCACTGAAAAACCCTTCAGGGGATCCTTTGCAACAGTTCAGCACCATCTTTGACTGAATTGCAGAACGTCAGATTTTTGCTGAAATTGTGACCGAGCGTCTTCGGGATTTTTTCAAAAAAAGTTGTTCAGACGTCGAGGGCTAATTCTGTTTCCGATGATAAAACCCACCTGATTCCACTGAAAAACCTTTCAGGGGATCCTTTGCAACAGTTCAGCACCATTTTTGAATGAAGTGCAGAACGTCAGATTTTTGCTGAAATTGTGACCGCGCGGCTTAGGGATTTTTTCAAAAAAAAGTTCTTCAGACGTCGAGGGCTAATTCTGTTTCCGATGATAAATACCCACCTGTTTCCACCGAAAAACCCTTCAGGGGATCGTTTGCAACAGTTTGGCACCATCTCTGAGTGAATTGCAAAACGTCAGATATTTTGAAGAAATTGTGACCGCGCGGCTTAGGGATTTTTTCAAAAAAAGTACTTCAGACGTCGAGGGCTAATTCTGTTTCCGATGATAAATACCCACCTCTTTCCACCGAAAAACCCTTCAGGGGATCGTTTGCAACAGTTTAGCACCATTTTTGAGTGAATTGCAGAACGCCAGAAATTTTGAAAAAAATGTAACAGCGCGGCTTAGGGATTTTTGCAAAAAAAGTTGTTAAGACGTCGAGGGCTTATTCTGTTTCCGATGATAAAAGCCCACCTGATTCCACCGAAAAACCTTTCAGGGGATCCTCTGCAACAGTTCAGCACCATTTTTGAATGAATTGCAGAACGTCAGATTTTTGCTGAAATTGTGACCGCGCGCCTTAGGGATTTTTTCAAGAAAAGTTGTTCAGAGTTCGAGGGCTAATTCTGTTTCCGATGATAAAAATCCACCTGTTTCCACAGAAAAACCTTTCAGGGGATCGTTTGCAACAGTTTGGCACCATTTCTGAGTGAATTGCAGAACGTCAGAAATTTTTAAGAAATTGTGACCGCGCGGCTTTGGGATTTTTTCAAAAAAAGTTGTTCAGACGTCGAGGGCTAATTCTGTTTCCGATGATAAAAACCCACCTGTTTCCACCAAAAAACCCTTCAGGGGATCCTTTGCAACAGTTTAGCACCATCTTTGAATGAATTGCAGAACGTCAGATTTTTGCTGAAATTGTGACCACGCATCTTAGGGATTTTTTCAAGAAAAGTTCTTCAGACGTCGAGGGCTAATTCTGTTTCCGATGATAAATACCCACCTGTATCCACCAAAAAACCCTTCAGGGGATCTTTTGCAACAGTTTAGTGCCATCTTTGAATGAACTGCAGAACGTCAGATTTTTGCTGAAATTGTGACCGCGGGGCTTAGGGATTTTTTCAAAAAAAGTTGTTCAGACGTCGAGGACTAATTCTGTTTCCGATGATAAAAACCCACCTGTTTCCACCGAAAAACCCTTCAGGGGATCGTTTGCAACAGTTTGGCACCATCTCTGAGTGAATTGCAGAACGCCAGAAATTTTGAAGAAATTGTGACCGCGCGGCTTAGGGATTTTTTCAAAAAAAGTTGTTCAGACGTCGAAGGCTAATTCTGTTTCCGATGATAAATACCCACCTTTTTCCACCGAAAAACACTTCAGGGGATCATTTGCAACACTTTAGCACCATCTTTTAATGAATTGCAGAACGTCAGATTTTTGCTGAAATTGTAACCGGGCGGCTAAGGGATTTTTTCAAAAAAAGTTGTTCCGACGTCGAGGCCTAATTCTGTTTCCGATGATAAAAACCCACCTGTTTCCAACGAAAAACCCTTCAGGGGATCGTTTGCAACAGTTTGGCACCATCTCTGAGTGAATTGCAAAACGTCAGATATTTTGAAGAAATTGTGACCGCGCGGCTTAGGGATTTTTTCAAAAAAAGTACTTCAGACGTCGAGGGCTAATTCTGTTTCCGATGATAAATACCCACCTCTTTCCACCGAAAAACCTTTCAGGGGATCCTTTGCAACTGTTTGGCATCATTTCTGAGTGAATTGCAGAACGTCAGAAATTTTGAAGAAATTGTGACCGCGCGGCTTAGGGATTTTTTCAAAAAAAGTTCTTCAGACGTCGAGGGCTAATTCTGTTTCCGATGATAAAAACCCACCTGTTTCCAACGAAAAACCCTTCAGGGGATCGTTTGCAACAGTTTGGCACCATCTCTGAGTGAATTGCAAAACGTCAGATATTTTGAAGAATTTGTGACCGCGCGGCTTAGGGATTTTTTCAAAAAGAGTAGTTGAGACGTCGAGGGCTAATTCTGTTTCCGATGATAAATACCCACCTGTTTCCACCGAAAAACCCTTCAGGGGATCGTTTGCAACAGTTCAGCACCATCTTTGACTGAATTGCAGAACGTCAGATATTTTGAAGAAATTGTGACCGCGCGGCTTAGGGATTTTTTCAAAAAAAGTACTTCAGACGTCGAGGGCTAATTCTGTTTCCGATGATAAATACCCACCTCTTTCCACCGAAAAACCTTTCAGGGGATCCTTTGCAACAGTTCAGCACCATTTTTGAGTGAATTGCAGAACGCCAGAAATTTTGAAGAAATTGTGACCGCGCACCTTAGGGATTTTTTCAAGAAAAGTTGTTCAGAGGTCGAGGGCAAATTCTGTTTCCGATGATAAAAATCCACCTGTTTCCACAGAAAAACCTTTCAGGGGATCGTTTGCAACAGTTTGGCACCATTTCTGAGTGAATTGCAGAACGTCAGAAATTTTTAAGAAATTGTGACCGCGCGGCTTAGGGATTTTTTCAAAAAAAGTTCTTCAGACGTCGAGGGCTAATTCTGTTTCCGATGATAAAAACCCACCTGATTCCACTGAAAAACCTTTCAGGGGATCCTTTGCAACAGTTCAGCACCATCTTTGACTGAATTGCAGAACGTCAGATTTTTGCTGAAATTGTGACCGCGCGGCTTAGGGATTTTTTCAAAAAAAGTTGTTCAGACGTCGAGGGCTAATTCCGTTTCCGATGATAAATACCCACCTTTTTCCATCGAAAAACCCTTCATTGTATCGTTTTCGATAGTTTAGCACCATCTTTGAATGAATTGCAGAACGTCAGATTTTTACTGACATTGTGACCGCGCGTCTTAGGGATTTTTTCAAAAAAAATTGTTCAGAGGTCGAGGGCTAATTCTGTTTCTGATGATAAATACCCACCTGTTTCCACCGAAAAACCCTTCAGGGGATCGTTTGCAACAGTTTAGCACCATCTTTGAATGAATTACAGAATGTCAGAAATTTTGAAGAAATTGTGACCGCGCGGCTTAGGGATTTTTTCAAAAAAAGTTGTTCAGACGTCGTGGGCTAATTCTGTTTCCGATGATAAAAACCCACCTGATTCCACTGAAAAACCTTTCAGGGGATCCTTTGCAACAGTTCAGCACCATTGTTGAATGAATTGCAGAACGTCAGATTTTTGCTGAAATTGTGACCGCGCGGCTTAGGGATTTTTTCAAAAAAAGTTGTTCAGAGGTCGAGGGCTAATTCTGTTTCCGATGAAAAATACCCACCTGTTTCCACCAAAAATCCCTTCAGGGGATCCTTTGCAACAGTTTAGCACCATCTTTGAATGAATCGCAGAACGTCAGATTTTTGCTGAAATTGTGAGCACGCATCTTAGGGATTTTTTCAAAAAAAGTTCTTCAGACGTCGAGGGCTAATTCTGTTTCCGATGATAAATACCCACCTGTATCCACCAAAAAACCCTTCAGGGGATCTTTTGCAACAGTTTAGTGCCATCTTTGAATGAACTGCAGAACGTCAGATTTTTGCTGAAATTGTGACCGCGGGGCTTAGGGATTTTTTCAAAAAAAGTTGTTCAGACGTCGAGGACTAATTCTGCTTCCGATGATAAAAACCCACCTGTTTCCACCCAAAAACCCCTCAGGGGATCGTTTGCAACAGTTTGGCACCATCTCTGAGTGAAATGCAGAACGCCAGAAATTTTGAAGAAATTGTGACCGCGCGGCTTAGGGATTTTTTCAAAAAAAGTTGTTCAGACATCGAAGGCTAATTCTGTTTCCGATGATAAATACCCACCTTTTTCCACCGAAAAACCCTTCAGGGGATCGTTTGCAACACTTTAGCACCATCTTTTAATGAATTGCAGAACGTCAGATTTTTGCTGAAATTGTAACCAGGCAGCTAAGGGATTTTTTCAAAAAAAGTTGTTCCGACGTCGAGGGCTAATTCTGTATCCGATGATAAATACCCACCTGTTTCCACCGAAAAACCCTTCAGGGGATCGTTTGCAACTGTTTGGCATCATTTCTGAGTGAATTGCAGAACGTCAGAAATTTTGAAGAAATTGTGACCGCGCGGCTTAGGGATTTTTTCAAAAAACGTTCTTCAGACGTCGAGGGCTAATTCTGTTTCCGATGATAAAAACCCACCTGTTTCCAACGAAAAACCCTTCAGGGGATCGTTTGCAACAGTTTGGCACCATCTCTGAGTGAATTGCAAAACGTCAGATATTTTGAAGAATTTGTGACCGCGCGGCTTAGGGATTTTTTCAAAAAGAGTAGTTCAGACGTCGAGGGCTAATTCTGTTTCCGATGATAAATACCCACCTGTTTCCACCGAAAAACCCTTCAGGGGATCGTTTGCAACAGTTTGGCACCATCTCTGAGTGAATTGCAAAACGTCAGATATTTTGAAGAAATTGTGACCGCGCGGCTTAGGGATTTTTTCAAAAAAAGTACTTCAGACGTCGAGGGCTAATTCTGTTTCCGATGATAAATACCCACCTCTTTCCACCGAAAAACCTTTCAGGGGATCCTTTGCAACAGTTCAGCACCATTTTTGAGTGAATTGCAGAACGCCAGAAATTTTGAAGAAATTGTGACCGCGCGCCTTAGGGATTTTTTCAAGAAAAGTTGTTCAGAGTTCGAGGGCTAATTCTGTTTCCGATGACAAAAACCCACCTGATTCCACTGAAAAACCCTTCAGGGGATCCTTTGCAACAGTTCAGCACCATCTTTGACTGAATTGCAGAACGTCAGATTTTTGCTGAAATTGTGACCGAGCGTCTTCGGGATTTTTTCAAAAAAAGTTGTTCAGACGTCGAGGGCTATTTCTGTATCCGATGATAAAACCCACCTGATTCCCCTGAAAAACCTTTCAGGGGATCCTTTGCAACAGTTCAGCACCATTTTTGAATGAAGTGCAGAACGTCAGATTTTTGCTGAAATTGTGACCGCGCACCTTAGGGATTTTTTCAAAAAAAGTTGTTCAGACGTCGAGGGCTAATTCCGTTTACGATGATAAATACCCACCTGTTTCCATCGAAAAACCCTTCATTGTATCGTTTACGACAGTTTAGCACCATCTTTGAATGAATTGCAGAACGTCAGATTTTTACTGACATTGTGACCGCGCGTCTTAGGGATTTTTTCAAAAAAAGTTGTTCAGAGGTCGAGGGCTAATTCTGTTTCTGATGATAAATACCCACCTGTTTCCACCGAAAAACCCTTCAGGGGATCGTTTGCAACAGTTTAGCACCATCTTTGAATGAATTGCAGAATGTCAGAAATTTTGAAGAAATTGTGACCGCGCGGCTTAGGGATTTTTTCAAAAAAAGTTGTTCAGACGTCATGGGCTAATTCTGTTTCCGATGATAAAAACCCACCTGATTCCACTGAAAAACGTTTCAGGGGATCCTTTGCAACAGTTCAGCACCATTGTTGAATGAATTGCAGAACATCAGATTTTTGCTGAAATTGTGACCGCGCGGCTTAGGGATTTTTTCAAAAAAAGTTGTTCAGAGGTCGAGGGCTAATTCTGTTTCCGATGATAAATACCCACCTGTTTCCACCGAAAAACCCTTCAGGGGATCCTTTGCAACAGTTTAGCACCATCTTTTAATGAATCGCAGAACGTCAGATATTTGCTGAAATTGTAACCGCGCGGCTTAGGGATTTTTTCAAAAAAAGTTGTTCAGACGTCGAGGGCTAATTCTGTTTCCGATGATAAATACCCACCTGTTTCCACCGAAAAACCCTTCAGGGGATCGTTTGCAACAGTTTAGCACCATCTTTGAATGAATTGCAGAATGTCAGAAATTTTGAAGAAATTGTGACCGCGTGGCTTAGGGATTTTTTCAAAAAAAGTTGTTCATACGTCGTGGGCTAATTATGTTTCCGATGATAAAAACCCACCTGATTCCACTGAAAGACGTTTTAGGGGATCCTTTGCAGCAGTTCAGCACCATTTTTGAATGAATTGCAGAACATCAGATTTTTGCTGAAATTGTGACCGCGTGGCTTAGGGATTTTTTCAAAAAAAAGTTGTTCAGACGTCGTGGGCTAATTCTGTTTCCGATGATAAA
This sequence comes from Podarcis melisellensis, assembly GCF_964234715.1. NCBI lineage: Eukaryota > Metazoa > Chordata > Lepidosauria > Squamata > Lacertidae > Podarcis > Podarcis melisellensis. The sequence continues at coordinate 901,053 of NW_028113158.1, read as the reverse complement.
AACCCACCTGATTCCACTGAAAAACCTTTCAGGGCATCCTTTGCAACAGTTCAGCACCATTTTTGAATGAATTGCAGAACACCAGATTTTTGCTGAAATTGTGACCGCGCGGCTTAGGGATTTTTTCAAAAAAAGTTGTTCAGAGGTCGAGGGCTAATTCTTTTTCCGATGAAAGATACCCACCTGTTTCCACCGAAAAACCCTTCAGGGGATCCTTTGCAACAGTTTAGCACCATCTTTTAATGAATCGCAGAACGTCAGATATTTGCTGAAATTGTGACCGCGCGGCTTTGGGATTTTTTCAAAAAAAGTTGTTCAGACGTCGAGGGCTAATTCTGTTTCCGATGATAAAAACCCACCTGTTTCCACCAAAAAACCCTTCAGGGGATCCTTTGCAACAGTTTAGCACCATCTTTGAATGAATTGCAGAACGTCAGATTTTTGCTGAAATTGTGACCGCGCGGCTTAGGGATTTTTTCAAAAAAAGTTGTTCAGACGTCGTGGGCTAATTCTGTTTCCGATGATCAAAACCCACCTGATTCCACTGAAAAACCTTTAAGGGGATCCTTTGCAACAGTTCAGCACCATCTTTGACTGAATTGCAGAACGTCAGATTTTTGCTGAAATTGTGACCGCGCGGCTTAGGGATTTTTTCAAAAAAAGTTGTTCAGACGTCGAGGGCTAATTCTGTTTCCGGTGATAAAAACTCACCTGTTTCGACTGAAAAACCTTTCAGGGGATCGTTTGCAACAGTTCAGCACCATTTCTGAGTGAATTGCAGAACGTCAGAAATTTTGAAGAAATTGTGACCGCGCGGCTTAGGGATTTTTTCAAAAAAAGTTGTTCAGACGTCGAGGGCTAATTCTGTTTCCGATGATAAAAACCCACCTGATTCCACCGAAAAACCCTTCAGGGGATCCTTTGCAACAGTTTAGCACCATCTTTGAATGAATTGCAGAACGTCAGATTTTTGCTGAAATTGTGACCGCGCGGCTTAGGGATTTTTTCAAAAAAAGTTGTTCAGACGTCGAGGGCTAATTCCGTTTCCGATGATAATTACCCACCTGTTTCCACCGAAAAACCCTTCAGGGGATCGTTTGCAACAGTTTAGCACCGTCTTTGAATGAATTGCAGAACGTCAGAAATTTTGAAGAAATTGTGACCGCGCGGCTTAGTGATTTTTTCAAAAAAAAGTTGTTCAGACGTCGAGGGCTAATTCTGTATCCGATGATAAATACCCACCTGTTTCCACCGAAAAACCCTTCAGGGGATCGTTTGCAACAGTTTAGCACCATCTTTGAATGAATTGCAGAATGTCAGAAATTTTGAAGAAATTGTGACCGCGCGGCTTTGGGATTTTTTCAAAAAAAGTTGTTCAGACGTCGAGGGCTAATTCTGTTTCTGATGATAAATACCCACCTGTTTCCACCGAAAAACCCTTCAGGGGATCGTTTGCAACAGTTTAGCACCATCTTTGAATGAATTGCAGAATGTCAGAAATTTTGAAGAAATTATGACCGCGCGGCTTAGGGATTTTTTCAAAAAAAGTTCTTCAGACGTCGAGGGCTAATTCTGTTTCCGATGATAAAAACCCACCTGTTTCCAACGAAAAACCCTTCAGGGGATCGTTTGCAACAGTTTGGCACAATCTCTGAGTGAATTGCAAAACGTCAGATATTTTGAAGAATTTGTGACCGCGCGGCTTAGGGATTTTTTCAAAAAGAGTAGTTCAGACGTCGAGGGCTAATTCTGTTTCCGATGATAAAAACCCACCTGATTCCACCGAAAAATCTTTCAGGGGATCCTTTGCAACAGTTCAGCACCATTTTTGAATGAATTGCAGAACGTCAGATTTTTGCTGAAATTGTGACCGCGCGCCTTAGGGATTTTTTCAAGAAAAGTTGTTCAGAGTTCGAGGGCTAATTCTGTTTCCGATGATAAATACCCACCTCTTTCCACCGAAAAACCCTTCAGGGGATCGTTTGCAACAGTTTAGCACTATTTTTGAGTGAATTGCAGAACGCCAGAAATTTTGAAGAAATTGTGACAGCGCGGCTTAGGGATTTTTGCAAAAAAAGTTGTTCAGACGTCGTGGGCTAATTCTGTTTCCGATGATAAAAACCCACCTGATTCCACTGAAAAACCTTTCAGGGGATCCTTTGCAACAATTCAGCACCATCTTTGACTGAATTGCAGAACGTCAGATTTTTGCTGAAATTGTGACCGAGCGTCTTCGGGATTTTTTCAAAAAAAGTTGTTCAGACGTCAAGGGCTATTTCTGTTTCCGATGATAAAACCCACCTGATTCCCCTGAAAAACCTTTCAGGGGATCCTTTGCAACAGTTCAGCACCATTTTTGAATGAAGTGCAGAACGTCAGATTTTTGCTGAAATTGTGACCGCGCACCTTAGGGATTTTTTCAAAAAAAGTTGTTCAGACGTCGAGGGCTAATTCTTTTTCCGATGAAAGATACCCACCTGTTTCCACCGAAAAACCCTTCAGGGGATCCTTTGCAACAGTTTAGCACCATCTTTTAATGAATCGCAGAACGTCAGATGTTTGCTGAAATTGTGACCGCGCGGCTTTGGGATTTTTTCAAAAAAAGTTGTTCAGACGTCGAGGGCTAATTCTGTTTCCGATGATAAATACCCACGTGTTTCCACTGAAAAACCCTTCAGGGGATCCTTTGCAACAGTTTAGCACCATCTTTGAATGAATTGCAGAACGTCAGATTTTTGCTGAAATTGTGACCGCGCGGCTTAGGGATTTTTTCAAAAAAAAGTTGTTCAGACGTCGTGGGGTAATTCTGTTTCCGATGATCAAAACCCACCTGATTCCACTGAAAAACCTTTAAGGGGATCCTTTGCAACAGTTCAGCACCATCTTTGACTGAATTGCAGAACGTCAGATTTTTGCTGAAATTGTGACCGCGCGGCTTAGGGATTTTTTCAACAAAAGTTGTTCAGACGTCGAGGGCTAATTCTGTTTCCGGTGATAAAAACTCACCTGTTTCGACTGAAAAACCTTTCAGGGGATCGTTTGCAACAGTTCAGCACCATTTCTGAGAGAATTGCAGAACGTCAGAAATTTTGAAGAAATTGTGACCGCGCGGCTTAGGGATTTTTTCAAAAAAAGTTGTTCAGACGTCGAGGGCTAATTCTGTTTCCGATGATAAAAACCCACCTGATTCCACCGAAAAACCCTTCAGGGGATCCTTTGCAACAGTTTAGCACCATCTTTGAATGAATTGCAGAACGTCAGATTTTTGCTGAAATTGTGACCGCGCGGCTTAGGGATTTTTTCAAAAAAAGTTGTTCAGACGTCGAGGGCTAATAACGTTTCCGATGATAATTACCCACCTGTTTCCACCGAAAAACCCTTCAGGGGATCGTTTGCAACAGTTTAGCACCGTCTTTGAATGAATTGCAGAACGTCAGAAATTTTGAAGAAATTGTGACCGCGCGGCTTAGTGATTTTTTCAAAAAAAAGTTGTTCAGACGTCGAGGGCTAATTCTGTTTCCAATGATAAATACCCACCTGTTTCCACCGAAAAACCCTTCAGGGGATCGTTTGCAACAGTTTAGCACCATCTTTGAATGGATTGCAAAATGTCAGAAATTTTGAAGAAATTGTGACCGCGCGGCTTAGGGATTTTTTCAAAAAAAGTTGTTCAGACGTCGTGGGCTAATTATGTTTCCGATGATAAAAACCCACCTGATTCCACTGAAAGACGTTTTAGGGGATCCTTTGCAGCAGTTCAGCACCATATTTGAATGAATTGCAGAACATCAGATTTTTGCTGAAATTGTGACCGCGTGGCTTAGGGATTTTTTCAAAAAAAAGTTGTTCAGACGTCGTGGGCTAATTCTGTTTCCGATGATAAAAACCCACCTGATTCCACTGAAAAACCTTTCAGGGCATCCTTTGCAACAGTTCAGCACCATTTTTGAATGAATTGCAGAACACCAGATTTTTGCTGAAATTGTGACCGCGCGGCTTAGGGATTTTTTCAAAAAAAGTTGTTCAGAGGTCGAGGGCTAATTCTTTTTCTGATGAAAGATACCCACCTGTTTCCACCGAAAAACCCTTCAGGGGATCCTTTGCAACAGTTTAGGACCATCTTTTAATGAATCGCAGAACGTCAGATATTTGCTGAAATTGTGACCGCGCGGCTTAGGGATTTTTTCAAAAAAAGTTGTTCAGACGTCGAGGGCTAATTCTGTTTCCGATGATAAATACCCACCTGTTTCCACTGAAAAACCCTTCAGGGGATCGTTTGCAACAGTTTAGCACCATCTTTGAATGAATTGCAGAATGTCAGAAATTTTGATGAAATTGTGACCGCGCGGCTTTGGGATTTTTTCAAAAAAAGTTGTTCAGACGTTGAGGGCTAATTCTGTTTCCGATGATAAAAACCCACCTGTTTCCACCAAAAAACCCTTCAGGGGATCCTTTGCAACAGTTTAGCACCATCTTTGAATGAATTGCAGAATGTCAGAAATTTTGAAGAAATTGTGACCGCGCGGCTTAGGGATTTTTTCAAAAAAAGTTCTTCAGACGTCGAGGGCTAATTCTGTTTCCGATGATAAAAACCCACCTGTTTCCAACGAAAAACCCTTCAGGGGATCGTTTGCAACAGTTTGGCACCATCTCTGAGTGAATTGCAAAACGTCAGATATTTTGAAGAATTTGTGACCGCGCGGCTTAGGGATTTTTTCAAAAAGAGTAGTTCAGACGTCGAGGGCTAATTCTGTTTCCGATGATAAATACCCACCTGTTTCCACCGAAAAACCCTTCAGGGGATCGTTTGCAACAGTTTGGCACCATCTCTGAGTGAATTGCAAAACGTCAGATATTTTGAAGAAATTGTGACCGCGCGGCTTAGGAATTTTTTCAAAAAAAGTACTTCAGACGTCGAGGGCTAATTCTGTTTCCGATGATAAATACCCACCTCTTTCCACCGAAAAACCCTTCAGGGGATCGTTTGCAACAGTTTAGCACCATTTTTGAGTGAATTGCAGAACGCCAGAAATTTTGAAGAAATTGTGACAGCGCGGCTTAGGGATTTTTGCAAAAAAAGTTGTTAAGACGTCAAGGGCTAATTCTGTTTCCGATGATAAAAACCCACCTGATTCCACCGAAAAACCTTTCAGGGGATCCTTTGCAACAGTTCAGCACCATTTTTGAATGAATTGCAGAACGTCAGATTTTTGCTGAAATTGTGACCGCGCGCCTTAGGGATTTTTTCAAGAAAAGTTGTTCAGAGTTCGAGGGCTAATTCTGTTTCCGATGATAAATACCCACCTGTTTCCACCGAAAAACCCTTCAGGGGATCCTTTGCAACACTTTAGCACCATCTTTGAATGAATTGCAGAACCTCAGAAATTTTGAAGAAATTGTGACCGCGCGGCTTAGGGATTTTTTCAAAAAAAGTTGTTCAGACGTCGTGGGCTAATACTGTTTCCGATGATAAAAACCCACCTGATTCCACTGAAAAACTTTTCAGGGGATCCTTTGCAACAATTCAGCACCATTTTTGAATGAATTGCAGAACGTCAGATTTTTGCTGAAATTGTGACCGCACGGCTTAGGGATTTTTTCAAAAAAAGTTGTTCAGATGTCGTGGGCTAATTCTGTTTCCGATGACAAAAACCCACCTGATTCCACTGAAAAACCCTTCAGGGGATCCTTTGCAACAGTTCAGCACCATCTTTGACTGAATTGCAGAACGTCAGATTTTTGCTGAAATTGTGACCGAGCGTCTTCGGGATTTTTTCAAAAAAAGTTGTTCAGACGTCGAGGGCTATTTCTGTTTCCGATGATAAAACCCACCTGATTCCCCTGAAAAACCTTTCAGGGGATCCTTTGCAACAGTTCAGCACCATTTTTGAATGAAGTGCAGAACGTCAGATTTTTGCTGAAATTGTGACCGCGCACCTTAGGGATTTTTTCAAAAAAAGTTGTTCAGAGGTCGAGGGCTAATTCTTTTTCCGATGAAAGATACCCACCTGTTTCCACCGAAAAACCCTTCAGGGGATCCTTTGCAACAGTTTAGGACCATCTTTTAATGAATCGCAGAACGTCAGATATTTGCTGAAATTGTGACCGCGCGGCTTAGGGATTTTTTCAAAAAATGTTGTTCAGACGTCGAGGGCTAATTCTGTTTCCGATGATAAATACCCACGTGTTTCCACCGAAAAACCCTTCAGGGGATCGTTTGCAACAGTTTAGCACCATCTTTGAATGAATTGCAGAATGTCAGAAATTTTGAAGAAATTGTGACCGCGCGGCTTTGGGATTTTTTCAAAAAAAGTTGTTCAGACGTCGAGGGCTAATTCTGTTTCCGATGATAAAAACCCACCTGATTCCACTGAAAAACCTTTCAGGGCATCCTTTGCAACAGTTCAGCACCATTTTTGAATGAATTGCAGAACACCAGATTTTTGCTGAAATTGTGACCGCGCGGCTTAGGGATTTTTTCAAAAAAAGTTGTTCAGAGGTCGAGGGCTAATTCTTTTTCTGATGAAAGATACCCACCTGTTTCCACCGAAAAACCCTTCAGGGGATCCTTTGCAACAGTTTAGGACCATCTTTTAATGAATCGCAGAACGTCAGATATTTGCTGAAATTGTGACCGCGCGGCTTAGGGATTTTTTCAAAAAAAGTTGTTCAGACGTCGAGGGCTAATTCTGTTTCCGATGATAAATACCCACCTGTTTCCACTGAAAAACCCTTCAGGGGATCGTTTGCAACAGTTTAGCACCATCTTTGAATGAATTGCAGAATGTCAGAAATTTTGATGAAATTGTGACCGCGCGGCTTTGGGATTTTTTCAAAAAAAGTTGTTCAGACGTTGAGGGCTAATTCTGTTTCCGATGATAAAAACCCACCTGTTTCCACCAAAAAACCCTTCAGGGGATCCTTTGCAACAGTTTAGCACCATCTTTGAATGAATTGCAGAATGTCAGAAATTTTGAAGAAATTGTGACCGCGCGGCTTAGGGATTTTTTCAAAAAAAGTTCTTCAGACGTCGAGGGCTAATTCTGTTTCCGATGATAAAAACCCACCTGTTTCCAACGAAAAACCCTTCAGGGGATCGTTTGCAACAGTTTGGCACCATCTCTGAGTGAATTGCAAAACGTCAGATATTTTGAAGAATTTGTGACCGCGCGGCTTAGGGATTTTTTCAAAAAGAGTAGTTCAGACGTCGAGGGCTAATTCTGTTTCCGATGATAAATACCCACCTGTTTCCACCGAAAAACCCTTCAGGGGATCGTTTGCAACAGTTTGGCACCATCTCTGAGTGAATTGCAAAACGTCAGATATTTTGAAGAAATTGTGACCGCGCGGCTTAGGAATTTTTTCAAAAAAAGTACTTCAGACGTCGAGGGCTAATTCTGTTTCCGATGATAAATACCCACCTCTTTCCACCGAAAAACCCTTCAGGGGATCGTTTGCAACAGTTTAGCACCATTTTTGAGTGAATTACAGAACGCCAGAAATTTTGAAGAAATTGTGACAGCGCGGCTTAGGGATTTTTGCAAAAAAAGTTGTTAAGACGTCAAGGGCTAATTCTGTTTCCGATGATAAAAACCCACCTGATTCCACCGAAAAACCTTTCAGGGGATCCTTTGCAACAGTTCAGCACCATTTTTGAATGAATTGCAGAACGTCAGATTTTTGCTGAAATTGTGACCGCGCGCCTTAGGGATTTTTTCAAGAAAAGTTGTTCAGAGTTCGAGGGCTAATTCTGTTTCCGATGATAAATACCCACCTGTTTCCACCGAAAAACCCTTCAGGGGATCCTTTGCAACACTTTAGCACCATCTTTGAATGAATTGCAGAACCTCAGAAATTTTGAAGAAATTGTGACCGCGCGGCTTAGGGATTTTTTCAAAAAAAGTTGTTCAGACGTCGTGGGCTAATACTGTTTCCGATGATAAAAACCCACCTGATTCCACTGAAAAACTTTTCAGGGGATCCTTTGCAACAATTCAGCACCATTTTTGAATGAATTGCAGAACGTCAGATTTTTGCTGAAATTGTGACCGCACGGCTTAGGGATTTTTTCAAAAAAAGTTGTTCAGATGTCGTGGGCTAATTCTGTTTCCGATGACAAAAACCCACCTGATTCCACTGAAAAACCCTTCAGGGGATCCTTTGCAACAGTTCAGCACCATCTTTGACTGAATTGCAGAACGTCAGATTTTTGCTGAAATTGTGACCGAGCGTCTTCGGGATTTTTTCAAAAAAAGTTGTTCAGACGTCGAGGGCTATTTCTGTTTCCGATGATAAAACCCACCTGATTCCCCTGAAAAACCTTTCAGGGGATCCTTTGCAACAGTTCAGCACCATTTTTGAATGAAGTGCAGAACGTCAGATTTTTGCTGAAATTGTGACCGCGCACCTTAGGGATTTTTTCAAAAAAAGTTGTTCAGAGGTCGAGGGCTAATTCTTTTTCCGATGAAAGATACCCACCTGTTTCCACCGAAAAACCCTTCAGGGGATCCTTTGCAACAGTTTAGGACCATCTTTTAATGAATCGCAGAACGTCAGATATTTGCTGAAATTGTGACCGCGCGGCTTAGGGATTTTTTCAAAAAATGTTGTTCAGACGTCGAGGGCTAATTCTGTTTCCGATGATAAATACCCACGTGTTTCCACCGAAAAACCCTTCAGGGGATCGTTTGCAACAGTTTAGCACCATCTTTGAATGAATTGCAGAATGTCAGAAATTTTGAAGAAATTGTGACCGCGCGGCTTTGGGATTTTTTCAAAAAAAGTTGTTCAGACGTCGAGGGCTAATTCTGTTTCCGATGATAAAAACCCACCTGTTTCCACCAAAAAACCCTTCAGGGGATCCTTTGCAACAGTTTAGCACCATCTTTGAATGAATTGCAGAATGTCAGAAATTTTGAAGAAATTGTGACCGCGCGGCTTAGGGATTTTTTCAAAAAAAGTTCTTCAGACGTCGAGGGCTAATTCTGTTTCCGATGATAAAAACCCACCTGTTTCCAACGAAAAACCCTTCAGGGGATCGTTTGCAACAGTTTGGCACCATCTCTGAGTGAATTGCAAAACGTCAGATATTTTGAAGAATTTGTGACCGCGCGGCTTAGGGATTTTTTCAAAAAGAGTAGTTCAGACGTCGAGGGCTAATTCTGTTTCCGATGATAAATACCCACCTGTTTCCACCGAAAAACCTTTCAGGGGATCCTTTGCAACAGTTCAGCACCATTTTTGAATGAATTGCAGAACGTCAGATTTTTGCTGAAATTGTGACCGCGCGCCTTAGGGATTTTTTCAAGAAAAGTTGTTCAGAGTTCGAGGGCTAATTCTGTTTCCGATGATAAATACCCACCTGTTTCCACCGAAAAACCCTTCAGGGGATCCTTTGCAACACTTTAGCACCATCTTTGAATGAATTGCAGAACCTCAGAAATTTTGAAGAAATTGTGACCGCGCGGCTTAGGGATTTTTTCAAAAAAAGTTGTTCAGACGTCGTGGGCTAATTCTGTTTCCGATGACAAAAACCCACCTGATTCCACTGAAAAACCCTTCAGGGGATCCTTTGCAACAGTTCAGCACCATCTTTGACTGAATTGCAGAACGTCAGATTTTTGCTGAAATTGTGACCGAGCGTCTTCGGGATTTTTTCAAAAAAAGTTGTTCAGACGTCGAGGGCTATTTCTGTTTCCGATGATAAAACCCACCTGATTCCCCTGAAAAACCTTTCAGGGGATCCTTTGCAACAGTTCAGCACCATTTTTGAATGAAGTGCAGAACGTCAGATTTTTGCTGAAATTGTGACCGCGCACCTTAGGGATTTTTTCAAAAAAAGTTGTTCAGAGGTCGAGGGCTAATTCTTTTTCCGATGAAAGATACCCACCTGTTTCCACCGAAAAACCCTTCAGGGGATCCTTTGCAACAGTTTAGGACCATCTTTTAATGAATCGCAGAACGTCAGATATTTGCTGAAATTGTGACCGCGCGGCTTAGGGATTTTTTCAAAAAATGTTGTTCAGACGTCGAGGGCTAATTCTGTTTCCGATGATAAATACCCACGTGTTTCCACTGAAAAACCCTTCAGGGGATCGTTTGCAACAGTTTAGCACCATCTTTGAATGAATTGCAGAATGTCAGAAATTTTGAAGAAATTGTGACCGCGCGGCTTTGGGATTTTTTCAAAAAAAGTTGTTCAGACGTCGTGGGCTAATTCTGTTTCCGATGATAAAAACCCACCTGATTCCACTGAAAAACCTTTAAGGGGATCCTTTGCAACAGTTCAGCACCATTTCTGAGTGAATTGCAGAACGTCAGATTTTTGCTGAAATTGTGACCACGCGGCTTAGGGATTTTTTCAAAAAAAGTTGTTCAGACGTCGAGGGCTAATTCTGTTTCCGGTGATAAAAACTCACCTGTTTCGACTGAAAAACCTTTCAGGGGATCGTTTGCAACAGTTCAGCACCATTTCTGAGTGAATTGCAGAACGTCAGAAATTTTGAAGAAATTGTGACCGCGCGGCTTAGGGATTTTTTCAAAAAAAGTTGTTCAGACGTCGAGGGCTAATTCTGTTTCCGATGATAAAAACCCACCTGATTCCACCGAAAAACCCTTCAGGGGATTCTTTGCAACAGTTCAGCACCATATTTGAATGAATTGCAGAACATCAGATTTTTGCTGAAATTGTGACCGCGTGGCTTAGGGATTTTTTCAAAAAAAAGTTGTTCAGACGTCGTGGGCTAATTCTGTTTCCGATGATAAATACCCACCTGTTTCCACCGAAAAACCCTTCAGGGGATCGTTTGCAACAGTTTGGCACCATCTCTGAGTGAATTGCAAAACGTCAGATATTTTGAAGAAATTGTGACCGCGCGGCTTAGGAATTTTTTCAAAAAAAGTACTTCAGACGTCGAGGGCTAATTCTGTTTCCGATGATAAATACCCACCTCTTTCCACCGAAAAACCCTTCAGGGGATCGTTTGCAACAGTTTAGCACCATTTTTGAGTGAATTGCAGAACGCCAGAAATTTTGAAGAAATTGTGACAGCGCGGCTTAGGGATTTTTGCAAAAAAAGTTGTTAAGACGTCAAGGGCTAATTCTGTTTCCGATGATAAAAACCCACCTGATTCCACCGAAAAACCTTTCAGGGGATCCTTTGCAACAGTTCAGCACCATTTTTGAATGAATTGCAGAACGTCAGATTTTTGCTGAAATTGTGACCGCGCGCCTTAGGGATTTTTTCAAGAAAAGTTGTTCAGAGTTCGAGGGCTAATTCTGTTTCCGATGATAAATACCCACCTGTTTCCACCGAAAAACCCTTCAGGGGATCCTTTGCAACACTTTAGCACCATCTTTGAATGAATTGCAGAACCTCAGAAATTTTGAAGAAATTGTGACCGCGCGGCTTAGGGATTTTTTCAAAAAAAGTTGTTCAGACGTCGTGGGCTAATACTGTTTCCGATGATAAAAACCCACCTGATTCCACTGAAAAACTTTTCAGGGGATCCTTTGCAACAATTCAGCACCATTTTTGAATGAATTGCAGAACGTCAGATTTTTGCTGAAATTGTGACCGCGCGGCTTAGGGATTTTTTCAAAAAAAGTTGTTCAGATGTCGTGGGCTAATTCTGTTTCCGATGACAAAAACCCACCTGATTCCACTGAAAAACCCTTCAGGGGATCCTTTGCAACAGTTCAGCACCATCTTTGACTGAATTGCAGAACGTCAGATTTTTGCTGAAACTGTGACCGAGCGTCTTCGGGATTTTTTCAAAAAAAGTTGTTCAGACGTCGAGGGCTATTTCTGTTTCCGATGATAAAACCCACCTGATTCCCCTGAAAAACCTTTCAGGGGATCCTTTGCAACAGTTCAGCACCATTTTTGAATGAAGTGCAGAACGTCAGATTTTTGCTGAAATTGTGACCGCGCACCTTAGGGATTTTTTCAAAAAAAGTTGTTCAGAGGTCGAGGGCTAATTCTTTTTCCGATGAAAGATACCCACCTGTTTCCACCGAAAAACCCTTCAGGGGATCCTTTGCAACAGTTTAGGACCATCTTTTAATGAATCGCAGAACGTCAGATATTTGCTGAAATTGTGACCGCGCGGCTTAGGGATTTTTTCAAAAAATGTTGTTCAGACGTCGAGGGCTAATTCTGTTTCCGATGATAAATACCCACGTGTTTCCACTGAAAAACCCTTCAGGGGATCGTTTGCAACAGTTTAGCACCATCTTTGAATGAATTGCAGAATGTCAGAAATTTTGAAGAAATTGTGACCGCGCGGCTTTGGGATTTTTTCAAAAAAAGTTGTTCAGACGTCGAGGGCTAATTCTGTTTCCGATGATAAAAACCCACCTGTTTCCACCAAAAAACCCTTCAGGGGATCCTTTGCAACAGTTTAGCACCATCTTTGAATGAATTGCAGAACGTCAGATTTTTGCTGAAATTGTGACCGCGCGGCTTAGGGATTTTTTCAAAAAAAGTTGTTCAGACGTCGTGGGCTAATTCTGTTTCCGATGATAAAAACCCACCTGATTCCACTGAAAAACCTTTAAGGGGATCCTTTGCAACAGTTCAGCACCATTTCTGAGTGAATTGCAGAACGTCAGATTTTTGCTGAAATTGTGACCGCGCGGCTTAGGGATTTTTTCAAAAAAAGTTGTTCAGACGTCGAGGGCTAATTCTGTTTCCGGTGATAAAAACTCACCTGTTTCGACTGAAAAACCTTTCAGGGGATCGTTTGCAACAGTTCAGCACCATTTCTGAGTGAATTGCAGAACGTCAGAAATTTTGAAGAAATTGTGACCGCGCGGCTTAGGGATTTTTTCAAAAAAAGTTGTTCAGACGTCGAGGGCTAATTCTGTTTCCGATGATAAAAACCCACCTGATTCCACCGAAAAACCCTTCAGGGGATCCTTTGCAACAGTTTAGCACCATCTTTGAATGAATTGCAGAACGTCAGATTTTTGCTGAAATTGTGACCGCGCGGCTTAGGGATTTTTTCAAAAAAAGTTGTTCAGACGTCGAGGGCTAATAACGTTTCCGATGATAATTACCCACCTGTTTCCACCGAAAAACCCTTCAGGGGATCGTTTGCAACAGTTTAGCACCGTCTTTGAATGAATTGCAGAACGTCAGAAATTTTGAAGAAATTGTGACCGCGCGGCTTAGGGATTTTTTCAAAAAAAGTTGTTCAGAGGTCGAGGGCTAATTCTTTTTCCGATGAAAGATACCCACCTGTTTCCACCGAAAAACCCTTCAGGGGATCCTTTGCAACAGTTTAGGACCATCTTTTAATGAATCGCAGAACGTCAGATATTTGCTGAAATTGTGACCGCGCGGCTTAGGGATTTTTTCAAAAAAAGTTGTTCAGACGTCGAGGGCTAATTCTGTTTCCGATGATAAATACCCACCTGTTTCCACTGAAAAACCCTTCAGGGGATCGTTTGCAACAGTTTAGCACCATCTTTGAATGAATTGCAGAATGTCAGAAATTTTGATGAAATTGTGACCGCGCGGCTTTGGGATTTTTTCAAAAAAAGTTGTTCAGACGTCGAGGGCTAATTCTGTTTCCGATGATAAAAACCCACCTGTTTCCACCGAAAAACCCTTCAGGGGATCGTTTGCAACAGTTTAGCACCATTTTTGAGTGAATTGCAGAACGCCAGAAATTTTGAAGAAATTGTGACAGCGCGGCTTAGGGATTTTTGCAAAAAAAGTTGTTAAGACGTCAAGGGCTAATTCTGTTTCCGATGATAAAAACCCACCTGATTCCACCGAAAAACCTTTCAGGGGATCCTTTGCAACAGTTCAGCACCATTTTTGAATGAATTGCAGAACGTCAGATTTTTGCTGAAATTGTGACCGCGCGCCTTAGGGATTTTTTCAAGAAAAGTTGTTCAGAGTTCGAGGGCTAATTCTGTTTCCGATGATAAATACCCACCTGTTTCCACCGAAAAACCCTTCAGGGGATCCTTTGCAACACTTTAGCACCATCTTTGAATGAATTGCAGAACCTCAGAAATTTTGAAGAAATTGTGACCGCGCGGCTTAGGGATTTTTTCAAAAAAAGTTGTTCAGACGTCGTGGGCTAATACTGTTTCCGATGATAAAAACCCACCTGATTCCACTGAAAAACTTTTCAGGGGATCCTTTGCAACAATTCAGCACCATTTTTGAATGAATTGCAGAACGTCAGATTTTTGCTGAAATTGTGACCGCACGGCTTAGGGATTTTTTCAAAAAAAGTTGTTCAGATGTCGTGGGCTAATTCTGTTTCCGATGACAAAAACCCACCTGATTCCACTGAAAAACCCTTCAGGGGATCCTTTGCAACAGTTCAGCACCATCTTTGACTGAATTGCAGAACGTCAGATTTTTGCTGAAATTGTGACCGAGCGTCTTCGGGATTTTTTCAAAAAAAGTTGTTCAGACGTCGAGGGCTATTTCTGTTTCCGATGATAAAACCCACCTGATTCCCCTGAAAAACCTTTCAGGGGATCCTTTGCAACAGTTCAGCACCATTTTTGAATGAAGTGCAGAACGTCAGATTTTTGCTGAAATTGTGACCGCGCACCTTAGGGATTTTTTCAAAAAAAGTTGTTCAGAGGTCGAGGGCTAATTCTTTTTCCGATGAAAGATACCCACCTGTTTCCACCGAAAAACCCTTCAGGGGATCCTTTGCAACAGTTTAGGACCATCTTTTAATGAATCGCAGAACGTCAGATATTTGCTGAAATTGTGACCGCGCGGCTTAGGGATTTTTTCAAAAAATGTTGTTCAGACGTCGAGGGCTAATTCTGTTTCCGATGATAAATACCCACGTGTTTCCACCGAAAAACGCTTCAGGGGATCGTTTGCAACAGTTTAGCACCATCTTTGAATGAATTGCAGAATGTCAGAAATTTTGAAGAAATTGTGACCGCGCGGCTTTGGGATTTTTTCAAAAAAAGTTGTTCAGACGTCGAGGGCTAATTCTGTTTCCGATGATAAAAACCCACCTGTTTCCACCAAAAAACCCTTCAGGGGATCGTTTGCAACAGTTTGGCTCCATCTCTGAGTGAATTGCAAAACGTCAGATATTTTGAAGAATTTGTGACCGCGCGGCTTAGGGATTTTTTCAAAAAGAGTAGTTCAGACGTCGAGGGCTAATTCTGTTTCCGATGATAAATACCCACCTGTTTCCACCGAAAAACCCTTCAGGGGATCGTTTGCAACAGTTTGGCACCATCTCTGAGTGAATTGCAAAACGTCAGATATTTTGAAGAAATTGTGACCGCGCGGCTTAGGAATTTTTTCAAAAAAAGTACTTCAGACGTCGAGGGCTAATTCTGTTTCCGATGATAAATACCCACCTCTTTCCACCGAAAAACCCTTCAGGGGATCGTTTGCAACAGTTTAGCACCATTTTTGAGTGAATTGCAGAACGCCAGAAATTTTGAAGAAATTGTGACAGCGCGGCTTAGGGATTTTTGCAAAAAAAGTTGTTAAGACGTCAAGGGCTAATTCTGTTTCCGATGATAAAAACCCACCTGATTCCACCGAAAAACCTTTCAGGGGATCCTTTGCAACAGTTCAGCACCATTTTTGAATGAATTGCAGAACGTCAGATTTTTGCTGAAATTGTGACCGCGCGCCTTAGGGATTTTTTCAAGAAAAGTTGTTCAGAGTTCGAGGGCTAATTCTGTTTCCGATGATAAATACCCACCTGTTTCCACCGAAAAACCCTTCAGGGGATCCTTTGCAACACTTTAGCACCATCTTTGAATGAATTGCAGAACCTCAGAAATTTTGAAGAAATTGTGACCGCGCGGCTTAGGGATTTTTTCAAAAAAAGTTGTTCAGACGTCGTGGGCTAATACTGTTTCCGATGATAAAAACCCACCTGATTCCACTGAAAAACTTTTCAGGGGATCCTTTGCAACAATTCAGCACCATTTTTGAATGAATTGCAGAACGTCAGATTTTTGCTGAAATTGTGACCGCGCGGCTTAGGGATTTTTTCAAAAAAAGTTGTTCAGATGTCGTGGGCTAATTCTGTTTCCGATGACAAAAACCCACCTGATTCCACTGAAAAACCCTTCAGGGGATCCTTTGCAACAGTTCAGCACCATCTTTGACTGAATTGCAGAACGTCAGATTTTTGCTGAAATTGTGACCGAGCGTCTTCGGGATTTTTTCAAAAAAAGTTGTTCAGACGTCGAGGGCTATTTCTGTTTCCGATGATAAAACCCACCTGATTCCCCTGAAAAACCTTTCACGGGATCCTTTGCAACAGTTCAGCACCATTTTTGAATGAAGTGCAGAACGTCAGATTTTTGCTGAAATTGTGACCGCGCACCTTAGGGATTTTTTCAAAAAAAGTTGTTCAGAGGTCGAGGGCTAATTCTTTTTCCGATGAAAGATACCCACCTGTTTCCACCGAAAAACCCTTCAGGGGATCCTTTGCAACAGTTTAGGACCATCTTTTAATGAATCGCAGAACGTCAGATATTTGCTGAAATTGTGACCGCGCGGCTTAGGGATTTTTTCAAAAAATGTTGTTCAGACGTCGAGGGCTAATTCTGTTTCCGATGATAAATACCCACGTGTTTCCACTGAAAAACCCTTCAGGGGATCGTTTGCAACAGTTTAGCACCATCTTTGAATGAATTGCAGAATGTCAGAAATTTTGAAGAAATTGTGACCGCGCGGCTTTGGGATTTTTTCAAAAAAAGTTGTTCAGACGTCGAGGGCTAATTCTGTTTCCGATGATAAAAACCCACCTGTTTCCACCAAAAAACCCTTCAGGGGATCCTTTGCAACAGTTTAGCACCATCTTTGAATGAATTGCAGAACGTCAGATTTTTGCTGAAATTGTGACCGCGCGGCTTAGGGATTTTTTCAAAAAAAGTTGTTCAGACGTCGTGGGCTAATTCTGTTTCCGATGATAAAAACCCACCTGATTCCACTGAAAAACCTTTAAGGGGATCCTTTGCAACAGTTCAGCACCATTTCTGAGTGAATTGCAGAACGTCAGATTTTTGCTGAAATTGTGACCGCGCGGCTTAGGGATTTTTTCAAAAAAAGTTGTTCATACGTCGAGGGCTAATTCTGTTTCAGGTGATAAAAACTCACCTGTTTCGACCGAAAAACCTTTCAGGGGATCGTTTGCAACAGTTCAGCACCGTCTTTGAATGAATTGCAGAACGTCAGAAATTTTGAAGAAATTGTGACCGCGCGGCTTAGGGATTTTTTCAAAAAAAGTTGTTCAGACGTCGTGGGCTAATACTGTTTCCGATGATAAAAACCCACCTGATTCCACTGAAAAACTTTTCAGGGGATCCTTTGCAACAATTCAGCACCATTTTTGAATGAATTGCAGAACGTCAGATTTTTGCTGAAATTGTGACCGCACGGCTTAGGGATTTTTTCAAAAAAAGTTGTTCAGATGTCGTGGGCTAATTCTGTTTCCGATGACAAAAACCCACCTGATTCCACTGAAAAACCCTTCAGGGGATCCTTTGCAACAGTTCAGCACCATCTTTGACTGAATTGCAGAACGTCAGATTTTTGCTGAAATTGTGACCGAGCGTCTTCGGGATTTTTTCAAAAAAAGTTGTTCAGACGTCGAGGGCTATTTCTGTTTCCGATGATAAAACCCACCTGATTCCCCTGAAAAACCTTTCAGGGGATCCTTTGCAACAGTTCAGCACCATTTTTGAATGAAGTGCAGAACGTCAGATTTTTGCTGAAATTGTGACCGCGCACCTTAGGGATTTTTTCAAAAAAAGTTGTTCAGAGGTCGAGGGCTAATTCTTTTTCCGATGAAAGATACCCACCTGTTTCCACCGAAAAACCCTTCAGGGGATCCTTTGCAACAGTTTAGGACCATCTTTTAATGAATCGCAGAACGTCAGATATTTGCTGAAATTGTGACCGCGCGGCTTAGGGATTTTTTCAAAAAATGTTGTTCAGACGTCGAGGGCTAATTCTGTTTCCGATGATAAATACCCACGTGTTTCCACCGAAAAACGCTTCAGGGGATCGTTTGCAACAGTTTAGCACCATCTTTGAATGAATTGCAGAATGTCAGAAATTTTGAAGAAATTGTGACCGCGCGGCTTGGCGATTTTTTCAAAAAAAGTTGTTCAGACGTCGAGGGCTAATTCTGTTTCCGATGATAAAAACCCACCTGTTTCCACCAAAAAACCCTTCAGGGGATCGTTTGCAACAGTTTGGCTCCATCTCTGAGTGAATTGCAAAACGTCAGATATTTTGAAGAATTTGTGACCGCGCGGCTTAGGGATTTTTTCAAAAAGAGTAGTTCAGACGTCGAGGGCTAATTCTGTTTCCGATGATAAATACCCACCTGTTTCCACCGAAAAACCCTTCAGGGGATCGTTTGCAACAGTTTGGCACCATCTCTGAGTGAATTGCAAAACGTCAGATATTTTGAAGAAATTGTGACCGCGCGGCTTAGGAATTTTTTCAAAAAAAGTACTTCAGACGTCGAGGGCTAATTCTGTTTCCGATGATAAATACCCACCTCTTTCCACCGAAAAACCCTTCAGGGGATCCTTTGCAACAGTTTAGCACCATTTTTGAGTGAATTGCAGAACGTCAGATTTTTGCTGAAATTGTGACCGCGCGCCTTAGGGATTTTTTCAAGAAAAGTTGTTCAGAGTTCGAGGGCTAATTCTGTTTCCGATGATAAATACCCACCTGTTTCCACCGAAAAACCCTTCAGGGGATCCTTTGCAACACTTTAGCACCATCTTTGAATGAATTGCAGAACCTCAGAAATTTTGAAGAAATTGTGACCGCGCGGCTTAGGGATTTTTTCAAAAAAAGTTGTTCAGACGTCGTGGGCTAATACTGTTTCCGATGATAAAAACCCACCTGATTCCACTGAAAAACTTTTCAGGGGATCCTTTGCAACAATTCAGCACCATTTTTGAATGAATTGCAGAACGTCAGATTTTTGCTGAAATTGTGACCGCGCGGCTTAGGGATTTTTTCAAAAAAAGTTGTTCAGATGTCGTGGGCTAATTCTGTTTCCGATGACAAAAACCCACCTGATTCCACTGAAAAACCCTTCAGGGGATCCTTTGCAACAGTTCAGCACCATCTTTGACTGAATTGCAGAACGTCAGATTTTTGCTGAAATTGTGACCGAGCGTCTTCGGGATTTTTTCAAAAAAAGTTGTTCAGACGTCGAGGGCTATTTCTGTTTCCGATGATAAAACCCACCTGATTCCCCTGAAAAACCTTTCACGGGATCCTTTGCAACAGTTCAGCACCATTTTTGAATGAAGTGCAGAACGTCAGATTTTTGCTGAAATTGTGACCGCGCACCTTAGGGATTTTTTCAAAAAAAGTTGTTCAGAGGTCGAGGGCTAATTCTTTTTCCGATGAAAGATACCCACCTGTTTCCACCGAAAAACCCTTCAGGGGATCCTTTGCAACAGTTTAGGACCATCTTTTAATGAATCGCAGAACGTCAGATATTTGCTGAAATTGTGACCGCGCGGCGTAGGGATTTTTTCAAAAAATGTTGTTCAGACGTCGAGGGCTAATTCTGTTTCCGATGATAAATACCCACGTGTTTCCACTGAAAAACCCTTCAGGGGATCGTTTGCAACAGTTTAGCACCATCTTTGAATGAATTGCAGAATGTCAGAAATTTTGAAGAAATTGTGACCGCGCGGCTTTGGGATTTTTTCAAAAAAAGTTGTTCAGACGTCGAGGGCTAATTCTGTTTCCGATGATAAAAACCCACCTGTTTCCACCAAAAAACCCTTCAGGGGATCCTTTGCAACAGTTTAGCACCATCTTTGAATGAATTGCAGAACGTCAGATTTTTGCTGAAATTGTGACCGCGCGGCTTAGGGATTTTTTCAAAAAAAGTTGTTCAGACGTCGTGGGCTAATTCTGTTTCCGATGATAAAAACCCACCTGATTCCACTGAAAAACCTTTAAGGGGATCCTTTGCAACAGTTCAGCACCATTTCTGAGTGAATTGCAGAACGTCAGATTTTTGCTGAAATTGTGACCGCGCGGCTTAGGGATTTTTTCAAAAAAAGTTGTTCAGACGTCGAGGGCTAATTCTGTTTCAGGTGATAAAAACTCACCTGTTTCGACTGAAAAACCTTTCAGGGGATCGTTTGCAACAGTTCAGCACCGTCTTTGAATGAATTGCAGAACGTCAGAAATTTTGAAGAAATTGTGACCGCGCGGCTTAGTGATTTTTTCAAAAAAAAGTTGTTCAGACGTCGAGGGCTAATTCTGCTTCCGATGATAAAAACCCACCTGTTTCCACCGGAAAACCCTTCAGGGGATCGTTTGCAACAGTTTAGCACCATTTTTGAGTGAATTGCAGAACGCCAGAAATTTTGAATAAATTGTGACCGCGCGGCTTAGGGATTTTTTCAAAAAAAGTTGTTCCGACGTCGAGGGCTAATTCTGTTTCCGATGATAAAAACCCACCTGTTTCCACCGAAAAACCCTTCAGGGGATCGTTTGCAACAGTTTGGCACCATCTCTGAGTGAATTGCAGAACGTCAGAAATTTTGAAGAAATTGTGACCGCGCGGCTTAGGGATTTTTTCAAAAAAAGGTTCTTCAGATGTCGAGGGCTAATTCTGTTTCCGATGATAAAAACCCACCTGATTCCACTGAAAAACCTTTCAGGGGATCCTTTGCAACAGTTCAGCACCATTTTTGAATGAATTGCAGAACATCAGATTTTTGCTGAAATTGTGACCGCGCGGCTTAGGGATTTTTTCAAAAAAGGTTGTTCAGAGGTCGAGGGCTAATTCTGTTTCCGATGATAAAAACCCACCTGTTTCCACCAAAAAACCCTTCAGGGGATCCTTTGCAACAGTTTAGCACCATCTTTGAATGAATTGCAGAACGTCAGATTTTTGCTGAAATTGTGACCGCGCGGCTTAGGGATTTTTTCAAAAAAAGTTGTTCAGACGTCGTGGGCTAATTCTGTTTCCGATGATAAAAACCCACCTGATTCCACTGAAAAACCTTTAAGGGGATCCTTTGCAACAGTTCAGCACCATCTTTGACTGAATTGCAGAACGTCAGATTTTTGCTGAAATTGTGACCGCGCGGCTTAGGGATTTTTTCAAAAAAAGTTGTTCAGACGTCGAGGGCTAATTCTGTTTCCGGTGATAAAAACTCACCTGTTTCGACTGAAAAACCTTTCAGGGGATCGTTTGCAACAGTTCAGCACCATTTCTGAGTGAATTGCAGAACGTCAGAAATTTTGAAGAAATTGTGACCGCGCGGCTTAGGGATTTTTTCAAAAAAAGTTGTTCAGACGTCGAGGGCTAATTCTGTTTCCGATGATAAAAACCCACCTGATTCCACCAAAAAACCCTTCAGGGGATCCTTTGCAACAGTTTAGCACCATCTTTGAATGAATTGCAGAACGTCAGATTTTTGCTGAAATTGGGACCGCGCGGTTTAGGGATTTTTTCAAAAACAGTTGTTCAGACGTAGAGGGCTAATTCCGTTTCCGATGATAAATACCCACCTGTTTCCACCGAAAAGCCCTTCAGGGGATCGGTTGCAACAGTTTAGCACCGTCTTTGAATGAATTGCAGAACGTCAGAAATTTTGAAGAAATTGTGACCTCACGGCTTATTGATTTTTTCAAAAAAAAGTTGTTCAGACGTCAAGGGCTAATTCTGCTTCCGATGATAAATACCCACCTGTTTCCACCGGAAAACCCTTCAGGGGATCGTTTGCAACAGTTTAGCACCATTTTTGAGTGAATTGCAGAACGCCAGAAATTTTGAAGAAATTGTGACCGCGCGGCTTAGTGATTTTTGCAAAAAAAGTTGTTCAGACGTCGAGGGCTAATTCTGTTTCCGATGATAAATACCCACCTGTTTCCAACGAAAAACCCTTCAGGGCATCGTTTGCAACAGTTTAGCACCATTTTTGAGTGAATTGCAGAACGCCAGAAATTTTGAAGAAATTGTGACCGCGCGGCTTAGGGATTTTTTCAAAAAAAGTTGTTCCGACGTCGAGGGCTAATTCTGTTTCCGATGATAAAAACCCACCTGTTTCCACCGAAAAACCCTTCAGGGGATCGTTTGCAACAGTTTGGCACCATCTCTGAGTGAATTGCAGAACGTCAGAAATTTTGAAGAAATTGTGACCGCGCGGCTTAGGGATTTTTTCAAAAAAAGTTCTTCGGACGTCGAGGGCTAATTCTGTTTCCGATGATAAAAACCCACCTGATTCCACTGAAAAACCTTTCAGGGGATCGTTTGCAACAGTTTGGCATCATTTCTGAGTGAATTGCAGAACGTCAGAAATTTTGAAGAAATTGTGACCGCGCGGCTTTGGGATTTTTTCAAAAAAAGTTGTTCAGACGTCGAGGGCTAATTCTGTTTCCGATGATAAAAACCCACCTGTTTCCACCAAAAAACCTTTCAGGGGATCGTTTGCAACAGTTTGGCATCATTTCTGAGTGAATTGCAGAACGTCAGAAATTTTGAAGAAATTGTGACCGCGCGGCTTTGGGATTTTTTCAAAAAAAGTTGTTCAGACGTCGAGGGCTAATTCTGTTTCCGATGATAAAAACCCACCTGTTTCCACCAAAAAACCCTTCAGGGGATCCTTTGCAACAGTTTAGCACCATCTTTGAATGAATTGCAGAACGTCAGATTTTTGCTGAAATTGTGACCGCGCGGCTTAGGGATTTTTTCAAAAAAAGTTGTTCAGACGTCGTGGGCTAATTCTGTTTCCGATGATAAAAACCCACCTGATTCCACTGAAAAACCTTTCAGGGGATCCTTTGCAACAATTCAGCACCATTTTTGAATGAATTGCAGAACGTCAGCTTTTTGCTGAAATTGTGACCGCGCGGCTTAGGGATTTTTTCAAAAAAAGTTGTTCAGACGTCGTGGGCTAATTCTGTTTCCGATGACAAAAACCCACCTGATTCCACTGAAAAACCCTTCAGGGGATCCTTTGCAACAGTTCAGCACCATCTTTGACTGAATTGCAGAACGTCAGATTTTTGCTGAAATTGTGACCGAGCTTCTTCGGGATTTTTTCAAAAAAAGTTGTTCAGACGTCGAGGGCTAATTCTGTTTCCGATGATAAAACCCACCTGATTCCACTGAAAAACCTTTAAGGGATCCTTTGCAACAGTTCAGCACCATTTTTGAATGAAGTGCAGAACGTCAGATTTTTGCTGAAATTGTGACCGCGCACCTTAGGGATTTTTTTCAAAAAAAGTTGTTCAGAGGTCGAGGGCAATTTTTGTTTCCGATGATAAAAATCCACCTGTTTCCACAGAAAAACCTTTCAGGGGATCCTTTGCAACAGTTTGGCACCATTTCTGAGTGAATTGCAGAACGTCAGAAATTTTGAAGAAATTGTGACCGCGCGGCTTTGGGATTTTTTCAAAAAAAGTTGTTCAGACGTCGAGGGCTAATTCTGTTTCCGATGATAAAAACCCACCTGTTTCCACCGAAAAACCCTTCAGGGGATCCTTTGCAACAGTTTAGCACCATCTTTGAATGAATTGCAGAACGTCAGATTTTTGCTGAAATTGTGACCGCGCGGATTAGGGATTTTTTCAAAAAAAGTTGTTCAGAGGTCGAGGGCTAATTCTGTTTCCGATGAAAAATACCCACCTGTTTCCACCGAAAAACCCTTCAGGGGATCCTTTGCAACAGTTTAGCACCATCTTTTAATGAATCGCAGAACGTCAGATATTTGCTGAAATTGTAACCGCGCGGCTTAGGGATTTTTTCAAAAAAAGTTGTTCAGACGTCGTGGGCTAATTCTGTTTCCGATGATAAAAACCCACCTGTTTCCACCGAAAAACCTTTCAGGGGATCGTTTGCAACAGTTTGGCATCATTTCTGAGTGAATTGCAGAACGTCAGAAATTTTGAAGAAATTGTGACCGCGCGGCTTTGGGATTTTTTCAAAAAAAGTTGTTCAGACGTCGAGGGCTAATTCTGTTTCCGATGATAAAAACCCACCTGTTTCCACCAAAAAACCCTTCAGGGGATCCTTTGCAACAGTTTAGCACCATCTTTGAATGAATTGCAGAACGTCAGATTTTTGCTGAAATTGTGACCGCGCGGCTTAGGGATTTTTTCAAAAAAAGTTGTTCAGACGTCGTGGGCTAATTCTGTTTCCGATGATAAAAACCCACCTGTTTCCACCAAAAAACCCTTCAGGGGATCCTTTGCAACAGTTTAGCACCATCTTTGAATGAATTGCAGAACGTCAGATTTTTGCTGAAATTGTGACCGCGCGGCTTAGGGATTTTTTCAAAAAAAGTTGTTCAGACGTCGTGGGCTAATTCTGTTTCCGATGATAAAAACCCACCTGTTTCCACCAAAAAACCCTTCAGGGGATCCTTTGCAACAGTTTAGCACCATCTTTGAATGAATTGCAGAACGTCAGATTTTTGCTGAAATTGTGACCGCGCGGCTTAGGGATTTTTTCAAAAAAAGTTGTTCAGACGTCGTGGGCTAATTCTGTTTCCGATGATAAAAACCCACCTGATTCCACTGAAAAACCTTTAAGGGGATCCTTTGCAACAGTTCAGCACCATTTCTGAGTGAATTGCAGAACGTCAGATTTTTGCTGAAATTGTGACCGCGCGGCTTAGGGATTTTTTCAAAAAAAGTTGTTCAGACGTCGAGGGCTAATTCTCTTTCCGATGATAAAAACCCACCTGATTCCACCGAAAAACCCTTCAGGGGATCCTTTGCAACAGTTTAGCACCATCTTTGAATGAATTGCAGAACGTCAGATTTTTGCTGAAATTGTGACCGCGCGGCTTAGGGATTTTTTCAAAAAAAGTTGTTCAGATGTCGAGGGCTAATTCCGTTTCCGATGATAAATACCCACCTGTTTCCACCCAAAAACCCTTCAGGGGATCGTTTGCAACAGTTTAGCACCGTCTTTGAATGAATTGCAGAACGTCAGAAATTTTGAAGAAATTGTGACCGCGCGGCTTAGTGATTTTTTCAAAAAAAAGTTGTTCAGACGTCGAGGGCTAATTCTGCTTCCGATGATAAATACCCACCTGTTTCCACCGGAAAACCCTTCAGGGGATCGTTTGCAACAGTTTAGCACCATTTTTGAGTGAATTGCAGAACGCCAGAAATTTTGAAGAAATTGTGACCGCGCGGCTTAGGGATTTTTTCAAAAAAAGTTGTTCCGACGTCGAGGGCTAATTCTGTTTCCGATGATAAAAACCCACCTGTTTCCACCGAAAAACCCTTCAGGGGATCGTTTGCAACAGTTTGGCACCATCTCTGAGTGAATTGCAGAACGTCAGAAATTTTGAAGAAATTGTGACCGCGCGGCTTAGGGATTTTTTCAAAAAAAGGTTCTTCAGATGTCGAGGGCTAATTCTGTTTCCGATGATAAAAACCCACCTGATTCCACTGAAAAACCTTTCAGGGGATCCTTTGCAACAGTTCAGCACCATTTTTGAATGAATTGCAGAACATCAGATTTTTGCTGAAATTGAGACCGCGCGGCTTAGGGATTTTTTCAAAAAAGGTTGTTCAGAGGTCGAGGGCTAATTCTGTCTCCGATGATAAAAACCCACCTGTTTCCACCAAAAAACCTTTCAGGGGATCGTTTGCAACAGTTTGGCATCATTTCTGAGTGAATTGCAGAACGTCAGAAATTTTGAAGAAATTGTGACCGCGCGGCTTTGGGATTTTTTCAAAAAAAGTTGTTCAGACGTCGAGGGCTAATTCTGTTTCCGATGATAAAAACCCACCTGTTTCCACCAAAAAACCCTTCAGGGGATCCTTTGCAACAGTTTAGCACCATCTTTGAATGAATTGCAGAACGTCAGATTTTTGCTGAAATTGTGACCGCGCGGCTTAGGGATTTTTTCAAAAAAAGTTGTTCAGACGTCGTGGGCTAATTCTGTTTCCGATGATAAAAACCCACCTGATTCCACTGAAAAACCTTTAAGTGGATCCTTTGCAACAGTTCAGCACCATCTTTGACTGAATTGCAGAACGTCAGATTTTTGCTGAAATTGTGACCGCGCGGCTTAGGGATTTTTTCAAAAAAAGTTGTTCAGACGTCGAGGGCTAATTCTGTTTCCGGTGATAAAAACTCACCTGTTTCGACTGAAATACCTTTCAGGGGATCGTTTGCAACAGTTCAGCACCATTTCTGAGTGAATTGCAGAACGTCAGAAATTTTGAAGAAATTGTGACCGCGCGGCTTAGGGATTTTTTCAAAAAAAGTTGTTCAGACGTCGAGGGCTAATTCTGTTTCCGATGATAAAAACCCACCTGATTCCACCAAAAAACCCTTCAGGGGATCCTTTGCAACAGTTTAGCACCATCTTTGAATGAATTGCAGAACGTCAGATTTTTGCTGAAATTGGGACCGCGCGGCTTAGGGATTTTTTCAAAAAAAGTTGTTCAGACGTAGAGGGCTAATTCCGTTTCCGATGATAAATACCCACCTGTTTCCACCGAAAAGCCCTTCAGGGGATCGGTTGCAACAGTTTAGCACCGTCTTTGAATGAATTGCAGAACGTCAGAAATTTTGAAGAAATTGTGACCGCACGGCTTATTGATTTTTTCAAAAAAAAGTTGTTCAGACGTCGAGGGCTAATTCTGCTTCCGATGATAAATACCCACCTGTTTCCACCGGAAAACCCTTCAGGGGATCGTTTGCAACAGTTTAGCACCATTTTTGAGTGAATTGCAGAACGCCAGAAATTTTGAAGAAATTGTGACCGCGCGGCTTAGTGATTTTTGCAAAAAAAGTTGTTCAGACGTCGAGGGCTAATTCTGTTTCCGATGATAAATACCCACCTGTTTCCAACGAAAAACCCTTCAGGGCATCGTTTGCAACAGTTTAGCACCATTTTTGAGTGAATTGCAGAACGCCAGAAATTTTGAAGAAATTGTGACCGCGCGGCTTAGGGATTTTTTCAAAAAAAGTTGTTCCGACGTCGAGGGCTAATTCTGTTTCCGATGATAAAAACCCACCTGTTTCCACCGAAAAACCCTTCAGGGGATCGTTTGCAACAGTTTGGCACCATCTCTGAGTGAATTGCAGAACGTCAGAAATTTTGAAGAAATTGTGACCGCGCGGCTTAGGGATTTTTTCAAAAAAAGTTCTTCGGACGTCGAGGGCTAATTCTGTTTCCGATGATAAAAACCCACCTGATTCCACTGAAAAACCTTTCAGGGGATCGTTTGCAACAGTTTGGCATCATTTCTGAGTGAATTGCAGAACGTCAGAAATTTTGAAGACATTGTGACCGCGCGGCTTTGGGATTTTTTCAAAAAAAGTTGTTCAGACGTCGAGGGCTAATTCTGTTTCCGATGATAAAAACCCACCTGTTTCCACCAAAAAACCTTTCAGGGGATCGTTTGCAACAGTTTGGCATCATTTCTGAGTGAATTGCAGAACGTCAGAAATTTTGAAGAAATTGTGACCGCGCGGCTTTGGGATTTTTTCAAAAAAAGTTGTTCAGACGTCGAGGGCTAATTCTGTTTCCGATGATAAAAACCCACCTGTTTCCACCAAAAAACCCTTCAGGGGATCCTTTGCAACAGTTTAGCACCATCTTTGAATGAATTGCAGAACGTCAGATTTTTGCTGAAATTGTGACCGCGCGGCT
Source organism: Podarcis melisellensis (assembly GCF_964234715.1). Lineage (NCBI taxonomy): Eukaryota > Metazoa > Chordata > Lepidosauria > Squamata > Lacertidae > Podarcis > Podarcis melisellensis. The sequence continues at coordinate 873,410 of NW_028113158.1, read as the reverse complement.
TAGGGATTTTTTCAAAAAAAGTTGTTCAGACGTCGTGGGCTAATTCTGTTTCCGATGATAAAAACCCACCTGATTCCACTGAAAAACCTTTCAGGGGATCCTTTGCAACAATTCAGCACCATTTTTGAATGAATTGCAGAACGTCAGCTTTTTGCTGAAATTGTGACCGCGCGGCTTAGGGATTTTTTCAAAAAAAGTTGTTCAGACGTCGTGGGCTAATTCTGTTTCCGATGACAAAAACCCACCTGATTCCACTGAAAAACCCTTCAGGGGATCCTTTGCAACAGTTCAGCACCATCTTTGACTGAATTGCAGAACGTCAGATTTTTGCTGAAATTGTGACCGAGATTCTTCGGGATTTTTTCAAAAAAAGTTGTTCAGACGTCGAGGGCTAATTCTGTTTCCGATGATAAAACCCACCTGATTCCACTGAAAAACCTTTAAGGGATCCTTTGCAACAGTTCAGCACCATTTTTGAATGAAGTGCAGAACGTCAGATTTTTGCTGAAATTGTGACCGCGCACCTTAGGGATTTTTTTCAAAAAAAGTTGTTCAGAGGTCGAGGGCAATTTTTGTTTCCGATGATAAAAATCCACCTGTTTCCACAGAAAAACCTTTCAGGGGATCCTTTGCAACAGTTTGGCACCATTTCTGAGTGAATTGCAGAACGTCAGAAATTTTGAAGAAATTGTGACCGCGCGGCTTTGGGATTTTTTCAAAAAAAGTTGTTCAGACGTCGAGGGCTAATTCTGTTTCCGATGATAAAAACCCACCTGTTTCCACCGAAAAACCCTTCAGGGGATCCTTTGCAACAGTTTAGCACCATCTTTGAATGAATTGCAGAACGTCAGATTTTTGCTGAAATTGTGACCGCGCGGATTAGGGATTTTTTCAAAAAAAGTTGTTCAGAGGTCGAGGGCTAATTCTGTTTCCGATGAAAAATACCCACCTGTGTCCACCGAAAAACCCTTCAGGGGATCCTTTGCAACAGTTTAGCACCATCTTTTAATGAATCGCAGAACGTCAGATATTTGCTGAAATTGTAACCACGCGGCTTAGGGATTTTTTCAAAAAAAGTTGTTCAGACGTCGTGGGCTAATTTTGTTTCCGATGATAAAAACCCACCTGTTTCCACCGAAAAACCTTTCAGGGGATCGTTTGCAACAGTTTGGCATCATTTCTGAGTGAATTGCAGAACGTCAGAAATTTTGAAGAAATTGTGACCGCGCGGCTTTGGGATTTTTTCAAAAAAAGTTGTTCAGACGTCGAGGGCTAATTCTGTTTCCGATGATAAAAACCCACCTGTTTCCACCAAAAAACCCTTCAGGGGATCCTTTGCAACAGTTTAGCACCATCTTTGAATGAATTGCAGAACGTCAGATTTTTGCTGAAATTGTGACCGCGCGGCTTAGGGATTTTTTCAAAAAAAGTTGTTCAGACGTCGTGGGCTAATTCTGTTTCCGATGATAAAAACCCACCTGATTCCACTGAAAAACCTTTCAGGGGATCCTTTGCAACAATTCAGCACCATTTTTGAATGAATTGCAGAACGTCAGCTTTTTGCTGAAATTGTGACCGCGCGGCTTAGGGATTTTTTCAAAAAAAGTTGTTCAGACGTCGTGGGCTAATTCTGTTTCCGATGACAAAAACCCACCTGATTCCACTGAAAAACCCTTCAGGGGATCCTTTGCAACAGTTCAGCACCATCTTTGACTGAATTGCAGAACGTCAGATTTTTGCTGAAACTGTGACCGAGCTTCTTCGGGATTTTTTCAAAAAAAGTTGTTCAGACGTCGAGGGCTAATTCTGTTTCCGATGATAAAACCCACCTGATTCCACTGAAAAACCTTTAAGGGATCCTTTGCAACAGTTCAGCACCATTTTTGAATGAAGTGCAGAACGTCAGATTTTTGCTGAAATTGTGACCGCGCACCTTAGGGATTTTTTTCAAAAAAAGTTGTTCAGAGGTCGAGGGCAAATTTTGTTTCCGATGATAAAAATCCACCTGTTTCCACAGAAAAACCTTTCAGGGGATCGTTTGCAACAGTTTGGCACCATTTCTGAGTGAATTGCAGAACGTCAGAAATTTTGAAGAAATTGTGACCGCGAGGCTTTGGGATTTTTTCAAAAAAAGTTGTTCAGACGTCGAGGGCTAATTCTGTTTCCGATGATAAAAACCCACCTGTTTCCACCGAAAAACCCTTCAGGGGATCCTTTGCAACAGTTTAGCACCATCTTTGAATGAATTGCAGAACGTCAGATTTTTGCTGAAATTGTGACCGCGCGGATTAGGGATTTTTTCAAAAAAAGTTGTTCAGAGGTCGAGGGCTAATTCTGTTTCCGATGAAAAATACCCACCTGTTTCCACCGAAAAACCCTTCAGGGGATCCTTTGCAACAGTTTAGCACCATCTTTTAATGAATCGCAGAACGTCAGATATTTGCTGAAATTGTAACCGCGCGGCTTAGGGATTTTTTCAAAAAAAGTTGTTCAGACGTCGTGGGCTAATTCTGTTTCCGATGATAAATACCCACCTGTTTCCACCGAAAAACCCTTCAGGGGATCGTTTGCAACAGTTTAGCACCATCTTTGAATGAATTGCAGAATGTCAGAAATTTTGAAGAAATTGTGACCGCGCGGCTTAGGGATTTTTTCAAAAAAAGTTGTTCAGACGTCGTGGGCTAATTATGTTTCCGATGATAAAAACCCACCTGATTCCACTGAAAGACGTTTTAGGGGATCCTTTGCAGCAGTTCAGCACCATTTTTGAATGAATTGCAGAACATCAGATTTTTGCTGAAATTGTGACCGCGTGGCTTAGGGATTTTTTCAAAAAAAAGTTGTTCAGACGTCGTGGGCTAATTCTGTTTCCGATGATAAAAACCCACCTGATTCCACTGAAAAACCTTTCAGGGGATCCTTTGCAACAGTTCAGCACCATTTTTGAATGACTTGCAGAACACCAGATTTTTGCTGAAATTGTGACCGCGCGGCTTAGGGATTTTTTCAAAAAAAGTTGTTCAGAGGTCGAGGGCTAATTCTTTTTCCGATGAAAGATACCCACCTGTTTCCACCGAAAAACCCTTCAGGGGATCCTTTGCAACAGTTTAGCACCATCTTTTAATGAATCGCAGAACGTCAGATATTTGCTGAAATTGTGACCGCGCGGCGTAGGGATTTTTTCAAAAAAAGTTGTTCAGACGTCGAGGGCTAATTCTGTTTCCGGTGATAAAAACTCACCTGTTTCGACTGAAAAACCTTTCAGGGGATCGTTTGCAACAGTTCAGCACCATTTCTGAGTGAATTGCAGAACGTCAGAAATTTTGAAGAAATTGTAGGGATTTTTTCAAAAAAAGTTGTTCAGACGTCGAGGGCTAATTCTGTTTCCGATGATAAAAACCCACCAGATTCCACCGAAAAACCCTTCAGGGGATCCTTTGCAACAGTTTAGCACCATCTTTGAATGAATTGCAGAACGTCAGATTTTTGCTGAAATTGTGACCGCGCGGCTTAGGGATTTTTTCAAAAAAAGTTGTTCAGACGTCGAGGGCTAATTCCGTTTCCGATGATAAATACCCACCTGTTTCCACCGAAAAACCTTTCAGGGGATCGTTTGCAACAGTTTGGCACCATTTCTGAGTGAATTGCAGAACGTCAGAAATTTTGAAGAAATTGTGACCCTGCGGCTTTGGGATTTTTTCAAAAAAAGTACTTTAGACGTCGAGGGCTAATTCTGTTTCCGATGATAAAAACCCACCTGTTTCCACCAAAAAACCCTTCAGGGGATCCTTTGCAACAGTTTAGCACCATCTTTGAATGAATTGCAGAACGTCAGATATTTGCTGAAATTGTGACCGCGCGGATTAGGGATTTTTTCAAAAAAAGTTGTTCAGAGGTCGAGGGCTAATTCTGTTTCCGATGATCAAAACCCACCTGATTCCACTGAAAAACCTTTAAGGGGATCATTTGCAACAGTTCAGCACCATCTTTGACTGAATTGCAGAACGTCAGATTTTTGCTGAAATTGTGACAGAGCGGCTTAGGGATTTTTTCAAAAAAAGTTGTTCAGACGTCGAGGGCTAATTCCGTTTCCGATGATAAATACCCACTTGTTTCCACCGGAAAACCCTTCATTGTATCGTTTGCGACAGTTTAGCACCATCTTTGAATGAATTGCAGAACGTCAGATTTTTACTGACATTGTGACCGCGCGTCTTAGGGATTTTTTCAAAAAAAGTTGTTCAGAGGTCGAGGGCTAATTCTGTTTCTGATGATAAATACCCACCTGTTTCCACCGAAAAACCCTTCAGGGGATCGTTTGCAACAGTTTAGCACCATCTTTGAATGAATTGCAGAATGTCAGAAATTTTGAAGAAATTGTGACCGCGCGGCTTAGGGATTTTTTCAAAAAAAGTTGTTCAGACGTCGTGGGCTAATTCTGTTTCCGATGATAAACCCCACCTGATTCCACTGAAAAACCTTTCAGGGGATCCTTTGCAACAGTTCAGCACCATCTTTTAATGAATCGCAGAACGTCAGATATTTGCTGAAATTGTAACCGCGCGGCTTAGGGATTTTTTCAAAAAAAGTTGTTCAGAGGCCGAGGGCTAATTCTGTTTCCGATGATAAAAACCCACCTGATTCCACTGAAAGACGTTTTAGGGGATCCTTTGCAACAGTTCAGCACCATCTTTTAATGAATCGCAGAACGTCAGATATTTGCTGAAATTGTGACCGCGCGGCTTAGGGATTTTTTCAAAAAAAGTTGTTCAGACGTCGAGGGCTAATTCTGTTTCCGATGATAAATACCCACCTGTTTCCACCGAAAAACCCTTCAGGGGATCGTTTGCAACAGTTTAGCACCATCTTTGAATGAATTGCAGAATGTCAGAAATTTTGAAGAAATTGTGACCGCGCGGCTTAGGGATTTTTTCAAAAAAAGTTGTTCAGACGTCGTGGGCTAATTCTGTTTCCGATGATCAAAACCCACCTGATTCGACTGAAAAACCTTTAAGGGGATCCTTTGCAACAGTTCAGCACCATCTTTGACTGAATTGCAGAACGTCAGATTTTTGCTGAAATTGTGACCGCGCGGCTTAGGGATTTTTTCAAAAAAAGTTGTTCAGACGTCGAGGGCTAATTCTGTATCCGGTGATAAAAACTCACCTGTTTCGACTGAAAAACCTTTCAGGGGATCGTTTGCAACAGTTCAGAACCATTTATGAGTGAATTGCAGAACGTCAGAAATTTTGAAGAAATTGTAGGGATTTTTTCAAAAAAAGTTGTTCAGACGTCGAGGGCTAATTCTGTTTCCGATGATAAAAACCCACCTGATTCCACCGAAAAACCCTTCAGGGGATCCTTTGCAACAGTTTAGCACCATCTTTGAATGAATTGCAGAACGTCAGATTTTTGCTGAAATTGTGACCGCGCGGCTTTGGGATTTTTTCAAAAAAAGTTGTTCAGACGTCGAGGGCTAATTCCGTTTCCGATGATAAATACCCACCTGTTTCCACCGAAAAACCCTTCAGGGGATCGTTTGCAACAGTTTAGCACCGTCTTTGAATGAATTGCAGAACGTCAGAAATTTTGAAGAAATTGTGACCGCGCGGCTTAGTGATTTTTTCCAAAAAAAGTTGTTCAGACGTCGAGGGCTAATTCTGCTTCCGATGATAAATACCCACCTGTTTCCACCGGAAAACCCATCAGGGGATCGTTTGCAACAGTTTAGCACCATTTCTGAGTGAATTGCAGAACGCCAGAAATTTTGAAGAAATTGTGACCGCGCGGCTTAGGGATTTTTTCAAAAAAAGTTGTTCAGACGTCGAGGGCTAATTCTGTTTCCGATGATAAAAACCCACCTGTTTCCACCGAAAAACCCTTCAGGGGATCGATTGCAAGAGTTTGGCACCATCTCTGAGTGAATTGCAGAATGTCAGAAATTTTGAAGAAATTGTGACCGCGCGGCTTTGGGATTTTTTCAAAAAAAGTTGTTCAGACGTCGAGGGCTAATTCTGTTTCCGATGATAAAAACCCACCTGTTTCCACCAAAAAACCCTACAAGGGATCCTTTGCAACAGTTTAGCACCATCTTTGAATGAATTGCAGAACGTCAGATTTTTGCTGAAATTGTGACCGCGCGGCTAAGGGATTTTTTCAAAAAAAGTTGTTCAGACGTCGTGGGCTAATTCTGTTTCCGATGATCAAAACCCACCTGATTCCACTGAAAAACCTTTAAGGGGATCCTTTGCAACAGTTCAGCACCATCTTTGACTGAATTGCAAAACGTCAGATTTTTGCTGAAATTGTGACCGCGCGGCTTAGGGATTTTTTCAAAAAAAGTTCTTCAGACGTCGAGGGCTAATTCTGTTTCCGGTGATAAAAACTCACCTGCTTTGACTGAAAAACCTTTCAGGGAATCGTTTGCAACAGTTTGGAACCATGTCTGAGTGAATTGCAGAACGCCAGAAATTTTGAAGAAATTGTGACCGCGTGGCTTAGGGATTTTTTCAAAAAAAGTTGTTCAGACGTCGTGGGCTAATTCTGTTTCCGATGATAAATACCCACCTGTTTCCACCGAAAAACCCTTCAGGGGATCCTTTGCAACAGTTTAGCACCATCTTTGAATGAATTGCAGAACGTCAGAAATTTTGAAGAAATTGTGACCGCGCGGCTTAGGGATTTTTTCAAAAAAAGTTGTTCAGACGTCGAGGGCTAATTCTGTTTCCGATGATAAATACCCACCTGTTTCCAAAGGATAACCCTTCAGGGGATCGTTTGCAACAGTTTAGCACCATCTTTGAATGAATTGCAGAACGTCAGAAATTTTGAAGAAATTGTGACCGCGCAGCTTAGGGATTTTTTCAAAAAAAGTTGTTCAGACGTCGTGGGCTAATTATGTTTCCGATGATACAAACCCATCTGTTCCCACTGAAAAACCTTTCAGGGGATCGTTTTCAACAGTTTGGCACCATTTCTGAGTGAATTGCAGAACGTCAGAAATTTTGAAGAAATTGTGACCGCGCGGCTTAGTGATTTTTTCAAAAAAAGTTATTCAGAGGTCGAGGGCTAATTCGGTTTCCGATGACAAATACCCACCTGTTTCCAACGAAAAACCCTTCAGGGCATCGTTTGCAACAGTTTAGCACCATTTTGGAGTGAATTGCAGAACGCCAGAAATTTTGAAGAAATTGTGACCGCGTGGCTTAGGGATTTTTTCAAAAAAAGTTGTTCAGACGTCGTGGGCTAATTCTGTTTCCGATGATAAAAACCCACCTGATTCCACTGAAAAAGCTTTCAGGGGATCCGTTGCAACAGTTCAGCACCATTTTTGAATGAATTGCAGAACATCAGATTTTTGCTGAAATTGTGACCGCGCGGCCTAGGGATTTTTTCAAAAAAAGTTGTTAAGAGGTCGAGGGCTAATTCTGTTTCCGATGATACAAACCCACCTGTTTCCACTGAAAAACCTTTCAGGGGATCGTTTGCAACAGTTTAGCACCATTTTGGAGTGAATTGCAGAACGCCAGAAATTTTGAAGAAATTGTGACCGCGCGGCTTAGGGATTTTTTCAAAAAAAGTTGTTCAGACGTCGTGGGCTAATTCTGTTTCCGATGATAAAAACCCACCTGATTCCACCGAAAACCCTTTCAGGGGATCCTTTGCAACAGTTCAGCACCATTTTTGAATGAATTGCAGAACATCAGATTTTTGCTGAAATTGTGACCGCGCGGCTTAGGGATTTTTTCAAAAAAAGTTGTTCAGAGGTCGAGGGCTAATTCGGTTTCCGATGATAAATACCCACCTGTTTCCAACGAAAAACCCCTCAGGGCATCGTTTGCAACAGTTTGGCACCATTTCTGAGTGAATTGCAGAACGCCAGAAATTTTGAAGAAATTGTGACCGCGCGGCTTAGGGATTTTTTAAAAAAAAGTTGTTCAGACGTCGTGGGGTAATTCTGTTTCTGATGATAAAAACCCACCTGATTCCACTGAAAAACCTTTCAGGGGATCGTTTGCAACAGTTCAGCAACATTTTTGAATGAATTGCAGGACATCAGATTTTTGCTGAAATTGTGACCGCGAGCCTTAGGGATTTTTTCAAAAAAAGTTGTTCAGACGTCGAGGGCTAAGTCTGCTTCCGATGATAAATACCCACCTGTTTCCACCGGAAAACCCTTCAAGGGATCGTTTGCAACAGTTTGGCACCATTTCTGAGCGAATTGCAGAACGTCAGAAATTTTGAAGAAATTGTGACCGCGCGGCTTAGTGATTTTTTCAAAAAAAGTTATTCAGAGGTCGAGGGCTAATTCGGTTTCCGATGATAACAACCCACCTGATTTCACTGAAAAACCTTTCCGTGGATCCTTTGCAACAGTTCAGCACCATTTTTGAATGAATTGCAGAACATCAGATTTTTGCTGAAATTGTGACCGCGCGGCTTAGGGATTTTTTCAAAAAAAGTTGTTCAGAGGTCGAGGGCTAATTCTGTTTCTGATGATAAAAACCCACCTGATTCCACTGAAAAACCTTTCAGGGGATCCTTTGTAACAGTTCAGCACCATTTTTGAATGAATTGCAGAACGTCAGATTTTTGCTGAAATTGTAACCGCGCGGCTTAGGGATTTTTTCAAAATAAGTTGTTCAGACGTCGAGGGCTAATTCTGTTTCCGATGATAAATACCCACCTGTTTCCACCGAAAAACCCTTCAGGGGATCGTTTGCAACAGTTTGGCACCATCTTTGAATGAATTGCAGAACGTCAGAAATTTTGCTGAAATTGTGACCGCGCGGCTTAGGGATTTTTTCAAAAAAAGTTGTTCAGACGTCGTGGGCTAATTATGTTTCCGATGATAAAAACCCACCTGATTCCACTGAAAAACCTTTCAGGGGATCCTTTGCAACAGTTCAGCACCATTTTTGAATGAATTGCAAAACATCAGATTTTTGCTGAAATTGTGACCGCGCGGCTTAGGGATTTTTTCAAAAAAAGTTGTTCAGAGGCCGAGGGCTAATTCTGTTTCCGATGATACAAACCCACCTGTTTCCACCGAAAAACCTTTCAGGGGATCGTTTACAACAGTTTGGCACCATTTCTGAGTGAATTGCAGAACGTCAGAAATTTTGAAGAAATTGTGACCGCGCGGCTTAGGGATTTTTTCAAAAAAAGTTGTTCAGAGGTCGAGGGCTAATTCGGTTTCCGCTGATAAATACCCACCTGTTTCCACCGAAAAACCTTTCAGGGGATCGTTTGCAACAGTTTGGCACCATTTCTGAGTGAATTGCAGAACGTCAGAAATTTTGAAGAAATTGTGACCGCGCGGCTTAGGGATTTTTTCAAAAAATTTTGTTCAGAGGTCGAGGGCTAATTCGGTTTCCGATGATAAAAACCCACCTGATTCCACTGAAAAACCTTTCAGGGGATCCTTTGCAACAGTTCAGCACCATTTTTGAATGAATTGCAGGACATCAGATTTTTGCTGAAATTGTGACCGCGAGCCTTAGGGATTTTTTCAAAAAAAGTTGTTCAGACGTCGAGGGCTAATTCTGTTTCGAATGATAAATACCCACCTGTTTCCACCGAAAAACCTTTCCGTGGATCCTTTGCAACAGTTCAGCACCATTTTTGAATGAATTGCAGAACATCAGATTTTTGCTGAAATTGTGACCGCGCGGCTTAGGGATTTTTTCAAAAAAAGTTGTTCAGAGGTCGAGGGCTAATTCTGTTTCCGATGATAAATACCCACTTGTTTCCACCGAAACACCCTTCAGGGGATCTTTTGCAACAGTTTAGTGCCATCTTTGAATGAATTGCAGAAAGTCAGATTTTTGCTGAAATTGTGACCGCGCGGCTTAGGGATTTTTTTTAAAAAAGTTGTTCCGACGTCGAGGGCTAATTCTGTTTCCTATGATAAAAACCCACCTGTTTCCACCGAAAAACCCTTCAGGGGATCGTTTGCAACAGTTTGGCACCATCTCTGAGTGAATTGCAGAACTCCAGAAATTTTGAAGAAATTGTGACCGCGCGGCTTAGGGATTTTTTCAAAATAAGTTGTTCAGACGTCGTGGGCTAATTCTGTTTCCGATGATAAAAACCCACCTGATTCCACCGAAAAACCTTTCAGGGGATCCTTTGCAACAGTTCAGCACCATTTTTGAATGAATTGCAGAACCCCAGATTTTTGCTGAAATTGTGACCGCGCGCCTTAGGGATTTTTTCAAAAAAAGTTGTTCAGAGGTCGAGGGCTAATTATGTTTCCGATGATAAAAACCCACCTGATTCCACTGAAAAACCTTTCAGGGGATCCTTTGCAACAGTTCAGCACCATTTTTGAATGAATTGCAGAACATCAGATCTTTGCTGAAATTGTGACCGCGCGGCTTAGGGATTTTTTCAAAAAAAGTTGTTCAGAGGTCGAGGGCTAATTCTGTTTCCGATGATAAATACCCACCTGTTTCCACCGAAAAACCCTTCAGGGGATCGTTTGCAACAGTTTGGCACCATCTCTGAGTGAATTGCAGAACGCCAGAAATTTTGCTGAAATTGTGACCGCGCGGCTTAGGGATTTTTTCAAAAAAAGTTGTTCCGACGTCGAGGGCTAATTCTGTTTCCTATGATAAAAACCCCCCTGTTTCCACCGAAAAACCCGTCAGGGGATCGTTTGCAACAGTTTGGCACCATCTCTGAGTGAATTGCAGAACGCCAGAAATTTTGAAGCAATTGTGACCGCGCGGCTTAGGGATTTTTTCAAAATAAGTTGTTCAGAGGTCGAGGGCTAATTATGTTTCCGATGATAAAAACCCACCTGATTCCACTGAAAAACCTTTCAGGGGATCCTTTGCAACAGTTCAGCACCATTTTTGAATGAATTGCAGAACATCAGATTTTTGCTGAAATTGTGACCGCGCGGCTTAGGGATTTTTTCAAAAAAAGTTGTTTAGAGGTCGAGGGCTAATTCTGTTTCCGATGATAAATACCCACCTGTTTCCACCGAAAAACCTTTCAGGGGATCGTTTGCAACAGTTTGGCACCATTTCTGAGTGAATTGCAGAACGTCAGAAATTTTGAAGAAATTGTGACCGCGCGGCTTAGGGATTTTTTCAAAAAAAGTTGTTCAGAGGTCGAGGGCTAATTCTGTTTCCGATGATAAATACCCACCTGTTTCAACCGAAAAACCCTTCAGGGGATCTTTTGCAACAGTTTAGTGCCATCTTTGAATGAATTGCAGAAAGTCAGATTTTTGCTGAAATTGTGACCGCGCGGCTTAGGGATTTTTTAAAAAAAAGTTGTTCCGACGTCGAGGGCGAATTCTGTTTCCTATGATAAAAACCCACCTGTTTCCACCGAAAAACCCTTCAGGGGATCGTTTGCAACAGTTTGGCACCATCTCTGAGTGAATTGCAGAACGCCAGAAATTTTGAAGAAATTGTGACCGCGCGGCTTAGGGATTTTTTCAAAATAAGTTGTTCAGACGTCGTGGGCTAATTCTGTTTCTGATGATAAAAACCCACCTGATTCCACTGAAAAACATTTCAGGGGATCCTTTGCAACAGTTCTGCACCATTTTTGAATGAATTGCAGAACATCAGATTTTTGCTGAAATTGTGACCGCGCGGCTTAGGGTTTTTTTAAAAAAAATTTGTTCAGAGGTCGAGGGCTAATTCTGTTTCCGATGATAAATACCCACCTGTTTCCACCGAAAAACCCTTCAGGGGATCGTTTGCAACAGTTTGGCACCATCTCTGAGTGAATTGCAGATCGCCAGAAATTTTGAAGAAATTGTGACCGCGTGGCTTACGGATTTTTTCAAAAAAAGTTCTTCAGACGTCGTGGGCTAATTCTGTTTCCGATGATAAAACCCCACCTGATTCCACTGAAAAACCTTTCAGGGGATCCTTTGCAACAGTTCAGCACCATTTTTGAATGAATTGCAGAACATCAGATTTTTGCTGAAATTGTGACCGTGCGGCTTAGCGATTTTTTCAAAAAAAGTTGTTCAGAGATCGAGGGCTAATTCTGTTTCGAATGATAAATACCCACCTGTTTCCACCGAAAAACCTTTCAGGGGATCCTTTGCAACAGTTCAGCACCATTTTTGAATGAATTGCAGAACATCAGATTTTTGCTGAAATTGTGACCGCGCGGCTTAGGGATTTTTTCAAAAAAAGTTGTTCAGACGTCGAGGGCTAATTCTGTTTCCTATGATAAAAACCCACCTGTTTCCACCGAAAAACCCTTCAGGGGATCATTTGCAACAGTTTGGCACCATCTCTGAGTGAATTACAGAACGCCAGAAATTTTGAAGAAATTGTGACCGCGCGGCTTAGGGATTTTTTCAAAATAAGTTGTTCAGACGACGTGGGCTAATTCTGTTTCTGATGATAAAAACCCACCTGATTCCACTGAAAAACATTTCAGGGGATACTTTGCAACAGTTCCGCACCATTTTTGAATGAATTGCAGAACATCAGATTTTTGCTGAAATTGTGACCGCGCGGCTTAGGGATTTTTTCAAAAAAAGTTGTTCAGAGGTCGAGGGCTAATTCTGTTTCCGATGATAAATACCCACCTGTTTCCACCGAAAAACCCTTCAGGGGATCTTTTGCAACAGTTTAGTGCCATCTTTGAATGAATTGCAGAAAGTCAGATTTTTGCTGAAATTGTGACCGCACGGCTTAGGGATTTTTTAAAAAAAAGTTGTTCCGACGTCGAGGGCTAATTCTGTTTCCTATGATAAAAACCCACCTGTTTCCACCGAAAAACCCTTCAGGGGATCGTTTGCAACAGTTTGGCACCATCTCTGAGTGAATTGCAGAACGCCAGAAATTTTGAAGAAATTGTGACCGCGCGGCTTAGGGATTTTTTCAAAATAAGTTGTTCAGACGTCGTGGGCTAATTCTGTTTCTGATGATAAAAACCCACCTGATTCCACTGAAAAACATTTCAGGGGATCCTTTGCAACAGTTCAGCACCATTTTTGAATGAATTGCAGAACATCAGATCTTTGCTGAAATTGTGACCGCGCGGCTTAGGGATTTTTTCAAAAAAAGTTGTTCAGAGGTCGAGGGCTAATTCTGTTTCCGATGATAAATACCCACCTGTTTCCACCGAAAAACCCTTCAGGGGATCGTTTGCAACAGTTTGGCACCATCTCTGAGTGAATTGCAGAACGCCAGAAATTTTGCTGAAATTGTGACCGCGCGGCTTAGGGATTTTTTCAAAAAAAGTTGTTCCGACGTCGAGGGCTAATTCTGTTTCCTATGATAAAACCCCCCTGTTTCCACCGAAAAACCCGTCAGGGGATCGTTTGCAACAGTTTGGCACCATCTCTGAGTGAATTGCAGAACGCCAGAAATTTTGAAGCAATTGTGACCGCGCGGCTTAGGGATTTTTTCAAAATAAGTTGTTCAGAGGTCGAGGGCTAATTATGTTTCCGATGATAAAAACCCACCTGATTCCACTGAAAAACCTTTCAGGGGATCCTTTGCAACAGTTCAGCACCATTTTTGAATGAATTGCAGAACATCAGATTTTTGCTGAAATTGTGACCGCGCGGCTTAGGGATTTTTTCAAAAAAAGTTGTTTAGAGGTCGAGGGCTAATTCTGTTTCCGATGATAAATACCCACCTGTTTCCACCGAAAAACCTTTCAGGGGATCGTTTGCAACAGTTTGGCACCATTTCTGAGTGAATTGCAGAACGTCAGAAATTTTGAAGAAATTGTGACCGCGCGGCTTAGGGATTTTTTCAAAAAAAGTTGTTCAGAGGTCGAGGGCTAATTCTGTTTCCGATGATAAATACCCACCTGTTTCAACCGAAAAACCCTTCAGGGGATCTTTTGCAACAGTTTAGTGCCATCTTTGAATGAATTGCAGAAAGTCAGATTTTTGCTGAAATTGTGACCGCGCGGCTTAGGGATTTTTAAAAAAAAAGTTGTTCCGACGTCGAGGGCGAATTCTGTTTCCTATGATAAAAACCCACCTGTTTCCACCGAAAAACCCTTCAGGGGATCGTTTGCAACAGTTTGGCACCATCTCTGAGTGAATTGCAGAACGCCAGAAATTTTGAAGAAATTGTGACCGCGCGGCTTAGGGATTTTTTCAAAATAAGTTGTTCAGACGTCGTGGGCTAATTCTGTTTCTGATGATAAAAACCCACCTGATTCCACTGAAAAACATTTCAGGGGATCCTTTGCAACAGTTCAGCACCATTTTTGAATGAATTGCAGAACATCAGATCTTTGCTGAAATTGTGACCGCGCGGCTTAGGGATTTTTTCAAAAAAAGTTGTTCAGAGGTCGAGGGCTAATTCTGTTTCCGATGATAAATACCCACCTGTTTCCACCGAAAAACCCTTCAGGGGATCGTTTGCAACAGTTTGGCACCATCTCTGAGTGAATTGCAGAACGCCAGAAATTTTGCTGAAATTGTGACCGCGCGGCTTAGGGATTTTTTCAAAAAAAGTTGTTCCGACGTCGAGGGCTAATTCTGTTTCCTATGATAAAACCCCCCTGTTTCCACCGAAAAACCCGTCAGGGGATCGTTTGCAACAGTTTGGCACCATCTCTGAGTGAATTGCAGAACGCCAGAAATTTTGAAGCAATTGTGACCGCGCGGCTTAGGGATTTTTTCAAAATAAGTTGTTCAGAGGTCGAGGGCTAATTATGTTTCCGATGATAAAAACCCACCTGATTCCACTGAAAAACCTTTCAGGGGATCCTTTGCAACAGTTCAGCACCATTTTTGAATGAATTGCAGAACATCAGATTTTTGCTGAAATTGTGACCGCGCGGCTTAGGGATTTTTTCAAAAAAAGTTGTTTAGAGGTCGAGGGCTAATTCTGTTTCCGATGATAAATACCCACCTGTTTCCACCGAAAAACCTTTCAGGGGATCGTTTGCAACAGTTTGGCACCATTTCTGAGTGAATTGCAGAACGTCAGAAATTTTGAAGAAATTGTGACCGCGCGGCTTAGGGATTTTTTCAAAAAAAGTTGTTCAGAGGTCGAGGGCTAATTCTGTTTCCGATGATAAATACCCACCTGTTTCAACCGAAAAACCCTTCAGGGGATCTTTTGCAACAGTTTAGTGCCATCTTTGAATGAATTGCAGAAAGTCAGATTTTTGCTGAAATTGTGACCGCGCGGCTTAGGGATTTTTAAAAAAAAAGTTGTTCCGACGTCGAGGGCGAATTCTGTTTCCTATGATAAAAACCCACCTGTTTCCACCGAAAAACCCTTCAGGGGATCGTTTGCAACAGTTTGGCACCATCTCTGAGTGAATTGCAGAACGCCAGAAATTTTGAAGAAATTGTGACCGCGCGGCTTAGGGATTTTTTCAAAATAAGTTGTTCAGACGTCGTGGGCTAATTCTGTTTCTGATGATAAAAACCCACCTGATTCCACTGAAAAACATTTCAGGGGATCCTTTGCAACAGTTCAGCACCATTTTTGAATGAATTGCAGAACATCAGATCTTTGCTGAAATTGTGACCGCGCGGCTTAGGGATTTTTTCAAAAAAAGTTGTTCAGAGGTCGAGGGCTAATTCTGTTTCCGATGATAAATACCCACCTGTTTCCACCGAAAAACCCTTCAGGGGATCGTTTGCAACAGTTTGGCACCATCTCTGAGTGAATTGCAGAACGCCAGAAATTTTGCTGAAATTGTGACCGCGCGGCTTAGGGATTTTTTCAAAAAAAGTTGTTCCGACGTCGAGGGCTAATTCTGTTTCCTATGATAAAAACCCCCCTGTTTCCACCGAAAAACCCGTCAGGGGATCGTTTGCAACAGTTTGGCACCATCTCTGAGTGAATTGCAGAACGCCAGAAATTTTGAAGCAATTGTGACCGCGCGGCTTAGGGATTTTTTCAAAATAAGTTGTTCAGAGGTCGAGGGCTAATTATGTTTCCGATGATAAAAACCCACCTGATTCCTCTGAAAAACCTTTCAGGGGATCCTTTGCAACAGTTCAGCACCATTTTTGAATGAATTGCAGAACATCAGATTTTTGCTGAAATTGTGACCGCGCGGCTTAGGGATTTTTTCAAAAAAAGTTGTTTAGAGGTCGAGGGCTAATTCTGTTTCCGATGATAAATACCCACCTGTTTCCACCGAAAAACCTTTCAGGGGATCGTTTGCAACAGTTTGGCACCATTTCTGAGTGAATTGCAGAACGTCAGAAATTTTGAAGAAATTGTGACCGCGCGGCTTAGGGATTTTTTCAAAAAAAGTTGTTCAGAGGTCGAGGGCTAATTCTGTTTCCGATGATAAATACCCACCTGTTTCAACCGAAAAACCCTTCAGGGGATCTTTTGCAACAGTTTAGTGCCATCTTTGAATGAATTGCAGAAAGTCAGATTTTTGCTGAAATTGTGACCGCGCGGCTTAGGGATTTTTTAAAAAAAAGTTGTTCCGACGTCGAGGGCGAATTCTGTTTCCTATGATAAAAACCCACCTGTTTCCACCGAAAAACCCTTCAGGGGATCGTTTGCAACAGTTTGGCACCATCTCTGAGTGAATTGCAGAACGCCAGAAATTTTGAAGAAATTGTGACCGCGCGGCTTAGGGATTTTTTCAAAATAAGTTGTTCAGACGTCGTGGGCTAATTCTGTTTCTGATGATAAAAACCCACCTGATTCCACTGAAAAACATTTCAGGGGATCCTTTGCAACAGTTCTGCACCATTTTTGAATGAATTGCAGAACATCAGATTTTTGCTGAAATTGTGACCGCGCGGCTTAGGGATTTTTTCAAAAAAAGTTGTTCAGAGGTCGAGGGCTAATTCTGTTTCCGATGATAAATACCCACCTGTTTCCACCGAAAAACCCTTCAGGGGATCGTTTGCAACAGTTTGGCACCATCTCTGAGTGAATTGCAGAACGCCAGAAATTTTGAAGAAATTGTGACCGCGTGGCTTACGGATTTTTTCAAAAAAAGTTCTTCAGACGTCGTGGGCTAATTCTGTTTCCGATGATAAAACCCCACCTGATTCCACTGAAAAACCTTTCAGGGGATCCTTTGCAACAGTTCAGCACCATTTTTGAATGAATTGCAGAACATCAGATTTTTGCTGAAATTGTGACCGTGCGGCTTAGGGATTTTTTCAAAAAAAGTTGTTCAGAGATCGAGGGCTAATTCTGTTTCGAATGATAAATACCCACCTGTTTCCACCGAAAAACCTTTCAGGGGATCCTTTGCAACAGTTCAGCACCATTTTTGAATGAATTGCAGAACATCAGATTTTTGCTGAAATTGTGACCGCGCGGCTTAGGGATTTTTTTAAAGAAAGTTGTTCAGACGTCGAGGGCTAATTCTGTTTCCTATGATAAAAACCCACCTGTTTCCACCGAAAAACCCTTCAGGGGATCATTTGCAACAGTTTGGCACCATCTCTGAGTGAATTACAGAACGCCAGAAATTTTGAAGAAATTGTGACCGCGCGGCTTAGGGATTTTTTCAAAATAAGTTGTTCAGACGACGTGGGCTAATTCTGTTTCTGATGATAAAAACCCACCTGATTCCACTGAAAAACATTTCAGGGGATACTTTGCAACAGTTCCGCACCATTTTTGAATGAATTGCAGAACATCAGATTTTTGCTGAAATTGTGACCGCGCGGCTTAGGGATTTTTTCAAAAAAAGTTGTTCAGAGGTCGAGGGCTAATTCTGTTTCCGATGATAAATACCCACCTGTTTCCACCGAAAAACCCTTCAGGGGATCTTTTGCAACAGTTTAGTGCCATCTTTGAATGAATTGCAGAAAGTCAGATTTTTGCTGAAATTGTGACCGCACGGCTTAGGGATTTTTTAAAAAAAAGTTGTTCCGACGTCGAGGGCTAATTCTGTTTCCTATGATAAAAACCCACCTGTTTCCACCGAAAAACCCTTCAGGGGATCGTTTGCAACAGTTTGGCACCATCTCTGAGTGAATTGCAGAACGCCAGAAATTTTGAAGAAATTGTGACCGCGCGGCTTAGGGATTTTTTCAAAATAAGTTGTTCAGACGTCGTGGGCTAATTCTGTTTCTGATGATAAAAACCCACCTGATTCCACTGAAAAACATTTCAGGGGATCCTTTGCAACAGTTCCGCACCATTTTTGAATGAATTGCAGAACATCAGATTTTTGCTGAAATTGTGACCTCGCGGCTTAGGGATTTTTTCAAAAAAAGTTGTTCAGACGTCGAGGGCTAATTCTGTTTCCGATGATAAATACCCACCTGTTTCCACCGAAAAACCCTTCAGGGGATCGTTTGCAACAGTTTGGCACCATCTCTGAGTGAATTGCAGAACGCCAGAATTGTTGAAGAAATTGTGACTGCGCGGCTTAGGGATTTTTTCAAAAAAAGTTGTTCAGACGTCGTGGGCTAATTCTGTTTCCGATGATAAAAACCCACCTGATTCCACCGAAAAACCTTTCAGGGGATCCTTTGCAACAGTTCAGCACCATTTTTGAATGAATTGCAGAACATCAGATTTTTGCTGAAATTGTGACCGCACGGCTTAGGGATTTTTTCAAAAAAAGTTGTTCAGAGGTCGAGGGCTAATTATGTTTCCGATGATAAAAACCCACCTGATTCCACTGAAAAACCTTTCAGGGGATCCTTTGCAACAGTTCAGCACCATTTTTGAATGAATTGCAGAACATCAGATTTTTGCTGAAATTGTGACCGCGCGGCTTAGGGATTTTTTCAAAAAAAGTTGTTTAGAGGTCGAGGGCTAATTCTGTTTCGGATGATAAATACCCACCTGTTTCCACCGAAAAACCTTTCAGGGGATCCTTTGCAACAGTTTGGCACCATTTCTGAGTGAATTGCAGAACGTCAGAAATTTTGAAGAAATTGTGACCGCGCGGCTTAGGGATTTTTTCAAAAAAAGTTGTTCAGAGGTCGAGGGCTAATTCTGTTTCCGATGATAAATACCCACCTGTTTCCACCGAAAAAGCCTTCAGGGCATCGTTTGCAACAGTTTAGTGCCATCTTTGAATGAATTGCAGAAAGTCAGATTTTTGCTGAAATTGTGACCGCGCGGCTTAGGGATTTTTTTTAAAAAAGTTGTTCCGACGTCGAGGGCTAATTCTGTTTCCTATGATAAAAACCCACCTGTTTCCACCGAAAAACCCTTCAGGGGATCGTTTGAACAGTTTGGCACCATCTCTGAGTGAATTGCAGAACGCCAGAAATTTTGAAGAAATTGTGACCGCGCGGCTTAGGGATTTTTTCAAAAAAAGTTGTTCAGAGGTCGAGGGCTAATTCTGTTTCCGATGATAAATACCCACCTGTTTCCACCGAAAAACCCTTCAGGGGATCGTTTGCAACAGTTTAGTGCCATCTTTGAATGAATTGCAGAAAGTCAGATTTTTGCTGAAATTGTGACCGCGCGGCTTAGGGATTTTTTCAAAATAAGTTGTTCAGACGTCGTGGGCTAATTCTGCTTCTGATGATAAAAACCCACCTGATTCCACTGAAAAACATTTCAGGGGATCCTTTGCAACAGTTCCGCACCATTTTTGAATGAATTGCAGAACATCAGATTTTTGCTGAAATTGTGACCGCGCGGCTTAGGGATTTTTTCAAAAAAAGTTGTTCAGAGGTCGAGGGCTAATTCTGTTTCCGATGATAAATACCCACCTGTTTCCACCGAAAAACCCTTCAGGGGATCGTTTGCAACAGTTTGGCACCATCTCTGAGTGAATTGCAGAACGCCAGAAATTTTGAAGAAATTGTGACCGCGTGGCTTACGGATTTTTTCAAAAAAAGTTCTTCAGACGTCGTGGGCTAATTCTGTTTCCGATGATAAATACCCACCTGTTTCCACCGAAAAACCTTTCAGGGGATCCTTTGCAACAGTTCAGCACCATTTTTGAATGAATTGCAGAACATCAGATTTTTGCTGAAATTGTGACCGGGATTTTTTCAAAAAAAGTTGTTCAGAGGTCGAGGGCTAATTCTGTTTCCGATGATAAATACCCACTTGTTTCCACCGAAAAACCCTTCAGGGGATCTTTTGCAACAGTTTAGTGCCATCTTTGAATGAATTGCAGAAAGTCAGATTTTTGCTGAAATTGTGACCGCGCGGCTTAGGGATTTTTTAAAAAAAAGTTGTTCCGACGTCGAGGGCTAATTCTGTTTCCTATGATAAAAACCCACCTGATTCCACTGAAAAACATTTCAGGGGATCCTTTGCAACAGTTCCGCACCATTTTTGAATGAATTGCAGAACATCAGATTTTTGCTGAAATTGTGACCTCGCGGCTTAGGGATTTTTTCAAAAAAAGTTGTTCAGACGTCGAGGGCTAATTCTGTTTCCGATGATAAATACCCACCTGTTTCCACCGAAAAACCCTTCAGGGGATCGTTTGCAACAGTTTGGCACCATCTCTGAGTGAATTGCAGAACGCCAGAATTGTTGAAGAAATTGTGACTGCGCGGCTTAGGGATTTTTTCAAAAAAAGTTGTTCAGACGTCGTGGGCTAATTCTGTTTCCGATGATAAAAACCCACCTGATTCCACCGAAAAACCTTTCAGGGGATCCTTTGCAACAGTTCAGCACCATTTTTGAATGAATTGCAGAACATCAGATTTTTGCTGAAATTGTGACCGCACGGCTTAGGGATTTTTTCAAAAAAAGTTGTTCAGATGTCGAGGGCTAATTATGTTTCCGATGATAAAAACCCACCTGATTCCACTGAAAAACCTTTCAGGGGATCCTTTGCAACAGTTCAGCACCATTTTTGAATGAATTGCAGAACATCAGATTTTTGCTGAAATTGTGACCGCGCGGCTTAGGGATTTTTTCAAAAAAAGTTGTTTAGAGGTCGAGGGCTAATTCTGTTTCGGATGATAAATACCCACCTGTTTCCACCGAAAAACCTTTCAGGGGATCCTTTGCAACAGTTTGGCACCATTTCTGAGTGAATTGCAGAACGTCAGAAATTTTGAAGAAATTGTGACCGCGCGGCTTAGGGATTTTTTCAAAAAAAGTTGTTCAGAGGTCGAGGGCTAATTCTGTTTCCGATGATAAATACCCACCTGTTTCCACCGAAAAAGCCTTCAGGGCATCGTTTGCAACAGTTTAGTGCCATCTTTGAATGAATTGCAGAAAGTCAGATTTTTGCTGAAATTGTGACCGCGCGGCTTAGGGATTTTTTTAAAAAAAGTTGTTCCGACGTCGAGGGCTAATTCTGTTTCCTATGATAAAAACCCACCTGTTTCCACCGAAAAACCCTTCAGGGGATCGTTTGAACAGTTTGGCACCATCTCTGAGTGAATTGCAGAACGCCAGAAATTTTGAAGAAATTGTGACCGCGCGGCTTATGGATTTTTTCAAAATAAGTTGTTCAGACGTCGTGGGCTAATTCTGCTTCTGATGATAAAAACCCACCTGATTCCACTGAAAAACATTTCAGGGGATCCTTTGCAACAGTTCCGCACCATTTTTGAATGAATTGCAGAACATCAGATTTTTGCTGAAATTGTGACCGCGCGGCTTAGGGATTTTTTCAAAAAAAGTTGTTCAGAGGTCGAGGGCTAATTCTGTTTCCGATGATAAATACCCACCTGTTTCCACCGAAAAACCCTTCAGGGGGTCGTTTGCAACAGTTTGGCACCATCTCTGAGTGAATTGCAGAACGCCAGAAATTTTGAAGAAATTGTGACCGCGTGGCTTACGGATTTTTTCAAAAAAAGTTCTTCAGACGTCGTGGGCTAATTCTGTTTCCGATGATAAATACCCACCTGTTTCCACCGAAAAACCTTTCAGGGGATCCTTTGCAACAGTTCAGCACCATTTTTGAATGAATTGCAGAACATCAGATTTTTGCTGAAATTGTGACCGGGATTTTTTCAAAAAAAGTTGTTCAGAGGTCGAGGGCTAATTCTGTTTCCGATGATAAATACCCACTTGTTTCCACCGAAAAACCCTTCAGGGGATCTTTTGCAACAGTTTAGTGCCATCTTTGAATGAATTGCAGAAAGTCAGATTTTTGCTGAAATTGTGACCGCGCGGCTTAGGGATTTTTTTAAAAAAAGTTGTTCCGACGTCGAGGGCTAATTCTGTTTCCTATGATAAAAACCCACCTGTTTCCACCGAAAAACCCTTCAGGGGATCGTTTGCAACAGTTTGGCACCATCTCTGAGTGAATTGCAGAACGCCAGAAATTTTGAAGAAATTGTGACCGCGCGGCTAAGGGAATTTTTCAAAATAAGTTGTTCAGACGTCGTGGGCTAATTCTGTTTCTGATGATAAAAACCCACCTGATTCCACTGAAAAACATTTCAGGGGATCCTTTGCAACAGTTCCGCACCATTTTTGAATGAATTGCAGAACATCAGATCTTTGCTGAAATTGTGACCGCGCGGCTTAGGGATTTTTTCAAAAAAAGTTGTTCAGACGTCGAGGGCTAATTCTGTTTCCGATGATAAATACCCACCTGTTTCCACCGAAAAACCCTTCAGGGGATCGTTTGCAACAGTTTGGCACCATCTCTGAGTGAATTGCAGAACGCCAGAATTGTTGAAGAAATTGTGACTGCGCGGCTTAGGGATTTTTTCAAAAAAAGTTGTTCAGACGTCGTGGGCTAATTCTGTTTCCGATGATAAAAACCCACCTGATTCCACCGAAAAACCTTTCAGGGGATCCTTTGCAACAGTTCAGCACCATTTTTGAATGAATTGCAGAACATCAGATTTTTGCTGAAATTGTGACCGCACGGCTTAGGGATTTTTTCAAAAAAAGTTGTTCAGAGGTCGAGGGCTAATTATGTTTCCGATGATAAAAACCCACCTGATTCCACTGAAAAACCTTTCAGGGGATCCTTTGCAACAGTTCAGCACCATTTTTGAATGAATTGCAGAACATCAGATTTTTGCTGAAATTGTGACCGCGCGGCTTAGGGATTTTTTCAAAAAAAGTTGTTTAGAGGTCGAGGGCTAATTCTGTTTCGGATGATAAATACCCACCTGTTTCCACCGAAAAACCTTTCAGGGGATCCTTTGCAACAGTTTGGCACCATTTCTGAGTGAATTGCAGAACGTCAGAAATTTTGAAGAAATTGTGACCGCGCGGCTTAGGGATTTTTTCAAAAAAAGTTGTTCAGAGGTCGAGGGCTAATTCTGTTTCCGATGATAAATACCCACCTGTTTCCACCGAAAAAGCCTTCAGGGCATCGTTTGCAACAGTTTAGTGCCATCTTTGAATGAATTGCAGAAAGTCAGATTTTTGCTGAAATTGTGACCGCGCGGCTTAGGGATTTTTTTAAAAAAAGTTGTTCCGACGTCGAGGGCTAATTCTGTTTCCTATGATAAAAACCCACCTGTTTCCACCGAAAAACCCTTCAGGGGATCGTTTGAACAGTTTGGCACCATCTCTGAGTGAATTGCAGAACGCCAGAAATTTTGAAGAAATTGTGACCGCGCGGCTTATGGATTTTTTCAAAATAAGTTGTTCAGACGTCGTGGGCTAATTCTGCTTCTGATGATAAAAACCCACCTGATTCCACTGAAAAACATTTCAGGGGATCCTTTGCAACAGTTCCGCACCATTTTTGAATGAATTGCAGAACATCAGATTTTTGCTGAAATTGTGACCGCGCGGCTTAGGGATTTTTTCAAAAAAAGTTGTTCAGAGGTCGAGGGCTAATTCTGTTTCCGATGATAAATACCCACCTGTTTCCACCGAAAAACCCTTCAGGGGGTCGTTTGCAACAGTTTGGCACCATCTCTGAGTGAATTGCAGAACGCCAGAAATTTTGAAGAAATTGTGACCGCGTGGCTTACGGATTTTTTCAAAAAAAGTTCTTCAGACGTCGTGGGCTAATTCTGTTTCCGATGATAAATACCCACCTGTTTCCACCGAAAAACCTTTCAGGGGATCCTTTGCAACAGTTCAGCACCATTTTTGAATGAATTGCAGAACATCAGATTTTTGCTGAAATTGTGACCGGGATTTTTTCAAAAAAAGTTGTTCAGAGGTCGAGGGCTAATTCTGTTTCCGATGATAAATACCCACTTGTTTCCACCGAAAAACCCTTCAGGGGATCTTTTGCAACAGTTTAGTGCCATCTTTGAATGAATTGCAGAAAGTCAGATTTTTGCTGAAATTGTGACCGCGCGGCTTAGGGATTTTTTTAAAAAAAGTTGTTCCGACGTCGAGGGCTAATTCTGTTTCCTATGATAAAAACCCACCTGTTTCCACCGAAAAACCCTTCAGGGGATCGTTTGCAACAGTTTGGCACCATCTCTGAGTGAATTGCAGAACGCCAGAAATTTTGAAGAAATTGTGACCGCGCGGCTAAGGGAATTTTTCAAAATAAGTTGTTCAGACGTCGTGGGCTAATTCTGTTTCTGATGATAAAAACCCACCTGATTCCACTGAAAAACATTTCAGGGGATCCTTTGCAACAGTTCCGCACCATTTTTGAATGAATTGCAGAACATCAGATCTTTGCTGAAATTGTGACCGCGCGGCTTAGGGATTTTTTCAAAAAAAGTTGTTCAGACGTCGAGGGCTAATTCTGTTTCCGATGATAAATACCCACCTGTTTCCACCGAAAAACCCTTCAGGGGATCGTTTGCAACAGTTTGGCACCATCTCTGAGTGAATTGCAGAACGCCAGAATTGTTGAAGAAATTGTGACTGCGCGGCTTAGGGATTTTTTCAAAAAAAGTTGTTCAGACGTCGTGGGCTAATTCTGTTTCCGATGATAAAAACCCACCTGATTCCACCGAAAAACCTTTCAGGGGATCCTTTGCAACAGTTCAGCACCATTTTTGAATGAATTGCAGAACATCAGATTTTTGCTGAAATTGTGACCGCACGGCTTAGGGATTTTTTCAAAAAAAGTTGTTCAGAGGTCGAGGGCTAATTATGTTTCCGATGATAAAAACCCACCTGATTCCACTGAAAAACCTTTCAGGGGATCCTTTGCAACAGTTCAGCACCATTTTTGAATGAATTGCAGAACATCAGATTTTTGCTGAAATTGTGACCGCGCGGCTTAGGGATTTTTTCAAAAAAAGTTGTTTAGAGGTCGAGGGCTAATTCTGTTTCGGATAATAAATACCCACCTGTTTCCACCGAAAAACCTTTCAGGGGATCCTTTGCAACAGTTTGGCACCATTTCTGAGTGAATTGCAGAACGTCAGAAATTTTGAAGAAATTGTGACCGCGCGGCTTAGGGATTTTTTCAAAAAAAGTTGTTCAGAGGTCGAGGGCTAATTCTGTTTCCGATGATAAATACCCACCTGTTTCCACCGAAAAAGCCTTCAGGGCATCGTTTGCAACAGTTTAGTGCCATCTTTGAATGAATTGCAGAAAGTCAGATTTTTCCTGAAATTGTGACCGCGCGGCTTAGGGATTTTTTTTAAAAAAGTTGTTCCGACGTCGAGGGCTAATTCTGTTTCCTATGATAAAAACCCACCTGTTTCCACCGAAAAACCCTTCAGGGGATCGTTTGAACAGTTTGGCACCATCTCTGAGTGAATTGCAGAACGCCAGAAATTTTGAAGAAATTGTGACCGCGCGGCTTATGGATTTTTTCAAAATAAGTTGTTCAGACGTCGTGGGCTAATTCTGCTTCTGATGATAAAAACCCACCTGATTCCACTGAAAAACATTTCAGGGGATCCTTTGCAACAGTTCTGCACCATTTTTGAATGAATTGCAGAACATCAGATTTTTGCTGAAATTGTGACCGCGCGGCTTAGGGATTTTTTCAAAAAAAGTTGTTCAGAGGTCGAGGGCTAATTCTGTTTCCGATGATAAATACCCACCTGTTTCCACCGAAAAACCCTTCAGGGGATCGTTTGCAACAGTTTGGCACCATCTCTGAGTGAATTGCAGAACGCCAGAAATTTTGAAGAAATTGTGACCGCGTGGCTTACGGATTTTTTCAAAAAAAGTTCTTCAGACGTCGTGGGCTAATTCTGTTTCCGATGATAAATACCCACCTGTTTCCACCGAAAAACCTTTCAGGGGATCCTTTGCAACAGTTCAGCACCATTTTTGAATGAATTGCAGAACATCAGATTTTTGCTGAAATTGTGACCGGGATTTTTTCAAAAAAAGTTGTTCAGAGGTCGAGGGCTAATTCTGTTTCCGATGATAAATACCCACTTGTTTCCACCGAAAAACCCTTCAGGGGATCTTTTGCAACAGTTTAGTGCCATCTTTGAATGAATTGCAGAAAGTCAGATTTTTGCTGAAATTGTGACCGCGCGGCTTAGGGATTTTTTAAAAAAAAGTTGTTCCGACGTCGAGGGCTAATTCTGTTTCCTATGATAAAAACCCACCTGATTCCACTGAAAAACATTTCAGGGGATCCTTTGCAACAGTTCCGCACCATTTTTGAATGAATTGCAGAACATCAGATTTTTGCTGAAATTGTGACCTCGCGGCTTAGGGATTTTTTCAAAAAAAGTTGTTCAGACGTCGAGGGCTAATTCTGTTTCCGATGATAAATACCCACCTGTTTCCACCGAAAAACCCTTCAGGGGATCGTTTGCAACAGTTTGGCACCATCTCTGAGTGAATTGCAGAACGCCAGAATTGTTGAAGAAATTGTGACTGCGCGGCTTAGGGATTTTTTCAAAAAAAGTTGTTCAGACGTCGTGGGCTAATTCTGTTTCCGATGATAAAAACCCACCTGATTCCACCGAAAAACCTTTCAGGGGATCCTTTGCAACAGTTCAGCACCATTTTTGAATGAATTGCAGAACATCAGATTTTTGCTGAAATTGTGACCGCACGGCTTAGGGATTTTTTCAAAAAAAGTTGTTCAGAGGTCGAGGGCTAATTATGTTTCCGATGATAAAAACCCACCTGATTCCACTGAAAAACCTTTCAGGGGATCCTTTGCAACAGTTCAGCACCATTTTTGAATGAATTGCAGAACATCAGATTTTTGCTGAAATTGTGACCGCGCGGCTTAGGGATTTTTTCAAAAAAAGTTGTTTAGAGGTCGAGGGCTAATTCTGTTTCGGATGATAAATACCCACCTGTTTCCACCGAAAAACCTTTCAGGGGATCCTTTGCAACAGTTTGGCACCATTTCTGAGTGAATTGCAGAACGTCAGAAATTTTGAAGAAATTGTGACCGCGCGGCTTAGGGATTTTTTCAAAAAAAGTTGTTCAGAGGTCGAGGGCTAATTCTGTTTCCGATGATAAATACCCACCTGTTTCCACCGAAAAAGCCTTCAGGGCATCGTTTGCAACAGTTTAGTGCCATCTTTGAATGAATTGCAGAAAGTCAGATTTTTGCTGAAATTGTGACCGCGCGGCTTAGGGATTTTTTTAAAAAAAGTTGTTCCGACGTCGAGGGCTAATTCTGTTTCCTATGATAAAAACCCACCTGTTTCCACCGAAAAACCCTTCAGGGGATCGTTTGAACAGTTTGGCACCATCTCTGAGTGAATTGCAGAACGCCAGAAATTTTGAAGAAATTGTGACCGCGCGGCTTATGGATTTTTTCAAAATAAGTTGTTCAGACGTCGTGGGCTAATTCTGCTTCTGATGATAAAAACCCACCTGATTCCACTGAAAAACATTTCAGGGGATCCTTTGCAACAGTTCCGCACCATTTTTGAATGAATTGCAGAACATCAGATTTTTGCTGAAATTGTGACCGCGCGGCTTAGGGATTTTTTCAAAAAAAGTTGTTCAGAGGTCGAGGGCTAATTCTGTTTCCGATGATAAATACCCACCTGTTTCCACCGAAAAACCCTTCAGGGGGTCGTTTGCAACAGTTTGGCACCATCTCTGAGTGAATTGCAGAACGCCAGAAATTTTGAAGAAATTGTGACCGCGTGGCTTACGGATTTTTTCAAAAAAGTTCTTCAGACGTCGTGGGCTAATTCTGTTTCCGATGATAAATACCCACCTGTTTCCACCGAAAAACCTTTCAGGGGATCCTTTGCAACAGTTCAGCACCATTTTTGAATGAATTGCAGAACATCAGATTTTTGCTGAAATTGTGACCGGGATTTTTTCAAAAAAAGTTGTTCAGAGGTCGAGGGCTAATTCTGTTTCCGATGATAAATACCCACTTGTTTCCACCGAAAAACCCTTCAGGGGATCTTTTGCAACAGTTTAGTGCCATCTTTGAATGAATTGCAGAAAGTCAGATTTTTGCTGAAATTGTGACCGCGCGGCTTAGGGATTTTTTTAAAAAAAGTTGTTCCGACGTCGAGGGCTAATTCTGTTTCCTATGATAAAAACCCACCTGTTTCCACCGAAAAACCCTTCAGGGGATCGTTTGCAACAGTTTGGCACCATCTCTGAGTGAATTGCAGAACGCCAGAAATTTTGAAGAAATTGTGACCGCGCGGCTAAGGGAATTTTTCAAAATAAGTTGTTCAGACGTCGTGGGCTAATTCTGTTTCTGATGATAAAAACCCACCTGATTCCACTGAAAAACATTTCAGGGGATCCTTTGCAACAGTTCCGCACCATTTTTGAATGAATTGCAGAACATCAGATCTTTGCTGAAATTGTGACCGCGCGGCTTAGGGATTTTTTCAAAAAAAGTTCTTCTGAGGTCGAGGGCTAATTCTGTTTCCGATGATAAATAACCACCTGTTTCCACTTAAAAACCCTTCAGGGGATCCTTTGCAACAGTTTAGCACCATTTTTGAATGAATTGCAGAACGTCAGATTTTTGCTGAAATTGTGACCGCGCGGCTTAGGGATTTTTTCAAAAAAAGTTGTTCAGACCTCGAGGGCTAATTCGGTTTCCGATGATAAATACCCACCTGTTTCCAACGAAAATCCCTTCAGGGGATCGTTTGCAACAGTTTAGCACCATTTTTGAGTGAATTGCAGAACGCCAGAATTGTTGAAGAAATTGTGACTGCGCGGCTTAGGGATTTTTTCAAAAAAAGTTGTTCAGACGTCGTGGGCTAATTCTGTTTCCGATGATAAAAACCCACCTGATTCCACCGAAAAACCTTTCAGGGGATCCTTTGCAACAGTTCAGCACCATTTTTGAATGAATTGCAGAACATCAGATTTTTGCTGAAATTGTGACTGCGCGGCTTAGGGATTTTTTCAAAAAAAGTTGTTCAGAGGTCGAGGGCTAATTATGTTTCCGATGATAAAAACCCACCTGATTCCACTGAAAAACCTTTCAGGGGATCCTTTGCAACAGTTCAGCACCATTTTTGAATGAATTGCAGAACATCAGATCTTTGCTGAAATTGTGACCGCGCGGCTTAGGGATTTTTTCAAAAAAAGTTGTTCAGAGGTCGAGGGCTAATTCTGTTTCCGTTGATAAAACCCCACCTGATTCCACTGAAAAACCTTTCAGGGGATCCTTTGCAACAGTTCAGCACCATTTTTGAATGAATTGCAGAACATCAGATTTTTGCTGAAATTGTGACCGCGCGGCTTAGGTATTTTTTCAAAAAAAGTTGTTCAGAGGTCGAGGGCTAATTCTGTTTCGAATGATAAATACCCACCTGTTTCCACCGAAAAACCTTTCAGGGGATCCTTTGCAACAGTTCAGCACCATTTTTGAATGAATTGCAGAACATCAGATTTTTGCTGAAATTGTGACCGCGCGGCTTAGGGATTTTTTCAAAAAAAGTTGTTCAGAGGTCGAGGGCTAATTCTGTTTCCGATGATAAATACCCACTTGTTTCCACCGAAAAACCCTTCAGGGGATCTTTTGCAACAGTTTAGTGCCATCTTTGAATGAATTTCAGAAAGTCAGATTTTTGCTGAAATTGTGACCGCGCGGCTTAGGGATTTTTTTAAAAAAAGTTGTTCCGACGTCGAGGGCTAATTCTGTTTCCTATGATAAAAACCCACCTGTTTCCACCGAAAAACCCTTCAGGGGATCGTTTGCAACAGTTTGGCACCATCTCTGAGTGAATTGCAGAACGCCAGAAATTTTGAAGAAATTGTGACCGCGTGGCTTAGGGATTTTTTCAAAAAAAGTTCTTCAGACGTCGTGGGCTAATTCTGTTTCCGATGATAAAACCCCACCTGATTCCACTGAAAAACCTTTCAGGGGATCCTTTGCAACAGTTCCGCACCATTCTTGAATGAATTGCAGAACATCAGATCTTTGCTGAAATTGTGACCGCGCGGCTTAGGGATTTTTTCAAAAAAAGTTGTTCAGAGGTCGAGGGCTAATTCTGTTTCGAATGATAAATACCCACCTGTTTCCACCGAAAAACCTTTCAGGGGATCCTTTGCAACAGTTCAGCACCATTTTTGAATGAATTGCAGAACATCAGATTTTTGCTGAAATTGTGACCGCGCGGCTTAGGGATTTTTTCAAAAAAAGTTGTTCAGAGGTCGAGGGATAATTCTGTTTCCGATGATAAATACCCACTTGTTTCCACCGAAAAACCCTTCAGGGGATCTTTTGCAACAGTTTAGTGCCATCTTTGAATGAATTGCAGAAAGTCAGATTTTTGCTGAAATTGTGACCGCGCGGCTTAGGGATTTTTTAAAAAAAAGTTGTTCCGACGTCGAGGGCTAATTCTGTTTCCTATGATAAAAACCCACCTGTTTCCACCGAAAAACCCTTCAGGGGATCGTTTGCAACAGTTTGGCACCATCTCTGAGTGAATTGCAGAACGCCAGAAATTTTGAAGAAATTGTGACCTCGCGGCTAAGGGATTTTTTCAAAATAAGTTGTTCAGACGTCGTGGGCTAATTCTGTTTCTGATGATAAACACCCACCTGATTCCACTGAAAAACATTTCAGGGGATCCTTTGCAACAGTTCCGCACCATTTTTGAATGAATTGCAGAACATCAGATCTTTGCTGAAATTGTGACCGCGCGGCTTAGGGATTTTTTCAAAAAAAGTTGTTCAGAGGTCGAGGGCTAATTCTGTTTCCGATGATAAATAACCACCTGTTTCCACCGAAAAACCCTTCAGGGGATCCTTTGCAACAGTTTAGCACCATTTTTGAATGAATTGCAGAACGTCAGATTTTTGCTGAAATTGTGACCGCGCGGCTTAGGGATTTTTTCAAAAAAAGTTGTTCAGACCTCGAGGGCTAATTCGGTTTCCGATGATAAATACCCACCTGTTTCCAACGAAAAACCCTTCAGGGGATCGTTTGCAACAGTTTAGCACCATTTTTGAGTGAATTGCAGAACGCCAGAATTGTTGAAGAAATTGTGACTGCGCGGCTTAGGGATTTTTTCAAGAAAAGTTGTTCAGACGTCGTGGGCTAATTATGTTTCCGATGATAAAAACCCACCTGATTCCACCGAAAAACCTTTCAGGGGATCCTTTGCAACAGTTCAGCACCATTTTTGAATGAATTGCAGAACATCAGATTTTTGCTGAAATTGTGACCGCGCGGCTTAGGGATTTTTTCAAAAAAAGTTGTTCAGAGGTCGAGGGCTAATTATGTTTCCGATGATAAAAACCCACCTGATTCCACTGAAAAACCTTTCAGGGGATCCTTTGCAACAGTTCAGCACCATTTTTGAATGAATTGCAGAACATCAGATCTTTGCTGAAATTGTGACCGCGCGGCTTAGGGATTTTTTCAAAAAAAGTTGTTCAGAGGTCGAGGGCTAATTCTGTTTCCGTTGATAAAACCCCACCTGATTCCACTGAAAAACCTTTCAGGGGATCCTTTGCAACAGTTCAGCACCATTTTTGAATGAATTGCAGAACATCAGATTTTTGCTGAAATTGTGACCGCGCGGCTTAGGGATTTTTTCAAAAAAAGTTGTTCAGAGGTCGAGGGCTAATTCTGTTTCCGATGATAAATACCCACTTGTTTCCACCGAAAAACCCTTCAGGGGATCTTTTGCAACAGTTTAGTGCCATCTTTGAATGAATTTCAGAAAGTCAGATTTTTGCTGAAATTGTGACCGCGCGGCTTAGGGATTTTTTTAAAAAAAGTTGTTCCGACGTCGAGGGCTAATTCTGTTTCCTATGATAAAAACCCACCTGTTTCCACCGAAAAACCCTTCAGGGGATCGTTTGCAACAGTTTGGCACCATCTCTGAGTGCATTGCAGAACGCCAGAAATTTTGAAGAAATTGTGACCGCGCGGCTTAGGGATTTTTTCAAAATAAGTTGTTCAGACGTCGTGGGCTAATTCTGTTTCTGATGATAAACACCCACCTGATTCCACTGAAAAACATTTCAGGGGATCCTTTGCAACAGTTCCGCACCATTCTTGAATGAATTGCAGAACATCAGATCTTTGCTGAAATTGTGACCGCGCGGCTTAGGGATTTTTTCAAAAAAAGTTGTTCAGAGGTCGAGGGCTAATTCTGTTTCCGATGATAAATAACCACCTGTTTCCACCGAAAAACCCTTCAGGGGATCCTTTGCAACAGTTTGGCACCATTTTTGAATGAATTGCAGAACGTCAGATTTTTGCTGAAATTGTGACCGCGCGGCTTAGGGATTTTTTCAAAAAAAGTTGTTCAGACCTCGAGGGCTAATTCGGTTTCCGATGATAAATACCCACCTGTTTCCAACGAAAAACCCTTCAGGGGATCGTTTGCAACAGTTTAGCACCATTTTTGAGTGAATTGCAGAACGCCAGAAATGTTGAAGAAATTGTGACCGCGCGGCTTAGGGATTTTTTCAAAAAAAGTTGTTCAGACGTCGTGGGCTAATTCTGTTTCCGATGATAAAAACCCACCTGATTCCACCGAAAAACCTTTCAGGGGATCCTTTGCAACAGTTCAGCACCATTTTTGAATGAATTGCAGAACATCAGATCTTTGCTGAAATTGTGACCGCGCGGCTTAGGGATTTTTTCAAAAAAAGTTGTTCAGAGGTCGAGGGCTAATTCTGTTTCCGATGATAAATAACCACCTGTTTCCACCGAAAAACCCTTCAGGGGATCCTTTGCAACAGTTTAGCACCATTTTTGAATGAATTGCAGAACGTCAGATTTTTGCTGAAATTGTGACCGCGCGGCTTAGGGATTTTTTCAAAAAAAGTTGTTCAGACCTCGAGGGCTAATTCGGTTTCCGATGATAAATACCCACCTGTTTCCAACGAAAAACCCTTCAGGGGATCGTTTGCAACAGTTTAGCACCATTTTTGAGTGAACTGCAGAACGCCAGAATTGTTGAAGAAATTGTGACTGCGCGGCTTAGGGATTTTTTCAAGAAAAGTTGTTCAGACGTCGTGGGCTAATTATGTTTCCGATGATAAAAACCCACCTGATTCCACCGAAAAACCTTTCAGGGGATCCTTTGCAACAGTTCAGCACCATTTTTGAATGAATTGCAGAACATCAGATTTTTGCTGAAATTGTGACCGCGCGGCTTAGGGATTTTTTCAAAAAAAGTTGTTCAGAGGTCGAGGGCTAATTATGTTTCCGATGATAAAAACCCACCTGATTCCACTGAAAAACCTTTCAGGGGATCCTTTGCAACAGTTCAGCACCATTTTTGAATGAATTGCAGAACATCAGATCTTTGCTGAAATTGTGACCGCGCGGCTTAGGGATTTTTTCAAAAAAAGTTGTTCAGAGGTCGAGGGCTAATTCTGTTTCCGTTGATAAAACCCCACCTGATTCCACTGAAAAACCTTTCAGGGGATCCTTTGCAACAGTTCAGCACCATTTTTGAATGAATTGCAGAACATCAGATTTTTGCTGAAATTGTGACCGCGCGGCTTAGGGATTTTTTCAAAAAAAGTTGTTCAGAGGTCGAGGGCTAATTCTGTTTCCGATGATAAATACCCACTTGTTTCCACCGAAAAACCCTTCAGGGGATCTTTTGCAACAGTTTAGTGCCATCTTTGAATGAATTTCAGAAAGTCAGATTTTTGCTGAAATTGTGACCGCGCGGCTTAGGGATTTTTTTAAAAAAAGTTGTTCCGACGTCGAGGGCTAATTCTGTTTCCTATGATAAAAACCCACCTGTTTCCACCGAAAAACCCTTCAGGGGATCGTTTGCAACAGTTTGGCACCATCTCTGAGTGCATTGCAGAACGCCAGAAATTTTGAAGAAATTGTGACCGCGCGGCTTAGGGATTTTTTCAAAATAAGTTGTTCAGACGTCGTGGGCTAATTCTGTTTCTGATGATAAACACCCACCTGATTCCACTGAAAAACATTTCAGGGGATCCTTTGCAACAGTTCCGCACCATTCTTGAATGAATTGCAGAACATCAGATCTTTGCTGAAATTGTGACCGCGCGGCTTAGGGATTTTTTCAAAAAAAGTTGTTCAGAGGTCGAGGGCTAATTCTGTTTCCGATGATAAATAACCACCTGTTTCCACCGAAAAACCCTTCAGGGGATCCTTTGCAACAGTTTGGCACCATTTTTGAATGAATTGCAGAACGTCAGATTTTTGCTGAAATTGTGACCGCGCGGCTTAGGGATTTTTTCAAAAAAAGTTGTTCAGACCTCGAGGGCTAATTCGGTTTCCGATGATAAATACCCACCTGTTTCCAACGAAAAACCCTTCAGGGGATCGTTTGCAACAGTTTAGCACCATTTTTGAGTGAATTGCAGAACGCCAGAAATGTTGAAGAAATTGTGACCGCGCGGCTTAGGGATTTTTTCAAAAAAAGTTGTTCAGACGTCGTGGGCTAATTCTGTTTCCAATGATAAAAACCCACCTGATTCCACCGAAAAACCTTTCAGGGGATCCTTTGCAACAGTTCAGCACCATTTTTGAATGAATTGCAGAACATCAGATTTTTGCTGAAATTGTGACCGCGTGGCTTAGGGATTTTTTCAAAAAAAGATGTTCAGAGGTCGAGGGCTAATTATGTTTCCGATGATAAAAACCCACCTGATTCCACTGAAAAACCTTTCAGGGGATCCTTTGCAACAGTTCAGCACCATTTTTGAATGAATTGCAGAACATCAGATCTTTGCTGAAATTGTGACCGCGCGGCTTAGGGATTTTTTCAAAAAAAGTTGTTCAGAGGTTGAGGGCTAATTCTGTTTCCGATGATAAATACCCACCTGTTTCCACCGAAAAACCCTTCAGGGGATCTTTTGCAACAGTTTAGTGCCATCTTTGAATGAATTGCAGAAAGTCAGATTTTTGCTGAAATTGTGACCGCGCGGCTTAGGGATTTTTTCAAAAAAAGTTGTTCCGACGTCGAGGGCTAATTCTGTTTCCGATGATAAATAACCACCTGTTTCCACCGAAAAACCTTTCAGGGGATCGTTTGCAACAGTTTGGCACCATTTCTGAGTGAATTGCAGAACGTCAGAAATTTTGAAGAAATTGTGACCGCGCGGCTTAGGGATTTTTTCAAAAAAAGTTGTTCAGAGGTCGAGGGCTAATTCGGTTTCCGATGATAAATACCCACCTGTTTCCAACGAAAAACCTTTCAGGGGATCCTTTGCAACAGTTCAGCAACATCTTTGACTGAATTGCAGAACGTCAGAAATTTTGAAGAAATTGTGACCGCGCGGCTTAGGGATTTTTTCAAAAAAAGTTGTTCAGACGTCGTGGGCTAATTATGTTTCCGATGATAAAAACCCACCTGTTTCCACTGAAAAACCTTTCAGGGGATCCTTTGCAACAGTTCAGCACCATTTTGAATGAATCGCAGAATGTCAGAACTTTTTTCAAAAAAACTTGTTCAGACGTCGAGGGCTAATTCTGTTTCCGGTGATAAAAACTCACCTGTTTCCACTGAAAA
Organism: Podarcis melisellensis; assembly: GCF_964234715.1. Lineage (NCBI taxonomy): Eukaryota > Metazoa > Chordata > Lepidosauria > Squamata > Lacertidae > Podarcis > Podarcis melisellensis. The sequence continues at coordinate 837,811 of NW_028113158.1, read as the reverse complement.
ACCTTTCAGGGGATAGTTTACAACAGTTTGGCACCATTTTTGAGTGAATTGCAGAACGTAGGAAATTTTGAAGAAATTGTGACCGCGCGGCTTAGGGATTTTTTCAAAAAAAGTTATTCAGACGTCGAGGGCTAATTCGGTTTCCGATGATAAATACCCACCTGTTTCCAACGAAAAACCCTTCAGGGCATCGTTTGCAACAGTTTAGCACCATTTTGGAGTGAATTGCAGAACGCCAGAAATTTTGCTGAAATTGTGACCGCGCGGCTTAGGGATTTGTTCAAAAAAAGTTCTTCCGACGTCGAGGGCTAATTCTGTTTTCTACGATAAAAACCCACCTGTTTCCACCGAAAAACCCTTCAGGGCATCGTTTGCAACAGTTTGGCACCATCTCTGAGTGAATTGCAGAACGTCAGAAATTTTGAAGAAATTGTGACCGTGCGGATTAGGGATTTTTTCAAAAAAAAGTTGTTCAGACGTCGAGGGCTAATTCTGTTTCCGATGATACAAACCCACCTGTTTCCACTGAAAAACCTTTCAGGGGATAGTTTGCAACAGTTTGGCACCATTTCTGAGTTAATTGCAGAACGTAGGAAATTTTGAAGAAATTGTGACCGCGCGGCTTAGGGATTTTTTCAAAAAAAGTTATTCAGACGTCGAGGGCTAATTCGGTTTCCGATGATAAATACCCACCTGTTTCCAACGAAAAACCCTTCAGGGCATCGTTTGCAACAGTTTAGCACCATTTTGGAGTGAATTGCAGAACGCCAGAAATTTTGCTGAAATTGTGACCGCGCGGCTTAGGGATTTGTTCAAAAAAAGTTGTTCCGACGTCGAGGGCTAATTCTGTTTCCTACGATAAAAACCCACCTGTTTCCACCGAAAAACCCTTCAGGGCATCGTTTGCAACAGTTTGGCACCATCTCTGAGTGAATTGCAGAACGTCAGAAATTTTGAAGAAATTGTGACCGCGCGGCTTAGGGATTTTTTCAAAAAAAGTTGTTCAGACGTCGAGGGCTAATTCTGTTTCCGATGATAAAAACCCACCTGATTCCACAGAAAAACCTTTCAGGGGATCCTTTGCAGCAGTTCAGCACCATCTTTGACTGAATTGCAGAACGTCAGAAATTTTGAAGAAATTGTGACCACGCGGCTTAGTGATTTTTTCAAAAAAAGATGTTCAGACGTCGTGGGCTAATTATGTTTCCGATGATAAAAACACACCTGTTTCCACTGAAAAACCTTTCAGGGGATCCTTTGCAACAGTTCAGCACCATTTTTGAATGAATCGCAGAACGTCAGAACTTTTTTCAAAAAAACTTGTTCAGACGTCGAGGGCTAATTCTGTTTCCGGTGATAAAAGCTCACCTGTTTCCACTGAAAAACCTTTCAGGGGATAGTTTGCAACAGTTCAGCACCATTTTTGAATGAATTGCAGAACGTCAGATTTTTGCTGAAATTGTGACCGCGCGGCTTAGGGATTTTTTCAAAAAAAGTTGTTCAGACGTCGAGGGCTAATTCTGTTTCCGATGATAAAAACCCACCTGATTCCACAGAAAAACCTTTCAGGGGATCCTTTGCAGCAGTTCAGCACCATCTTTGACTGAATTGCAGAACGTCAGAAAGTTTGAAGAAATTGTGACCACGCGGCTTAGGGATTTTTTCAAAAAAAGTTGTTCAGACGTCGATGGCTAATTCTGTTTCCGATGATACAAACCCACCTGTTTCCACTGAAAAACCTTTCAGGGGATCGTTTGCAACAGTTTGGCACCATTTCTGAGTGAATTGCAGAACGTCAGAAATTTTGAAGAAATTGTGACCGCGCGGCTTAGGGATTTTTTCAAAAAAAGTTGTTCAGACGTCGTGGGCTAATTCTGTTTCCGATGATAAAAACCCACCTGATTCCACCGAAAAACCTTTCAGGGGATCCTTTGCAACAGTTCAGCACCATTTTTGAATGAATTGCAGAACATCAGATTTTTGCTGAAATTGTGACCGCGCGGCTTAGGGATTTTTTCAAAAAAAGATGTTCAGAGGTCGAGGGCTAATTATGTTTCCGATGATAAAAACCCACCTGATTCCACTGAAAAACCTTTCAGGGGATCCTTTGCAACAGTTCAGCACCATTTTTGAATGAATTGCAGAACATCAGATCTTTGCTGAAATTGTGACCGCGCGGCTTAGGGATTTTTTCAAAAAAAGTTGTTCAGAGGTTGAGGGCTAATTCTGTTTCCGATGATAAATACCCACCTGTTTCCACCGAAAAACCCTTCAGGGGATCTTTTGCAACAGTTTAGTGCCATCTTTGAATGAATTGCAGAAAGTCAGATTTTTGCTGAAATTGTGACCGCGCGGCTTAGGGATTTTTTCAAAAAAAGTTGTTCCGACGTCGAGGGCTAATTCTGTTTCCTATGATAAAAACCCACCTGTTTCCACCGAAAAACCCTTCAGGGGATCGTTTGCAACAGTTTGGCACCATCTCTGAGTGAATTGCAGAACGCCAGAAATTTTGAAGAAATTGTGACCGCGCGGCTTAGGGATTTTTTCAAAATAAGTTGTTCAGAGGTCGAGGGCTAATTATGTTTCCGATGATAAAAACCCACCTGATTCCACTGAAAAACCTTTCAGGGGATCCTTTGCAACAGTTCAGCACCATTTTTGAATGAATTGCAGAACATCAGATTTTTGCTGAAATTGTGACCGCGCGGCTTAGGGATTTTTTCAAAAAAAGTTGTTTAGAGGTCGAGGGCTAATTCTGTTTCCGATGATAAATAACCACCTGTTTACACCGAAAAACCTTTCAGGGGATCGTTTGCAACAGTTTGGCACCATTTCTGAGTGAATTGCAGAACGTCAGAAATTTTGAAGAAATAGTGACCGCGCGGCTTAGGGATTTTTTCAAAAAAAGTTGTTCAGAGGTCGAGGGCTAATTCGGTTTCCGATGATAAATACCCACCTGTTTCCAACGAAAAACCTTTCAGGGGATCCTTTGCAACAGTTCAGCAACATCTTTGACTGAATTGCAGAACGTCAGAAATTTTGAAGAAATTGTGACCGCGCGGCTTAGGGATTTTTTCAAAAAAAGTTGTTCAGACGTCGTGGGCTAATTATGTTTCCGATGATAAAAACCCACCTGTTTCCACTGAAAAACCTTTCAGGGGATCCTTTGCAACAGTTCAGCACCATTTTGAATGAATCGCAGAACGTCAGAACTTTTTTCAAAAAAACTTGTTCAGACGTCGAGGGCTAATTCTGTTTCCGGTGATAAAAACTCACCTGTTTCCACTGAAAAACCTTTCAGGGGATTGTTTACAACAGTTTGGCACCATTTTTGAGTGAATTGCAGAACGTAGGAAATTTTGAAGAAATTGTGACCGCGCGGCTTAGGGATTTTTTCAAAAAAAGTTATTCAGACGTCGAGGGCTAATTCGGTTTCCGATGATAAATACCCACCTGTTTCCAACGAAAAACCCTTCAGGGCATCGTTTGCAACAGTTTAGCACCATTTTGGAGTGAATTGCAGAACGCCAGAAATTTTGCTGAAATTGTGACCGCGCGGCTTAGGGATTTGTTCAAAAAAAGTTCTTCCGACGTCGAGGGCTAATTCTGTTTTCTACGATAAAAACCCACCTGTTTCCACCGAAAAACCCTTCAGGGCATCGTTTGCAACAGTTTGGCACCATCTCTGAGTGAATTGCAGAACGTCAGAAATTTTGAAGAAATTGTGACCGTGCGGATTAGGGATTTTTTCAAAAAAAAGTTGTTCAGACGTCGAGGGCTAATTCTGTTTCCGATGATACAAACCCACCTGTTTCCACTGAAAAACCTTTCAGGGGATAGTTTGCAACAGTTTGGCACCATTTCTGAGTTAATTGCAGAACGTAGGAAATTTTGCTGAAATTGTGACCGCGCGGCTTAGGGATTTGTTCAAAAAAAGTTGTTCCGACGTCGAGGGCTAATTCTGTTTCCTACGATAAAAACCCACCTGTTTCCACCGAAAAACCCTTCAGGGCATCGTTTGCAACAGTTTGGCACCATCTCTGAGTGAATTGCAGAACGTCAGAAATTTTGAAGAAATTGTGACCGCGCGGCTTAGGGATTTTTTCAAAAAAAGTTGTTCAGACGTCGAGGGCTAATTCTGTTTCCGATGATAAAAACCCACCTGATTCCACAGAAAAACCTTTCAGGGGATCCTTTGCAGCAGTTCAGCACCATCTTTGACTGAATTGCAGAATGTCAGAAATTTTGAAGAAATTGTGACCACGCGGCTTAGTGATTTTTTCAAAAAAAGTTGTTCAGACGTCGTGGGCTAATTATGTTTCAGATGATAAAAACACACCTGTTTCCACTGAAAAACCTTTCAGGGGATCCTTTGCAACAGTTCAGCACCATTTTTGAATGAATCGCAGAACGTCAGAACTTTTTTCAAAAAAACTTGTTCAGACGTCGAGGGCTAATTCTGTTTCCGGTGATAAAAGCTCACCTGTTTCCACTGAAAAACCTTTCAGGGGATCGTTTGCAACAGTTTAGCACCATTTTGGAGTGAATTGCAGAACGCCAGAAATTTTAAAGAAATTGTGACCGCGCGGCTTAGGGATTTTTTCAAAAAAAGTTGTTCAGACGTCGATGGCTAATTCTGTTTCCGATGATACAAACCCATCTGTTCCCACTGAAAAACCTTTCAGGGGATCCTTTGCAACAGTTCAGCACCATTTTTGAATGAATTGCAGAACATCAGATTTTTGCTGAAATGGTGACCGCGCGGCTTAGGGATTTTTTCAAAAATAGTTGTTCAGAGGTCGAGGGCTAATTCTGTTTCTGATGATAAAAACCCACCTGTTTCCACCGAAAAACCCTCCAGGGGATCGTTTGCAACAGTTTGGCACCATCTCTGAGTGAACTGCAGAACGTCAGAAATTTTGAAGAAATTGTGACCGCGCGGCTTAGGGATTTTTTCAAAAAAAGTTGTTCATACGTCGAGGGCTAATTCTGTTTCCGATGATAAAAACCCACCTGATTGCACTGAAAAACCTTTCAGGGGATCCTTTGTAACAGTTCAGCACCATTTTTGAATGAATTGCAGAACGTCAGATTTTTGCTGAAATTGTGACCGCGCGGCTTAGGGATTTTTTCAAAAAAAGTTGTTCAGACGTCGAGGGCTAATTCTGTTTCCGATGATAAAAACCCACCTGATTCCGCAGAAAAACCTTTCAGGGGATCCTTTGCAGCAGTTCAGCACCATCTTTGACTGAATTGCAGAACGTCAGAAAGTTTGAAGAAATTGTGACCACGCGGCTTAGGGATTTTTTCAAAAAAAGTTGTTCAGACGTCGATGGCTAATTCTGTTTCCGATGATACAAACCCACCTGTTTCCACTGAAAAACCTTTCAGGGGATCGTTTGCAACAGTTTGGCACCATTTCTGAGTGAATTGCAGAACGTCAGAAATTTTGAAGAAATTGTGACCGCGCGGCTTAGGGATTTTTTCAAAAAAAAGTTGTTCAGACGTCGAGGGCTAATTCTGTTTCCGATGATACAAACCCACCTGTTTCCACTGAAAAACCTTTCAGGGGATAGTTTGCAACAGTTTGGCACCATTTCTGAGTTAATTGCAGAACGTAGGAAATTTTGAAGAAATTGTGACCGCGCGGCTTAGGGATTTTTTCAAAAAAAGTTATTCAGACGTCGAGGGCTAATTCGGTTTCCGATGATAAAAACCCACCTGATTCCACCGAAAAACCTTTCAGGGGATCCTTTGCAACGGTTCAGCACCATTTTTGAATGAATTGCAGAACATCAGATTTTTGCTGAAATTGTGACCGCACGGCTTAGGGATTTTTTCAAAAAAAGTTGTTCAGAGGTCGAAGGCTAATTATGTTTCCGATGATAAAAACCCACCTGATTCCACTGAAAAACCTTTCAGGGGATCCTTTGCAACAGTTCAGCACCATTTTTGAATGAATTGCAGAACGTCAGATTTTTGCTGAAATTGTGACCGCGCGGCTTAGGGATTTTTTCAAAAAAAGTTGTTCAGAGGTCGAGGGCTATTTCGGTTTCCGATGATAAATACCCACCTGTTTCCAACGAAAAGCCCCTCAGGGGATCGTTTGCAACAGTTTAGCACCATTTTGGAGTGAATTGCAGAACGCCAGAAATTTTAAAGAAATTGTGACCGCGCGGCTTAGGGATTTTTTCAAAAAAAGTTGTTCAGACGTCGATGGCTAATTCTGTTTCCGATGATACAAACCCATCTGTTCCCACTGAAAAACCTTTCAGGGGATCCTTTGCAACAGTTCAGCACCATTTTTGAATGAATTGCAGAACATCAGATTTTTGCTGAAATGGTGACCGCGCGGCTTAGGGATTTTTTCAAAAATAGTTGTTCAGAGGTCGAGGGCTAATTCTGTTTCCGATGATAAAAACCCACCTGTTTCCACCGAAAAACCCTCCAGGGGATCGTTTGCAACAGTTTGGCACCATCTCTGAGTGAACTGCAGAACGTCAGAAATTTTGAAGAAATTGTGACCGCGCGGCTTAGGGATTTTTTCAAAAAAAGTTGTTCATACGTCGAGGGCTAATTCTGTTTCCGATGATAAAAACCCACCTGATTGCACTGAAAAACCTTTCAGGGGATCCTTTGTAACAGTTCAGCACCATTTTTGAATGAATTGCAGAACGTCAGATTTTTGCTGAAATTGTGACCGCGCGCCTTAGGGATTTTTTTCAAAAAAAGTTGTTCAGAGGTCGAGGGCTAATTCTGTTTCCGATGATAAAAATCCACCAGTTTCCACCGAAAAACCTTTCAGGGGATCTTTTGCAACAGTTTAGTGCCATCTTTGAATGAATTGCAGAAAGTCAGATTTTTGCTGAAATTGTGACCGCGCGGCTTAGGGATTTTTTCAAAAAAAGTTGTTCCGACGTCGAGGGCTAATTCTGTTTCCTATGATGAAAACCCACCTGTTTCCACCGAAAAACCCTTCAGGGGATCGTTTGCAACAGCTTGGCACCATCTCTGAGTGAATTGCAGAACGCCAGAAATTTTGAAGAAATTGTGACCGCGCGGCTTAGGGATTTTTTCAAAAAAAGTTGTTCAGACGTCGTGGGCTAATTCTGTTTCCGATGATAAAAACCCACCTGATTTCACTGAAAAACCTTTCAGGGGATCCTTTGCAACAGTTCAGCACCATTTTTGAATGAATTGCAGAATATCAGATTTTTGCTGAAATTGTGACCTTAGGGATTTTTTCAAAAAAAGTTGTTCAGACGTCGAGGGCTAATTCTGTTTCCGATGATAAATACCCACCTGTTTCCACCGAAAAACCCTTCAGGGGATCCTTTGCAACAGTTTAGCACCATTTTTCAATGAATTGCAGAACGTCAGATTTTTGCTGAAATTGTGACCGTGCGGCTTAGGGATTTTTTCAAAAAAAGTTGTTCATGCGTCGAGGGCTAATTCTGTTTCCGATGATAAATACCCACCTGTTTCCACCGAAAAACCCTTCAGGGGATCGTTTGCAACAGTTTAGCACCATCTTTGAATGAATTGCAGAACGTCAGAAATTTTGAAGAAATTGTGACCGCGCGGCTTAGGGATTTTTTCAAAAAAAAGTTGTTCAGACGTCATGGGCTAATTATGTTTCCGATGATAAAAACCCACCTGTTTCCATTGAAAAACCTTTCAGGGGATCCTTTGCAACAGTTCAGCACCATTTTTGAATGAATTGCAGAACGTCAGAACTTTTTTCAAAAAAAATTGTTCAGACGTCGAGGGCTAATTCTGTCTCCGGTGATAAAAACTCACCTGTTTCCACTGAAAAACCTTTCAGGGGATCGTTTGCAACAGTTTGGCACCATTTCTGAGTGAATTGCAGAACGTCAGAAATTTTGAAGAAATTGTGACCGCGCGGCTTAGGGATTTTTGCAAAAAAAGTTGTTCAGACGTCGTGGGCTAATTCTGTTTCCGATGATAAAAACCCACCTGTTTCCATTGAAAAACCTTTCAGGGGATCCTTTGCAACAGTTCAGCACCATTTTTGAATGAATTGCAGAACGTCAGAACTTTTTTCAAAAAAAATTGTTCAGACGTCGAGGGCTAATTCTGTTTCCGATGATAAATACCCAGCTGTTTCCACCGAAAAACCCTTCAGGGGATCGTTTGCAACAGTTCAGCACCATCTTTGAATGAATTGCAGAACGTCAGAAATTTTGATGAAATTGTGACCGCGCGGCTTAGGGATTTTTTCAAAAAAAGTTGTTCAGACGTCGTGGGCTAATTCTGTTTCTGATGATAAAAACCCACCTGATTCCACTGAAAAACCTTTCAGGGGATCCTTTGCAACAGTTCAGCACCATTTTTGAATGAATTGCAGAACATCAGATTTTTACTGAAATTGTGACCGCGCGGCTTAGGGATTTTTTCAAAAAAAGTTGTTCAGAGGTTGAGGGCTAATTCTGTTTCCGATGATAAACACACACCTGTTTCCACCGAAAAACCCTTCAGGGGATCTTTTGCAACAGTTTAGTGCCATCTTTGAATGAATTGCAGAAAGTCAGATTTTTGCTGAAATTGTGACCGCGTGGCTTAGGGATTTTTTCAAAAAAAGTTGTTCCGACGTCGAGGGCTAATTCTGTTTCCTATGATAAAAACCCACCTGTTTCCACCGAAAAACCCTTCAGGGGATCGTTTGCAACAGTTCGGCACCATCTCTGAGTGAATTGCAGAACGCCAGAAATTTTGAAAAAATTGTGACCGCGCGCCTTAGGGATTTTTTCAAAAAAAGTTGTTCAGACGTCGTGGGCTAATTCTGTTTCCGATGATAAAACCCCACCTGATTCCACTGAAAAACCTTTCAGGGGATAGTTTGCCACAGTTCAGCACCTTTTTTGAATGAATTGCAGAACATCAGTTTTTTGCTGAAATTGTGACCGCGAGCCTTAGGGATTTTTTCAAAAAAAGTTCTTCAGAGGTCGAGGGCTAATTCTGTTTCCGATGATAAATACCCACCTGTTTCCACCGGAAAACCTTTCAGGGGATCCTTTGCAACAGTTCAGCACCATTTTTGAATGAATTGCAGAACATCAGATTTTTGCTGAAATTGTGACCGCGCGGCTTAGGGATTTTTTCAAAAAAAGTTGTTCAGAGGTCGAGGGCTAATTCTGTTTCCGATGATAAATTCCGACCTGTTTCCACCGAAAAACCCTTCAGGGGATCTTTTGCAACAGTTTAGTGCCATCTTTGAATGAATTGCAGAAAGACAGATTTTTGCTGAAATTGTGACCGCGCGGCTTAGGGATTTTTTCAAAAAAAGTTGTTCAGACGTCGTGGGCTAATTATGTTTCCGATGATAAAAACCGACCTTTTTCCACTGAAAAAACCTTTCAGGGGATCCTTTGCAACAGTTCAGCACCATTTTTGAATGAATTGCAGAACGTCAGAACTTTTTTCAAAAAAAATTGTTCAGACGTCGAGGGCTAATTCTGTTTCCGATGATAAATACCCACCTGTTTCCAACGAAAAACCCTTCAGGGCATCGTTTGCAACAGTTTAGCACCATTTTTGAGTGAATTGCAGAACGCCAGAAATTTTGAAGAAATTGTGACCGCGCGGCTTAGGGATTTTTGCAAAAAAAGTTGTTCCGACGTCGAGGGCTAATTCTGTTTCCGATGATAAAAACCCACCTGATTCCACTGAAAAACCTTTCAGGGGATCCTTTGCAACAGTTCAGCACCATTTTTGAATGAATTGCAGAACATCAGATTTTTGCTGAAATTGTGACCGCGCGGCTTAGGGATTTTTTCAAAAAAAGTTGTTCAGAGGTCGAGGGCTAATTCTGTTTCCGATGATAAATACCCACCTGTTTCCACCGAAAAACCCTTCAGGGGATCCTTTGCAACAGTTTAGCACCATTTTTGAATGAATTGCAGAACGTCAGATTTTTGCTGAAATTGTGACCGCGCGGCTTAGGGATTTTTTCAAAAAAAGTTGTTCATACGTCGAGGGCTAATTCTGTTTCCGATGATAAAAACCCACCTGTTTCCACTGAAAAACCTTTCAGGGGATCCTTTGCAACAGTTCAGCACCATTTTTGAATGAATTGCAGAACGTCAGAACTTTTTTCAAAAAAAATTGTTCAGACGTCGAGGGCTAATTCTGTTTCCGGTGATAAAAACTCACCTGTTTCCACTGAAAAACCTTTCAGGGGATCATTTGCAACAGTTTGGCACCATTTCTGAGTGAATTGCAGAACGTCAGAAATTTTGAAGAAATTGTGACCGCGCGGCTTAGGGATTTTTTCAAAAAAAGTTGTTCCGACGTCGAGGGCTAATTCTGTTTCCGATGATAAATACCCACCTGTTTCCAACGAAAAACCCTTCAGGGCATCGTTTGCAACAGTTTAGCACCATTTTTGAGTGAATTGCAGAACGCCAGAAATTTTGAAGAAATTGTGACCGCGCGGCTTAGGGATTTTTGCAAAAAAAGTTGTTCCGACGTCGTGGGCTAATTCTGTTTCCGATGATAAATACCCACCTGTTTCCACCGAAAAACCCTTCAGGGGATCGTTTGCAACAGTTAAGCACCATCTTGGAATGAATTGCAGAACGTCAGAAATTTTGATGAAATTGTGACCGCGCGGCTTAGTGATTTTTTCAAAAAAAGTTGTTCCGACGTCGAGGGCTAATTCTGTTTCCTATGATGAAAACCCACATGTTTCCACCGAAAAACCCTTCAGGGGATCGTTTGCAACAGTTTGGCACCATCTCTGAGTGAATTGCAGAACGCCAGAAATTTTGAAGAACTTGTGACCGCGCGGCTTAGGGATTTTTTCAAAAAAAGTTGTTCAGACGTCGTGGGCTAATTCTGTTTCCGATGATAAAACCCCACCTGATTCCACTGAAAAACCTTTCAGGGGATCCTTTGCAACAGTTCAGCACCATTTTTGAATGAATTGCAGAACATCAGATTTTTGCTGAAATTGTGACCGCGCGGCTTTAGGGATTTTTTCAAAAAAAGTTGTTCAGAGGTCGTGGGCTAATTCTGTTTCCGATGATAAATACCCACCTGTTTCCACCGATAAACCCTTCAGGGGATCGATTGCAACAGTTTAGCACCATCTTTGAATGAATTGCAGAACGTCAGAAATTTTGATGAAATTGTGATCGCGCGGCTTAGGGGTTTTTTCAAAAAAAGTTGTTCAGACGTCGTGGGCTAATTATGTTTCCGATGATAAAAACCCACCTGATTCCACTGAAAAACCCTTCAGGGGATCGTTTGCAACAGCTTGGCACCATCTCTGAGTGAATTGCAGAACGCCAGAAATTTTGAAGAAATTGTGACCGCGCGGCTTAGGGATTTTTTCAAAAAAAGTTGTTCAGACGTCGTGGGCTAATTCTGTTTCCGATGATAAAAACCCACCTGATTTCACTGAAAAACCTTTCAGGGGATCCTTTGCAACAGTTCAGCACCATTTTTGAATGAATTGCAGAATATCAGATTTTTGCTGAAATTGTGACCTTAGGGATTTTTTCAAAAAAAGTTGTTCAGACGTCGAGGGCTAATTCTGTTTCCGATGATAAATACCCACCTGTTTCCACCGAAAAACCCTTCAGGGGATCCTTTGCAACAGTTTAGCACCATTTTTGAATGAATTGCAGAACGTCAGATTTTTGCTGAAATTGTGACCGCGCGGCTTAGTGATTTTTTCAAAAAAAGTTGTTCAGACGTCGTGGGCTAATTCTGTTTCCGATGATAAAAACCCACCTGATTCCACTGAAAAACCTTTCAGGGGATCCTTTGCAACAGTTCAGCACCATTTTTGAATGAATTGCAGAACATCAGATTTTTGCTGAAATTGTGACCGCGCGGCTTAGGGATTTTTTCAAAAAAAGTTGTTCAGAGGTCGAGGGCTAATTCTGTTTCCGATGATAAATACCCACCTGTTTCCACCGAAAAACCCTTCAGGGGATCCTTTGCAACAGTTTAGCACCATTTTTGAATGAATTGCAGAACGTCAGATTTTTGCTGAAATTGTGACCGCGCGGCTTAGGGATTTTTTCAAAAAAAGTTGTTCATACGTCGAGGGCTAATTCTGTTTCCGATGATAAAAACCCACCTGTTTCCACTGAAAAACCTTTCAGGGGATCCTTTGCAACAGTTCAGCACCATTTTTGAATGAATTGCAGAACGTCAGAACTTTTTTCAAAAAAAATTGTTCAGACGTCGAGGGCTAATTCTGTTTCCGGTGATAAAAACTCACCTGTTTCCACTGAAAAACCTTTCAGGGGATCATTTGCAACAGTTTGGCACCATTTCTGAGTGAATTGCAGAACGTCAGAAATTTTGAAGAAATTGTGACCGCGCGGCTTAGGGATTTTTTCAAAAAAAGTTGTTCCGACGTCGAGGGCTAATTCTGTTTCCGATGATAAATACCCACCTGTTTCCAACGAAAAACCCTTCAGGGCATCGTTTGCAACAGTTTAGCACCATTTTTGTGTGAATTGCAGAACGCCAGAAATTTTGAAGAAATTGTGACCGCGCGGCTTAGGGATTTTTGCAAAAAAAGTTGTTCCGACGTCGTGGGCTAATTCTGTTTCCGATGATAAATACCCACCTGTTTCCACCGAAAAACCCTTCAGGGGATCGTTTGCAACAGTTTAGCACCATCTTGGAATGAATTGCAGAACGTCAGAAATTTTGATGAAATTGTGACCGCGCGGCTTAGTGATTTTTTCAAAAAAAGTTGTTCCGACGTCGAGGGCTAATTCTGTTTCCTATGATGAAAACCCACATGTTTCCACCGAAAAACCCTTCAGGGGATCGTTTGCAACAGTTTGGCACCATCTCTGAGTGAATTGCAGAACGCCAGAAATTTTGAAGAAATTGTGACCGCGCGGCTTAGGGATTTTTTCAAAAAAAGTTGTTCAGAGGTCGAGGGCTAATTCTGTTTCCGATGATAAATACCCACCTGTTTCCACCGAAAAACCCTTCAGGGGATCGTTTGCAACAGTTTGGCACCATCTCTGAGTGAATTGCAGAACGCCAGAAATTTTGAAGAACTTGTGACCGCGCGGCTTAGGGATTTTTTCAAAAAAAGTTGTTCAGACGTCGTGGGCTAATTCTGTTTCCGATGATAAAACCCCACCTGATTCTACTGAAAAACCTTTCAGGGGATCCTTTGCAACAGTTCAGCACCATTTTTGAATGAATTGCAGAACATCAGATTTTTGCTGAAATTGTGACCGCGCGGCTTTAGGGATTTTTTCAAAAAAAGTTGTTCAGAGGTCGTGGGCTAATTCTGTTTCCGATGATAAATACCCACCTGTTTCCACCGATAAACCCTTCAGGGGATCGATTGCAACAGTTTAGCACCATCTTTGAATGAATTGCAGAACGTCAGAAATTTTGATGAAATTGTGATCGCGCGGCTTAGGGGTTTTTTCAAAAAAAGTTGTTCAGACGTCGTGGGCTAATTATGTTTCCGATGATAAAAACCCACCTGATTCCACTGAAAAACCTTTCAGGGGATCCTTTGCAACAGTTCAGCACCATTTTTGAATGAATTGCAGAACATCAGATTTTTGCTGAAATTGTGACCGCGCGGCTTAGGGATTTTTTCAAAAAAAAGTTGTTCATAGGTCGAGGGCTAATTCTGTTTCCGATGATAAATACCCACCTGTTTCCACCGAAAAACCCTTCAGGGGATCTTTTGCAACAGTTTAGTGCCATCTTTGAATGAATTGCAGAAAGTCAGATTTTTGCTGAAATTGTGACCGCGCGGCTTAGGGATTTTTTCAAAAAAAGTTGTTCCGACGTCGAGGGCTAATTCTGTTTCCTATGATGAAAACCCACCTGTTTCCACCGAAAAACCCTTCAGGGGATCGTTTGCAACAGCTTGGCACCATCTCTGAGTGAATTGCAGAACGCCAGAAATTTTGAAGAAATTGTGACCGCGCGGCTTAGGGATTTTTTCAAAAAAAGTTGTTCAGACGTCGTGGGCTAATTCTGTTTCCGGTGATAAAAACCCACCTGATTTCACTGAAAAACCTTTCAGGGGATCCTTTGCAACAGTTCAGCACCATTTTTGAATGAATTGCAGAATATCAGATTTTTGCTGAAATTGTGACCTTAGGGATTTTTTCAAAAAAAGTTGTTCATGCGTCGAGGGCTAATTCTGTTTCCGATGATAAATACCCACCTGTTTCCACCGAAAAACCCTTCAGGGGATCGTTTGCAACAGTTTAGCACCATCTTTGAATGAATTGCAGAACGTCAGAAATTTTGAAGAAATTGTGACCGCGCGGCTTAGGGATTTTTTCAAAAAAAAGTTGTTCAGACGTCATGGGCTAATTATGTTTCCGATGATAAAAACCCACCTGTTTCCATTGAAAAACCTTTCAGGGGATCCTTTGCAACAGTTCAGCACCATTTTTGAATGAATTGCAGAACGTCAGAACTTTTTTCAAAAAAAATTGTTCAGACGTCGAGGGCTAATTCTGTCTCCGGTGATAAAAACTCACCTGTTTCCACTGAAAAACCTTTCAGGGGATCGTTTGCAACAGTTTGGCACCATTTCTGAGTGAATTGCAGAACGTCAGAAATTTTGAAGAAATTGTGACCGCGCGGCTTAGGGATTTTTGCAAAAAAAGTTGTTCAGACGTCGTGGGCTAATTCTGTTTCCGATGATAAAAACCCACCTGTTTCCATTGAAAAACCTTTCAGGGGATCCTTTGCAACAGTTCAGCACCATTTTTGAATGAATTGCAGAACGTCAGAACTTTTTTCAAAAAAAATTGTTCAGACGTCGAGGGCTAATTCTGTTTCCGATGATAAATACCCACCTGTTTCCACCGAAAAACCCTTCAGGGGATCGTTTGCAACAGTTCAGCACCATCTTTGAATGAATTGCAGAACGTCAGAAATTTTGATGAAATTGTGACCGCGCGGCTTAGGGATTTTTTCAAAAAAAGTTGTTCAGACGTCGTGGGCTAATTCTGTTTCTGATGATAAAAACCCACCTGATTCCACTGAAAAACCTTTCAGGGGATCCTTTGCAACAGTTCAGCACCATTTTTGAATGAATTGCAGAACATCAGATTTTTACTGAAATTGTGACCGCGCGGCTTAGGGATTTTTTCAAAAAAAGTTGTTCAGAGGTCGAGGGCTAATTCTGTTTCCGATGATAAACACACACCTGTTTCCACCGAAAAACCCTTCAGGGGATCTTTTGCAACAGTTTAGTGCCATCTTTGAATGAATTGCAGAAAGTCAGATTTTTGCTGAAATTGTGACCGCGCGGCTTAGGGATTTTTTCAAAAAAAGTTGTTCCGACGTCGAGGGCTAATTCTGTTTCCTATGATAAAAACCCACCTGTTTCCACCGAAAAACCCTTCAGGGGATCGTTTGCAACAGTTCGGCACCATCTCTGAGTGAATTGCAGAACGCCAGAAATTTTGAAAAAATTGTGACCGCGCGCCTTAGGGATCTTTTCAAAAAAAGTTGTTCAGACGTCGTGGGCTAATTCTGTTTCCGATGATAAAACCCCACCTGATTCCACTGAAAAACCTTTCAGGGGATAGTTTGCCACAGTTCAGCACCTTTTTTGAATGAATTGCAGAACATCAGTTTTTTGCTGAAATTGTGACCGCGAGCCTTAGGGATTTTTTTCAAAAAAAGTTCTTCAGAGGTCGAGGGCTAATTCTGTTTCCGATGATAAATACCCACCTGTTTCCACCGGAAAACCTTTCAGGGGATCCTTTGCAACAGTTCAGCACCATTTTTGAATGAATTGCAGAACATCAGATTTTTGCTGAAATTGTGACCGCGCGGCTTAGGGATTTTTTCAAAAAAAGTTGTTCAGAGGTCGAGGGCTAATTCTGTTTCCGATGATAAATTCCGACCTGTTTCCACCGAAAAACCCTTCAGGGGATCTTTTGCAACAGTTTAGTGCCATCTTTGAATGAATTGCAGAAAGACAGATTTTTGCTGAAATTGTGACCGCGCGGCTTAGGGATTTTTTCAAAAAAAGTTGTTCAGACGTCGTGGGCTAATTATGTTTCCGATGATAAAAACCGACCTTTTTCCACTGAAAAAACCTTTCAGGGGATCCTTTGCAACAGTTCAGCACCATTTTTGAATGAATTGCAGAACGTCAGAACTTTTTTCAAAAAAAATTGTTCAGACGTCGAGGGCTAATTCTGTTTCCGATGATAAATACCCACCTGTTTCCAACGAAAAACCCTTCAGGGCATCGTTTGCAACAGTTTAGCACCATTTTTGAGTGAATTGCAGAACGCCAGAAATTTTGAAGAAATTGTGACCGCGCGGCTTAGGGATTTTTGCAAAAAAAGTTGTTCCGACGTCGAGGGCTAATTCTGTTTCCGATGATAAATACCCACCTGTTTCCACCGAAAATCCCTTCAGGGGATCGTTTGCAACAGTTTAGCACCATCTTTGAATGAATTGCAGAACGTCAGAAATTTTGATGAAATTGTGACCGCGCGGCTTAGTGATTTTTTCAAAAAAAGTTGTTCAGACGTCGTGGGCTAATTCTGTTTCCGATGATAAAAACCCACCTGATTCCACTGAAAAACCTTTCAGGGGATCCTTTGCAACAGTTCAGCACCATTTTTGAATGAATTGCAGAACATCAGATTTTTGCTGAAATTGTGACCGCGCGGCTTAGGGATTTTTTCAAAAAAAGTTGTTCAGAGGTCGAGGGCTAATTCTGTTTCCGATGATAAATACCCACCTGTTTCCACCGAAAAACCCTTCAGGGGATCCTTTGCAACAGTTTAGCACCATTTTTGAATGAATTGCAGAACGTCAGATTTTTGCTGAAATTGTGACCGCGCGGCTTAGGGATTTTTTCAAAAAAAGTTGTTCATACGTCGAGGGCTAATTCTGTTTCCGATGATAAAAACCCACCTGTTTCCACTGAAAAACCTTTCAGGGGATCCTTTGCAACAGTTCAGCACCATTTTTGAATGAATTGCAGAACGTCAGAACTTTTTTCAAAAAAAATTGTTCAGACGTCGAGGGCTAATTCTGTTTCCGGTGATAAAAACTCACCTGTTTCCACTGAAAAACCTTTCAGGGGATCATTTGCAACAGTTTGGCACCATTTCTGAGTGAATTGCAGAACGTCAGAAATTTTGAAGAAATTGTGACCGCGCGGCTTAGGGATTTTTTCAAAAAAAGTTGTTCCGACGTCGAGGGCTAATTCTGTATCCGATGATAAATACCCACCTGTTTCCAACGAAAAACCCTTCAGGGCATCGTTTGCAACAGTTTAGCACCATTTTTGAGTGAATTGCAGAACGCCAGAAATTTTGAAGAAATTGTGACCGCGCGGCTTAGGGATTTTTGCAAAAAAAGTTGTTCCGACGTCGTGGGCTAATTCTGTTTCCGATGATAAATACCCACCTGTTTCCACCGAAAAACCCTTCAGGGGATCGTTTGCAACAGTTTAGCACCATCTTGGAATGAATTGCAGAACGTCAGAAATTTTGATGAAATTGTGACCGCGCGGCTTAGTGATTTTTTCAAAAAAAGTTGTTCCGACGTCGAGGGCTAATTCTGTTTCCTATGATGAAAACCCACATGTTTCCACCGAAAAACCCTTCAGGGGATCGTTTGCAACAGTTTGGCACCATCTCTGAGTGAATTGCAGAACGCCAGAAATTTTGAAGAAATTGTGACCGCGCGGCTTAGGGATTTTTTCAAAAAAAGTTGTTCAGAGGTCGAGGGCTAATTCTGTTTCCGATGATAAATACCCACCTGTTTCCACCGAAAAACCCTTCAGGGGATCGTTTGCAACAGTTTGGCACCATCTCTGAGTGAATTGCAGAACGCCAGAAATTTTGAAGAACTTGTGACCGCGCGGCTTAGGGATTTTTTCAAAAAAAGTTGTTCAGACGTCGTGGGCTAATTCTGTTTCCGATGATAAAACCCCACCTGATTCCACTGAAAAACCTTTCAGGGGATCCTTTGCAACAGTTCAGCACCATTTTTGAATGAATTGCAGAACATCAGATTTTTGCTGAAATTGTGACCGCGCGGCTTAGGGATTTTTTCAAAAAAAGTTGTTCAGAGGTCGAGGGCTAATTCTGTTTCCGATGATAAATACCCACCTGTTTCCACCGAAAAACCTTTCAGGGGATCCTTTGCAACAGTTCAGCACCATTTTTGAATGATTTGCAGAACATCAGATTTTTACTGAAATTGTGACCGCGCGGCTTAGGGATTTTTTCAAAAAAAGTTGTTCAGAGGTCGAGGGCTAATTCTGTTTCCGATGATAAATACCCACCTGTTTCCACCGAAAAACCCTTCAGGGGATCTTTTGCAACAGTTTAGTGCCATCTTTGAATGAATTGCAGAAAGTCAGATTTTTGCAGAATTTGTGACCGCGCGGCTTAGGGATTTTTTCAAAAAAAGTTGTTCCGACGTCGAGGGCTAATTCTGTTTCCTATGATAAAAACCCACCTGTTTCCACCGAAAAACCCTTCAGGGGATCGTTTGCAACAGTTCGGCACCATCTCTGAGTGAATTGCAGAACGCCAGAAATTTTGAAAAAATTGTGACCGCGAGCCTTAGGGATTTTTTCAAAAAAAGTTCTTCAGAGGTCGAGGGCTAATTCTGTTTCCGATGATAAATACCCACCCGTTTCCACCGGAAAACCTTTCAGGGGATCCTTTGCAACAGTTCAGCACCATTTTTGAATGAATTGCAGAACATCAGATTTTTGCTGAAATTGTGACCGCGCGGCTTAGGGATTTGTTCAAAAAAAGTTATTCCGACGTCGAGGGCTAATTCTGTTTCCGGTGATAAAAACTCACCTGTTTCCACTGAAAAACCTTTCAGGGGATAGTTTGCAACAGTTTGGCACCATTTCTTAGTGAATTGCAGAAAGTCAGATTTTTGCTGAAATTGTGACCGCGCGGCTTAGGGATTTTTTCAAAAAAAGTTGTTCAGACGTCGTGGGCTAATTATGTTTCCGATGATAAAAACCGACCTTTTTCCACTGAAAAAACCTTTCAGGGGATACTTTGCAACAGTTCAGCACCATTTTTGAATGAATTGCAGAACGTCAGAACTTTTTTCAAAAAAAATTCTTCAGACGTCGAGGGCTAATTCTGTTTCCGGTAATAAAAACTCACCTGTTTCTACTGAAAAACCTTTCAGGGGATCATTTGCAACAGTTTGGCACCATTTCTGAGTGAATTGCAGAACGTCAGAAATTTTGAAGAAATTGTGACCGCGCGGCTTAGTGATTTTTTCAAAAAAAGTTGTTCAGACGTCGTGGGCTAATTCTGTTTCCGATGATAAATACCCACCTGTTTCCACCGAAAAACCCTTCAGGGGATCGTTTGCAACAGTTTAGCACCATCTTTGAATGAATTGCAGAACGTCAGAAATTTTGATGAAATTGTGACCGCGCGGCTTAGTGATTTTTTCAAAAAAAGTTGTTCCGACGTCGAGGGCTAATTCTGTTTCCTATGATGAAAACCCACATGTTTCCACCGAAAAACCCTTCAGGGGATCGTTTGCAACAGTTTGGCACCATCTCTGAGTGAATTGCAGAACGCCAGAAATTTTGAAGAAATTGTGACCGCGCGGCTTAGGGATTTTTTCAAAAAAAGTTGTTCAGAGGTCGAGGGCTAATTCTGTTTCCGATGATAAATACCCACCTGTTTCCACCGAAAAACCCTTCAGGGGATCGTTTGCAACAGTTTGGCACCATCTCTGAGTGAATTGCAGAACGCCAGAAATTTTGAAGAACTTGTGACCGCGCGGCTTAGGGACTTTTTCAAAAAAAGTTGTTCAGACGTCGTGGGCTAATTCTGTTTCCGATGATAAAACCCCACCTGATTCCACTGAAAAACCTTTCAGGGGATCCTTTGCAACAGTTCAGCACCATTTTTGAATGAATTGCAGAACATCAGATTTTTGCTGAAATTGTGACCGCGCGGCTTAGGGATTTTTTCAAAAAAAGTTGTTCAGAGGTCGAGGGCTAATTCTGTTTCCGATGATAAATACCCACCTGTTTCCACCGAAAAACCCTTCAGGGGATCTTTTGCAACAGTTTAGTGCCATCTTTGAATGAATTGCAGAAAGTCAGATTTTTGCTGAAATTGTGACCGCGCGGCTTAGGGATTTTTTCAAAAAAAGTTGTTCCGACGTCGAGGGCTAATTCTGTTTCCTATGATAAAAACCCACCTGTTTCCACCGAAAAACCCTTCAGGGGATCGTTTGCAACAGTTCGGCACCATCTCTGAGTGAATTGCAGAACGCCAGAAATTTTGAAAAAATTGTGACCGCGCGCCTTAGGGATTTTTTCAAAAAAAGTTGTTCAGACGTCGTGGGCTAATTCTGTTTCCGATGATAAAACCCCACCTGATTCCACTGAAAAACCTTTCAGGGGATAGTTTGCCACAGTTCAGCACCTTTTTTGAATGAATTGCAGAACATCAGTTTTTTGCTGAAATTGTGACCGCGCGGCTTAGGGATTTTTTCAAAAAAAGTTCTTCAGAGGTCGAGGGCTAATTCTGTTTCCGATGATAAATACCCACCTGTTTCCACCGGAAAACCTTTCAGGGGATCCTTTGCAACAGTTCAGCACCATTTTTGAATGAATTGCAGAACATCAGATTTTTGCTGAAATTGTGACCGCGCGGCTTAGGGATTTTTTCAAAAAAAGTTGTTCAGAGGTCGAGGGCTAATTCTGTTTCCGATGATGAATTCCGACCTGTTTCCACCGAAAAACCCTTCAGGGGATCTTTTGCAACAGTTTAGTGCCATCTTTGAATGAATTGCAGAAAGTCAGATTTTTGCTGAAATTGTGACCGCGCGGCTTAGGGATTTTTTCAAAAAAAGTTGTTCAGACGGCGTGGGCTAATTATGTTTCCGATGATAAAAACCGACCTTTTTCCACTGAAAAAACCTTTCAGGGGATCCTTTGCAACAGTTCAGCACCATTTTTGAATGAATTGCAGAACGTCAGAACTTTTTTCAAAAAAAATTGTTCAGACGTCGAGGGCTAATTCTGTTTCCGGTGATAAAAACTCACCTGTTTCCACTGAAAAACCTTTCAGGGGATCATTTGCAACAGTTTGGCACCATTTCTGAGTGAATTGCAGAACGTCAGAAATTTTGAAGAAATTGTTACCGCGCGGCTTAGGGATTTTTTCAAAAAAAGTTGTTCCGACGTCGAGGGGTAATTCTGTTTCCGATGATAAATACCCACCTGTTTCCAACGAAAAACCCTTCAGGGCATCGTTTGCAACAGTTTAGCACCATTTTTGAGTGAATTGCAGAACGCCAGAAATTTTGAAGAAATTGTGACCGCGCGGCTTAGGGATTTTTGCAAAAAAAGTTGTTCCGACGTCGAGGGCTAATTCTGTTTCCGATGATAAATACCCACCTGTTTCCACCGAAAAACCCTTCAGGGGATCGTTTGCAACAGTTTAGCACCATCTTTGAATGAATTGCAGAACGTCAGAAATTTTGATGAAAGTGTGACCGCGCGGCTTAGTGATTTTTTCAAAAAAAGTTGTTCAGACGTCGTGGGCTAATTCTGTTTCCGATGATAAAAACCCACCTGATTCCACTGAAAAACCTTTCAGGGGATCCTTTGCAACAGTTTGGCACCATTTTTGAATGAATTGCAGAACATCAGATTTTTGCTGAAATTGTGACCGCGCGGCTTAGGGATTTTTTCAAAAAAAGTTGTTCAGAGGTCGAGGGCTAATTCTGTTTCCGATGATAAATACCCACCTGTTTCCACCGAAAAACCCTTCAGGGGATCCTTTGCAACAGTTTAGCACCATTTTTGAATGAATTGCAGAACGTCAGATTTTTGCTGAAATTGTGACCGCGCGGCTTAGGGATTTTTTCAAAAAAAGTTGTTCATACGTCGAGGGCTAATTCTGTTTCCGATGATAAAAACCCACCTGTTTCCACTGAAAAACCTTTCAGGGGATCCTTTGCAACAGTTCAGCACCATTTTTGAATGAATTGCAGAACGTCAGAACTTTTTTCAAAAAAAATTGTTCAGACGTCGAGGGCTAATTCTGTTTCCGGTGATAAAAACTCACCTGTTTCCACTGAAAAACCTTTCAGGGGATCATTTGCAACAGTTTGCACCATTTCTGAGTGAATTGCAGAACGTCAGAAATTTTGAAGAAATTGTGACCGCGCGGCTTAGGGATTTTTTCAAAAAAAGTTGTTCCGACGTCGAGGGGTAATTCTGTTTCCGATGATAAATACCCACCTGTTTCCAACGAAAAACCCTTCAGGGCATCGTTTGCAACAGTTTAGCACCATTTTTGAGTGAATTGCAGAACGCCAGAAATTTTGAAGAAATTGTGACCGCGCGGCTTAGGGATTTTTGCAAAAAAAGTTGTTCCGACGTCGAGGGCTAATTCTGTTTCCGATGATAAATACCCACCTGTTTCCACCGAAAAACCCTTCAGGGGATCGTTTGCAACAGTTTAGCACCATCTTTGAATGAATTGCAGAACGTCAGAAATTTTGATGAAAGTGTGACCGCGCGGCTTAGTGATTTTTTCAAAAAAAGTTGTTCAGACGTCGTGGGCTAATTCTGTTTCCGATGATAAAAACCCACCTGATTCCACTGAAAAACCTTTCAGGGGATCCTTTGCAACAGTTTGGCACCATTTTTGAATGAATTGCAGAACATCAGATTTTTGCTGAAATTGTGACCGCGCGGCTTAGGGATTTTTTCAAAAAAAGTTGTTCAGAGGTCGAGGGCTAATTCTGTTTCCGATGATAAATACCCACCTGTTTCCACCGAAAAACCCTTCAGGGGATCCTTTGCAACAGTTTAGCACCATTTTTGAATGAATTGCAGAACGTCAGATTTTTGCTGAAATTGTGACCGCGCGGCTTAGGGATTTTTTCAAAAAAAGTTGTTCATACGTCGAGGGCTAATTCTGTTTCCGATGATAAAAACCCACCTGTTTCCACTGAAAAACCTTTCAGGGGATCCTTTGCAACAGTTCAGCACCATTTTTGAATGAATTGCAGAACGTCAGAACTTTTTTCAAAAAAAATTGTTCAGACGTCGAGGGCTAATTCTGTTTCCGGTGATAAAAACTCACCTGTTTCCACTGAAAAACCTTTCAGGGGATCATTTGCAACAGTTTGCACCATTTCTGAGTGAATTGCAGAACGTCAGAAATTTTGAAGAAATTGTGACCGCGCGGCTTAGGGATTTTTTCAAAAAAAGTTGTTCCGACGTAGAGGGCTAATTCTGTTTCCGATGATAAATACCCACCTGTTTCCAACGAAAAACCCTTCAGGGCATCGTTTGCAACAGTTTAGCACCATTTTTGAGTGAATTGCAGAACGCCAGAAATTTTGAAGAAATTGTGACCGCGCGGCTTAGGGATTTTTGAAAAAAAAGTTGTTCCGACGTCGAGGGCTAATTCTGTTTCCGATGATAAATACCCACCTGTTTCCACCGAAAAACCCTTCAGGGGATCGTTTGCAACAGTTTAGCACCATCTTTGAATGAATTGCAGAACGTCAGAAATTTTGATGAAATTGTGACCGCGCGGCTTAGTGATTTTTTCAAAAAAAGTTGTTCCGACGTCGAGGGCTAATTCTGTTTCCTATGATGAAAACCCACCTGTTTCCACCGAAAAACCCTTCAGGGGATCGTTTGCAACAGTTTGGCACCATCTCTGAGTGAATTGCAGAACGCCAGAAATTTTGAAGAAATTGTGACCGCGCGGCTTAGGGATTTTTTCAAAAAAAGTTGTTCAGAGGTCGAGGGCTAATTTTGTTTCCGATGATAAATACCCACCTGTTTCCACCGAAAAACCCTTCAGGGGATCGTTTGCAACAGTTTGGCACCATCTCTGAGTGAATTGCAGAACGCCAGATATTTTGAAGAACTTGTGACCGCGCGGCTTAGGGATTTTTTCAAAAAAAGTTGTTCAGACGTCGTGGGCTAATTCTGTTTCCGATGATAAAACCCCACCTGATTCCACTGAAAAACCTTTCAGGGGATCCTTTGCAACAGTTCAGCACCATTTTTGAATGAATTGCAGAACATCAGATTTTTGCTGAAATTGTGACCGCGCGGCTTAGGGATTTTTTCAAAAAAAGTTGTTCAGAGGTCGAGGGCTAATTCTGTTTCCGATGATAAATACCCACCTGTTTCCACCGAAAAACCTTTCAGGGGATCCTTTGCAACAGTTCAGCACCATTTTTGAATGAATTGCAGAACATCAGATTTTTACTGAGATTGTGACCGCGCGGCTTAGGGATTTTTTCAAAAAAAGTTGTTCAGAGGTCGAGGGCTAATTCTGTTTCCGATGATAAATACCCACCTGTTTCCACCGAAAAACCCTTCAGGGGATCTTTTGCAATAGTTTAGTGCCATCTTTGAATGAATTGCAGAAAGTCAGATTTTTGCTGAAATTGTGACCGCGCGGCTTAGGGATTTTTTCAAAAAAAGTTGTTCCGACGTCGAGGGCTAATTCTGTTTCCTATGATAAAAACCCACCTGTTTCCACCGAAAAACCCTTCAGGGGATCGTTTGCAACAGTTTGGCACCATCTCTGAGTGAATTGCAGAACGCCAGATATTTTGAAGAACTTGTGACCGCGCGGCTTAGGGATTTTTTCAAAAAAAGTTGTTCAGACGTCGTGGGCTAATTCTGTTTCCGATGATAAAACCCCACCTGATTCCACTGAAAAACCTTTCAGGGGATACTTTGCTACAGTTCAGCACCTTTTTTGAATGAATTGCAGAACATCAGTTTTTTGCTGAAATTGTGACCGCGCGGCTTAGGGATTTTTTCAAAAAAAGTTCTTCAGAGGTCGAGGGCTAATTCTGTTTCCGATGATAAATACCCACCTGTTTCCACCGGAAAACCTTTCAGGGGATCCTTTGCAACAGTTCAGCACCATTTTTGAATGAATTGCAGAACATCAGATTTTTGCTGAAATTGTGACCGCGCGGCTTAGGGATTTTTTCAAAAAAAGTTGTTCAGAGGTCGAGGGCTAATTCTGTTTCCGATGATGAATTCCGACCTGTTTCCACCGAAAAACCCTTCAGGGGATCTTTTGCAACAGTTTAGTGCCATCTTTGAATGAATTGCAGAAAGTCAGATTTTTGCTGAAATTGTGACCGCGCGGCTTAGGGATTATTTCAAAAAAAGTTGTTCAGACGGCGTGGGCTAATTATGTTTCCGATGATAAAAACCGACCTTTTTCCACTGAAAAAACCTTTCAGGGGATCCTTTGCAACAGTTCAGCACCATTTTTGAATGAATTGCAGAACGTCAGAACTTTTTTCAAAAAAAATTGTTCAGACGTCGAGGGCTAATTCTGTTTCCGGTGATAAAAACTCACCTGTTTCCACTGAAAAACCTTTCAGGGGATCATTTGCAACAGTTTGGCACCATTTCTGAGTGAATTGCAGAACGTCAGAAATTTTGAAGAAATTGTTACCGCGCGGCTTAGGGATTTTTTCAAAAAAAGTTGTTCCGACGTCGAGGGGTAATTCTGTTTCCGATGATAAATACCCACCTGTTTCCAACGAAAAACCCTTCAGGGCATCGTTTGCAACAGTTTAGCACCATTTTTGAGTGAATTGCAGAACGCCAGAAATTTTGAAGAAATTGTGACCGTGCGGCTTAGGGATTTTTGCAAAAAAAGTTGTTCCGACGTCGAGGGCTAATTCTGTTTCCGATGATAAATACCCACCTGTTTCCACCGAAAAACCCTTCAGGGGATCGTTTGCAACAGTTTAGCACCATCTTTGAATGAATTGCAGAACGTCAGAAATTTTGATGAAATTGTGACCGCGCGGCTTAGTGATTTTTTCAAAAAAAGTTGTTCAGACGTCGTGGGCTAATTCTGTTTCCGATGATAAAAACCCACCTGATTCCACTGAAAAACCTTTCAGGGGATCCTTTGCAACAGTTTGGCACCATTTTTGAATGAATTGCAGAACATCAGATTTTTGCTGAAATTGTGACCGCGCGGCTTAGGGATTTTTTCAAAAAAAGTTGTTCAGAGGTCGAGGGCTAATTCTGTTTCCGATGATAAATACCCACCTGTTTCCACCGAAAAACCCTTCAGGGGATCCTTTGCAACAGTTTAGCACCATTTTTGAATGAATTGCAGAACGTCAGATTTTTGCTGAAATTGTGACCGCGCGGCTTAGGGATTTTTTCAAAAAAAGTTGTTCATACGTCGAGGGCTAATTCTGTTTCCGATGATAAAAACCCACCTGTTTCCACTGAAAAACCTTTCAGGGGATCCTTTGCAACAGTTCAGCACCATTTTTGAATGAATTGCAGAACGTCAGAACTTTTTTCGAAAAAAATTGTTCAGACGTCGAGGGCTAATTCTGTTTCCGGTGATAAAAACTCACCTGTTTCCACTGAAAAACCTTTCAGGGGATCATTTGCAACAGTTTGCACCATTTCTGAGTGAATTGCAGAACGTCAGAAATTTTGAAGAAATTGTGACCGCGCGGCTTAGGGATTTTTTCAAAAAAAGTTGTTCCGACGTAGAGGGCTAATTCTGTTTCCGATGATAAATACCCACCTGTTTCCAACGAAAAACCCTTCAGGGCATCGTTTGCAACAGTTTAGCACCATTTTTGAGTGAATTGCAGAACGCCAGAAATTTTGAAGAAATTGTGACCGCGCGGCTTAGGGATTTTTGAAAAAAAAGTTGTTCCGACGTCGAGGGCTAATTCTGTTTCCGATGATAAATACCCACCTGTTTCCACCGAAAAACCCTTCAGGGGATCGTTTGCAACAGTTTAGCACCATCTTTGAATGAATTGCAGAACGTCAGAAATTTTGATGAAATTGTGACCGCGCGGCTTAGTGATTTTTTCAAAAAAAGTTGTTCCGACGTCGAGGGCTAATTCTGTTTCCTATGATGAAAACCCACCTGTTTCCACCGAAAAACCCTTCAGGGGATCGTTTGCAACAGTTTGGCACCATCTCTGAGTGAATTGCAGAACGCCAGAAATTTTGAAGAAATTGTGACCGCGCGGCTTAGGGATTTTTTCAAAAAAAGTTGTTCAGAGGTCGAGGGCTAATTCTGTTTCCGATGATAAATACCCACCTGTTTCCACCGAAAAACCTTTCAGGGGATCCTTTGCAACAGTTCAGCACCATTTTTGAATGAATTGCAGAACGCCAGATATTTTGAAGAACTTGTGACCGCGCGGCTTAGGGATTTTTTCAAAAAAAGTTGTTCAGACGTCGTGGGCTAATTCTGTTTCCGATGATAAAACCCCACCTGATTCCACTGAAAAACCTTTCAGGGGATCCTTTGCAACAGTTCAGCACCATTTTTGAATGAATTGCAGAACATCAGATTTTTGCTGAAATTGTGACCGCGCGGCTTAGGGATTTTTTCAAAAAAAGTTGTTCAGAGGTCGAGGGCTAATTCTGTTTCCGATGATAAATACCCACCTGTTTCCACCGAAAAACCTTTCAGGGGATCCTTTGCAACAGTTCAGCACCATTTTTGAATGAATTGCAGAACATCAGATTTTTGCTGAAATTGTGACTGCGCGGCTTAGGGATTTTTTCAAAAAAAGTTGTTCAGAGGTCGAGGGCTAATTCTGTTTCCGATGATAAATACCGACCTGTTTCCACCGAAAAACCCTTCAGGGGATCTTTTGCAATAGTTTAGTGCCATCTTTGAATGAATTGCAGAAAGTCAGATTTTTGCTGAAATTGTGACCGCGCGGCTTAGGGATTTTTTCAAAAAAAGTTGTTCAGACGTCGTGTGCTAATTATGTTTCCGATGATAAAAACCCACCTGTTTCCAATGAAAAACCTTTCAGGGGATCCTTTGCAACAGTTCAGCACCATTTTTGAATGAATTGCAGAACGTCAGAACTTTTTTCAAAAAAAGTTGTTCAGACGTCGAGGGCTAATTCTGTTTCCGGTGATAAAAACTCACCTGTTTCCACTGAAAAACCTTTCAGGGGATAGTTTGCAACAGTTTGGCACCATTTCTGAGTGAATTGCAGAACGCCAGAAATTTTGAAGAAATTGTGACCGCGCGGCTTAGGGATTTTTTCAAAAAAAGTTGTTCATACGTCGAGGGCTAATTCTGTTTCCGATGATAAAAACCCACCTGATTCCACTGAAAAACCTTTCAGGGGATCCTTTGTAACAGTTCAGCACCATTTTTGAATGAATTGCAGAACGTCAGACTTATGCTGAAATTGTGACCGCGCGCCTTAGGGATTTTTTCAAAAAAAGTTGTTCAGACGTCGAGGGCTAATTCTGTTTCCGATGATAAATACCCACCTGTTTCCAACGAAAAACCCTTCAGGGCATCGTTTGCAACAGTTTAGCACCATTTTTGAGTAAATTGCAGAACGCCAGAAATTTTGAAGAAATTGTGACCGCGCGCCTTAGGGATTTTTTCAAAAAAAGTTGTTCAGACGTCGAGGGCTAATTCTGTTTCCGGTGATAAAAACTCACCTGTTTCCACTGAAAAGCCTTTCAGGGGATAGTTTGCAACAGTTTGGCACCTTTTCTGAGTGAATTGCAGAACGTCAGAAATTTTGAAGAAATTGTGAGCGCGCGGCTTAGGGATTTTTTAAAAAAAGTTGTTCAGACGTCGAGGGCTAATTCTGTTTCCGATGATAAATACCCACCTGTTTCCAACGAAAAACCCTTCAGGGCATCGTTTGCAACAGTTTAGCACCATTTTTGAGTGAATTGCAGAACGCCAGAAATTTTGAAGAAATTGTGACCGCGCGCCTTAGGGATTTTTTCAAAAAAAGTTGTTCAGACGTCGAGGGCTAATTCTGTTTCCGATGATACAAACCCACCTGTTTCCACTGAAAAACCTTTCAGGGGATCGTTTGCAACAGTTTGGCACCATTTCTGAGTGAATTGCAGAACGTCAGAAATTTTGAAGAAATTGTGACCGCGCGGCTTAGGGATTTTCTCAAAAAAAGTTATTCAGACGTCGAGGGCTTATTCGGTTTCCGATGATAAATACCCACCTGTTTCCAACGAAAAACACTTCAGGGCATCGTTTGCAACAGTTTAGCACCATTTTGGAATGAATTGCAGAACGCCAGAAATTTTGCTGAAATTGTGACCGCGCGGCTTAGGGATTTGTTCAAAAAAAGTTGTTCCGACGTCGAGGGCTAATTCTGTTTCCGGTGATAAAAACTCACCTGTTTCCACTGAAAAACCTTTCAGGGGATAGTTTGCAACAGTTTGGCACCATTTCTGAGTGAATTGCAGAACGTCAGAAATTTTGAAGAAATTGTGACCGCGCGGCTTAGGGATTTTTTCAAAAAAAGTTGTTCAGACGTCGAGGGCTAATACTGTTTCCGATGATAAATACCCACCTGTTTCCACCGAAAAACCTTTCGGGGATCCTTTGCAACAGTTCAGCACCATTTTTGAATGAATTGCAGAACGTCAGATTTTTGCTGAAATTGTGACCGCGCGGCTTAGGGATTTTTTCAAAAAAAGTTGTTCAGACGTCGAGGGCTAATTCTGTTTCCGATGATAAATACCCACCTGTTTCCACCGAAAAACCCTTCAGGGGATCGTTTGCAACAGTTTGGCACCATTTCTGAGCGAATTGCAGAACGTCAGAAATTTTGAAGAAATTGTGACCGCGCGGCTTAGGGATTTTTTCAAAAAAAGTTGTTCAGACGTCGAGGGCTAATTCTGTTTCCGATGATAAATACCCACCTGTTTCCACCGAAAAACCTTTCGGGGATCCTTTGCAACAGTTCAACACCATTTTTGAATGAATTGCAGAACGTCAGATTTTTGCTGAAATTGTGACCGCGCGGCTTAGGGATTTTTTCAAAAAAAGTTGTTCAGACGTCGAGGGCTAATTCTGTTTCCGATGATAAATACACACCTGTTTCCACCGAAAAACCCTTCAGGGGATCGTTTGCAACAGTTTAGCACCATCTTTGAATGAATTGCAGAACGTCAGAAATTTTGATGAAATTGTGACCGCGCGGCTTAGGGATTTTTTCAAAAAAGTTGTTCAGACGTCGTGGGCTAATTATGTTTCCGATGATAAAAACCCACCTGATTCCACTGAAAAACCTTTCAGGGGATCTTTTGCAACAGTTCAGCACCATTTTTGAATGAATTGCAGAGCATCAGATTTTTGCTGAAATTGTGACCGCGCGGCTTAGGGATTTTTTCAAAAAAAGTTGTTCAGAGGTCGAGGGCTAATTCTGTTTCCGATGATAAATACCCACCTGTTTCCACCGAAAAACCCTTCGGGGGATCTTTTGCAACAGTTTAGTGCCATCTTTGAATGAATTGCAGAAAGTCAGATTTTTGCTGAAATTGTGACTTAGGGATTTTTTCAAAAAAAGTTGTACCGACGTCGAGGGCTAATTCTGTTTCCGGTGATAAAAACTCACCTGTTTCCACTGAAAAACCTTTCAGGGGATAGTTTGCAACAGTTTGGCACCATTTCTGAGTGAATTGCAGCACGTCAGAAATTTTGAAGAAATTGTGACCGCGCGGCTTAGGGATTTTTTCAAAAAAAGTTGTTCAGACGTCGAGCTCTAATTATGTGACCGATGATAAATACCCACCTGTTTCCACCGAAAAACCTTTCAGGGGATCCTTTGCAACAGTTCAGCACCATTTCTGAGTGAATTGCAGAACGTCAGAAATTTTGAAGAAATTGTGACCGCGCGGCTTAGGGATTTTTTCAAAAAAAGTTGTTCAGACGTCGAGGGCTAATTCTGTTTCCGATGATAAATACTGACCTGTTTCCACCGAAAAACCCTTCAGGGGATCTTTTGCAACAGTTTAGTGCCATCTTTGAATGAATTGCAGAAAGTCAGATTTTTGCTGAAATTGTGACCGCGCGGCTTAGGGATTTTTTCAAAAAAAGTTGTTCAGACGTCGTGGGCTAATTATGTTTCCGATGATAAAAACCCACCTGTTTACACTGAAAAACCTTTCAGGGGATCCTTTGCAACAGTTCAGCACCATTTTTGAATGAATTGCAGAACGTCAGAACTTTTTTCAAAAAAAGTTGTTCAGACGTCGAGGGCTAATTCTGTTTCCGATGATATAAACCCACCTGATTCCACTGAAAAACCTTTCAGGGGATCCTTTGTAACAGTTCAGCACCATTTTTGAATGAATTGCAGAACGTCAGAATTCTGCTGAAATTGTGACCGCGCGCCTTAGGGATTTTTTTCAAAAAAAGTTGTTCAGAGGTCGAGGGCTAATTCTGTTTCCGATGATAAAAATCCACCTGTTTCCACCGAAAAACGTTTCAGGGGATCGTTTGCAACAGTTTGGCACCATTTCTGAGTGAATTGCAGAACGTCAGAAATTTTGCTGAAATTGTGACCGCACGGCTTAGGGATTTTTTCAAAAAAAGTTGTTCAGAGGTCGAGGGCTAATTCTGTTTCCGGTGATAAAAACTCACCTGTTTCCACTGAAAAGCCTTTCAGGGGATAGTTTGCAGCAGTTTGGCACCATTTCTGAGTGAATTGCAGATCGTCAGAAATTTTGAAGAAATTGTGACCGCGCGGGTTAGGGATTTTTTCAAAAAAAGTTGTTCAGAGGTCGAGGGCTAATTCTGTTTCCGATGATAAATACCCACCTGTTTCCACCGAAAAACCTTTCAGGGGATCGTTTGCAACAGTTTGGCACCATCTCTGAGTGAATTGCAGAACATCAGAAATTTTGAAGAAATTGTGACCGCGCGGCTTAGGGATTTTTTCAAAAAAAGTTATTCAGACGCCGAGGGCTAATTCGGTTTCCAATGATAAATACCCACCTGTTTCCAACGAAAAACCCTTCAGGGCATCGTTTGCAACAGTTTAGCACCATTTTGGAGTGAATTGCAGAACGCCAGAAATTTTGCTGAAATTGTGACCGCGCGGCTTAGGGATTTGTTCAAAAAAAGTTGTTCCGACGTCGAGGGCTAATTCTGTTTCCTACGATAAAAACCCACCTGTTTCCACCGAAAAACCCTTCAGGGCATCGTTTGCAACAGTTTGGCACCATCTCTGAGTGAATTGCAGAACGTCAGAAATTTTGAAGAAATTGTGACCGCGCGGCTTAGGGATTTTTTCAAAAAAAGTTGTTCAGACGTCGAGGGCTAATTCTGTTTCTGATGATAAAAACACACCTGATTCCACAGAAAAACCTTTCAGGGGATCCTTTGCAGCAGTTCAGCACCATCTTTGACTGAATTGCAGAACGTCAGAAATTTTGAAGAAATTGTGACCACGCGGCTTAGTGATTTTTTCAAAAAAAGTTGTTCAGACGTCGTGGGCTAATTATGTTTCCGATGATAAAAAACCCACCTGTTTCCACTGAAAAACCTTTCAGGGGATCCTTTGCAACAGTTCAGCACCATTTTTGAATGAATCGCAGAACGTCAGAAATTTTTTCAAAAAAACTTGTTCAGACGTCGAGGGCTAATTCTGTTTCCGGTGATAAAAGCTCACCTGTTTCCACTGAAAAACCTTTCAGGGGATAGTTTGCAACAGTTTGGCACCACTTCTGAGTGAATTGCAGAATGTCAGAAATTTTGAAGAAATTGTGACCGCGCGGCTTAGGGATTTTTTCAAAAAAAGTTGTTCCGACGTCGAGGGCTAATTCTGTTTCCGATGATAAATACCCACCTGTTTCCAACGAAAAACCCTTCAGGGGATCGTTTGCAACAGTTTAGCACCATTTTTGAGTGAATTGAGAACGCCAGAAATTTTGCTGAAATTGTGACCGCGCGGCTTAGGGATTTGTTCAAAAATTTGTTCCGACGTCGAGGGCTAATTCTGTTTCCAACGATAAAAACCCACCTGTTTCCACCGAAAAACCCTTCAGGGGATCGTTTGCAACAGTTTGGCACCATCTCTGAGTGAATTGCAGAACGTCAGAAATTTTGAAGAAATTGTGACCGCGCGGCTTAGGGATTTTTTCAAAAAAAGTTGTTCAGACGTCGAGGGCTAATTCTGTTTCCGATGATAAAAACCCACCTGATTCCACAGAAAAACCTTTCAGGGGATCCTTTGCAACAGTTCAGCACCATTTTTGAATGAATTGCAGAACGTCAGATTTTTGCTGAAATTGTGACCGCGCGGCTTAGGGATTTTTTCAAAAAATGTTGTTCAGACGTCGAGGGCTAATTCTGTTTCCGATGATAAAAACCCACCTGATTCCACAGAAAAACCTTTCAGGGGATCCTTTGCAGCAGTTCAGCACCATCTTTGACTGAATTGCAGAACGTCAGAAAGTTTGAAGAAATTGTGACCACGCGGCTTAGGGATTTTTTCAAAAAAAGTTGTTCAGACGTCGATGGCTAATTCTGTTTCCGATGATACAAACCCACCTGTTTCCACTGAAAAACCTTTCAGGGGATCGTTTGCAACAGTTTGGCACCATTTCTGAGTGAATTGCAGAACGTCAGAAATTTTGAAGAAATTGTGACCGCGCGGCTTAGGGATTTTTTCAAAAAAAGTTATTCAGACGTCGAGGGCTAATTCGGTTTCCGATGATAAAAACCCACCTGATTCCACCGAAAAACCTTTCAGGGGATCCTTTGCAACGGTTCAGCACCATTTTTGAATGAATTGCAGAACATCAGATTTTTGCTGAAATTGTGACCGCACGGCTTAGGGATTTTTTCAAAAAAAGTTGTTCAGAGGTCGAAGGCTAATTATGTTTCCGATGATAAAAACCCACCTGATTCCACTGAAAAACCTTTCAGGGGATCCTTTGCAACAGTTCAGCACCATTTTTGAATGAATTGCAGAACGTCAGATTTTTGCTGAAATTGTGACCGCGCGGCTTAGGGATTTTTTCAAAAAAAGTTGTTCAGAGGTCGAGGGCTATTTCGGTTTCCGATGATAAATACCCACCTGTTTCCAACGAAAAACCCCTCAGGGCATCGTTTGCAACAGTTTAGCACCATTTTGGAGTGAATTGCAGAACGCCAGAAATTTTAAAGAAATTGTGACCGCGCGGCTTAGGGATTTTTCCAAAAATGTTGTTCAGACGTCGATGGCTAATTCTGTTTCCGATGATACAAACCCATCTGTTCCCACTGAAAAACCTTTCAGGGGATCGTTTTCAACAGTTTGGCACCATTTCTGAGTGAATTGCAGAACGTCAGGTTTTTGCTGAAATTGTGCCCGCGCGGCTTAGGGATTTTTTCAAAAAAAGTTGTTCCGACGTCGAGGGCTAATTCTGTTTCCGATGATAAATACCCACCTGTTTCCACCGAAAAACCCTTCAGGGGATGTTTTGCAACAGTTTAGTGCCATCTTTGAATGAATTGCAGAAAGTCAGATTTTTGCTGAAATTGTGACTTAGGGATTTTTTCAAAAAAAGTTGTTCCGACGTCGAGGGCTAATTCTGTTTCCGATGATAAATACCCACCTGTTTCCACCGAAAAACCCTTCAGGGGATCGTTTGCAACAGTTTAGCACCATCTTTGAATGAATTACAGAACGTCAGAAATTTTGATGAAATTGTGACCGCGCGGCTTAGGGATTTTTTCAAAAAAAGTTGTTCAGACGTCGAGGGCTAATTCTGTTTCCGGTGATAAAAACTCACCTGTTTCCACTGAAAAGCCTTTCAGGGGATAGTTTGCAGCAGTTTGGCACCATTTCTGAGTGAATTGCAGAACGTCAGAAATTTTGAAGAAATTGTGACCGCGCGGCTTAGGGATTTTTTCAAAAAAAGTTGTTCATATGTCGAGGGCTAATTCTGTTTCCGATGATAAAAACCCACCTGATTCCACTGAAAAACCTTTCAGGGGATCCTTTGTAACAGTTCAGCACCATTTTTGAATGAATTGCAGAACGTCAGAAATTTTGAAGAAATTGTGACCGCGCGGCTTAGGGATTTTTTCAAAAAAAGTTGTTCAGACGTCGAGGGCTAATTCTGTTTCCGATGATAAATACCGACCTGTTTCCACCGAAAAACCCTTCAGGGGATCCTTTGCAACAGTTTAGCACCATCTTTGAATGAATTGCAGAAAGTCAGATTTTTGCTGAAATTGTGACTGTGCGGCTTAGGGATTTTTTCAAAAAAAGTTGTTCAGACGTCGTGGGCTAATTATGTTTCCGATGATAAAAACCCACCTGTTTCCACTGAAAAACCTTTCAGGGGATCCTTTGCAACAGTTCAGCACCATTTTTGAATGAATTGCAGAACGTCAGAACTTTTGTCAAAAAAAGTTGTTCAGACGTCGAGGGCTAATTCTGTTTCCGGTGATAAAAACTCACCTGTTTCCACTGAAAAACCTTTCAGGGGATAGTTTGCAACAGTTTGGCACCATTAATGAGTGAATTGCAGAACGTCAGAAATTTTGAAGAAATTGTGACCGCGCGGCTTAGGGATTTTTTCAAAAAAAGTTGTTCAGACGTCGAGGGCTAATTCTGTTTCCGATGATAAAAACCCAACTGATTCCACTGAAAAACCTTTCAGGGGATCCTTTGTAACAGTTCAGCACCATTTTTGAATGAATTGCAGAACGTCAGATTTCTGCTGAAATTATGACCGCGCGCCTTAGGGATTTTTGTCAAAAAAAGTTGTTCAGAGGTCGAGGGCTAATTCTGTTTCCGATGATAAATACCCACCTGTTTCCAACGAAAAACCCTTCAGGGCATCGTTTGCAACAGTTTAGCACCATTTTTGAGTGAATTGCAGAACGCCAGAAATTTTGAAGAAATTGTGACCGCGCGGCTTAGGGATTTTTTCAAAAAAAGTTGTTCAGACGTCGAGGGCTAATTCTGTTTCCGGTGATAAAAACTCACCTGTTTCCACTGAAAAGCCTTTCAGGGGATAGTTTGCAGCAGTTTGGCACCATTTCTGAGTGAATTGCAGAACGTCAGAAATTTTGAAGAAATTGTGACCGCGCGGCTTAGGGATTTTTTCAAAAAAAGTTGTTCATATGTCGAGGGCTAATTCTGTTTCCGATGATAAAAACCCACCTGATTCCACTGAAAAACCTTTCAGGGGATCCTTTGTAACAGTTCAGCACCATTTTTGAATGAATTGCAGAACGTCAGAAATTTTGAAGAAATTGTGACCGCGCGGCTTAGGGATTTTTTCAAAAAAAGTTGTTCAGACGTCGAGGGCTAATTCTGTTTCCGATGATAAATACCGACCTGTTTCCACCGAAAAACCCTTCAGGGGATCTTTTGCAACAGTTTAGTGCCATCTTTGAATGAATTGCAGAAAGTCAGATTTTTGCTGAAATTGTGACTGTGCGGCTTAGGGATTTTTTCAAAAAAAGTTGTTCAGACGTCGTGGGCTAATTATGTTTCCGATGATAAAAACCCACCTGTTTCCACTGAAAAACCTTTCAGGGGATCCTTTGCAACAGTTCAGCACCATTTTTGAATGAATTGCAGAACGTCAGAACTTTTGTCAAAAAAAGTTGTTCAGACGTCGAGGGCTAATTCTGTTTCCGGTGATAAAAACTCACCTGTTTCCACTGAAAAACCTTTCAGGGGATAGTTTGCAACAGTTTGGCACCATTAATGAGTGAATTGCAGAACGTCAGAAATTTTGAAGAAATTGTGACCGCGCGGCTTAGGGATTTTTTCAAAAAAAGTTGTTCAGACGTCGAGGGCTCATTCTGTTTCCGATGATAAAAACCCACCTGATTCCACTGAAAAACCTTTCAGGGGATCCTTTGTAACAGTTCAGCACCATTTTTGAATGAATTGCAGAACGTCAGATTTCTGCTGAAATTGTGACCGCGCGCCTTAGGGATTTTTGTCAAAAAAAGTTGTTCAGAGGTCGAGGGCTAATTCTGTTTCCGATGATAAATACCCACCTGTTTCCAACGAAAAACCCTTCAGGGCATCGTTTGCAACAGTTTAGCACCATTTTTGAGTGAATTGCAGAACGCCAGAAATTTTGAAGAAATTGTGACCGCGCGGCTTAGGGATTTTTTCAAAAAAAGTTGTTCAGACGTCGAGGGCTAATTCTGTTTCCGGTGATAAAAACTCACCTGTTTCCACTGAAAAGCCTTTCAGGGGATAGTTTGCAGCAGTTTGGCACCATTTCTGAGTGAATTGCAGAACGTCAGAAATTTTGAAGAAATTGTGACCGCGCGGCTTAGGGATTTTTTCAAAAAAAGTTGTTCATATGTCGAGGGCTAATTCTGTTTCCGATGATAAAAACCCACCTGATTCCACTGAAAAACCTTTCAGGGGATCCTTTGTAACAGTTCAGCACCATTTTTGAATGAATTGCAGAACGTCAGAAATTTTGAAGAAATTGTGACCGCGCGGCTTAGGGATTTTTTCAAAAAAAGTTGTTCAGACGTCGAGGGCTAATTCTGTTTCCGATGATAAATACCGACCTGTTTCCACCGAAAAACCCTTCAGGGGATCTTTTGCAACAGTTTAGTGCCATCTTTGAATGAATTGCAGAAAGTCAGATTTTTGCTGAAATTGTGACTGTGCGGCTTAGGGATTTTTTCAAAAAAAGTTGTTCAGACGTCGTGGGCTAATTATGTTTCCGATGATAAAAACCC
This sequence comes from Podarcis melisellensis, assembly GCF_964234715.1. Lineage (NCBI taxonomy): Eukaryota > Metazoa > Chordata > Lepidosauria > Squamata > Lacertidae > Podarcis > Podarcis melisellensis. The sequence goes on along the minus strand of NW_028113158.1, from coordinate 800,288 downwards.
ACCTGTTTCCACTGAAAAACCTTTCAGGGGATCCTTTGCAACAGTTCAGCACCATTTTTGAATGAATTGCAGAACGTCAGAACTTTTGTCAAAAAAAGTTGTTCAGACGTCGAGGGCTAATTCTGTTTCCGGTGATAAAAACTCACCTGTTTCCACTGAAAAACCTTTCAGGGGATAGTTTGCAACAGTTTGGCACCATTAATGAGTGAATTGCAGAACGTCAGAAATTTTGAAGAAATTGTGACCGCGCGGCTTAGGGATTTTTTCAAAAAAAGTTGTTCAGACGTCGAGGGCTCATTCTGTTTCCGATGATAAAAACCCACCTGATTCCACTGAAAAACCTTTCAGGGGATCCTTTGTAACAGTTCAGCACCATTTTTGAATGAATTGCAGAACGTCAGATTTCTGCTGAAATTGTGACCGCGCGCCTTAGGGATTTTTGTCAAAAAAAGTTGTTCAGAGGTCGAGGGCTAATTCTGTTTCCGATGATAAATACCCACCTGTTTCCAACGAAAAACCCTTCAGGGCATCGTTTGCAACAGTTTAGCACCATTTTTGAGTGAATTGCAGAACGCCAGAAATTTTGAAGAAATTGTGACCGCGCGGCTTAGGGATTTTTTCAAAAAAAGTTGTTCAGACGTCGAGGGCTAATTCTTTTTCCGGTGATAAAAACTCACCTGTTTCCACTGAAAAGCCTTTCAGGGGATAGTTTGCAGCAGTTTGGCACCATTTCTGAGTGAATTGCAGAACGTCAGAAATTTTGAAGAAATTGTGACCGCGCGGCTTAGGGATTTTTTCAAAAAAAGTTGTTCCGACGTCGAGGGCTAATTCTGTTTCCGATGATAAATACCGACCTGTTTCCACCGAAAAACCCTTCAGGGGATCTTTTGCAACAGTTTAGTGCCATCTTTGAATGAATTGCAGAAAGTCAGATTTTTGCTGAAATTGTGACTGTGAGGCTTAGGGATTTTTTCAAAAAAAGTTGTTCAGACGTCGTGGGCTAATTATGTTTCCGATGATAAAAACCCACCTGTTTCCACTGAAAAACCTTTCAGGGGATCCTTTGCAACAGTTCAGCACCATTTTTGAATGAATTGCAGAACGTCAGAACTTTTGTCAAAAAAAGTTGTTCAGACGTCGAGGGCTAATTCTGTTTCCGGTGATAAAAACTCACCTGTTTCCACTGAAAAACCTTTCAGGGGATAGTTTGCAACAGTTTGGCACCATTAATGAGTGAATTGCAGAACGTCAGAAATTTTGAAGAAATTGTGACCGCGCGGCTTAGGGATTTTTTCAAAAAAAGTTGTTCAGACGTCGAGGGCTCATTCTGTTTCCGATGATAAAAACCCACCTGATTCCACTGAAAAACCTTTCAGGGGATCCTTTGTAACAGTTCAGCACCATTTTTGAATGAATTGCAGAACGTCAGATTTCTGCTGAAATTGTGACCGCGCGCCTTAGGGATTTTTGTCAAAAAAAGTTGTTCAGAGGTCGAGGGCTAATTCTGTTTCCGATGATAAATACCCACCTGTTTCCAACGAAAAACCCTTCAGGGCATCGTTTGCAACAGTTTAGCACCATTTTTGAGTGAATTGCAGAACGCCAGAAATTTTGAAGAAATTGTGACCGCGCGGCTTAGGGATTTTTTCAAAAAAAGTTGTTCAGACGTCGAGGGCTAATTCTGTTTCCGGTGATAAAAACTCACCTGTTTCCACTGAAAAGCCTTTCAGGGGATAGTTTGCAGCAGTTTGGCACCATTTCTGAGTGAATTGCAGAACGTCAGAAATTTTGAAGAAATTGTGACCGCGCGGCTTAGGGATTTTTTCAAAAAAAGTTGTTCCGACGTCGAGGGCTAATTCTGTTTCCGATGATACAAACCCACCTGTTTCCACTGAAAAACCTTTCAGGGGATCGTTTGCAACAGTTTGGCACCATTTCTGAGTGAATTGCAGAACGTCAGAAATTTTGAAGAAATTGTGACCGCGCGGCTTAGGGATTTTTTCAAAAAATGTTGTTCAGACGTCGAGGGCGAATTCTGTTTCCGATGATAAATACCCACCTGTTTCCACCGAAAAACCTTTCAGGGGATCCTTTGCAACAGTTCTGCACCATTTTTGAATGAATTGCAGAACGTCAGATTTTTGCTGAAATTGTGACCGCGCGGCTTAGGGATTTTTTCAAAAAAAGTTGTTCCGACGTCGAGGGCTAATTCTGTTTCCGATGATAAATACCCATCTGTTTCCACCGAAAAACCCTTCAGGGGATCGTTTGCAACAGTTCAGCACCATTTTTGAATGAATTGCAGAACGTCAGAAATTTTGATGAAATTGTGACCGCGCGGCTTAGGGATTTTTTCAAAAAAAGTTGTTCAGACGTCGAGGGCTAATTCTTTTTCCGATGATAAATACCCACCTGTTTCCACCGAAAAACCCTTCAGGGGATCTTTTGCAACAGTTTAGTGCCATCTTTGAATGAATTGCAGAAAGTCAGATTTTTGCTGAAATTGTGACTTAGGGATTTTTTCAAAAAAAGTTGTTCCGACGTCGAGGGCTAATTCTGTTTCCGATGATAAATACCCACCTGTTTCCACCGAAAAACCCTTCAGGGGATCGTTTGCAACAGTTTAGCACCATCTTTGAATGAATTACAGAACGTCAGAAATTTTGATGAAATTGTGACCGCGCGGCTTAGGGATTTTTTCAAAAAAAGTTGTTCAGACGTCGAGGGCTAATTCTGTTTCCAATGATAAATACCCACCTGTTTCCACCGAAAAACCTTTCAGGGGATCCTTTGCAACAGTTCAGCACCATTTTTGAATGAATTGCAGAACGTCAGATTTTTGCTGAAATTGTGACCGCGCGGCTTAGGGATTTTTTCAAAAAAAGTTGTTCAGACGTCGAGGGCTAATTCTGTTTCCGATGATAAATACCCACCTGTTTCCACCGAAAAACCCTTCAGGGGATCGTTTGCAACAGTTTAGCACCATCTTTGAATGAATTGCAGAACGTCAGAAATTTTGATGAAATTGTGACCGCGCGGCTTAGGGATTTTTTCAAAAAAAGTTGTTCAGACGTCGTGGGCTAATTATGTTTCCGATGATAAAAACCCACCTGATTGCACTGAAAAACCTTTCAGGGGATCCTTTGCAACAGTTCAGCACCATTTTTGAATGAATTGCAGAACATCAGATTTTTGCTGAAATTGTGACCGCGCGGCTTAGGGATTTTTTCAAAAAAAGTTCTTCAGAGGTCGAGGGCTAATTCTGTTTCCGATGATAAATACCCACCTGTTTCCACCGAAAAACCCTTCAGGGGATCTTTTGCAACAGTTTAGTGCCATCTTTGAATGAATTGCAGAAAGTCAGATTTTTGCTGAAATTGTGACCGCGCGGCTTAGGGATTTTTTCAAAAAAAGTTGTTCCGACGTCGAGGGCTCATTCTGTTTCCTATGATAAAAACTCACCTGTTTCCACCGAAAAACCCTTCAGGGGATCGTTTGCAACAGTCTGGCACCATCTCTGAGTGAATTGCAGAACGCCAGAAATTTTGAAGAAATTGTGACCGCGCGGCTTAGGGATTTTTTCAAAAAAAGTTGTTCAGACGTCGAGGGCTAATTCTGTTTCCGATGATACAAACCCACCTGTTTCCACTGAAAAACCTTTCAGGGGATCGTTTGCAACAGTTTGGCACCATTTCTGAGTGAATTGCAGAATGTCAGAAATTTTGAAGAAATTGTGACCGCGCGGCTTAGGGATTTTTTCAAAAAATGTTGTTCAGACGTCGAGGGCTAATTCTGTTTCCGATGATAAATACCCACCTGTTTCCACCGAAAAACCTTTCAGGGGATCCTTTGCAACACTTCAGCACCATTTTTGAATGAATTGCAGAACGTCAGATTTTTGCTGAAATTGTGACCGCGCGGCTTAGGGATTTTTTCAAAAAAAGTTGTTCCGACGTCGAGGGCTAATTCTGTTTCTGATGATAAATACCCACCTGTTTCCACCGAAAAACCCTTCAGGGGATCGTTTGCAACAGTTCAGCACCATTTTTGAATGAATTGCAGAACGTCAGAAATTTTGATGAAATTGTGACCGCGCGGCTTAGGGATTTTTTCAAAAAAAGTTGTTCAGACGTCGAGGGCTAATTCTTTTTCCGATGATAAATACCCACCTGTTTCCACCGAAAAACCCTTCAGGGGATCTTTTGCAACAGTTTAGTGCCATCTTTGAATGAATTGCAGAAAGTCAGATTTTTGCTGAAATTGTGACTTAGGGATTTTTTCAAAAAAAGTTGTTCCGACGTCGAGGGCTAATTCTGTTTCCGATGATAAATACCCAACTGTTTCCACCGAAAAACCCTTCAGGGGATCGTTTGCAACAGTTTAGCACCATCTTTGAATGAATTACAGAACGTCAGAAATTTTGATGAAATTGTGACCGCGCGTCTTAGGGATTTTTTCAAAAAAAGTTGTTCAGACGTCGTGGGCTAATTATGTTTCCGATGATAAAAACCCACCTGATTCCACTGAAAAACCTTTCAGGGGATCCTTTGCAACAGTTCAGCACCATTTTTGAATGAATTGCAGAATATCAGATTTTTGCTGAAATTGTGACCGCGCGGCTTAGGGATTTTTTCAAAAAAAGTTGTTCAGAGGTCGAGGGCTAATTATGTCTCCGATGATTAAAACCCACCTGATTCCACTGAAAAACCTTTCAGGGGATCCTTTGCAACAGTTCAGCACCATTTTTGAATGAATTGCAGAACGTCAGAAATTTTGAAGAAATTGTGACCGCGCGGCTTAGGGATTTTTTCAAAAAAAGTTGTTCAGACGTCGAGGGCTAATTCTGTTTCCGATGATAAATACCCACCTGTTTCCACCGAAAAACCTTTCAGGGGATCCTTTGCAACAGTTCAGCACCATTTTTGAATGAATTGCAGAACGTTAGATTTTTGCTGAAATTGTGACCGCGCGGCTTAGGGATTTTTTCAAAAAAAGTTGTTCAGACGTCGAGGGCTAATTCTGTTTCCGATGATAAATACCCACCTGTTTCCACCGAAAAACCCTTCAGGGGATCGTTTGCAACAGTTTAGCACCATCTTTGAATGAATTGCAGAACGTCAGAAATTTTGATGAAATTGTGACCGCGCGGCTTAGGGATTTTTTCAAAAAAAGTTGTTCAGACGTCGTGGGCTAATTATGTTTCCGATGATAAAAACCCCCCTGATTGCACTGAAAAACCTTTCAGGGGATCCTTTGCAACAGTTCAGCACCATTTTTGAATGAATTGCAGAACATCAGATTTTTGCTGAAATTGTGACCGCGCGGCTTAGGGATTTTTTCAAAAAAAGTTCTTCAGAGGTCGAGGGCTAATTCTGTTTCCGATGATAAATACCCACCTGTTTCCACCGAAAAACCCTTCAGGGGATCTTTTGCAACAGTTTAGTGCCATCTTTGAATGAATTGCAGAAAGTCAGATTTTTGCTGAAATTGTGACCGCGCGGCTTAGGGATTTTTTCAAAAAAAGTTGTTCCGACGTCGAGGGCTCATTCTGTTTCCTATGATAAAAACTCACCTGTTTCCACCGAAAAACCCTTCAGGGGATCGTTTGCAACAGTCTGGCACCATCTCTGAGTGAATTGCAGAACGCCAGAAATTTTGAAGAAATTGTGACCTCGCGGCTTAGGGATTTTTTCAAAAAAAGTTCTTCAGACGTCAAGGGCTGTTTCCGATGATAAATACCCCCCTGTTTCCACCGAAAAACCCTTCAGGGGATCGTTTGCAACAGTTTAGCACCATCTTTGACTGAATTGCAGAACGTCAGAAATTTTGAAGAAATTGTGACCGCGCGGCTTAGGGATTTTTTCAAAAAAATTTGTTCAGACGTCGTGGGCTAATTATGTTTCCGATGATAAAAACCCACCTGTTTCCACTGAAAAACCTTTCAGGGGATCCTTTGCAACAGTTCAGCACCATTTTTGAATGAATTGCAGAACGTCAGAACTTTTTTCAAAAAAAGTTGTTCAGACGTCGAGGGCTAATTCTGTTTCCGGTGATAAAAACTCACCTGTTTCCAACGAAAAACCTTTCAGGGGATAGTTTGCAACAGTTTGGCACCATTTTTGAGTGAATTGCAGAACGTCAGAAATTTTGAAGAAATTGTGACCGCGCAGCTTAGGGATTTTTTCAAAAAAAATTATTCAGACGTCGAGGGCTAATTCGGCTTCCGATGATAAATACCCACCTGTTTCCAATGAAAAACCCTTCAGGGGATCGTTTGCAACAGTTTAGCACCATTTTTGAGTAAATTGCAGAACGCCAGAAATTTTGAAGAAATTGTGACCGCGCGGCTTAGGGATTTTTTCAAAAAAAGTTGTTCAGACGTCGTGGGCTAATTCTGTTTCCGATGATAAAAACCCACCTGATTCCACCGAAAAACCCTTCAGGGGATCGTTTGCAACAGTTTGGCACCATCTCTGAGTGAATTGCAGAACGCCAGAAATTTTGAAGAAATTGTGACCGCGCAGCTTAGGGATTTTTTCAAAAAAAGTTGTTCAGACGTCGTGGGCTAATTCTGTTTCCGATGATAAAAACCCACCTGATTCCACTGAAAAACATTTCAGGGGATCCTTTGCAACAGTTTAGCACCATTTTTGAATGAATTGCAGAACGTCAGATTTTTGCTGAAATTGTGACCGCGCGGCTTAGGGATTTTTTCAAAAAAAGTTGTTCAGACGTCGAGGGCTAATTCTGTTTCCGATGATAAATACCCACCTGTTTCCACCGGAAAACCCTTCAGGGGATCGTTTGCAACAGTTTAGCACCATCTTTGACTGAATTGCAGAACGTCAGAAATTTTGAAGAAATTGTGGCCGCGCGGCTTAGGGATTTTTTCAAAATAGGTTGTTCAGACGTCGAGGGCTAATTCTGTTTCCGATGATACAAACCCACCTGTTTCCACTGAAAAACCTTTCAGGGGTTCGTTTGCAACAGTTTGGCACCATTTCTGAGTGAATTGCAGAACGTCAGAAATTTTGATCAAATTGTGACCGCGCGGCTTAGGGATTTTTTCAAAAAAAGTTGTTCAGACGTCGTGGGCTAATTATGTTTCCGATGATAAAAACCCACCTGATTGCACTGAAAAACCTTTCAGGGGATCCTTTGCAACAGTTCAGCACCATTTTTGAATGAATTGCAGAACATCAGATTTTTGCTGAAATTGTGACCGCGCGGCTTAGGGATTTTTTCAAAAAAAGTTCTTCAGAGGTCGAGGGCTAATTCTGTTTCCGATGATAAATACCCACCTGTTTCCACCGAAAAACCCTTCAGGGGATCTTTTGCAATAGTTTAGTGCCATCTTTGAATGAATTGCAGAAAGTCAGATTTTTGCTGAAATTGTGACCGCGCGGCTTAGGGATTTTTTCAAAAAAAGTTGTTCCGACGTCGAGGGCTCATTCTGTTTCCTATGATAAAAACTCACCTGTTTCCACCGAAAAACCCTTCAGGGGATCGTTTGCAACAGTCTGGCACCATCTCTGAGTGAATTGCAGAACGCCAGAAATTTTGAAGAAATTGTGACCGCGCGGCTTAGGGATTTTTTCAAAAAAAGTTGTTCAGACGTCAAGGGCTGTTTCCGATGATAAATACCCCCCTGTTTCCACCGAAAAACCCTTCAGGGGATCGTTTGCAACAGTTTAGCACCATCTTTGACTGAATTGCAGAACGTCAGAAATTTTGAAGAAATTGTGACCGCGCGGCTTAGGGATTTTTTCAAAAAAAGTTATTCAGACGTCGAGGGCTAATTCTGTTTCCGATGATAAATACCCACCTGTTTCCACCGAAAAACCCTTCAGGGGATCTTTTGCAACAGTTTAGTGCCATCTTTGAATGAATTGCAGAAAGTCAGATTTTTGCTGAAATTGTGACTTAGGGATTTTTTCAAAAAAAGTTGTTCCGACGTCGAGGGCTAATTCTGTTTCCGATGATAAATACCCACCTGTTTCCACCGAAAAACCCTTCAGGGGATCCTTTGCAACAGTTTAGCACCATCTTTGAATGAATTGCAGAACGTCAGAAATTTTGATCAAATTGTGACCGCGCGGCTTAGGGATTTTTTCAAAAAAAGTTGTTCAGACGTCGTGGGCTAATTATGTTTCCGATGATAAAAACCCACCTGATTGCACTGAAAAACCTTTCAGGGGATCCTTTGCAACAGTTCAGCACCATTTTTGAATGAATTGCAGAACATCAGATTTTTGCTGAAATTGTGACCGCGCGGCTTAGGGATTTTTTCAAAAAAAGTTCTTCAGAGGTCGAGGGCTAATTCTGTTTCCGATGATAAATACCCACCTGTTTCCACCGAAAAACCATTCAGGGGATCTTTTGCAACAGTTTAGTGCCATCTTTGAATGAATTGCAGAAAGTCAGATTTTTGCTGAAATTGTGACCGCGCGGCTTAGGGATTTTTTCAAAAAAAGTTCTTCCGACGTCGAGGGCTCATTCTGTTTCCTATGATAAAAACTCACCTGTTTCCACCGAAAAACCCTTCAGGGGATCGTTTGCAACAGTCTGGCACCATCTCTGAGTGAATTGCAGAACGCCAGAAATTTTGAAGAAATTGTGACCGCGCGGCTTAGGGATTTTTTCAAAAAAAGTTGTTCAGACGTCAAGGGCTAATTCTGTTTCCGATGATAAATACCCCCCTGTTTCCACCGAAAAACCCTTCAGGGGATCGTTTGCAACAGTTTAGCACCATCTTTGACTGAATTGCAGAACGTCAGAAATTTTGAAGAAATTGTGACCGCGTGGCTTAGGGATTTTTTCAAAAAAATTTGTTCAGACGTCGTGGGCTAATTATGTTTCCGATGATAAAAACCCACCTGTTTCCACTGAAAAACCTTTCAGGGGATCCTTTGCAACAGTTCAGCACCATTTTTGAATGAATTGCAGAACGTCAGAACTTTTTTCAAAAAAAGTTGTTCAGACGTCGAGGGCTAATTCTGTTTCCGGTGATAAAAACTCACCTGTTTCCAACGAAAAACCTTTCAGGGGATAGTTTGCAACAGTTTGGCACCATTTTTGAGTGAATTGCAGAACGTCAGAAATTTTGAAGAAATTGTGACCGCGCGGCTTAGGGATTTTTTCAAAAAAATTTATTCAGACTTCGAGGGCTAATTCGGCTTCCGATGATAAATACCCACCTGTTTCCAATGAAAAACCCTTCAGGGGATCGTTTGCAACAGTTCAGCACCATTTTTGAGTAAATTGCAGAACGCCAGAAATTTTGAAGAAATTGTGACCGCTTGGCTTAGGGATTTTTTCAAAAAAAGTTGTTCAGACGTCAAGGGCTGTTTCCGATGATAAATACCCCCCTGTTTCCACCGAAAAACCCTTCAGGGGATCGTTTGCAACAGTTTAGCACCATCTTTGACTGAATTGCAGAACGTCAGAAATTTTGAAGAAATTGTGACCGCGCGGCTTAGGGAATTTTTCAACAAAATTTGTTCAGACGTCGTGGGCTAATTATGTTTCCGATGATAAAAACCCACCTGTTTCCACTGAAAAACCTTTCAGGGGATCCTTTGCAACAGTTCAGCACCATTTTTGAATGAATTGCAGAACGTCAGAACTTTTTTCAAAAAAAGTTGTTCAGACGTCGAGGGCTAATTCTGTTTCCGGTGATAAAAACTCACCTGTTTCCAACGAAAAACCTTTCAGGGGATAGTTTGCAACAGTTTGGCACCATTTTTGAGTGAATTGCAGAACGTCAGAAATTTTGAAGAAATTGTGACCGCGCGGCTTAGGGATTTTTTCAAAAAAATTTATTCAGACGTCGAGGGCTAATTCGGCTTCCGATGATAAATACCCACCTGTTTCCAATGAAAAACCCTTCAGGGGATCGTTTGCAACAGTTTAGCACCATTTTTGAGTAAATTGCGGAACGCCAGAAATTTTGAAGAAATTGTGACCGCGCGGTTTAGGGATTTTTTCAAAAAAAGTTGTTCAGACGTCGTGGGCTAATTCTGTTTCCGATGATAAAAACCCACCTGATTCCACCGAAAAACCCTTCAGGGGATCGTTTGCAACAGTTTGGCACCATCTCTGAGTGAATTGCAGAACGCCAGAAATTTTGAAGAAATTGTGACCGCGCGGCTTAGGGATTTTTTCAAAAAAAGTTGTTCAGACGTCGTGGGCTAATTCTGTTTCCGATGATAAAAACCCACCTGATTCCACTGAAAAACATTTCAGGGGATCCTTTGCAACAGTTTAGCACTATTTTTGAATGAATTGCAGAACGTCAGATTTTTGCTGAAATTGTGACCGCGCGGCTTAGGGATTTTTTCAAAAAAAGTTGTTCAGACGTCGAGGGCTAATTCTGTTTCCGATGATAAATACCCACCTGTTTCCACCGAAAAACCCTTCAGGGGATCGTTTGCAACAGTTTAGCACCATCTTTGACTGAATTGCAGAACGTCAGAAATTTTGAAGAAATTGTGGCCGCGCGGCTTAGGGATTTTTTCAAAATAGGTTGTTCAGACGTCGAGGGCTAATTCTGTTTCCGATGATACAAACCCACCTGTTTCCACTGAAAAACCTTTCAGGGGTTCGTTTGCAACAGTTTGGCACCATTTCTGAGTGAATTGCAGAACGTCAGAAATTTTGAAGAAATTGTGACCGCGCGGCTTAGGGATTTTTTCAAAAAAAGTTATTCAGACGTCGAGGGCTAATTCGGTTTCCGATGATAAATACCCACCTGTTTCCAACGAAAAACCCTTCAGGGCATCGTTTGCAACAGTTAAGCACCATTTTGGAGTGAATTGCAGAACGCCAGAAATTTTGCTGAAATTGTGACCTCGCGGCTTAGGGATTTTTTCAAAAAAAGTTGTTCAGACGTCGAGGGCTAATTCTGTTTCCGATGAAAAATACCCACCTGTTTCCACCGAAAAACCCGTCAGGGGATCGTTTGCAACAGTTTAGCACCATCTTTGAATGAATTGCAGAACGTCAAAAATTTTGAAGAAATTGTGACCGCGCGGCTTAGGGATTTTTTCAAAAAAAGTTGTTCAGACGTCGTGGGCTAATTATGTTTCCGATGATAAAAACCCACCTGTTTCCACTGAAAAACCTTTCAGGGGATCCTTTGCAACAGTTCAGCACCATTTTTGAATGAATTGCAGAACGTCAGAACTTTTTTCAAAAAAACTTGTTCAGACGTCGAGGGCTAATTCTGTTTCCGGTGATAAAAACTCACCTGTTTCCACTGAAAAACCTTTCAGGGGATCGTTTGCAACAGTTTGGCACCATTTCTGAGTGAATTGCAGAACGTCAGAAATTTTGAAGAAATTGTGACCGCGCGGCTTAGGGATTTTTTCAAAAAAAGTTCTTCCGACGTCGAGGGCTAATTCTGTTTCCGATGATAAATACCCACCTGTTTCCACCGAAAAACCCTTCAGGGGATCTTTTGCAACAGTTTAGTGCCATCTTTGAATGAATTGCAGAAAGTCAGATTTTTGCTGAAATTGTGACTTAGGGATTTTTTCAAAAAAAGTTGTTCCGACGTCGAGGGCTAATTCTGTTTCCGATGATAAATACCCACCTGTTTCCACCGAAAAACCCTTCAGGGGATCGTTTGCAACAGTTTAGCACCATCTTTGAATGAATTACAGAACGTCAGAAATTTTGATGAAATTGTGACCGCGCGGCTTAGGGATTTTTTCAAAAAAAGTTGTTCAGACGTCGTGGGCTAATTATGTTTCCGATGATAAAAACCCACCTGATTCCACTGAAAAACCTTTCAGGGGATCCTTTGCAACAGTTCAGCACCATTTTTGAATGAATTGCAGAACATCAGATTTTTCCTGAAATTGTGACCGCGCGGCTTAGGGATTTTTTCAAAAAAAGTTGTTCAGAGGTCGAGGGCTAATTATGTCTCCGATGATTAAAACCCACCTGATTCCACTGCAAAACCTTTCAGATGATCCTTTGCAACAGTTCAGCACTATTTTTGAATGAATTGCAGAACGTCAGAAATTTTGAAGAAATTGTGACCGCGCGGCTTAGGGATTTTTTCAAAAAAAGTTGTTCAGACGTCGAGGGCTAATTCTGTTTCCGATGATAAATACCCACCTGTTTCCACTGAAAAACCTTTCAGGGGATCCTTTGCAACAGTTCAGCACCATTTTTGAATGAATTGCAGAACGTCATATTTTTGCTGAAATTGTGACCGCGCGGCTTAGGGATTTTTTCAAAAAAAGTTGTTCAGACGTCGAGGGCTAATTCTGTTTCCGATGATAAATACCCACCTGTTTCCACCGAAAAACCCTTCAGGGGATCGTTTGCAACAGTTTAGCACCATCTTTGAATGAATTGCAGAACGTCAGAAATTTTGATCAAATTGTGACCGCGCGGCTTAGGGATTTTTTCAAAAAAAGTTGTTCAGACGTCGTGGGCTAATTCTGTTTCCGATGATAAAAACCCACCTGATTGCACTGAAAAACCTTTCAGGGGATCCTTTGCAACAGTTCAGCACCATTTTTGAATGAATTGCAGAACATCAGATTTTTGCTGAAATTGTGACCGCGCGGCTTAGGGATTTTTTCAAAAAAAGTTCTTCAGAGGTCGAGGGCTAATTCTGTTTCCGATGATAAATACCCACCTGTTTCCACCGAAAAACCCTTCAGGGGATCTTTTGCAACAGTTTAGTGCCATCTTTGAATGAATTGCAGAAAGTCAGATTTTTGCTGAAATTGTGACCGCGCGGCTTAGGGATTTTTTCAAAAAAAGTTCTTCCGACGTCGAGGGCTCATTCTGTTTCCTATGATAAAAACTCACCTGTTTCCACCGAAAAACCCTTCAGGGCATCGTTTGCAACAGTCTGGCACCATCTCTGAGTGAATTGCAGAACGCCAGAAATTTTGAAGAAATTGTGACCGCGCGGCTTAGGGATTTTTTCAAAAAAAGTTGTTCAGACGTCAAGGGCTAATTCTGTTTCCGATGATAAATACCCCCCTGTTTCCACCGAAAAACCCTTCAGGGGATCGTTTGCAACAGTTTAGCACCATCTTTGACTGAATTGCAGAACGTCAGAAATTTTGAAGAAATTGTGACCGCGTGGCTTAGGGATTTTTTCAAAAAAATTTGTTCAGACGTCGTGGGCTAATTATGTTTCCGATGATAAAAACCCACCTGTTTCCACTGAAAAACCTTTCAGGGGATCCTTTGCAACAGTTCAGCACCATTTTTGAATGAATTGCAGAACGTCAGAACTTTTTTCAAAAAAAGTTGTTCAGACGTCGAGGGCTAATTCTGTTTCCGGTGATAAAAACTCACCTGTTTCCAACGAAAAACCTTTCAGGGGATAGTTTGCAACAGTTTGGCACCATTTTTGAGTGAATTGCAGAACGTCAGAAATTTTGAAGAAATTGTGACCGCGCGGCTTAGGGATTTTTTCAAAAAAAATTATTCAGACGTCGAGGGCTAATTCGGCTTCCGATGATAAATACCCACCTGTTTCCAATGAAAAACCCTTCAGGGGATCGTTTGCAACAGTTTAGCACCATTTTTGAGTAAATTGCAGAACGCCAGAAATTTTGAAGAAATTGTGACCGCGCGGCTTAGGGATTTTTTCAAAAAAAGTTGTTCAGATGTCAAGGGCTAATTCTGTTTCCGATGATAAATACCCCCCTGTTTCCACCGAAAAACCCTTCAGGGGATCGTTTGCAACAGTTTAGCACCATCTTTGACTGAATTGCAGAACGTCAGAAATTTTGAAGAAATTGTGACCGCGCGGCTTAGGGATTTTTTCAACAAAATTTGTTCAGACGTCGTGGGCTAATTATGTTTCCGATGATAAAAACCCACCTGTTTCCACTGAAAAACCTTTCAGGGGATCCTTTGCAACAGTTCAGCACCATTTTTGAATGAATTGCAGAACGTCAGAACTTTTTTCAAAAAAAGTTGTTCAGACGTCGAGGGCTAATTCTGTTTCCGGTGATAAAAACTCACCTGGTTCCAACGAAAAACCTTTCAGGGGATAGTTTGCAACAGTTTGGCACCATTTTTGAGTGAATTGCAGAACGTCAGAAATTTTGAAGAAATTGTGACCGCGCGGCTTAGGGATTTTTTCAAAAAAATTTATTCAGACGTCGAGGGCTAATTCGGTTTCCGATGATAAATACCCACCTGTTTCCAATGAAAAACCCTTCAGGGGATCGTTTGCAACAGTTTAGCACCATTTTTGAGTAAATTGCAGAACGCCAGAAATTTTGAAGAAATTGTGACCGCGCGGCTTAGGGATTTTTTCAAAAAAAGTTGTTCAGACGTCGTGGGCTAATTCTGTTTCCGATGATAAAAACCCACCTGATTCCACCGAAAAACCTTTCAGGGGATCCTTTGCAACAGTTTAGCACCATCTTTGAATGAATTGCAGAACGTCAGAAATTTTGATGAAATTGTGACCGCGCGGCTTAGGGATTTTTTCAAAAAAAGTTGTTCCGACGTCGAGGGCTAATTCTGTTTCCGATGATAAATACCCACCTGTTTCCACCGAAAAACCCTTCAGGGGATCGTTTGCAACAGTTTAGCACCATCTTTGAATGAATTGCAGAACGTCAGAAATTTTGATGAAATTGTGACCGCGCGGCTTAGGGATTTTTTCAAAAAAAGTTGTTCAGACGTCGTGGGCTAATTCTGTTTCCGATGATAAAAACCCACCTGATTGCACTGAAAAACCTTTCAGGGGATCCTTTGCAACAGTTCAGCACCATTTTTGAATGAATTGCAGAACATCAGATTTTTGCTGAAATTGTGACCGCGCGGCTTAGGGATTTTTTCAAAAAAAGTTCTTCAGAGGTCGAGGGCTAATTCTGTTTCCGATGATAAATACCCACCTGTTTCCACCGAAAAACCCTTCAGGGGATCTTTTGCAACAGTTTAGTGCCATCTTTGAATGAATTGCAGAAAGTCAGATTTTTGCTGAAATTGTGACCGCGCGGCTTAGGGATTTTTTCAAAAAAAGTTCTTCCGACGTCGAGGGCTCATTCTGTTTCCTATGATAAAAACTCACCTGTTTCCACCGAAAAACCCTTCAGGGCATCGTTTGCAACAGTCTGGCACCATCTCTGAGTGAATTGCAGAACGCCAGAAATTTTGAAGAAATTGTGACCGCGCGGCTTAGGGATTTTTTCAAAAAAAGTTGTTCAGACGTCAAGGGCTAATTCTGTTTCCGATGATAAATACCCCCCTGTTTCCACCGAAAAACCCTTCAGGGGATCGTTTGCAACAGTTTAGCACCATCTTTGACTGAATTGCAGAACGTCAGAAATTTTGAAGAAATTGTGACCGCGTGGCTTAGGGATTTTTTCAAAAAAATTTGTTCAGACGTCGTGGGCTAATTATGTTTCCGATGATAAAAACCCACCTGTTTCCACTGAAAAACCTTTCAGGGGATCCTTTGCAACAGTTCAGCACCATTTTTGAATGAATTGCAGAACGTCAGAACTTTTTTCAAAAAAAGTTGTTCAGACGTCGAGGGCTAATTCTGTTTCCGGTGATAAAAACTCACCTGTTTCCAACGAAAAACCTTTCAGGGGATAGTTTGCAACAGTTTGGCACCATTTTTGAGTGAATTGCAGAACGTCAGAAATTTTGAAGAAATTGTGACCGCGCGGCTTAGGGATTTTTTCAAAAAAATTTATTCAGACGTCGAGGGCTAATTCGGCTTCCGATGATAAATACCCACCTGTTTCCAATGAAAAACCCTTCAGGGGATCGTTTGCAACAGTTTAGCACCATTTTTGAGTAAATTGCAGAACGCCAGAAATTTTGAAGAAATTGTGACCGCGCGGCTTAGGGATTTTTTCAAAAAAAGTTGTTCAGACGTCAAGGGCTAATTCTGTTTCCGATGATAAATACCCCCCTGTTTCCACCGAAAAACCCTTCAGGGGATCGTTTGCAACAGTTTAGCACCATCTTTGACTGAATTGCAGAACGTCAGAAATTTTGAAGAAATTGTGACCGCGCGGCTTAGGGATTTTTTCAACAAAATTTGTTCAGACGTCGTGGGCTAATTATGTTTCCGATGATAAAAACCCACCTGTTTCCACTGAAAAACCTTTCAGGGGATCCTTTGCAACAGTTCAGCACCATTTTTGAATGAATTGCAGAACGTCAGAACTTTTTTCAAAAAAAGTTGTTCAGACGTCGAGGGCTAATTCTGTTTCCGGTGATAAAAACTCACCTGGTTCCAACGAAAAACCTTTCAGGGGATAGTTTGCAACAGTTTGGCACCATTTTTGAGTGAATTGCAGAACGTCAGAAATTTTGAAGAAATTGTGACCGCGCGGCTTAGGGATTTTTTCAAAAAAATTTATTCAGACGTCGAGGGCTAATTCGGTTTCCAATGATAAATACCCACCTGTTTCCAATGAAAAACCCTTCAGGGGATCGTTTGCAACAGTTTAGCACCATTTTTGAGTAAATTGCAGAACGCCAGAAATTTTGAAGAAATTGTGACCGCGCGGCTTAGGGATTTTTTCAAAAAAAGTTGTTCAGACGTCGTGGGCTAATTCTGTTTCCGATGATAAAAACCCACCTGATTCCACCGAAAAACCTTTCAGGGGATCCTTTGCAACAGTTCAGCACCATTTTTGAATGAATTGCAGAACATCAGATTTTTGCTGAAATTGTGACCGCGCGGCTTAGGGATTTTTTCAAAAAAAGTTGTTCAGACGTCGAGGGCTAATTCTGTTTCCTATGATAAATACCCACCTGTTTCCACCGAAAAACCTTTCAGGGGATCGTTTGCAACAGTTTGGCAACATTTCTGAGTGAATTGCAGAACGTCAGAAATTTTGAAGAAATTGTGACCGCGCGGCTTAGGGATTTTTTCAAAAAAAGTTGTTCAGACGTCGTGGGCTAATTCTGTTTCCGATGATAAAAACCCACCTGATTCCACTGAAAAACATTTCAGGGGATCCTTTGCAACTGTTTAGCACCATTTTTGAATGAATTGCAGAACGTCAGATTTTTGCTGAAATTGTCACCGCGCGGCTTAGGGATTTTTTCAAAAAAAGTTGTTCAGACGTCGAGGGCTAATTCTGTTTCCGATGATAAATACCCACCTGTTTCCACCGAAAAACCCTTCAGGGGATCGTTTGCAACAGTTTAGCACCATCTTTGACTGAATTGCAGAACGTCAGAAATTTTGAAGAAATTGGGGCCGCGCGACTTAGGGATTTTTTCAAAATAGGTTGTTCAGACGTCGAGGGCTAATTCTGTTTCCGATGATACAAACCCACCTGTTTCCACTGAAAAACCTTTCAGGGGTTCGTTTGCAACAGTTTGGCACCATTTCTGAGTGAATTGCAGAACGTCAGAAATTTTGAAGAAATTGTGACCGCGCGGCTTAGGGATTTTTTTTAAAAAAGTTATTCAGACGTCGAGGGCTAATTCGGTTTCCGATGATAAATATCCACCTGTTTCCAACGAAAAACCCTTCAGGGCATCGTTTGCAACAGTTTAGCACCATTTTGGAGTGAATTGCAGAACGCCAGAAATTTTGCTGAAATTGTGACCTCGCGGCTTAGGGATTTTTTCAAAAAAAGTTGTTCAGACGTCGAGGGCTAATTCTGTTTCCGATGATAAATACCCACCTGTTTCCACCGAAAAACCCTTCAGGGGATCGTTTGCAACAGTTTAGCACCATCTTTGAATGAATTGCAGAACGTCAGAAATTTTGAAGAAATTGTGACCGCGCGGCTTAGGGATTTTTTCAAAAAAAGTTGTTCAGACGTCGTGGGCTAATTATGTTTCCGATGATAAAAACCCACCTGTTTCCACTGAAAAACCTTTCAGGAGATCCTTTGCAACAGTTCAGCACCATTTTTGAATGAATTGCAGAACGTCAGAACTTTTTTCAAAAAAAAGTTGTTCAGACGTCGAGGGCTAATTCTGTTTCCGGTGATAAAAACTCACATGTTTCCACTGAAAAACCTTTCAGGGGATCGTTTGCAACATTTTGGCACCATTTCTGAGTGAATTGCAGAACGTCAGAAATTTTGAAGAAATTGTGACCGCGCGGCTTAGGGATTTTCTCAAAAAAAGTTATTCAGATGTCGAGGGCTAATTCGGTTTCCGATGATAAATACCCACCTGTTTCCAACGAAAATCCCTTCAGGGCATCGTTTGCAACAGTTTAGCACCATTTTGGAGTGAATTGCAGAACGCCAGAAATTTTGCTGAAATTGTGACCGCGCGGCTTAGGGATTTGTTCAAAAAAAGTTGTTCCGACGTCGAGGGCTATTTCTGTTTCCTACGATAAAAGCCCACCTGTTTCCACCGAAAAACCCTTCAGGGGATCGTTTGCAACAGTTTGGCACCATCTCTGAGTGAATTGCAGAACGTCAGAAATTTTGAAGAAATTGTGACCGCGCGGCTTAGGGATTTTTTCAAAAAAAGTTGTTCAGACGTTGAGGGCTAATTCTGTTTCCGATGATAAAAACCCACCTGATTCCACAGAAAAACCTTTCAGGGGATCCTTTGCAACAGTTCAGCACCATTTTTGAATGAATTGCAGAACGTCAGAAATTTTGAAGAAATTGTGACCGCGCGGCTTAGGGATTTTTTCAAAAAAAGTTGTTCAGACGTCGAGGGCTAATTCTGTTTCCGATGATAAATACCCACCTGTTTCCACTGAAAAACCTTTCAGGGGATCCTTTGCAACAGTTTAGCACCATCTTTGAATTAATTGCAGACGTCAGAAATTTTGAAGAAATTGTGACCGCGCGGCTTAGGGATTTTTTCAAAAAAAGTTGTTCAGACGTCGTGGGCTAATTATGTTTCCGATGATAAAAACCCACCTGTTTCCACTGAAAAACCTTTCAGGAGATCCTTTGCAACAGTTCAGCACCATTTTTGAATGAATTGCAGAACGTCAGAACTTTTTTCAAAAAAAGTTGTTCAGACGTCGAGGGCTAATTCTGTTTCCGGTTATAAAAACTCACATGTTTCCACTGAAAAACCTTTCAGGGGATTGTTTGCAACAGTTTGGCACCATTTCTGAGTGAATTGCAGAACGTCAGAAATTTTGAAGAAATTGTGACCGCGCGGCTTAGGGATTTTCTCAAAAAAAGTTATTCAGATGTCGAGGGCTAATTCGGTTTCCGATGATAAATACCGACCTGTTTCCAACGAAAAACCCTTCAGGGCATCGTTTGCAACAGTTTAGCACCATTTTGGAGTGAATTGCAGAACGCCAGAAATTTTGCTGAAATTGTGACCGCGCGGCTTAGGGATTTGTTCAAAAAAAGTTGTTCCGACGTCGAGGGCTATTTCTGTTTCCTACGATAAAAACCCACCTGTTTCCACCGAAAAACCCTTCAGGGGATCGTTTGCAACAGTTTGGCACCATCTCTGAGTGAATTGCAGAACGTCAGAAATTTTGAAGAAATTGTGACCGCGCGGCTTAGGGATTTTTTCAAAAAAAGTTGTTCAAACTTTGAGGGCTAATTCTGTTTCCGATGATAAAAACCCACCTGATTCCACAGAAAAACCTTTCAGGGGATCCTTTGCAACAGTTCAGCACCATTTTTGAATGAATTGCAGAACGTCAGAAATTTTGAAGAAATTGTGACCGCGCGGCTTAGGGATTTTTTCAAAAAAAGTTGTTCAGACGTCGAGGGCTAATTCTGTTTCCGATGATAAATACCCACCTGTTTCCACTGAAAAACCTTTCAGGGGATCCTTTGCAACAGTTCAGCACCATTTTTGAATGAATTGCAGAACGTCAGATTTTTGCTGAAATTGTGACCGCGCGGCTTAGGGATTTTTTCAAAAAAAGTTGTTCAGACGTCGAGGGCTAATTCTGTTTCCGATGATAAATACCCACCTGTTTCCACCGAAAAACCTTTCAGGGGATCCTTTGCAACAGTTCAGCACCATTTTTGAATGAATTGCAGAACGTCAGATTTTTGCTGAAATTGTGACCGCGCGGCTTAGGGATTTTTTCAAAAAAAGTTGTTCAGACGTCGAGGGCTAATTCTGTTTCCGATGATAAATACCCACCTGTTTCCACCGAAAAACCCTTCAGGGGATAGTTTGCAACAGTTTAGCACCATCTTTGAATGAATTGCAGAACGCCAGAAATTTCGCTGAAATTGTGACCGCGCGGCTTAGGGATTTGTTCAAAAAAAGTTGTTCCGACGTCGAGGGCTATTTCTGTTTCCTACGATAAAAACCCATCTGTTTCCACCGAAAAACCCTTCAGGGGATCGTTTGCAACAGTTTGGCACCATCTCTGAGTGAATTGCAGAACGTCAGAAATTTTGAAGAAATTGTGACCGCGCGGCTTAGGGATTTTTTCAAAAAAAGTTGTTCAGACGTTGAGGGCTAATTCTGTTTCCGATGATAAAAACCCACCTGATTCCAAAGAAAAACCTTTCAGGGGATCCTTTGCAACAGTTCAGCACCATTTTTGAATGAATTGCAGAACGTCAGATTTTTGCTGAAATTGTGACCGCGCGGCTTAGGGATTTTTTCAAAAAAAGTTGTTCAGACGTCGAGGGCTAATTCTGTTTCCGATGATAAATACCCACCTGTTTCCACCGAAAAACCCTTCAGGGGATAGTTTGCAACAGTTTAGCACCATCTTTGAATGAATTGCAGAACGTCAGAAATTTTGAAGAAATTGTGACCGCGCGGCTTAGGGATTTTTTCAAAAAAAGTTGTTCAGACGTCGAGGGCTAATTCTGTTTCCGGTGATAAAAACTCACCTGTTTCCACTGAAAAACCTTTCAGGGGATAGTTTGCAACAGTTTAGCACCATTTTTAAGTGAATTGCAGAACGCCAGAAATTTTGAATAAACTGTGACCGCGCGCCTTAGGGATTTTTTCAAAAAAAGTTATTCAGACGTCGAGGGCTAATTCGGTTTCCGATGATAAATACCCACCTGTTTCCAACGAAAAACCTTTCAGGGGATCGTTTGCAACAGTTTAGCACCATTTTGGAGTGAATTGCAGAACGCCAGAAATTTTGCTGAAATTGTGACCGCGCGGCTTAGGGATTTTTTCAAAAAAAGTTGTTCAGACGTCGAGGGCTAATTCTGTTTCCTACGATAAAAACCCACCTGTTTCCACCGAAAACCCCTTCAGGGGTTCGTTTGCAACAGTTTGGCACCATCTCTGAGTGAATTGCAGAACGCCAGAAATTTTGAAGAAATTGTGACCGCGCGGCTTAGGGGTTTTTTCAAAAAAAGTTGTTCAGACGTCGTGGGCTAATTCTGTTTCCGATGATAAAAACCCACCTGATTGCACTGAAAAACATTTCAGGGGATCCTTTGCAACAGTTTAGCACCATTTTTGAATGAATTGCAGAACGTCAGATTTTTGCTGAAATTGTGACCGCGCGGCTTAGGGATTTTTTCAAAAAAAGTTGTTCAGACGTCGAGGGCTAATTCTGTTTCCGATGATAAAAACCCACCTGTTTCCACTGAAAAACCTTTCAGGGGATCCTTTGCAACAGTTCAGCACAATTTTTGAATGAATTGCAGAACGTCAGAACTTTTTTCAAAAAAAGTTGTTCAGACGTCGAGGGCTAATTCTGTTTCCGGTGATAAAAACTCACCTGTTTCCACTGAAAAACCTTTCAGGGGATAGTTTGCAACAGTTTGGCACCATTTCTGAGTGAATTGCAAACGTCAGAAATTTTGAAGAAATTGGGACCGCGCGGCTTAGGGATTTTTTCAAAAAAAGTTGTTCAGACGTCGAGGGCTAATTCTGTTTCCGATGATAAAAACCCACCTGATTCCACAGAAAAACCTTTCAGGGGATCCTTTGCAACAGTTCAGCACCATTTTTGAATGAATTGCAGAACGTCAGATTTTTGCTGAAATGGTGACTGCGCGGCTTAGGGATTTTTTCAAAAAAAGTTGTTCAGACGTCGAGGGCTAATTCTGTTTCCGATGATAAATACCCACCTGTTTCCACCGAAAAACCCTTCAGGGGATCGTTTGCAACAGTTTAGCACCATCTTTGACTGAATTGCAGAACGTCAGAAATTTTGAAGATATTTTGGCCGCGCGGCTTAGGGATTTTTTCAAAATAGGTTGTTCAGACGTCGAGGGCTAATTCTGTTTCCGATGATACAAACCCACCTGTTTCCACTGAAAAACCTTTCAGGGGTTCGTTTGCAACAGTTTGGCACCATTTCTGAGTGAATTGCAGAACGTCAGAAATTTTGAAGAAATTGTGACCGCGCGCTTAGGGATTTTTTCAAAAAAAGTTATTCAGACGTCGAGGGCTAATTCGGTTTCCGATGATAAATACCCACCTGTTTCCAACGAAAAACCCTTCAGGGGATCGTTTGCAACAGTTTAGCACCATCTTTGAATGAATTGCAGAACGTCAGAAATTTTGAAGAAATTGTGACCGCGCGGCTTAGGGATTTTTTCAAAAAAAGTTGTTCAGACGTCGTGGGCTAATTATGTTTCCGATGATAAAAACCCACCTGTTTCCACTGAAAAACCTTTCAGGGGATCCTTTGCAACAGTTCAGCACAATTTTTGAATGAATTGCAGAACGTCAGAACTTTTTTCAAAAAAAGTTGTTCAGACGTCGAGGGCTAATTCTGTTTCCGATGATAAATACCCACCTGTTTCCAACGAAAAACCCTTCAGGGCATCGTTTGCAACAGTTTAGCACCATTTTTGAGTGAATTGCAGAACGCCAGAAATTTTGAAGAAATTGTGACCGCGCGGCTTTGGGATTTTTTCAAAAAAATTTGTTCAGACGTCGAGGGCTAATTCTGTTTCCGGTGATAAAAACTCACCTGTTTCCACTGAAAAGCCTTTCAGGGGATAGTTTGCAGCAGTTTGGCACCATTTCTGAGTGAATTGCAGAACGTCAGAAATTTTGAAGAAATTGTGACCGCGCGGCTTAGGGATTTTTTCAAAAAAAGTTGTTCAGAGGTCGAGGGCTACTTCTGCTTCCGATGATAAATACCCACCTGTTTCCACCGAAAAACCCTTCAGGGGATCTTTTGCAACAGTTTAGTGCCATCTTTGAATGAATTGCAGAAAGTCAGATTTTTGCTGAAATTGTGACCGCACGGCTTAGGGATTTTTTCAAAAAAAGTTGTTCCGACGTCGAGGGCTAATTCTGTTTCCGATGATAAAAACCCACCTGATTCCACTGAAAAACCTTTCAGGGGATCGTTTGCAACAGTTTAGCACCATTTCTGAGTGAATTGCAGAACGCCAGAAATTTTGAAGAAATTGTGACCGCGCGGCTTAGGGATTTTTTCAAAAAAAGTTGTTCAGACGTCGAGGGCTAATTCTGTTTCCGATGATAAAAACCCACCTGTTTCCACTGAAAACCCTTTCAGGGGATCCTTTGCAACACTTCAGCACCATTTTTGAATGAATTGCAGAACGTCAGATTTTTGATGAAATTGTGACCGCGCGGCTTAGGGATTTTTGCAAAAAAAGTTGTTCAGACGTCGAGGGCTAATTCTGTTTCCGATGATAAAAACCCACCTGTTTCCACCGAAAAACCCTTCAGGGGATCATTTGCAACAGTTTAGCACCTTCTTTGAATGAATTGCAGAACGTCAGATTTTTGCTGAAATTGTGACCGCGCGGCTTAGGGATTTTTTCAAAAAAAGTTGTTCAGACGTCGAGGGCTAATTCTGTTTCAGATGATAAAAACCCACCTGTTTCCACTGAAAACCCTTTCAGGGGATCCTTTGCAACACTTCAGCACCATTTTTGAATGAATTGCAAAACGTCAGATTTTTGATGAAATTGTCACCGCGCGGCTGAGGGATTTTTTCAAAAAAAGTTGTTCAGACGTCGAGGGCTAATTCTGTTTCAGATGATAAAAATCCACCTGTTTCCGCCGAAAAACCCTTCAGGGGATCGTTTGCAACAGTTTGGAACCATCTCTGAGTGAATTGCAGAACGTCAGAAATTTTGAAGAAATTGTGACCGTGCGGCTTAGGGATTTTTTCAAAAAAAGTTGTTCAGACGTCGAGGGCTAATTCTGTTTCCGATGATAAAAATCCACCTGCTACCACTAAAAAACCCTTCAGGGGATCATTTGCAACAGTTTGGCACCATTTCTCAGTGAATTGCAGAACGTCAGAAATTTTGAAGAAATTGTGACCGCGCGGCTTAGGGATTTTTGCAAAAAAAGTTGTTCAGACGTCGAGGGCTAATTCTATTTCCGATGATAAAAACCCACCTTTTTCCACTGAAAAACCTTTCAGTGGATCGTTTGCAACAATTCAGCACCATTTTTGAATGAATTGCAGAACGCCAGAAATTTTGAAGAAATTGTGACGGTGCGGTTTAGGGATTTTTTCAAAAAAAGTTGTTCAGAAGTCGAGGGCTAATTCTTTTTCTGATGATAAATACCCACCTGTTTCCACTGAAAAACCTTTCAGGGGATCGTTTGCAACAGTCTAGCACCATTTTTGAGTGAATTGCAGAACGTCAGATTTTTGCTGAAATTGTGACCGCGCGGCTTAGGGATTTTTTCAAAAAAAGTTGTTCAGACGTCGAGGGCTAATTCTGTTTCCGATGATAAAAACCCACCTGTTTCCACTGAAAAACCTTTCAGGGGATCCTTTGCAACACTTCAGTACCATTTTTGAATGAATTGCAGAACGTCAGATTTTTGCTGAAATTGTGATCGCGCGGCTTAGGGATTTTTTCAAAAAAAGTTGTTCAGACGTCGAGGGCTAATTCTGTTTCCGATGATAAATACCCACCTGTTTCCACCGAAAAACCCTTCAGGGGATCGTTTGCAACAGTTTAGCACCATCTTTGAATGAATTGCAGAACGTCAGAAATTTTGCAGAAATTGTGACCGCGCGGCTTAGGGATTTTTTCAAAAAAAGTTGTTCAGACGTCGTGGGCTAATTATGTTTCCGATGATAAAAACCCACCTGTTTCCACTGAAAAACCTTTCAGGGGATCCTTTGCAACAGTTCAGCACCATTTTTGAATGAATTGCAGAACGTCAGAACTTTTTTCAAAAAAAGTTGTTCAGAGGTCGAGGGCTAATTCTGTTTCGAATGATAAATACCCACCTGTTTCCACCGAAAAACCTTTCAGGGGATCCTTTGCAACAGTTCAGCACCATTTTTAAATGAATTGCAGAACATCAGATTTTTGCTGAAATTGTGACCGCGCGGCTTAGGGATTTTTTCAAAAAAAGTTGTTCAGACGTCGAGGGCTAATTATGTTTCCGATGATAAAAACCCACCTGATTCCACTGAAAAACATTTCAGGGGATCCTTTGCAACAGTTTAGCACCATTTTTGAATGAATTGCAGAACGTCAGAAATTTTGAAGAAATTATGGCCTCGCGGCTTAGGGATTTTTTCAAAAAAAGTTGTTCAGACGTCGAGGGCTAATTCTGTTTCCGATGATAAAAATCCACCTGCTACCACTAAAAAATCCTTCAGGGGATCATTTGCAACAGTTTGGCACCATTTCTCAGTGAATTGCAGAACGTCAGAAATTTTGAAGAAATTGTGACCGCGCGGCTTAGGGATTTTTGCAAAAAAAGTTGTTCAGACGTCGAGGGCTAATTCTATTTCCGATGATAAAAACCCACCTTTTTCCACTGAAAAACCTTTCAGTGGATCGTTTGCAACAATTCAGCACCATTTTTGAATGAATTGCAGAACGCCAGAAATTTTGAAGAAATTGTGACCGCACGGCTTAGGGATTTTTTCAAAAAAAGTGGTTCAGACGTCGAGGGCTAATTCTGTTTCCGATGATAAAAATCCACCTGTTTCCACCGAAAAACCTTTCAGGGGATCGTTTGCAACAGTTTAGCACCATTTTTGAGTGAATTGCAGAACGCCAGAAATTTTGAAGAAATTGTGACGGTGCGGTTTAGGGATTTTTTCAAAAAAAGTTGTTCAGAAGTCGAGGGCTAATTCTTTTTCTGATGATAAATACCCACCTGTTTCCACTGAAAAACCTTTCAGGGGATCGTTTGCAACAGTCTAGCACCATTTTTGAGTGAATTGCAGAACTCCAGAAATTTTGAAGAAATTGTGACGGTGCGGTTTAGGGATTTTTTCAAAAAAAGTTGTTCAGAAGTCGAGGGCTAATTCTTTTTCTGATGATAAATACCCACCTGTTTCCACTGAAAAACCTTTCAGGGGATCCTTTGCAACACTTCAGCACCATTTTTGAATGAATTGCAGAACGTCAGAAATTTTGATGAAATTGTGACCACGCGGCTTAGGGATTTTTTGAAAAAAACTTGTTCAGACGTCGAGGGCTAATTCTGTTTCCGATGATAAAAACCCACCTGTTTCCACTGAAAAACCTTTCAGGGGATCCTTTGCAACACTTCAGTACCATTTTTGAATGAATTGCAGAACGTCAGATTTTTGCTGAAATTGTGATCGCGCGGCTTAGGGATTTTTTCAAAAAAAGTTGTTCAGACGACGAGGGCTAATTCTGTTTCCGATGATAAATACCCACCTGTTTCCACCGAAAAACCCTTCAGGGGATCGTTTGCAGCAGTTTAGCACCATCTTTGACTGAATTGCAGAACGTCAGAAATTTTGAAGAAATTGTGGCCGCGCGGCTTAGGGATTTTTTCAAAAAAAGTTGTTCAGACGTCGAGGGATAATTCTGTTTCCGATGATACAAACCCACCTGTTTCCACTGAAAAACCTTTCAGGGGTTCGTTTGCAACAGTTTGGCACCATTTCTGAGTGAATTGCAGAACGTCAGAAATTTTGAAGAAATTGTGACCGCGCGGCTTAGGGATTTTTTCAAAAAAAGTTGTTCAGACGTCGAGGGCTAATTCTGTTTCCGATGATAAATACCCACCTGTTTCCACCGAAAAACCCTTCAGGGGATCGTTTGCAACAGTTTAGCACCATCTTTGAATGAATTGCAGAACGTCAGAAATTTTGAAGAAATTGTGACCGCGCGGCTTAGGGATTTTTTCAAAAAAAGTTGTTCAGACGTCGTGGGCTAATTATGTTTCCGATGATAAAAACCCACCTGTTTCCACTGAAAAACCTTTCAGGGGATCCTTTGCAACAGTTCAGCACCACTTTTGAATGAATTGCAGAACGTCAGAACTTTTTTCAAAAAAAGTTGTTCAGAGGTCGAGGGCTAATTCTGTTTCGAATGATAAATACCCTCCTGTTTCCACCGAAAAACCTTTCAGGGGATCCTTTGCAACAATTCAGCACCATTTTTAAATGAATTGCAGAACATCAGATTTTTGCTGAAATTGTGACCGCGCGGCTTAGGGATTTTTTCAAAAAAAGTTGTTCAGAGGTCGAGGGCTAATTCTGTTTCCGATGATAAATACCCACCTGTTTCCACCGAAAAACCCTTCAGGGGATCTTTTGCAACAGTTTAGTGCCATCTTTGAATGAATTGCAGAAAGTCAGATTTTTGCTGAAATTGTGACCGCGCGGCTTAGGGATTTTTTAAAAAAAAGTTGTTCCGACGTCGAGGGCTAATTCTGTTTCCTATGATAAAAACCCACCTGTTTCCACCAAAAAAACCCTTCAGGGGATCGTTTGCAACAGTTTGGCACCATCTCTGAGTCAATTGCAGAACGCCAGAAATTTTGAAGAAATTGTGACCGCGCGGCTTAGGGATTTTTGCAAAAAAAGTTGTTCAGACGTCGAGGGCTAATTATGTTTCCGATGATAAAAACCCACCTGATTCCACTGAAAAACATTTCAGGGGATCCTTTGCAACAGTTTAGCACCATTTTTGAATGAATTACAGAACGTCAGATTTTTACTGAAATTGTGACCGCGCGGCTTTGGGATTTTTTCAAAAAAAGTTGATCAGACGTCGAGGGCTAATTCTGTTTCCGATGATAAATACCCACCTGTTTCCACCGAAAAACCCTTCAGGGGATCGTTTGCAACAGTTTAGCACCATCTTTGACTGAATTGCAGAACGTCAGAAATTTTGAAGAAATTATGGCCTCGCGGCTTAGGGATTTTTTCAAAAAAAGTTGTTCAGACGTCGAGGGCTAATTCTGTTTCCGATGATAAAAACCCACCTGTTTCCACTGAAAACCCTTTCAGGGGATCCTTTGCAACACTTCAGCACCATTTTTGAATGAATTGCAGAACGTCAGATTTTTGATGAAATTGTGACCGCGCGGCTTAGGGATTTTTGCAAAAAAAGTTGTTCAGACGTCGAGGGCTAATTCTGTTTCCGATGATAAAAACCCACCTGTTTCCACCGAAAAACCCTTCAGGGGATCATTTGCAACAGTTTAGCACCTTCTTTGAATGAATTGCAGAACGTCAGATTTTTGCTGAAATTGTGACCGCGCGGCTTAGGGATTTTTTCAAAAAAAGTTGTTCAGACGTCGAGGGCTAATTCTGTTTCAGATGATAAAAATCCACCTGTTTCCGCCGAAAAACCCTTCAGGGGATCGTTTGCAACAGTTTAGCACCATCTTTGAATGAATTGCAGAACGTCAGATTTTTGCTGAAATTGTGACCGCGCGGCTTAGGGATTTTTTGAAAAAAACTTGTTCAGACGTCGAGGGCTAATTCTGTTTCCGATGATAAAAACCCACCTGTTTCCACTGAAAACCCTTTCAGGGGATCCTTTGCAACACTTCAGCACCATTTTTGAATGAATTGCAGAACGTCAGATTTTTGAGGAAATTGTGACCGCGCGGCTTAGGGATTTTTTCAAAAAAAGTTGTTCAGACGTCGAGGGCTAATTCTGTTTCAGATGATAAAAATCCACCTGTTTCCGCCGAAAAACCCTTCAGGGGATCGTTTGCAACAGTTTGGAAGCATCTCTGAGTGAATTGCAGAACGTCAGATTTTTGAGGAAATTGTGACCGCGCGGCTTAGGGATTTTTTCAAAAAAAGTTGTTCAGACGTTGAGGGCTAATTCTGTTTCCGATGATAAAAACCCAACGTTTCCACTGAAAAACCTTTCAGGGGATCATTTGCAACAGTTTGGCACCATTTCTCAGTGAATTGCAGAACGTCAGAAATTTTGAAGAAATTGTGACCGCGCGGCTTAGGGATTTTTGCAAAAAAAGTTGTTCAGACGTCGAGGGCTAATTCTGTTTCCGATGATAAATACCCACCTTTTCCCACTGAAAAACCTTTCAGTGGATCGTTTGCAACAATTCAGCACCATTTTTGAATGAATTGCAGAACGCCAGAAATTTTGAAGAAATTGTGACCGCACGGCTTAGGGATTTTTTCAAAAAAAGTGGTTCAGACGTCGAGGGCTAATTCTGTTTCCGATGATAAAAATCCACCTGTTTCCACCGAAAAACCTTTCAGGGGATCGTTTGCAACAGTTTAGCACCATTTTTGAGTGAATTGCAGAACGCCAGAAATTTTGAAGAAATTGTTACGGTGCGGTTTAGGGATTTTTTCAAAAAAAGTTGTTCAGAAGTCGAGGGCTAATTCTTTTTCTGATGATAAATACCCACCTGTTTCCACTGAAAAACCTTTCAGGGGATCCTTTGCAACACTTCAGCACCATTTTTGAATGAATTGCAGAACGTCAGAAATTTTGAAGAAATTGTGACGGTGCGGTTTAGGGATTTTTTCAAAAAAAGTTGTTCAGAAGTCGAGGGCTAATTCTTTTTCTGATGATAAATACCCACCTGTTTCCACTGAAAAACCTTTCAGGGGATCCTTTGCAACACTTCAGCACCATTTTTGAATGAATTGCAGAACGTCAGAAATTTTGATGAAATTGTGACCATGCGGCTTAGGGATTTTTTGAAAAAACCTGTTCAGACGTCGAGGGCTAATTCTGTTTCCGATGATAAAAACCCACCTGTTTCCACTGAAAAACCTTTCAGGGGATCCTTTGCAACACTTCAGTACCATTTTTGAATGAATTGCAGAACGTCAGATTTTTGCTGAAATTGTGATCGCGCGGCTTAGGGATTTTTTTCAAAAAAAGTTGTTCCGACGTCGAGGGCTAATTCTGTTTCCGATGATAAAATCCCACCTGTTTCCACTGAAAAACCCTTCAGGGGATCGTTTGCAACAGTTTGGAACCATCTCTGAGTGAATTGCAGAACGTCAGAAATTTTGAAGAAATTGTGACCGTGCGGCTTAGGGATTTTTGCAAAAAAAGTTGTTCAGACGTCGAGGGCTAATTCTGTTTCAGATGATAAAAATCCACCTGTTTCCGCCGAAAAACCCTTCAGGGGATCGTTTGCAACAGTTTAGCACCATCTTTGAATGAATTGCAGAACGTCAGATTTTTGCTGAAATTGTGACCGCGCGGCTTAGGGATTTTTTGAAAAAAACTTGTTCAGACGTCGAGGGCTAATTCTGTTTCCGATGATAAAAACCCACCTGTTTCCACTGAAAACCCTTTCAGGGGATCCTTTGCAACACTTCAGCACCATTTTTGAATGAATTGCAGAACGTCAGATTTTTGAGGAAATTGTGACCGCGCGGCTTAGGGATTTTTTCAAAAAAAGTTGTTCAGACGTCGAGGGCTAATTCTGTTTCAGATGATAAAAATCCACCTGTTTCCGCCGAAAAACCCTTCAGGGGATCGTTTGCAACAGTTTGGAACCATCTCTGAGTGAATTGCAGAACGTCAGAAATTTTGAAGAAATTGTGACCGTGCGGCTTAGGGATTTTTTCAAAAAAAGTTGTTCAGACGTCGAGGGCTAATTCTGTTTCCAATGATAAAAATCCACCTGCTACCACTAAAAAACCCTTCAGGGGATCGTTTGCAACAGTTTGGCACCATCTTTGAATGAATTGCAGAACGCCAGATATTTTGAAGAAATTGTGACCGCGCGGCTTAGGGATTTTTTCAAAAAAAGTTGTTCAGACGTCGAGGGCTAATTCTGTTTCCGATGATAAATACCCACCTTTTCCCACTGAAAAACCTTTCAGTGGATCGTTTGCAACAATTCAGCACCATTTTTGAATGAATTGCAGAACGCCAGAAATTTTGAAGAAATTGTGACCGCACGGCTTAGGGATTTTTTCAAAAAAAGTGGTTCAGACGTCGAGGGCTAATTCTGTTTCCGATGATAAAAATCCACCTGTTTCCACCGAAAAACCTTTCAGGGGATCGTTTGCAACAGTTTAGCACCATTTTTGAGTGAATTGCAGAACGCCAGAAATTTTGAAGAAATTGTGACGGTGCGGTTTAGGGATTTTTTCAAAAAAAGTTGTTCAGAAGTCGAGGGCTAATTCTTTTTCTGATGATAAATACCCACCTGTTTCCACTGAAAAACCTTTCAGGGGATCGTTTGCAACAGTTTAGCACCATTTTTGAGTGAATTGCAGAACGCCAGAAATTTTGAAGAAATTGTGACGGTGCGGTTTAGGGATTTTTTCAAAAAAAGTTGTTCAGAAGTCGAGGGCTAATTCTTTTTCTGATGATAAATACCCACCTGTTTCCACTGAAAAACCTTTCAGGGGATCCTTTGCAACACTTCAGCACCATTTTTGAATGAATTGCAGAACGTCAGAAATTTTGATGAAATTGTGACCACGCGGCTTAGGGATTTTTTGAAAAAAACCTGTTCAGACGTCGAGGGCTAATTCTGTTTCCGATGATAAAAACCCACCTGTTTCCACTGAAAAACCTTTCAGGGGATCCTTTGCAACACTTCAGTACCATTTTTGAATGAATTGCAGAACGTCAGATTTTTGAGGAAATTGTGACCGCGCGGCTTAGGGATTTTTTCAAAAAAAGTTGTTCAGACGTCGAGGGCTAATTCTGTTTCAGATGATAAAAATCCACCTGTTTCCGCCGAAAAACCCTTCAGGGGATCGTTTGCAACAGTTTGGAACCATCTCTGAGTGAATTGCAGAACGTCAGAAATTTTGAGGAAATTGTGACCGTGCGGCTTAGGGATTTTTTCAAAAAAAGTTGTTCAGACGTCGAGGGCTAATTCTGTTTCCGATGATAAAAATCCACCTGCTACCACTAAAAAACCCTTCAGGGGATCGTTTGCAACAGTTTGGCACCATCTTTGAATGAATTGCAGAACGCCAGATATTTTGAAGAAATTGTGACCGCGCGGCTTAGGGATTTTTTCAAAAAAAGTTGTTCAGACGTTGAGGGCTAATTCTGTTTCCGATGATAAAAACCCAACGTTTCCACTGAAAAACCTTTCAGGGGATCATTTGCAACAGTTTGGCACCATTTCTCAGTGAATTGCAGAACGTCAGAAATTTTGAAGAAATTGTGACCGCGCGGCTTAGGGATTTTTTCAAAAAAAGTTGTTCAGACGTCGAGGGCTAATTCTGTTTCCGATGATAAATACCCACCTTTTCCCACTGAAAAACCTTTCAGTGGATCGTTTGCAACAATTCAGCACCATTTTTGAATGAATTGCAGAACGCCAGAAATTTTGAAGAAATTGTGACCGCACGGCTTAGGGATTTTTTCAAAAAAAGTGGTTCAGACGTCGAGGGCTAATTCTGTTTCCGATGATAAAAATCCACCTGTTTCCACCGAAAAACCTTTCAGGGGATCGTTTGCAACAGTTTAGCACCATTTTTGAGTGAATTGCAGAACGCCAGAAATTTTGAAGAAATTGTGACGGTGCGGTTTAGGGATTTTTTCAAAAAAAGTTGTTCAGAAGTCGAGGGCTAATTCTTTTTCTGATGATAAATACCCACCTGTTTCCACTGAAAAACCTTTCAGGGGATCGTTTGCAACAGTTTAGCACCATTTTTGAGTGAATTGCAGAACGCCAGAAATTTTGAAGAAATTGTGACGGTGCGGTTTAGGGATTTTTTCAAAAAAAGTTGTTCAGAAGTCGAGGGCTAATTCTTTTTCTGATGATAAATACCCACCTGTTTCCACTGAAAAACCTTTCAGGGGATCCTTTGCAACACTTCAGCACCATTTTTGAATGAATTGCAGAACGTCAGAAATTTTGATGAAATTGTGACCACGCGGCTTAGGGATTTTTTGAAAAAAACCTGTTCAGACGTCGAGGGCTAATTCTGTTTCCGATGATAAAAACCCACCTGTTTCCACTGAAAAACCTTTCAGGGGATCCTTTGCAACACTTCAGTACCATTTTTGAATGAATTGCAGAACGTCAGATTTTTGCTGAAATTGTGATCGCGCGGCTTAGGGATTTTTTTCAAAAAAAGTTGTTCCGACGTCGAGGGCTAATTCTGTTTCCGATGATAAAATCCCACCTGTTTCCACTGAAAAACCCTTCAGGGGATCGTTTGCAACAGTTTGGAACCATCTCTGAGTGAATTGCAGAACGTCAGAAATTTTGAAGAAATTGTGACCGTGCGGCTTAGGGATTTTTGCAAAAAAAGTTGTTCAGACGTCGAGGGCTAATTCTGTTTCCGATGATAAAAATCCACCTGCTACCACTAAAAAACCCTTCAGGGGATCGTTTGCAACAGTTTGGCACCATCTTTGAATGAATTGCAGAACGTCAGATTTTTGCTGAAATTGTGACCGCGCGGCTTAGGGATTCTTGCAAAAAAAATGTTGTTCAGACATCAAGGCCTAATTCTGTTTCCGATGATAAAAACCCACATGTTTCCACCGAAAACCCCTTCAGGGGATCATTTGCAACAGTTTAGCACCATCTTTGAATGAATTGCAGAACGTCACATTTTTGCTGAAATTGTGACCGCGCGGCTTAGGGATTTTTTCAAAAAAAGTTGTACAGACGTCGAGGGCTAATTCTGTTTCCGATGATAAATACCCACCTCTTTCCACCGAAAAACCCTTCAGGGGATTGTTTGCAACAGTTTAGCACCATCTTTGAATGAATTGCAGAACGTCAGATTTTTGCTGAAATTGTGACAGCGCGGCTTAGGGATTTTTTCAAAAAAAGTGGTTCAGACGTCGAGGGCTAAATCTGTTTCCGATGATAAATACCCACCTGTTTCCACCGAAAAACCCTTCAGGGGATTGTTTGCAACAGTTTAGCACCATCTTCGAATGACTTGCAGAACGTCAGATTTTTGCTGAAATTGTGACCGCGCGGCTTAGGGATTTTTTCAAAAAAAGTGGTTCAGACGTCGAGGGCTAATTCTGTTTCCGATGATAAAAACCCACCTTTTCCCACTGAAAAACCTTTCAGTGGATCATTTGCAACAGTTTGGCACCATTTCTGAGTGAATTGCAGAACGTCAGAAATTTTGAAGAAATTGTGACCGCTAATTGTTCAGACGTCAAGGGCTAATTCTGTTTCCGATGATAAAAATCCACCTTTTTCCAGCGAAAAACCCTTCATTGGATCGTTTGCAACAGTTTAGCACCATCTTTGAATGAATTGCATGTTAGTGCTTTCAGAACTCACAGGGTTAAAGAGTTCTGTGTGACGTCCCTCAATTCCTGTCGCGTGACTCAGAAAGAGGGAGGAGTTTTTTCTCACTGTTCCGTCTCTGTTCCCGAGGGAGATGGTGGCCATGGCTGCTAGCAGCCCAGGAGAATCTGAGAAATGCTGAGCTGTAAATATTCTGCTGCAATAAAGGACTGATAAATAAATTAGCACGCTAACGCTTCGTGTGTTTGGATGGTTTTGAAGCAACAGTTGTTCCACTGTGTTTTACTCTGCAAACTTGCGGCTGCCGGAGGAGGACCTGAGCAGAGGTCGCGACGGAAGAGTGCCGGACAGCCATAGAAGGAGTTGCGCTTAATTGGGGCCGTAAATCAATTAAGCCTAATTATTCTCAGAGGTTATGGACCTAATTACCGCTTGTAAAACTGTTGCTGGAATGCTTTGAAGTCAGCTGGGTCAGCTGGAGAACGCTACCGAAAGCGGAGGTCTGCGTTCTGAGTTTTGCCTGATGCTGCATTCTGAGGCAGAGGAGCTGACGCTGAGAAGCAGCTGAGAGCTAAAAGCAGCTGGAATCGTTACTCCAAGCAAGGGAGAGCCGGAGGAGCTGGTACTGAGCACTGAGCACTGAGTGAGTACAGCTTAATGGGCACCTTGGGGGAACGGGAGAGGATGGCGCAGTTCCAGAAGCATGGTTTTGAGCTTAAGCTACCATGTGAAAAGCTGACGCGCGAAGGCTGGTGGACGTGGAGCCTCCACGTAGAACTGTTATTGGTCGGAGAAAGCCTTTGGGAGGCAGTCCAGCCACTACAGAAAGCGGCTGGAGCAGCTAAAGAGCTGAGTGAAGCTGAAGAGTGTGTGCTAGCTTTCCTGGCAGAGAATGTAAGTGATGCGCTGAAGCCTATTGTCCTAGATGCTGAGAGGCCTGAGGTTGCTTGGCTGGCACTCCGTGAGGCTTGTGAAGCGGGAGTGGGAAGCAAGGGCCAAGATGTGGCTGCATCAGAAGGGAAGAGGCAAGATGGCGCTGGGCACATTCTTGAGAGCCAACACACAGCTTAGGGAAGCTGTGGGCCCCCAGAGGGGGCAGAAGGGACTATTGCTGGCAGCTGTGCTAGTGCTGCACCGTGCCTGTGTGAGGAGCCAGGCCAGAAGCCGAGCGTTGGGAGCCCTTTACCCATCAGAGGGGGTGCAGGAAAACGTCCTGGGAGCCCTGAGAGCAGTGGGGGGGCAGTGAGCGGTGAAAGCTCAGAAACGGCTTGTTTTCCAAAGGCACCCAAAGGTTGTTTTCGTCGTGCGCAGAGGTCTGGGAAGCTGCGGAGAGCTAGACGCTTCAAGGCCGGCCACCTGCGAAAAGTCAAGATAAGCCCCAAAGAGTTGCGTGGGAAAGCAGAGGCCAGTCCGGTCTCCAAGGCAACAGAGGAAGTTGCTTCTACTGAAGCTGACAAGGTCCTGAACAAGGGGGAGTTGGTTGACATGGCAACCAGAGAAAACTGCTGCAGACACCCAGAGGGAGGGGGCAGCGAGACTTTTGTTGCTATGGCAATGTTTGAGGACAGCTCTGAGAGAGACACTGAACTAAGCTTTGTAATCGACTCTGCAGCTAACCGCAACATGGTTCCAGAGACCCCTGCAGTCGAGATGTGGAATTGCACGGCAGTTTCAAAGGGACAAACTGTTAAGTTCGCGAATGGACAGAGAATTAAAATTACTAAGTTCGCTAATGCCTATCTTTCTGTTTTGCAGGAACAGATGCAGTTTTGTATTGTTCCAGGGGTTCATCACTGTTTGTTATCTGTGCCTTATTTGTTAAGTAAGGGGTTCAAAGTTTGTTTTGAAAATGATGTTTGCACAATCTCCAGAGGGGGGAGGTTACTGGCCAAAGTGCGGAAGGGACAGAATGATCTTTTCGTTCTTAAAACGTCTCTTGGGGGTGAGGGGAAGGTTGAGAAAGCACAGGCGTTGCGTGCTACAGTTCCCAACCAGCGTACTACAGTTCCCGCTCATGCCACATGTGCATGCGCATGGCATCAGAGAACGATTCACAATCCTTTAGAGGATTTGCAGGTGTTACCTGAGGTCGCTGCAGGTTGTAAGATTAAAAATTGTGGAAGTGCCATTGATTGTGACACTTGCAAGCAGGCAAAGGTGAGAGGGTGCAGTTACCCAAAGGTGGAACAGGTTGCCACCAAACCTTTTGAGCTGGTACACATAGATCTGTTCCATCCTGTGGAGGAGCAGAGTCTAGGGGGGGCCAGGTATCTGCTGACTTTTCTGGATGATTTTTCGCAGAATTCCTGGAGTCATGGTCTCAGATCCAAGGAGGATGCAGCACAGCTGATCAGGAGCTGGATTGAGGGAGTAGAACTAAGGTTCGCCACCAGAGTGCAAGCGATCATCAGTGACAGAAATGCTAAGTACACTGGTTCTGCTTTGCAGAAGTTCTTTCACGAGAAAGGGATACGTCACACAGTTACTTCACCCAATCAGAGGGGGGTGGCAGAGCTGAGGAGTGGAGCTCTGGTTCAGGCAGCACAGGTGATGCTTACAGAGTCTGGGTTGCCTCCACAGTTTTGGCTGGAGGCGGCTAAAGCTGCATGCTTCACCTGGAATAGGACCTACAATTCGCTGGTAGGTGACACTCCGTTTTCTCTGTTGAATGGCCGCAAACCCCGGGTTCACTTTCTGCGCAGGTTTGGTTCATCTGCGATTATCCCTGTGCCTGAGGCTTTGCAAGGGCCAGATGGAGCCAAGTTCCAGAAAATGATCTTTTGTGGGTATGAGCCAGAAGCCCGTGCATGGCGATTTGCTTACCCATCAGGTGATCAGAGTAAGGTGCTGATCAGTAAACACGCTGAGTTCTGTGAGGAGGATGTAAAGTCAAAGACTCCTGTCAGGCGTGATGTTCTATCAGAATGTCTCTCTGATCCAGAAGACAGTTCTGATGAGGAGCACCATCTTTGAATGAATTGCAGATCGTCTGATTTTTACTGACATTGTGACCGCGCGGCTTAGGGATTTTTTCACAAAAAGTTGTTCAGAGGTCGAGGTCTAATTCTGTTTCTGATGATAAAAACCCACCTGTTTCCACCGAAAAACCCTTCAGGGGATCATTTGCAACAGTTTGGCACCATCTCTGAGTGAATTGCAGAACGCCAGAAATTTTGAAGAAATTGTGACCCCGCGGCTTAGGGATTTTTGCAAAAAACGTTGTTAAGAAGTCAAGGGCTAATTCTGTTTCCGATGATAAAAACCCACCTGATTCCACTGAAAAACCCTTCAGGGGATCGTTTGCAACAGTTCAGCACCATTTCTGAGTGACTTGACGAACGTCAGAAATTTTGAAGAAATTGTGACCGCGCGGCTTAGGGATTTTTTCAAAAAAAGTTGTTCAGACGTTGAGGGCTAATTCTGTTTCCGATGATCAATACCCACCTGTTTCCACCGAAGAACCCTTCAGGGGATCATTTGCAACACTTTAGCACCATCTTTGAATTAATTGCAGAACGTCAGATTTTTGCTGAAATTGTGACCGCGCAGCTTAGGGATTTTTGCAAAAAAAGTTGTTCAGACGTCGAGGGCTGATTCTGTTTCCGATGATAAATACCCACCTGTTTACAACGAAAAACCCTTCAGGGGATCTTTTGCAACAGTTTAGTGCCATCTTTGAATGAATTGCAGAACGTCAGATTTTTGCTGAAATTGTGACCGCGCGGCTTAGGGATTTTTTCAAAAAAAGTTGTTCAGACGTCGAGGTCTAATTCTGTTTCCGATGATAAAAACCCACCTGTTTCCACTGAAAAACCTTTCAGGGGATCCTTTGCAACAATTCAGCACCATTTTTGAATGAATTGCAGAACGTCAGACTTTTGCTGAAATTGTGACCGCGCGGCTTAGGGATTTTTGCAAAAAAAGTTGTTCAGACGTCGAGGGCTAATTCTGTTTCCGATGATAAAAACCCACCTGTTTCCACCAAAAAACCCTTCAGGGGATCTGTTGCAACAGTTTAGTGCCATCATTGAATGAATTGCAGAACGTCAGATTTTTGCTGAAATTGTGACCGCGCGGCTTAGAGATTTTTGCAAAAAAAAATTGTTCAGAGGTCGAGGGTTAATTCTGTTTCCAATGATAAAAATCCACCTGTTTCCACCGAAAAACCTTTCAGGGGATCGTTTGCAACAGTTTGGCACCATTTTTGAATGAATTGCAGAACGTCAGATTTTTGCTGAAATTGTGACCGCGCGGCTTAGGGATTTTTGCAAAAAAAAGTTGTTCAGAAGTCGAGGGCTAATTCTGTTTCCGATGATAAAAATCCACCTGTTACCACTGAAAAAACCTTTCAGGGGATCGTTTGCAACAGTTTGGCACCATTTCTGAGTGAATTGCAGAACGTCAGAAATTTTGAAGAAATTGTGACTGCGCGGCTTAGGGATTTTTTCAAAAAAAGTTGTTCAGACGTCGAGGGCTAATTCTGTTTCCGATGATAAATACCCACCTGTTTCCACCGAAAAACCCTTCATTGGATCGTTTGCAACAGTTTAGCACCATCTTTGAATGAATTGCAGAACGTCAGATTTTTGCTGAAATTGTGACCGCGCGGCTTAGGGTTTTTTTCAAAAAAAGTTGTTTAGACGTCGTGGGCTAATTCTGTTTCCGATGATAAAAACCCACCTGATTCCACTGAAAAACCTTTTAGGGGATCCTTTGCAACAGTTCAGCACCATTTTTGAATGAATTGCAGAACGTCAGATTTTTGCTGAAATTGTGACCGCGCGGCTTAGGGATTTTTTCAAAAAAAGTTGTTCAGACATCGAGGGCTAATTCTGTTTCCGATGATAAAAACCCACCTGTTTCCACTGAAAAACCTATCAGGAGATCGTTTGCAACAGTTTGGCACCATTTCTGAGTGAATTGCAGAACGTCAGAAATTTTGAAGAAATTGTGACCGCGCGGCTTAGGGATTTTTTTAAAAAAAGTTGTTCAGACGTCGATGGCTAATTCTGTTTCCGATGATAAAAACCAACCTGTTTCCACTGAAAAAGCCTTCAGGGGATCGTTTGCAACAGTTTGGCACCATTTCTGAGTGAATTGCAGAACGTCAGAAATTTTGAAGAAATTGTGACTGCGCGGCTTAGGGATTTTTTCAAAAAAAGTTGTTCAGACGTCGAGGGCTAATTCTGTTTCCGATGATAAATACCCACCTGTTTCCACCGAAAAACCCTTCATTGGATCGTTTGCAACAGTTTAGCACCATCTTTGAATGAATTGCAGAACGTCAGATTTTTGCTGAAATTGTGACCGCGCGGCTTAGGGTTTTTTTCAAAAAAAGTTGTTTAGACGTCGTGGGCTAATTCTGTTTCCGATGATAAAAACCCACCTGATTCCACTATAAAACCTTTTAGGGGATCCTTTGCAACAGTTCAGCACCATTTTTGAATGAATTGCAGAACGTCAGATTTTTGCTGAAATTGTGACCGCGCGGCTTAGGGATTTTTTCAAAAAAAGTTGTTCAGACATCGAGGGCTAATTCTGTTTCCGATGATAAAAACCCACCTGTTTCCACTGAAAAACCTATCAGGAGATCGTTTGCAACAGTTTGGCACCATTTCTGAGTGAATTGCAGAACGTCAGAAATTTTGAAGAAATTGTGACCGCGCGGCTTAGGGATTTTTTTAAAAAAAGTTGTTCAGACGTCGATGGCTAATTCTGTTTCCGATGATAAAAACCAACCTGTTTCCACTGAAAAAGCCTTCAGGGGATCGTTTGCAACAGTTTGGCACCATTTCTGAGTGAATTGCAGAACGCCAGAAATTTTGAAGAAATTGTGATCGCTCGGCTTAGGGATTTTTTCAAAAAAAGTTGTTTAGACGTCGAGGGCTAATTCTGTTTCCGATGATAAATATCCATCTGTTTCCACGGAAAAACCCTTCAGGGGATCGTTTGCAACAATTTGGCACCATTTCTGAGTGAATTCCAGAACGTCAGAAATTTTGTAGAAATTGTGATCGCTCGGCTTAGGTATTTTTGCAAAAAAAGTTGTTCAGACGTCGAGGGCTAATTCTGTTTCCGATGATAAAAACCCACCTGATTCCACTGAAAAACCTTTTAGGGGATCCTTTGCAACAGTTTGGCACCATTTCTGAGTGAATTGCAGAACGCCAGAAATTTTGAAGAAATTGTGACCACGCGGCTTAGGGATTTTTTCAAAAAAAGTTGTTCAGACGTCGAGGGCTAATTCTGTTTCCGATGGTAAATATCCACCTGTTTCCACCGAAAAACCCTTCAGGGGATCGTTTGCAATAGTTTAGCACCATTTTTGAGTGAATTGCAGAACGCCAGAAATTTTGAAGAAATTGTGACCGCGTGGCTTAGGGATTTTTGCAAAGAAAGTTGTTCAGACGTCGAGGGCTAATTCTGTTTACGATGATAAAAACCCACCTGATTCCACTGAAAAACCTTTCAGGGGATCCTTTGCAACAGTTCAGCACCATTTTTGAATGAATTGCAGAACGTGAGATATTTGCTGAAATTGTGACCGTGCAGCTTAGGGATTTTTGCAAAAAAAGTTGTTCAGACGTCGAGGGATAATTCTGTTTCCGATGATAAATACCCAACTGTTTCCACCGAAAAACCTTTCAGGGGATCGTTTGCAACAGTTTGGCACCATTTCTGAGTGAATTGCAGAACGTCAGAAATTTTGAAGAAATTGTGACCGCGCGGCTTAGGGATTTTTTCAAACAAAGTTGTTCAGACGTCGAGGGCTAATTCTGTTTCCGATGATAAAAACCCACCTGTTTCCACTGAAAAACCTTTCAGGGGATCTTTTGCAACACTTCAGCACCATTTTTGAATGAATTGCAGAACGTCAGATTTTTGATGAAATTGTGACCGCGCGGCTTAGGGATTTTTGCAAAAAAAGTTGTTCAGACGTTGATGGCTAATTCTGTTTCCGATGATAAAAACCCACCTGTTTCCACCGAAAAACCCTTCATTGGATCGTTTGCAACAGTTTAGCACCATCTTTGAATGAATTGCAGAACGTCAGAAATTTTGAAGAAATTGTGACCGCGCGGCTTAGGGATTTTTTCAAAAAAAGTAGTTCAGACGTCGAGGGCTAATTCTGTTTCCAATGATAAATACCCACCTGTTTCCACCGAAAAACCCTTCATTGGATCGTTTGCAACAGTTTAGCACCATCTTTGAATGAATTGCAGAACGTCAGATTTTTGCTGAAATTGTGACTGCGCGGCTTAGGGATTTTTTCAAAAAAAGTTGTTCAGACGTCGAGGGCTAATTCTGTTTACGATGATAAAAACCCACCTGTTTCCACTGAAAAACCTTTCAGGGGATCCTTTGCAACAATTCAGCACCATTTTTGAATGAATTGCAGATCGTCAGATTTTTGCTGAAATTGTGACCGCGGGGCTTTGGGATTTTTTTCAAAAAAAGTTGTTCAGACGTCGAGGGCTAATTCTGTTTCCAATGATAAAGCCCCACCTGTTTCGACTGAAAAACCCTTCAGGGGATCGTTTGCAACAGTTTGGCACCATCTCTGAGTGAATTGCAGAACGTCAGAAATTTTGAAGAGATTGTGACTGCGCGGCTTAGGGATTTTTTCAAAAAAAGTTGTTCAGACGTCGTGGGCTAATTCTGTTTCCGATGATAAAAACCCACCTGTTTCCACTGAAAAACCCTTCAGGTGATCCTTTGCAACAGTTTAGCACCATCTTTGAATGAATTGCAGAACGTCAGATTTTTGCTGAAATTGTAACCGCGTGGCTTAGGGATTTTTTCAAAAAAAGTTGTTCAGACGTCGAGGGCTAATTCTGTTTCCGATTATAAATACCCACCTGTTTCCACCGAAAAACCCTTCATTGGATCGTTTGCAACAGTTTAGCACCATCTTTGAATGAATTTCAGAACGTCAGATTTTTGCTGAAATTGTGACCGCGCGGCTTAGGGATTTTTGAAAAAAAAGTTGTTCAGAGGTCGAGGGCTAATTCTGCTTCCGATGATAAAAATCCTCCTGTTTCCACTGAAAAAACCTTTCAGGGGATCGTTTTCAGCAGTTTGGCATCATTTCTGAGTGAATTGCAGAACGTCAGAAAATTTGAAAAAATTGTGACCGCGCGGCTTAGGGATTTTTTCAAAAAAAGTTGTTCAGACGTCGAGGGCTAATTCTGTTTCCGATGATAAAAATACACCTGCTACCACTGAAAAACCTTTCAGGGGATCGTTTGCAACAATTCAGCACCATTTTTGAATGAATTGCAGAACGTCAGAAATTTTGTAGAAATTGTGACCGCGCAGCTTAGGGATTTTTGCAAAAAAAGTTGTTCAGACATCAAGGGCTAATTCTGTTTCCGATGATAAAAACCTACCTGTTTCCACCGAAAAACCCTTCAGGGGATCATTTGCAAAAGTATAGCACCATCTTTGAATGAATTGCAGAACGTCACATTTTTGCTGAAATTGTGACCGCGCGGCTTAGGGATTTTTTCAAAAAAAGTTGTTCAGACGTCGAGGGCTAATTCTGCTTCCGATGATAAAAACCCACCTGTTTCCACTGAAAAACCCTTCAGGGGATCGTTTGCAACAGTTTGGCACCATCTCTGAGTGAATTGCAGAACGTCAGAAATTTTGTAGAAATTGTGACCACGCGGCTTAGGGATTTTTTCAAAAAAAGTTGTTTAGACGTCGAGGGCTAATTCTGTTTCCGATGATAAAAACCCACCTGTTTCCACTGAAAAACCTTTCAGGGGATCCTTTGCAACACTTCAGCACCATTTTTGAATGAATTGCAGAACGTCAGAAATTTTGATGAAATTGTGACCGCGCGGCTTAGGGATTTTTGCAAAAAAAGTTGTTCAGACATCGAGGGCTAATTCTGTTTCAGATGATAAAAATCCACCTGTTTCCGCCGAAAAACCCTTCAGGGGATCGTTTACAACAGTTTAGCACCATCTTTGAATGAATTGCAGAACGTCAGAGTTTTGCTGAAATTGTGACCGCGCGGCTTAGGGATTTTTTGAAAAAAAGTTGTTCCGACGTCGAGGGCTAATTCTGTTTCCGATGATAAAAACCCACCTGTTTCGACTGAAAAACCCTTCAGGGGATCGTTTGCAACAGTTTGGAACCATCTCTGAGTGAATTGCAGAACGTCAGAAATTTTGAAGAAATTGTGACCGCGCGGCTTGGCGATTTTTTCAAAAAAAGTTGTTTAGACGTCGAGGGCTAATTCTGTTTCCGATGATAAAAATACACCTGCTACCACTGAAAAACCTT
The DNA here is from genome assembly GCF_964234715.1 of Podarcis melisellensis. Taxonomy (NCBI): domain Eukaryota; kingdom Metazoa; phylum Chordata; class Lepidosauria; order Squamata; family Lacertidae; genus Podarcis; species Podarcis melisellensis. The sequence continues at coordinate 756,725 of NW_028113158.1, read as the reverse complement.
TCAGGGGATCGTTTGCAACAATTCAGCACCATTTTTGAATGAATTGCAGAACGTCAGAAATTTTGTAGAAATTGTGACCGCGCAGCTTAGGGATTTTTGCAAAAAAAGTTGTTCAGATGTCGAGGGCTAATTCTCTTTCCGATGATAAATACCCACCTGTTTCCACCGAAAAACCCTTCAGGGGATCATTTGCAACAGTATAGCACCATCTTTGAATGAATTGCAGAACGTCACATTTTTGCTGAAATTGTGACCGCGCGGCTTAGGGATTTTTTCAAAAAAAGTTGTTCAGATGTCGAGGGCTAATTCTCTTTCCGATGATAAATACCCACCTGTTTCCACCGAAAAACCCTTCAGGGGATCCTTTGCAACAATTTAGCACCATCTTTGAATGAATTGCAGAACGTCAGATTTTTGCTGAAATTGTGACCGCGCGGCTTAGGGATTTTTTCAAAAAAAGTTGTTCAGAGGTCGCGGGCTAATTCTGTTTCAGATGATAAAAATCCACCTGTTTCCGCCGAAAAACCCTTCAGGGGATCGTTTGCAACAGTTTGGAACCATCTATGAGTGAATTGCAGAACGTCAGAAATTTTGAAGAAATTGAGACCGCGCGGCTTAGGGATTTTTTCAAAAAAAGTTGTTCAGACGTCGAGGGCTAATTCTGTTTACGATGATAAAAATACACCTGCTACCACTAAAAAACCCTTCAGGGGATCGTTTGCAACAGTTTGGCACCATTTCTGAGTGAATTGCAGAACGTCAGAAATTTTGAAGAAATTGTGACCGCGCGGCTTAGGGATTTTTGCAAAAAAAGTTGTTCAGACGTCGAGGGCTAATTCTGTTTCCGATGATAAATACCCACCTGTTTCCACCGAAAAACCCTTCAGGGGATCGTTTGCAACAGTTTAGCACCATCTTTGAATGAATTGCAGAACGTCAGAGTTTTGCTGAAATTGTGACCGCGCGGCTTAGGGATTTTTTCAAAAAAAGTTGTTCAGACGTCGAGGGCTAATTCTGTTTACGATGATAAAAATACACCTGCTACCACTAAAAAACCCTTCAGGGGATCGTTTGCAACAGTTTGGCACCATTTCTGAGTGAATTGCAGAACGTCAGAAATTTTGAAGAAATTGTGACCGCGCGGCTTAGGGATTTTTGCAAAAAAATTTGTTCAGACGTCGAGGGCTAATTCTGTTTCCGATGATAAATACCCACCTGTTTCCACCGAAAAACCCTTCAGGGGATCGTTTGCAACAGTTTAGCACCATCTTTGAATGAATTGCAGAAGGTAAGATTTTTGCTGAAATTGTGACCGCGCGGCTTAGGGATTTTTTCAAAAAAAGTTGTTCAGACGTCGAGGGCTAATTCTGTTTCCGATGATAAAAACCCACCTGTTTCCACTGAAAAACCTTTCAGGGGATCGTTTGCAACAATTCAGCACCATTTTTGAATGAATTGCAGAACGTCAGAAATTTTGTAGAAATTGTGACCGCGCGGCTTAGGGATTATTTCAAAAAAAGTTGTTCAGACGTCGAGGGCTAATTCTGTTTCCGATGATAAATACCAACCTGTTTCCACCGGAAAACCCTTCAGGGGATCGTTTGCAACAGTTTAGCACCATTTTTGAGTGAATTGCAGAACGCCAGAAATTTTGAAGAAATTGTGACCGCGCGGCTTACGGATTTTTGCAAAAAAAGTTATTAAGACGTCGAGGGCTAATTCTGTTTCCGATGATAAAAACCCACCTGATTCCACCGAAAAACCCTTCAGGGGATCCTTTGCAACAGTTTAGCACCATCTTTGAATGAATTGCAGAACGTCAGAAATTTTGATGAAATTGTGACCGCGCGGCTTAGGGATTTTTGCAAAAAAAGTTGTTCAGACGTCGAGGGCTAATTCTGTTTCAGATGATAAAAATCCACCTGTTTCCGCCGAAAAACCCTTCAGGGGATCGTTTGCAACAGTTTAGCACCATCTTTGAATGAATTGCAGAACGTCAGAGTTTTGCTGAAATTGTGACCGCGCGGCTTAGGGATTTTCTGAAAAAAAGTTGTTCCGACGTCAAGGGCTAATTCTGTTTCCGATGATAAAAACCCACCTGTTTCCACTGAAAAACCCTTCAGGGGATCGTTTGCAACAGTTTGGAACCATCTCTGAGTGAATTGCAGAACGTCAGAAATTTTGAAGAAATTGTGACCACGCGGCTTAGGGATTTTTTCAAAAAAAGTTGTTCAGACGTCGAGGGCTAATTCTGTTTACGATGATAAAAATACACCTGCTACCACTAAAAAACCCTTCAGGGGATCGTTTGCAACAGTTTGGCACCATTTCTGAGTGAATTGCAGAACGTCAGAAATTTTGAAGAAATTGTGACCGCGCGGCTTAGGGATATCTGCAAAAAAAGTTGTTCAGACGTCGAGGGCTAATTCTGTTTCCGATGATAAATACCCACCTGTTTCCACCGAAAAACCCTTCAGGGGATCGTTTGCAACAGTTTAGCACCATCTTTGAATGAATTGCAGAACGTCAGATTTTTGCTGAAATTGTGACCGCGCGGCTTAGGGATTTTTTCAAAAAAAGTTGTTCAGATGTCGAGGGCTAATTCTCTTTCCGATGATCAATACCCACCTGTTTCCACCGAAAAACCCTTCAGGGGATCGTTTGCAACAGTTTAGCACCATCTTTGAATGAATTGCAGAACGTCAGAGTTTTGCTGAAATTGTGACCGCGCGGCTTAGGGATTTTTTGAAAAAAAGTTGTTCCGACGTCGAGGGCTAATTCTGTTTCCGATGATAAAAACCCACCTGTTTCCACTGAAAAACCCTTCAGGGGATCGTTTGCAACAGTTTGGAACCATCTCTGAGTGAATTGCAGAACGTCAGAAATTTTGAAGAAATTGTGACCACGCGGCTTAGGGATTTTTTCAAAAAAAGTTGTTCAGACGTCGAGGGCTAATTCTGTTTACGATGATAAAAATACACCTGCTACCACTAAAAAACCCTTCAGGGGATCGTTTGCAACAGTTTGGCACCATTTCTGAGTGAATTGCAGAACGTCAGAAATTTTAAAGAAATTGTGACCGCGCGGCTTAGGGATTTCTGCAAAAAAAGTTGTTCAGACGTCGAGGGCTAATTCTGTTTCCGATGATAAATACCAACCTGTTTCCACCGAAAAACCCTTCAGGGGATCGTTTGCAACAGTTTAGCACCATCTTTGAATGAATTGCAGAACGTCAGATTTTTGCTGAAATTGTGACCGCGCGGCTTAGGGATTTTTTCAAAAAAAGTTGTTCAGATGTCGAGGGCTAATTCTCTTTCCGATGATAAATACCCACCTGTTTCCTCCGAAAAACCCTTCAGGGGATTGTTTGCAACAGTTTAGCACCATCTTTGAATGAATTGCAGAACGTCAGATTTTTGCTGAAATTGTGACCGCGCGGCTTAGGGATTTTTTCAAAAAAAGTTGTTCAGACGTCGAGGGCTAATTCTGTTTCCGATGATAAAAATCCACCTGATTCCACTGAAAAACCTTTCAGGGGATCCTTTGCAACAGTTCAGCACCATTTTTGAATGAATTGCAGAACGTCAAATTTTTGCTGAAATTGTGACCGCGTGCCTTAGGGATGTTTTCAAAAGAAGTTGTTCAGAGGTCGCGGGCTAATTCTGTTTCCAATGATAAAAATCCACCTGTTTCCACCGAAAAAACCTTTCAGGGGATCGTTTGCAACAGTATGGCTCCATTTCTGAGTGAATTGCAGAACGTCAGAAATTTTGAAGAAATTGTGACCGCGCGGCTTAGGGATTTTTTCAAAAAAAGTTGTTTAGACGTCGAGGGCTAATTCTGTTTCCGATGATAAATATCCATCTGTTTCCACGGAAAAACCCTTCAGGGGATCGTTTGCAACAATTTGGCACCATTTCTGAGTGAATTCCAGAACGTCAGAAATTTTGTAGAAATTGTGACCGCGCGGCTTAGGTATTTTTGCAAAAAAAGTTGTTCAGACGTCGAGGGCTAATTCTGTTTCCGATGATAAAAACCCACCTGATTCCACTGAAAAACCTTTTAGGGGATCCTTTGCAACAGTTTGGCACCATTTCTGAGTGAATTGCAGAACGCCAGAAATTTTGAAGAAATTGTGACCACGCGGCTTAGGGATTTTTTCAAAAAAAGTTGTTCAGACGTCGAGGGCTAATTCTGTTTCCGATGATAAATATCCACCTGTTTCCACCGAAAAACCCTTCAGGGGATCGTTTGCAATAGTTTAGCACCATTTTTGAGTGAATTGCAGAACGCCAGAAATTTTGAAGAAATTGTGACCGTGCGCCTTAGGGATTTTTGCAAAGAAAGTTGTTAAGACGTCGAGGGCTAATTCTGTTTACGATGATAAAAACCCACCTGATTCCACTGAAAAACCTTTCAGGGGATCCTTTGCAACAGTTCAGCACCATTTTTGAATGAATTGCAGAACGTGAGATATTTGCTGAAATTGTGACCGTGCAGCTTAGGGATTTTTGCAAAAAAAGTTGTTCAGACGTCGAGGGATAATTCTGTTTCCGATGATAAATACCCAACTGTTTCCACCGAAAAACCTTTCAGGGGATCGTTTGCAACAGTTTGGCACCATTTCTGAGTGAATTGCAGAACGTCAGAAATTTTGAAGAAATTGTGACCGCGCGGCTTAGGGATTTTTTCAAACAAAGTTGTTCAGACGTCGAGGGCTAATTCTGTTTCCGATGATAAAAACCCACCTGTTTCCACTGAAAAACCTTTCAGGGGATCTTTTGCAACACTTCAGCACCATTTTTGAATGAATTGCAGAACGTCAGATTTTTGATGAAATTGTGACCGCGCGGCGTAGGGATTTTTGCAAAAAAAGTTGTTCAGACGTCGATGGCTAATTCTGTTTCCGATGATAAAAACCCACCTGTTTCCACCGAAAAACCCTTCAATGGATCGTTTGCAACAGTTTAGCACCATCTTTGAATGAATTGCAGAACGTCAGAAATTTTGAAGAAATTGTGACCGCGCGGCTTAGGGATTTTTTCAAAAAAAGTTGTTCAGACGTCGAGGGCTAATTCTGTTTCCAATGATAAATACCCACCTGTTTCCACCGAAAAACCCTTCATTGGATCGTTTGCAACAGTTTAGCACCATCTTTGAATGAATTGCAGAACGTCAGATTTTTGCTGAAATTGTGACTGCGCGGCTTAGGGATTTTTTCAAAAAAAGTTGTTCAGACGTCGAGGGCTAATTCTGTTTACGATGATAAGAACCCACCTGTTTCCACTGAAAAACCTTTCAGGGGATCCTTTGCAACACTTCAGCACCATTTTTGAATGAATTGCAGAACGTCAGATTTTTGCTGAAATTGTGACCGCGTGCCTTAGGGATGTTTTCAAAAAAAGTTGTTCAGAGGTCGCGGGCTAATTCTGTTTCCAATGATAAAAATCCACCTGTTTCCACCGAAAAAACCTTTCAGGGGATCGTTTGCAACAGTTTGGCACCATCTCTGAGTGAATTGCAGAACGTCAGAAATTTTGAAGAGATTGTGACTGCGCGGCTTAGGGATTTTTTCAAAAAAAGTTGTTCAGACGTCGTGGGCTAATTCTGTTTCCGATGATAAAAACCCACCTGTTTCCACCGAAAAACCCTTCAGGGGATCCTTTGCAACAGTTTAGCACCATCTTTGAATGAATTTCAGAACGTCAGATTTTTGCTGAAATTGTGACCGCGCGGCTTAGGGATTTTTGAAAAAAAAGTTATTCAGAGGTCGAGGGCTAATTCTGCTTCCGATGATAAAAATCCACCTGTTTCCACTGAAAAAACATTTCAGGGGATCGTTTGCAGCAGTTTGGCATCATTTCTGAGTGAATTGCAGAACTTCAGAAATTTTGAACAAATTGTGACCGCGCGGCTTAGGGATTTTTGCAAAAAAAGTTGTTCAGACGTCGATGGCTAATTCTGTTTCCGATGATAAATACCCACCTGTTTCCACAGAAAAACCCTTCATTGGATCGTTTGCAACAGTTTAGCACCATCTTTGAATGAATTGCAGAACGTCAGATTTTTGCTGAAATTGTGACCGCGCGGCTTAGGGATTTTTTTCAAAAAAAGTTGTTCAGACGTCGAGGGCTAATTCTGTTTCCAATGATAAAAACCCACCTGTTTCCACCGAAAAACCCTTCAGGGGATCGTTTGCAACAGTTTGGCACCATCTCTGAGTGAATTGCAGAAAGTCAGAAATTTTGAAGAGATTGTGACTGCGCGGCTTAGGGATTTTTTCAAAAAAAGTTGTTCAGACGTCGTGGGCTAATTCTGTTTCCGATGATAAAAACCCACCTGTTTCCACCGAAAAACCCTTCAGGGGATCCTTTGCAACAGTTTAGCACCATCTTTGAATGAATTTCAGAACGTCAGATTTTTGCTGAAATTGTGACCGCGCGGCTTAGGGATTTTTTCAAAAAAAGTTGTTCAGACGTCGTGGGCTAATTCTGTTTCCGATGATAAAAACCCACCTGTTTCCACCGAAAAACCCTTCAGGGGATCCTTTGCAACAGTTTAGCACCATCTTTGAATGAATTTCAGAACGTCAGATTTTTGCTGAAATTGTGACCGCGCGGCTTAGGGATTTTCTGAAAAAAAGTTGTTCCGACGTCAAGGGCTAATTCTATTTCCGATGATAAAAACCCACCTGTTTCCACTGAAAAACCCTTCAGGGGATCGTTTGCAACAGTTTGGAACCATCTCTGAGTGAATTGCAGAACGTCAGAAATTTTGAAGAAATTGTGACCACGCGGCTTAGGGATTTTTTCAAAAAAAGTTGTTCAGACGTCGAGGGCTAATTCTGTTTACGATGATAAAAATACACCTGCTACCACTAAAAAACCCTTCAGGGGATCGTTTGCAACAGTTTGGCACCATTTCTGAGTGAATTGCAGAACGTCAGAAATTTTGAAGAAATTGTGACCGCGCGGCTTAGGGATTTCTGCAAAAAAAGTTGTTCAGACGTCGAGGGCTAATTCTGTTTCCGATGATAAATACCCACCTGTTTCCACCGAAAAACCCTTCAGCGGATCGTTTGCAACAGTTTAGCACCATCTTTGAATGAATTGCAGAACAACAGATTTTTGCTGAAATTGTGACCGCGCGGCTTAGGGATTTTTTCAAAAAAAGTTGTTCAGATGTCGAGGGCTAATTCTCTTTCCGATGATCAATACCCACCTGTTTCCACCGAAAAACCCTTCAGGGGATCGTTTGCAACAGTTTAGCACCATCTTTGAATGAATTGCAGAACGTCAGAGTTTTGCTGAAATTGTGACCGCGCGGCTTAGGGATTTTTTGAAAAAAAGTTGTTCCGACGTCGAGGGCTAATTCTGTTTCCGATGATAAAAACCCACCTGTTTCCACTGAAAAACCCTTCAGGGGATCGTTTGCAACAGTTTGGAACCATCTCTGAGTGAATTGCAGAACGTCAGAAATTTTGAAGAAATTGTGACCACGCGGCTTAGGGATTTTTTCAAAAAAAGTTGTTCAGACGTCGAGGGCTAATTCTGTTTACGATGATAAAAATACACCTGCTACCACTAAAAAACCCTTCAGGGGATCGTTTGCAACAGTTTGGCACCATTTCTGAGTGAATTGCAGAACGTCAGAAATTTTAAAGAAATTGTGACCGCGCGGCTTAGGGATTTCTGCAAAAAAAGTTGTTCAGACGTCGAGGGCTAATTCTGTTTCCGATGATAAATACCAACCTGTTTCCACCGAAAAACCCTTCAGGGGATCGTTTGCAACAGTTTAGCACCATCTTTGAATGAATTGCAGAACGTCAGATTTTTGCTGAAATTGTGACCGCGCGGCTTAGGGATTTTTTCAAAAAAAGTTGTTCAGATGTCGAGGGCTAATTCTCTTTCCGATGATAAATACCCACCTGTTTCCACCGAAAAACCCTTCAGGGGATTGTTTTCAACAGTTTAGCACCATCTTTGAATGAATTGCAGAACGTCAGATTTTTGCTGAAATTGTGACCGCGCGGCTTAGGGATTTTTTCAAAAAAAGTTGTTAAGACGTCGAGGGCTAATTCTGTTTCCGATGATAAAAATCCACCTGATTCCACTGAAAAACCTTTCAGGGGATCCTTTGCAACAGTTCAGCACCATTTTTGAATGAATTGCAGAACGTCAGATTTTTGCTGAAATTGTGACCGCGTGCCTTAGGGATGTTTTCAAAAAAAGTTGTTCAGAGGTCGCGGGCTAATTCTGTTTCCAATGATAAAAATCCACCTGTTTCCACCGAAAAAACCTTTCAGGGGATCGTTTGCAACAGTATGGCTCCATTTCTGAGTGAATTGCAGAACGTCAGAAATTTTGAAGAAATTGTGACCGCGCGGCTTAGGGATTTTTTCAAAAAAAGTTGTTTAGACGTCGAGGGCTAATTCTGTTTCCGATGATAAATATCCATCTGTTTCCACGGAAAAACCCTTCAGGGGATCGTTTGCAACAATTTGGCACCATTTCTGAGTGAATTCCAGAACGTCAGAAATTTTGTAGAAATTGTGACCGCGCGGCTTAGGTATTTTTGCAAAAAAAGTTGTTCAGACGTCGAGGGCTAATTCTGTTTCCGATGATAAAAACCCACCTGATTCCACTGAAAAACCTTTTAGGGGATCCTTTGCAACAGTTTGGCACCATTTCTGAGTGAATTGCAGAACGCCAGAAATTTTGAAGAAATTGTGACCACGCGGCTTAGGGATTTTTTCAAAAAAAGTTGTTCAGACGTCGAGGGCTAATTCTGTTTCCGATGATAAATATCCACCTGTTTCCACCGAAAAACCCTTCAGGGGATCGTTTGCAATAGTTTAGCACCATTTTTGAGTGAATTGCAGAACGCCAGAAATTTTGAAGAAATTGTGACCGTGCGCCTTAGGGATTTTTGCAAAGAAAGTTGTTAAGACGTCGAGGGCTAATTCTGTTTACGATGATAAAAACCCACCTGATTCCACTGAAAAACCTTTCAGGGGATCCTTTGCAACAGTTCAGCACCATTTTTGAATGAATTGCAGAACGTGAGATATTTGCTGAAATTGTGACCGTGCAGCTTAGGGATTTTTGCAAAAAAAGTTGTTCAGACGTCGAGGGATAATTCTGTTTCCGATGATAAATACCCAACTGTTTCCACCGAAAAACCTTTCAGGGGATCGTTTGCAACAGTTTGGCACCATTTCTGAGTGAATTGCAGAACGTCAGAAATTTTGAAGAAATTGTGACCGCGCGGCTTAGGGATTTTTTCAAACAAAGTTGTTCAGACGTCGAGGGCTAATTCTGTTTCCGATGATAAAAACCCACCTGTTTCCACTGAAAAACCTTTCAGGGGATCTTTTGCAACACTTCAGCACCATTTTTGAATGAATTGCAGAACGTCAGATTTTTGATGAAATTGTGACCGCGCGGCGTAGGGATTTTTGCAAAAAAAGTTGTTCAGACGTCGATGGCTAATTCTGTTTCCGATGATAAAAACCCACCTGTTTCCACCGAAAAACCCTTCAATGGATCGTTTGCAACAGTTTAGCACCATCTTTGAATGAATTGCAGAACGTCAGAAATTTTGAAGAAATTGTGACCGCGCGGCTTAGGGATTTTTTCAAAAAAAGTTGTTCAGACGTCGAGGGCTAATTCTGTTTCCAATGATAAATACCCACCTGTTTCCACCGAAAAACCCTTCATTGGATCGTTTGCAACAGTTTAGCACCATCTTTGAATGAATTGCAGAACGTCAGATTTTTGCTGAAATTGTGACTGCGCGGCTTAGGGATTTTTTCAAAAAAAGTTGTTCAGACGTCGAGGGCTAATTCTGTTTACGATGATAAAAACCCACCTGTTTCCACTGAAAAACCTTTCAGGGGATCCTTTGCAACAATTCAGCACCATTTTTGAATGAATTGCAGAACGTCAGATTTTTGCTGAAATTGTGACCGCGCGGCTTAGGGATTTTTTTCAAAAAAAGTTGTTCAGACGTCGAGGGCTAATTCTGTTTCCAATGATAAAAACCCACCTGTTTCCACCGAAAAACCCTTCAGGGGATCGTTTGCAACAGTTTGGCACCATCTCTGAGTGAATTGCAGAACGTCAGAAATTTTGAAGAGATTGTGACTGCGCGGCTTAGGGATTTTTTCAAAAAAAGTTGTTCAGACGTCGTGGGCTAATTCTGTTTCCGATGATAAAAACCCACCTGTTTCCACCGAAAAACCCTTCAGGGGATCCTTTGCAACAGTTTAGCACCATCTTTGAATGAATTTCAGAACGTCAGATTTTTGCTGAAATTGTGACCGCGCGGCTTAGGGATTTTTGAAAAAAAAGTTGTTCAGAGGTCGAGGGCTAATTCTGCTTCCGATGATAAAAATCCACCTGTTTCCACTGAAAAAACATTTCAGGGGATCGTTTGCAGCAGTTTGGCATCATTTCTGAGTGAATTGCAGAACTTCAGAAATTTTGAAGAAATTGTGACTGCGCGGCTTAGGGATTTTTTCAAAAAAAGTTGTTCAGACGTCGAGGGCTAATTCTGTTTCCGATGATAAATACCCACCTGTTTCCACTGAAAAACCTTTCACGGGATCTTTTGCAACACTTCAGCACCATTTTTGAATGAATTGCAGAACGTCAGATTTTTGAACAAATTGTGACCGCGCGGCTTAGGGATTTTTGCAAAAAAAGTTGTTCAGACGTCGATGGCTAATTCTGTTTCCGATGTTAAATACCCACCTGTTTCCACAGAAAAACCCTTCATTGGATCGTTTGCAACAGTTTAGCACCATCTTTGAATGAATTGCAGAACGTCAGATTTTTGCTGAAATTGTGACCGCGCGGCTTAGGGATTTTTTTCAAAAAAAGTTGTTCAGACGTCGAGGGCTAATTCTGTTTCCAATGATAAAAACCCACCTGTTTCCACCGAAAAACCCTTCAGGGGATCGTTTGCAACAGTTTGGCACCATCTCTGAGTGAATTGCAGAAAGTCAGAAATTTTGAAGAGATTATGACTGCGCGGCTTAGGGATTTTTTCAAAAAAAGTTGTTCAGACGTCGTGGGCTAATTCTGTTTCCGATGATAAAAACCCACCTGTTTCCACCGAAAAACCCTTCAGGGGATCCTTTGCAACAGTTTAGCACCATCTTTGAATGAATTTCAGAACGTCAGATTTTTGCTGAAATTGTGACCGCGCGGCTTAGGGATTTTTTCAAAAAAAGTTGTTCAGACGTCGTGGGCTAATTCTGTTTCCGATGATAAAAACCCACCTGTTTCCACCGAAAAACCCTTCAGGGGATCCTTTGCAACAGTTTAGCACCATCTTTGAATGAATTTCAGAACGTCAGATTTTTGCTGAAATTGTGACCGCGCGGCTTAGGGATTTTTGAAAAAAAAGTTGTTCAGAGGTCGAGGGCTAATTCAGCTTCCGATGATAAAAATCCACCTGTTTCCACTGAAAAAACCTTTCAGGGGATCGTTTGCAGCAGTTTGGCATCATTTCTGAGTGAATTGCAGAACGTCAGAAATTTTGAAGAAATTGTGACCGTGCGGCTTAGCGATTTTTTCAAAAAAAGTTGTTCCGACGTCGTGGGCTAATTCTGTTTCCGATGATAAAAACCCACCTGATTCCAATGAAAAACCTTTCAGGGGATCCTTTGCAACAATTCAGCACCATCTTTGAATGAATTGCAGAACGGCAGATTTTTGCTGAAATTGTGACCGCGCGGCTTAGGGATTTTTTCAAAAAAAGTTGTTCAGAGGTCGAGGGCTAATTCTGTTTCCGATGAAAAAAACCCACCTGATTCCACTGAAAAACCCTTCAGGGGATCTTTTGCAACAATTCAGCACCATTTTTGAATGAATAGCAGAACGTCAGATTTTTGCTGAAATTGTGACCGCGCGGCTTAGCGATTTTTTCAAAAAAAGTTGTTCAGAGGTCAAGGGCTAATTCTGTTTCCGATTATAAAAATCCACCTGTTTCCACCGAAAAACCTTTCAGGTGATCGTTTGCAACAGTTTGGCACCATTTCTGAGTGAATTGCAGAACGTAAGAAATTTTGAAGAAATTGTGACCGCGCGGCTTAGGGATTTTTTCAAAAAAAGTTGTTCAGACGTCGAGGGCTAATTCTGTTTCCAATGATAAAAACCCACCTGTTTCCACCGAAAAACCCTTCAGGGGATCGTTTGCAACAGTTTGGCACCATCTCTGAGTGAATTGCAGAACGCCAGAAATTTTGAAGAAATTGTGACCGTGCGGCTTAGCGATTATTTCAAAAAAAGTTGTTCAGACGTCGAGGGCTAATTCTGTTTCCGATGATAAAAACCCACCTGATTCCACTGAAAAACCTTTCAGGGGATCCTTTGCAACAATTCAGCACCATTTTTGAATGAATTGCAGAACGTCAGATTTTTGCTGAAATTGTGACCGCGCGGCTTAGGGATTTTTGCAAAAAAAGTTGTTCAGAGGTCGAGGGTTAATTCTGTTTCCAATGATAAAAATCCACCTGTTTCCACCGAAAAACCTTTCAGGGGATCGTTTGAAACAGTTGAGCACCATTTTTGAGTGAATTGCAGAATGTCAGAAATTTTGAAGAAATTGTGACCGCGCGGCTTAGGGATTTTTTCAAAAAAAGTTGTTCCGACGTCGTGGGCTAATTCTGTTTCCGATGATAAAAACCCACCTGATTCCAATGAAAAACCTTTCAGGGGATCCTTTGCAACAATTCAGCACCATCTTTGAATGAATTGCAGAACGTCAGATTTTTGCTGAAATTGTGACCGCGCGGCTTAGGGATTTTTTCAAAAAAAGTTGTTCCGACGTCGTGGGCTAATTCTGTTTCCGATGATAAAAACCCACCTGATTCCAATGAAAAACCTTTCAGGGGATCCTTTGCAACAATTCAGCACCATCTTTGAATGAATTGCAGAACGTCAGATTTTTGCTGAAATTGTGACCGCGCGGCTTAGGGATTTTTTCAAAAAAAGTTGTTCAGAGGTCGAGGGCTAATTCTGTTTCCGATGATAAAAACCCACCTGATTCCACTGAAAAACCCTTCAGGGGATCTTTTGCAACAATTCAGCACCATTTTTGAATGAATTGCAGAACGTCAGATTTTTGCTGAAATTGTGACCGCGCGGCTTAGGGATTTTTTCAAAAAAAGTTGTTAAGACCTCGAGGGCTAATTCTGTTTCCGATGATAAAAACCCACCTGTTTCCACCGAAAAACCCTTCAGGGGATCGTTTGCAACAGTTTGGCACCATCTCTGAGTGAATTGCAGAACGTCAGAAATTTTGAAGAAATTGTGACCGTGCGGCTTAGCGATTTTTTCAAAAAAAGTTGTTCAGAGGTCGAGGGCTAATTCTGTTTCCGATTATAAAAATCCACCTGTTTCCACCGAAAAACCTTTCAGGTGATCGTTTGCAACAGTTTGGCACCATTTCTGAGTGAATTGCAGAACGTAAGAAATTTTGAAGAAATTGTGACCGCGCGGCTTAGGGATTTTTTCAAAAAAAGTTGTTCAGACGTAGAGGGCTAATTCTGTTTCCGATGATAAATACCCACCTGTTTCCACCGAAGAAACCTTCAGGGGATCTTTTGCAACAGTTTAGTGCCATCATTGAATGAATTGCAGAACGTCAGATTTTTGCTGAAATTGTGACCGCGCGGCTTAGGGATTTTTTCAAAAAAAGTTGTTCAGACGTCGAGGGCTAATTCTGTTTCCGATGATAAAAACCCACCTGTTTCCACTGAAAAACCTTTCAGGGGATCGTTTGCAACAGTTTGGCACAATTTCTGAGTGAATTGCAGAACGTCAGAAATTTTGAAGAAATTGTGACCGCGCGGCTTAGGGTTTTTTTCAAAAAAAGTTGTTCAGACGTTGTGGGCTAATTCTGTTTCCGATGATAAAAACCCACCTGTTTCCACCGAAAAACCCTTCAGGGGATCCTTTGCAACAGTTTAGCACCATCTTTGAATGAATTTCAGAACGTCAGATTTTTGCTGAAATTGTGACAGCGCGGCTTAGGGATTTTTTCAAAAAAAGTTGTTCAGACGTCGTGGGCTAATTCTGTTTCCGATGATAAAAACCCACCTGTTTCCACCGAAAAACCCTTCAGGGGATCCTTTGCAACAGTTTAGCACCATCTTTGAATGAATTTCAGAACGTCAGATTTTTGCTGAAATTGTGACCGCGCGGCTTAGGGATTTTTGAAAAAAAAGTTGTTCAGAGGTCGAGGGCTAATTCAGCTTCCGATGATAAAAATCCACCTGTTTCCACTGAAAAAACCTTTCAGGGGATCGTTTGCAGCAGTTTGGCATCATTTCTGAGTGAATTGCAGAACTTCAGAAATTTTGAAGAAATTGTGACTGCGCGGCTTAGGGATTTTTTCAAAAAAAGTTGTTCAGACGTCGAGGGCTAATTCTGTTTCCAATGATAAAAACCCACCTGTTTCCACCGAAAAACCCTTCAGGGGATCGTTTGCAACAGTTTGGCACCATCTCTGAGTGAATTGCAGAACGTCAGAAATTTTGAAGAAATTGTGACCGTGCGGCTTAATGATTTTTTCAATAAAAGTTGTTCAGACGTCGAGGGCTAATTGTGTTTCCAATGATAAATATCCACCTGTTTCCACCGAAAAACCCTTCAGGGGATCCTTTGCAACAGTTTAGCACCATCTTGGAATGAATTGCAGAACGTCAGATTTTTGCTGAAATTGTGACCGCGCGGTTTAGGGATTTTTTTTAAAAAAGTTGTTCAGACGTCAAGGGCTAATTCTGTTTCTGATGATAAGTACCCACCTGTTTCCACTGAAAAACCATTCATGGGATCGTTTGCAACAGTTTGGCACCATCTTTGAATGAATTGCAGAACGTCAGAAATTTTGAAGAAATTGTGACCGCGCGGCTTAGGGATTTTTTCAAAAAAAGTTGTTCAGACGTTGTGGGCTAATTCTGTTTCCGATGATAAAAACCCACCTGTTTCCACCGAAAAACCCTTCAGGGGATCCTTTGCAACAGTTTAGAACCATCTTTGAATGAATTGCAGAACGTCACATTTTTGCTGAAATTGTGACCGCGCGGCTTAGGGATTTTTTGAAAAAAAATTGTTCAGACGTCGAGGGCTATTTCTGTTTCCGATGATAAATACCCACCTGTTTCCACGGAAAAACCCTTCAGGGGATCGTTTGCAACAGTTTTGCACCATCTTTGAATGAATTGCAGAATGTCAGAAATTTTGAAAAAATTGTGACCGCGCGGCTTAGGGATTTTTTCAAAAGAAGTTGTTTAGACGTCCTGGGCTAATTCTGTTTCCGATGATAAAAACCCACCTGATTCCACTGAAAAACCTTTTAGGGGATCCTTTGCAACAGTTCAGCACCATTTTTGAATGAATTGCAGAACGTCAGATTTTTGCTGAAATTGTGACCGCGCGGCTTAGGGATTTTTAGAAAAAAAAGTTGTTCAGAGGTCGAGGGCTAATTCTGTTTCCGATGATAAAAATCCACCTGTTTCCACTGAAAAAACCTTTCAGGGGATCGTTTGCAGCAATTTGGCATCATTTCTGAGTGAAATGCAGAACTTCAGAAATTTTGAAGAAATTGTGACTGCGCGGCTTAGGGATTTTTTCAAAAAAAGTTGTTCAGACGTCGAGGGCTAATTCTGTTTCCAATGATAAAAACCCACCTGTTTCCACCGAAAAACCCTTCAGGGGATCGTTTGCAACAGTTTGGCACCATCTCTGAGTGAATTGCAGAACGCCAGAAATTTTGAAGAAATTGTGACCGTGCGGCTTAGCGATTATTTCAAAAAAAGTTGTTCAGACGTCGAGGGCTAATTCTGTTTCCGATGATAAAAACCCACCTGTTTCCACTGAAAAACCTTTCAGGGGATCCTTTGCAACAATTCAGCACCATTTTTGAATGAATTGCAGAACGTCAGATTTTTGCTGAAATTGTGACCGCGCGGCTTAAGGATTTTTGCAAAAAAAGTTGTTCAGAGGTCGAGGGTTAATTCTGTTTCCAATGATAAAAATCCACCTGTTTCCACCGAAAAACCTTTCAGGGGATCGTTTGAAACAGTTGAGCACCATTTTTGAGTGAATTGCAGAATGTCAGAAATTTTGAAGAAATTGTGACCGCGCGGCTTAGGGATTTTTTCAAAAAAAGTTGTTCCGACGTCGTGGGCTAATTCTGTTTCCGATGATAAAAACCCACCTGATTCCAATGAAAAACCTTTCAGGGGATCCTTTGCAACAATTCAGCACCATCTTTGAATGAATTGCAGAACGGCAGATTTTTGCTGAAATTGTGACCGCGCGGCTTAGGGATTTTTTCAAAAAAAGTTGTTCCGACGTCGTGGGCTAATTCTGTTTCCGATGATAAAAACCCACCTGATTCCAATGAAAAACCTTTCAGGGGATCCTTTGCAACAATTCAGCACCATCTTTGAATGAATTGCAGAACGTCAGATTTTTGCTGAAATTGTGACCGCGCGGCTTAGGGATTTTTTCAAAAAAAGTTGTTCAGAGGTCGAGGGCTAATTCTGTTTCCGATGATAAAAACCCACCTGATTCCACTGAAAAACCCTTCAGGGGATCTTTTGCAACAATTCAGCACCATTTTTGAATGAATTGCAGAACGTCAGATTTTTGCTGAAATTGTGACCGCGCGGCTTAGGGATTTTTTCAAAAAAAGTTGTTAAGACCTCGAGGGCTAATTCTGTTTCCGATGATAAAAACCCACCTGTTTCCACCGAAAAACCCTTCAGGGGATCGTTTGCACCAGTTTGGCACCATCTCTGAGTGAATTGCAGAACGTCAGAAATTTTGAAGAAATTGTGACCGTGCGGCTTAGCGATTTTTTCAAAAAAAGTTGTTCAGAGGTCGAGGGCTAATTCTGTTTCCGATGATAAATACCCACCTGTTTCCACCGAAGAAACCTTCAGGGGATCTTTTGCAACAGTTTAGTGCCATCATTGAATGAATTGCAGAACGTCAGATTTTTGCTGAAATTGTGACCGCGCGGCTTAGGGATTTTTTCAAAAAAAGTTGTTCCGACGTCGTGGGCTAATTCTGTTTCCGATGATAAAAACCCACCTGATTCCAATGAAAAACCTTTCAGGGGATCGTTTGCAACAGTTTGGCACCATTTCTGAGTGAATTGCAGAACGTAAGAAATTTTGAAGAAATTGTGACCGCGCGGCTTAGGGATTTTTTCAAAAAAAGTTGTTCAGACGTAGAGGGCTAATTCTGTTTCCGATGATAAATACCCACCTGTTTCCACTGAAAAACCTTTCAGGGGATCCTTTGCAACAATTCAGCACCATTTTTGAATGAATTGCAGAACGTCAGATTTTTGCTGAAATTGTGACCGCGCGGCTTAAGGATTTTTGCAAAAAAAGTTGTTCAGAGGTCGAGGGTTAATTCTGTTTCCAATGATAAAAATCCACCTGTTTCCACCGAAAAACCTTTCAGGGGATCGTTTGAAACAGTTGAGCACCATTTTTGAGTGAATTGCAGAATGTCAGAAATTTTGAAGAAATTGTGACCGCGCGGCTTAGGGATTTTTTCAAAAAAAGTTGTTCCGACGTCGTGGGCTAATTCTGTTTCCGATGATAAAAACCCACCTGATTCCAATGAAAAACCTTTCAGGGGATCCTTTGCAACAATTCAGCACCATCTTTGAATGAATTGCAGAACGGCAGATTTTTGCTGAAATTGTGACCGCGCGGCTTAGGGATTTTTTCAAAAAAAGTTGTTCCGACGTCGTGGGCTAATTCTGTTTCCGATGATAAAAACCCACCTGATTCCAATGAAAAACCTTTCAGGGGATCCTTTGCAACAATTCAGCACCATCTTTGAATGAATTGCAGAACGTCAGATTTTTGCTGAAATTGTGACCGCGCGGCTTAGGGATTTTTTCAAAAAAAGTTGTTCAGAGGTCGAGGGCTAATTCTGTTTCCGATGATAAAAACCCACCTGATTCCACTGAAAAACCCTTCAGGGGATCTTTTGCAACAATTCAGCACCATTTTTGAATGAATTGCAGAACGTCAGATTTTTGCTGAAATTGTGACCGCGCGGCTTAGGGATTTTTTCAAAAAAAGTTGTTAAGACCTCGAGGGCTAATTCTGTTTCCGATGATAAAAACCCACCTGTTTCCACCGAAAAACCCTTCAGGGGATCGTTTGCAACAGTTTGGCACCATCTCTGAGTGAATTGCAGAACGTCAGAAATTTTGAAGAAATTGTGACCGTGCGGCTTAGCGATTTTTTCAAAAAAAGTTGTTCAGAGGTCGAGGGCTAATTCTGTTTCCGATGATAAATACCCACCTGTTTCCACCGAAGAAACCTTCAGGGGATCTTTTGCAACAGTTTAGTGCCATCATTGAATGAATTGCAGAACGTCAGATTTTTGCTGAAATTGTGACCGCGCGGCTTAGGGATTTTTTCAAAAAAAGTTGTTCCGACGTCGTGGGCTAATTCTGTTTCCGATGATAAAAACCCACCTGATTCCAATGAAAAACCTTTCAGGGGATCGTTTGCAACAGTTTGGCACCATTTCTGAGTGAATTGCAGAACGTAAGAAATTTTGAAGAAATTGTGACCGCGCGGCTTAGGGATTTTTTCAAAAAAAGTTGTTCAGACGTAGAGGGCTAATTCTGTTTCCGATGATAAATACCCACCTGTTTCCACCGAAGAAACCTTCAGGGGATCTTTTGCAACAGTTTAGTGCCATCATTGAATGAATTGCAGAACGTCAGATTTTTGCTGAAATTGTGACCGCGCGGCTTAGGGATTTTTTCAAAAAAAGTTGTTCCGACGTCGTGGGCTAATTCTGTTTCCGATGATAAAAACCCACCTGATTCCAATGAAAAACCTTTCAGGGGATCCTTTGCAACAATTCAGCACCATCTTTGATTGAATTGCAGAACGTCAGATTTTTGCTGAAATTGTGACCGCGCGGCTTAGGGATTTTTTCAAAAAAAGTTGTTCCGACGTCGTGGGCTAATTCTGTTTCCGATGATAAAAACCCACCTGATTCCAATGAAAAACCTTTCAGGGGATCCTTTGCAACAATTCAGCACCATCTTTGAATGAATTGCAGAACGTCAGATTTTTGCTGAAATTGTGACCGCGCGGCTTAGGGATTTTTTCAAAAAAAGTTGTTCAGAGGTCGAGGGCTAATTCTGTTTCCGATGATAAAAACCCACCTGATTCCACTGAAAAACCCTTCAGGGGATCTTTTGCAACAATTCAGCACCATTTTTGAATGAATTGCAGAACGTCAGATTTTTGCTGAAATTGTGACCGCGCGGCTTAGGGATTTTTTCAAAAAAAGTTGTTCAGACGTAGAGGGCTAATTCTGTTTCCGATGATAAATACCCACCTGTTTCCACCGAAGAAACCTTCAGGGGATCTTTTGCAACAGTTTAGTGCCATCATTGAATGAATTGCAGAACGTCAGATTTTTGCTGAAATTGTGACCGCGCGGCTTAGGGATTTTTTCAAAAAAAGTTGTTCCGACGTCGTGGGCTAATTCTGTTTCCGATGATAAAAACCCACCTGATTCCAATGAAAAACCTTTCAGGGGATCCTTTGCAACAATTCAGCACCATCTTTGAATGAATTGCAGAACGTCAGATTTTTGCTGAAATTGTGACCGCGCGGCTTAGGGATTTTTTCAAAAAAAGTTGTTCCGACGTCGTGGGCTAATTCTGTTTCCGATGATAAAAACCCACCTGATTCCAATGAAAAACCTTTCAGGGGATCCTTTGCAACAATTCAGCACCATCTTTGAATGAATTGCAGAACGTCAGATTTTTGCTGAAATTGTGACCGCGCGGCTTAGGGATTTTTTCAAAAAAAGTTGTTCAGAGGTCGAGGGCTAATTCTGTTTCCGATGATAAAAACCCACCTGATTCCACTGAAAAACCCTTCAGGGGATCTTTTGCAACAATTCAGCACCATTTTTGAATGAATTGCAGAACGTCAGATTTTTGCTGAAATTGTGACCGCGCGGCTTAGGGATTTTTTCAAAAAAAGTTGTTAAGACCTCGAGGGCTAATTCTGTTTCCGATGATAAAAACCCACCTGTTTCCACCGAAAAACCCTTCAGGGGATCGTTTGCAACAGTTTGGCACCATCTCTGAGTGAATTGCAGAACGTCAGAAATTTTGAAGAAATTGTGACCGTGCGGCTTAGCGATTTTTTCAAAAAAAGTTGTTCAGAGGTCGAGGGCTAATTCTGTTTCCGATTATAAAAATCCACCTGTTTCCACCGAAAAACCTTTCAGGTGATCGTTTGCAACAGTTTGGCACCATTTCTGAGTGAATTGCAGAACGTAAGAAATTTTGAAGAAATTGTGACCGCGCGGCTTAGGGATTTTTTCAAAAAAGTTGTTCAGACGTAGAGGGCTAATTCTGTTTCCGATGATAAATACCCACCTGTTTCCACCGAAGAAACCTTCAGGGGATCTTTTGCAACAGTTTAGTGCCATCATTGAATGAATTGCAGAACGTCAGATTTTTGCTGAAATTGTGACCGCGCGGCTTAGGGATTTTTTCAAAAAAAGTTGTTCAGACGTCGAGGGCTAATTCTGTTTCCGATGATAAAAACCCACCTGTTTCCACTGAAAAACCTTTCAGGGGATCGTTTGCAACAGTTTGGCACAATTTCTGAGTGAATTGCAGAACGTCAGAAATTTTGAAGAAATTGTGACCGCGCGGCTTAGGGTTTTTTTCAAAAAAAGTTGTTCAGACGTTGTGGGCTAATTCTGTTTCCGATGATAAAAACCCACCTGTTTCCACCGAAAAACCCTTCAGGGGATCCTTTGCAACAGTTTAGCACCATCTTTGAATGAATTTCAGAACGTCAGATTTTTGCTGAAATTGTGACAGCGCGGCTTAGGGATTTTTTCAAAAAAAGTTGTTCAGACGTCGTGGGCTAATTCTGTTTCCGATGATAAAAACCCACCTGTTTCCACCGAAAAACCCTTCAGGGGATCCTTTGCAACAGTTTAGCACCATCTTTGAATGAATTTCAGAACGTCAGATTTTTGCTGAAATTGTGACCGCGCGGCTTAGGGATTTTTGAAAAAAAAGTTGTTCAGAGGTCGAGGGCTAATTCAGCTTCCGATGATAAAAATCCACCTGTTTCCACTGAAAAAACCTTTCAGGGGATCGTTTGCAGCAGTTTGGCATCATTTCTGAGTGAATTGCAGAACTTCAGAAATTTTGAAGAAATTGTGACTGCGCGGCTTAGGGATTTTTTCAAAAAAAGTTGTTCAGACGTCGAGGGCTAATTCTGTTTCCAATGATAAAAACCCACCTGTTTCCACCGAAAAACCCTTCAGGGGATCGTTTGCAACAGTTTGGCACCATCTCTGAGTGAATTGCAGAACGTCAGAAATTTTGAAGAAATTGTGACCGTGCGGCTTAATGATTTTTTCAATAAAAGTTGTTCAGACGTCGAGGGCTAATTGTGTTTCCAATGATAAATATCCACCTGTTTCCACCGAAAAACCCTTCAGGGGATCCTTTGCAACAGTTTAGCACCATCTTGGAATGAATTGCAGAACGTCAGATTTTTGCTGAAATTGTGACCGCGCGGTTTAGGGATTTTTTTTAAAAAAGTTGTTCAGACGTCAAGGGCTAATTCTGTTTCTGATGATAAATACCCACCTGTTTCCACTGAAAAACCATTCATGGGATCGTTTGCAACAGTTTGGCACCATCTTTGAATGAATTGCAGAACGTCAGAAATTTTGAAGAAATTGTGACCGCGCGGCTTAGGGATTTTTTCAAAAAAAGTTGTTCAGACGTTGTGGGCTAATTCTGTTTCCGATGATAAAAACCCACCTGTTTCCACCGAAAAACCCTTCAGGGGATCCTTTGCAACAGTTTAGCACCATCTTTGAATGAATTGCAGAACGTCACATTTTTGCTGAAATTGTGACCGCGCGGCTTAGGGATTTTTTGAAAAAAAATTGTTCAGACGTCGAGGGCTATTTCTGTTTCCGATGATAAATACCCACCTGTTTCCACGGAAAAACCCTTCAGGGGATCGTTTGCAACAGTTTTGCACCATCTTTGAATGAATTGCAGAATGTCAGAAATTTTGAAAAAATTGTGACCGCGCGGCTTAGGGATTTTTTCAAAAGAAGTTGTTTAGACGTCCTGGGCTAATTCTGTTTCCGATGATAAAAACCCACCTGATTCCACTGAAAAACCTTTTAGGGGATCCTTTGCAACAGTTCAGCACCATTTTTGAATGAATTGCAGAACGTCAGATTTTTGCTGAAATTGTGACCGCGCGGCTTAGGGATTTTTAGAAAAAAAAGTTGTTCAGAGGTCGAGGGCTAATTCTGTTTCCGATGATAAAAATCCACCTGTTTCCACTGAAAAAACCTTTCAGGGGATCGTTTGCAGCAATTTGGCATCATTTCTGAGTGAAATGCAGAACTTCAGAAATTTTGAAGAAATTGTGACTGCGCGGCTTAGGGATTTTTTCAAAAAAAGTTGTTCAGACGTCGAGGGCTAATTCTGTTTCCAATGATAAAAACCCACCTGTTTCCACTGAAAAACCCTTCAGGGGATCGTTTGCAACAGTTTGGCACCATCTCTGAGTGAATTGCAGAACGCCAGAAATTTTGAAGAAATTGTGACCGTGCGGCTTAGCGATTATTTCAAAAAAAGTTGTTCAGACGTCGAGGGCTAATTCTGTTTCCGATGATAAAAACCCACCTGTTTCCACTGAAAAACCTTTCAGGGGATCCTTTGCAACAATTCAGCACCATTTTTGAATGAATTGCAGAACGTCAGATTTTTGCTGAAATTGTGACCGCGCGGCTTAAGGATTTTTGCAAAAAAAGTTGTTCAGAGGTCGAGGGTTAATTCTGTTTCCAATGATAAAAATCCACCTGTTTCCACCGAAAAACCTTTCAGGGGATCGTTTGAAACAGTTGAGCACCATTTTTGAGTGAATTGCAGAATGTCAGAAATTTTGAAGAAATTGTGACCGCGCGGCTTAGGGATTTTTTCAAAAAAAGTTGTTCCGACGTCGTGGGCTAATTCTGTTTCCGATGATAAAAACCCACCTGATTCCAATGAAAAACCTTTCAGGGGATCCTTTGCAACAATTCAGCACCATCTTTGAATGAATTGCAGAACGGCAGATTTTTGCTGAAATTGTGACCGCGCGGCTTAGGGATTTTTTCAAAAAAAGTTGTTCCGACGTCGTGGGCTAATTCTGTTTCCGATGATAAAAACCCACCTGATTCCAATGAAAAACCTTTCAGGGGATCCTTTGCAACAATTCAGCACCATCTTTGAATGAATTGCAGAACGTCAGATTTTTGCTGAAATTGTGACCGCGCGGCTTAGGGATTTTTTCAAAAAAAGTTGTTAAGACCTCGAGGGCTAATTCTGTTTCCGATGATAAAAACCCACCTGTTTCCACCGAAAAACCCTTCAGGGGATCGTTTGCAACAGTTTGGCACCATCTCTGAGTGAATTGCAGAACGTCAGAAATTTTGAAGAAATTGTGACCGTGCGGCTTAGGGATTTTTTCAAAAAAAGTTGTTCAGAGGTCGAGGGCTAATTCTGTTTCCGATGATAAATACCCACCTGTTTCCACCGAAGAAACCTTCAGGGGATCTTTTGCAACAGTTTAGTGCCATCATTGAATGAATTGCA
This sequence comes from Podarcis melisellensis, assembly GCF_964234715.1. Taxonomy (NCBI): domain Eukaryota; kingdom Metazoa; phylum Chordata; class Lepidosauria; order Squamata; family Lacertidae; genus Podarcis; species Podarcis melisellensis. The sequence continues at coordinate 733,016 of NW_028113158.1, read as the reverse complement.
GAACGTCAGATTTTTGCTGAAATTGTGACCGCGCGGCTTAGGGATTTTTTCAAAAAAAGTTGTTCCGACGTCGTGGGCTAATTCTGTTTCCGATGATAAAAACCCACCTGATTCCAATGAAAAACCTTTCAGGGGATCGTTTGCAACAGTTTGGCACCATTTCTGAGTGAATTGCAGAACGTAAGAAATTTTGAAGAAATTGTGACCGCGCGGCTTAGGGATTTTTTCAAAAAAAGTTGTTCAGACGTAGAGGGCTAATTCTGTTTCCGATGATAAATACCCACCTGTTTCCACCGAAGAAACCTTCAGGGGATCTTTTGCAACAGTTTAGTGCCATCATTGAATGAATTGCAGAACGTCAGATTTTTGCTGAAATTGTGACCGCGCGGCTTAGGGATTTTTTCAAAAAAAGTTGTTCCGACGTCGTGGGCTAATTCTGTTTCCGATGATAAAAACCCACCTGATTCCAATGAAAAACCTTTCAGGGGATCCTTTGCAACAATTCAGCACCATCTTTGAATGAATTGCAGAACGTCAGATTTTTGCTGAAATTGTGACCGCGCGGCTTAGGGATTTTTTCAAAAAAAGTTTTTCCGACGTCGTGGGCTAATTCTGTTTCCGATGATAAAAACCCACCTGATTCCAATGAAAAACCTTTCAGGGGATCCTTTGCAACAATTCAGCACCATCTTTGAATGAATTGCAGAACGTCAGATTTTTGCTGAAATTGTGACCGCGCGGCTTAGGGATTTTTTCAAAAAAAGTTGTTCAGAGGTCGAGGGCTAATTCTGTTTCCAATGATAAAAACCCACCTGTTTCCACTGAAAAACCCTTCAGGGGATCGTTTGCAACAGTTTGGCACCATCTCTGAGTGAATTGCAGAACGCCAGAAATTTTGAAGAAATTGTGACCGTGCGGCTTAGCGATTATTTCAAAAAAAGTTGTTCAGACGTCGAGGGCTAATTCTGTTTCCGATGATAAAAACCCACCTGTTTCCACTGAAAAACCTTTCAGGGGATCCTTTGCAACAATTCAGCACCATTTTTGAATGAATTGCAGAACGTCAGATTTTTGCTGAAATTGTGACCGCGCGGCTTAAGGATTTTTGCAAAAAAAGTTGTTCAGAGGTCGAGGGTTAATTCTGTTTCCAATGATAAAAATCCACCTGTTTCCACCGAAAAACCTTTCAGGGGATCGTTTGAAACAGTTGAGCACCATTTTTGAGTGAATTGCAGAATGTCAGAAATTTTGAAGAAATTGTGACCGCGCGGCTTAGGGATTTTTTCAAAAAAAGTTGTTCCGACGTCGTGGGCTAATTCTGTTTCCGATGATAAAAACCCACCTGATTCCAATGAAAAACCTTTCAGGGGATCCTTTGCAACAATTCAGCACCATCTTTGAATGAATTGCAGAACGGCAGATTTTTGCTGAAATTGTGACCGCGCGGCTTAGGGATTTTTTCAAAAAAAGTTGTTCCGACGTCGTGGGCTAATTCTGTTTCCGATGATAAAAACCCACCTGATTCCAATGAAAAACCTTTCAGGGGATCCTTTGCAACAATTCAGCACCATCTTTGAATGAATTGCAGAACGTCAGATTTTTGCTGAAATTGTGACCGCGCGGCTTAGGGATTTTTTCAAAAAAAGTTGTTAAGACCTCGAGGGCTAATTCTGTTTCCGATGATAAAAACCCACCTGTTTCCACCGAAAAACCCTTCAGGGGATCGTTTGCAACAGTTTGGCACCATCTCTGAGTGAATTGCAGAACGTCAGAAATTTTGAAGAAATTGTGACCGTGCGGCTTAGGGATTTTTTCAAAAAAAGTTGTTCAGAGGTCGAGGGCTAATTCTGTTTCCGATGATAAATACCCACCTGTTTCCACCGAAGAAACCTTCAGGGGATCTTTTGCAACAGTTTAGTGCCATCATTGAATGAATTGCAGAACGTCAGATTTTTGCTGAAATTGTGACCGCGCGGCTTAGGGATTTTTTCAAAAAAAGTTGTTCCGACGTCGTGGGCTAATTCTGTTTCCGATGATAAAAACCCACCTGATTCCAATGAAAAACCTTTCAGGGGATCGTTTGCAACAGTTTGGCACCATTTCTGAGTGAATTGCAGAACGTAAGAAATTTTGAAGAAATTGTGACCGCGCGGCTTAGGGATTTTTTCAAAAAAAGTTGTTCAGACGTAGAGGGCTAATTCTGTTTCCGATGATAAATACCCACCTGTTTCCACCGAAGAAACCTTCAGGGGATCTTTTGCAACAGTTTAGTGCCATCATTGAATGAATTGCAGAACGTCAGATTTTTGCTGAAATTGTGACCGCGCGGCTTAGGGATTTTTTCAAAAAAAGTTGTTCCGACGTCGTGGGCTAATTCTGTTTCCGATGATAAAAACCCACCTGATTCCAATGAAAAACCTTTCAGGGGATCCTTTGCAACAATTCAGCACCATCTTTGAATGAATTGCAGAACGTCAGATTTTTGCTGAAATTGTGACCGCGCGGCTTAGGGATTTTTTCAAAAAAAGTTTTTCCGACGTCGTGGGCTAATTCTGTTTCCGATGATAAAAACCCACCTGATTCCAATGAAAAACCTTTCAGGGGATCCTTTGCAACAATTCAGCACCATCTTTGAATGAATTGCAGAACGTCAGATTTTTGCTGAAATTGTGACCGCGCGGCTTAGGGATTTTTTCAAAAAAAGTTGTTCAGAGGTCGAGGGCTAATTCTGTTTCCGATGATAAAAACCCACCTGATTCCACTGAAAAACCCTTCAGGGGATCTTTTGCAACAATTCAGCACCATTTTTGAATGAATTGCAGAACGTCAGATTTTTGCTGAAATTGTGACCGCGCGGCTTAGGGATTTTTTCAAAAAAAGTTGTTCAGACGTAGAGGGCTAATTCTGTTTCCGATGATAAATACCCACCTGTTTCCACCGAAGAAACCTTCAGGGGATCTTTTGCAACAGTTTAGTGCCATCATTGAATGAATTGCAGAACGTCAGATTTTTGCTGAAATTGTGACCGCGCGGCTTAGGGATTTTTTCAAAAAAAGTTGTTCCGACGTCGTGGGCTAATTCTGTTTCCGATGATAAAAACCCACCTGATTCCAATGAAAAACCTTTCAGGGGATCCTTTGCAACAATTCAGCACCATCTTTGAATGAATTGCAGAACGTCAGATTTTTGCTGAAATTGTGACCGCGCGGCTTAGGGATTTTTTCAAAAAAAGTTGTTCCGACGTCGTGGGCTAATTCTGTTTCCGATGATAAAAACCCACCTGATTCCAATGAAAAACCTTTCAGGGGATCCTTTGCAACAATTCAGCACCATCTTTGAATGAATTGCAGAACGTCAGATTTTTGCTGAAATTGTGACCGCGCGGCTTAGGGATTTTTTCAAAAAAAGTTGTTCAGAGGTCGAGGGCTAATTCTGTTTCCGATGATAAAAACCCACCTGATTCCACTGAAAAACCCTTCAGGGGATCTTTTGCAACAATTCAGCACCATTTTTGAATGAATTGCAGAACGTCAGATTTTTGCTGAAATTGTGACCGCGCGGCTTAGGGATTTTTTCAAAAAAAGTTGTTAAGACCTCGAGGGCTAATTCTGTTTCCGATGATAAAAACCCACCTGTTTCCACCGAAAAACCCTTCAGGGGATCGTTTGCAACAGTTTGGCACCATCTCTGAGTGAATTGCAGAACGTCAGAAATTTTGAAGAAATTGTGACCGTGCGGCTTAGCGATTTTTTCAAAAAAAGTTGTTCAGAGGTCGAGGGCTAATTCTGTTTCCGATTATAAAAATCCACCTGTTTCCACCGAAAAACCTTTCAGGTGATCGTTTGCAACAGTTTGGCACCATTTCTGAGTGAATTGCAGAACGTAAGAAATTTTGAAGAAATTGTGACCGCGCGGCTTAGGGATTTTTTCAAAAAAAGTTGTTCAGACGTAGAGGGCTAATTCTGTTTCCGATGATAAATACCCACCTGTTTCCACCGAAGAAACCTTCAGGGGATCTTTTGCAACAGTTTAGTGCCATCATTGAATGAATTGCAGAACGTCAGATTTTTGCTGAAATTGTGACCGCGCGGCTTAGGGATTTTTTCAAAAAAAGTTGTTCAGACGTCGAGGGCTAATTCTGTTTCCGATGATAAAAACCCACCTGTTTCCACTGAAAAACCTTTCAGGGGATCGTTTGCAACAGTTTGGCACAATTTCTGAGTGAATTGCAGAACGTCAGAAATTTTGAAGAAATTGTGACCGCGCGGCTTAGGGTTTTTTTCAAAAAAAGTTGTTCAGACGTCGAGGGCTAATTCTGTTTCCGATGATAAAAACCCACCTGTTTCCACTGAAGAACCCTTCAGGGGATCGTTTGCAACAGTTTGGCACCATTTCTGAGTGAATTGCAGAACGCCAGAAATTTTGAAGAAATTGTGACCCCGCGGCTTAGGGATTTTTGCAAAAAACGTTGTTAAGAAGTCAAGGGCTAATTCTGTTTCCGATGATAAAAACCCACCTGATTCCACTGAAAAACCCTTCAGGGGATCTTTTGCAACAGTTCAGCACCATTTCTGAGTGACTTGCCGAACGTCAGAAATTTTGAAGAAATTGTGACCGCGCGGCTTAGGGATTTTTTCAAAAAAAGTTGTTCAGACGTCGAGGGCTAATTCTGTTTCCGATGATAAAAACCCACCTGTTTCCACCGAAAAACCCTTCATTGGATCGTTTGCGACAGTTTAGCACCATCTTTGAATGAATTGCAGATCGTCTGATTTTTACTGACATTGTGACCGCGCGGCTTAGGGATTTTTTCACAAAAAGTTGTTCAGAGGTCGAGGTCTAATTCTGTTTCTGATGATAAAAACCCACCTGTTTCCACCAAAAAACCCTTCAGGGGATCATTTGCAACAGTTTGGCACCATCTCTGAGTGAATTGCAGAACGCCAGAAATTTTGAAGAAATTGTGACCCCGCGGCTTAGGGATTTTTGCAAAAAACGTTGTTAAGAAGTCAAGGGCTAATTCTGTTTCCGATGATAAAAACCCACCTGATTCCACTGAAAAACCCTTCAGGGGATCGTTTGCAACAGTTCAGCACCATTTCTGAGTGACTTGACGAACGTCAGAAATTTTGCACAAATTGTGACCGCGCGGCTTAGGGATTTTTTCAAAAAAAGTTGTTCAGACGTTGAGGGCTAATTCTGTTTCCGATGATCAATACCCACCTGTTTCCACCGAAGAACCCTTCAGGGGATCATTTGCAACACTGTAGCACCATCTTTGAATTAATTGCAGAACGTCAGATTTTTGCTGAAATTGTGACCGCGCAGCTTAGGGATTTTTGCAAAAAAAGTTGTTCAGACGTCGAGGGCTGATTCTGTTTCCGATGATAAATACCCACCTGTTTACAACGAAAAACCCTTCAGGGGATCTTTTGCACCAGTTTAGTGCCATCTTTGAATGAATTGCAGAACGTCAGATTTTTGCTGAAATTGTGACCGCGCGGCTTAGGGATTTTTTCAAAAAAAGTTGTTCAGACGTCGAGGGCTAATTCTGTTTCCGATGATAAAAACCCACCTGTTTCCACCAAAAAACCCTTCAGGGGATCTTTTGCAACAGTTTAGTGCCATCATTGAATGAATTGCAGAACGTCAGATTTTTGCTGAAATTGTGACCGCGCGGCTTAGGGATTTTTGCAAAAAAAAATTGTTCAGAGGTCGAGGGTTAATTCTGTTTCCAATGATAAAAATCCACCTGTTTCCACCGAAAAACCTTTCAGGGGATCGTTTGCAACAGTTTGGCACCATTTTTGAATGAATTGCAGAACGTCAGATTTTTGCTGAAATTGTGACCGCGCGGCTTAGGGATTTTTGCAAAAAAAAGTTGTTCAGAAGTCGAGGGCTAATTCTGTTTCCGATTATAAAAATCCACCTGTTACCACTGAAAAAACCTTTCAGGGGATCGTTTGCAACAGTTTGGCACCATTTCTGAGTGAATTGCAGAACGTCAGAAATTTTGAAGAAATTGTGACTGCGCGGCTTAGGGATTTTTTCAAAAAAAGTTGTTCAGACGTCGAGGGCTAATTCTGTTTCCGATGATAAATACCCACCTGTTTCCACCGAAAAACCCTTCATTGGATCGTTTGCAACAGTTTAGCACCATCTTTGAATGAATTGCAGAACGTCAGATTTTTGCTGAAATTGTGACCGCGCGGCTTAGGGTTTTTTTCAAAAAAAGTTCTTTAGACGTCGTGGGCTAATTCTGTTTCCGATGATAAAAACCCACCTGATTCCACTGAAAAACCTTTTAGGGGATCCTTTGCAACAGTTCAGCACCATTTTTGAATGAATAGCAGAACGTCAGATTTTTGCTGAAATTGTGACCGCGCGGCTTAGGGATTTTTTCAAAAAAAGTTGTTCAGACATCGAGGGCTAATTCTGTTTCCGATGATAAAAACCCACCTGTTTCCACTGAAAAACCTATCAGGAGATCGTTTGCAACAGTTTGGCACCATTTCTGAGTGAATTGCAGAACGTCAGAAATTTTGAAGAAATTGTGACCGCGCGGCTTAGGGATTTTTTAAAAAAAAGTTGTTCAGACGTCGATGGCTAATTCTGTTTCCGATGATAAAAACCAACCTGTTTCCACTGAAAAAGCCTTCAGGGGATCGTTTGCAACAGTTTGGCACCATTTCTGAGTGAATTGCAGAACGCCAGAAATTTTGAAGAAATTGTGATCGCTCGGCTTAGGGATTTTTTCAAAAAAAGTTGTTTAGACGTCGAGGGCTAATTCTGTTTCCGATGATAAATATCCATCTGTTTCCACGGAAAAACCCTTCAGGGGATCGTTTGCAACAGTTTGGCACCATTTCTGAGTGAATTCCAGAACGTCAGAAATTTTGTAGAAATTGTGACCGCGCGGCTTAGGTATTTTTGCAAAAAAAGTTGTTCAGACGTCGAGGGCTAATTCTGTTTCCGATGATAAAAACCCACCTGTTTCCACCAAAAAACCCTTCAGGGGATCTTTTGCAACAGTTTAGTGCCATCATTGAATGAATTGCAGAACGTCAGATTTTTGCTGAAATTGTGACCGCGCGGCTTAGGGATTTTTGCAAAAAAAAATTGTTCAGAGGTCGAGGGTTAATTCTGTTTCCAATGATAAAAATCCACCTGTTTCCACCGAAAAACCTTTCAGGGGATCGTTTGCAACAGTTTGGCACCATTTTTGAATGAATTGCAGAACGTCAGATTTTTGCTGAAATTGTGACCGCGCGGCTTAGGGATTTTTGCAAAAAAAAGTTGTTCAGAAGTCGAGGGCTAATTCTGTTTCCGATGATAAAAATCCACCTGTTACCACTGAAAAAACCTTTCAGGGGATCGTTTGCAACAGTTTGGCACCATTTCTGAGTGAATTGCAGAACGTCAGAAATTTTGAAGAAATTGTGACTGCGCGGCTTAGGGATTTTTTCAAAAAAAGTTGTTCAGACGTCGAGGGCTAATTCTGTTTCCGATGATAAATACCCACCTGTTTCCACCGAAAAACCCTTCATTGGATCGTTTGCAACAGTTTAGCACCATCTTTGAATGAATTGCAGAACGTCAGATTTTTGCTGAAATTGTGACCGCGCGGCTTAGGGTTTTTTTCAAAAAAAGTTCTTTAGACGTCGTGGGCTAATTCTGTTTCCGATGATAAAAACCCACCTGATTCCACTGAAAAACCTTTTAGGGGATCCTTTGCAACAGTTCAGCACCATTTTTGAATGAATAGCAGAACGTCAGATTTTTGCTGAAATTGTGACCGCGCGGCTTAGGGATTTTTTCAAAAAAAGTTGTTCAGACATCGAGGGCTAATTCTGTTTCCGATGATAAAAACCCACCTGTTTCCACTGAAAAACCTATCAGGAGATCGTTTGCAACAGTTTGGCACCATTTCTGAGTGAATTGCAGAACGTCAGAAATTTTGAAGAAATTGTGACCGCGCGGCTTAGGGATTTTTTAAAAAAAAGTTGTTCAGACGTCGATGGCTAATTCTGTTTCCGATGATAAAAACCAACCTGTTTCCACTGAAAAAGCCTTCAGGGGATCGTTTGCAACAGTTTGGCACCATTTCTGAGTGAATTGCAGAACGCCAGAAATTTTGAAGAAATTGTGATCGCTCGGCTTAGGGATTTTTTCAAAAAAAGTTGTTTAGACGTCGAGGGCTAATTCTGTTTCCGATGATAAATATCCATCTGTTTCCACGGAAAAACCCTTCAGGGGATCGTTTGCAACAGTTTGGCACCATTTCTGAGTGAATTCCAGAACGTCAGAAATTTTGTAGAAATTGTGACCGCGCGGCTTAGGTATTTTTGCAAAAAAAGTTGTTCCGACGTCGAGGGCTAATTCTGTTTCCGATGATAAATACCCACCTGTTTCCACCGAAGATACCTTCAGGGGATCTTTTGCAACAGTTTAGTGCCATCATTGAATGAATTGCGGAACGTCAGATTTTTGCTGAAATTGTGACCGCGCGGCTTAGGGATTTTTTCAAAAAAAGTTGTTCCGACGTCGTGGGCTAATTCTGTTTCCGATGATAAAAACCCACCTGATTCCAATGAAAAACCTTTCAGGGGATCCTTTGCAACAATTCAGCACCATCTTTGAATGAATTGCAGAACGTCAGATTTTTGCTGAAATTGTGACCGCGCGGCTTACGGATTTTTTCAAAAAAAGTTGTTCCGACGTCGTGGGCTAATTCTGTTTCCGATGATAAAAACCCACCTGATTCCAATGAAAAACCTTTCAGGGGATCCTTTGCAACAATTCAGCACCATCTTTGAATGAATTGCAGAACGTCAGATTTTTGCTGAAATTGTGACCGCGCGGCTTAGGGATTTTTTCAAAAAAAGTTGTTCAGAGGTCGAGGGCTAATTCTGTTTCCGATGATAAAAACCCACCTGATTCCACTGAAAAACCCTTCAGGGGATCTTTTGCAACAATTCAGCACCATTTTTGAATGAATTGCAGAACGTCAGATTTTTGCTGAAATTGTGACCGCGCGGCTTAGGGATTTTTTCAAAAAAAGTTGTTAAGACCTCGAGGGCTAATTCTGTTTCCGATGATAAAAACCCACCTGTTTCCACCGAAAAACCCTTCAGGGGATCGTTTGCAACAGTTTGGCACCATCTCTGAGTGAATTGCAGAACGTCAGAAATTTTGAAGAAATTGTGACCGTGCGGCTTAGCGATTTTTTCAAAAAAAGTTGTTCAGAGGTCGAGGGCTAATTCTGTTTCCGATTATAAAAATCCACCTGTTTCCACCGAAAAACCTTTCAGGTGATCGTTTGCAACAGTTTGGCACCATTTCTGAGTGAATTGCAGAACGTAAGAAATTTTGAAGAAATTGTGACCGCGCGGCTTAGGGATTTTTTCAAAAAAAGTTGTTCAGACGTAGAGGGCTAATTCTGTTTCCGATGATAAATACCCACCAGTTTCCACCGAAGAAACCTTCAGGGGATCTTTTGCAACAGTTTAGTGCCATCATTGAATGAATTGCAGAACCTCAGATTTTTGCTGAAATTGTGACCGCGCGGCTTAGGGATTTTTTCAAAAAAAGTTGTTCAGACGTCGAGGGCTAATTCTGTTTCCGATGATAAAAACCCACCTGTTTCCACTGAAAAACCTTTCAGGGGATCGTTTGCAACAGTTTGGCACAATTTCTGAGTGAATTGCAGAACGTCAGAAATTTTGAAGAAATTGTGACCGCGCGGCTTAGGGTTTTTTTCAAAAAAAGTTGTTCAGACGTCGAGGGCTAATTCTGTTTCCGATGATAAAAACCCACCTGTTTCCACTGAAGAACCCTTCAGGGGATCGTTTGCAACAGTTTGGCACCATTTCTGAGTGAATTGCAGAACGCCAGAAATTTTGAAGAAATTGTGACCCCGCGGCTTAGGGATTTTTGCAAAAAACGTTGTTAAGAAGTCAAGGGCTAATTCTGTTTCCGATGATAAAAACCCACCTGATTCCACTGAAAAACCCTTCAGGGGATCTTTTGCAACAGTTCAGCACCATTTCTGAGTGACTTGCCGAACGTCAGAAATTTTGAAGAAATTGTGACCGCGCGGCTTAGGGATTTTTTCAAAAAAAGTTGTTCAGACGTTGAGGGCTAATTCTGTTTCCGATGATCAATACCCACCTGTTTCCACCGAAGAACCCTTCAGGGGATCGTTTGCAACACTTTAGCACCATCTTTGAATTAATTGCAGAACGTCAGATTTTTGCTGAAATTGTGACCGCGCAGCTTAGGGATTTTTGCAAAAAAAGTTGTTCAGACATCGAGGGATAATTCTGTTTCCGATGATAAATACCCACCTGTTTCCACCGAAAAACCTTTCAGGGGATCGTTTGGAACAGTTTGGCACCATTTTTGAGTGAATTGAAGAACGTCAGAAATTTTGAAGAAATTGTGAACGCGCGGCATAGGGATTTTTTCAAAAAAAGTTGTTCAGACGTCAAGGGCTAATTCTTTTTCTGATGATAAATACCCACCTGTTTCCACCGAAAAACCCTTCATTGGATCGTTTGCGACAGTTTAGCACCATCTTTGAATGAATTGCAGATCGTCTGATTTTTACTGACATTGTGACCGCGCGGCTTAGGGATTTTTTCACAAAAAGTTGTTCAGATGTCGAGGTCTAATTCTGTTTCTGATGATAAAAACCCACCTGTTTCCACCGAAAAACCCTTCAGGGGATCATTTGCAACAGTTTGGCACCATCTCTGAGTGAATTGCAGAACGCCAGAAATTTTGAAGAAATTGTGACCCCGCGGCTTAGGGATTTTTGCAAAAAACGTTGTTAAGAAGTCAAGGGCTAATTCTGTTTCCGATGATAAAAACCCACCTGATTCCACTGAAAAACCCTTCAGGGGATCGTTTGCAACAGTTCAGCACCATTTCTGAGTGACTTGACGAACGTCAGAAATTTTGAAGAAATTGTGACCGCGCGGCTTAGGGATTTTTTCAAAAAAAGTTGTTCAGACGTTGAGGGCTAATTCTGTTTCCGATGATAAATACCCACCTGTTTCCACCGAAGAACCCTTCATTGGATCGTTTGCAACAGTTTAGTACCATCTTTGAATGAATTGCAGAACGTCAGATTTTTGCTGAAATTGTGACCGCGCGGCTTAGGGTTTTTTTCAAAAAAAGTTGTTTAGACGTCGTGGGCTAATTCTGTTTCCGATGATAAAAACCCACCTGATTCCACTGAAAAACCTTTTAGGGGATCCTTTGCAACAGTTCAGCACCATTTTTGAATGAATTGCAGAACGTCAGATTTTTGCTGAAATTGTGACCGCGCGGCTTAGGGATTTTTTCAAAAAAAGTTGTTCAGACATCGAGGGCTAATTCTGTTTCCGATGATAAAAACCCACCTGTTTCCACTGAAAAACCTATCAGGAGATCGTTTGCAACAGTTTGGCACCATTTCTGAGTGAATTGCAGAACGTCAGAAATTTTGAAGAAATTGTGACCGCGCGGCTTAGGGATTTTTTTAAAAAAAGTTGTTCAGACGTCGATGGCTAATTCTGTTTCCGATGATAAAAACCAACCTGTTTCCACTGAAAAAGCCTTCAGGGGATCGTTTGCAACAGTTTGGCACCATTTCTGAGTGAATTGCAGAACGCCAGAAATTTTGAAGAAATTGTGATCGCTCGGCTTAGGGATTTTTTCAAAAAAAGTTGTTCAGACGTCGAGGGCTAATTCTGTTTCCGATGATAAATATCCATCTGTTTCCACGGAAAAACCCTTCAGGGGATCGTTTGCAACAGTTTGGCACCATTTCTGAGTGAATTCCAGAACGTCAGAAATTTTGTAGAAATTGTTACCGCGCGGCTTAGGTATTTTTGCAAAAAAAGTTGTTCAGACGTCGAGGGCTAATTCTGTTTCCGATGATAAAAACCCACCTGATTCCACTGAAAAACCTTTTAGGGGATCCTTTGCAACAGTTTGGCACCATTTCTGAGTGAATTGCAGAACGCCAGAAATTTTGAAGAAATTGTGACCACGCGGCTTAGGGATTTTTTCAAAAAAAGTTGTTCAGACATCGAGGGCTAATTCTGTTTCCGATGATAAATATCCACCTGTTTCCACCGAAAAACCCTTCAGGGGATCGTTTGCAATAGTTTAGCACCATTTTTGAGTGAATTGCAGAACGCCAGAAATTTTGAAGAAATTGTGACCGCGCGCCTTAGGGATTTTTGCAAAGAAAGTTGTTAAGACGTCGAGGGCTAATTCTGTTTACGATGATAAAAACCCACCTGATTCCACTGAAAAACCTTTCAGGGGATCCTTTGCAACAGTTCAGCACCATTTTTGAATGAATTGCAGAACGTGAGATATTTGCTGAAATTGTGACCGTGCAGCTTAGGGATTTTTGCAAAAAAAGTTGTTCAGACGTCGAGGGATAATTCTGTTTCCGATGATAAATACCCAACTGTTTCCACCGAAAAACCTTTCAGGGGATCGTTTGCAACAGTTTGGCACCATTTCTGAGTGAATTGCAGAACGTCAGAAATTTTGAAGAAATTGTGACCGCGCGGCTTAGGGATTTTTTCAAACAAAGTTGTTCAGACGTCGAGGGCTAATTCTGTTTCCGATGATAAAAACCCACCTGTTTCCACTGAAAAACCTTTCAGGGGATCTTTTGCAACACTTCAGCACCATTTTTGAATGAATTGCAGAACGTCAGATTTTTGATGAAATTGTGACCGCGCGGCTTAGGGATTTTTGCAAAAAAAGTTGTTCAGACGTCGATGGCTAATTCTGTTTCCGATGATAAAAACCCACCTGTTTCCACCGAAAAACCCTTCATTGGATCGTTTGCAACAGTTTAGCACCATCTTTGAATGAATTGCAGAACGTCAGAAATTTTGAAGAAATTGTGACCGCGCGGCTTAGGGATTTTTTCAAAAAAAGTAGTTCAGACATCGAGGGCTAATTCTGTTTCCAATGATAAATACCCACCTGTTTCCACCGAAAAACCCTTCATTGGATCGTTTGCAACAGTTTAGCACCATCTTTGAATGAATTGCAGAACGTCAGATTTTTGCTGAAATTGTGACTGCGCGGCTTAGGGATTTTTTCAAAAAAAGTTGTTCAGACGTCGAGGGCTAATTCTGTTTACGATGATAAAAACCCACCTGTTTCCACTGAAAAACCTTTCAGGGGATCCTTTGCAACAATTCAGCACCATTTTTGAATGAATTGCAGAACGTCAGATTTTTGCTGAAATTGTGACCGCGCGGCTTAGGGATTTTTTTCAAAAAAAGTTGTTCAGACGTCGAGGGCTAATTCTGTTTCCAATGATAAAACCCCACCTGTTTCCACCGAAAAACCCTTCAGGGGATCGTTTGCAACAGTTTGGCACCATCTCTGAGTGAATTGCAGAACGTCAGAAATTTTGAAGAGATTGTGACTGCGCGGCTTAGGGATTTTTTCAAAAAAAGTTGTTCAGACGTCGTGGGCTAATTCTGTTTCCGATGATAAAAACCCACCTGTTTCCACCGAAAAACCCTTCAGGGGATCCTTTGCAACAGTTTAGCACCATCTTTGAATGAATTGCAGAACGTCAGATTTTTGCTGAAATTGTAACCGCGCGGCTTAGGGATTTTTTCAAAAAAAGTTGTTCAGACGTCGAGGGCTAATTCTGTTTCCGATGATAAATACCCAGCTGTTTCCACCGAAAAACCCTTCATTGGATCGTTTGCAACAGTTTAGCACCATCTTTGAATGAATTTCAGAACGTCAGATTTTTCCTGAAATTGTGACCGCGCGGCTTAGGGATTATTGAAAAAAAAGTTGTTCAGAGGTCGAGGGCTAATTCTGCTTCCGATGATAAAAATCCACCTGTTTCCACTGAAAAAATCTTTCAGGGGATCGTTTGCAGCAGTTTGGCATCATTTCTGAGTGAATTGCAGAACTTCAGAAATTTTGAAGAAATTGTGACTGCGCGGCTTAGGGATTTTTTCAAAAAAAGTTGTTCAGACGTCGAGGGCTAATTCTGTTTCCGATGATAAATACCCACCTGTTTCCACGGAAAAACCTTTTAGGGGATCCTTTGCAACAGTTCAGCACCATTTTTGAATGAATTGCAGAACGTGAGATATTTGCTGAAATTGTGACCGCGTAGCTTAGGGATTTTTGCAAAAAAAGTTGTTCAGACGTCGAGGGATAATTCTGTTTCCGATGATAAATACCCAACTGTTTCCACCGAAAAACCTTTCAGGGGATCGTTTGCAACAGTTTGGCACCATTTCTGAGTGAATTGCAGAACGTCAGAAATTTTGAAGAAATTGTGACCGCGCGGCTTAGGGATTTTTTCAAAAAAAGTTGTTCAGACGTCGAGGGCTAATTCTGTTTCCGATGATAAAAACCCACCTGTTTCCACTGAAAAACCTTTCACGGGATCTTTTGCAACACTTCAGCACCATTTTTGAATGAATTGCAGAACGTCAGATTTTTGATGAAATTGTGACCGCGCGGCTTAGGGATTTTTGCAAAAAAAGTTGTTCAGACGTCGATGGCTAATTCTGTTTCCGATGATAAATACCCACCTGTTTCCACCGAAAAACCCTTCATTGGATCGTTTGCAACAGTTTAGCACCATCTTTGAATGAATTGCAGAACGTCAGATTTTTGCTGAAATTGTGACCGCGCGGCTTAGGGATTTTTTCAAAAAAAGTTGTTCAGAGGTCGAGGGCTAATTCTGTTTCCGATGATAAAAACCCACCTGATTCCACTGAAAAACCCTTCAGGGGATCTTTTGCAACAATTCAGCACCATTTTTGAATGAATTGCAGAACGTCAGATTTTTGCTGAAATTGTGACCGCGCGGCTTAGGGATTTTTTCAAAAAAAGTTGTTAAGACCTCGAGGGCTAATTCTGTTTCCGATGATAAAAACCCACCTGTTTCCACCGAAAAACCCTTCAGGGGATCGTTTGCAACAGTTTGGCACCATCTCTGAGTGAATTGCAGAACGTCAGAAATTTTGAAGAAATTGTGACCGTGCGGCTTAGCGATTTTTTCAAAAAAAGTTGTTCAGAGGTCGAGGGCTAATTCTGTTTCCGATTATAAAAATCCACCTGTTTCCACCGAAAAACCTTTCAGGTGATCGTTTGCAACAGTTTGGCACCATTTCTGAGTGAATTGCAGAACGTAAGAAATTTTGAAGAAATTGTGACCGCGCGGCTTAGGGATTTTTTCAAAAAAAGTTGTTCAGACGTAGAGGGCTAATTCTGTTTCCGATGATAAATACCCACCTGTTTCCACCGAAGAAACCTTCAGGGGATCTTTTGCAACAGTTTAGTGCCATCATTGAATGAATTGCAGAACGTCAGATTTTTGCTGAAATTGTGACCGCGCGGCTTAGGGATTTTTTCAAAAAAAGTTGTTCAGACGTCGAGGGCTAATTCTGTTTCCGATGATAAAAACCCACCTGTTTCCACTGAAAAACCTTTCAGGGGATCGTTTGCAACAGTTTGGCACAATTTCTGAGTGAATTGCAGAACGTCAGAAATTTTGAAGAAATTGTGACCGCGCGGCTTAGGGTTTTTTTCAAAAAAAGTTGTTCAGACGTCGAGGGCTAATTCTGTTTCCGATGATAAAAACCCACCTGTTTCCACTGAAGAACCCTTCAGGGGATCGTTTGCAACAGTTTGGCACCATTTCTGAGTGAATTGCAGAACGCCAGAAATTTTGAAGAAATTGTGACCCCGCGGCTTAGGGATTTTTGCAAAAAACGTTGTTAAGAAGTCAAGGGCTAATTCTGTTTCCGATGATAAAAACCCACCTGATTCCACTGAAAAACCCTTCAGGGGATCTTTTGCAACAGTTCAGCACCATTTCTGAGTGACTTGCCGAACGTCAGAAATTTTGAAGAAATTGTGACCGCGCGGCTTAGGGATTTTTTCAAAAAAAGTTGTTCAGACGTCGAGGGCTAATTCTGTTTCCGATGATAAAAACCCACCTGTTTCCACCGAAAAACCCTTCATTGGATCGTTTGCGACAGTTTAGCACCATCTTTGAATGAATTGCAGATCGTCTGATTTTTACTGACATTGTGACCGCGCGGCTTAGGGATTTTTTCACAAAAAGTTGTTCAGAGGTCGAGGTCTAATTCTGTTTCTGATGATAAAAACCCACCTGTTTCCACCAAAAAACCCTTCAGGGGATCATTTGCAACAGTTTGGCACCATCTCTGAGTGAATTGCAGAACGCCAGAAATTTTGAAGAAATTGTGACCCCGCGGCTTAGGGATTTTTGCAAAAAACGTTGTTAAGAAGTCAAGGGCTAATTCTGTTTCCGATGATAAAAACCCACCTGATTCCACTGAAAAACCCTTCAGGGGATCGTTTGCAACAGTTCAGCACCATTTCTGAGTGACTTGACGAACGTCAGAAATTTTGCACAAATTGTGACCGCGCGGCTTAGGGATTTTTTCAAAAAAAGTTGTTCAGACGTTGAGGGCTAATTCTGTTTCCGATGATCAATACCCACCTGTTTCCACCGAAGAACCCTTCAGGGGATCATTTGCAACACTGTAGCACCATCTTTGAATTAATTGCAGAACGTCAGATTTTTGCTGAAATTGTGACCGCGCAGCTTAGGGATTTTTGCAAAAAAAGTTGTTCAGACGTCGAGGGCTGATTCTGTTTCCGATGATAAATACCCACCTGTTTACAACGAAAAACCCTTCAGGGGATCTTTTGCACCAGTTTAGTGCCATCTTTGAATGAATTGCAGAACGTCAGATTTTTGCTGAAATTGTGACCGCGCGGCTTAGGGATTTTTTCAAAAAAAGTTGTTCAGACGTCGAGGGCTAATTCTGTTTCCGATGATAAAAACCCACCTGTTTCCACCAAAAAACCCTTCAGGGGATCTTTTGCAACAGTTTAGTGCCATCATTGAATGAATTGCAGAACGTCAGATTTTTGCTGAAATTGTGACCGCGCGGCTTAGGGATTTTTGCAAAAAAAAATTGTTCAGAGGTCGAGGGTTAATTCTGTTTCCAATGATAAAAATCCACCTGTTTCCACCGAAAAACCTTTCAGGGGATCGTTTGCAACAGTTTGGCACCATTTTTGAATGAATTGCAGAACGTCAGATTTTTGCTGAAATTGTGACCGCGCGGCTTAGGGATTTTTGCAAAAAAAAGTTGTTCAGAAGTCGAGGGCTAATTCTGTTTCCGATTATAAAAATCCACCTGTTACCACTGAAAAAACCTTTCAGGGGATCGTTTGCAACAGTTTGGCACCATTTCTGAGTGAATTGCAGAACGTCAGAAATTTTGAAGAAATTGTGACTGCGCGGCTTAGGGATTTTTTCAAAAAAAGTTGTTCAGACGTCGAGGGCTAATTCTGTTTCCGATGATAAATACCCACCTGTTTCCACCGAAAAACCCTTCATTGGATCGTTTGCAACAGTTTAGCACCATCTTTGAATGAATTGCAGAACGTCAGATTTTTGCTGAAATTGTGACCGCGCGGCTTAGGGTTTTTTTCAAAAAAAGTTCTTTAGACGTCGTGGGCTAATTCTGTTTCCGATGATAAAAACCCACCTGATTCCACTGAAAAACCTTTTAGGGGATCCTTTGCAACAGTTCAGCACCATTTTTGAATGAATAGCAGAACGTCAGATTTTTGCTGAAATTGTGACCGCGCGGCTTAGGGATTTTTTCAAAAAAAGTTGTTCAGACATCGAGGGCTAATTCTGTTTCCGATGATAAAAACCCACCTGTTTCCACTGAAAAACCTATCAGGAGATCGTTTGCAACAGTTTGGCACCATTTCTGAGTGAATTGCAGAACGTCAGAAATTTTGAAGAAATTGTGACCGCGCGGCTTAGGGATTTTTTAAAAAAAAGTTGTTCAGACGTCGATGGCTAATTCTGTTTCCGATGATAAAAACCAACCTGTTTCCACTGAAAAAGCCTTCAGGGGATCGTTTGCAACAGTTTGGCACCATTTCTGAGTGAATTGCAGAACGCCAGAAATTTTGAAGAAATTGTGATCGCTCGGCTTAGGGATTTTTTCAAAAAAAGTTGTTTAGACGTCGAGGGCTAATTCTGTTTCCGATGATAAATATCCATCTGTTTCCACGGAAAAACCCTTCAGGGGATCGTTTGCAACAGTTTGGCACCATTTCTGAGTGAATTCCAGAACGTCAGAAATTTTGTAGAAATTGTGACCGCGCGGCTTAGGTATTTTTGCAAAAAAAGTTGTTCAGACGTCGAGGGCTAATTCTGTTTCCGATGATAAAAACCCACCTGTTTCCACCAAAAAACCCTTCAGGGGATCTTTTGCAACAGTTTAGTGCCATCATTGAATGAATTGCAGAACGTCAGATTTTTGCTGAAATTGTGACCGCGCGGCTTAGGGATTTTTGCAAAAAAAAATTGTTCAGAGGTCGAGGGTTAATTCTGTTTCCAATGATAAAAATCCACCTGTTTCCACCGAAAAACCTTTCAGGGGATCGTTTGCAACAGTTTGGCACCATTTTTGAATGAATTGCAGAACGTCAGATTTTTGCTGAAATTGTGACCGCGCGGCTTAGGGATTTTTGCAAAAAAAAGTTGTTCAGAAGTCGAGGGCTAATTCTGTTTCCGATGATAAAAATCCACCTGTTACCACTGAAAAAACCTTTCAGGGGATCGTTTGCAACAGTTTGGCACCATTTCTGAGTGAATTGCAGAACGTCAGAAATTTTGAAGAAATTGTGACTGCGCGGCTTAGGGATTTTTTCAAAAAAAGTTGTTCAGACGTCGAGGGCTAATTCTGTTTCCGATGATAAATACCCACCTGTTTCCACCGAAAAACCCTTCATTGGATCGTTTGCAACAGTTTAGCACCATCTTTGAATGAATTGCAGAACGTCAGATTTTTGCTGAAATTGTGACCGCGCGGCTTAGGGTTTTTTTCAAAAAAAGTTCTTTAGACGTCGTGGGCTAATTCTGTTTCCGATGATAAAAACCCACCTGATTCCACTGAAAAACCTTTTAGGGGATCCTTTGCAACAGTTCAGCACCATTTTTGAATGAATAGCAGAACGTCAGATTTTTGCTGAAATTGTGACCGCGCGGCTTAGGGATTTTTTCAAAAAAAGTTGTTCAGACATCGAGGGCTAATTCTGTTTCCGATGATAAAAACCCACCTGTTTCCACTGAAAAACCTATCAGGAGATCGTTTGCAACAGTTTGGCACCATTTCTGAGTGAATTGCAGAACGTCAGAAATTTTGAAGAAATTGTGACCGCGCGGCTTAGGGATTTTTTAAAAAAAAGTTGTTCAGACGTCGATGGCTAATTCTGTTTCCGATGATAAAAACCAACCTGTTTCCTCTGAAAAAGCCTTCAGGGGATCGTTTGCAACAGTTTGGCACCATTTCTGAGTGAATTGCAGAACGCCAGAAATTTTGAAGAAATTGTGATCGCTCGGCTTAGGGATTTTTTCAAAAAAAGTTGTTTAGACGTCGAGGGCTAATTCTGTTTCCGATGATAAATATCCATCTGTTTCCACGGAAAAACCCTTCAGGGGATCGTTTGCAACAGTTTGGCACCATTTCTGAGTGAATTCCAGAACGTCAGAAATTTTGTAGAAATTGTGACCGCGCGGCTTAGGTATTTTTGCAAAAAAAGTTGTTCCGACGTCAAGGGCTAATTCTGTTTCCGATGATAAATACCCACCTGTTTCCACCGAAGATACCTTCAGGGGATCTTTTGCAACAGTTTAGTGCCATCATTGAATGAATTGCGGAACGTCAGATTTTTGCTGAAATTGTGACCGCGCGGCTTAGGGATTTTTTCAAAAAAAGTTGTTCCGACGTCGTGGGCTAATTCTGTTTCCGATGATAAAAACCCACCTGATTCCAATGAAAAACCTTTCAGGGGATCCTTTGCAACAATTCAGCACCATCTTTGAATGAATTGCAGAACGTCAGATTTTTGCTGAAATTGTGACCGCGCGGCTTACGGATTTTTTCAAAAAAAGTTGTTCCGACGTCGTGGGCTAATTCTGTTTCCGATGATAAAAACCCACCTGATTCCAATGAAAAACCTTTCAGGGGATCCTTTGCAACAATTCAGCACCATCTTTGAATGAATTGCAGAACGTCAGATTTTTGCTGAAATTGTGACCGCGCGGCTTAGGGATTTTTTCAAAAAAAGTTGTTCAGAGGTCGAGGGCTAATTCTGTTTCCGATGATAAAAACCCACCTGATTCCACTGAAAAACCCTTCAGGGGATCTTTTGCAACAATTCAGCACCATTTTTGAATGAATTGCAGAACGTCAGATTTTTGCTGAAATTGTGACCGCGCGGCTTAGGGATTTTTTCAAAAAAAGTTGTTAAGACCTCGAGGGCTAATTCTGTTTCCGATGATAAAAACCCACCTGTTTCCACCGAAAAACCCTTCAGGGGATCGTTTGCAACAGTTTGGCACCATCTCTGAGTGAATTGCAGAACGTCAGAAATTTTGAAGAAATTGTGACCGTGCGGCTTAGCGATTTTTTCAAAAAAAGTTGTTCAGAGGTCGAGGGCTAATTCTGTTTCCGATTATAAAAATCCACCTGTTTCCACCGAAAAACCTTTCAGGTGATCGTTTGCAACAGTTTGGCACCATTTCTGAGTGAATTGCAGAACGTAAGAAATTTTGAAGAAATTGTGACCGCGCGGCTTAGGGATTTTTTCAAAAAAAGTTGTTCAGACGTAGAGGGCTAATTCTGTTTCCGATGATAAATACCCACCAGTTTCCACCGAAGAAACCTTCAGGGGATCTTTTGCAACAGTTTAGTGCCATCATTGAATGAATTGCAGAACCTCAGATTTTTGCTGAAATTGTGACCGCGCGGCTTAGGGATTTTTTCAAAAAAAGTTGTTCAGACGTCGAGGGCTAATTCTGTTTCCGATGATAAAAACCCACCTGTTTCCACTGAAAAACCTTTCAGGGGATCGTTTGCAACAGTTTGGCACAATTTCTGAGTGAATTGCAGAACGTCAGAAATTTTGAAGAAATTGTGACCGCGCGGCTTAGGGTTTTTTTCAAAAAAAGTTGTTCAGACGTCGAGGGCTAATTCTGTTTCCGATGATAAAAACCCACCTGTTTCCACTGAAGAACCCTTCAGGGGATCGTTTGCAACAGTTTGGCACCATTTCTGAGTGAATTGCAGAACGCCAGAAATTTTGAAGAAATTGTGACCCCGCGGCTTAGGGATTTTTGCAAAAAACGTTGTTAAGAAGTCAAGGGCTAATTCTGTTTCCGATGATAAAAACCCACCTGATTCCACTGAAAAACCCTTCAGGGGATCTTTTGCAACAGTTCAGCACCATTTCTGAGTGACTTGCCGAACGTCAGAAATTTTGAAGAAATTGTGACCGCGCGGCTTAGGGATTTTTTCAAAAAAAGTTGTTCAGACGTTGAGGGCTAATTCTGTTTCCGATGATCAATACCCACCTGTTTCCACCGAAGAACCCTTCAGGGGATCGTTTGCAACACTTTAGCACCATCTTTGAATTAATTGCAGAACGTCAGATTTTTGCTGAAATTGTGACCGCGCAGCTTAGGGATTTTTGCAAAAAAAGTTGTTCAGACATCGAGGGATAATTCTGTTTCCGATGATAAATACCCACCTGTTTCCACCGAAAAACCTTTCAGGGGATCGTTTGGAACAGTTTGGCACCATTTTTGAGTGAATTGAAGAACGTCAGAAATTTTGAAGAAATTGTGAACGCGCGGCATAGGGATTTTTTCAAAAAAAGTTGTTCAGACGTCAAGGGCTAATTCTTTTTCTGATGATAAATACCCACCTGTTTCCACCGAAAAACCCTTCATTGGATCGTTTGCGACAGTTTAGCACCATCTTTGAATGAATTGCAGATCGTCTGATTTTTACTGACATTGTGACCGCGCGGCTTAGGGATTTTTTCACAAAAAGTTGTTCAGATGTCGAGGTCTAATTCTGTTTCTGATGATAAAAACCCACCTGTTTCCACCGAAAAACCCTTCAGGGGATCATTTGCAACAGTTTGGCACCATCTCTGAGTGAATTGCAGAACGCCAGAAATTTTGAAGAAATTGTGACCCCGCGGCTTAGGGATTTTTGCAAAAAACGTTGTTAAGAAGTCAAGGGCTAATTCTGTTTCCGATGATAAAAACCCACCTGATTCCACTGAAAAACCCTTCAGGGGATCGTTTGCAACAGTTCAGCACCATTTCTGAGTGACTTGACGAACGTCAGAAATTTTGAAGAAATTGTGACCGCGCGGCTTAGGGATTTTTTCAAAAAAAGTTGTTCAGACGTTGAGGGCTAATTCTGTTTCCGATGATAAATACCCACCTGTTTCCACCGAAGAACCCTTCATTGGATCGTTTGCAACAGTTTAGTACCATCTTTGAATGAATTGCAGAACGTCAGATTTTTGCTGAAATTGTGACCGCGCGGCTTAGGGTTTTTTTCAAAAAAAGTTGTTTAGACGTCGTGGGCTAATTCTGTTTCCGATGATAAAAACCCACCTGATTCCACTGAAAAACCTTTTAGGGGATCCTTTGCAACAGTTCAGCACCATTTTTGAATGAATTGCAGAACGTCAGATTTTTGCTGAAATTGTGACCGCGCGGCTTAGGGATTTTTTCAAAAAAAGTTGTTCAGACATCGAGGGCTAATTCTGTTTCCGATGATAAAAACCCACCTGTTTCCACTGAAAAACCTATCAGGAGATCGTTTGCAACAGTTTGGCACCATTTCTGAGTGAATTGCAGAACGTCAGAAATTTTGAAGAAATTGTGACCGCGCGGCTTAGGGATTTTTTTAAAAAAAGTTGTTCAGACGTCGATGGCTAATTCTGTTTCCGATGATAAAAACCAACCTGTTTCCACTGAAAAAGCCTTCAGGGGATCGTTTGCAACAGTTTGGCACCATTTCTGAGTGAATTGCAGAACGCCAGAAATTTTGAAGAAATTGTGATCGCTCGGCTTAGGGATTTTTTCAAAAAAAGTTGTTCAGACGTCGAGGGCTAATTCTGTTTCCGATGATAAATATCCATCTGTTTCCACGGAAAAACCCTTCAGGGGATCGTTTGCAACAGTTTGGCACCATTTCTGAGTGAATTCCAGAACGTCAGAAATTTTGTAGAAATTGTTACCGCGCGGCTTAGGTATTTTTGCAAAAAAAGTTGTTCAGACGTCGAGGGCTAATTCTGTTTCCGATGATAAAAACCCACCTGATTCCACTGAAAAACCTTTTAGGGGATCCTTTGCAACAGTTTGGCACCATTTCTGAGTGAATTGCAGAACGCCAGAAATTTTGAAGAAATTGTGACCACGCGGCTTAGGGATTTTTTCAAAAAAAGTTGTTCAGACATCGAGGGCTAATTCTGTTTCCGATGATAAATATCCACCTGTTTCCACCGAAAAACCCTTCAGGGGATCGTTTGCAATAGTTTAGCACCATTTTTGAGTGAATTGCAGAACGCCAGAAATTTTGAAGAAATTGTGACCGCGCGCCTTAGGGATTTTTGCAAAGAAAGTTGTTAAGACGTCGAGGGCTAATTCTGTTTACGATGATAAAAACCCACCTGATTCCACTGAAAAACCTTTCAGGGGATCCTTTGCAACAGTTCAGCACCATTTTTGAATGAATTGCAGAACGTGAGATATTTGCTGAAATTGTGACCGTGCAGCTTAGGGATTTTTGCAAAAAAAGTTGTTCAGACGTCGAGGGATAATTCTGTTTCCGATGATAAATACCCAACTGTTTCCACCGAAAAACCTTTCAGGGGATCGTTTGCAACAGTTTGGCACCATTTCTGAGTGAATTGCAGAACGTCAGAAATTTTGAAGAAATTGTGACCGCGCGGCTTAGGGATTTTTTCAAACAAAGTTGTTCAGACGTCGAGGGCTAATTCTGTTTCCGATGATAAAAACCCACCTGTTTCCACTGAAAAACCTTTCAGGGGATCTTTTGCAACACTTCAGCACCATTTTTGAATGAATTGCAGAACGTCAGATTTTTGATGAAATTGTGACCGCGCGGCTTAGGGATTTTTGCAAAAAAAGTTGTTCAGACGTCGATGGCTAATTCTGTTTCCGATGATAAAAACCCACCTGTTTCCACCGAAAAACCCTTCATTGGATCGTTTGCAACAGTTTAGCACCATCTTTGAATGAATTGCAGAACGTCAGAAATTTTGAAGAAATTGTGACCGCGCGGCTTAGGGATTTTTTCAAAAAAAGTAGTTCAGACATCGAGGGCTAATTCTGTTTCCAATGATAAATACCCACCTGTTTCCACCGAAAAACCCTTCATTGGATCGTTTGCAACAGTTTAGCACCATCTTTGAATGAATTGCAGAACGTCAGATTTTTGCTGAAATTGTGACTGCGCGGCTTAGGGATTTTTTCAAAAAAAGTTGTTCAGACGTCGAGGGCTAATTCTGTTTACGATGATAAAAACCCACCTGTTTCCACTGAAAAACCTTTCAGGGGATCCTTTGCAACAATTCAGCACCATTTTTGAATGAATTGCAGAACGTCAGATTTTTGCTGAAATTGTGACCGCGCGGCTTAGGGATTTTTTTCAAAAAAAGTTGTTCAGACGTCGAGGGCTAATTCTGTTTCCAATGATAAAACCCCACCTGTTTCCACCGAAAAACCCTTCAGGGGATCGTTTGCAACAGTTTGGCACCATCTCTGAGTGAATTGCAGAACGTCAGAAATTTTGAAGAGATTGTGACTGCGCGGCTTAGGGATTTTTTCAAAAAAAGTTGTTCAGACGTCGTGGGCTAATTCTGTTTCCGATGATAAAAACCCACCTGTTTCCACCGAAAAACCCTTCAGGGGATCCTTTGCAACAGTTTAGCACCATCTTTGAATGAATTGCAGAACGTCAGATTTTTGCTGAAATTGTAACCGCGCGGCTTAGGGATTTTTTCAAAAAAAGTTGTTCAGACGTCGAGGGCTAATTCTGTTTCCGATGATAAATACCCAGCTGTTTCCACCGAAAAACCCTTCATTGGATCGTTTGCAACAGTTTAGCACCATCTTTGAATGAATTTCAGAACGTCAGATTTTTCCTGAAATTGTGACCGCGCGGCTTAGGGATTATTGAAAAAAAAGTTGTTCAGAGGTCGAGGGCTAATTCTGCTTCCGATGATAAAAATCCACCTGTTTCCACTGAAAAAATCTTTCAGGGGATCGTTTGCAGCAGTTTGGCATCATTTCTGAGTGAATTGCAGAACTTCAGAAATTTTGAAGAAATTGTGACTGCGCGGCTTAGGGATTTTTTCAAAAAAAGTTGTTCAGACGTCGAGGGCTAATTCTGTTTCCGATGATAAATACCCACCTGTTTCCACGGAAAAACCTTTTAGGGGATCCTTTGCAACACTTCAGCACCATTTTTGAATGAATTGCAGAACGTGAGATATTTGCTGAAATTGTGACCGCGTAGCTTAGGGATTTTTGCAAAAAAAGTTGTTCAGACGTCGAGGGATAATTCTGTTTCCGATGATAAATACCCAACTGTTTCCACCGAAAAACCTTTCAGGGGATCGTTTGCAACAGTTTGGCACCATTTCTGAGTGAATTGCAGAACGTCAGAAATTTTGAAGAAATTGTGACCGCGCGGCTTAGGGATTTTTTCAAAAAAAGTTGTTCAGACGTCGAGGGCTAATTCTGTTTCCGATGATAAAAACCCACCTGTTTCCACTGAAAAACCTTTCACGGGATCTTTTGCAACACTTCAGCACCATTTTTGAATGAATTGCAGAACGTCAGATTTTTGATGAAATTGTGACCGCGCGGCTTAGGGATTTTTGCAAAAAAAGTTGTTCAGACGTCGATGGCTAATTCTGTTTCCGATGATAAATACCCACCTGTTTCCACCGAAAAACCCTTCATTGGATCGTTTGCAACAGTTTAGCACCATCTTTGAATGAATTGCAGAACGTCAGATTTTTGCTGAAATTGTGACCGCGCGGCTTAGGGATTTTTTTCAAAAAAAGTTGTTCAGACGTCGAGGGCTAATTGTGTTTCCAATGATAAATATCCACCTGTTTCCACCGAAAAACCCTTCAGGGGATCCTTTGCAACAGTTTAGCACCATCTTGGAATGAATTGCAGAACGTCAGATTTTTGCTGAAATTGTGACCGCGCGGTTTAGGGATTTTTTTAAAAAAAGTTGTTCAGACGTCAAGGGCTAATTCTGTTTCTGATGATAAATACCCACCTGTTTCCACTGAAAAACCATTCAGGGGATCGTTTGCAACAGTTTGGCACCATCTTTGAATGAATTGCAGAACGTCAGAAATTTTGAAGAAATTGTGACCGCGCGGCTTAGGGATTTTTTCAAAAAAAGTTGTTCAGACGTCGAGGGCTAATTCTGTTTCCGATGATAAAAACCCACCTGTTTCCACTGAAAAACCTTTCACGGGATCTTTTGCAACACTTCAGCACCATTTTTGAATGAATTGCAGAACGTCAGATTTTTGATGAAATTGTGACCGCGCGGCTTAGGGATTTTTGCAAAAAAAGTTGTTCAGACGTCGATGGCTAATTCTGTTTCCGATGATAAATACCCACCTGTTTCCACCGAAAAACCCTTCATTGGATCGTTTGCAACAGTTTAGCACCATCTTTGAATGAATTGCAGAACGTCAGATTTTTGCTGAAATTGTGACCGCGCGGCTTAGGGATTTTTTTCAAAAAAAAATGTTCAGACGTCGAGGGCTAATTCTGTTTCCAATGATAAAAACCCACCTGTTTCCACCGAAAAACCCTTCAGGGGATCCTTTGCAACAGTTTAGCACCATCTTTGAATGAATTTCAGAACGTCAGATTTTTGCTGAAATTGTGACCGCGCGGCTTAGGGATTTTTGAAAAAAAAGTTGTTCAGAGGTCGAGGGCTAATTCAGCTTCCGATGATAAAAATCCACCTGATTCCACTGAAAAACCCTTCAGGGGATCTTTTGCAACAATTCAGCACCATTTTTGAATGAATTGCAGAACGTCAGATTTTTGCTGAAATTGTGACCGCGCGGCTTAGGGATTTTTTCAAAAAAAGTTGTTCAGACGTCGAGGGCTAATTGTGTTTCCAATGATAAATATCCACCTGTTTCCACCGAAAAACCCTTCAGGGGATCCTTTGCAACAGTTTAGCACCATCTTGGAATGAATTGCAGAACGTCAGATTTTTGCTAAAATTGTGACCGCGCGGTTTAGGGATTTTTTTAAAAAAAGTTGTTCAGACGTCAAGGGCTAATTCTGTTTCTGATGATAAATACCCACCTGTTTCCACTGAAAAACCATTCAGGGGATCGTTTGCAACAGTTTGGCACCATCTTTGAATGAATTGCAGAACGTCAGAAATTTTGAAGAAATTGTGACCGCGCGGCTTAGGGATTTTTTCAAAAAAAGTTGTTCAGACGTTGTGGGCTAATTCTGTTTCCGATGATAAAAAGCCACCTGTTTCCACCGAAAAACCCTTCAGGGGATCCTTTGCAACAGTTTACCACCATCTTTGAATGAATTGCAGAACGTCAGATTTTTGCTGAAATTGTGACCGCGCGGCTTAGGGATTTTTTCAAAAAAAGTTGTTCAGACGTCGAGGGCTAATTCTGTTTCCGATGATAAATACCCACCTGTTTCCACGGAGAAACCCTTCAGGGGATCGTTTGCAACAGTTTTGCACCATCTTTGAACGAATTGCAGAATGTCAGAAATTTTGAAGAAATTGTGACCGCGCGGCTTAGGGATTTTTTCAAAAAAAGTTGTTTAGACGTCGTGGGCTAATTCTGTTTCCGATGATAAAAACCCACCTGATTCCACTGAAAAACCTTTTAGGGGATCCTTTGCAACAGTTCTGCACCATTTTTGAATGAATTGCAGAACGTCAGATTTTTGCTGAAATTGTGACCGCGCGGCTTAGGGATTTTTACAAAAAAAAGTTGTTCAGAGGTCGAGGGCTAATTCTGTTTCCGATGATAAAAATCCACCTGTTTCCCCTGAAAAAACCTTTCAGGGGATCGTTTGCAGCAATTTGGCATCATTTCTGAGTGAAATGCAGAACTTCAGAAATTTTGAAGAAATTGTGACTGCGCGGCTTAGGGATTTTTTCAAAAAAAGTTGTTCAGACGTCGAGGGCTAATTCTGTTTCCGATGATAAATACCCACCTGTTTCCACGGAGAAACCCTTCAGGGGATCGTTTGCAACAGTTTTGCACCATCTTTGAACGAATTGCAGAATGTCAGAAATTTTGAAGAAATTGTGACCGCGCGGCTTAGGGATTTTTTCAAAAAAAGTTGTTTAGACGTCGTGGGCTAATTCTGTTTCCGATGATAAAAACCCACCTGATTCCACTGAAAAACCTTTTAGGGGATCCTTTGCAACAGTTCTGCACCATTTTTGAATGAATTGCAGAACGTCAGATTTTTGCTGAAATTGTGACCGCGCGGCTTAGGGATTTTTACAAAAAAAAGTTGTTCAGAGGTCGAGGGCTAATTCTGTTTCCGATGATAAAAATCCACCTGTTTCCCCTGAAAAAACCTTTCAGGGGATCGTTTGCAGCAATTTGGCATCATTTCTGAGTGAAATGCAGAACTTCAGAAATTTTGAAGAAATTGTGACTGCGCGGCTTAGGGATTTTTTCAAAAAAAGTTGTTCAGACGTCGAGGGCTAATTCTGTTTCCAATGATAAAAACCCACCTGTTTCCACCGAAAAACCCTTCAGGGGATCGTTTGCAACACTTTGGCACCATCTCTGAGTGAATTGCAGAACGCCAGAAATTTTGAAGAAATTGTGACCGTGCGGCTTAGCGATTATTTCAAAAAAAGTTGTTCAGACGTCGAGGGCTAATTCTGTTTCCGATGATAAAAACCCACCTGTTTCCACTGAAAAACCTTTCAGGGGATCCTGTGCAACAATTCAGCACCATTTTTGAATGAATTGCAGAACGTCAGATTTTTGCTGAAATTGTGACCGCGCGGCTTAGGGATTTTTGCAAAAAAAGTTGTTCAGAGGTCGAGGGTTAATTCTGTTTCCAATGATAAAAATCCACCTGTTTCCACCGAAAAACCTTTCAGGGGATCGTTTGAAACAGTTGAGCACCATTTTTGAGTGAATTGCAGAATGTCAGAAATTTTGAAGAAATTGTGACCGCGCGGCTTAGGGATTTTTTCAAAAAAAGTTGTTCAGACGTAGAGGGCTAATTCTGTTTCCGATGATAAATACCCACCTGTTTCCACCGAAGAAACCTTCAGGGGATCTTTTGCAACAGTTTAGTGCCATCTTTGAATGAATTGCAGAACGTCAGATTTTTGCTGAAATTGTGACCGCGCGGCTTAGGGATTTTTGCAAAAAAAGTTGTTCAGACGTCGAGGGCTAATTCTGTTTCCGTTGAAAAAACCCACCTGTTTCCACCGAAAAACCCTTCAGGGGATCTTTTGCAACAGTTTAGTGCCATCATTGAATGAATTGCAGAACGTCAGATTTTTGCTGAAATTGTGACCGCGCGGCTTAGGGATTTTTTCAAAAAAAGTTGTTCAGACGTCGAGGGCTAATTCTGTTTCCGATGATAAAAACCCACCTGTTTCCACTGAAAAACCTTTCAGGGGTTCGTTTGCAACAGTTTGGCACAATTTCTGAGTGAATTGCAGAACGTCAGAAATTTTGAAGAAATTGTGAACGCGCGGCTTAGGGTTTTTTTCAAAAAAAGTTGTTAAGAAGTCAAGGGCTAATTCTGTTTCCGATGATAAAAACCCGCCTGATTCCACTGAAAAACCCTTCAGGGGATCGTTTGCAACAGTTCAGCACCATTTCTGAGTGACTTGCCGAACGTCAGAAATTTTGAAGAAATTGTGACCGCGCGGCTTAGGGATTTTTTCAAAAAAAGTTGTTCAGACGTTGAGGGCTAATTCTGTTTCCGATGATCAATACCCACCTGTTTCCACCGAAGAACCCTTCAGGGGATCGTTTGCAACACTTTAGCACCATCTTTGAATTAATTGCAGAACGTCAGATTTTTGCTGAAATTGTGACCGCGCAGCTTAGGGATTTCGGCAAAAAAAGTTGTTCAGACATCGAGGGATAATTCTGTTTCCGATGATAAATACCCACCTGTTTCCACCGAAAAACCTTTCAGGGGATTGTTTGGAACAGTTTGGCACCATTTTTGAGTGAATTGAAGAACGTCAGAAATTTTGAAGAAATTGTGACCGCGCGGCTTAGGGATTTTTTCAAAAAAAGGTGTTCAGACGTCGAGGGCTAATTCTTTTTCTGATGATAAATACCCACCTGTTTCCACCGAAAAACCCTTCATTGGATCATTTGCGACAGTTTAGCACCATCTTTGAATGAATTGCAGATCGTCAGATTTTTACTGACATTGTGACCGCGCGGCTTAGGGATTTTTTCACAAAAAGTTGTTCAGAGGTCGAGGTCTAATTCTGTTTCTGATGATAAAAACCCACCTGTTTCCACCGAAAAACCCTTCAGGGGATCTTTTGCAACAGTTTGGCACCATCTCTGAGTGAATTGCAGAACGCCAGAAATTTTGAAGAAATTGTGACCCCGCGGCTTAGGGATTTTTGCAAAAAACGTTGTTAAGAAGTCAAGGGCTAATTCTGTTTCCGATGATAAAAACCCACCTGATTCCACTGAAAAACCCTTCAGGGGATCGTTTGCAACAGTTCAGCACCATTTCTGAGTGACTTGACGAACGTCAGAAATTTTGAAGAAATTGTGACCGCGCGGCTTAGGGATTTTTTCAAAAAAAGTTGTTCAGACGTTGAGGGCTAATTCTGTTTCCGATGATCAATACCCACCTGTTTCCACCGAAGAACCCTTCAGGGGATCATTTGCAACACTTTAGCACCATCTTTGAATTAATTGCAGAACGTCAGATTTTTGCTGAAATTGTGACCGCGCAGCTTAGGGATTTTTGCAAAAAAAGTTGTTCAGACATCGAGGGATAATTCTTTTTCCGATGATAAATACCCACCTGTTTCCACCGAAGAACCCTTCAGGGGATCTCTTGCAACAGTTTAGTGCCATCTTTGAATGAATTGCAGAACGTCAGATTTTTGCTGAAATTGTGACCGCGCGGCTTAGGGATTTTTTCAAAAAAAGTTGTTCAGACGTCGAGGTCTAATTCTGTTTCCGATGATAAAAACCCACCTGTTTCCACTGAAAAACCTTTCAGGGGATCCTTTGCAACAATTCAGCACCATTTTTGAATGAATTGCAGAACGTCAGATTTTTGCTGAAATTGTGACCGCGCGGCTTAGGGATTTTTTCAAAAAAAATTGTTCAGACATCGAGGGCTAATTCTGTTTCCGATGATAAAAACCCACCTGTTTCCACTGAAAAACCTTTCAGGGGATCGTTTGCAACAGTTTGGCACCATTTCTGCGTGAATTGCAGAACGTCAGAAATTTTGAAGAAATTGTGACCGCGCGGCTTAGGGATTTTTTCAAAAAAAGTTGTTCAGACGTTGAGGGCTAATTCTGTTTCCGATGATCAATACCCACCTGTTTCCACCGAAGAACCCTTCAGGGGATCGTTTGCAACACTTTAGCACCATCTTTGAATTAATTGCAGAACGTCAGATTTTTGCTGAAATTGTTACCGCGCAGCTTAGGGATTTCGGCAAAAAAAGTTGTTCAGACATCGAGGGATAATTCTGTTTCCGATGATAAATACCCACCTGTTTCCACCGAAAAACCTTTCAGGGGATTGTTTGGAACAGTTTGGCACCATTTTTGAGTGAATTGAAGAACGTCAGAAATTTTGAAGAAATTGTGACCGCGCGGCTTAGGGATTTTTTCAAAAAAAAGGTGTTCAGACGTCGAGGGCTAATTCTTTCTCTGATGATAAATACCCACCTGTTTCCACCGAAAAACCCTTCATTGGATCGTTTGCGACAGTTTAGCACCATCTTTGAATGAATTGCAGATCGTCAGATTTTTACTGACATTGTGACCGCGCGGCTTAGGGATTTTTTCAAAAAAAGTTCTTCAGACGTGGAGGGCTAATTCTGTTTCTGATGATCAATACCCACCTGTTTCCACCGAAAAACCCTTCAGGGGATCGTTTGCAACAGTTGAGCACCATTTTTGAGTGAATTGCAGAATGTCAGAAATTTTGAAGAAATTGTGACTGCGCGGCTTAGGGATTTTTTCAAAAAAAGTTGTTCAGACGTCGTGGGCTAATTCTGTTTCCGATGATAAAAACCCACCTGATTCCAATGAAAAACCTTTCAGGGGATCCTTTGCAACAATTCAGCACCATCTTTGAATGAATTGCAGAAAGTCAGATTTTTGCTGAAATTGTGACCGCGCGGCTTA
The DNA here is from genome assembly GCF_964234715.1 of Podarcis melisellensis. Taxonomy (NCBI): domain Eukaryota; kingdom Metazoa; phylum Chordata; class Lepidosauria; order Squamata; family Lacertidae; genus Podarcis; species Podarcis melisellensis. The sequence continues at coordinate 700,659 of NW_028113158.1, read as the reverse complement.
GGGATTTTTTCAAAAAAAGTTGTTAAGACCTCGAGGGCTAATTCTGTTTCCGATGATAAAAACCCACCTGTTTCCACCGAAAAACCCTTCAGGGGATCGTTTGCAACAGTTTGGCACCATCTCTGAGTGAATTGCAGAACGTCAGAAATTTTGAAGAAATTGTGACCGTGCGGCTTAGCGATTTTTTCAAAAAAAGTTGTTCAGAGGTCGAGGGCTAATTCTGTTTCCGATTATAAAAATCCACCTGTTTCCACCGAAAAACCTTTCAGGGGATCGTTTGCAACAGTTTGGCACCATTTCTGAGTGAATTGCAGAACGTCAGAAATTTTGAAGAAATTGTGACCGCGCGGCTTAGGGATTTTTTCAAAAAAAGTTGTTCAGACGTAGAGGGCTAATTCTGTTTCCGAAGATAAATACCCACCTGTTTCCACCGAAGAAACCTTCAGGGGATCTTTTGCAACAGTTTAGTGCCATCTTTGAATGAATTGCAGAACGTCAGATTTTTGCTGAAATTGTGACCGCGCGGCTTCGGGATTTTTGCAAAAAAAGTTGTTCAGACGTCGAGGGCTAATTCTGTTTCCGTTGAAAAAACCCACCTGTTTCCACCGAAAAACCCTTCAGGGGATCTTTTGCAACAGTTTAGTGCCATCATTGAATGAATTGCAGAACGTCAGATTTTTGCTGAAATTGTGACCGCGCGGCTTAGGGATTTTTTCAAAAAAAGTTGTTCAGACGTCGAGGGCTAATTCTGTTTACGATGATAAAAACCCACCTGTTTCCACTGAAAAACCTTTTAGGGGATCGTTTGCAACAGTTTGGCACCATTTCTCAGTGAATTGCAGAACGTCAGAAATTTTGATGAAATTGTGACCGCGCGGCTTAGGGATTTTTTCAAAAAAAGTTGTTCAGACGTCGAGGCTAATTCTGTTTCCGATGATAAAAACCCACCTGTTTCCACTGAAGAACCCTTCAGGGGATCGTTTGCAACAGTTTGGCACCATTTCTGAGTGACTTGCCGAACGTCAGAAATTTTGAAGAAATTGTGACCGCGCGGCTTAGGGATTTTTTCAAAAAAAGGTGTTCAGACGTCGAGGGCTAATTCTTTTTCTGATGATAAATACCCACCTGTTTCCACCGAAAAACCCTTCATTGGATCATTTGCGACAGTTTAGCACCATCTTTGAATGAATTGCAGATCGTCAGATTTTTACTGACATTGTGACCGCGCGGCTTAGGGATTTTTTCACAAAAAGTTGTTCAGAGGTCGAGGTCTAATTCTGTTTCTGATGATAAAAACCCACCTGTTTCCACCGAAAAACCCTTCAGGGGATCTTTTGCAACAGTTTGGCACCATCTCTGAGTGAATTGCAGAACGCCAGAAATTTTGAAGAAATTGTGACCGCGCGGCTTAGGGATTTTTTCAAAAAAAGTTGTTCAGACGTTGAGGGCTAATTCTGTTTCCGATGATCAATACCCACCTGTTTCCACCGAAGAACCCTTCAGGGGATCATTTGCAACACTTTAGCACCATCTTTGAATTAATTGCAGAACGTCAGATTTTTGCTGAAATTGTGACCGCGCAGCTTAGGGATTTTTGCAAAAAAAGTTGTTCAGACGTTGAGGGCTAATTCTGTTTCCGATGATCAATACCCACCTGTTTCCACCGAAGAACCCTTCAGGGGATCGTTTGCAACACTTTAGCACCATCTTTGAATTAATTGCAGAACGTCAGATTTTTGCTGAAATTGTTACCGCGCAGCTTAGGGATTTCGGCAAAAAAAGTTGTTCAGACATCGAGGGATAATTCTGTTTCCGATGAAAATACCCACCTGTTTCCACCGAAAAACCTTCAGGGGATTGTTTGGAACAGTTTTGGCACCATTATTTGAGTGAATTGAAGAACGTCAGAAATTTTGAAGAAATTGTGACCGCGCGGCTTAGGGATTTTTTCAAAAAAAAGGTGTTCAGACGTCGAGGGCTAAATTCTTTCTCTGATGATAAATACCCACCTGTTCCACCGAAAAACCCTTCATTGGATCGTTTGCGACAGTTTAGCACCATCTTTGAATGAATTGCAGATCGTCAGATTTTTACTGACATTGTGACCGCGCGCTTAGGGATTTTTTCAAAAAAAGTTCTTCAGACGTGGAGGGCTAATTCTGTTTCTGATGATCAATACCCACCTGTTTCCACCGAAAAACCCTTCAGGGGATCGTTTGCAACAGTTGAGCACCATTTTTGAGTGAATTGCAGAATGTCAGAAATTTTGAAGAAATTGTGACTGCGCGGCTTAGGGATTTTTTCAAAAAAAGTTGTTCAGACGTCGTGGGCTAATTCTGTTTCCGATGATAAAAACCCACCTGATTCCAATGAAAAACCTTTCAGGGGATCCTTTGCAACAATTCAGCACCATCTTTGAATGAATTGCAGAAAGTCAGATTTTTGCTGAAATTGTGACCGCGCGGCTTAGGGATTTTTTCAAAAAAAGTTGTTAAGACCTCGAGGGCTAATTCTGTTTCCGATGATAAAAACCCACCTGTTTCCACCGAAAAACCCTTCAGGGGATCGTTTGCAACAGTTTGGCACCATCTCTGAGTGAATTGCAGAACGTCAGAAATTTTGAAGAAATTGTGACCGTGCGGCTTAGCGATTTTTTCAAAAAAAGTTGTTCAGAGGTCGAGGGCTAATTCTGTTTCCGATTATAAAAATCCACCTGTTTCCACCGAAAAACCTTTCAGGGGATCGTTTGCAACAGTTTGGCACCATTTCTGAGTGAATTGCAGAACGTCAGAAATTTTGAAGAAATTGTGACCGCGCGGCTTAGGGATTTTTTCAAAAAAAGTTGTTCAGACGTAGAGGGCTAATTCTGTTTCCGAAGATAAATACCCACCTGTTTCCACCGAAGAAACCTTCAGGGGATCTTTTGCAACAGTTTAGTGCCATCTTTGAATGAATTGCAGAACGTCAGATTTTTGCTGAAATTGTGACCGCGCGGCTTCGGGATTTTTGCAAAAAAAGTTGTTCAGACGTCGAGGGCTAATTCTGTTTCCGTTGAAAAAACCCACCTGTTTCCACCGAAAAACCCTTCAGGGGATCTTTTGCAACAGTTTAGTGCCATCATTGAATGAATTGCAGAACGTCAGATTTTTGCTGAAATTGTGACCGCGCGGCTTAGGGATTTTTTCAAAAAAAGTTGTTCAGACGTCGAGGGCTAATTCTGTTTACGATGATAAAAACCCACCTGTTTCCACTGAAAAACCTTTTAGGGGATCGTTTGCAACAGTTTGGCACCATTTCTCAGTGAATTGCAGAACGTCAGAAATTTTGATGAAATTGTGACCGCGCGGCTTAGGGATTTTTTCAAAAAAAGTTGTTCAGACGTCGAGGCTAATTCTGTTTCCGATGATAAAAACCCACCTGTTTCCACTGAAGAACCCTTCAGGGGATCGTTTGCAACAGTTTGGCACCATTTCTGAGTGACTTGCCGAACGTCAGAAATTTTGAAGAAATTGTGACCGCGCGGCTTAGGGATTTTTTCAAAAAAAGGTGTTCAGACGTCGAGGGCTAATTCTTTTTCTGATGATAAATACCCACCTGTTTCCACCGAAAAACCCTTCATTGGATCATTTGCGACAGTTTAGCACCATCTTTGAATGAATTGCAGATCGTCAGATTTTTACTGACATTGTGACCGCGCGGCTTAGGGATTTTTTCACAAAAAGTTGTTCAGAGGTCGAGGTCTAATTCTGTTTCTGATGATAAAAACCCACCTGTTTCCACCGAAAAACCCTTCAGGGGATCTTTTGCAACAGTTTGGCACCATCTCTGAGTGAATTGCAGAACGCCAGAAATTTTGAAGAAATTGTGACCGCGCGGCTTAGGGATTTTTTCAAAAAAAGTTGTTCAGACGTTGAGGGCTAATTCTGTTTCCGATGATCAATACCCACCTGTTTCCACCGAAGAACCCTTCAGGGGATCATTTGCAACACTTTAGCACCATCTTTGAATTAATTGCAGAACGTCAGATTTTTGCTGAAATTGTGACCGCGCAGCTTAGGGATTTTTGCAAAAAAAGTTGTTCAGACATCGAGGGATAATTCTTTTTCCGATGATAAATACCCACCTGTTTCCACCGAAGAACCCTTCAGGGGATCTCTTGCAACAGTTTAGTGCCATCTTTGAATGAATTGCAGAACGTCAGATTTTTGCTGAAATTGTGACCGCGCGGCTTAGGGATTTTTTCAAAAAAAGTTGTTCAGACGTCGAGGTCTAATTCTGTTTCCGATGATAAAAACCCACCTGTTTCCACTGAAAAACCTTTCAGGGGATCCTTTGCAACAATTCAGCACCATTTTTGAATGAATTGCAGAACGTCAGATTTTTGCTGAAATTGTGACCGCGCGGCTTAGGGATTTTTGCAAAAAAAGTTGTTCAGACGTCGAGGGCTGATTCTGTTTCCGATGATAAATACCCACCTGTTTACAACGAAAAACCCTTCAGGGGATCTTTTGCAACAGTTTAGTGCCATCTTTGAATGAATTGCAGAACGTCAGATTTTTGCTGAAATTGTGACCGCGCGGCTTAGGGATTTTTTCAAAAAAAGTTGTTCAGACGTCGAGGTCTAATTCTGTTTCCGATGATAAAAACCCACCTGTTTCCACTGAAAAACCTTTCAGGGGATCCTTTGCAACAATTCAGCACCATTTTTGAATGAATTGCAGAACGTCAGACTTTTGCTGAAATTGTGACCGCGCGGCTTAGGAATTTTTGCAAAAAAAGTTGTTCAGACGTCGAGGGCTAATTCTGTTTCCGATGATAAAAACCCACCTGTTTCCACCAAAAAACCCTTCAGGGGATCTTTTGCAACAGTTTAGTGCCATCATTGAATGAATTGCAGAACGTCAGATTTTTGCTGAAATTGTGACCGCGCGGCTTAGGGATTTTTGCAAAAAAAATTGTTCAGAGGTCAAGGGTTAATTCTGTTTCCAATGATAAAAATCCACCTGTTTCCACCGAAAAACCTTTCAGGGGATCGTTTGCAACAGTTTAGCACCATTTCTGAGTGAATTGCAGAACGTCAGAAATTTTGAAGAAATTGTGACCGCGCGGCTTAGGGATTTTTTCAAAAAAAGTTGTTCAGATGTCGAGGGCTAATTCTCTTTCCGATGATAAATACCCACCTGTTTCCACCGAAAAACCCTTCAGGGGATTGTTTGCAACAGTTTAGCACCATCTTTGAATGAATTGCAGAACGTCAGATTTTTGCTGAAATTGTGACCGCGCGGCTTAGGGATTTTTTCAAAAAAAATTGTTCAGACATCGAGGGCTAATTCTGTTTCCGATGATAAAAACCCACCTGTTTCCACTGAAAAACCTTTCAGGGGATCGTTTGCAACAGTTTGGCACCATTTCTGCGTGAATTGCAGAACGTCAGAAATTTTGAAGAAATTGTGACCGCGCGGCTTAGGGATTTTTTCAAAAAAAGTTGTTCAGACGTTGAGGGCTAATTCTGTTTCCGATGATCAATACCCACCTGTTTCCACCGAAGAACCCTTCAGGGGATCGTTTGCAACACTTTAGCACCATCTTTGAATTAATTGCAGAACGTCAGATTTTTGCTGAAATTGTTACCGCGCAGCTTAGGGATTTCGGCAAAAAAAGTTGTTCAGACATCGAGGGATAATTCTGTTTCCGATGATAAATACCCACCTGTTTCCACCGAAAAACCTTTCAGGGGATCGTTTGCAACAGTTTGGCACCATTTCTGCGTGAATTGCAGAACGTCAGAAATTTTGAAGAAATTGTGACCGCGCGGCTTAGGGATTTTTTCAAAAAAAGTTGTTCAGACGTTGAGGGCTAATTCTGTTTCCGATGATCAATACCCACCTGTTTCCACCGAAGAACCCTTCAGGGGATCGTTTGCAACACTTTAGCACCATCTTTGAATTAATTGCAGAACGTCAGATTTTTGCTGAAATTGTTACCGCGCAGCTTAGGGATTTCGGCAAAAAAAGTTGTTCAGACATCGAGGGATAATTCTGTTTCCGATGATAAATACCCACCTGTTTCCACCGAAAAACCTTTCAGGGGATTGTTTGGAACAGTTTGGCACCATTTTTGAGTGAATTGAAGAACGTCAGAAATTTTGAAGAAATTGTGACCGCGCGGCTTAGGGATTTTTTCAAAAAAAGGTGTTCAGACGTCGAGGGCTAATTCTTTTTCTGATGATAAATACCCACCTGTTTCCACCGAAAAACCCTTCATTGGATCGTTTGCGACAGTTTAGCACCATCTTTGAATGAATTGCAGATCGTCAGATTTTTACTGACATTGTGACCGCGCGGCTTAGGGATTTTTTCAAAAAAAGTTCTTCAGACGTGGAGGGCTAATTCTGTTTCTGATGATCAATACCCACCTGTTTCCACCGAAAAACCCTTCAGGGGATCGTTTGCAACAGTTGAGCACCATTTTTGAGTGAATTGCAGAATGTCAGAAATTTTGAAGAAATTGTGACTGCGCGGCTTAGGGATTTTTTCAAAAAAAGTTGTTCAGACGTCGTGGGCTAATTCTGTTTCCGATGATAAAAACCCACCTGATTCCAATGAAAAACCTTTCAGGGGATCCTTTGCAACAATTCAGCACCATCTTTGAATGAATTGCAGAAAGTCAGATTTTTGCTGAAATTGTGACCGCGCGGCTTAGGGATTTTTTCAAAAAAAGTTGTTAAGACCTCGAGGGCTAATTCTGTTTCCGATGATAAAAACCCACCTGTTTCCACCGAAAAACCCTTCAGGGGATCGTTTGCAACAGTTTGGCACCATCTCTGAGTGAATTGCAGAACGTCAGAAATTTTGAAGAAATTGTGACCGTGCGGCTTAGCGATTTTTTCAAAAAAAGTTGTTCAGAGGTCGAGGGCTAATTCTGTTTCCGATTATAAATATCCACCTGTTTCCACCGAAAAACCTTTCAGGGTATCGTTTGCAACAGTTTGGCACCATTTCTGAGTGAATTGCAGAACGTCAGAAATTTTGAAGAAATTGTGACCGCGCGGCTTAGGGATTTTTTCAAAAAAAGTTGTTCAGACGTAGAGGGCTAATTCTGTTTCCGAAGATAAATACCCACCTGTTTCCACCGAAGAAACCTTCAGGGGATCTTTTGCAACAGTTTAGTGCCATCTTTGAATGAATTGCAGAACGTCAGATTTTTGCTGAAATTGTGACCGCGCGGCTTCGGGATTTTTGCAAAAAAAGTTGTTCAGACGTCGAGGGCTAATTCTGTTTCCGTTGAAAAAACCCACCTGTTTCCACCGAAAAACCCTTCAGGGGATCTTTTGCAACAGTTTAGTGCCATCATTGAATGAATTGCAGAACGTCAGATTTATGCTGAAATTGTGACCGCGCGGCTTAGGGATTTTTTCAAAAAAAGTTGTTCAGACGTCGAGGGCTAATTCTGTTTACGATGATAAAAACCCACCTGTTTCCACTGAAAAACCTTTTAGGGGATCGTTTGCAACAGTTTGGCACCATTTCTCAGTGAATTGCAGAACGTCAGAAATTTTGATGAAATTGTGACCGCGCGGCTTAGGGATTTTTTCAAAAAAAGTTGTTCAGACGTCGAGGCTAATTCTGTTTCCGATGATAAAAACCCACCTGTTTCCACTGAAGAACCCTTCAGGGGATCGTTTGCAACAGTTTGGCACCATTTCTGAGTGAATTGCAGAACGCCAGAAATTTTGAAGAAACTGTGACCCCGCGGCTTAGGGATTTTTGCAAAAAACGTTGTTAAGAAGTCAAGGGCTAATTCTGTTTCCGATGATAAAAACCCGCCTAATTCCACTGAAAAACCCTTCAGGGGATCGTTTGCAACAGTTCAGCACCATTTCTGAGTGACTTGCCGAACGTCAGAAATTTTGAAGAAATTGTGACCGCGCGGCTTAGGGATTTTTTCAAAAAAAGTTCTTCAGACGTGGAGGGCTAATTCTGTTTCCGATGATAAATACCCACCTGTTTCCACCGAAAAACCTTTCAGGGGATCGTTTGGAACAGTTTGGCACCATTTTTGAGTGAATTGAAGAACGTCAGAAATTTTGAAGAAATTGTGACCGCGCGGCTTAGGGATTTTTTCAAAAAAAGTTGTCCAGACGTCGTGGGCTAATTCTGTTTCCGATGATAAAAACCCACCTGATTCCAATGAAAAACCTTTCAGGGGATCCTTTGCAACAATTCAGCACCATCTTTGAATGAATTGCAGAACGTCAGACTTTTGCTGAAATTGTGACCGCGCGGCTTAGGAATTTTTGCAAAAAAAGTTGTTCAGACGTCGAGGGCTAATTCTGTTTCCGATGATAAAAACCCACCTGTTTCCACCAAAAAACCCTTCAGGGGATCTTTTGCAACAGTTTAGTGCCATCATTGAATGAATTGCAGAACGTCAGATTTTTGCTGAAATTGTGACCGCGCGGCTTAGGGATTTTTGCAAAAAAAATTGTTCAGAGGTCAAGGGTTAATTCTGTTTCCAATGATAAAAATCCACCTGTTTCCACCGAAAAACCTTTCAGGGGATCGTTTGCAACAGTTTAGCACCATTTCTGAGTGAATTGCAGAACGTCAGAAATTTTGAAGAAATTGTGACCGCGCGGCTTAGGGATTTTTTCAAAAAAAGTTGTTCAGATGTCGAGGGCTAATTCTCTTTCCGATGATAAATACCCACCTGTTTCCACCGAAAAACCCTTCAGGGGATTGTTTGCAACAGTTTAGCACCATCTTTGAATGAATTGCAGAACGTCAGATTTTTGCTGAAATTGTGACCGCGCGGCTTAGGGATTTTTTCAAAAAAAATTGTTCAGACATCGAGGGCTAATTCTGTTTCCGATGATAAAAACCCACCTGTTTCCACTGAAAAACCTTTCAGGGGATCGTTTGCAACAGTTTGGCACCATTTCTGCGTGAATTGCAGAACGTCAGAAATTTTGAAGAAATTGTGACCGCGCGGCTTAGGGATTTTTTCAAAAAAAGTTGTTCAGACGTTGAGGGCTAATTCTGTTTCCGATGATCAATACCCACCTGTTTCCACCGAAGAACCCTTCAGGGGATCGTTTGCAACACTTTAGCACCATCTTTGAATTAATTGCAGAACGTCAGATTTTTGCTGAAATTGTTACCGCGCAGCTTAGGGATTTCGGCAAAAAAAGTTGTTCAGACATCGAGGGATAATTCTGTTTCCGATGATAAATACCCACCTGTTTCCACCGAAAAACCTTTCAGGGGATCGTTTGCAACAGTTTGGCACCATTTCTGCGTGAATTGCAGAACGTCAGAAATTTTGAAGAAATTGTGACCGCGCGGCTTAGGGATTTTTTCAAAAAAAGTTGTTCAGACGTTGAGGGCTAATTCTGTTTCCGATGATCAATACCCACCTGTTTCCACCGAAGAACCCTTCAGGGGATCGTTTGCAACACTTTAGCACCATCTTTGAATTAATTGCAGAACGTCAGATTTTTGCTGAAATTGTTACCGCGCAGCTTAGGGATTTCGGCAAAAAAAGTTGTTCAGACATCGAGGGATAATTCTGTTTCCGATGATAAATACCCACCTGTTTCCACCGAAAAACCTTTCAGGGGATTGTTTGGAACAGTTTGGCACCATTTTTGAGTGAATTGAAGAACGTCAGAAATTTTGAAGAAATTGTGACCGCGCGGCTTAGGGATTTTTTCAAAAAAAGGTGTTCAGACGTCGAGGGCTAATTCTTTTTCTGATGATCAATACCCACCTGTTTCCACCGAAAAACCCTTCAGGGGATCGTTTGCAACAGTTGAGCACCATTTTTGAGTGAATTGCAGAATGTCAGAAATTTTGAAGAAATTGTGACTGCGCGGCTTAGGGATTTTTTCAAAAAAAGTTGTTCAGACGTCGTGGGCTAATTCTGTTTCCGATGATAAAAACCCACCTGATTCCAATGAAAAACCTTTCAGGGGATCCTTTGCAACAATTCAGCACCATCTTTGAATGAATTGCAGAAAGTCAGATTTTTGCTGAAATTGTGACCGCGCGGCTTAGGGATTTTTTCAAAAAAAGTTGTTAAGACCTCGAGGGCTAATTCTGTTTCCGATGATAAAAACCCACCTGTTTCCACCGAAAAACCCTTCAGGGGATCGTTTGCAACAGTTTGGCACCATCTCTGAGTGAATTGCAGAACGTCAGAAATTTTGAAGAAATTGTGACCGTGCGGCTTAGCGATTTTTTCAAAAAAAGTTGTTCAGAGGTCGAGGGCTAATTCTGTTTCCGATTATAAAAATCCACCTGTTTCCACCGAAAAACCTTTCAGGGGATCGTTTGCAACAGTTTGGCACCATTTCTGAGTGAATTGCAGAACGTCAGAAATTTTGAAGAAATTGTGACCGCGCGGCTTAGGGATTTTTTCAAAAAAAGTTGTTCAGACGTAGAGGGCTAATTCTGTTTCCGAAGATAAATACCCACCTGTTTCCACCGAAGAAACCTTCAGGGGATCTTTTGCAACAGTTTAGTGCCATCTTTGAATGAATTGCAGAACGTCAGATTTTTGCTGAAATTGTGACCGCGCGGCTTCGGGATTTTTGCAAAAAAAGTTGTTCAGACGTCGAGGGCTAATTCTGTTTCCGTTGAAAAAACCCACCTGTTTCCACCGAAAAACCCTTCAGGGGATCTTTTGCAACAGTTTAGTGCCATCATTGAATGAATTGCAGAACGTCAGATTTTTGCTGAAATTGTGACCGCGCGGCTTAGGGATTTTTTCAAAAAAAGTTGTTCAGACGTCGAGGGCTAATTCTGTTTACGATGATAAAAACCCACCTGTTTCCACTGAAAAACCTTTTAGGGGATCGTTTGCAACAGTTTGGCACCATTTCTCAGTGAATTGCAGAACGTCAGAAATTTTGATGAAATTGTGACCGCGCGGCTTAGGGATTTTTTCAAAAAAAGTTGTTCAGACGTCGAGGCTAATTCTGTTTCCGATGATAAAAACCCACCTGTTTCCACTGAAGAACCCTTCAGGGGATCGTTTGCAACAGTTTGGCACCATTTCTGAGTGACTTGCCGAACGTCAGAAATTTTGAAGAAATTGTGACCGCGCGGCTTAGGGATTTTTTCAAAAAAAGGTGTTCAGACGTCGAGGGCTAATTCTTTTTCTGATGATAAATACCCACCTGTTTCCACCGAAAAACCCTTCATTGGATCATTTGCGACAGTTTAGCACCATCTTTGAATGAATTGCAGATCGTCAGATTTTTACTGACATTGTGACCGCGCGGCTTAGGGATTTTTTCACAAAAAGTTGTTCAGAGGTCGAGGTCTAATTCTGTTTCTGATGATAAAAACCCACCTGTTTCCACCGAAAAACCCTTCAGGGGATCTTTTGCAACAGTTTGGCACCATCTCTGAGTGAATTGCAGAACGCCAGAAATTTTGAAGAAATTGTGACCGCGCGGCTTAGGGATTTTTTCAAAAAAAGTTGTTCAGACGTTGAGGGCTAATTCTGTTTCCGATGATCAATACCCACCTGTTTCCACCGAAGAACCCTTCAGGGGATCATTTGCAACACTTTAGCACCATCTTTGAATTAATTGCAGAACGTCAGATTTTTGCTGAAATTGTGACCGCGCAGCTTAGGGATTTTTGCAAAAAAAGTTGTTCAGACGTTGAGGGCTAATTCTGTTTCCGATGATCAATACCCACCTGTTTCCACCGAAGAACCCTTCAGGGGATCGTTTGCAACACTTTAGCACCATCTTTGAATTAATTGCAGAACGTCAGATTTTTGCTGAAATTGTTACCGCGCAGCTTAGGGATTTCGGCAAAAAAAGTTGTTCAGACATCGAGGGATAATTCTGTTTCCGATGATAAATACCCACCTGTTTCCACCGAAAAACCTTTCAGGGGATTGTTTGGAACAGTTTGGCACCATTTTTGAGTGAATTGAAGAACGTCAGAAATTTTGAAGAAATTGTGACCGCGCGGCTTAGGGATTTTTTCAAAAAAAAGGTGTTCAGACGTCGAGGGCTAATTCTTTCTCTGATGATAAATACCCACCTGTTTCCACCGAAAAACCCTTCATTGGATCGTTTGCGACAGTTTAGCACCATCTTTGAATGAATTGCAGATCGTCAGATTTTTACTGACATTGTGACCGCGCGGCTTAGGGATTTTTTCAAAAAAAGTTCTTCAGACGTGGAGGGCTAATTCTGTTTCTGATGATCAATACCCACCTGTTTCCACCGAAAAACCCTTCAGGGGATCGTTTGCAACAGTTGAGCACCATTTTTGAGTGAATTGCAGAATGTCAGAAATTTTGAAGAAATTGTGACTGCGCGGCTTAGGGATTTTTTCAAAAAAAGTTGTTCAGACGTCGTGGGCTAATTCTGTTTCCGATGATAAAAACCCACCTGATTCCAATGAAAAACCTTTCAGGGGATCCTTTGCAACAATTCAGCACCATCTTTGAATGAATTGCAGAAAGTCAGATTTTTGCTGAAATTGTGACCGCGCGGCTTAGGGATTTTTTCAAAAAAAGTTGTTAAGACCTCGAGGGCTAATTCTGTTTCCGATGATAAAAACCCACCTGTTTCCACCGAAAAACCCTTCAGGGGATCGTTTGCAACAGTTTGGCACCATCTCTGAGTGAATTGCAGAACGTCAGAAATTTTGAAGAAATTGTGACCGTGCGGCTTAGCGATTTTTTCAAAAAAAGTTGTTCAGAGGTCGAGGGCTAATTCTGTTTCCGATTATAAAAATCCACCTGTTTCCACCGAAAAACCTTTCAGGGGATCGTTTGCAACAGTTTGGCACCATTTCTGAGTGAATTGCAGAACGTCAGAAATTTTGAAGAAATTGTGACCGCGCGGCTTAGGGATTTTTTCAAAAAAAGTTGTTCAGACGTAGAGGGCTAATTCTGTTTCCGAAGATAAATACCCACCTGTTTCCACCGAAGAAACCTTCAGGGGATCTTTTGCAACAGTTTAGTGCCATCTTTGAATGAATTGCAGAACGTCAGATTTTTGCTGAAATTGTGACCGCGCGGCTTCGGGATTTTTGCAAAAAAAGTTGTTCAGACGTCGAGGGCTAATTCTGTTTCCGTTGAAAAAACCCACCTGTTTCCACCGAAAAACCCTTCAGGGGATCTTTTGCAACAGTTTAGTGCCATCATTGAATGAATTGCAGAACGTCAGATTTTTGCTGAAATTGTGACCGCGCGGCTTAGGGATTTTTTCAAAAAAAGTTGTTCAGACGTCGAGGGCTAATTCTGTTTACGATGATAAAAACCCACCTGTTTCCACTGAAAAACCTTTTAGGGGATCGTTTGCAACAGTTTGGCACCATTTCTCAGTGAATTGCAGAACGTCAGAAATTTTGATGAAATTGTGACCGCGCGGCTTAGGGATTTTTTCAAAAAAAGTTGTTCAGACGTCGAGGCTAATTCTGTTTCCGATGATAAAAACCCACCTGTTTCCACTGAAGAACCCTTCAGGGGATCGTTTGCAACAGTTTGGCACCATTTCTGAGTGACTTGCCGAACGTCAGAAATTTTGAAGAAATTGTGACCGCGCGGCTTAGGGATTTTTTCAAAAAAAGGTGTTCAGACGTCGAGGGCTAATTCTTTTTCTGATGATAAATACCCACCTGTTTCCACCGAAAAACCCTTCATTGGATCATTTGCGACAGTTTAGCACCATCTTTGAATGAATTGCAGATCGTCAGATTTTTACTGACATTGTGACCGCGCGGCTTAGGGATTTTTTCACAAAAAGTTGTTCAGAGGTCGAGGTCTAATTCTGTTTCTGATGATAAAAACCCACCTGTTTCCACCGAAAAACCCTTCAGGGGATCTTTTGCAACAGTTTGGCACCATCTCTGAGTGAATTGCAGAACGCCAGAAATTTTGAAGAAATTGTGACCGCGCGGCTTAGGGATTTTTTCAAAAAAAGTTGTTCAGACGTTGAGGGCTAATTCTGTTTCCGATGATCAATACCCACCTGTTTCCACCGAAGAACCCTTCAGGGGATCATTTGCAACACTTTAGCACCATCTTTGAATTAATTGCAGAACGTCAGATTTTTGCTGAAATTGTGACCGCGCAGCTTAGGGATTTTTGCAAAAAAAGTTGTTCAGACATCGAGGGATAATTCTTTTTCCGATGATAAATACCCACCTGTTTCCACCGAAGAACCCTTCAGGGGATCTCTTGCAACAGTTTAGTGCCATCTTTGAATGAATTGCAGAACGTCAGATTTTTGCTGAAATTGTGACCGCGCGGCTTAGGGATTTTTTCAAAAAAAGTTGTTCAGACGTCGAGGTCTAATTCTGTTTCCGATGATAAAAACCCACCTGTTTCCACTGAAAAACCTTTCAGGGGATCCTTTGCAACAATTCAGCACCATTTTTGAATGAATTGCAGAACGTCAGATTTTTGCTGAAATTGTGACCGCGCGGCTTAGGGATTTTTGCAAAAAAAGTTGTTCAGACGTCGAGGGCTGATTCTGTTTCCGATGATAAATACCCACCTGTTTACAACGAAAAACCCTTCAGGGGATCTTTTGCAACAGTTTAGTGCCATCTTTGAATGAATTGCAGAACGTCAGATTTTTGCTGAAATTGTGACCGCGCGGCTTAGGGATTTTTTCAAAAAAAGTTGTTCAGACGTCGAGGTCTAATTCTGTTTCCGATGATAAAAACCCACCTGTTTCCACTGAAAAACCTTTCAGGGGATCCTTTGCAACAATTCAGCACCATTTTTGAATGAATTGCAGAACGTCAGACTTTTGCTGAAATTGTGACCGCGCGGCTTAGGAATTTTTGCAAAAAAAGTTGTTCAGACGTCGAGGGCTAATTCTGTTTCCGATGATAAAAACCCACCTGTTTCCACCAAAAAACCCTTCAGGGGATCTTTTGCAACAGTTTAGTGCCATCATTGAATGAATTGCAGAACGTCAGATTTTTGCTGAAATTGTGACCGCGCGGCTTAGGGATTTTTGCAAAAAAAATTGTTCAGAGGTCAAGGGTTAATTCTGTTTCCAATGATAAAAATCCACCTGTTTCCACCGAAAAACCTTTCAGGGGATCGTTTGCAACAGTTTAGCACCATTTCTGAGTGAATTGCAGAACGTCAGAAATTTTGAAGAAATTGTGACCGCGCGGCTTAGGGATTTTTTCAAAAAAAGTTGTTCAGATGTCGAGGGCTAATTCTCTTTCCGATGATAAATACCCACCTGTTTCCACCGAAAAACCCTTCAGGGGATTGTTTGCAACAGTTTAGCACCATCTTTGAATGAATTGCAGAACGTCAGATTTTTGCTGAAATTGTGACCGCGCGGCTTAGGGATTTTTTCAAAAAAAATTGTTCAGACATCGAGGGCTAATTCTGTTTCCGATGATAAAAACCCACCTGTTTCCACTGAAAAACCTTTCAGGGGATCGTTTGCAACAGTTTGGCACCATTTCTGCGTGAATTGCAGAACGTCAGAAATTTTGAAGAAATTGTGACCGCGCGGCTTAGGGATTTTTTCAAAAAAAGTTGTTCAGACGTTGAGGGCTAATTCTGTTTCCGATGATCAATACCCACCTGTTTCCACCGAAGAACCCTTCAGGGGATCGTTTGCAACACTTTAGCACCATCTTTGAATTAATTGCAGAACGTCAGATTTTTGCTGAAATTGTTACCGCGCAGCTTAGGGATTTCGGCAAAAAAAGTTGTTCAGACATCGAGGGATAATTCTGTTTCCGATGATAAATACCCACCTGTTTCCACCGAAAAACCTTTCAGGGGATCGTTTGCAACAGTTTGGCACCATTTCTGCGTGAATTGCAGAACGTCAGAAATTTTGAAGAAATTGTGACCGCGCGGCTTAGGGATTTTTTCAAAAAAAGTTGTTCAGACGTTGAGGGCTAATTCTGTTTCCGATGATCAATACCCACCTGTTTCCACCGAAGAACCCTTCAGGGGATCGTTTGCAACACTTTAGCACCATCTTTGAATTAATTGCAGAACGTCAGATTTTTGCTGAAATTGTTACCGCGCAGCTTAGGGATTTCGGCAAAAAAAGTTGTTCAGACATCGAGGGATAATTCTGTTTCCGATGATAAATACCCACCTGTTTCCACCGAAAAACCTTTCAGGGGATTGTTTGGAACAGTTTGGCACCATTTTTGAGTGAATTGAAGAACGTCAGAAATTTTGAAGAAATTGTGACCGCGCGGCTTAGGGATTTTTTCAAAAAAAGGTGTTCAGACGTCGAGGGCTAATTCTTTTTCTGATGATAAATACCCACCTGTTTCCACCGAAAAACCCTTCATTGGATCGTTTGCGACAGTTTAGCACCATCTTTGAATGAATTGCAGATCGTCAGATTTTTACTGACATTGTGACCGCGCGGCTTAGGGATTTTTTCAAAAAAAGTTCTTCAGACGTGGAGGGCTAATTCTGTTTCTGATGATCAATACCCACCTGTTTCCACCGAAAAACCCTTCAGGGGATCGTTTGCAACAGTTGAGCACCATTTTTGAGTGAATTGCAGAATGTCAGAAATTTTGAAGAAATTGTGACTGCGCGGCTTAGGGATTTTTTCAAAAAAAGTTGTTCAGACGTCGTGGGCTAATTCTGTTTCCGATGATAAAAACCCACCTGATTCCAATGAAAAACCTTTCAGGGGATCCTTTGCAACAATTCAGCACCATCTTTGAATGAATTGCAGAAAGTCAGATTTTTGCTGAAATTGTGACCGCGCGGCTTAGGGATTTTTTCAAAAAAAGTTGTTAAGACCTCGAGGGCTAATTCTGTTTCCGATGATAAAAACCCACCTGTTTCCACCGAAAAACCCTTCAGGGGATCGTTTGCAACAGTTTGGCACCATCTCTGAGTGAATTGCAGAACGTCAGAAATTTTGAAGAAATTGTGACCGTGCGGCTTAGCGATTTTTTCAAAAAAAGTTGTTCAGAGGTCGAGGGCTAATTCTGTTTCCGATTATAAATATCCACCTGTTTCCACCGAAAAACCTTTCAGGGTATCGTTTGCAACAGTTTGGCACCATTTCTGAGTGAATTGCAGAACGTCAGAAATTTTGAAGAAATTGTGACCGCGCGGCTTAGGGATTTTTTCAAAAAAAGTTGTTCAGACGTAGAGGGCTAATTCTGTTTCCGAAGATAAATACCCACCTGTTTCCACCGAAGAAACCTTCAGGGGATCTTTTGCAACAGTTTAGTGCCATCTTTGAATGAATTGCAGAACGTCAGATTTTTGCTGAAATTGTGACCGCGCGGCTTCGGGATTTTTGCAAAAAAAGTTGTTCAGACGTCGAGGGCTAATTCTGTTTCCGTTGAAAAAACCCACCTGTTTCCACCGAAAAACCCTTCAGGGGATCTTTTGCAACAGTTTAGTGCCATCATTGAATGAATTGCAGAACGTCAGATTTATGCTGAAATTGTGACCGCGCGGCTTAGGGATTTTTTCAAAAAAAGTTGTTCAGACGTCGAGGGCTAATTCTGTTTACGATGATAAAAACCCACCTGTTTCCACTGAAAAACCTTTTAGGGGATCGTTTGCAACAGTTTGGCACCATTTCTCAGTGAATTGCAGAACGTCAGAAATTTTGATGAAATTGTGACCGCGCGGCTTAGGGATTTTTTCAAAAAAAGTTGTTCAGACGTCGAGGCTAATTCTGTTTCCGATGATAAAAACCCACCTGTTTCCACTGAAGAACCCTTCAGGGGATCGTTTGCAACAGTTTGGCACCATTTCTGAGTGAATTGCAGAACGCCAGAAATTTTGAAGAAACTGTGACCCCGCGGCTTAGGGATTTTTGCAAAAAACGTTGTTAAGAAGTCAAGGGCTAATTCTGTTTCCGATGATAAAAACCCGCCTAATTCCACTGAAAAACCCTTCAGGGGATCGTTTGCAACAGTTCAGCACCATTTCTGAGTGACTTGCCGAACGTCAGAAATTTTGAAGAAATTGTGACCGCGCGGCTTAGGGATTTTTTCAAAAAAAGTTCTTCAGACGTGGAGGGCTAATTCTGTTTCCGATGATAAATACCCACCTGTTTCCACCGAAAAACCTTTCAGGGGATCGTTTGGAACAGTTTGGCACCATTTTTGAGTGAATTGAAGAACGTCAGAAATTTTGAAGAAATTGTGACCGCGCGGCTTAGGGATTTTTTCAAAAAAAGTTGTCCAGACGTCGTGGGCTAATTCTGTTTCCGATGATAAAAACCCACCTGATTCCAATGAAAAACCTTTCAGGGGATCCTTTGCAACAATTCAGCACCATCTTTGAATGAATTGCAGAACGTCAGACTTTTGCTGAAATTGTGACCGCGCGGCTTAGGAATTTTTGCAAAAAAAGTTGTTCAGACGTCGAGGGCTAATTCTGTTTCCGATGATAAAAACCCACCTGTTTCCACCAAAAAACCCTTCAGGGGATCTTTTGCAACAGTTTAGTGCCATCATTGAATGAATTGCAGAACGTCAGATTTTTGCTGAAATTGTGACCGCGCGGCTTAGGGATTTTTGCAAAAAAAATTGTTCAGAGGTCAAGGGTTAATTCTGTTTCCAATGATAAAAATCCACCTGTTTCCACCGAAAAACCTTTCAGGGGATCGTTTGCAACAGTTTAGCACCATTTCTGAGTGAATTGCAGAACGTCAGAAATTTTGAAGAAATTGTGACCGCGCGGCTTAGGGATTTTTTCAAAAAAAGTTGTTCAGATGTCGAGGGCTAATTCTCTTTCCGATGATAAATACCCACCTGTTTCCACCGAAAAACCCTTCAGGGGATTGTTTGCAACAGTTTAGCACCATCTTTGAATGAATTGCAGAACGTCAGATTTTTGCTGAAATTGTGACCGCGCGGCTTAGGGATTTTTTCAAAAAAAATTGTTCAGACATCGAGGGCTAATTCTGTTTCCGATGATAAAAACCCACCTGTTTCCACTGAAAAACCTTTCAGGGGATCGTTTGCAACAGTTTGGCACCATTTCTGCGTGAATTGCAGAACGTCAGAAATTTTGAAGAAATTGTGACCGCGCGGCTTAGGGATTTTTTCAAAAAAAGTTGTTCAGACGTTGAGGGCTAATTCTGTTTCCGATGATCAATACCCACCTGTTTCCACCGAAGAACCCTTCAGGGGATCGTTTGCAACACTTTAGCACCATCTTTGAATTAATTGCAGAACGTCAGATTTTTGCTGAAATTGTTACCGCGCAGCTTAGGGATTTCGGCAAAAAAAGTTGTTCAGACATCGAGGGATAATTCTGTTTCCGATGATAAATACCCACCTGTTTCCACCGAAAAACCTTTCAGGGGATCGTTTGCAACAGTTTGGCACCATTTCTGCGTGAATTGCAGAACGTCAGAAATTTTGAAGAAATTGTGACCGCGCGGCTTAGGGATTTTTTCAAAAAAAGTTGTTCAGACGTTGAGGGCTAATTCTGTTTCCGATGATCAATACCCACCTGTTTCCACCGAAGAACCCTTCAGGGGATCGTTTGCAACACTTTAGCACCATCTTTGAATTAATTGCAGAACGTCAGATTTTTGCTGAAATTGTTACCGCGCAGCTTAGGGATTTCGGCAAAAAAAGTTGTTCAGACATCGAGGGATAATTCTGTTTCCGATGATAAATACCCACCTGTTTCCACCGAAAAACCTTTCAGGGGATTGTTTGGAACAGTTTGGCACCATTTTTGAGTGAATTGAAGAACGTCAGAAATTTTGAAGAAATTGTGACCGCGCGGCTTAGGGATTTTTTCAAAAAAAGGTGTTCAGACGTCGAGGGCTAATTCTTTTTCTGATGATAAATACCCACCTGTTTCCACCGAAAAACCCTTCATTGGATCGTTTGCGACAGTTTAGCACCATCTTTGAATGAATTGCAGATCGTCAGATTTTTACTGACATTGTGACCGCGCGGCTTAGGGATTTTTTCAAAAAAAGTTCTTCAGACGTGGAGGGCTAATTCTGTTTCTGATGATCAATACCCACCTGTTTCCACCGAAAAACCCTTCAGGGGATCGTTTGCAACAGTTGAGCACCATTTTTGAGTGAATTGCAGAATGTCAGAAATTTTGAAGAAATTGTGACTGCGCGGCTTAGGGATTTTTTCAAAAAAAGTTGTTCAGACGTCGTGGGCTAATTCTGTTTCCGATGATAAAAACCCACCTGATTCCAATGAAAAACCTTTCAGGGGATCCTTTGCAACAATTCAGCACCATCTTTGAATGAATTGCAGAAAGTCAGATTTTTGCTGAAATTGTGACCGCGCGGCTTAGGGATTTTTTCAAAAAAAGTTGTTAAGACCTCGAGGGCTAATTCTGTTTCCGATGATAAAAACCCACCTGTTTCCACCGAAAAACCCTTCAGGGGATCGTTTGCAACAGTTTGGCACCATCTCTGAGTGAATTGCAGAACGTCAGAAATTTTGAAGAAATTGTGACCGTGCGGCTTAGCGATTTTTTCAAAAAAAGTTGTTCAGAGGTCGAGGGCTAATTCTGTTTCCGATTATAAATATCCACCTGTTTCCACCGAAAAACCTTTCAGGGTATCGTTTGCAACAGTTTGGCACCATTTCTGAGTGAATTGCAGAACGTCAGAAATTTTGAAGAAATTGTGACCGCGCGGCTTAGGGATTTTTTCAAAAAAAGTTGTTCAGACGTAGAGGGCTAATTCTGTTTCCGAAGATAAATACCCACCTGTTTCCACCGAAGAAACCTTCAGGGGATCTTTTGCAACAGTTTAGTGCCATCTTTGAATGAATTGCAGAACGTCAGATTTTTGCTGAAATTGTGACCGCGCGGCTTCGGGATTTTTGCAAAAAAAGTTGTTCAGACGTCGAGGGCTAATTCTGTTTCCGTTGAAAAAACCCACCTGTTTCCACCGAAAAACCCTTCAGGGGATCTTTTGCAACAGTTTAGTGCCATCATTGAATGAATTGCAGAACGTCAGATTTATGCTGAAATTGTGACCGCGCGGCTTAGGGATTTTTTCAAAAAAAGTTGTTCAGACGTCGAGGGCTAATTCTGTTTCCGATGATAAATACCCACCTGTTTCCACCGAAAAACCTTTCAGGGGATCGTTTGCAACAGTTTAGCACCATTTTTGAATGAATTGCAGAACGTCAGAAAGTTTGAAGAAATTGTGACCGCGCAGCTTAGGTATTTTTTCAAAAAAAGTTGTTCAGAGGTCGAGGGCTAATTCGGTTTCCGATGATAAATACCCACCTGTTTCCACCGAAAAACCCTTCAGGGGATCGTTTGCAACAGTTGAGCACCATTTTTGAGTGAATTGCAGAATGTCAGAAATTTTGAAGAAATTGTGACTGCGCGGCTTAGGGATTTTTTCAAAAAAAGTTGTTCAGACGTCGTGGGCTAATTCTGTTTCCGATGATAAAAACCCACCTGATTCCAATGAAAAACCTTTCAGGGGATCCTTTGCAACAATTCAGCACCATCTTTGAATGAATTGCAGAAAGTCAGATTTTTGCTGAAATTGTGACCGCGCGGCTTAGGGATTTTTTCAAAAAAAGTTGTTAAGACCTCGAGGGCTAATTCTGTTTCCGATGATAAAAACCCACCTGTTTCCACCGAAAAACCCTTCAGGGGATCGTTTGCAACAGTTTGGCACCATCTCTGAGTGAATTGCAGAACGTCAGAAATTTTGAAGAAATTGTGACCGTGCGGCTTAGCGATTTTTTCAAAAAAAGTTGTTCAGAGGTCGAGGGCTAATTCTGTTTCCGATTATAAATATCCACCTGTTTCCACCGAAAAACCTTTCAGGGTATCGTTTGCAACAGTTTGGCACCATTTCTGAGTGAATTGCAGAACGTCAGAAATTTTGAAGAAATTGTGACCGCGCGGCTTAGGGATTTTTTCAAAAAAAGTTGTTCAGACGTAGAGGGCTAATTCTGTTTCCGAAGATAAATACCCACCTGTTTCCACCGAAGAAACCTTCAGGGGATCTTTTGCAACAGTTTAGTGCCATCTTTGAATGAATTGCAGAACGTCAGATTTTTGCTGAAATTGTGACCGCGCGGCTTCGGGATTTTTGCAAAAAAAGTTGTTCAGACGTCGAGGGCTAATTCTGTTTCCGTTGAAAAAACCCACCTGTTTCCACCGAAAAACCCTTCAGGGGATCTTTTGCAACAGTTTAGTGCCATCATTGAATGAATTGCAGAACGTCAGATTTATGCTGAAATTGTGACCGCGCGGCTTAGGGATTTTTTCAAAAAAAGTTGTTCAGACGTCGAGGGCTAATTCTGTTTCCGATGATAAATACCCACCTGTTTCCACCGAAAAACCTTTCAGGGGATCGTTTGCAACAGTTTAGCACCATTTTTGAATGAATTGCAGAACGTCAGAAAGTTTGAAGAAATTGTGACCGCGCAGCTTAGGTATTTTTTCAAAAAAAGTTGTTCAGAGGTCGAGGGCTAATTCGGTTTCCGATGATAAATACCCACCTGTTTCCAACGAAAAACCCTTCAGGGCATCGTTTGCAACAGTTTAGCACCATTTTGGAGTGAATTGCAGAACGCCAGAAATTTTGAAGAAATTGTCACCGCGCGGCTTAGGGATTTTTTTAAAAAAAGTTGTTCAGACGTCGTGGGCTAATTCTGTTTCCGATGATACAAAACAACCTGATTCCACCGAAAAACCTTTCAGGGGATCCTTTGCAACAGTTGAGCACCATTTTTGAATGAATTGCAGAACGTCAGATTTTTGCTGAAATTGTGACCGCGCGGCTTAGGGATTTTTGCAAAAAAAGTTGTTCAGATGTCGAGGGTTAATTCTGTTTCCAATGATAAAAATCCACCTGTTTCCACCGAAAAACCTTTCAGGGGATCGTTTGAAACAGTTGAGCACCATTTTTGAGTGAATTGCAGAATGTCAGAAATTTTGAAGAAATTGTGACCGCGCGGCTTAGGGATTTTTTCAAAAAAAGTTGTTCCGACGTCGTGGGCTAATTCTGTTTCCGATGATAAAAACCCACCTGATTCCAATGAAAAACCTTTCAGGGGATCCTTTGCAACAATTCAGCACCATCTTTGAATGAATTGCAGAACGTCAGATTTTTGCTGAAATTGTGACCGCGCGGCTTAGGGATTTTTTCAAAAAAAGTTGTTCAGAGGTCGAGGGCTAATTCTGTTTCCGATGATAAAAACCCACCTGATTCCACTGAAAAACCCTTCAGGGGATCTTTTGCAACAATTCAGCACCATTTTTGAATGAATTGCAGAACGTCAGATTTTTGCTGAAATTGTGACCGCGCGGCTTAGGGATTTTTTCAAAAAAAGTTGTTAAGACCTCGAGGGCTAATTCTGTTTCCGATGATAAAAACCCACCTGTTTCCACCGAAAAACCCTTCAGGGGATCGTTTGCAACAGTTTGGCACCATCTCTGAGTGAATTGCAGAACGTCAGAAATTTTGAAGAAATTGTGACCGCGCGGCTTAGCGATTTTTTCAAAAAAAGTTGTTCAGAGGTCGAGGGCTAATTCTGTTTCCGATTATAAAAATCCACCTGTTTCCACCGAAAAACCTTTCAGGTGATCGTTTGCAACAGTTTGGCACCATTTCTGAGTGAATTGCAGAACGTAAGAAATTTTGAAGAAATTGTGACCGCGCGGCTTAGGGATTTTTTCAAAAAAAGTTGTTCAGACGTAGAGGGCTAATTCTGTTTCCGATGATAAAAACCCACCTGTTTCCACTGAAGAACCCTTCAGGGGATCGTTTGCAACAGTTTGGCACCATTTCTGAGTGAATTGCAGAACGCCAGAAATTTTGAAGAAATTGTGACCCCGCGGCTTAGGGATTTTTGCAAAAAACGTTGTTAAGAAGTCAAGGGCTAATTCTGTTTCCGATGATAAAAACCCACCTGATTCCACTGAAAAACCCTTCAGGGGATCGTTTGCAACAGTTCAGCACCATTTCTGAGTGACTTGCCGAACGTCAGAAATTTTGAAGAAATTGTGACCGCGCGGCTTAGGGATTTTTTCAAAAAAAGTTCTTCAGACGTGGAGGGCTAATTCTGTTTCCGATGATAAATACCCACCTGTTTCCACCGAAAAACCTTTCAGGGGATCGTTTGGAACAGTTTGGCACCATTTTTGAGTGAATTGAAGAACGTCAGAAATTTTGAAGAAATTGTGACCGCGCGGCTTAGGGATTTTTTCAAAAAAAGTTGTCCAGACGTCGTGGGCTAATTCTGTTTCCGATGATAAAAACCCACCTGATTCCAATGAAAAACCTTTCAGGGGATCCTTTGCAACAATTCAGCACCATCTTTGAATGAATTGCAGAACGTCAGATTTTTGCTGAAATTGTGACCGCGCGGCTTAGGGATTTTTTCAAAAAAAGTTGTTCAGAGGTCGAGGGCTAATTCTGTTTCCGATGATAAAAACCCACCTGATTCCACTGAAAAACCCTTCAGGGGATCTTTTGCAACAATTCAGCACCATTTTTGAATGAATTGCAGAACGTCAGATTTTTGCTGAAATTGTGACCGCGCGGCTTAGGGATTTTTTCAAAAAAAGTTGTTAAGACCTCGAGGGCTAATTCTGTTTCCGATGATAAAAACCCACCTGTTTCCACCGAAAAACCCTTCAGGGGATCGTTTGCAACAGTTCAGTACCATTTCTGAGTGACTTGCCGAACGTCAGAAATTTTGAAGAAATTGTGACCGCGCGGCTTAGGGATTTTTTCAAAAAAAGTTCTTCAGACGTGGAGGGCTAATTCTGTTTCCGATGATAAATACCCACCTGTTTCCACCGAAAAACCTTTCAGGGGATCGTTTGGAACAGTTTGGCACCATTTTTGAGTGAATTGAAGAACGTCAGAAATTTTGAAGAAATTGTGACCCCGCGGCTTAGGGATTTTTTCAAAAAAAGTTGTTCAGATGTCGAGGGCTAATTCTCTTTCCGATGATAAATACCCACCTGTTTCCACCGAAAAACCCTTCAGGGGATTGTTTGCAACAGTTTAGCACCATCTTTGAATGAATTGCAGAACGTCAGATTTTTGCTGAAATTGTGACCGCGCGGCTTAGGGATTTTTTCAAAAAAAATTGTTCAGACATCGAGGGCTAATTCTGTTTCCGATGATAAAAACCCACCTGTTTCCACTGAAAAACCTTTCAGGGGATCGTTTGCAACAGTTTGGCACCATTTCTGCGTGAATTGCAGAACGTCAGAAATTTTGAAGAAATTGTGACCGCGCGGCTTAGGGATTTTTTCAAAAAAAGTTGTTCAGACGTTGAGGGCTAATTCTGTTTCCGATGATCAATACCCACCTGTTTCCACCGAAGAACCCTTCAGGGGATCGTTTGCAACACTTTAGCACCATCTTTGAATTAATTGCAGAACGTCAGATTTTTGCTGAAATTGTTACCGCGCAGCTTAGGGATTTCGGCAAAAAAAGTTGTTCAGACATCGAGGGATAATTCTGTTTCCGATGATAAATACCCACCTGTTTCCACCGAAAAACCTTTCAGGGGATTGTTTGGAACAGTTTGGCACCATTTTTGAGTGAATTGAAGAACGTCAGAAATTTTGAAGAAATTGTGACCGCGCGGCTTAGGGATTTTTTCAAAAAAAGGTGTTCAGACGTCGAGGGCTAATTCTTTTTCTGATGATAAATACCCACCTGTTTCCACCGAAAAACCCTTCATTGGATCGTTTGCGACAGTTTAGCACCATCTTTGAATGAATTGCAGATCGTCAGATTTTTACTGACATTGTGACCGCGCGGCTTAGGGATTTTTTCAAAAAAAGTTCTTCAGACGTGGAGGGCTAATTCTGTTTCTGATGATCAATACCCACCTGTTTCCACCGAAAAACCCTTCAGGGGATCGTTTGCAACAGTTGAGCACCATTTTTGAGTGAATTGCAGAATGTCAGAAATTTTGAAGAAATTGTGACTGCGCGGCTTAGGGATTTTTTCAAAAAAAGTTGTTCAGACGTCGTGGGCTAATTCTGTTTCCGATGATAAAAACCCACCTGATTCCAATGAAAAACCTTTCAGGGGATCCTTTGCAACAATTCAGCACCATCTTTGAATGAATTGCAGAAAGTCAGATTTTTGCTGAAATTGTGACCGCGCGGCTTAGGGATTTTTTCAAAAAAAGTTGTTCAGAGGTCGAGGGCTAATTCTGTTTCCGATGATAAAAACCCACCTGATTCCACTGAAAAACCCTACCGGGGATCTTTTGCAACAATTCAGCACCATTTTTGAATGAATTGCAGAACGTCAGATTTTTGCTGAAATTGTGACCGCGCGGCTTAGGGATTTTTTCAAAAAAAGTTGTTAAGACCTCGAGGGCTAATTCTGTTTCCGATGATAAAAACCCACCTGTTTCCACCGAAAAACCCTTCAGGGGATCGTTTGCAACAGTTTGGCACCATTTCTCAGTGAATTGCAGAACGTCAGAAATTTTGATGAAATTGTGACCGCGCGGCTTAGGGATTTTTTCAAAAAAAGTTGTTCAGACGTCGAGGCTAATTCTGTTTCCGATGATAAAAACCCACCTGTTTCCACTGAAGAACCCTTCAGGGGATCGTTTGCAACAGTTTGGCACCATTTCTGAGTGAATTGCAGAACGCCAGAAATTTTGAAGAAACTGTGACCCCGCGGCTTAGGGATTTTTGAAAAAAACGTTGTTAAGAAGTCAAGGGCTAATTCTGTTTCCGATGATAAAAACCCGCCTAATTCCACTGAAAAACCCTTCAGGGGATCGTTTGCAACAGTTCAGCACCATTTCTGAGTGACTTGCCGAACGTCAGAAATTTTGAAGAAATTGTGACCGCGCGGCTTAGGGATTTTTTCAAAAAAAGTTCTTCAGACGTGGAGGGCTAATTCTGTTTCCGATGATAAATACCCACCTGTTTCCACCGAAAAACCTTTCAGGGGATCGTTTGGAACAGTTTGGCACCATTTTTGAGTGAATTGAAGAACGTCAGAAATTTTGAAGAAATTGTGACCGCGCGGCTTAGGGATTTTTTCAAAAAAAGTTGTCCAGACGTCGTGGGCTAATTCTGTTTCCGATGATAAAAACCCACCTGATTCCAATGAAAAACCTTTCAGGGGATCCTTTGCAACAATTCAGCACCATCTTTGAATGAATTGCAGAACGTCAGATTTTTGCTGAAATTGTGACCGCGCGGCTTAGGGATTTTTTCAAAAAAAGTTGTTCAGAGGTCGAGGGCTAATTCTGTTTCCGATGATAAAAACCCACCTGATTCCACTGAAAAACCCTTCAGGGGATCTTTTGCAACAATTCAGCACCATTTTTGAATGAATTGCAGAACGTCAGATTTTTGCTGAAATTGTGACCGCGCGGCTTAGGGATTTTTTCAAAAAAAGTTGTTAAGACCTCGAGGGCTAATTCTGTTTCCGATGATAAAAACCCACCTGTTTCCACCGAAAAACCCTTCAGGGGATCGTTTGCAACAGTTCAGTACCATTTCTGAGTGACTTGCCGAACGTCAGAAATTTTGAAGAAATTGTGACCGCGCGGCTTAGGGATTTTTTCAAAAAAAGTTCTTCAGACGTGGAGGGCTAATTCTGTTTCCGATGATAAATACCCACCTGTTTCCACCGAAAAACCTTTCAGGGGATCGTTTGGAACAGTTTGGCACCATTTTTGAGTGAATTGAAGAACGTCAGAAATTTTGAAGAAATTGTGACCCCGCGGCTTAGGGATTTTTTCAAAAAAAGTTGTTCAGATGTCGAGGGCTAATTCTCTTTCCGATGATAAATACCCACCTGTTTCCACCGAAAAACCCTTCAGGGGATTGTTTGCAACAGTTTAGCACCATCTTTGAATGAATTGCAGAACGTCAGATTTTTGCTGAAATTGTGACCGCGCGGCTTAGGGATTTTTTCAAAAAAAATTGTTCAGACATCGAGGGCTAATTCTGTTTCCGATGATAAAAACCCACCTGTTTCCACTGAAAAACCTTTCAGGGGATCGTTTGCAACAGTTTGGCACCATTTCTGCGTGAATTGCAGAACGTCAGAAATTTTGAAGAAATTGTGACCGCGCGGCTTAGGGATTTTTTCAAAAAAAGTTGTTCAGACGTTGAGGGCTAATTCTGTTTCCGATGATCAATACCCACCTGTTTCCACCGAAGAACCCTTCAGGGGATCGTTTGCAACACTTTAGCACCATCTTTGAATTAATTGCAGAACGTCAGATTTTTGCTGAAATTGTTACCGCGCAGCTTAGGGATTTCGGCAAAAAAAGTTGTTCAGACATCGAGGGATAATTCTGTTTCCGATGATAAATACCCACCTGTTTCCACCGAAAAACCTTTCAGGGGATTGTTTGGAACAGTTTGGCACCATTTTTGAGTGAATTGAAGAACGTCAGAAATTTTGAAGAAATTGTGACCGCGCGGCTTAGGGATTTTTTCAAAAAAAGGTGTTCAGACGTCGAGGGCTAATTCTTTTTCTGATGATAAATACCCACCTGTTTCCACCGAAAAACCCTTCATTGGATCGTTTGCGACAGTTTAGCACCATCTTTGAATGAATTGCAGATCGTCAGATTTTTACTGACATTGTGACCGCGCGGCTTAGGGATTTTTTCAAAAAAAGTTCTTCAGACGTGGAGGGCTAATTCTGTTTCTGATGATCAATACCCACCTGTTTCCACCGAAAAACCCTTCAGGGGATCGTTTGCAACAGTTGAGCACCATTTTTGAGTGAATTGCAGAATGTCAGAAATTTTGAAGAAATTGTGACTGCGCGGCTTAGGGATTTTTTCAAAAAAAGTTGTTCAGACGTCGTGGGCTAATTCTGTTTCCGATGATAAAAACCCACCTGATTCCAATGAAAAACCTTTCAGGGGATCCTTTGCAACAATTCAGCACCATCTTTGAATGAATTGCAGAAAGTCAGATTTTTGCTGAAATTGTGACCGCGCGGCTTAGGGATTTTTTCAAAAAAAGTTGTTCAGAGGTCGAGGGCTAATTCTGTTTCCGATGATAAAAACCCACCTGATTCCACTGAAAAACCCTACCGGGGATCTTTTGCAACAATTCAGCACCATTTTTGAATGAATTGCAGACCGTCAGATTTTTGCTGAAATTGTGACCGCGCGGCTTAGGGATTTTTTCAAAAAAAGTTGTTAAGACCTCGAGGGCTAATTCTGTTTCCGATGATAAAAACCCACCTGTTTCCACCGAAAAACCCTTCAGGGGATCGTTTGCAACAGTTTGGCACCATCTCTGAGTGAATTGCAGAACGTCAGAAATTTTGAAGAAATTGTGACCGTGCGGCTTAGCGATTTTTTCAAAAAAAGTTGTTCAGAGGTCGAGGGCTAATTCTGTTTCCGATTATAAAAATCCACCTGTTTCCACTGAAAAACCTTTCAGGGGATCGTTTGCAACAGTTTGGCACCATTTCTGAGTGAATTGCAGAACGTCAGAAATTTTGAAGAAATTGTGACCGCGCGGCTTAGGGATTTTTTCAAAAAAAGTTGTTCAGACGTAGAGGGCTAATTCTGTTTCCGAATATAAATACCCACCTGTTTCCACCGAAGAAACCTTCAGGGGATCTTTTGCAACAGTTTAGTGCCATCTTTGAATGAATTGCAGAACGTCAGATTTTTGCTGAAATTGTGACCGCGCGGCTTCGGGATTTTTGCAAAAAAAGTTGTTCAGACGTCGAGGGCTAATTCTGTTTCCGTTGAAAAAACCCACCTGTTTCCACCGAAAAACCCTTCAGGGGATCTTTTGCAACAGTTTAGTGCCATCATTGAATGAATTGCAGAACGTCAGATTTTTGCTGAAATTGTGACCGCGCGGCTTAGGGATTTTTTCAAAAAAAGTTGTTCAGACGTCGAGGGCTAATTCTGTTTACGATGATAAAAACCCACCTGTTTCCACTGAAAAACCTTTTAGGGGATCGTTTGCAACAGTTTGGCACCATTTCTCAGTGAATTGCAGAACGTCAGAAATTTTGATGAAATTGTGACCGCGCGGCTTAGGGATTTTTTCAAAAAAAGTTGTTCAGACGTCTAGGCTAATTCTGTTTCCGATGATAAAAACCCACCTGTTTCCACTGAAGAACCCTTCAGGGGATCGTTTGCAACAGTTTGGCACCATTTCTGAGTGAATTGCAGAACGCCAGAAATTTTGAAGAAACTGTGACCCCGCGGCTTAGGGATTTTTGCAAAAAAAGTTCTTCAGACGTGGAGGGCTAATTCTGTTTCCGATGATAAAAACCCGCCTAATTCCACTGAAAAACCCTTCAGGGGATCGTTTGCAACAGTTCAGCACCATTTCTGAGTGACTTGCCGAACGTCAGAAATTTTGAAGAAATTGTGACCGCGCGGCTTAGGGATTTTTTCAAAAAAAGTTCTTCAGACGTGGAGGGCTAATTCTGTTTCCGATGATAAATACCCACCTGTTTCCACCGAAAAACCTTTCAGGGGATCGTTTGGAACAGTTTGGCACCATTTTTGAGTGAATTGAAGAACGTCAGAAATTTTGAAGAAATTGTGACCGCGCGGCTTAGGGATTTTTTCAAAAAAAGTTGTCCAGACGTCGTGGGCTAATTCTGTTTCCGATGATAAAAACCCACCTGATTCCAATGAAAAACCTTTCAGGGGATCCTTTGCAACAATTCAGCACCATCTTTGAATGAATTGCAGAACGTCAGATTTTTGCTGAAATTGTGACCGCGCGGCTTAGGGATTTTTTCAAAAAAAGTTGTTCAGAGGTCGAGGGCTAATTCTGTTTCCGATGATAAAAACCCACCTGATTCCACTGAAAAACCCTTCAGGGGATCTTTTGCAACAATTCAGCACCATTTTTGAATGAATTGCAGAACGTCAGATTTTTGCTGAAATTGTGACCGCGCGGCTTAGGGATTTTTTCAAAAAAAGTTGTTAAGACCTCGAGGGCTAATTCTGTTTCCGATGATAAAAACCCACCTGTTTCCACCGAAAAACCCTTCAGGGGATCGTTTGCAACAGTTCAGTACCATTTCTGAGTGACTTGCCGAACGTCAGAAATTTTGAAGAAATTGTGACCGCGCGGCTTAGGGATTTTTTCAAAAAAAGTTCTTCAGACGTGGAGGGCTAATTCTGTTTCCGATGATAAATACCCACCTGTTTCCACCGAAAAACCTTTCAGGGGATCGTTTGCAACAGTTTAGCACCATTTTTGAATGAATTGCAGAACGTCAGAAAGTTTGAAGAAATTGTGACCGCGCAGCTTAGGTATTTTTTCAAAAAAAGTTGTTCAGAGGTCGAGGGCTAATTCGGTTTCCGATGATAAATACCCACCTGTTTCCAACGAAAAACCCTTCAGGGCATCGTTTGCAACAGTTTAGCACCATTTTGGAGTGAATTGCAGAACGCCAGAAATTTTGAAGAAATTGTCACCGCGCGGCTTAGGGATTTTTTTAAAAAAAGTTGTTCAGACGTCGTGGGCTAATTCTGTTTCCGATGATACAAAACAACCTGATTCCACCGAAAAACCTTTCAGGGGATCCTTTGCAACAGTTGAGCACCATTTTTGAATGAATTGCAGAACATCAGATTTTTGCTGAAATTGTGACCGCGCGGCTTAGGGATTTTTTCAAAAAAAGTTGTTAAGACGTCGAAGGCTAATTCTGTTTCCGATGATAAATACCCACCTGTTTCCACCAAAAAACCCTTCAGGGGATCTTTTGCAACAGTTTAGCACCAGCTTTGAATGAATTGCAGAACGTCAGATTTTTGCTGAAATTGTGACCGCGCGGCTTAGGGATTTTTTCAAAAAATGTTGTTCAGACGTCGAGGGCTAATTCTGTTTCCGATGATAAAAACCCACCTGTTTCCACCGGAAAACCCTTCAGGGGATCGTTTGCAACAGTTTAGCACCATTTTTGAGTGAATTGCAGAACGCCAGAAATTTTGAAGAAATTGTGACCGCGCGGCTTAGTGATTTTTGCAAAAAAAGTTGTTAAGACGTCGAGGGCTAATTCTGTTTCCGATGATAAATACCCACCTGTTTCCAAGGAAAAACCCTTCAGGGCATCGTTTGCAACAGTTTAGCACCATTTTTGAATGAATTGCAGAACGTCAGATTTTTGCTGAAATTGTGACCGCGCGGCTTAGGGATTTTTGCAAAAAAAGTTGTTCAGATGTCGAGGGTTAATTCTGTTTCCAATGATAAAAATCCACCTGTTTCCACCGAAAAACCTTTCAGGGGATCGTTTGAAACAGTTTAGCACCATTTTTGAGTGAATTGCAGAACGCCAGAAATTTTGAAGAAATTGTGACCGCGCGGCTTAGGGATTTTTTCAAAAAAAGTTGTTCAGACGTCGAGGGCTAATTCTGTTTACGATGATAAAAACCCACCTGTTTCCACTGAAAAACCTTTTAGGGGATCGTTTGCAACAGTTTGGCACCATTTCTCAGTGAATTGCAGAACGTCAGAAATTTTGATGAAATTGTGACCGCGCGGCTTAGGGATTTTTTCAAAAAAAGTTGTTCAGACGTCTAGGCTAATTCTGTTTCCGATGATAAAAACCCACCTGTTTCCACTGAAGAACCCTTCAGGGGATCGTTTGCAACAGTTTGGCACCATTTCTGAGTGAATTGCAGAACGCCAGAAATTTTGAAGAAACTGTGACCCCGCGGCTTAGGGATTTTTGCAAAAAAAGTTCTTCAGACGTGGAGGGCTAATTCTGTTTCCGATGATAAAAACCCGCCTAATTCCACTGAAAAACCCTTCAGGGGATCGTTTGCTACAGTTCAGCACCATTTCTGAGTGACTTGCCGAACGTCAGAAATTTTGAAGAAATTGTGACCGCGCGGCTTAGGGATTTTTTCAAAAAAAGTTCTTCAGACGTGGAGGGCTAATTCTGTTTCCGATGATAAATACCCACCTGTTTCCACCGAAAAACCTTTCAGGGGATCGTTTGGAACAGTTTGGCACCATTTTTGAGTGAATTGAAGAACGTCAGAAATTTTGAAGAAATTGTGACCGCGCGGCTTAGGGATTTTTTCAAAAAAAGTTGTCCAGACGTCGTGGGCTAATTCTGTTTCCGATGATAAAAACCCACCTGATTCCAATGAAAAACCTTTCAGGGGATCCTTTGCAACAATTCAGCACCATCTTTGAATGAATTGCAGAACGTCAGATTTTTGCTGAAATTGTGACCGCGCGGCTTAGGGATTTTTTCAAAAAAAGTTGTTCAGAGGTCGAGGGCTAATTCTGTTTCCGATGATAAAAACCCACCTGATTCCACTGAAAAACCCTTCAGGGGATCTTTTGCAACAATTCAGCACCATTTTTGAATGAATTGCAGAACGTCAGATTTTTGCTGAAATTGTGACCGCGCGGCTTAGGGATTTTTTCAAAAAAAGTTGTTAAGACCTCGAGGGCTAATTCTGTTTCCGATGATAAAAACCCACCTGTTTCCACCGAAAAACCCTTCAGGGGATCGTTTGCAACAGTTCAGTACCATTTCTGAGTGACTTGCCGAACGTCAGAAATTTTGAAGAAATTGTGACCGCGCGGCTTAGGGATTTTTTCAAAAAAAGTTCTTCAGACGTGGAGGGCTAATTCTGTTTCCGATGATAAATACCCACCTGTTTCCACCGAAAAACCTTTCAGGGGATCGTTTGCAACAGTTTAGCACCATTTTTGAATGAATTGCAGAACGTCAGAAAGTTTGAAGAAATTGTGACCGCGCAGCTTAGGTATTTTTTCAAAAAAAGTTGTTCAGAGGTCGAGGGCTAATTCGGTTTCCGATGATAAATACCCACCTGTTTCCAACGAAAAACCCTTCAGGGCATCGTTTGCAACAGTTTAGCACCATTTTGGAGTGAATTGCAGAACGCCAGAAATTTTGAAGAAATTGTCACCGCGCGGCTTAGGGATTTTTTTAAAAAAAGTTGTTCAGACGTCGTGGGCTAATTCTGTTTCCGATGATACAAAACAACCTGATTCCACCGAAAAACCTTTCAGGGGATCCTTTGCAACAGTTGAGCACCATTTTTGAAT
This sequence comes from Podarcis melisellensis, assembly GCF_964234715.1. Lineage (NCBI taxonomy): Eukaryota > Metazoa > Chordata > Lepidosauria > Squamata > Lacertidae > Podarcis > Podarcis melisellensis. The sequence continues at coordinate 666,654 of NW_028113158.1, read as the reverse complement.
GAATTGCAGAACATCAGATTTTTGCTGAAATTGTGACCGCGCGGCTTAGGGATTTTTTCAAAAAAAGTTGTTAAGACGTCGAAGGCTAATTCTGTTTCCGATGATAAATACCCACCTGTTTCCACCAAAAAACCCTTCAGGGGATCTTTTGCAACAGTTTAGCACCAGCTTTGAATGAATTGCAGAACGTCAGATTTTTGCTGAAATTGTGACCGCGCGGCTTAGGGATTTTTTCAAAAAATGTTGTTCAGACGTCGAGGGCTAATTCTGTTTCCGATGATAAAAACCCACCTGTTTCCACCGGAAAACCCTTCAGGGGATCGTTTGCAACAGTTTAGCACCATTTTTGAGTGAATTGCAGAACGCCAGAAATTTTGAAGAAATTGTGACCGCGCGGCTTAGTGATTTTTGCAAAAAAAGTTGTTAAGACGTCGAGGGCTAATTCTGTTTCCGATGATAAATACCCACCTGTTTCCAAGGAAAAACCCTTCAGGGCATCGTTTGCAACAGTTTAGCACCATTTTTGAATGAATTGCAGAACGTCAGATTTTTGCTGAAATTGTGACCGCGCGGCTTAGGGATTTTTGCAAAAAAAGTTGTTCAGATGTCGAGGGTTAATTCTGTTTCCAATGATAAAAATCCACCTGTTTCCACCGAAAAACCTTTCAGGGGATCGTTTGAAACAGTTGAGCACCATTTTTGAGTGAATTGCAGAATGTCAGAAATTTTGAAGAAATTGTGACCGCGCGGCTTAGGGATTTTTTCAAAAAAAGTTGTTCCGACGTCGTGGGCTAATTCTGTTTCCGATGATAAAAACCCACCTGATTCCAATGAAAAACCTTTCAGGGGATCCTTTGCAACAATTCAGCACCATCTTTGAATGAATTGCAGAACGTCAGATTTTTGCTGAAATTGTGACCGCGCGGCTTAGGGATTTTTTCAAAAAAAGTTGTTCAGAGGTCGAGGGCTAATTCTGTTTCCGATGATAAAAACCCACCTGATTCCACTGAAAAACCCTTCAGGGGATCTTTTGCAACAATTCAGCACCATTTTTGAATGAATTGCAGAACGTCAGATTTTTGCTGAAATTGTGACCGCGCGGCTTAGGGATTTTTTCAAAAAAAGTTGTTAAGACCTCGAGGGCTAATTCTGTTTCCGATGATAAAAACCCACCTGTTTCCACCGAAAAACCCTTCAGGGGATCGTTTGCAACAGTTTGGCACCATCTCTGAGTGAATTGCAGAACGTCAGAAATTTTGAAGAAATTGTGACCGCGCGGCTTAGCGATTTTTTCAAAAAAAGTTGTTCAGAGGTCGAGGGCTAATTCTGTTTCCGATTATAAAAATCCACCTGTTTCCACCGAAAAACCTTTCAGGTGATCGTTTGCAACAGTTTGGCACCATTTCTGAGTGAATTGCAGAACGTAAGAAATTTTGAAGAAATTGTGACCGCGCGGCTTAGGGATTTTTTCAAAAAAAGTTGTTCAGACGTAGAGGGCTAATTCTGTTTCCGATGATAAAAACCCACCTGTTTCCACTGAAGAACCCTTCAGGGGATCGTTTGCAACAGTTTGGCACCATTTCTGAGTGAATTGCAGAACGCCAGAAATTTTGAAGAAATTGTGACCCCGCGGCTTAGGGATTTTTGCAAAAAACGTTGTTAAGAAGTCAAGGGCTAATTCTGTTTCCGATGATAAAAACCCACCTGATTCCACTGAAAAACCCTTCAGGGGATCGTTTGCAACAGTTCAGCACCATTTCTGAGTGACTTGCCGAACGTCAGAAATTTTGAAGAAATTGTGACCGCGCGGCTTAGGGATTTTTTCAAAAAAAGTTGTTCAGACGTCGAGGGCTAATTCTGTTTCCGATGATAAAAACCCACCTGTTTCCACTGAAGAACCCTTCAGGGGATCGTTTGCAACAGTTTGGCACCATTTCTGAGTGAATTGCAGAACGCCAGAAATTTTGAAGAAATTGTGACCGCGCGGCTTAGGGATTTTTTCAAATAAAGTTGTTCAGACGTCGAGGGCTAATTCTTTTTCTGATGATAAATACCCACCTGTTTCCACCGAAAAACCCTTCATTGGATCGTTTGCGACAGTTTAGCACCATCTTTGAATGAATTGCAGATCGTCTGATTTTTACTGACATTGTGACCGCGCGGCTTAGGGATTTTTTCACAAAAAGTTGTTCAGAGGTCGAGGTCTAATTCTGTTTCTGATGATAAAAACCCACCTGTTTCCACCGAAAAACCCTTCAGGGGATCATTTGCAACAGTTTGGCACCATCTCTGAGTGAATTGCAGAACGCCAGAAATTTTGAAGAAATTGTGACCCCGCGGCTTAGGGATTTTTGCAAAAAACGTTGTTAAGAAGTCAAGGGCTAATTCTGTTTCCGATGATAAAAACCCACCTGATTCCACTGAAAAACCCTTCAGGGGGGACTTCCGGTGAGCCGCGATCCCAGCGCAAGCAGGGTTTTCACCGTGAGGGGAAACCCGAGCTATTCTGAAGGATAGGGGCAACTCCAGGGCGCGGAGACCCCCCAAACTCCTTTGAAGGGTGTTCAAGGAGCCTAGCTCCCGGCACGACCGAAGAAAGGACCAAACCGGCTGCCAGGTAACCTCGAGAGAGGCGAAGAGCGTAGCGGAGAGGTTCAACGGGTCGAGGGAAGCCATTTTCTTACCTTCAGATAGCGAAGCCCTGTGCTTGCAGGAAGAGCGGCGCGCTTTCAAAAAAAAGAGACCCCCGATTCTTGCAACTTTGTGGCTAAGAGCAGAAACAAAGAAGCTTCGGGGGCAACAAAGAGAGGAAAACGGAGTTCAGCGGCAAGCCGAAATCAACTGAGACGCGGCCAGAAACCAGTGCTAAAGAAAGTGAGTGATCTGCCCGGGCGGTAACGCGGTTCTCTCCCAGGTCCCCTCCCCTCTTTGGAGAAATAATTGCAAAACTTAAGAAGGAACGAAACTTTGGGGGGCAGAGGGGCTTGGAAAGGGTCCAGGGGAAAAGTGAGAACTGACGTCCTCGGTGAACAGGAGGCTGCAAAGAGGAGAAGGGACGTTTCTCTTCTTGTTTTTTTTTCTCAACGTTATATGCGCACATGAGAGACTCGGAAGAGAAACCCCCGCCGCCATTTAGAGTTTGAGTGTGGAATTTGCGAAAAGGGAAAGAAAGAGGACAATCCTTTGCCAGCGTTATATCGGGAACTGTATGCACAGGGTTATATTCTCATCTCTCTACTTGGAGACGGGGGATTGAAAACGTGAAACCTCTTAAGCTTAAAAAAAGACATTTCGAAGATACAGCGGGGAGGTGCACTGATTTAAAGACGCTTGAGGACAAAATGGAGCCGGTGTGAGTTGCGACTAGCCCTCCCCTCCCCCCGCTCCCCCCTTCTCCCTTTACCCCGTCTGCTCCTCCTGCTCTCCTTTTTTTCCTGCCAACTCCCTCCTCTTGACTAAAGCCTTTAGAACCCTGCTTAACTAAGGGACTAATATTGGACTAATCAGCAATTGGACTAACCAGCGGGAGAAGGGAAGAAACGTCTGCCTTTGAGGACATTACGTGCCCAAAAAGAACTTACCTGACAATTAGAATCAGACAAGGTCTTACAAATTAAGAACAAGATTGAGACAGAGAGGATTTATCACGGACTAAATGCATGGCCTCTGATCACTGTATATGGACTTACTGATTAACGATTATTGCCTATTAGGAGGAAAACAGAGGCAGGAAATGTAAATCCTAATAAGGGGATAAAGCGAACGTAAGGAAATAGTGGATGGTGTTAAGAATAGATAACTCTGCGTGGAAAGAGGAGGAGAGGGACTGGTATAAAGGTACATGATGTCACATACAGGAAAGAAGGGGACAAATGGGGGGACCCCAGGAGACAGGAGGGGTTCCAAACAGGAGGTGGACTTTAAGTCAGACATTCTGAAGATGTTAGCGGAGATTAAACAAAGTCAAGCTAATGTAGAGCATAAGTTAGAATTGGTGGATAATAGAATTGGGATATTGGATAAAAAAATGGAGGAAACTGTGAATGAACTAAAGGGTCAAATAAAAGAAATATTTAGGAGGACGCAGCTCACAGAGGAAGGACTAAAAAAGGCAAAGGTGGAGATAAGAGATATCAAGAGAGATAAGGAAAAGATCAAATCAGAAGTGACGGAGTTAAGTAAGACACAGGAAGAGATGAAAGATATTATAGCGATGAATGAACTAAGGCAGAGGGAGGTGAATCTGAGGCTGAGAGCGGTCTCAGAAACACAGAATGAAAATATTAAAGAAAGACTGACGAAGGAGCTAGCGGAATGGATGGGTCTACCAGTGGAAGAAATGGCTAATAGTATATTGAACGCATTTAGAATGCGCGTTAATGTGACAAAAGCAAAGAAACTCACAGGTGACTGTCTGATTACATTCAAAAATAAAGAAATGAGAGATAGGATCCTCCAGAGGAATAGAGAAAAGAGATTGAACATAGACGGGAACTACATAATTATTTTTAAAGATGTCCCAATCAGATTATTGAAACGGAGAGACTCTTACAAACCCTTGACGCAGACACTGAAGAAAAATAAGATTGAGTTTAGGTGGGAATTCCCGGAAGGGATATCATTCATATATAGAGGTAAAAGACATAAGTTGACAAACCAAGAAGAGACTGGGAAATTCCTTAGGAAATACAAAGAACTTAAAGTGGAGGTATTTGGAGCGGGAAGAGCGGACAGGGCCCCATCAGGAGAACCAAGAGTGTCAGAAGAGGGAGAGGAGGGGGGGAGCCGGTCAGGAGAGGAGGTAGAAGAAGAAACGGAAGACTTAGAGAATATATAATAGATAGCAAGACCTTAAAGAATAGTAAAAGGAAAAGCTAAGCATTATGGGACTAAAAATTTGGAACTGGAACATCAATGGGATGAACGATAAAAAAAAGAGAAATAAAATTGAACAATGTCTGAAAAGGAAAAATATGGACATTATTTGTCTCCAGGAGACGCACGTGGCCAGAAAACATAGGAAAGTGTTAATTAATAAACGGTTGGGAAATGAATTTGAAACCTTGGATAAGGTAAAGAAAAGAGGTGTGGTACTGTATATCAGCAACAAAATAGAAGCTAAAACAATGTTTAAGGATGAGGAGGGGAGGATGATAGGGGTTAATATCAATTGGCAAGGGGAAAAGATGATGGTAGTAGGGATTTATGCCCCGAATGGTAGCAAAACTGAATTCTTTAAAAGTTTAGAAGAAAAATTAATGGAATATGCAGACCAAAAGATAATCATAATGGGTGATATGAACGCAGTTGTTTCGCTGGAGATGGATAGACTTAGAGATGGAGTAAACAAAGAAGGGAAGTTACCAAAATCCTTTTTCACCATGGTGGATAACTGCAGTTTAGTGGACATCTGGCGTCTTAGACACCCACTTGAAAAACAATTTACCTTTCATTCAGAACCTAACCAATCACTTTCACGAATAGATCAGATTTGGATTTCAAAAGAACTATGCTCAAGAGTCAGATCTATAGAAATAAGACCGAAAATAATATCAGACCACAATCCATTAGAAATGGAATTGGAAAGCTTAGAGACAAGAACCTTTAGATGGAGATTAAAAGACTATCTGTTAGACGATCAGAAGGTGGTGGAAATGGCAAGGAAAAAACTATCAGAGTACTTTAAGGATAACTGTGACAAAGGTACAAAGGACAACATAATTTGGGACGCAAGTAAGGCGGTAATAAGAGGGTTCTTTATTCAACAGAATGCAATCAAAAATAGGAATAGAGAGAAGAATAAAGAGGAAATTCTAAGACAGATAATGGAAAACGAACAAAAATTAGTTCAAAAGCCCAACTGCCCAAAAACAAAGGAAAAAATAAAAATCTTACAAACTCAGTTTGCCACAATACTAAACAGAGAGGTAGAGTGGAACATTAAAAGACTTAGGCAAAGAAATTTCGAATTTGCGAACAAACCAGGCAAATGGCTTGCCTGGCAAACTAAAAAGAGGAAAGAGCAAGGGATAATTAACAAAATAATAACAGACGGGGAAGAAAGAACTGACCCCAAAGGAATCAGGAGTGAGTTCCTTAACTACTATAGAAATTTGTATAAAGACCAAGAGAGAGTCGGCTTGAGGAAGATAGATAGATTTCTGAAGGAGAAAGGGGGACAAAAAATCCCAACAGAAGGAAAACGAAGATTAAATACCCCAATTGAAAATGAGGAAATAGAGGAGTTAATTAGGGACCTAAAGAGGGGTAAAGCACCAGGTCCAGATGGATTTACTGCTGGTTATTATAAAGAAATGAAATCTATATTGGTGGGACCCCTGAAAAAGACTATGAATAACATCTTAAAGAAAGGAGAAATTCCGGAAACTTGGAAGGAAGCATACATCACGTTTATCCCCAAACAGGACGCGGACCTAACGCAAGTAAAAAATTACAGGCCAATCTCACTGTTGAATATAGATTATAAGATATTTGCAGGAATTCTAGCAAGAAGGTTAAAAAACGTCCTAGCAGATATTATCCATACAGACCAGGCAGGATTTCTGCCAGGCCGACAGATGAGAGACAATACAAGAAGTATTATCGACATGCTAGAATTCTTGTCTGTCAGGATTGACAAACAAGTTATCATGATGTTTATTGATGCCGAAAAGGCATTTGATAATGTCATATGGAATTTCATGCTGAGAAACCTAGAGTATATGGACGTAGGCAACGACTTTTTCAACGGGGTAAGGGCAATATACAAAGAACAGAAGGCCAAATTGATTGTAAACAATACGGTAACGGAAGAGATAAAGATACGAAAGGGAACAAGACAAGGATGCCCGCTCTCTCCGTTACTATTTATAACAGTATTAGAAGTCCTCCTAAATTCTATAAGACAAAATGGAAATATAAAAGGAGTGACTTTAGGACATAACGTATACAAAATCAAGGCCTTTGCGGACGACCTAGTAGTGATGACAGAAGACCCAGTAACCTCAACAAAAGAGTTACTGAAGGAGATAGAACTATTCGGAGAAGTGGCTGGGTTCAAACTAAACAAGACAAAAACAAAAATGATATGTAAAAATGTAGACCCAAGGACAATAGAATCAATCCAACAGCAAACGCAGATAGAGACGGCCAAAAAAGTTAAATATCTCGGCATCTGGCTAACATCTAAAAATATAGACCTATATAAAAATAATTATGAGCCAGTGTGGAGGGAAATAAAGAGAGATTTAGAAAAATGGGGACGGTTAAAACTGTCAATGTGGGGAAGGATTAATATAATTAAGATGAACGTCCTATCAAGATTAATGTTCCTATTCCAGACTATCCCTATAATAAAAGGGAGTAGGATTTTCAGAGAATGGCAGAGGTCAGTTTCGAGATTTATTTGGCAGGGCAGAAAACCCAGAATTCAATTCAAATTACTAACAGACGTAAGGGAAAGGGGGGGATTTGCCCTGCCAGATCTGAAATTGTACTACGAGGCATCGTGCCTGAGCTGGCTAAAGGATTGGGTCAAACTGGAAAATACGGAGCTACTCGATTTGGAGGGCTTCGATAACTGCTTCGGTTGGCACGCCTATTTGTGGAAGAACAAAATGAAAGTACATAAAGGTTTCAGTAACCATATCTTCAGAGGGTCGCTAATTGAAGTGTGGGAAAGATATAAAAACCTGCTGGAACCGAAAACACCACACTGGCTGTCACCCCTTGAAATAACAAGTATAAAAGTCACTAATATGAGAAGCAACTGGGCAACATACAACCAACTAGTAACAAAGGTAGATGGAAAGTGGAGAACCAAACCTTATGACCAAATAAAAGAATATGTTTACGATTGGCTCCACCACCAACAGGTAAACCAGATGCTTAGCAAGGATATTAAAGAAAGAGGCTATGCGGATAAAGACTCTAAATTTCAGACGGAGATAATAAACAACAAAGTGAAAAATATATCTAAGGTGTATAGAATGCTGTTAGACTGGAATCTAGCCGATGAGGAAGTCAAATCAGTGATGATCCGCTGGGCGAAAGATATAGGCCATAGTATACAATTCGAGGATTGGGAAAAGTTATGGAAGGACGGGTTGAACTTTACGGCGTGTACTGTGATAAAAGAAAACGTTATGAAGATGTTTTATAGGTGGCACCTGACACCTATGAAACTCTCAAAAATGTACAAGGTGGATAACAAGTGTTGGAGGTGCAAAGAGGTGGAGGGCTCCTTCTACCACATGTGGTGGGAATGCCGAAAAATAAAACAGTTTTGGGAGAAGGTATATACGGAATTAAAAAAGATACTAAAGTACACGTTTATAAAAAAACCGGAAATCTTCCTATTAGGGATACTACGACAAGAGATAAAAAAGGAAGATCACAGATTGGTATACTATGCGCTCGCGGCAGCAAGGGTTGTAATAGCTCAGAGGTGGAAACAGCAGGAAACCCCAACAGTGGAGGAGTGGAGAGTTAAACTATCGGAATATGCAGAGCTCGATAAATTAACGGGGAAAATTAGATATATAAAAGACCAAGTGTTCACTAAGGACTGGGGAAAGTACGTAGATTATCTGGAATGTATAAGTGAAGGGCAAATAACGCTAAAGGGATTTAAAGATGTACTGTGATAGATTATGGGATATTGTGTAAGGAAAATAGAGAACAAAAGTAGGTATAATGGCAATATCAACGATGAAACGTGTAACCCTATCTACTGCTTCGAATGATTTGCGGCCAAGCTGAAGGAAGTCCTGAAAGATATAGCCACGAATTAGGAGAGTTAAGAAAATAATAATTTTGTGTATTTTTGTATTTTTTATTTATTTTGATTGTATATTGTTTTTTTTTTTATCCCTTTTTGTGTACCTTTTCCTTTACCTGTGTGTTAACCTTTGTTTTTTTTTTTTTTTTTCATGGAATAACTAATAAAATTTATATCGGCTTTTTTAGCTGCCGCGTCAAAAAAAAAAAAAAACCCTTCAGGGGATCGTTTGCAACAGTTCAGCACCATTTCTGAGTGACTTGCCGAACGTCAGAAATTTTGAAGAAATTGTGACCGCGCGGCTTAGGGATTTTTTCAAAAAAAGTTGTTCAGACGTTGAGGGCTAATTCTGTTTCCGATGATCAATACCCACCTGTTTCCACCGAAGAACCCTTCAGGGGATCATTTGCAACACTTTAGCACCATCTTTGAATTAATTGCAGAACGTCAGATTTTTGCTGAAATTGTGACCGCGCAGCTTAGGGATTTTTGCAAAAAAAGTTGTTCAGACGTCGAGGGCTGATTCTGTTTCCGATGATAAATACCCACCTGTTTACAACGAAAAACCCTTCAGGGGATCTTTTGCAACAGTTTAGTGCCATCTTTGAATGAATTGCAGAACGTCAGATTTTTGCTGAAATTGTGACCGCGCGGCTTAGGGATTTTTTCAAAAAAGGTTGTTCAGACGTCGAGGGCTAATTCTGTTTCCGATGATAAAAACCCACCTGTTTCCACCAAAAAACCCTTCAGGGGATCTTTTGCAACAGTTTAGTGCCATCATTGAATGAATTGCAGAACGTCAGATTTTTGCTGAAATTGTGACCGCGCGGCTTAGGGATTTTTGCAAAAAAAAATTGTTCAGAGGTCGAGGGTTAATTCTGTTTCCAATGATAAAAATCCACCTGTTTCCACCGAAAAACCTTTCAGGGGATCGTTTGCAACAGTTTGGCACCATTTTTGAATGAATTGCAGAACGTCAGATTTTTGCTGAAATTGTGACCGCGCGGCTTAGGGATTTTTGCAAAAAAAAGTTGTTCAGAAGTCGAGGGCTAATTCTGTTTCCGATGATAAAAATCCACCTGTTACCACTGAAAAAACCTTTCAGGGGATCGTTTGCAACAGTTTGGCACCATTTCTGAGTGAATTGCAGAACGTCAGAAATTTTGAAGAAATTGTGACTGCGCGGCTTAGGGATTTTTTCCAAAAAAGTTGTTCAGACGTCGAGGGCTAATTCTGTTTCCGATGATAAATACCCACCTGTTTCCACCGAAAAACCCTTCATTGGATCGTTTGCAACAGTTTAGCACCATCTTTGAATGAATTGCAGAACGTCAGATTTTTGCTGAAATTGTGACCGCGCGGCTTAGGGTTTTTTTCAAAAAAAGTTGTTTAGACGTCGTGGGCTAATTCTGTTTCCGATGATAAAAACCCACCTGATTCCACTGAAAAACCTTTTAGGGGATCCTTTGCAACAGTTCAGCACCATTTTTGAATGAATTGCAGAACGTCAGATTTTTGCTGAAATTGTGACCGCGCGGCTTAGGGATTATTTCAAAAAAAGTTGTTCAGACATCGAGGGCTAATTCTGTTTCCGATGATAAAAACCCACCTGTTTCCACTGAAAAACCTATCAGGAGATCGTTTGCAACAGTTTGGCACCATTTCTGAGTGAATTGCAGAACGTCAGAAATTTTGAAGAAATTGTGACCGCGCGGCTTAGGGATTTTTTAAAAAAAAGTTGTTCAGACGTCGATGGCTAATTCTGTTTCCGATGATAAAAACCAACCTGTTTCCACTGAAAAAGCCTTCAGGGGATCGTTTGCAACAGTTTGGCACCATTTCTGAGTGAATTGCAGAACGCCAGAAATTTTGAAGAAATTGTGATCGCTCGGCTTAGGGATTTTTTCAAAAAAAGTTGTTTAGACGTCGAGGGCTAATTCTGTTTCCGATGATAAATATCCATCTGTTTCCACGGAAAAACCCTTCAGGGGATCGTTTGCAACAATTTGGCACCATTTCTGAGTGAATTCCAGAACGTCAGAAATTTTGTAGAAATTGTGACCGCGCGGCTTAGGTATTTTTGCAAAAAAAGTTGTTCAGACGTCGAGGGCTAATTCTGTTTCCGATGATAAAAACCCACCTGATTCCACTGAAAAACCTTTTAGGGGATCCTTTGCAACAGTTTGGCACCATTTCTGAGTGAATTGCAGAACGCCAGAAATTTTGAAGAAATTGTGACCACGCGGCTTAGGGATTTTTTCAAAAAAAGTTGTTCAGACATCGAGGGCTAATTCTGTTTCCGATGATAAATATCCACCTGTTTCCACCGAAAAACCCTTCAGGGGATCGTTTGCAATAGTTTAGCACCATTTTTGAGTGAATTGCAGAACGCCAGAAATTTTGAAGAAATTGTGACCGGGCGCCTTAGGGATTTTTGCAAAGAAAGTTGTTAAGACGTCGAGGGCTAATTCTGTTTACGATGATAAAAACCCACCTGATTCCACTGAAAAACCTTTCAGGGGATCCTTTGCAACAGTTCAGCACCATTTTTGAATGAATTGCAGAACGTGAGATATTTGCTGAAATTGTGACCGTGCAGCTTAGGGATTTTTGCAAAAAAAGTTGTTCAGACGTCGAGGGATAATTCTGTTTCCGATGATAAATACCCAACTGTTTCCACCGAAAAACCTTTCAGGGGATCGTTTGCAACAGTTTGGCACCATTTCTGAGTGAATTGCAGAACGTCAGAAATTTTGAAGAAATTGTGACCGCGCGGCTTAGGGATTTTTTCAAACAAAGTTGTTCAGACGTCGAGGGCTAATTCTGTTTCCGATGATAAAAACCCACCTGTTTCCACTGAAAAACCTTTCAGGGGATCTTTTGCAACACTTCAGCACCATTTTTGAATGAATTGCAGAACGTCAGATTTTTGATGAAATTGTGACCGCGCGGCTTAGGGATTTTTGCAAAAAAAGTTGTTCAGACGTCGATGGCTAATTCTGTTTCCGATGATAAAAACCCACCTGTTTCCACCGAAAAACCCTTCATTGGATCGTTTGCAACAGTTTAGCACCATCTTTGAATGAATTGCAGAACGTCAGAAATTTTGAAGAAATTGTGACCGCGCGGCTTAGGGATTTTTTCAAAAAAAGTAGTTCAGACGTCGAGGGCTAATTCTGTTTCCAATGATAAATACCCACCTGTTTCCACCGAAAAACCCTTCATTGGATCGTTTGCAACAGTTTAGCACCATCTTTGAATGAATTGCAGAACGTCAGATTTTTGCTGAAATTGTGACTGCGCGGCTTAGGGATTTTTTCAAAAAAAGTTGTTCAGACGTCGAGGGCTAATTCTGTTTACGATGATAAAAACCCACCTGTTTCCACTGAAAAACCTTTCAGGGGATCCTTTGCAACAATTCAGCACCATTTTTGAATGAATTGCAGAACGTCAGATTTTTGCTGAAATTGTGACCGCGCGGCTTAGGGATTTTTTTCAAAAAAAGTTGTTCAGACGTCGAGGGCTAATTCTGTTTCCAATGATAAAACCCCACCTGTTTCCACCGAAAAACCCTTCAGGGGATCGTTTGCAACAGTTTGGCACCATCTCTGAGTGAATTGCAGAACGTCAGAAATTTTGAAGAGATTGTGACTGCGCGGCTTAGGGATTTTTTCAAAAAAAGTTGTTCAGACGTCGTGGGCTAATTCTGTTTCCGATGATAAAAACCCACCTGTTTCCACCGAAAATCCCTTCAGGGGATCCTTTGCAATAGTTTAGCACCATCTTTGAATGAATTGCAGAACGTCAGATTTTTGCTGAAATTGTAACCGCGCGGCTTAGGGATTTTTTCAAAAAAAGTTGTTCAGACGTCGAGGGCTAATTCTGTTTCCGATGATAAATATCCACCTGTTTCCACCGAAAAACCCTTCAGGGGATCCTTTGCAACAGTTTAGCACCATCTTGGAATGAATTGCAGAACGTCAGATTTTTGCTGAAATTGTGACCGCGCGGTTTAGGGATTTTTTTTAAAAAAGTTGTTCAGACGTCAAGGGCTAATTCTGTTTCTGATGATAAATACCCACCTGTTTCCACTGAAAAACCATTCAGGGGATCGTTTGCAACAGTTTGGCACCATCTTTGAATGAATTGCAGAACGTCAGATTTTTGCTGAAATTGTGACCGCGCGGTTTAGGGATTTTTTCAAAAAAAGGTGTTCAGACGTCGAGGGCTAATTCTGTTTCCAATGATAAAAACCCACCTGTTTCCACCGAAAAACCCTTCAGGGGATCGTTTGCAACACTTTGGCACCATCTCTGAGTGAATTGCAGAACGCCAGAAATTTTGAAGAAATTGTGACCGTGCGGCTTAGCGATTATTTCAAAAAAAGTTGTTCAGACGTCGAGGGCTAATTCTGTTTCCCATGATAAAAACCCACCTGTTTCCACTGAAAAACCTTTCAGGGGATCCTGTGCAACAATTCAGCACCATTTTTGAATGAATTGCAGAACGTCAGATTTTTGCTGAAATTGTGACCGCGCGGCTTAGGGATTTTTGCAAAAAAAGTTGTTCAGAGGTCGAGGGTTAATTCTGTTTCCAATGATAAAAATCCACCTGTTTCCACCGAAAAACCTTTCAGGGGATCGTTTGAAACAGTTGAGCACCATTTTTGAGTGAATTGCAGAATGTCAGAAATTTTGAGGAAATTGTGACCGCGCGGCTTAGGGATTTTTTCAAAAAAAGTTGTTCAGACGTAGAGGGCTAATTCTGTTTCCGATGATAAATACCCACCTGTTTCCACCGAAGAAACCTTCAGGGGATCTTTTGCAACAGTTTAGTGCCATCTTTGAATGAATTGCAGAACGTCAGATTTTTGCTGAAATTGTGACCGCGCGGCTTAGGGATTTTTGCAAAAAAAGTTGTTCAGACGTCGAGGGCTAATTCTGTTTCCGTTGAAAAAACCCACCTGTTTCCACCGAAAAACCCTTCAGGGGATCTTTTGCAACAGTTTAGTGCCATCATTGAATGAATTGCAGAACGTCAGATTTTTGCTGAAATTGTGACCGCGCGGCTTAGGGATTTTTTCAAAAAAAGGTGTTCAGACGTCGAGGGCTAATTCTTTTTCTGATGATAAATACCCACCTGTTTCCACCGAAAAACCCTTCATTGGATCATTTGCGACAGTTTAGCACCATCTTTGAATGAATTGCAGATCGTCAGATTTTTACTGACATTGTGACCGCGCGGCTTAGGGATTTTTTCACAAAAAGTTGTTCAGAGGTCGAGGTCTAATTCTGTTTCTGATGATAAAAACCCACCTGTTTCCACCGAAAAACCCTTCAGGGGATCTTTTGCAACAGTTTGGCACCATCTCTGAGTGAATTGCAGAACGCCAGAAATTTTGAAGAAATTGTGACCCCGCGGCTTAGGGATTTTTGCAAAAAACGTTGTTAAGAAGTCAAGGGCTAATTCTGTTTCCGATGATAAAAACCCACCTGATTCCACTGAAAAACCCTTCAGGGGATCGTTTGCAACAGTTCAGCACCATTTCTGAGTGACTTGACGAACGTCAGAAATTTTGAAGAAATTGTGACCGCGCGGCTTAGGGATTTTTTCAAAAAAAGTTGTTCAGACGTTGAGGGCTAATTCTGTTTCCGATGATCAATACCCACCTGTTTCCACCGAAGAACCCTTAAGGGGATCATTTGCAACACTTTAGCACCATCTTTGAATTAATTGCAGAACGTCAGATTTTTGCTGAAATTGTGACCGCGCAGCTTAGGGATTTTTGCAAAAAAAGTTGTTCAGACATCGAGGGATAATTCTTTTTCCGATGATAAATACCCACCTGTTTCCACCGAAGAACCCTTCAGGGGATCTCTTGCAACAGTTTAGTGCCATCTTTGAATGAATTGCAGAACGTCAGATTTTTGCTGAAATTGTGACCGCGCGGCTTAGGGATTTTTTCAAAAAAAGTTGTTTAGACGTCGAGGTCTAATTCTGTTTCCGATGATAAAAACCCACCTGTTTCCACTGAAAAACCTTTCAGGGGATCCTTTGCAACAATTCAGCACCATTTTTGAATGAATTGCAGAACGTCAGATTTTTGCTGAAATTGTGACCGCACGGCTTAGGGATTTTTGCAAAAAAAGTTGTTCAGACGTCGAGGGCTAATTCTGTTTCCGATGATAAAAACCCACCTGTTTCCACTGAAAAACCTTTCAGGGGTTCGTTTGCAACAGTTTGGCACAATTTCTGAGTGAATTGCAGAACGTCAGAAATTTTGAAGAAATTGTGACCGCGCGGCTTAGGGATTTTTTCAAAAAAAGTTGTTCAGAGGTCAAGGGCTAATTCGGTTTCCGATGATAAAAACCCACCTGTTTCCACTGAAGAACCCTTCAGGGGATCGTTTGCAACAGTTTGGCACCATTTCTGAGTGAATTGCAGAACGCCAGAAATTTTGAAGAAATTGTGACCCCGCGGCTTAGGGATTTTTGCAAAAAACGTTGTTAAGAAGTCAAGGGCTAATTCTGTTTCCGATGATAAAAACCCACCTGATTCCACTGAAAAACCCTTCAGGGGATCGTTTGCAACAGTTCAGCACCATTTCTGAGTGACTTGCCGAACGTCAGAAATTTTGAAGAAATTGTGACCGCGCGGCTTAGGGATTTTTTCAAAAAAAGTTGTTCAGACGTTGAGGGCTAATTCTGTTTCCGATGATCAATACCCACCTGTTTCCACCGAAGAACCCTTCAGGGGATCGTTTGCAGCACTTTAGCACCATCTTTGAATTAATTGCAGAACGTCAGATTTTTGCTGAAATTGTGACCGCGCAGCTTAGGGATTTCGGCAAAAAAAGTTGTTCAGACATCGAGGGATAATTCTGTTTCCGATGATAAATACCCACCTGTTTCCACCGAAAAACCTTTCAGGGGATTGTTTGGAACAGTTTGGCACCATTTTTGAGTGAATTGAAGAACGTCAGAAATTTTGAAGAAATTGTGACCGCGCGGCTTAGGGATTTTTTCAAAAAAAGGTGTTCAGACGTCGAGGGCTAATTCTTTTTCTGATGATAAATACCCACCTGTTTCCACCGAAAAACCCTTCATTGGATCATTTGCGACAGTTTAGCACCATCTTTGAATGAATTGCAGATCGTCAGATTTTTACTGACATTGTGACCGCGCGGCTTAGGGATTTTTTCACAAAAAGTTGTTCAGAGGTCGAGGTCTAATTCTGTTTCTGATGATAAAAACCCACCTGTTTCCACCGAAAAACCCTTCAGGGGATCTTTTGCAACAGTTTGGCACCATCTCTGAGTGAATTGCAGAACGCCAGAAATTTTGAAGAAATTGTGACCCCGCGGCTTAGGGATTTTTGCAAAAAACGTTGTTAAGAAGTCAAGGGCTAATTCTGTTTCCGATGATAAAAACCCACCTGATTCCACTGAAAAACCCTTCAGGGGATCGTTTGCAACAGTTCAGCACCATTTCTGAGTGACTTGACGAACGTCAGAAATTTTGAAGAAATTGTGACCGCGCGGCTTAGGGATTTTTTCAAAAAAAGTTGTTCAGACGTTGAGGGCTAATTCTGTTTCCGATGATCAATACCCACCTGTTTCCACCGAAGAACCCTTAAGGGGATCATTTGCAACACTTTAGCACCATCTTTGAATTAATTGCAGAACGTCAGATTTTTGCTGAAATTGTGACCGCGCAGCTTAGGGATTTTTGCAAAAAAAGTTGTTCAGACATCGAGGGATAATTCTTTTTCCGATGATAAATACCCACCTGTTTCCACCGAAGAACCCTTCAGGGGATCTCTTGCAACAGTTTAGTGCCATCTTTGAATGAATTGCAGAACGTCAGATTTTTGCTGAAATTGTGACCGCGCGGCTTAGGGATTTTTTCAAAAAAAGTTGTTTAGACGTCGAGGTCTAATTCTGTTTCCGATGATAAAAACCCACCTGTTTCCACTGAAAAACCTTTCAGGGGATCCTTTGCAACAATTCAGCACCATTTTTGAATGAATTGCAGAACGTCAGATTTTTGCTGAAATTGTGACCGCACGGCTTAGGGATTTTTGCAAAAAAAGTTGTTCAGACGTCGAGGGCTGATTCTGTTTCCGATGATAAATACCCACCTGTTTACAACGAAAAACCCTTCAGGGGATCTTTTGCAACAGTTTAGTGCCATCTTTGAATGAATTGCAGAACGTCAGATTTTTGCTGAAATTGTGACCGCGCGGCTTAGGGATTTTTTCAAAAAAAGTTGTTCAGACGTCGAGGTCTAATTCTGTTTCCGATGATAAAAACCCACCTGTTTCCACTGAAAAACCTTTCAGGGGATCCTTTGCAACAATTCAGCACCATTTTTGAATGAATTGCAGAACGTCAGACTTTTGCTGAAATTGTGACCGCGCGGCTTAGGTATTTTTGCAAAAAAAGTTGTTCAGACGTCGAGGGCTAATTCTGTTTCCGATGATAAAAACCCACCTGTTTCCACCAAAAAACCCTTCAGGGGATCTTTTGCAACAGTTTAGTGCCATCATTGAATGAATTGCAGAACGTCAGATTTTTGCTGAAATTGTGACCGCGCGGCTTAGCGATTTTTGCAAAAAAAATTGTTCAGAGGTCGAGGGTTAATTCTGTTTCCAATGATAAAAATCCACCTGTTTCCACCGAAAAACCTTTCAGGGGATCGTTTGCAACAGTTTGGCACCATTTCTGAGTGAATTGCAGAACGTCAGAAATTTTGAAGAAATTGTGACCGCGCGGCTTAGGGATTTTTTCAAAAAAAGTTGTTCAGATGTCGAGGGCTAATTCTCTTTCCGATGATAAATACCCACCTGTTTCCACCGAAAAACCCTTCAGGGGATTGTTTGCAACAGTTTAGCACCATCTTTGAATGAATTGCAGAACGTCAGATTTTTGCTGAAATTGTGACCGCGCGGCTTAGGGATTTTTTCAAAAAAAATTGTTCAGACATCGAGGGCTAATTCTGTTTCCGATGATAAAAACCCACCTGTTTCCACTGAAAAACCTTTCAGGGGATCGTTTGCAACAGTTTGGCACCATTTCTGCGTGAATTGCAGAACGTCAGAAATTTTGAAGAAATTGTGACCGCGCGGCTTAGGGATTTTTTCAAAAAAAGTTGTTCAGACGTTGAGGGCTAATTCTGTTTCCGATGATCAATACCCACCTGTTTCCACCGAAGAACCCTTCAGGGGATCGTTTGCAACACTTTAGCACCATCTTTGAATTAATTGCAGAACGTCAGATTTTTGCTGAAATTGTTACCGCGCAGCTTAGGGATTTCGGCAAAAAAAGTTGTTCAGACATCGAGGGATAATTCTGTTTCCGATGATAAATACCCACCTGTTTCCACCGAAAAACCTTTCAGGGGATTGTTTGGAACAGTTTGGCACCATTTTTGAGTGAATTGAAGAACGTCAGAAATTTTGAAGAAATTGTGACCGCGCGGCTTAGGGATTTTTTCAAAAAAAGGTGTTCAGACGTCGAGGGCTAATTCTTTTTCTGATGATAAATACCCACCTGTTTCCACCGAAAAACCCTTCATTGGATCGTTTGCGACAGTTTAGCACCATCTTTGAATGAATTGCAGATCGTCAGATTTTTACTGACATTGTGACCGCGCGGCTTAGGGATTTTTTCAAAAAAAGTTCTTCAGACGTGGAGGGCTAATTCTGTTTCTGATGATCAATACCCACCTGTTTCCACCGAAAAACCCTTCAGGGGATCGTTTGCAACAGTTGAGCACCATTTTTGAGTGAATTGCAGAATGTCAGAAATTTTGAAGAAATTGTGACTGCGCGGCTTAGGGATTTTTTCAAAAAAAGTTGTTCAGACGTCGTGGGCTAATTCTGTTTCCGATGATAAAAACCCACCTGATTCCAATGAAAAACCTTTCAGGGGATCTTTGCAACAATTCAGCACCATCTTTGAATGAATTGCAGAAAGTCAGATTTTTGCTGAAATTGTGACCGCGCGGCTTAGGGATTTTTTCAAAAAAAGTTGTTCAGAGGTCGAGGGCTAATTCTGTTTCCGATGATAAAAACCCACCTGATTCCACTGAAAAACCCTACCGGGGATCTTTTGCAACAATTCAGCACCATTTTTGAATGAATTGCAGAACGTCAGATTTTTGCTGAAATTGTGACCGCGCGGCTTAGCGATTTTTTCAAAAAAAGTTGTTCAGAGGTCGAGGGCTAATTCTGTTTCCGATTATAAAAATCCACCTGTTTCCACCGAAAAACCTTTCAGGGGATCGTTTGCAACAGTTTGGCACCATTTCTGAGTGAATTGCAGAATGTCAGAAATTTTGAAGAAATTGTGACCGCGCGGCTTAGGGATTTTTTCAAAAAAAGTTGTTCAGACGTAGAGGGCTAATTCTGTTTCCGAAGATAAATACCCACCTGTTTCCACCGAAGAAACCTTCAGGGGATCTTTTGCAACAGTTTAGTGCCATCTTTGAATGAATTGCAGAACGTCAGATTTTTGCTGAAATTGTGACCGCGCGGCTTCGGGATTTTTGCAAAAAAAGTTGTTCAGACGTCGAGGGCTAATTCTGTTTCCGTTGAAAAAACCCACCTGTTTCCACCGAAAAACCCTTCAGGGGATCTTTTGCAACAGTTTAGTGCCATCATTGAATGAATTGCAGAACGTCAGATTTTTGCTGAAATTGTGACCGCGCGGCTTAGGGATTTTTTCAAAAAAAGTTGTTCAGACGTCGAGGGCTAATTCTGTTTACGATGATAAAAACCCACCTGTTTCCACTGAAAAACCTTTTAGGGGATCGTTTGCAACAGTTTGGCACCATTTCTCAGTGAATTGCAGAACGTCAGAAATTTTGATGAAATTGTGACCGCGCGGCTTAGGGATTTTTTCAAAAAAAGTTGTTCAGACGTCTAGGCTAATTCTGTTTCCGATGATAAAAACCCACCTGTTTCCACGGAAGAACCCTTCAGGGGATCGTTTGCAACAGTTTGGCACCATTTCTGAGTGAATTGCAGAACGCCAGAAATTTTGAAGAAACTGTGACCCCGCGGCTTAGGGATTTTTTCAAAAAAAGTTCTTCAGACGTGGAGGGCTAATTCTGTTTCCAATGATAAATACCCACCTGTTTCCACCGAAAAACCTTTCAGGGGATCGTTTGGAACAGTTTGGCACCATTTTTGAGTGAATTGAAGAACGTCAGAAATTTTGAAGAAATTGTGACCGCGCGGCTTAGGGATTTTTTCAAAAAAAGTTGTTCAGACGTCGTGGGCTAATTCTGTTTCCGATGATAAAAACCCACCTGATTCCAATGAAAAACCTTTCAGGGGATCCTTTGCAACAATTCAGCACCATCTTTGAATGAATTGCAGAACGTCAGATTTTTGCTGAAATTGTGACCGCGCGGCTTAGGGATTTTTTCAAAAAAAGTTGTTCAGAGGTCGAGGGCTAATTCTGTTTCCGATGATAAAAACCCACCTGATTCCACTGAAAAACCCTTCAGGGGATCTTTTGCAACAATTCAGCACCATTTTTGAATGAATTGCAGAACGTCAGATTTTTGCTGAAATTGTGACCGCGCGGCTTAGGGATTTTTTCAAAAAAAGTTGTTAAGACCTCGAGGGCTAATTCTGTTTCCGATGATAAAAACCCACCTGTTTCCACCGAAAAACCCTTCAGGGGATCTTTTGCAACAATTCAGCACCATTTTTGAATGAATTGCAGAACGTCAGATTTTTGCTGAAATTGTGACCGCGCGGCTTAGGGATTTTTTCAAAAAAAGTTGTTCAGACCTCGAGGGCTAATTCTGTTTCCGATGATAAAAACCCACCTGTTTCCACCGAAAAACCCTTCAGGGGATCGTTTGCAACAGTTTGGCACCATTTCTGAGTGAATTGCAGAACGCCAGAAATTTTGAAGAAATTGTGACCCCGCGTCTTAGGGATTTTTGCAAAAAACGTTGTTAAGAAGTCAAGGGCTAATTCTGTTTCCGATGATAAAAACCCACCTGTTTCCACTGAAAAACCCTTCAGGGGATCGTTTGCAACAGTTCAGTACCATTTCTGAGTGACTTGCCGAACGTCAGAAATTTTGAAGAAATTGTGACCGCGCGGCTTAGGGATTTTTTCAAAAAAAGTTCTTCAGACGTAGAGGGCTAATTCTGTTTCCGATGATAAATACCCACCTGTTTCCACCGAAAAACCTTTCAGGGGATCGTTTGGAACAGTTTGGCACCATTTTTGAGTGAATTGAAGAACGTCAGAAATTTTGAAGAAATTGTGACCCCGCGGCTTAGGGATTTTTTCAAAAAAAGTTGTTCAGACGTCGTGGGCTAATTCTGTTTCCGATGATAAAAACCCACCTGATTCCAATGAAAAACCTTTCAGGGGATCCTTTGCAACAATTCAGCACCATCTTTGAATGAATTACAGAACGTCAGATTTTTGCTGAAATTGTGACCGCGCGGTTTAGGGATTTTTTCAAAAAAAGTTGTTCAGAGGTCGAGGGCTAATTCTGTTTCCGATGATAAAAACCCACCTGATTCCACTGAAAAACCCTTCAGGGGATCTTTTGCAACAATTCAGCACCATTTTTGAATGAATTGCAGAACGTCAGATTTTTGCTGAAATTGTGACCGCGCGGCTTAGGGATTTTTTCAAAAAAAGTTGTTCAGACGTCGTGGGCTAATTCTGTTTCCGATGATAAAAACCCACCTGATTCCAATGAAAAACCTTTCAGGGGATCCTTTGCAACAATTCAGCACCATCTTTGAATGAATTGCAGAACGTCAGATTTTTGCTGAAATTGTGACCGCGCGGCTTAGGGATTTTTTCAAAAAAAGTTGTTCAGAGGTCGAGGGCTAATTCTGTTTCCGATGATAAAAACCCACCTGATTCCACTGAAAAACCCTTCAGGGGATCTTTTGCAACAATTCAGCACCATTTTTGAATGAATTGCAGAACGTCAGATTTTTGCTGAAATTGTGACCGCGCGGCTTAGGGATTTTTTCAAAAAAAGTTGTTAAGACCTCGAGGGCTAATTCTGTTTCCGATGATAAAAACCCACCTGTTTCCACCGAAAAACCCTTCAGGGGATCTTTTGCAACAATTCAGCACCATTTTTGAATGAATTGCAGAACGTCAGATTTTTGCTGAAATTGTGACCGCGCGGCTTAGGGATTTTTTCAAAAAAAGTTGTTCAGACCTCGAGGGCTAATTCTGTTTCCGATGATAAAAACCCACCTGTTTCCACCGAAAAACCCTTCAGGGGATCGTTTGCAACAGTTTGGCACCATTTCTGAGTGAATTGCAGAACGCCAGAAATTTTGAAGAAATTGTGACCCCGCGTCTTAGGGATTTTTGCAAAAAACGTTGTTAAGAAGTCAAGGGCTAATTCTGTTTCCGATGATAAAAACCCACCTGTTTCCACTGAAAAACCCTTCAGGGGATCGTTTGCAACAGTTCAGTACCATTTCTGAGTGACTTGCCGAACGTCAGAAATTTTGAAGAAATTGTGACCGCGCGGCTTAGGGATTTTTTCAAAAAAAGTTCTTCAGACGTAGAGGGCTAATTCTGTTTCCGATGATAAATACCCACCTGTTTCCACCGAAAAACCTTTCAGGGGATCGTTTGGAACAGTTTGGCACCATTTTTGAGTGAATTGAAGAACGTCAGAAATTTTGAAGAAATTGTGACCCCGCGGCTTAGGGATTTTTTCAAAAAAAGTTGTTCAGACGTCGTGGGCTAATTCTGTTTCCGATGATAAAAACCCACCTGATTCCAATGAAAAACCTTTCAGGGGATCCTTTGCAACAATTCAGCACCATCTTTGAATGAATTACAGAACGTCAGATTTTTGCTGAAATTGTGACCGCGCGGTTTAGGGATTTTTTCAAAAAAAGTTGTTCAGAGGTCGAGGGCTAATTCTGTTTCCGATGATAAAAACCCACCTGATTCCACTGAAAAACCCTTCAGGGGATCTTTTGCAACAATTCAGCACCATTTTTGAATGAATTGCAGAACGTCAGATTTTTGCTGAAATTGTGACCGCGCGGCTTAGGGATTTTTTCAAAAAAAGTTGTTCAGACGTCGTGGGCTAATTCTGTTTCCGATGATAAAAACCCACCTGATTCCAATGAAAAACCTTTCAGGGGATCCTTTGCAACAATTCAGCACCATCTTTGAATGAATTACAGAACGTCAGATTTTTGCTGAAATTGTGACCGCGCGGTTTAGGGATTTTTTCAAAAAAAGTTGTTCAGAGGTCGAGGGCTAATTCTGTTTCCGATGATAAAAACCCACCTGATTCCACTGAAAAACCCTTCAGGGGATCTTTTGCAACAATTCAGCACCATTTTTGAATGAATTGCAGAACGTCAGATTTTTGCTGAAATTGTGACCGCGCGGCTTAGGCATTTTTTCAAAAAAAGTTGTTCAGACGTCGAGGGCTAATTCTGTTTCCGATGATAAAAACCCACCTGTTTCCACTGAAGAACCCTTCAGGGGATCGTTTGCAACAGTTTGGCACCATTTCTGAGTGAATTGCAGAACGCCAGAAATTTTGAAGAAATTGTGACCCCGCGGCTTAGGGATTTTTGCAAAAAACGTTGTTAAGAAGTCAAGGGCTAATTCTGTTTCCGATGATAAAAACCCACCTGATTCCACTGAAAAACCTTTCAGGGGATCGTTTGCAACATTTCAGAACCATTTCTGAGTGACTTGCCGAACGTCAGAAATTTTGAAGAAATTGTGACCGCGCGGCTTAGGGATTTTTTCAAAAAAAGTTGTTCAGACGTTGAGGGCTAATTCTGTTTCCGATGATAAAAACCCACCTGTTTCCACCGAAGAACCCTTCAGGGGATCGTTTGCAACACTTTAGCACCATCTTTGAATTAATTGCAGAACGTCAGATTTTTGCTGAAATTGTGACCGCGCAGCTTAGGGATTTTTGCAAAAAAAGTTGTTCAGACATCGAGGGATAATTCTGTTTCCGATGATAAATACCCACCTGTTTCCACCGAAAAACCTTTCAGGGGATCGTTTGGAACAGTTTGGCACCATTTTTGAGTGAATTGAAGAACGTCAGAAATTTTGAAGAAATTGTGACTGCGCGGCTTAGGGATTTTTTCAAAAAAAGTTGTTCAGACGTCGTGGGCTAATTCTGTTTCCGATGATAAAAACCCACCTGATTCCAATGAAAAACCTTTCAGGGGATCCTTTGCAACAATTCAGCACCATCTTTGAATGAATTGCAGAAAGTCAGATTTTTGCTGAAATTGTGACCGCGCGGCTTAGGGATTTTTTCAAAAAAAGTTGTTCAGAGGTCGAGGGCTAATTCTGTTTCCGATGATAAAAACCCACCTGATTCCACTGAAAAACCCTACCGGGGATCTTTTGCAACAATTCAGCACCATTTTTGAATGAATTGCAGAACGTCAGATTTTTGCTGAAATTGTGACCGCGCGGCTTAGGGATTTTTTCAAAAAAAGTTGTTAAGACCTCGAGGGCTAATTCTGTTTCCGATGATAAAAACCCACCTGTTTCCACCGAAAAACCCTTCAGGGGATCGTTTGCAACAGTTTGGCACCATCTCTGAGTGAATTGCAGAACGTCAGAAATTTTGAAGAAATTGTGACCGTGCGGCTTAGCGATTTTTTCAAAAAAAGTTGTTCAGAGGTCGAGGGCTAATTCTGTTTCCGATTATAAAAATCCACCTGTTTCCACCGAAAAACCTTTCAGGGGATCGTTTGCAACAGTTTGGCACCATTTCTGAGTGAATTGCAGAATGTCAGAAATTTTGAAGAAATTGTGACCGCGCGGCTTAGGGATTTTTTCAAAAAAAGTTGTTCAGACGTAGAGGGCTAATTCTGTTTCCGAAGATAAATACCCACCTGTTTCCACCGAAGAAACCTTCAGGGGATCTTTTGCAACAGTTTAGTGCCATCTTTGAATGAATTGCAGAACGTCAGATTTTTGCTGAAATTGTGACCGCGCGGCTTCGGGATTTTTGCAAAAAAAGTTGTTCAGACGTCGAGGGCTAATTCTGTTTCCGTTGAAAAAACCCACCTGTTTCCACCGAAAAACCCTTCAGGGGATCTTTTGCAACAGTTTAGTGCCATCATTGAATGAATTGCAGAACGTCAGATTTTTGCTGAAATTGTGACCGCGCGGCTTAGGGATTTTTTCAAAAAAAGTTGTTCAGACGTCGAGGGCTAATTCTGTTTACGATGATAAAAACCCACCTGTTTCCACTGAAAAACCTTTTAGGGGATCGTTTGCAACAGTTTGGCACCATTTCTGAATGAATTGCAGAACGCCAGAAATTTTGAAGAAACTGTGACCCCGCGGCTTAGGGATTTTTTCAAAAAAAGTTCTTCAGACGTGGAGGGCTAATTCTGTTTCCAATGATAAATACCCACCTGTTTCCACCGAAAAACCTTTCAGGGGATCGTTTGGAACAGTTTGGCACCATTTTTGAGTGAATTGAAGAACGTCAGAAATTTTGAAGAAATTGTGACCGCGCGGCTTAGGGATTTTTTCAAAAAAAGTTGTTCAGACGTCGTGGGCTAATTCTGTTTCCGATGATAAAAACCCACCTGATTCCAATGAAAAACCTTTCAGGGGATCCTTTGCAACAATTCAGCACCATCTTTGAATGAATTGCAGAACGTCAGATTTTTGCTGAAATTGTGACCGCGCGGCTTAGGGATTTTTTCAAAAAAAGTTGTTCAGAGGTCGAGGGCTAATTCTGTTTCCGATGATAAAAACCCACCTGATTCCACTGAAAAACCCTTCAGGGGATCTTTTGCAACAATTCAGCACCATTTTTGAATGAATTGCAGAACGTCAGATTTTTGCTGAAATTGTGACCGCGCGGCTTAGGGATTTTTTCAAAAAAAGTTGTTAAGACCTCGAGGGCTAATTCTGTTTCCGATGATAAAAACCCACCTGTTTCCACCGAAAAACCCTTCAGGGGATCTTTTGCAACAATTCAGCACCATTTTTGAATGAATTGCAGAACGTCAGATTTTTGCTGAAATTGTGACCGCGCGACTTAGGGATTTTTTCAAAAAAAGTTGTTCAGACCTCGAGGGCTAATTCTGTTTCCGATGATAAAAACCCACCTGTTTCCACCGAAAAACCCTTCAGGGGATCGTTTGCAACAGTTTGGCACCATTTCTGAGTGAATTGCAGAACGCCAGAAATTTTGAAGAAATTGTGACCCCGCGTCTTAGGGATTTTTGCAAAAAACGTTGTTAAGAAGTCAAGGGCTAATTCTGTTTCCGATGATAAAAACCCACCTGTTTCCACTGAAAAACCCTTCAGGGGATCGTTTGCAACAGTTCAGTACCATTTCTGAGTGACTTGCCGAACGTCAGAAATTTTGAAGAAATTGTGACCGCGCGGCTTAGGGATTTTTTCAAAAAAAGTTCTTCAGACGTAGAGGGCTAATTCTGTTTCCGATGATAAATACCCACCTGTTTCCACCGAAAAACCTTTCAGGGGATCGTTTGGAACAGTTTGGCACCATTTTTGAGTGAATTGAAGAACGTCAGAAATTTTGAAGAAATTGTGACCCCGCGGCTTAGGGATTTTTTCAAAAAAAGTTGTTCAGACGTCGAGGCTAATTCTGTTTCCGATGATAAAAACCCACCTGATTCCAATGAAAAACCTTTCAGGGGATCCTTTGCAACAATTCAGCACCATCTTTGAATGAATTACAGAACGTCAGATTTTTGCTGAAATTGTGACCGCGCGGTTTAGGGATTTTTTCAAAAAAAGTTGTTCAGAGGTCGAGGGCTAATTCTGTTTCCGATGATAAAAACCCACCTGATTCCACTGAAAAACCCTTCAGGGGATCTTTTGCAACAATTCAGCACCATTTTTGAATGAATTGCAGAACGTCAGATTTTTGCTGAAATTGTGACCGCGCGGCTTAGGGATTTTTTCAAAAAAAGTTGTTAAGACCTCGAGGGCTAATTCTGTTTCCGATGATAAAAACCCACCTGTTTCCACCGAAAAACCCTACAGGGGATCGTTTGCAACAGTTTGGCACCATCTCTGAGTGAATTGCAGAACGTCAGAAATTTTGAAGAAATTGTGACCGTGCGGCTTAGCGATTTTTTCAAAAAAAGTTGTTCAGAGGTCGAGGGCTAATTCTGTTTCCGATTATAAAAATCCACCTGTTTCCACCGAAGAACCCTTCAGGGGATCGTTTGCAACACTTTAGAACCATCTTTGAATTAATTGCAGAACGTCAGATTTTTGCTGAAATTGTGACCGCGCGGCTTAGGCATTTTTTCAAAAAAAGTTGTTCAGACGTCGAGGGCTAATTCTGTTTCCGATGATAAAAACCCACCTGTTTCCACTGAAGAACCCTTCAGGGGATCGTTTGCAACAGTTTGGCACCATTTCTGAGTGAATTGCAGAACGCCAGAAATTTTGAAGAAATTGTGACCCCGCGGCTTAGGGATTTTTGCAAAAAACGTTGTTAAGAAGTCAAGGGCTAATTCTGTTTCCGATGATAAAAACCCACCTGATTCCACTGAAAAACCTTTCAGGGGATCGTTTGCAACATTTCAGAACCATTTCTGAGTGACTTGCCGAACGTCAGAAATTTTGAAGAAATTGTGACCGCGCGGCTTAGGGATTTTTTCAAAAAAAGTTGTTCAGACGTTGAGGGCTAATTCTGTTTCCGATGATAAAAACCCACCTGTTTCCACCGAAGAACCCTTCAGGGGATCGTTTGCAACACTTTAGCACCATCTTTGAATTAATTGCAGAACGTCAGATTTTTGCTGAAATTGTGACCGCGCAGCTTAGGGATTTTTGCAAAAAAAGTTGTTCAGACATCGAGGGATAATTCTGTTTCCGATGATAAATACCCACCTGTTTCCACCGAAAAACCTTTCAGGGGATCGTTTGGAACAGTTTGGCACCATTTTTGAGTGAATTGAAGAACGTCAGAAATTTTGAAGAAATTGTGAACGCGCGGCTTAGGGATTTTTTCAAAAAAAGTTGTTCAGACGTCAAGGGCTAATTCTTTTTCTGATGATAAATACCCACCTGTTTCCACCGAAAAACCCTTCATTGGATCGTTTGCGACAGTTTAGCACCATCTTTGAATGAATTGCAGATCGTCTGATTTTTACTGACATTGTGACCGTGCGGCTTAGGGATTTTTTCACAAAAAGTTGTTCAGAGGTCGAGGTCTAATTCTGTTTCTGATGATAAAAAGCCACCTGTTTCCACCGAAAAACCCTTCAGGGGATCATTTGCAGCAGTTTGGCACCATCTCTGAGTGAATTGCAGAACGCCAGAAATTTTGAAGAAATTGTGACCCCGCGGCTTAGGGATTTTTGCAAAAAACGTTGTTAAGAAGTCAAGGGCTAATTCTGTTTCCGATGATAAAAACCCACCTGATTCCACTGAAAAACCCTTCAGGGGATCGTTTGCAGCAGTTCAGCACCATCTTTGAATGAATTGCAGAACGCCAGATTTTTGCTGAAATTGTGACCGCGCGGCTTAGGGATTTTTGCAAAAAAAGTATTTAGACGTCGAGGGCTAAAATTGTGACCGCGAGCCTTAGGGATTTTTTCAAAAAAAGTTGTTCAGAGGTCGAGGGCTAATTCTGTTTCCGATGATAAAAACCCACCTGATTCCACTGAAAAACCCTTCAGGGGATCTTTTGCAACAATTCAGCACCATTTTTGAATGAATTGCAGAACTTCAGATTTTTGCTGAAATTGTGACCGCGCGGCTTAGGGATTTTTTCAAAAAAAGTTGTTAAGACCTCGAGGGCTAATTCTGTTTCCGATGATAAAAACCCACCTGTTTCCACCGAAAAACCCTACAGGGGATCGTTTGCAACAGTTTGGCACCATCTCTGAGTGAATTGCAGAACGTCAGAAATTTTGAAGAAATTGTGACCGCGAGCCTTAGGGATTTTTTCAAGAAAAGTTTTTCAGAGGTCGAGGGCTAATTCTGTTTCCGATGATAAAAATCCACCTGTTTCCACCGAAAAACCTTTCAGGGGATCGTTTGCAACAATTCAGCACCATTTTTGAATGAATTGCAGAACGTCAGATTTTTGCTGAAATTGTGACCGCGCGGCTTAGGGATTTTTTCAAAAAAAGTTGTTAAGACCTCGAGGGCTAATTCTGTTTCCGATGATAAAAACCCACCTGTTTCCACCGAAAAACCCTTCAGGGGATCTTTTGCAACAATTCAGCACCATTTTTGAATGAATTGCAGAACGTCAGATTTTTGCTGAAATTGTGACCGCGCGGCTTAGGGATTTTTTCAAAAAAAGTTGTTCAGACCTCGAGGGCTAATTCTGTTTCCGATGATAAAAACCCACCTGTTTCCACCGAAAAACCCTTCAGGGGATCGTTTGCAACAGTTTGGCACCATTTCTGAGTGAATTGCAGAACGCCAGAAATTTTGAAGAAATTGTGACCCCGCGTCTTAGGGATTTTTGCAAAAAACGTTGTTAAGAAGTCAAGGGCTAATTCTGTTTCCGATGATAAAAACCCACCTGTTTCCACTGAAAAACCCTTCAGGGGATCGTTTGCAACAGTTCAGTACCATTTCTGAGTGACTTGCCGAACGTCAGAAATTTTGAAGAAATTGTGACCGCGCGGCTTAGGGATTTTTTCAAAAAAAGTTCTTCAGACGTAGAGGGCTAATTCTGTTTCCGATGATAAATACCCACCTGTTTCCACCGAAAAACCTTTCAGGGGATCGTTTGGAACAGTTTGGCACCATTTTTGAGTGAATTGAAGAACGTCAGAAATTTTGAAGAAATTGTGACCCCGCGGCTTAGGGATTTTTTCAAAAAAAGTTGTTCAGACGTCGTGGGCTAATTCTGTTTCCGATGATAAAAACCCACCTGATTCCAATGAAAAACCTTTCAGGGGATCCTTTGCAACAATTCAGCACCATCTTTGAATGAATTACAGAACGTCAGATTTTTGCTGAAATTGTGACCGCGCGGTTTAGGGATTTTTTCAAAAAAAGTTGTTCAGAGGTCGAGGGCTAATTCTGTTTCCGATGATAAAAACCCACCTGATTCCACTGAAAAACCCTTCAGGGGATCTTTTGCAACAATTCAGCACCATTTTTGAATGAATTGCAGAACTTCAGATTTTTGCTGAAATTGTGACCGCGCGGCTTAGGGATTTTTTCAAAAAAAGTTGTTAAGACCTCGAGGGCTAATTCTGTTTCCGATGATAAAAACCCACCTGTTTCCACCGAAAAACCCTTCAGGGGATCTTTTGCAACAGTTTAGCACCAGCTTTGAATGAATTGCAGAACGTCAGATTTTTGCTGAAATTGTGACCGCGCGGCTTAGGGATTTTTTCAAAAAATGTTGTTCAGACGTCGAGGGCTAATTCTGTTTCCGGTGATAAAAACTCACCTGTTTCCACTGAAAAACCTTTCAGGGGATCGTTTGCAACAGTTTAGCACCATTTTTGAGTGAATTGCAGAACGCCAGAAATTTTGAAGAAATTGTGACCGCGCGCCTTAGGGATTTTTTCAAAAAAAGTTGTTCAGACGTCGTGGGCTAATTCTGTTTCCGATGATAAAAACCCACCTGTTTCCACTGAAAAACCTTTCAGGGGATCCTTTGCAACAGTTCAGCACCATTTTTGAATGAATTGCAGAACATCGCTGTTTCCAATGATAAATACTCACCTGTTTCCACCGAAAAACCCTTCAGGGGATCCGTTGCAACAGTTTAGCACCATCTTTGAATGAATTGCAGAACGTCAGATTTTTGCTGAAATTGTGACCGTGCGGCTTAGGTATTTTTATCAAAAAAAGTTGTTCAGACGTCGAGGGCTAATTCTGTTTCCGATGATAAATACCCACCTGTTTCCACCGAAAAACCCTTCAGGGGATCCTTTGCAACAGTTTAGCACGATCTTTGAATGAATTGCAGAACGTCAGAAATTTTGAAGAAATTGTGAACGCGCGATTTAGGGATTTTTTCAAAAAAAGTTGTTCAGAGGTTGAGGGCTAATTCTGTTTCCGATGATAAATACCCACCTGTTTCCACCGAAAAACCCTTCAGGGGATCTTTTGCAACAGTTTAGTGCCATCTTTGAATGAATTGCAGAAAGTCTGATTTTTGCCGAAATTGTGACCGCGCGGCTTAGGGATTTTTTCAAGAAAAGTTGTTCCGACGTCGAGGGCTAATTCTGTTTCCGATGATAAAAACCCACCTGTTTCCACCTAAAAACCCTTCAGGGGATCGTTTGCAACAGTTTGGCACCATCTCTGAGTGAATTGCAGAACGTCAGAAATTTTGAAGAAATTGTGACCGCGCGGCTTAGGGATTTTTTCAAAAAAAGTTGTTCAGACGTCGAGGGCTAATTCTGTTTCCGATGATAAAAACCCACCTGATTCCACTGAAAAACCTTTCAGGGGATCCTCTGCAACAGTTCAGCACCATTTTTGAATGAATTGCAGAACGTCAGATATTTGCTGAAATTGTGACTGCGCGCCTTAGGGATTTTTTCCAAAAAAGTTGTTCAGAGGTCGAGGGCTAATTCTGTTTCCGATGATAAAAACCCACCTGTTTCCACCGAAAAACCTTTCAGGGGATCGTTTGCAACAGTTTGGCACCATTTCTGAGTGAATTGAAGAACGTCAGAAATTTTGAAGAAATTGTGACCGTGCGGCTTAGGGATTTTTTCAAAAAAAGTTGTTCAGACGTCGAGGGCTAATTCGGTTTCCGATGATAAATACCCACCTGTTTCCAACGAAAAACTCTTCAGGGCATCCTTTGCAACAGTTTAGCACCATCTTTGAATGAATTGCAGAACGCCAGATTTTTGCTGAAATTGTGACCGCGCGGCTTAGGGATTTTTGCAAAAAAAGTATTTAGACGTCGAGGGCTAATTCTGTTTCTGATGATAAAAACCCACCTGATTCCACTGAAAAACCTTTCAGGGGATCCTTTGCAACAGTTGAGCACCATTTTTGAATGAATTGCAGAACATCAGATTTTTGCTGAAATTGTGACCGCGAGCCTTAGGGATTTTTTCAAGAAAAGTTTTTCAGAGGTCGAGGGCTAATTCTGTTTCCGATGATAAAAATCCACCTGTTTCCACCGAAAAACCTTTCAGGGGATCGTTTGCAACAATTCAGCACCATTTTTGAATGAATTGCAGAACGTCAGATTTTTGCTGAAATTGTGACCGCGCGGCTTAGGGATTTTTTCAAAAAAAGTTGTTAAGACCTCGAGGGCTAATTCTGTTTCCGATGATAAAAACCCACCTGTTTCCACCGAAAAACCCTTCAGGGGATCTTTTGCAACAATTCAGCACCATTTTTGAATGAATTGCAGAACGTCAGATTTTTGCTGAAATTGTGACCGCGCGGCTTAGGGATTTTTTCAAAAAAAGTTGTTCAGACCTCGAGGGCTAATTCTGTTTCCGATGATAAAAACCCACCTGTTTCCACCGAAAAACCCTTCAGGGGATCGTTTGCAACAGTTTGGCACCATTTCTGAGTGAATTGCAGAACGCCAGAAATTTTGAAGAAATTGTGACCCCGCGTCTTAGGGATTTTTGCAAAAAACGTTGTTAAGAAGTCAAGGGCTAATTCTGTTTCCGATGATAAAAACCCACCTGTTTCCACTGAAAAACCCTTCAGGGGATCGTTTGCAACAGTTCAGTACCATTTCTGAGTGACTTGCCGAACGTCAGAAATTTTGAAGAAATTGTGACCGCGCGGCTTAGGGATTTTTTCAAAAAAAGTTCTTCAGACGTAGAGGGCTAATTCTGTTTCCGATGATAAATACCCACCTGTTTCCACCGAAAAACCTTTCAGGGGATCGTTTGGAACAGTTTGGCACCATTTTTGAGTGAATTGAAGAACGTCAGAAATTTTGAAGAAATTGTGACCCCGCGGCTTAGGGATTTTTTCAAAAAAAGTTGTTCAGACGTCGTGGGCTAATTCTGTTTCCGATGATAAAAACCCACCTGATTCCAATGAAAAACCTTTCAGGGGATCCTTTGCAACAATTCAGCACCATCTTTGAATGAATTACAGAACGTCAGATTTTTGCTGAAATTGTGACCGCGCGGTTTAGGGATTTTTTCAAAAAAAGTTGTTCAGAGGTCGAGGGCTAATTCTGTTTCCGATGATAAAAACCCACCTGATTCCACTGAAAAACCCTTCAGGGGATCTTTTGCAACAATTCAGCACCATTTTT
This sequence comes from Podarcis melisellensis, assembly GCF_964234715.1. NCBI lineage: Eukaryota > Metazoa > Chordata > Lepidosauria > Squamata > Lacertidae > Podarcis > Podarcis melisellensis. The sequence continues at coordinate 633,643 of NW_028113158.1, read as the reverse complement.
GAATGAATTGCAGAACTTCAGATTTTTGCTGAAATTGTGACCGCGCGGCTTAGGGATTTTTTCAAAAAAAGTTGTTAAGACCTCGAGGGCTAATTCTGTTTCCGATGATAAAAACCCACCTGTTTCCACCGAAAAACCCTACAGGGGATCGTTTGCAACAGTTTGGCACCATCTCTGAGTGAATTGCAGAACGTCAGAAATTTTGAAGAAATTGTGACCGTGCGGCTTAGCGATTTTTTCAAAAAAAGTTGTTCAGAGGTCGAGGGCTAATTCTGTTTCCGATTATAAAAATCCACCTGTTTCCACCGAAGAACCCTTCAGGGGATCGTTTGCAACACTTTAGAACCATCTTTGAATTAATTGCAGAACGTCAGATTTTTGCTGAAATTGTGACCGCGCGGCTTAGGCATTTTTTCAAAAAAAGTTGTTCAGACGTCGAGGGCTAATTCTGTTTCCGATGATAAAAACCCACCTGTTTCCACTGAAGAACCCTTCAGGGGATCGTTTGCAACAGTTTGGCACCATTTCTGAGTGAATTGCAGAACGCCAGAAATTTTGAAGAAATTGTGACCCCGCGGCTTAGGGATTTTTGCAAAAAACGTTGTTAAGAAGTCAAGGGCTAATTCTGTTTCCGATGATAAAAACCCACCTGATTCCACTGAAAAACCTTTCAGGGGATCGTTTGCAACATTTCAGAACCATTTCTGAGTGACTTGCCGAACGTCAGAAATTTTGAAGAAATTGTGACCGCGCGGCTTAGGGATTTTTTCAAAAAAAGTTGTTCAGACGTTGAGGGCTAATTCTGTTTCCGATGATAAAAACCCACCTGTTTCCACCGAAGAACCCTTCAGGGGATCGTTTGCAACACTTTAGCACCATCTTTGAATTAATTGCAGAACGTCGGATTTTTGCTGAAATTGTGACCGCGCAGCTTAGGGATTTTTGCAAAAAAAGTTGTTCAGACATCGAGGGATAATTCTGTTTCCGATGATAAATACCCACCTGTTTCCACCGAAAAACCTTTCAGGGGATCGTTTGGAACAGTTTGGCACCATTTTTGAGTGAATTGAAGAACGTCAGAAATTTTGAAGAAATTGTGAACGCGCGGCTTAGGGATTTTTTCAAAAAAAGTTGTTCAGACGTCAAGGGCTAATTCTTTTTCTGATGATAAATACCCACCTGTTTCCACCGAAAAACCCTTCATTGGATCGTTTGCGACAGTTTAGCACCATCTTTGAATGAATTGCAGATCGTCTGATTTTTACTGACATTGTGACCGCGCGGCTTAGGGATTTTTTCACAAAAAGTTGTTCAGAGGTCGAGGTCTAATTCTGTTTCTGATGATAAAAAGCCACCTGTTTCCACCGAAAAACCCTTCAGGGGATCATTTGCAGCAGTTTGGCACCATCTCTGAGTGAATTGCAGAACGCCAGAAATTTTGAAGAAATTGTGACCCCGCGGCTTAGGGATTTTTGCAAAAAACGTTGTTAAGAAGTCAAGGGCTAATTCTGTTTCCGATGATAAAAACCCACCTGATTCCACTGAAAAACCCTTCAGGGGATCGTTTGCAGCAGTTCAGCACCATTTCTGAGTGACTTGACGATCGTCAGAAATTTTGAAGAAATTGTGACCGCGCGGCTTAGGGATTTTTTCAAAAAAAGTTGTTCAGACGTTGAGGGCTAATTCTGTTTCCGATGATCAATACCCACCTGTTTCCACCGAAGAACCCTTCAGGGGATCGTTTGCAACACTTTAGCACCATCTTTGAATTAATTGCAGAACGTCAGATTTTTGCTGAAATTGTGACCGCGCAGCTTAGGGATTTTTGCAAAAAAAGTTGTTCAGACATCGAGGGATAATTCTGTTTCCGATGATAAATACCCACCTGTTTCCACCGAAAAACCTTTCAGGGGATCGTTTGGAACAGTTTGGCACCATTTTTGAGTGAATTGAAGAACGTCAGAAATTTTGAAGAAATTGTGACCGCGCGGCTTAGGGATTTTTTCAAAAAAAGTTGTTCAGACGTCGAGGGCTAATTCTTTTTCTGATGATAAATACCCACCTGTTTCCACCGAAAAACCCTTCATTGGATCGTTAGCGACAGTTTAGCACCATCTTTGAATGAATTGCAGATCGTCAGATTTTTACTGACATTGTGACCGCGCGGCTTAGGGATTTTTGCACAAAAAGTTGTTCAGAGGTCGAGGTCTAATTCTGTTTCTGATGATAAAAACCCACCTGTTTCCACCGAAAAACCCTTCAGGGGATCATTTGCAACAGTTTGGCCCCATCTCTGAGTGAATTGCAGAACGCCAGAAATTTTGAAGAAATTGTGACCCCGCGGCTTAGGGATTTTTGCAAAAAACGTTGTTAAGAAGTCAAGGGCTAATTCTGTTTCCGATGATAAAAACCCACCTGATTCCACTGAAAAACCCTTCAGGGGATCGTTTGCAACAGTTCAGCACCATTTCTGAGTGACTTGACGAACGTCAGAAATTTTGAAGAAATTGTAACCGCGCGCCTTAGGGATTTTTTCAAAAAAAGTTGTTCAGACGTCGTGGGCTAATTCTGTTTCCGATGATAAAAACCCACCTGATTCCACTGAAAAACCTTTCAGGGGATCCTTTGCAACAGTTGAGCACCATTTTTGAATGAATTGCAGAACATCAGATTTTTGCTAAAATTGTGACCGCGAGCCTTAGGGATTTTTTCAAAAAAAGTTCTTCAAACGTCGAGGGCTAATTCTGTTTCCAATGATAAATACCCACCTGTTTCCACCGAAAAACCCTTCAGGGGATCCTTTGCAACGTTCAGCACCATTTTTGAATGAATTGCAGAACGTCAGATTTTTGCTGAAATTGTGACCGCGTGGCTTAGGGATTTTTTCAAAAAAAGTTGTTAAGACGTCGAAGGCTAATTCTGTTTCCGATGATAAATACCCACCTGTTTCCACCAAAAAACCCTTCAGGGGATCTTTTGCAACAGTTTAGCACCAGCTTTGAATGAATTGCAGAACGTCAGATTTTTGCTGAAATTGTGACCGCGCGGCTTAGGGATTTTTTCAAAAAATGTTGTTCAGACGTCGAGGGCTAATTCTGTTTCCGGTGATAAAAACTCACCTGTTTCCACTGAAAAACCTTTCAGGGGATCGTTTGCAACAGTTTAGCACCATTTTTGAGTGAATTGCAGAACGCCAGAAATTTTGAAGAAATTGTGACCGCGCGCCTTAGGGATTTTTTCAAAAAAAGTTGTTCAGACGTCGTGGGCTAATTCTGTTTCCGATGATAAAAACCCACCTGTTTCCACTGAAAAACCTTTCAGGGGATGCTTTGCAACAGTTCAGCACCATTTTTGAATGAATTGCAGAACATCGCTGTTTCCAATGATAAATACTCACCTGTTTCCACCGAAAAACCCTTCAGGGGATCCGTTGCAACAGTTTAGCACCATCTTTGAATGAATTGCAGAACGTCAGATTTTTGCTGAAATTGTGACCGTGCGGCTTAGGTATTTTTATCAAAAAAAGTTGTTCAGACGTCGAGGGCTAATTCTGTTTCCGATGATAAATACCCACCTGTTTCCACCGAAAAACCCTTCAGGGGATCCTTTGCAACAGTTTAGCACCATCTTTGAATGAATTGCAGAACGTCAGAAATTTTGAAGAAATTGTGAACGCGCGATTTAGGGATTTTTTCAAAAAAAGTTGTTCAGAGGTTGAGGGCTAATTCTGTTTCCGATGATAAATACCCACCTGTTTCCACCGAAAAACCCTTCAGGGGATCTTTTGCAACAGTTTAGTGCCATCTTTGAATGAATTGCAGAAAGTCTGATTTTTGCCGAAATTGTGACCGCGCGGCTTAGGGATTTTTTCAAGAAAAGTTGTTCCGACGTCGAGGGCTAATTCTGTTTCCGATGATAAAAACCCACCTGTTTCCACCTAAAAACCCTTCAGGGGATCGTTTGCAACAGTTTGGCACCATCTCTGAGTGAATTGCAGAACGTCAGAAATTTTGAAGAAATTGTGACCGCGCGGCTTAGGGATTTTTTCAAAAAAAGTTGTTCAGACGTCGAGGGCTAATTCTGTTTCCGATGATAAAAACCCACCTGATTCCACTGAAAAACCTTTCAGGGGATCCTCTGCAACAGTTCAGCACCATTTTTGAATGAATTGCAGAACGTCAGATATTTGCTGAAATTGTGACTGCGCGCCTTAGGGATTTTTTCAAAAAAAGTTGTTCAGAGGTCGAGGGCTAATTCTGTTTCCGATGATAAAAACCCACCTGTTTCCACCGAAAAACCTTTCAGGGGATCGTTTGCAACAGTTTGGCACCATTTCTGAGTGAATTGAAGAACGTCAGAAATTTTGAAGAAATTGTGACCGTGCGGCTTAGGGATTTTTTCAAAAAAAGTTGTTCAGACGTCGAGGGCTAATTCGGTTTCCGATGATAAATACCCACCTGTTTCCAACGAAAAACTCTTCAGGGCATCCTTTGCAACAGTTTAGCACCATCTTTGAATGAATTGCAGAACGCCAGATTTTTGCTGAAATTGTGACCGCGCGGCTTAGGGATTTTTGCAAAAAAAGTATTTAGACGTCGAGGGCTAATTCTGTTTCTGATGATAAAAACCCACCTGATTCCACTGAAAAACCTTTCAGGGGATCCTTTGCAACAGTTGAGCACCATTTTTGAATGAATTGCAGAACATCAGATTTTTGCTGAAATTGTGACCGCGAGCCTTAGGGATTTTTTCAAGAAAAGTTTTTCAGAGGTCGAGGGCTAATTCTGTTTCCGATGATAAAAATCCACCTGTTTCCACCGAAAAACCTTTCAGGGGATCGTTTGCAACAGTTTGGCACCATTTCTGAGTGAATTGCAGAACGTCATAAATTTTGATGAAATTGTGATCGCGCGGCTTAGGGATTTTTTCAAAAAAAGTTGTTCAGACGTCGAGGGCTAATTCTGTTTCCGATGATAAATTCCCACCTGTTTCCAACGAAAAAGCCTTCAGGTCATCGTTCGCAACAGTTTAGCACCATTTTTGAGTGAATTGCAGAACGCCAGAAATTTTGAAGAAATTGTGACCGCGCGGCTTAGGGATTTTTTCAAAAAAAGTTGTTCAGACGTCGTGGGCTAATTCTGTTTCCGATGATACAAACCCACCTGTTTCCACTGAAAAACCTTTCAGGGGATCGTTTGCAACAGTTTAGTGCCATCTTTGAATGAATTGCAGAACGTCAGATTTTTGCTGAAATTGTGACCGCGCGGCTTAGGGATTTGTTCAAAAAAAGTTGTTCCGACGTCGAGGGCTAATTCGGTTTCCGATGATAAATACCCACCTGTTTCCAACGAAAAACCCTTCAGGGCATCGTTTCCAACAGTTTAGCACCATTTTGGAGTGAATTGCAGAACGCCAGAAATTTTGAAGAAATTGTGACCGCGCGGCTTAGGGATTTTTTCAAAAAAAGTTGTTCAGACGTTGATGGCTAATTCTGTTTCCGATGATACAAACCCACCTGTTTCCACTGAAAAACCTTTCAGGGGATCGTTTGCAACAGTTTAGTGCCATCTTTGAATGAATTGCAGAACGTCAGATTTTTGCTGAAATTGTGACCGCGCGGCTTAGGGATTTGTTCAAAAACAGTTGTTCCGACGTCGAGGGCTAATTCTGTTTCTGATGATAAAAACCCACTTGTTTCCACCGAAAAACCCTTCAGGGGATCGTTTGCAACAGTTTGGCACCATCTCTGAGTGAATTGCAGAACGTCAGAAATTTTGAAGAAATTGTGACCGCGCGGCTTAGGGATTTTTTCAAAAAAAGTTGTTCAGACGTCGAGGGCTAATTCTCTTTCCGATGATAAATACCCACCTGTTTCCACCGAAAAACCCTTCAGGGGATCCTTTGCAACAGTTTAGCACCATCTTTGAATGAATTGCAGAACGTCAGATTTTTGCTGAAATTGTGACCGCGCGGCTTAGGGATTTTTTCAAAAAAAGGTGTTCAGACGTCGAGGGCTAATTCTGTTTCTGGTGGGACTTCCGGGATAGCGCGATCCGGTAATGGCGGATTCCCTCCGAGCTCCGGAGGGAATCGGCTCCGCTGAGGACGGGTCTTGCCGTGCCGGCGACACGGGCACCCTTAAAAACCGCAGGCGCTGAAGCCTGCGGACTTGGTGACTCGGTGGGCACCTTAAACGCCCTCCCCGACCCGCGAAGATCCTTTTTAAAGGCTGCGGAGTGGACTGGGGTGTGGTGCGGTGCTGAGAGTCCATCGCTACCTCGGCGGAGCGAAGCCGCGAGCCATGGCTGGAGAGCGCTGTCTTCCTTCCTGAAATTTGGACTGAAACAAAGAACCCGTGAGTAAAATGAAAATTCGATATTAAAATCTTACCTTTGATTGGAGTACGACCGGGGGATGTGCTAAAAGGAAGTCCACACTCCCCCCCCCCACAAAAAGATTCAAGCAAGGAGAGGAGCACTGAGGTGGAAAGACTTTTGTGCTTAGAAAGACAACTCGCACGAATTGGATTAAAAAGTTACTGTGCTGGAGAGGAGAGAGGAACTTTAGAAGTTTTTGTGTAATTCCCCCCCCCCCATTCTGGACCCGGGAGGGTCCTGCGTGTGAGCCTGAGGAAAAGGAGAAAGAAAGTTTGACAGCTGTCAAAAGAGCTGTCAAACGGGCGACTAAAGGCTGGAATTGCGATATTTAGAAAATTTCTTTTGGATTAAAGGTGACATATTGTATCTGAACTGATTGGAAACAAAGTATTTGTGAATAACAAAGTAACGAATTGTTGGAAAAGAACTATTGGACTGGCAATCCCCCTGGAGGGAACAAAAGACACTGCAATGGCTGCAGAAGGAAAATTACTGGCAGAGATAGAAAGGATGTTCTTTCTTGTGGGAATTTTACAAGAACAGACTGCAGATATGAGCAAACAACTTGTGACCTTGAATTTGAAATTGAGTAACTCTGCTGCTGACAGAAAGTTGGAAAATAACCCGGCAGCCGGAACAGAAGAGACAGTTTTGGAAATGGGGGGAAAAGAGGAAGAAGAAGGAGAGGACGTTCAGATGGAAAGTACCAACCAAAAGCCTGCAGCTTCAGAAAATAAAGGATTTGATGAACAGGACCAGTGGACCGTAAATCTGCAAAAGGAGAGAAGGACAAAGGAAGAAGCCCCTGGAACATCTAAAATACCGGAATATAAAAGAATAAATAAACATGATTGGGACTTCTTCCTCAAGTTTGAGTATGGGAGACTGGCAGACCCTTGGCAGCAATTGCTATGGACTGATTCGGTGGAAGGAAAGAACAAGTATGACTGGGACCCTTTCTTTAAGTTTGAGCATGGGAGATTGGCAGATCCTTGGCAGCAACTGCTATTGACTTTGGCGGAAGGAAAGAAGAGGGAGCTTGGGACACAACTCCTTCGAGAATTGAAGGCCAATAAGCAACAAAATAGACGGAGAGAGACTAACTGGGGCTTGAGAGCCTCGGATGTGAGAAATCCGGGCTGAAACTGATTTTTCAGAATAGTAATTTGGAAAGGGACAGAAACCGGGCCAGGGAGGGAGGGGGGGAGTAGAATAGTAAGAATTTATGATTTATGACTTTTTAATTTGGATATGTTTTGTTTAATATAAAAAGGGAGGATTCGTGGGAGAGAAGATAGGTCGACCTTACAGAAAGGAGATAATGTGTAAAAACTGGATAAGTAAATTTGAGTCTAACAAGAGATGTTAAATATTAAGAACAGAGGATAACAATATAATAGAGAGAAGAGGAAATAACTTGCTGAATTAACTATTGAAATTGGAATGTGGGAAGGAGAGATGTGGGGAAGTCAAGGAAAGAGGGTAATGAAAATTATATATGTACTGTTTTGTGTTTGGTGTTTGTGTGTGTGTGTTTGTCTATAAAAAATTTGAAAACTCAATAAAAATTTATAAAAAAAAAATAAATCTGTTTCCGGTGATAAAAACTCACCTGTTTCCACTGAAAAACCTTTCAGGGGATCGTTTGCAACAGTTTGGCACCATTTCTGAGTGAATTGCAGAACGTCAGAAATTTTGAAGAAATTGTGACCGCGCGGCTTAGGGATTTTTTCAAAAAAAGTTGTTCAGACGTCGAGGGCTAATTCTGTTTCCGATGATAAATTCCCACCTGTTTCCAACGAAAAAACCTTCAGGTCATCGTTTGCAACAGTTTAGCACCATTTTTGAGTGAATTGCAGAACGCCAGAAATTTTGAAGAAATTGTGACCGCGCGGCTTAGGGATTTTTTCAAAAAAAGCTGTTCAGACGTCGTGGGCTAATTCTGTTTCCGATGATAAAAACCCACCTGATTCCACTGAAAAACCTTTCAGGGGATCCTTTACAACAGTTCAGCACCATTTTTGAATGAATTGCAGAACATCAGATTTTTGCTGAAATTGTGACCGCGAGCCTTAGGGATTTTTTCAAAAAAAGTTGTTCAGACGTCGAGAGCTAATTCTGCTTCCGATGATAAATACCCACCTGTTTCCACTGGAAAACCCTTCAGGGGATCGTTTGCAACTATTTAGCACCATGTTAGAGTGAATTGCAGAACACCAGAAATTTTGAAGAAATTGTGACCGTGCGGCTTAGGGATTTTTGCAAAAAAAGTTGTTCAGACGTCGAGGGCTAATTCTGTTTCCGATGATAAATACCCACCTGATTCCACTGAAAAACCTTTCAGGGGATCCTTTGCAGCAGTTCAGCACCATTTTTGAATGAATTGCAGAACATCAGATTTTTGCTGAAATTGTGACCGCGCGGCTTAGGGATTTTTTCAAAAAAAGTTGTTCAGAGGTCGAGGGCTAATTCTGTTTCCGATGATAAATACCCACCTGTTTCCACCGAAAAACCCTTCAGGGGATCCTTTGCAACAGTTTAGCACCATCTTTGAATGAATTGCAGAACGTCAGAAATTTTGAAGAAATTGTGACTGCGCGGCTTAGGGATTTTTTCAAAAAAAGTTGTTCAGACGTCGAGGGCTAATTCTGTTTCCGATGATAAATTCCCACCTGTTTCCAACGAAAAAACCTTCAGGTCATCGTTTGCAACAGTTTGGCACCATTTTTGAGTGAATTGCAGAACGCCAGAAATTTTGAAGAAATTGTGACCGCGCGGCTTAGGGATTTTTTCAAAAAAAGTTGTTCAGACGTCGTGGGCTAATTCTGTTTCCGATGATAAAAACCCACCTGATTCCACTGAAAAACCTTTCAGGGGATCCTTTGCAACAGTTCAGCACCATTTTTGAATGAATTGCAGGACATCAGATTTTTGCTGAAATTGTGACCGCGAGCCTTAGGGATTTTTTCAAAAAAAAGTTGTTCAGACGTCGAGGGATAATTCTGCTTCCGATGATAAATACCCACCTGTTTCCACTGGAAAACCTTTCAGGGGATCCTTTGCAACAGTTCAGCACCATTTTTGAATGAATTGCAGGACATCAGATTTTTGCTGAAATTGTGACCGCGAGCCTTAGGGATTTTTTCAAAAAAAGTTGTTCAGACGTCGAGGGCTAATTCTGTTTCCGGTGATAAAAACTCACCTGTTTCCACTCAAAAACCTTTCAGGGGATCGTTTGCAACAGTTTGGCACAATTTCTGAGTGAATTGCAGAACGTCAGAAATTTTGAAGAAATTGTGACCGCGCGGCTTAGGGATTTTTTCAAAAAAAGTTGTTCAGACGTCGTGGGCTAATTCTGTTTCCGATGATAAAAACCCACCTGATTCCACTGAAAAACCTTTCAGGGGATCCTTTGCAACAGTTCAGCACCATTTTTGAATGAATTGCAGGACATCAGATTTTTGCTGAAATTGTGACCGCGCGGCTTAGGGATTTTTTCAAAAAAAGTTGTTCAGACGTCGAGGGCTAATTCTGTTTCCGGTGATAAAAACTCACCTGTTTCCACTGAAAAACCTTTCAGGGGATCGTTTGCAACAGTTTGGCACAATTTCTGAGTGAATTGCAGAACGTCAGAAATTTTGAAGAAATTGTGACCGCGCGGCTTAGGGATTTTTTCAAAAAAAGTTGTTCAGACGTCGAGGGCTAATTCTGTTTCCGATGATAAATTCCCACCTGTTTCCAACGAAAAAACCTTCAGGTCATCGTTTGCAACAGTTTAGCACCATTTTTGAGTGAATTGCAGAACGCCAGAAATTTTGAAGAAATTGTGACCGCGCGGCTTAGGGATTTTTTCAAAAAAAGTTGTTCAGACGTCGTGGGCTAATTCTGTTTCCGATGATAAAAACCCACCTGATTCCACTGAAAAACCTTTCAGGGGATCCTTTGCAACAGTTCAGCACCATTTTTGAATGAATTGCAGGACATCAGATTTTTGCTGAAATTGTGACCGCGAGCCTTAGGGATTTTTTCAAAAAAAAGTTGTTCAGACGTCGAGGGCTAATTCTGCTTCCGATGATAAATACCCACCTGTATCCACTGGAAAACCTTTCAGGGGATCCTTTGCAACAGTTCAGCACCATTTTTGAATGAATTGCAGGACATCAGATTTTTGCTGAAATTGTGATCGCGCGGCTTAGGGATTTTTTCAAAAAAAGTTGTTCAGACGTCGAGGGCTAATTCTGCTTCCGATGATAAATACCCACCTGTTTCCACTGGAAAACCCTTCAGGGGATCGTTTGCAACTATTTAGCACCATGTTTGAGTGAATTGCAGAACGTCAGAAATATTGAAGAAATTGTGACCGTGCGGCTTAGGGATTTTTGCAAAAAAAGTTGTTCAGACGTCGAGGGCTAATTCTGTTTCCGATGATAAATACCCACCTGTTTCCACCGAAAAACCCTTCAGGGGATCCTTTGCAACAGTTTAGCACCATCTTTGAATGAATTGCAGAACGTTAGATTTTTGCTGAAATTGTGACCGCGCGGCTTAGGGATTTTTTCAAAAAAAGTTGTTCAGACGTCGAGGGCTAATTCTGTTTCCGATGATAAATTCCCACCTGTTTCCAACGAAAAAGCATTCAGGTCATCGTTTGCAACAGTTTAGCACCATTTTTGAGTGAATAGCAGAACGCCAGAAATTTTGAAGAAATTGTGACCGCGCGGCTTAGGGATTTTTTCAAAAAAAGTTGTTCAGACGTCGTGGGCTAATTCTGTTTCCGATGATAAAAACCCACCTGATTCCACTGAAAAACCTTTCAGGGGATCCTTTGCAACAGTTCAGCACCATTTTTGAATGAATTGCAGGACATCAGATTTTTGCTGAAATTGTGACCGCGAGCCTTAGGGATTTTTTTTAAAAAAAGTTGTTCAGACGTCGAGGGCTAATTCTGCTTCCGATGATAAATACCCACCTGTTTCCACTGGAAAACCCTTCAGGGGATCCTTTGCAACAGTTCAGCACCATGTTTGAGTGAATTGCAAAACGCCAGAAATTTTGAAGAAATTGTGACTGCGCGGCTTAGGGATTTTTTCAAAAAAAGTTGTTCAGACGTCGAGGGCTAATTCTGTTTCCGATGATAAATTCCCACCTGTTTCCAACGAAAAAGCCTTCAGGTCATCGTTTGCAACAGTTTAGCACCATTTTTGAGTGAATTGCAGAACGCCAGAAATTTTGAAGAAATTGTGACCGCGCGGCTTAGGGATTTTTTCAAAAAAAGTTGTTCAGACGTCGTGGGCTAATTCTGTTTCCGATGATACAAACCCACCTGTTTCCACTGAAAAACCTTTCAGGGGATCGTTTGCAACAGTTTAGTGCCATCTTTGAATGAATTGCAGAACGTCAGATTTTTGCTGAAATTGTGACCGCGCGGCTTAGGGATTTGTTCAAAAAATGTTGTTCCGACGTCGAGGGCTAATTCGGTTTCCGATGATAAATACCCACCTGTTTCCAACGAAAAACCCTTCAGGGCATCGTTTCCAACAGTTTAGCACCATTTTGGAGTGAATTGCAGAACGCCAGAAATTTTGAAGAAATTGTGACCGCGCGGCTTAGGGATTTTTTCAAAAAAAGTTGTTCAGACGTTGATGGCTAATTCTGTTTCCGATGATACAAACCCACCTGTTTCCACTGAAAAACCTTTCAGGGGATCGTTTGCAACAGTTTAGTGCCATCTTTGAATGAATTGCAGAACGTCAGATTTTTGCTGATATTGTGACCGCGCGGCTTAGGGATTTGTTCAAAAAAAGTTGTTCCGACGTCGAGGGCTAATTCTGTTTCCGATGATAAAAACCCACTTGTTTCCACCAAAAAACCCTTCAGGGGATCGTTTGCAACAGTTTGGCACCATCTCTGAGTGAATTGCAGAACGTCAGAAATTTTGAAGAAATTGTGACCGCGCGGCTTAGGGATTTTTTCAAAAAAAGTTGTTCAGACGTCGAGGGCTAATTCTCTTTCCGATGATAAATACCCACCTGTTTCCACCGAAAAACCCTTCAGGGGATCCTTTGCAACAGTTTAGCACCATCTTTGAATGAATTGCAGAACGTCAGATTTTTGCTGAAATTGTGACCGCGCGGCTTAGGGATTTTTTCAAAAAAAGGTGTTCAGACGTCGAGGGCTAATTCTGTTTTTGGTGGGACTTCCGGGATAGCGCGATCCGGTAATGGCGGATTCCCTCCGAGCTCCGGAGGGAATCGGCTCCGCTGAGGACGGGTCTTGCCGTGCCGGCGACACGGGCACCCTTAAAAACCGCAGGCGCTGAAGCCTGCGGACTTGGTGACTCGGTGGGCACCTTAAACGCCCTCCCCGACCCGCGAAGATCCTTTTTAAAGGCTGCGGAGTGGACTGGGGTGCGGCGCGGTGCTGAGAGTCCATCGCTACCTCGGCGGAGCGAAGCCGCGAGCCATGGCCGGAGAGCGCTGTCTTCTTTCCTGAAATTTGGACTGAAACAAAGAACCCGTGAGTAAAATGAAAATTCGATATTAAAATCTTACCTTTGATTGGAGTACGACCGGGGGATGTGCTAAAAGGAAGTCCACACTCCCCCCCCCAAAAAAAAGATTCAAGCAAGGAGAGGAGCACTGAGGTGGAAAGACTTTTGTGCTTAGAAAGACAACTCGCACGAATTGGATTAAAAAGTTACTGTGCTGGAGAGGAGAGAGGAACTTTAGAAGTTTTTGTGTAATTCCCCCCCCCCCCATTCTGGACCCGGGAGGGTCCTGCGTGTGAGCCTGAGGAAAAGGAGAAAGAAAGTTTGACAGCTGTCAAAAGAGCTGTCAAACGGGCGACTAAAGGCTGGAATTGCGATATTTAGAAAATTTCTTTTGGATTAAAGGTGACATATTGTATCTGAACTGATTGGAAACAAAGTATTTGTGAATAACAAAGTAACGAATTGTTGGAAAAGAACTATTGGACTGGCAATCCCCCTGGAGGGAACAAAAGACACTGCAATGGCTGCAGAAGGAAAATTACTGGCAGAGATAGAAAGGATGTTCTTTCTTGTGGGAATTTTACAAGAACAGACTGCAGATATGAGCAAACAACTTGTGACCTTGAATTTGAAATTGAGTAACTCTGCTGCTGACACAAAGTTGGAAAATAACCCGGCAGCCGGAACAGAAGAGACAGTTTTGGAAATGGGGGGAAAAGAGGAAGAAGAAGGAGAGGACGTTCAGATGGAAAGTACCAACCAAAAGCCTGCAGCTTCAGAAAATAAAGGATTTGATGAACAGGACCAGTGGACCGTAAATCTGCAAAAGGAGAGAAGGACAAAGGAAGAAGCCCCTGGAACATCTAAAATACCGGAATATAAAAGAATAAATAAACATGATTGGGACTTCTTCCTCAAGTTTGAGTATGGGAGACTGGCAGACCCTTGGCAGCAATTGCTATGGACTGATTCGGTGGAAGGAAAGAACAAGTATGACTGGGACCCTTTCTTTAAGTTTGAGCATGGGAGATTGGCAGATCCTTGGCAGCAACTGCTATTGACTTTGGCGGAAGGAAAGAAGAGGGAGCTTGGGACACAACTCCTTCGAGAATTGAAGGCCAATAAGCAACAAAATAGACGGAGAGAGACTAACTGGGGCTTGAGAGCCTCGGATGTGAGAAATCCGGGCTGAAACTGATTTTTCAGAATAGTAATTTGGAAAGGGACAGAAACCGGGCCAGGGAGGGAGGGGGGGAGTAGAATAGTAAGAATTTATGATTTATGACTTTTTAATTTGGATATGTTTTGTTTAATATAAAAAGGGAGGATTCGTGGGAGAGAAGATAGGTCGACCTTACAGAAAGGAGATAATGTGTAAAAACTGGATAAGTAAATTTGAGTCTAACAAGAGATGTTAAATATTAAGAACAGAGGATAACAATATAATAGAGAGAAGAGGAAATAACTTGCTGAATTAACTATTGAAATTGGAATGTGGGAAGGAGAGATGTGGGGAAGTCAAGGAAAGAGGGTAATGAAAATTATATATGTACTGTTTTGTGTTTGGTGTTTGTGTGTGTGTGTTTGTCTATAAAAAATTTGAAAACTCAATAAAAATTTATAAAAAAAAAATAAATCTGTTTCCGGTGATAAAAACTCACCTGTTTCCACTGAAAAACCTTTCAGGGGATCGTTTGCAACAGTTTGGCACCATTTCTGAGTGAATTGCAGAACGTCAGAAATTTTGAAGAAATTGTGACCGCGCGGCTTAGGGATTTTTTCAAAAAAAGTTGTTCAGACGTCGAGGGCTAATTCTGTTTCCGATGATAAATTCCCACCTGTTTCCAACGAAAAAACCTTCAGGTCATCGTTTGCAACAGTTTAGCACCATTTTTGAGTGAATTGCAGAACGCCAGAAATTTTGAAGAAATTGTGACCGCGCGGCTTAGGGATTTTTTCAAAAAAAGCTGTTCAGACGTCGTGGGCTAATTCTGTTTCCGATGATAAAAACCCACCTGATTCCACTGAAAAACCTTTCAGGGGATCCTTTACAACAGTTCAGCACCATTTTTGAATGAATTGCAGGACATCAGATTTTTGCTGAAATTGTGACCGCGAGCCTTAGGGATTTTTTCAAAAAAAGTTGTTCAGACGTCGAGAGCTAATTCTGCTTCCGATGATAAATACCCACCTGTTTCCACTGGAAAACCCTTCAGGGGATCGTTTGCAACTACTTAGCACCATGTTAGAGTGAATTGCAGAACGCCAGAAATTTTGAAGAAATTGTGACCGTGCGGCTTAGGGATTTTTGCAAAAAAAGTTGTTCAGACGTCGAGGGCTAATTCTGTTTCCGATGATAAATACCCACCTGATTCCACTGAAAAACCTTTCAGGGGATCCTTTGCAGCAGTTCAGCACCATTTTTGAATGAATTGCAGAACATCAGATTTTTGCTGAAATTGTGACCGCGCGGCTTAGGGATTTTTTCAAAAAAAGTTGTTCAGAGGTCGAGGGCTAATTCTGTTTCCGATGATAAATACCCACCTGTTTCCACCGAAAAACCCTTCAGGGGATCCTTTGCAACAGTTTAGCACCATCTTTGAATGAATTGCAGAACGTCAGAAATTTTGAAGAAATTGTGACCGCGCGGCTTAGGGATTTTTTCAAAAAAAGTTGTTCAGACGTCGAGGGCTAATTCTGTTTCCGATGATAAATACCCACCTGTTTCCACCGAAAAACCCTTCAGGGGATCGTTTGCAACAGTTTAGCACCATCTTTCAATGAATTGCAGAACGTCAGAAATTTTGAAGAAATTGTGACCGCGCAGCTTAGGGATTTTCTCAAAAAAAGTTGTTCAGACGTCGTAGGCTAATTATGTTTCCGATGATAAAAACCCACCTGATTCCACTGACAAACCTTTCAGGGGATCCTTTGCAACAGTTCAGCACCATTTTTGAATGAATTGCAGGACATCAGATTTTTGCTGAAATTGTGACCGCGAGCCTTAGGGATTTTTTCAAAAAAAGTTGTTCAGACGTCGAGGGCTAATTCTGCTTCCGATGATAAATACCCACCTGTTTCCACTGGAAAACCTTTCAGGGGATCCTTTGCAACAGTTCAGCACCATTTTTGAATGAATTGCAGAACATCAGATTTTTGCTGAAATTTTGACCGCGCGGCTTAGGGATTTTTTCAAAAAAAGTTGTTCAGAGGTCGAGGGCTAATTCTGTTTCCGATGATAAATACCCACCTGTTTCCACCGAAAAACCCTTCAGGGGATCCTTTGCAACAGTTTAGCACCATCTTTGAATGAATTGCAGAACGTCAGAAATTTTGAAGAAATTGTGACCGCGCGGCTTAGGGATTTTTTCAAAAAAAGTTGTTCAGACGTCGAGGGCTAATTCTGTTTCCGATGATAAAAATCCACCTGTTTCCACCGAAAAACCTTTCAGGGGATCGTTTGCAACAGTTTGGCACCATTTCTGAGTGAATTGCAGAACGTCAGAAATTTTGAAGAAATTGTGACCGCGCGGCTTAGGGATTTTTTCAAAAAAAGTTGTTCAGACGTTGATGGCTAATTCTGTTTCCGATGATACAAACCCACCTGTTTCCACTGAAAAACCTTTCAGGGGATCGTTTGCAACAGTTTAGTGCCATCTTTGAATGAATTGCAGAACGTCAGATTTTTGCTGAAATTGTGACCGCGCGGCTTAGGGATTTGTTCAAAAAAAGTTGTTCCGACGTCGAGGGCTAATTCTGTTTCTGATGATAAAAACCCACTTGTTTCCACCGAAAAACCCTTCAGGGGATCGTTTGCAACAGTTTGGCACCATCTCTGAGTGAATTGCAGAACGTCAGAAATTTTGAAGAAATTGTGACCGCGCGGCTTAGGGATTTTTTCAAAAAAAGTTGTTCAGACGTCGAGGGCTAATTCTCTTTCCGATGATAAATACCCACCTGTTTCCACCGAAAAACCCTTCAGGGGATCCTTTGCAACAGTTTAGCACCATCTTTGAATGAATTGCAGAACGTCAGATTTTTGCTGAAATTGTGACCGCGCGGCTTAGGGATTTTTTCAAAAAAAGGTGTTCAGACGTCGAGGGCTAATTCTGTTTCTGGTGGGACTTCCGGGATAGCGCGATCCGGTAATGGCGGATTCCCTCCGAGCTCCGGAGGGAATCGGCTCCGCTGAGGACGGGTCTTGCCGTGCCGGCGACACGGGCACCCTTAAAAACCGCAGGCGCTGAAGCCTGCGGACTTGGTGACTCGGTGGGCACCTTAAACGCCCTCCCCGACCCGCGAAGATCCTTTTTAAAGGCTGCGGAGTGGACTGGGGTGTGGTGCGGTGCTGAGAGTCCATCGCTACCTCGGCGGAGCGAAGCCGCGAGCCATGGCCGGAGAGCGCTGTCTTCCTTCCTGAAATTTGGACTGAAACAAAGAACCCGTGAGTAAAATGAAGTCCACTAAAATGAAGTCCGTGCTAAAAGGAAGTCCACACTCCCCCCCCCCCACAAAAAGATTCAAGCAAGGAGAGGAGCACTGAGGTGGAAAGACTTTTGTGCTTAGAAAGACAACTCGCACGAATTGGATTAAAAAGTTACTGTGCTGGAGAGGAGAGAGGAACTTTAGAAGTTTTTGTGTAATTCCCCCCCCCCCATTCTGGACCCGGGAGGGTCCTGCGTGTGAGCCTGAGGAAAAGGAGAAAGAAAGTTTGACAGCTGTCAAAAGAGCTGTCAAACGGGCGACTAAAGGCTGGAATTGCGATATTTAGAAAATTTCTTTTGGATTAAAGGTGACATATTGTATCTGAACTGATTGGAAACAAAGTATTTGTGAATAACAAAGTAACGAATTGTTGGAAAAGAACTATTGGACTGGCAATCCCCCTGGAGGGAACAAAAGACACTGCAATGGCTGCAGAAGGAAAATTACTGGCAGAGATAGAAAGGATGTTCTTTCTTGTGGGAATTTTACAAGAACAGACTGCAGATATGAGCAAACAACTTGTGACCTTGAATTTGAAATTGAGTAACTCTGCTGCTGACACAAAGTTGGAAAATAACCCGGCAGCCGGAACAGAAGAGACAGTTTTGGAAATGGGGGGAAAAGAGGAAGAAGAAGGAGAGGACGTTCAGATGGAAAGTACCAACCAAAAGCCTGCAGCTTCAGAAAATAAAGGATTTGATGAACAGGACCAGTGGACCGTAAATCTGCAAAAGGAGAGAAGGACAAAGGAAGAAGCCCCTGGAACATCTAAAATACCGGAATATAAAAGAATAAATAAACATGATTGGGACTTCTTCCTCAAGTTTGAGTATGGGAGACTGGCAGACCCTTGGCAGCAATTGCTATGGACTGATTCGGTGGAAGGAAAGAACAAGTATGACTGGGACCCTTTCTTTAAGTTTGAGCATGGGAGATTGGCAGATCCTTGGCAGCAACTGCTATTGACTTTGGCGGAAGGAAAGAAGAGGGAGCTTGGGACACAACTCCTTCGAGAATTGAAGGCCAATAAGCAACAAAATAGACGGAGAGAGACTAACTGGGGCTTGAGAGCCTCGGATGTGAGAAATCCGGGCTGAAACTGATTTTTCAGAATAGTAATTTGGAAAGGGACAGAAACCGGGCCAGGGAGGGAGGGGGGGAGTAGAATAGTAAGAATTTATGATTTATGACTTTTTAATTTGGATATGTTTTGTTTAATATAAAAAGGGAGGATTCGTGGGAGAGAAGATAGGTCGACCTTACAGAAAGGAGATAATGTGTAAAAACTGGATAAGTAAATTTGAGTCTAACAAGAGATGTTAAATATTAAGAACAGAGGATAACAATATAATAGAGAGAAGAGGAAATAACTTGCTGAATTAACTATTGAAATTGGAATGTGGGAAGGAGAGATGTGGGGAAGTCAAGGAAAGAGGGTAATGAAAATTATATATGTACTGTTTTGTGTTTGGTGTTTGTGTGTGTGTGTTTGTCTATAAAAAATTTGAAAACTCAATAAAAATTTATAAAAAAAAAATAAATCTGTTTCCGGTGATAAAAACTCACCTGTTTCCACTGAAAAACCTTTCAGGGGATCGTTTGCAACAGTTTGGCACCATTTCTGAGTGAATTGCAGAACGTCAGAAATTTTGAAGAAATTGTGACCGCGCGGCTTAGGGATTTTTTCAAAAAAAGTTGTTCAGACGTCGAGGGCTAATTCTCTTTCCGATGATAAATTCCCACCTGTTTCCAACGAAAAAACCTTCAGGTCATCGTTTGCAACAGTTTAGCACCATTTTTGAGTGAATTGCAGAACGCCAGAAATTTTGAAGAAATTGTGACCGCGCGGCTTAGGGATTTTTTCAAAAAAAGCTGTTCAGACGTCGTGGGCTAATTCTGTTTCCGATGATAAAAACCCACCTGATTCCACTGAAAAACCTTTCAGGGGATCCTTTACAACAGTTCAGCACCATTTTTGAATGAATTGCAGGACATCAGATTTTTGCTGAAATTGTGACCGCGAGCCTTAGGGATTTTTTCAAAAAAAGTTGTTCAGACGTCGAGAGCTAATTCTGCTTCCGATGATAAATACCCACCTGTTTCCACTGGAAAACCCTTCAGGGGATCGTTTGCAACTACTTAGCACCATGTTAGAGTGAATTGCAGAACGCCAGAAATTTTGAAGAAATTGTGACCGTGCGGCTTAGGGATTTTTGCAAAAAAAGTTGTTCAGACGTCGAGGGCTAATTCTGTTTCCGATGATAAATACCCACCTGATTCCACTGAAAAACCTTTCAGGGGATCCTTTGCAGCAGTTCAGCACCATTTTTGAATGAATTGCAGAACATCAGATTTTTGCTGAAATTGTGACCGCGCGGCTTAGGGATTTTTTCAAAAAAAGTTGTTCAGAGGTCGAGGGCTAATTCTGTTTCCGATGATAAATACCCACCTGTTTCCACCGAAAAACCCTTCAGGGGATCCTTTGCAACAGTTTAGCACCATCTTTGAATGAATTGCAGAACGTCAGAAATTTTGAAGAAATTGTGACCGCGCAGCTTAGGGATTTTCTCAAAAAAAGTTGTTCAGACGTCGTAGGCTAATTATGTTTCCGATGATAAAAACCCACCTGATTCCACTGAAAAACCTTTCAGGGGATCCTTTGCAACAGTTCAGCACCATTTTTGAATGAATTGCAGGACATCAGATTTTTGCTGAAATTGTGACCGCGAGCCTTAGGGATTTTTTTAAAAAAAGTTGTTCAGACGTCGAGGGCTAATTCTGCTTCCGATGATAAATACCCACCTGTTTCCACTGGAAAACCTTTCAGGGGATCCTTTGCAACAGTTCAGCACCATTTTTGAATGAATTGCAGAACGTCAGAAATTTTGAAGAAATTGTGACCGCGCGGCTTAGGGATTTTTTCAAAAAAAGTTGTTCAGACGTCGAGGGCTAATTCTGTTTCCGATGATAAATACCCACCTGTTTCCACCGAAAAACCCTTCGGGGGATCGTTTGCAACAGTTTAGCACCATCTTTCAATGAATTGCAGAACGTCAGAAATTTTGAAGAAATTGTGACCGCGCAGCTTAGGGATTTTCTCAAAAAAAGTTGTTCAGACGTCGTAGGCTAATTATGTTTCCGATGATAAAA
Source organism: Podarcis melisellensis (assembly GCF_964234715.1). NCBI lineage: Eukaryota > Metazoa > Chordata > Lepidosauria > Squamata > Lacertidae > Podarcis > Podarcis melisellensis. The sequence continues at coordinate 613,141 of NW_028113158.1, read as the reverse complement.
ACCCACCTGATTCCACTGAAAAACCTTTCAGGGGATCCTTTGCAACAGTTCAGCACCATTTTTGAATGAATTGCAGGACATCAGATTTTTGCTGAAATTGTGACCGCGAGCCTTAGGGATTTTTTCAAAAAAAGTTGTTCAGACGTCGAGGGCTAATTCTGCTTCCGATGATAAATACCCACCTGTTTCCACTGGAAAACCTTTCAGGGGATCGTTTGCAACTATTTAGCACCATGTTTGAGTGAATTGCAGAACGCCAGAAATTTTGAAGAAATTGTGACCGCGCGGCTTAGGGATTTTTGCAAAAAAAAGTTTTTCAGTCGTCGAGGGCTAATTCTGTTTCCGATGATAAATACCCACCTGTTTCCACCGAAAAACCCTTCAGGGGATCCTTTGCAACAGTTTAGCACCATTTTTGAGTGAATTGCAGAACGCCAGAAATTTTGAAGAAATTGTGACCGCGCGGCTTAGGGATTTTTTCAAAAAAAGTTGTTCAGACGTCGAGGGCTAATTCTGTTTCCGATGATAAATACCCACCTGTTTCCACTGGAAAACCTTTCAGGGGATCCTTTGCAACAGTTCAGCACCATTTTTGAATGAATTGCAGGACATCAGATTTTTGCTGAAATTGTGACCGCGAGCCTTAGGGATTTTTTCAAAAAAAGTTGTTCAGACGTCGAGGGCTAATTCTGCTTCCGATGATAAATACCCACCTGTTTCCACTGGAAAACCTTTCAGGGGATCCTTTGCAACAGTTCAGCACCATTTTTGAATGAATTGCAGGACATCAGATTTTTGCTGAAATTGTGACCGCGAGCCTTAGGGATTTTTTCAAAAAAAGTTGTTCAGACGTCGAGAGCTAATTCTGCTTCCGATGATAAATACCCACCTGTTTCCACTGGAAAACCCTTCAGGGGATCGTTTGCAACAGTTTAGCACCATCTTTCAATGAATTGCAGAACGTCAGAAATTTTGAAGAAATTGTGACCGCGCAGCTTAGGGATTTTCTCAAAAAAAGTTGTTCAGACGTCGTGGGCTAATTATGTTTCCGATGATAAAAACCCACCTGATTCCACTGAAAAACCTTTCAGCGGATCCTTTGCAGCAGTTCAGCACCATTTTTGAATGAATTGCAGAACATCAGATTTTTGCTGAAATTGTGACCGCGCGGCTTAGGGATTTTTTCAAAAAAAGTCGTTCAGACGTCGAGGTCTAATTCTGCTTCCGATGATAAATACCCACCTGTTTCCACCGGAAAACCCTTCAGGGGATCGTTTGCAACAGTTTAGCACCATTTTTGAATGAATTGCAGAACGCCAGAAAGTTTGAAGAAATTGTGACCGCGCAGCTTAGGGATTTTTGCAAAAAAAGTTGTTCAGACGTTGAGGGCTAATTCTGTTTCCGATGATAAATACCCACCTGTTTCCAACGAAAAACCCTTCAGGGGATCGTTTGCAACAGTTTACCACCATTTTGGAGTGAATTGCAGAACGCCAGAAATTTTGAAGAAATTGTGACCGCGCAGCTTAGGGATTTTCTCAAAAAAAAGTTGTTCAGACGTCGTGGGCTAATTATGTTTCCGATGATAAAAACCCACCTGATTCCACTGAAAAACCTTTCAGCGGATCCTTTGCAGCAGTTCAGCACCATTTTTGAATGAATTGCAGAACATCAGATTTTTGCTGAAATTGTGACCGCGCGGTTTAGGGATTTTTTCAAAAAAAGTTGTTCAGACGTCGAGGGCTAATTCTGCTTCCGATGATAAATACCCACCTGTTTCCACCGGAAAACCCTTCAGGGGATCGTTTGCAACAGTTTAGCACCATTTTTGAATGAATTGCAGAACGCCAGAAAGTTTGAAGAAATTGTGACCGCGCAGCTTAGGGATTTTTGCAAAAAAAGTTGTTCAGACGTTGAGGGCTAATTCTGTTTCCGATGATAAATACCCACCTGTCTCCAACGAAAAACCCTTCAGGGGATCGTTTGCAACAGTTTAGCACCATTTTGGAGTGAATTGCAGAACGCCAGAAATTTTGAAGAAATTGTGACCGCGCGGCTTAGGGATTTTTTCAAAAAAAGTTGTTCAGACGTCGAGGGCTAATTCTGCTTCCGATGATAAATACCCACCTGTTTCCACTGGAAAACCTTTCAGGGGATCCTTTGCAACAGTTCAGCACCATTTTTGAATGAATTGCAGGACATCAGATTTTTGCTGAAATTGTGACCGCGAGCCTTAGGGATTTTTTCAAAAAAAGTTGTTCAGACGTCGAGAGCTAATTCTGCTTCCGATGATAAATACCCACCTGTTTCCACTGGAAAACCCTTCAGGGGATCGTTTGCAACTATTTAGCACCATGTTTGAGTGAATTGCAGAACGCCAGAAATTTTGAAGAAATTGTGACCGCGCAGCTTAGGGATTTTCTCAAAAAAAGTTGTTCAGACGTCGTGGGCTAATTATGTTTCCGATGATAAAAACCCACCTGATTCCACTGAAAAACCTTTCAGCGGATCCTTTGCAGCAGTTCAGCACCATTTTTGAATGAATTGCAGAACATCAGATTTTTGCTGAAATTGTGACCGCGCGGCTTAGGGATTTTTTCAAAAAAAGTCGTTCAGACGTCGAGGTCTAATTCTGCTTCCGATGATAAATACCCACCTGTTTCCACCGGAAAACCCTTCAGGGGATCGTTTGCAACAGTTTAGCACCATTTTTGAATGAATTGCAGAACGCCAGAAAGTTTGAAGAAATTGTGACCGCGCAGCTTAGGGATTTTTGCAAAAAAAGTTGTTCAGACGTTGAGGGCTAATTCTGTTTCCGATGATAAATACCCACCTGTTTCCAACGAAAAACCCTTCAGGGGATCGTTTGCAACAGTTTACCACCATTTTGGAGTGAATTGCAGAACGCCAGAAATTTTGAAGAAATTGTGACCGCGCAGCTTAGGGATTTTCTCAAAAAAAAGTTGTTCAGACGTCGTGGGCTAATTATGTTTCCGATGATAAAAACCCACCTGATTCCACTGAAAAACCTTTCAGCGGATCCTTTGCAGCAGTTCAGCACCATTTTTGAATGAATTGCAGAACATCAGATTTTTGCTGAAATTGTGACCGCGCGGTTTAGGGATTTTTTCAAAAAAAGTTGTTCAGACGTCGAGGGCTAATTCTGCTTCCGATGATAAATACCCACCTGTTTCCACCGGAAAACCCTTCAGGGGATCGTTTGCAACAGTTTAGCACCATTTTTGAATGAATTGCAGAACGCCAGAAAGTTTGAAGAAATTGTGACCGCGCAGCTTAGGGATTTTTGCAAAAAAAGTTGTTCAGACGTTGAGGGCTAATTCTGTTTCCGATGATAAATACCCACCTGTCTCCAACGAAAAACCCTTCAGGGGATCGTTTGCAACAGTTTAGCACCATTTTGGAGTGAATTGCAGAACGCCAGAAATTTTGAAGAAATTGTGACCGCGCGGCTTAGGGATTTTTTCAAAAAAAGTTGTTCAGACGTCGAGGGCTAATTCTGCTTCCGATGATAAATACCCACCTGTTTCCACTGGAAAACCTTTCAGGGGATCCTTTGCAACAGTTCAGCACCATTTTTGAATGAATTGCAGGACATCAGATTTTTGCTGAAATTGTGACCGCGAGCCTTAGGGATTTTTTCAAAAAAAGTTGTTCAGACGTCGAGAGCTAATTCTGCTTCCGATGATAAATACCCACCTGTTTCCACTGGAAAACCCTTCAGGGGATCGTTTGCAACTATTTAGCACCATGTTTGAGTGAATTGCAGAACGCCAGAAATTTTGAAGAAATTGTGACCGTGCGGCTTAGGGATTTTTGCAAAAAAAGTTGTTCAGACGTCGAGGGCTAATTCTGTTTCCGATGATAAATACGCACCTGATTCCACTGAAAAACCTTTCAGGGGATCCTTTACAACAGTTCAGCACCATTTTTGAATGAATTGCAGAACATCAGATTTTTGCTGAAATTGTGACCGCGCGGCTTAGGGATTTTTTCAAAAAAAGTTGTTCAGAGGTCGAGGGCTAATTCTGTTTCCGATGATAAATACCCACCTGTTTCTACCGAAAAACCCTTCAGGGGATCCTTTGCAACAGTTTAGCACCATCTTTGAATGAATTGCAGAACGTCAGAAATTTTGAAGAAATTGTGACCGCGCGGCTTAGCGATTTTTTCAAAAAAAGTTGTTCAGACGTCGAGGGCTAATTCTGTTTCCGATGATAAATACCCACCTGTTTCCACCGGAAAAACCTTCAGGGGATCGTTTGCAACAGTTTAGCACCATTTTTGAATGAATTGCAGAACGTCAGAAAGTTTGAAGAAATTGTGACCGCGCAGCTTAGGTATTTTTTCAAAAAAAGTTGTTCAGAGGTCGAGGGCTAATTCGGTTTCCGATGATAAATACCCACCTGTTTCCAACGAAAAACCCTTCAGGGCATCGTTTGCAACAGTTTAGCACCATTTTGGAGTGAATTGCAGAACGCCAGAAATTTTGAAGAAATTGTCACCGCGCGGCTTAGGGATTTTTTAAAAAAAAGTTGTTCAGACGTCGTGGGCTAATTCTGTTTCCGATGATACAAAACAACCTGATTCCACCGAAAAACCTTTCAGGGGATCGTTTGCAACAGTTTGGCACCATTTCTGAGTGAATTGCAGAACGTCAGAAATTTTGAAGAAATTGTGACCGCGCGGCTTAGGGATTTTTTCAAAAAAAGTTGTTCAGAGGTCGAGGGCTAATTCTGTTTCCGATGATAAATACCCACCTGTTTCCACCGAAAAACCCTTCAAAGGATCCTTTGCAACAGTTTAGCACCATCTTTGAATGAATTGCAGAACGTCAGAAATTTTGAAGAAATTGTGACCGCGCGGCTTAGGGATTTTTTCAAAAAAAGTTGTTCAGACGTCGAGGGCTAATTCTGTTTCCGATGATAAATTCCCACCTGTTTCCACCGAAAAACCCTTCAGGGGATCGTTTGCAACAGTTTAGCACCATCTTTCAATGAATTGCAGAACGTCAGAAATTTTGAAGAAATTGTGACCGTGCAGCTTAGGGATTTTCTCAAAAAAAGTTGTTCAGACGTCGTAGGCTAATTATGTTTCCGATGATAAAAACCCACCTGATTCCACTGAAAAACCTTTCAGGGGATCCTTTGCAACAGTTCAGCACCATTTTTGAATGAATTGCAGGACATCAGATTTTTGCTGAAATTGTGACCGCGAGCCTTAGGGATTTTTTCAAAAAAAGTTGTTCAGACGTCGAGGGCTAATTCTGCTTCCGATGATAAATACCCACCTGTTTCCACTGGAAAACCTTTCGGGGGATCCTTTGCAACAGTTCAGCACCATTTTTGAATGAATTGCAGGACATCAGATTTTTGCTGAAATTGTGACCGCGAGCCTTAGGGATTTTTTCAAAAAAAGTTGTTCAGACGTCGAGAGCTAATTCTGCTTCCGATGATAAATACCCACCTGTTTCCACTGGAAAACCCTTCAGGGGATCGTTTGCAACTATTTAGCACCATGTTTGAGTGAATTGCAGAACGCCAGAAATTTTGAAGAAATTGTGATCGTGCGGCTTAGGGATTTTTGCAAAAAAAGTTGTTCAGACGTCGAGGGCTAATTCTGTTTCCGATGATAAATACCCACCTGATTCCACTGAAAAACCTTTCAGGGGATCCTTTGCAACAGTTCAGCACCATTTTTGAATGAATTGCAGAACATCAGATTTTTGCTGAAATTGTGACCGCGCGGCTTAGGGATTTTTTCAAAAAAAGTTGTTCAGAGGTCGAGGGCTAATTCTGTTTCCGATGATAAATACCCACCTGTTTCTACCGAAAAACCCTTCAGGGGATCCTTTGCAACAGTTTAGCACCATCTTTGAATGAATTGCAGAACGTCAGAAATTTTGAAGAAATTGTGACCGCGCGGCTTAGGGATTTTTTCAAAAAAAGTTGTTCAGACGTCGAGGGCTAATTCTGTTTCCGATGATAAATACCCACCTGTTTCCACCGAAAAAACCTTCAGGGGATCGTTTGCAACAGTTTAGCACCATCTTTCAATGAATTGCAGAACGTCAGAAATTTTGAAGAAATTGTGACCGCGCAGCTTAGGGATTTTCTCAAAAAAAGTTGTTCAGACGTCGTGGGCTAATTATGTTTCCGATGATAAAAACCCACCTGATTCCACTGAAAAACCTTTCAGCGGATCCTTTGCAGCAGTTCAGCACCATTTTTGAATGAATTGCAGAACATCAGATTTTTGCTGAAATTGTGACCGCGCGGCTTAGGGATTTTTTCAAAAAAAGTTGTTCAGACGTCGAGGGCTAATTCTGCTTCCGATGATAAATACCCACCTGTTTCCACCGGAAAACCCTTCAGGGGATCGTTTGCAACAGTTTAGCACCATTTTTGAATGAATTGCAGAACGCCAGAAAGTTTGAAGAAATTGTGACCGCGCAGCTTAGGGATTTTTGCAAAAAAAGTTGTTCAGACGTTGAGGGCTAATTCTGTTTCCGATGATAAATACCCACCTGTTTCCAACGAAAAACCCTTCAGGGGATCGTTTGCAACAGTTTAGCACCATTTTGGAGTGAATTGCAGAACGCCAGAAATTTTGAAGAAATTGTGACCGCGCGGCTTAGGGATTTTTTCAAAAAAAGTTGTTCAGACGTCGAGGGCTAATTCTGCTTCCGATGATAAATACCCACCTGTTTCCACTGGAAAACCTTTCAGGGGATCCTTTGCAACAGTTCAGCACCATTTTTGAATGAATTGCAGGACATCAGATTTTTGCTGAAATTGTGACCGCGAGCCTTAGGGATTTTTTCAAAAAAAGTTGTTCAGACGTCGAGAGCTAATTCTGCTTCCGATGATAAATACCCACCTGTTTCCACTGGAAAACCCTTCAGGGGATCGTTTGCAACTATTTAGCACCATGTTTGAGTGAATTGCAGAACGCCAGAAATTTTGAAGAAATTGTGACCGTGCGGCTTAGGGATTTTTGCAAAAAAAGTTGTTCAGACGTCGAGGGCTAATTCTGTTTCCGATGATAAATACCCACCTGATTCCACTGAAAAACCTTTCAGGGGATCTTTTGCAACAGTTCAGCACCATTTTTGAATGTATTGCAGAACATCAGATTTTTGCTGAAATTGTGACCGCGCGGCTTAGGGATTTTTTCAAAAAAAGTTGTTCAGAGGTCGAGGGATAATTCTGTTTCCGATGATAAATACCCACCTGTTTCTACCGAAAAACCCTTCAGGGGATCCTTTGCAACAGTTTAGCACCATCTTTGAATGAATTGCAGAACGTCAGAAATTTTGAAGAAATTGTGACCGCGCGGCTTAGGGATTTTTTCAAAAAAAGTTGTTCAGACGTCGAGGGCTAATTCTGTTTCCGATGATAAATACCCACCTGTTTCCACCGAAAAAACCTTCAGGGGATCGTTTGCAACAGTTTAGCACCATCTTTCAATGAATTGCAGAACGTCAGAAATTTTGAAGAAATTGTGACCGCGCAGCTTAGGGATTTTCTCAAAAAAAGTTGTTCAGACGTCGTGGGCTAATTATGTTTCCGATGATAAAAACCCACCTGATTCCACTGAAAAACCTTTCAGCGGATCCTTTGCAGCAGTTCAGCACCATTTTTGAATGAATTGCAGAACATCAGATTTTTGCTGAAATTGTGACCGCGCGGCTTAGGGATTTTTTTTAAAAAAGTTGTTCAGACGTCGAGGGCTAATTCTGCTTCCGATGATAAATACCCACCTGTTTCCACTGGAAAACCCTTCAGGGGATCGTTTGCAACAGTTTAGCACCATTTTTGAATGAATTGCAGAACGCCAGAAAGTTTGAAGAAATTGTGACCGCGCAGCTTAGGTATTTTTTCAAAAAAAGTTGTTCAGAGGTCGAGGGCTAATTCGGTTTCCGATGATAAATACCCACCTGTTTCCAACGAAAAACCCTTCAGGGCATCGTTTGCAACAGTTTAGCACCATTTTGGAGTGAATTGCAGAACGCCAGAAATTTTGAAGAAATTGTGACCGCGCGGCTTAGGGATTTTTTTAAAAAAAGTTGTTCAGACGTCGTGGGCTAATTCTGTTTCCGATGATACAAACCAACCTGATTCCACCGAAAAACCTTTTAGGGGATCGTTTGCAACAGTTTGGCACCATTTCTGAGTGAATTGCAGAACGTCAGAACTTTTGAAGAAATTGTGACCGCGTGGCTTAGGGATTTTTTCAAAAAAAGTTATTCAGACGTCGAGGGCTAATTCGGTTTCCGATGATAAATACCCACCTGATTCCACTGAAAAACCTTTCAGGGGATCCTTTGCAACAGTTCAGCACCATTTTTGAATGAATTGCAGAACATCAGATTTTTGCTGAAATTGTGACCGCGCGGCTTAGGGATTTTTTCAAAAAAAGTTGTTCAGAGGTCGAGGGCTAATTCTGTTTCCGATGATAAATACCCACCTGTTTCCACCGAATAACCCTTCAGGAGATCGTTTGCAACAGTTTAGCACCCTCTTTGAATGAATTGCAGAACGTCAGAAATTTTGAAGAAATTGTGACCGCGCGGCTTAGTGATTTTTTCAAAAAAAGTTGTTCAGAGGTCGAGGGCTAATTCGGTTTCCGATGATAAATAACCACCAGTTTCCAGCGAAAAACCCTTCAGCGCATCGTTTGCAACAGTTTAGCACCATTTTGGAGTGAATTGCATAACGCCAGAAATTTTGAAGAAATTGTGACCGCGTGGCTTAAGGATTTTTTCAAAAAAAGTTGTTCAGACGTCGTGGGCTAATTCTGTTTCCGATGATAAATACCCACCTGTTTCCACTGAAAAACCCTTCAGGGGATCCTTTGCAACAGCTTAGCACCATCTTTGAATGAATTGCAGAACGTCAGAAATTTTGAAGAAATTGTGACCGCGCGGCTTAGGGATTTTTTCAAAAAAAGTTGTTCAGACGTCGAGGGCTAATTCTGTTTCCGATGATAAATACCCACCTGTTTCCACCGAAAAACCCTTCAGGGGATCCTTTGCAACAGTGCAGCACCATTTTTGAATGAATTGCAGAGCATCAGATTTTTGCTGAAATTGTGACCGCGCGGCTTAGGGATTTTTTCAAAAAAAGTTGTTCAGAGGTCGAGGGCTAATTCTGTTTCCGATGATAAATACCCACCTGTTTCCACCGAAAAACCCTTCAGGGGATCGTTTGCAACAGTTTAGCAACATCTTTGAATGAATTGCAGAACGTCAGAAATTTTGAAGAAATTGTGACCGCGCGGCTTAGGGATTTTTTCAAAAAAAGTTGTTCAGAGGTCGAGGGCTAATTCGGTTTCCGATGATAAATACCCACCTGTTTCCAACGAAAAACCCTTCAGGGCATCGTTTGCAACAGTTTAGCACCATTTTGGAGTGAATTGCAGAACGCCAGAAATTTTGAAGAAATTGTGACCGCGCGGCTTAGGGATTTTTTTAAAAAAAGTTGTTCAGACGTCGTGGGCTAATTCTGTTTCCGATGAGAAAAACCCACCTGATTCCACTGAAAAACCTTTCAGGGGATCCTTTGCAACAGTTCAGCACCATTTTTGAATGAATTGCAGGACATCAGATTTTTGCTGAAATTGTGACCGCGAGCCTTAGGGATTTTTTCAAAAAAAGTTGTTCAGACGTCGAGGGCTAATTCTGTTTCCGATGATAAATACCCACCTGTTTCCACTGAAAAACCCTTCAGGGGATCCTTTGCAACAGCTTAGCACCATCTTTGAATGAATTGCAGAACATCAGATTTTTGCTGAAATTGTGACCGCGCGGCTTAGGGATTTTTTCAAAAAAAGTTGTTCAGAGGTCGAGGGCTAATTCTGTTTCCGATGATAAATACCCACCTGTTTCCACCGAAAAACCCTTCAGGGGATCGTTTGCAACAGTTTAGCAACATCTTTGAATGAATTGCAGAACGTCAGAAATTTTGAAGAAATTGTGACCGCGCGGCTTAGGGATTTTTTCAAAAAAAGTTGTTCAGAGGTCGAGGGCTAATTCGGTTTCCGATGATAAATACCCACCTGTTTCCAACGAAAAACCCTTCAGGGCATCGTTTGCAACAGTTTAGCACCATTTTGGAGTGAATTGCAGAACGCCAGAAATTTTGAAGAAATTGTGACCGCGCGGCTTAGGGATTTTTTTAAAAAAAGTTGTTCAGACGTCGTGGGCTAATTCTGTTTCCGATGATAAAAACCCACCTGATTCCACTGAAAAACCTTTCAGGGGATCCTTTGCAACAGTTCAGCACCATTTTTGAATGAATTGCAGGACATCAGATTTTTGCTGAAATTGTGACCGCGAGCCTTAGGGATTTTTTCAAAAAAAGTTGTACAGACGTCGAGGGCTAATTCTGCTTCCGATGATAAATACCCACCGGTTTCCACCGGAAAACCCTTCAGGGGATCGTTTGCAACAGTTTAGCACCATTTTTGAGTGAATTGCAGAACGCCAGAAATTTTGAAGAAATTGTGACCTTAGGGATTTTTTCCAAAAAAAGTTGTTCAGACGTCGATGGCTAATTCTGTTTCCGATGATACAAACCCACCTGTTTCCACTGAAAAACCTTTCAGGGGATCGTTTGCAACAGTTTGGCACCATTTCTGAGTGAATTGCAGAACGTCAGAAATTTTGAAGAAATTGTGACCACGCGGCTTAGGGATTTTTTCAAAAAAAGTTGTTCAGACGTCGATGGCTAATTCTGTTTCCGATGATACAAACCCACCTGTTTCCACTGAAAAACCTTTCAGGGGATCGTTTGCAGCAGTTTGGCACCATTTCTGAGTGAATTGCAGAACGTCAGAAATTTTGAAGAAATTGTGACCGCGCAGGTTAGGGATTTTTTCAAAAAAAGTTGTTCAGACGTCGTGGGCTAATTATGTTTCCAATGATACAAACCCATCTGTTCCCACTGAAAAACCTTTCAGGGGATCGTTTTCAACAGTTTGGCACCATTTCTGTGTGAATTGCAGAACATCAGATTTTTGCTGAAATGGTGACCGCGTGGCTTAGGGATTTTTTCAAAAAAAGTTGTTCAGAGGTCGAGGGCTAATTCTGTTTCCGATGATACAAACCCACCTGTTTCCACTGAAAAACCTTTCAGGGGATCGTTTGCAACAGCTTGGCACCATTTCTGAGTGAATTGCTGAACGTCAGAAATTTTGAAGAAATTGTGACCGCGCGGCTTAGGGATTTTTTCAAAAAAAGTTATTCAGACGTCGATGGCTAATTCGGTTTCCGATGATAAATACCCACCTGTTTCCAACGAAAAACCCTTCAGGGGATCGTTTTCAACAGTTTGGCACCATTTCTGTGTGAATTGCAGAACATCAGATTTTTGCTGAAATTGTGACCGCGCGGCTTAGGGATTTTTTCAAAAAAAGTTGTTCAGAGGTCGAGGGCTAATTCTGTTTCCGATGATACAAACCCACCTGTTTCCACTGAAAAACCTTTCAGGGGATCGTTTGCAACAGCTTGGCACCTTTTTTGAGTGAATTGCTGAACGTCAGAAATTTTGAAGAAATTGTGACCGCGCGGCTTAGGGATTTTTTCAAAAAAAGTTATTCAGACGTCGATGGCTAATTCGGTTTCCGATGATAAATACCCACCTGTTTCCAACGAAAAACCCTTCAGGGGATCGTTTGCAACAGTTTAGCACCATTTTGGAGTGAATTGCAGAACGCCAGAAATTTTGAAGAAATTGTGACCGGGCGGCTTAGGGATTTTTTCAAAAAAAGTTGTTCAGACGTCGTGGGCTAATTCTGTTTCCGATGATAAATACCCACCTGTTTCCACCGAAAAACCCTTCAGGGGATCCTTTGCAACAGCTTAGCACCATCTTTGAATGAATTGCAGAACGTCAGAAATTTTGAAGAAATTGTGACCGCGCGGCTTAGGGATTTTTTCAAAAAAAGTTGTTCAGACGTCGAGGGCTAATTCTGTTTCCGATGATAAATACCCACCTGTTTCCACCGAAAAACCCTTCAGGGGATCGTTTGCAACAGCTTAGCACCATCTTTGAATGAATTGCAGAACGTCAGAAATTTTGAAGAAATTGTGACCGCGCAGCTTAGGGATTTTTTCAAAAAAAGTTGTTCAGAGGTCGAGGGCTAATTCTGTTTCCGATGATACAAACCCACCTGTTTCCACTGAAAAACCTTTCAGGGGATCGTTTGCAACAGCTTGGCACCTTTTTTGAGTGAATTGCTGAACGTCAGAAATTTTGAAGAAATTGTGACCGCGCGGCTTAGGGATTTTTTCAAAAAAAGTTATTCAGACGTCGATGGCTAATTCGGTTTCCGATGATAAATACCCACCTGTTTCCAACGAAAAACCCTTCAGGGGATCGTTTGCAACAGTTTAGCACCATTTTGGAGTGAATTGCAGAACGCCAGAAATTTTGAAGAAATTGTGACCGGGCGGCTTAGGGATTTTTTCAAAAAAAGTTGTTCAGACGTCGTGGGCTAATTCTGTTTCCGATGATAAATACCCACCTGTTTCCACCGAAAAACCCTTCAGGGGATCCTTTGCAACAGCTTAGCACCATCTTTGAATGAATTGCAGAACGTCAGAAATTTTGAAGAAATTGTGACCGCGCGGCTTAGGGATTTTTTCAAAAAAAGTTGTTCAGACGTCGAGGGCTAATTCTGTTTCCGATGATAAATACCCACCTGTTTCCACCGAAAAACCCTTCAGGGGATCGTTTGCAACAGCTTAGCACCATCTTTGAATGAATTGCAGAACGTCAGAAATTTTGAAGAAATTGTGACCGCGCAGCTTAGGGATTTTTTCAAAAAAAGTTGTTCAGACGTCGAGGGCTAATTATGTTTCCAATGATACAAACCCATCTGTTCCCACTGAAAAACCTTTCAGGGGATCGTTTTCAACAGTTTGGCACCATTTCTGAGTGAATTGCAGAACATCAGATTTTTGCTGAAATTGTGACCGCGCGGCTTTGGGATTTTTTCAAAAAAAGTTGTTCAGAGGTCGAGGGCTAATTTTGTTTCCGATGATACAAACCCCCCTGTTTCCACTGAAAAACCTTTCAGGGGATCGTTTGCAACAGTTTGGCACCATTTTGGAGTGAATTGCAGAACGCCAGAAATTTTGAAGAGATTGTGACCGGGCGGCTTAGGGATTTTTTCAAAAAAAGTTGTTCAGACGTCGTGGGCTAATTCTGTTTCCGATGATAAAAACCCACCTGATTCCACCGAAAAACCTTTCAGGGGATCCTTTGCAACAGTTCAGCACCATTTTTGAATGAATTGCAGAACATCAGATTTTTGCTGAAATTGTGACCGCGCGGCTTAGGGATTTTTTCAAAAAAAGTTGTTCAGAGGTCGAGGGCTAATTATGTTTCCGATGATAAAAACCCACCTGATTCCACTGAAAAACCTTTCAGGGGATCCTTTGCAACAGTTCAGCACCATTTTTGAATGAATTGCAGAACATCAGATTTTTGCTGAAATTCTGACCGCGCGGCTTAGGGATTTTTTCAAAAAAAGTTGTTCAGAGGTCGAGGGCTAATTCTGTTTCCGATGATAAATACCCACCTGTTTCCACCGAAAAACCTTTCAGGGGACCGTTTGCAACAGTTTGGCACCATTTCTGAGTGAATTGCAGAACGTCAGAAATTTTGAAGAAATTGTGACCGCGCGGCTTAGGGATTTTTTCAAAAAAAGTTGTTCAGAGGTCGTGGGCTAATTCGGTTTCCGATGATAAATACCCACCTGTTTCCACCGAAAAACCTTTCAGGGGATCATTTGCAACAGTTTGGCACCATTTTTGAATGAATTGCAGAACGTCAGATTTTTGCTGAAATTGTGACCGCGCGGCTTAGGGATTTTTTCAAAAAAAGTTGTTCAGACGTCGATGGCTAATTCGGTTTCCGATGATAAATACCCACCTGTTTCCAACGAAAAACCCTTCAGGGGATCGTTTGCAACAGTTTAGCACCATTTTGGAGTGAATTGCAGAACGCCAGAAATTTTGAAGAAATTGTGACCGGGCGGCTTAGGGATTTTTTCAAAAAAAGTTGTTCAGACGTCGTGGGCTAATTCTGTTTCCGATGATAAATACCCACCTGTTTCCACCGAAGAACCCTTCAGGGGATCCTTTGCAACAGTTTAGCACCATCTTTGAATGAATTGCAGAACGTCAGAAATTTTGAAGAAATTGTGACCGCGCGGCTTAGGGATTTTTTCAAAAAAAGTTGTTCAGAGGTCGAGGGCTAATTCTGTTTCCGATGATAAATACCCACCTGTTTCCACCGAAAAACCCTTCAGGGGATCGTTTGCAACAGCTTAGCACCATCTTTGAATGAATTGCAGAACGTCAGAAATTTTTTAGAAATTGTGACCGCGCAGCTTAGGGATTTTTTCAAAAAAAGTTGTTCAGACGTCGTGGGCTAATTATGTTTCCAATGATACAAACCCATCTATTCCCACTGAAAAACCTTTCAGGGGATCGTTTTCAACAGTTTGGCACCATTTCTGAGTGAATTGCAGAACATCAGATTTTTGCTGAAATTGTGACCGCGCGGCTTTGGGATTTTTTCAAAAAAAGTTGTTCAGAGGTCGAGGGCTAATTCTGTTTCCGATGATACAAACCCACCTGATTCCACTGAAAAACCTTTCAGGGGATCGTTTGCAACAGTTTGGCACCATTTCTGAGTGAATTGCTGAACGTCAGAAATTTTGAAGAAATTGTGACCGCGCGGCTTAGGGATTTTTTCAAAAAAAGTTATTCAGACGTCGATGGCTAATTCGGTTTCCGATGATAAATACCCACCTGTTTCCAACGAAAAACCCTTCAGGGGATCGTTTGCAACAGTTTAGCACCATTTTGGAGTGAATTGCAGAACGCCAGAAATTTTGAAGAAATTGTGACCGGGCGGCTTAGGGATTTTTTCAAAAAAAGTTGTTCAGACGTCGTGGGCTAATTCTGTTTCCGATGATACAAACCCACCTGATTCCACCGAAAAACCTTTCAGGGGATCGTTTGCAACAGTTTGGCACCATTTCTGAGTGAATTGCAGAACGTCAGAAATTTTGAAGAAATTGTGACCGCGCGGCTTAGGGATTTTTTCAAAAAAAGTTATTCAGACGTCGAGGGCTAATTCGGTTTCCGATGATAAATACCCACCTATTTCCAACGAAAAACCCTTGAGGGGATCGTTTGCAACAGTTTAGCACCATTTTGGAGTGAATTGTAGAACGCCAGAAATTTTGAGGAAATTGTGACCGCGCGGCTTAGGGATTTTTTCAAAAAAAGTTGTTCAGACGTCGTGGGCTAATTCTGTTTCCGATGATAAAAACCCACCTGATTCCACCGAAAAACCTTTCAGGGGATCCTTTGCAACAGTTCAGCACCATTTTTGAATGAATTGCAGAACATCAGATTTTTGCTGAAATTGTGACCGCGCGGCTTAGGGATTTTTTCAAAAAAAGTTGTTCAGAGGTCGTGGGCTAATTATGTTTCCGATGATAAAAACCCACCTGATTCCACTGAAAAACCCTTCAGGGGATCCTTTGCAACAGTGCAGCACCATTTTTGAATGAATTGCAGAACATCAGATTTTTGCTGAAATTGTGACCGCGCGGCTTAGGGATTTTTTCAAAAAAAGTTGTTCAGAGGTCGAGGGCTAATTCTGTTTCCGATGATAAATACCCACCTGTTTCCACCGAAAAACCCTTCAGGGGATCGTTTGCAACAGTTTAGCACCATCTTTGAATGAATTGCAGAACGTCAGAAATTTTGAAGAAATTGTGACCGCGCGGCTTAGCGATTTTTTCAAAAAAAGTTGTTCAGAGGTCGAGGGCTAATTCGGTTTCCGATGATAAATACCCACCTGTTTCCAACGAAAAACCCTTCAGGGCATCGTTTGCAACAGTTTAGCACCATTTTGGAGTGAATTGCAGAACGCCAGAAATTTTGAAGAAATTGTGACCTTAGGGATTTTTTCCAAAAAAAGTTGTTCAGACGTCGATGGCTAATTCTGTTTCCGATGATACAAACCCACCTGTTTCCACTGAAAAACCTTTCAGGGGATCGTTTGCAACAGTTTGGCACCATTTCTGAGTGAATTGCAGAACGTCAGAAATTTTGAAGAAATTGTGACCACGCGGCTTAGGGATTTTTTCAAAAAAAGTTGTTCAGACGTCGAGGGCTAATTCTGTTTCCGATGATAAATACCCACCTGTTTCCACCGAAAAACCCTTCAGGGGATCGTTTGCAACAGCTTAGCACCATCTTTGAATGAATTGCAGAACGTCAGAAATTTTGAAGAAATTGTGACCGCGCAGCTTAGGGATTTTTTCAAAAAAAGTTGTTCAGACGTCGTGGGCTAATTATGTTTCCAATGATACAAACCCATCTATTCCCACTGAAAAACCTTTCAGGGGATCGTTTTCAACAGTTTGGCACCATTTCTGAGTGAATTGCAGAACATCAGATTTTTGCTGAAATTGTGACCGCGCGGCTTTGGGATTTTTTCAAAAAAAGTTGTTCAGAGGTCGAGGGCTAATTCTGTTTCCGATGATACAAACCCACCTGATTCCAGTGAAAAACCTTTCAGGGGATCGTTTGCAACAGTTTGGCACCATTTCTGAGTGAATTGCTGAACGTCAGAAATTTTGAAGAAATTGTGACCGCGCGGCTTAGGGATTTTTTCAAAAAAAGTTATTCAGACGTCGATGGCTAATTCGGTTTCCGATGATAAATACCCACCTGTTTCCAACGAAAAACCCTTCAGGGGATCGTTTGCAACAGTTTAGCACCATTTTGGAGTGAATTGCAGAACGCCAGAAATTTTGAAGAAATTGTGACCGGGCGGCTTAGGGATTTTTTCAAAAAAAGTTGTTCAGACGTCGTGGGCTAATTCTGTTTCCGATGATAAAAACCCACCTGATTCCACCGAAAAACCTTTCAGGGGATCGTTTGCAACAGTTTGGCACCATTTCTGAGTGAATTGCAGAACGTCAGAAATTTTGAAGAAATTGTGACCGCGCGGCTTAGGGATTTTTTCAAAAAAAGTTATTCAGACGTCGAGGGCTAATTCGGTTTCCGATGATAAATACCCACCTATTTCCAACGAAAAACCCTTGAGGGGATCGTTTGCAACAGTTTAGCACCATTTTGGAGTGAATTGTAGAACGCCAGAAATTTTGAGGAAATTGTGACCGCGCGGCTTAGGGATTTTTTCAAAAAAAGTTGTTCAGACGTCGTGGGCTAATTCTGTTTCCGATGATAAAAACCCACCTGATTCCACCGAAAAACCTTTCAGGGGATCCTTTCCAACAGTTCAGCACCATTTTTGAATGAATTGCAGAACATCAGATTTTTGCTGAAATTGTGACCGCGCGGCTTAGGGATTTTTTCAAAAAAAGTTGTTCAGAGGTCGTGGGCTAATTATGTTTCCGATGATAAAAACCCACCTGATTCCACTGAAAAACCTTTCAGGGGATCCTTTGCAACAGTTCAGCACCATTTTTGAATGAATTGCAGAACATCAGATTTTTGCTGAAATTGTGACCGCGGGGCTTAGGGATTTTTTCAAAAAAAGTTGTTCAGAGGTCGAGGGCTAATTCTGTTTCCGATGATAAATACCCACCTGTTTCCACTGAAAAACCTTTCAGGGGATCGTTTGCAACAGTTTGGCACCATTTCTGAGTGAATTGCAGAACGTCAGAAATTTTGAAGAAATTGTGACCGCGCGGCTTAGGGATTTTTTCAAAAAAAGTTGTTCAGAGGTCGAGGGCTAATTCGGTTTCCGATGATAAATACCCACCTGTTTCCACCGAAAAACCTTTCAGGGGATCATTTGCAACAGTTTGGCACCATCTTTGAATGAATTGCAGAATGTCAGATTTTTGCTGAAATTGTGACCGCGCGGCTTACGGATTTTTTTAAAAAAAGTTGTTCAGACGTCGTGGGCTAATTCTGTTTCCGATGATAAAAACCCACCTGATTCCACTGAAAAACCTTTCAGGGGATCCTTTGCAACAGTTCAGCACCATTATTGAATGAATTGCAGAACGTCAGAAATTTTGAAGGAATTGTGACCGCGCGGCTTAGGGATTTTTTCAAAAAAAGTTGTTCAGACGTTGAGGGCTAATTCGCTTTCCGATGATAAATACCCACCTGTTTCCACCGGAAAACCCTTCAGGGGATCGTTTGCAACAGTTTAGCACCATTTTTGAGTGAATTGCAGAACGCCAGAAATTTTGAAGAAATTGTGACCGCGCGGCTTAGGGATTTTTGCAAAAAAAGTTATTCAGACGTCGAGGGCTAATTCGGTTTCCGATGATAAATACCCACCTGTTTCCAACGAAAAACCCTTCAGGGGATCGTTTGCAACAGTTTAGCACCATTTTGGAGTGAATTGCAGAACGCCAGAAATTTTGAGGAAATTGTGACCGCGCGGCTTAGGGATTTTTTTAAAAAAAGTTTTTCAGACGTCGTGGGCTAATTCTGTTTCCGAGGATAAAAACCCACCTGATTCCACCGAAAAACCTTTCAGGGGATCCTTTGCAACAGTTCAGCACCATTTTTGAATGAATTGCAGAACATCAGATTTTTGCTGAAATTGTGACCGCGCGGCTTAGGGATTTTTTCAAAAAAAGTTGTTCAGACGTCGAGGGCTAATTCTGCTTCCGATGATAAATACCCACCTGTTTCCACCGGAAAACCTTTCAGGGGATCCTTTGCAACAGTTCAGCAGCATTTTTGAATGAATTGCAGGACATCAGATTTTTGCTGAAATTGTGACCGCGCGGCTTAGGGATTTTTTCAAAAAAAGTTGTTCAGAGGTCGAGGGCTAATTCTGTTTCCGATGATAAATACCCACCTGTTTCCACTGAAAAACCTTTCAGGGGATCGTTTGCAACAGTTTGGCACCATTTCTGAGTGAATTGCAGAACGTCAGAAATTTTGAAGAAATTGTGACCGCGCGGCTTAGGGATTTTTTCAAAAAAAGTTGTTCAGAGGTCGAGGGCTAATTCGGTTTCCGATGATAAATACCCACCTGTTTCCACCGAAAAACCTTTCAGGGGATCATTTGCAACAGTTTGGCACCATCTTTGAATGAATTGCAGAATGTCAGATTTTTGCTGAAATTGTGACCGCGCGGCTTAGGGATTTTTTCAAAAAAAGTTGTTCAGAGGTCGAGGGCTAATTCCGTTTCCGATGATAAATACCCACCTGTTTCCAACGAAAAACCCCTCAGGGCATCGTTTGCAACATTTTAGCACCATTTTGGAGTGAATTGCAGAACGCCAGAAATTTTGAAGAAATTGTGACTGCGCGGCTTACGGATTTTTTCAAAAAAAGTTGTTCAGACGTCGTGGGCTAATTCTGTTTCCGATGATAAAAACCCACCTGATTCCACTGGAAAACCTTTCAGGGGATCCTTTGCAACAGTTCAGCACCATTTTTGAATGAATTGCAGGACATCAGATTTTTGCTGAAATTGTGACCGCGAGCCTTAGGGATTTTTTCAAAAAAAGTTGTTCAGACGTCGAGGGCTAATTCTGCTTCCGATGATAAATAGCCACCTGTTTCCACCGGAAAACCCTTCAGGGGATCGTTTGCAACAGTTTAGCACCATTTTTGAGTGAATTGCAGAACGCCAGAAATTTTGAAGAAATTGTGACCGCGCGGCTTAGGGATTTTTGCAAAAAAAAAATTTCAGACGTCGAGGGCTAATTGTGTTTCCGATGATAAATACCAACCTGTTTCCAACGAAAAACCCTTCAGGGAATCGTTTGCAACATTTTAGCACCATTTTTGAGTGAATTGCAGAACGCCAGAAATTTTAAAGAAATTGTGACCGCACGGCTTTGGGATTTTTTCAAAAAAATTTGTTCAGACGTCGATGGCTAATTCTGTTTCCGATGATACAAACCCATCTGTTCCCACTGAAAAACCTTTCAGGGGATTGTTTTCAACAGTTTGGCACCATTTCTGAGTGAATTGCAGAACGTCAGAAATTTTGAAGAAATTGTGACCGCGCGGCTTAGTGATTTTTTCAAAAAAAGTTATTCAGAGGTCGAGGGCTAATTCGGTTTCCGATGATAAAAACCCACCTGATTCCACTGAAAAACCTTTCAGGGGATCCTTTACAACAGTTCAGCACCATTTTGGAGTGAATTGCAGAACGCCAGAAATTTTGAAGAAATTGTGACCGCGCGGCTTAGGGATTTTTTCAAAAAAAGTTATTCAGACGTCGAGGGCTAATTCGGTTTCCGATGATAAATACCCACCTGTTTCCAACGAAAAACCCTTCAGGGGATCGTTTGCAACAGTTTAGCACCATTTTGGAGTAAAATGCAGAACGCCAGAAATTTTGAAGAAATTGTGACCGCGCGGCTTAGGGATTTTTTCAAAAAAAGTTGTTCAGACGTCGTGGGCTAATTCTGTTTCCGATGATAAAAACCCACCTGATTCCACCGAAAAACCTTTCAGGGGATCGTTTGCAACAGTTTGGCACCATTTCTGAGTGAATTGCAGAACGTCAGAAATTTTGAAGAAATTGTGACCGCGCGGCTTAGGGATTTTTTCAAAAAAAGTTATTCAGACGTCGAGGGCTAATTCGGTTTCCGATGATAAATACCCACCTATTTCCAACGAAAAACCCTTGAGGGGATCGTTTGCAACAGTTTAGCACCATTTTGGAGTGAATTGTAGAACGCCAGAAATTTTGAGGAAATTGTGACCGCGCGGCTTAGGGATTTTTTCAAAAAAAGTTGTTCAGACGTCGTGGGCTAATTCTGTTTCCGATGATAAAAACCCACCTGATTCCACCGAAAAACCTTTCAGGGGATCCTTTGCAACAGTTCAGCACCATTTTTGAATGAATTGCAGAACATCAGATTTTTGCTGAAATTGTGACCGCGCGGCTTAGGGATTTTTTCAAAAAAAGTTGTTCAGAGGTCGTGGGCTAATTATGTTTCCGATGATAAAAACCCACCTGATTCCACTGAAAAACCTTTCAGGGGATCCTTTGCAACAGTTCAGCACCATTTTTGAATGAATTGCAGAACATCAGATTTTTGCTGAAATTGTGACCGCGGGGCTTAGGGATTTTTTCAAAAAAAGTTGTTCAGAGGTCGAGGGCTAATTCTGTTTCCGATGATAAATACCCACCTGTTTCCACTGAAAAACCTTTCAGGGGATCGTTTGCAACAGTTTGGCACCATTTCTGAGTGAATTGCAGAACGTCAGAAATTTTGAAGAAATTGTGACCGCGCGGCTTAGGGATTTTTTCAAAAAAAGTTGTTCAGAGGTCGAGGGCTAATTCGGTTTCCGATGATAAATACCCACCTGTTTCCACCGAAAAACCTTTCAGGGGATCATTTGCAACAGTTTGGCACCATCTTTGAATGAATTGCAGAATGTCAGATTTTTGCTGAAATTGTGACCGCGCGGCTTAGGGATTTTTTCAAAAAAAGTTGTTCAGAGTTCGAGGGCTAATTCGGTTTCCGATGATAAATACCCACCTGTTTCCAACGAAAAACCCCTCAGGGCATCGTTTGCAACACTTTAGCACCATTTTGGAGTGAATTGCAGAACGCCAGAAATTTTGAAGAAATTGTGACCGCGCGGCTTACGGATTTTTTTAAAAAAAGTTGTTCAGACGTCGTGGGCTAATTCTGTTTCCGATGATAAAAACCCACCTGATTCCACTGAAAAACCTTTCAGGGGATCCTTTGCAACAGTTCAGCACCATTATTGAATGAATTGCAGAACGTCAGAAATTTTGAAGGAATTGTGACCGCGCGGCTTAGGGATTTTTTCAAAAAAAGTTGTTCAGACGTTGAGGGCTAATTCGCTTTCCGATGATAAATACCCACCTGTTTCCACCGGAAAACCCTTCAGGGGATCGTTTGCAACAGTTTAGCACCATTTTTGAGTGAATTGCAGAACGCCAGAAATTTTGAAGAAATTGTGACCGCGCGGCTTAGGGATTTTTGCAAAAAAAGTTATTCAGACGTCGAGGGCTAATTCGGTTTCCGATGATAAATACCCACCTGTTTCCAACGAAAAACCCTTCAGGGGATCGTTTGCAACAGTTTAGCACCATTTTGGAGTGAATTGCAGAACGCCAGAAATTTTGAGGAAATTGTGACCGCGCGGCTTAGGGATTTTTTAAAAAAAAGTTGTTCAGACGTCGTGGGCTAATTCTGTTTCCGAGGATAAAAACCCACCTGATTCCACCGAAAAACCTTTCAGGGGATCCTTTGCAACAGTTCAGCACCATTTTTGAATGAATTGCAGAACATCAGATTTTTGCTGAAATTGTGACCGCGCGGCTTAGGGATTTTTTCAAAAAAAGTTGTTCAGAGGTCGAGGGCTAATTCTGCTTCCGATGATAAATACCCACCTGTTTCCACCGGAAAACCTTTCAGGGGATCCTTTGCAACAGTTCAGCAGCATTTTTGAATGAATTGCAGGACATCAGATTTTTGCTGAAATTGTGACCGCGCGGCTTAGGGATTTTTTCAAAAAAAGTTGTTCAGAGGTCGAGGGCTAATTCTGTTTCCGATGATAAATACCCACCTGTTTCCACTGAAAAACCTTTCAGGGGATCGTTTGCAACAGTTTGGCACCATTTCTGAGTGAATTGCAGAACGTCAGAAATTTTGAAGAAATTGTGACCGCGCGGCTTAGGGATTTTTTCAAAAAAAGTTGTTCAGAGGTCGAGGGCTAATTCGGTTTCCGATGATAAATACCCACCTGTTTCCACCGAAAAACCTTTCAGGGGATCATTTGCAACAGTTTGGCACCATCTTTGAATGAATTGCAGAATGTCAGATTTTTGCTGAAATTGTGACCGCGCGGCTTAGGGATTTTTTCAAAAAAAGTTGTTCAGAGGTCGAGGGCTAATTCCGTTTCCGATGATAAATACCCACCTGTTTCCAACGAAAAACCCCTCAGGGCATCGTTTGCAACATTTTAGCACCATTTTGGAGTGAATTGCAGAACGCCAGAAATTTTGAAGAAATTGTGACTGCGCGGCTTACGGATTTTTTCAAAAAAAGTTGTTCAGACGTCGTGGGCTAATTCTGTTTCCGATGATAAAAACCCACCTGATTCCACTGGAAAACCTTTCAGGGGATCCTTTGCAACAGTTCAGCACCATTTTTGAATGAATTGCAGGACATCAGATTTTTGCTGAAATTGTGACCGCGAGCCTTAGGGATTTTTTCAAAAAAAGTTGTTCAGACGTCGAGGGCTAATTCTGCTTCCGATGATAAATAGCCACCTGTTTCCACCGGAAAACCCTTCAGGGGATCGTTTGCAACAGTTTAGCACCATTTTTGAGTGAATTGCAGAACATCAGAAATTTTGAAGAAATTGTGACCGCGCGGCTTAGGGATTTTTGCAAAAAAAAAATTTCAGACGTCGAGGGCTAATTGTGTTTCCGATGATAAATACCAACCTGTTTCCAACGAAAAACCCTTCAGGGAATCGTTTGCAACATTTTAGCACCATTTTTGAGTGAATTGCAGAACGCCAGAAATTTTAAAGAAATTGTGACCGCACGGCTTTGGGATTTTTTCAAAAAAATTTGTTCAGACGTCGATGGCTAATTCTGTTTCCGATGATACAAACCCATCTGTTCCCACTGAAAAACCTTTCAGGGGATTGTTTTCAACAGTTTGGCACCATTTCTGAGTGAATTGCAGAACGTCAGAAATTTTGAAGAAATTGTGACCGCGCGGCTTAGTGATTTTTTCAAAAAAAGTTATTCAGAGGTCGAGGGCTAATTCGGTTTCCGATGATAAAAACCCACCTGATTCCACTGAAAAACCTTTCAGGGGATCCTTTACAACAGTTCAGCACCATTTTGGAGTGAATTGCAGAACGCCAGAAATTTTGAAGAAATTGTGAACGCGCGGCTTAGGGATTTTTTCAAAAAAAGTTATTCAGACGTCGAGGGCTAATTCGGTTTCCGATGATAAATACCCACCTGTTTCCAACGAAAAACCCTTCAGGGGATCGTTTGCAACAGTTTAGCACCATTTTGGAGTAAAATGCAGAACGCCAGAAATTTTGAAGAAATTGTGACCGCGCGGCTTAGGGATTTTTTCAAAAAAAGTTGTTCAGACGTCGTGGGCTAATTCTGTTTCCGATGATAAAAACACACCTGATTCCACCGAAAAACCTTTCAGGGGATCGTTTGCAACAGTTTGGCACCATTTCTGAGTGAATTGCAGAACGTCAGAAATTTTGAAGAAATTGTGACCGCGCGGCTTAGGGATTTTTTCAAAAAAAGTTATTCAGACGTCGAGGGCTAATTCGGTTTCCGATGATAAATACCCACCTATTTCCAACGAAAAACCCTTGAGGGGATCGTTTGCAACAGTTTAGCACCATTTTGGAGTGAATTGTAGAACGCCAGAAATTTTGAGGAAATTGTGACCGCGCGGCTTAGGGATTTTTTCAAAAAAAGTTGTTCAGACGTCGTGGGCTAATTCTGTTTCCGATGATAAAAACCCACCTGATTCCACCGAAAAACCTTTCAGGGGATCCTTTGCAACAGTTCAGCACCATTTTTGAATGAATTGCAGAACATCAGATTTTTGCTGAAATTGTGACCGCGCGGCTTAGGGATTTTTTCAAAAAAAGTTGTTCAGAGGTCGTGGGCTAATTATGTTTCCGATGATAAAAACCCACCTGATTCCACTGAAAAACCTTTCAGGGGATCCTTTGCAACAGTTCAGCACCATTTTTGAATGAATTGCAGAACATCAGATTTTTGCTGAAATTGTGACCGCGGGGCTTAGGGATTTTTTCAAAAAAAGTTGTTCAGAGGTCGAGGGCTAATTCTGTTTCCGATGATAAATACCCACCTGTTTCCACTGAAAAACCTTTCAGGGGATCGTTTGCAACAGTTTGGCACCATTTCTGAGTGAATTGCAGAACGTCAGAAATTTTGAAGAAATTGTGACCGCGCGGCTTAGGGATTTTTTCAAAAAAAGTTGTTCAGAGGTCGAGGGCTAATTCGGTTTCCGATGATAAATACCCACCTGTTTCCACCGAAAAACCTTTCAGGGGATCATTTGCAACAGTTTGGCACCATCTTTGAATGAATTGCAGAATGTCAGATTTTTGCTGAAATTGTGACCGCGCGGCTTAGGGATTTTTTCAAAAAAAGTTGTTCAGAGTTCGAGGGCTAATTCGGTTTCCGATGATAAATACCCACCTGTTTCCAACGAAAAACCCCTCAGGGCATCGTTTGCAACACTTTAGCACCATTTTGGAGTGAATTGCAGAACGCCAGAAATTTTGAAGAAATTGTGACCGCGCGGCTTACGGATTTTTTTAAAAAAAGTTGTTCAGACGTCGTGGGCTAATTCTGTTTCCGATGATAAAAACCCACCTGATTCCACTGAAAAACCTTTCAGGGGATCCTTTGCAACAGTTCAGCACCATTATTGAATGAATTGCAGAACGTCAGAAATTTTGAAGGAATTGTGACCGCGCGGCTTAGGGATTTTTTCAAAAAAAGTTGTTCAGACGTTGAGGGCTAATTCGCTTTCCGATGATAAATACCCACCTGTTTCCACCGGAAAACCCTTCAGGGGATCGTTTGCAACAGTTTAGCACCATTTTTGAGTGAATTGCAGAACGCCAGAAATTTTGAAGAAATTGTGACCGCGCGGCTTAGGGATTTTTGCAAAAAAAGTTATTCAGACGTCGAGGGCTAATTCGGTTTCCGATGATAAATACCCACCTGTTTCCAACGAAAAACCCTTCAGGGGATCGTTTGCAACAGTTTAGCACCATTTTGGAGTGAATTGCAGAACGCCAGAAATTTTGAGGAAATTGTGACCGCGCGGCTTAGGGATTTTTTAAAAAAAAGTTGTTCAGACGTCGTGGGCTAATTCTGTTTCCGAGGATAAAAACCCACCTGATTCCACCGAAAAACCTTTCAGGGGATCCTTTGCAACAGTTCAGCACCATTTTTGAATGAATTGCAGAACATCAGATTTTTGCTGAAATTGTGACCGCGCGGCTTAGGGATTTTTTCAAAAAAAGTTGTTCAGAGGTCGAGGGCTAATTCTGCTTCCGATGATAAATACCCACCTGTTTCCACTGAAAAACCTTTCAGGGGATCGTTTGCAACAGTTTGGCACCATTTCTGAGTGAATTGCAGAACGTCAGAAATTTTGAAGAAATTGTGACCGCGCGGCTTAGGGATTTTTTCAAAAAAAGTTGTTCAGAGGTCGAGGGCTAATTCGGTTTCCGATGATAAATACCCACCTGTTTCCACCGAAAAACCTTTCAGGGGATCATTTGCAACAGTTTGGCACCATCTTTGAATGAATTGCAGAATGTCAGATTTTTGCTGAAATTGTGACCGCGCGGCTTAGGGATTTTTTCAAAAAAAGTTGTTCAGAGGTCGAGGGCTAATTCCGTTTCCGATGATAAATACCCACCTGTTTCCAACGAAAAACCCCTCAGGGCATCGTTTGCAACATTTTAGCACCATTTTGGAGTGAATTGCAGAACGCCAGAAATTTTGAAGAAATTGTGACTGCGCGGCTTACGGATTTTTTCAAAAAAAGTTGTTCAGACGTCGTGGGCTAATTCTGTTTCCGATGATAAAAACCCACCTGATTCCACTGGAAAACCTTTCAGGGGATCCTTTGCAACAGTTCAGCACCATTTTTGAATGAATTGCAGGACATCAGATTTTTGCTGAAATTGTGACCGCGAGCCTTAGGGATTTTTTCAAAAAAAGTTGTTCAGACGTCGAGGGCTAATTCTGCTTCCGATGATAAATAGCCACCTGTTTCCACCGGAAAACCCTTCAGGGGATCGTTTGCAACAGTTTAGCACCATTTTTGAGTGAATTGCAGAACATCAGAAATTTTGAAGAAATTGTGACCGCGCGGCTTAGGGATTTTTGCAAAAAAAAAATTTCAGACGTCGAGGGCTAATTGTGTTTCCGATGATAAATACCAACCTGTTTCCAACGAAAAACCCTTCAGGGAATCGTTTGCAACATTTTAGCACCATTTTTGAGTGAATTGCAGAACGCCAGAAATTTTAAAGAAATTGTGACCGCACGGCTTTGGGATTTTTTCAAAAAAATTTGTTCAGACGTCGATGGCTAATTCTGTTTCCGATGATACAAACCCATCTGTTCCCACTGAAAAACCTTTCAGGGGATTGTTTTCAACAGTTTGGCACCATTTCTGAGTGAATTGCAGAACGTCAGAAATTTTGAAGAAATTGTGACCGCGCGGCTTAGTGATTTTTTCAAAAAAAGTTATTCAGAGGTCGAGGGCTAATTCGGTTTCCGATGATAAAAACCCACCTGATTCCACTGAAAAACCTTTCAGGGGATCCTTTACAACAGTTCAGCACCATTTTGGAGTGAATTGCAGAACGCCAGAAATTTTGAAGAAATTGTGACCGCGCGGCTTAGTGATTTTTTCAAAAAAAGTTATTCAGAGGTCGAGGGCTAATTCGGTTTCCGATGATAAAAACCCACCTGATTCCACTGAAAAACCTTTCAGGGGATCCTTTACAACAGTTCAGCACCATTTTGGAGTGAATTGCAGAACGCCAGAAATTTTGAAGAAATTGTGAACGCGCGGCTTAGGGATTTTTTCAAAAAAAGTTATTCAGACGTCGAGGGCTAATTCGGTTTCCGATGATAAATACCCACCTGTTTCCAACGAAAAACCCTTCAGGGGATCGTTTGCAACAGTTTAGCACCATTTTGGAGTAAAATGCAGAACGCCAGAAATTTTGAAGAAATTGTGACCGCGCGGCTTAGGGATTTTTTCAAAAAAAGTTGTTCAGACGTCGTGGGCTAATTCTGTTTCCGATGATAAAAACACACCTGATTCCACCGAAAAACCTTTCAGGGGATCGTTTGCAACAGTTTGGCACCATTTCTGAGTGAATTGCAGAACGTCAGAAATTTTGAAGAAATTGTGACCGCGCGGCTTAGGGATTTTTTCAAAAAAAGTTATTCAGACGTCGAGGGCTAATTCGGTTTCCGATGATAAATACCCACCTATTTCCAACGAAAAACCCTTGAGGGGATCGTTTGCAACAGTTTAGCACCATTTTGGAGTGAATTGTAGAACGCCAGAAATTTTGAGGAAATTGTGACCGCGCGGCTTAGGGATTTTTTCAAAAAAAGTTGTTCAGACGTCGTGGGCTAATTCTGTTTCCGATGATAAAAACCCACCTGATTCCACCGAAAAACCTTTCAGGGGATCCTTTGCAACAGTTCAGCACCATTTTTGAATGAATTGCAGAACATCAGATTTTTGCTGAAATTGTGACCGCGCGGCTTAGGGATTTTTTCAAAAAAAGTTGTTCAGAGGTCGTGGGCTAATTATGTTTCCGATGATAAAAACCCACCTGATTCCACTGAAAAACCTTTCAGGGGATCCTTTGCAACAGTTCAGCACCATTTTTGAATGAATTGCAGAACATCAGATTTTTGCTGAAATTGTGACCGCGGGGCTTAGGGATTTTTTCAAAAAAAGTTGTTCAGAGGTCGAGGGCTAATTCTGTTTCCGATGATAAATACCCACCTGTTTCCACTGAAAAACCTTTCAGGGGATCGTTTGCAACAGTTTGGCACCATTTCTGAGTGAATTGCAGAACGTCAGAAATTTTGAAGAAATTGTGACCGCGCGGCTTAGGGATTTTTTCAAAAAAAGTTGTTCAGAGGTCGAGGGCTAATTCGGTTTCCGATGATAAATACCCACCTGTTTCCACCGAAAAACCTTTCAGGGGATCATTTGCAACAGTTTGGCACCATCTTTGAATGAATTGCAGAATGTCAGATTTTTGCTGAAATTGTGACCGCGCGGCTTAGGGATTTTTTCAAAAAAAGTTGTTCAGAGTTCGAGGGCTAATTCGGTTTCCGATGATAAATACCCACCTGTTTCCAACGAAAAACCCCTCAGGGCATCGTTTGCAACACTTTAGCACCATTTTGGAGTGAATTGCAGAACGCCAGATATTTTGAAGAAATTGTGACCGCGCGGCTTACGGATTTTTTTAAAAAAAGTTGTTCAGACGTCGTGGGCTAATTCTGTTTCCGATGATAAAAACCCACCTGATTCCACTGAAAAACCTTTCAGGGGATCCTTTGCAACAGTTCAGCACCATTATTGAATGAATTGCAGAACGTCAGAAATTTTGAAGGAATTGTGACCGCGCGGCTTAGGGATTTTTTCAAAAAAAGTTGTTCAGACGTTGAGGGCTAATTCGCTTTCCGATGATAAATACCCACCTGTTTCCACCGGAAAACCCTTCAGGGGATCGTTTGCAACAGTTTAGCACCATTTTTGAGTGAATTGCAGAACGCCAGAAATTTTGAAGAAATTGTGACCGCGCGGCTTAGGGATTTTTGCAAAAAAAGTTATTCAGACGTCGAGGGCTAATTCGGTTTCCGATGATAAATACCCACCTGTTTCCAACGAAAAACCCTTCAGGGGATCGTTTGCAACAGTTTAGCACCATTTTGGAGTGAATTGCAGAACGCCAGAAATTTTGAGGAAATTGTGACCGCGCGGCTTAGGGATTTTTTCAAAAAAAGTTGTTCAGAGGTCGAGGGCTAATTCTGTTTCCGAGGATAAAAACCCACCTGATTCCACCGAAAAACCTTTCAGGGGATCCTTTGCAACAGTTCAGCACCATTTTTGAATGAATTGCAGAACATCAGATTTTTGCTGAAATTGTGACCGCGCGGCTTAGGGATTTTTTCAAAAAAAGTTGTTCAGACGTCGAGGGCTAATTCTGCTTCCGATGATAAATACCCACCTGTTTCCACCGGAAAACCTTTCAGGGGATCCTTTGCAACAGTTCAGCAGCATTTTTGAATGAATTGCAGGACATCAGATTTTTGCTGAAATTGTGACCGCGCGGCTTAGGGATTTTTTCAAAAAAAGTTGTTCAGAGGTCGAGGGCTAATTCTGTTTCCGATGATAAATACCCACCTGTTTCCACTGAAAAACCTTTCAGGGGATCGTTTGCAACAGTTTGGCACCATTTCTGAGTGAATTGCAGAACGCCAGAAATTTTGAAGAAATTGTGACCGCGCGGCTTAGGGATTTTTTCAAAAAAAGTTGTTCAGACGTCGTGGGCTAATTCTGTTTCCGATGATAAAAACCCACCTGATTCCACCGAAAAACCTTTCAGGGGATCCTTTACAACAGTTCAGCACCATTTTTGAATGAATTGCAGAACATCAGATTTTTGCTGAAATTGTGACCGCGCGGCTTAGGGATTTTTTCAAAAAAAGTTGTTCAGAGGTCGAGGGCTAATTATGTTTCCGATGATAAAAACCCACCTGATTCCACTGAAAAACCTTTCAGGGGATCCTTTGCAACAGTTTAGCACCATTTTTGAGTGAATTGCAGAACGCCAGAAATTTTGAAGAAATTGTGACCGCGCGGCTTAGGGATTTTTGCAAAAAAAGTTGTTCAGACGTCAAGGGCTAATTCTGTTTCCGATGATAAATACCCACCTGTTTCCAACGAAAAACCCTTCAGGGCATCGTTTGCAACAGTTTAGCACCATTTTTGTGTGAATTGCTGAACGCCAGAAATTTTGAAGAAATTGTGACCGCGCTGCTTAGGGATTTTTTCAAAAAAAGTTGTTCTGACGTCGATGGCTAATTCTGTTTCCGATGATACATAACCACCTGTTTCGAACGAAAAACCCTTCAGGGGATCGTTTGCAACAGTTTAGCACCATTTTGGAGTGAATTGCAGAACGCCAGAAATTTTGAAGAAATTGTGACCGCGCGGATTAGGGATTTTTGCAAAAAAAAAAATTCAGACGTCGAGGGCTAATTCTGTTTCCGATGATAAATACCCACCTGTTTCCAACGAAAAACCCTTCAGGGAATCGTTTGCAACATTTTAGCACCATTTTTGAGTGAATTGCAGAACGCCAGAAATTTTAAAGAAATTGTGACCGCACGGCTTTGGGATTTTTTCAAAAAAAATTGTTCAGACGTCGATGGCTAATTCTGTTTCCGATGATACAAACCCAACTGTTCCCACTGAAAAACCTTTCAGGGGATTGTTTTCAACAGTTTGGCACCATTTCTGAGTGAATTGCAGAACGTCAGAAATTTTGAAGAAATTGTGACCGCGCGGCTTAGTGATTTTTTCAAAAAAAGTTATTCAGAGGTCGAGGGCTAATTCGGTTTCCGATGATAAAAACCCACCTGATTCCACTGAAAAACCTTTCAGGGGATCCTTTGCAACAGTTCAGCACCATTTTGGAGTGAATTGCAGAACGCCAGAAATTTTGAAGAAATTGTGACCACGCGGCTTAGGGATTTTTTCAAAAAAAGTTATTCAGACGTCGAGGGCTAATTCGGTTTCCGATGATAAATACCCACCTGTTTCCACCGAAAAACCCTTCAGGGGATCGTTTGCAACAGTTTAGCACCATTTTGGAGTGAATTGCAGAACGCTAGAAATTTTGAAGAAATTGTGACCGCGCGGCTTAGGGATTTTTTCAAAAAAAGTTGTTCAGACGTCGTGGGCTAATTCTGTTTCCGATGATAAAAACCCACCTGATTCCACCGAAAAACCTTTCAGGGGATCCTTTGCAACAGTTCAGCACCATTTTTGAATGAATTGCAGAACATCAGATTTTTGCTGAAATTGTGTCCGCGCGGCTTAGGGATTTTTTCAAAAAAAGTTGTTCAGAGGTCGAGGGCTAATTATGTTTCCGATGATAAAAACCCACCTGATTCCACTGAAAAACCTTTCAGGGGATGCTTTGCAACAGTTTAGCACCATTTTTGAGTGAATTGCAGAACGCCAGAAATTTTGAAGAAATTGTGACCGCGCGGCTTAGGGATTTTTGCAAAAAAAGTTGTTCAGACGTCAAGGGCTAATTCTGTTTCCGATGATAAATACCCACCTGTTTCCAACGAAAAACCCTTCAGGGCATCGTTTGCAACAGTTTAGCACCATTTTTATGTGAATTGCAGAACGCCAGAAATTTTGAAGAAATTGTGACCGCGCTGCTTAGGGATTTCTTCAAAAAAAGTTGTTCTGACGTCGATGGCTAATTCTGTTTCCGATGATACAAACCCACCTGTTTCCACTGAAAAACCTTTCAGGGGATCGTTTGCAACAGTTTGGCACCATTTCTGAGTGAATTGCAGAAAGTCAGAAATTTTGAAGAAATTGTGACCGCGCGGCTTAGGGATTTTTTCAAAAAAAGTTATTCAGACGTCGAGGGCTAATTCGGTTTCCTATGATAAATACCCACCTGTTTCCAACGACAAACCTTTCAGGGGATAGTTTTCAACAGTTTGGCACCATTTCTGAGTGAATTGCAGAACGTCAGAAATTTTGAAGAAATTGTGACCGCGCGGCTTAGTGATTTTTTCAAAAAAAGTTATTCAGAGGTCGAGGGCTAATTCGGTTTCCGATGATAAAAACCCACCTGATTCCAACGAAAAACCCTTCAGGGGATCGTTTGCAACAGTTTAGCACCATTTTTGAATGAATTGCAGAACATCAGATTTTTGCTGAAATTGTGACCGCGCTGCTTAGGGATTTTTTCAAAAAAAGTTGTTCAGAGGTCGAGGGCTAATTCTGTTTCCGATGATAAAAACCCACCTGATTCCACCGAAAAACCATTCAGGGGATCCTTTACAACAGTTCAGCACCATTTTTGAATGAATTGCAGAACATCAGATTTTTGCTGAAATTGTGACCGCGCGGCTTAGGGATTTTTTCAAAAAAAGTTGTTCAGAGGTCGAGGGCTAATTATGTTTCCGATGATAAAAACCCACCTGATTCCACTGAAAAACCTTTCAGGGGATCCTTTGCAACAGTTTAGCACCATTTTTGAGTGAATTGCAGAACGCCAGAAATTTTGAAGAAATTGTGACCGCGCGGCTTAGGGATTTTTGCAAAAAAAGTTGTTCAGACGTCAAGGGCTAATTCTGTTTCCGATGATAAATACCCACCTGTTTCCAACGAAAAACCCTTCAGGGCATCGTTTGCAACAGTTTAGCACCATTTTTGTGTGAATTGCAGAACGCCAGAAATTTTGAAGAAATTGTGACCGCGCTGCTTAGGGATTTTTTCAAAAAAAGTTGTTCTGACGTCGATGGCTAATTCTGTTTCCGATGATACATAACCACCTGTTTCGAACGAAAAACCCTTCAGGGGATCGTTTGCAACAGTTTAGCACCATTTTGGAGTGAATTGCAGAACGCCAGAAATTTTGAAGAAATTGTGACCGCGCGGATTAGGGATTTTTGCAAAAAAAAAATTTCAGACGTCGAGGGCTAATTCTGTTTCCGACGATAAATACCCACCTGTTTCCAACGAAAAACCCTTCAGGGAATCGTTTGCAACATTTTAGCACCATTTTTGAGTGAATTGCAGAACGCTAGAAATTTTAAAGAAATTGTGACCGCACGGCTTTGGGATTTTTTCAAAAAAAATTGTTCAGACGGCGATGGCTAATTCTGTTTCCGATGATACAAACCCAACTGTTCCCACCGAAAAACCCTTCAGGGGATCTTTTGCAACATTTTAGTGCCATCTTTGAATGAATTGCAGAACGTCAGATTTTTGCTGAAATTGTGACCGCGCGGCTTAGGGATTTTTTCAAAAAAAGTTGTTCCGACGTCGAGGGCTAATTCTGTTTCCGATGAAACAAACCCACCTGTTTCCACCGAAAAACCCTTCAGGGGTTCGTTTGCAACAGTTTGGCACCATCTCTGAGTGAATTGCAGAACGTCAGAAATTTTGAAGAAATTGTGACCGCGCGGCTTAGGGATTTTTTCAAAAAAAGTTGTTCTGACGTCGAGGGCTAATTCTGTTTCTGATGATAAAAACCCACCTGATTCCACTGAAAAACCTTTCAGGGGATCCTTTGTAACAGTTCAGCACCATTTTTGAATGAATTGCAGAACGTCAGAATTTTGCTGAAATTGTGACCGCGCGCCTTACGGATTTTTTTCAAAAAAAGTTGTTCAGAGGTCGAGGGCTAATTCTGTTTCCGATGAAAAAAATCCACCTGTTTCCACCGAAAAACCTTTCAGGGGATCGTTTTCAACAGTTTGGCACCATTTCTGAGTGAATTACAGAACATCAGAAATTTTGAAGAAATTGTGACCGCGGATTTTTTCAAAAAAAGTTGTTCAGACGTCGAGGGCTAATTCTGTTTCCGATGATAAATACCCACCTGTTTCCAACGAAAAACCCTTCAGGGCATAGTTTGCAACAGTTTAGCACCATTTCTGTGTGAATTGCAGAACGCCAAAAATTTTGAAGAAATTGTGACCGCGCTGCTTAGGGATTTTTTTTAAAAAAAGTTGTTCTGACGTCGATGGCTAATTCTGTTTCCGATGATACAAACCCACCTGTTTCCACTGAAAAACCTTTCAGGGGATCGTTTGCAACAGTTTGGCACCATTTCTGAGTGAATTGCAGAACGTCAGAAATTTTGAAGAAATTGTGACCGCGCGGCTTAGGGATTTTTTCAAAAAAAGTTATTCAGACGTCGATGGCTAATTCGGTTTCCGATGATAAATACCCACCTGTTTCCAACGAAAAACCCTTCAGGGGATCGTTTGCAACAGTTTAGCACCATTTTGGAGTGAATTGCAGAACGCCAGAAATTTTGAAGAAATTGTGACCGCGCGGCTTAGGGATTTTTTCAAAAAAAGTTATTCAGAGGTCGAGGGCTAATTCGGTTTCCGATGATAAAAACCCACCTGATTCCACTGAAAAACCCTTCAGGGGATCCTTTGCAACAGTTCAGCACCATTTTTGAATGAATTGCAATACGTCAGATTTTTGCTGAAATTGTGACCGCGCTGCTTAGGGATTTTTTCAAAAAAAGTTGTTCAGAGGTCGAGGGCTAATTCTGTTTCCGATGATAAATACCCACCTGTTTCCATCGAAAAACCCTTCAGGGGATCTTTTGCAACATTTTAGTGCCATCTTTGAATGAATTGCAGAACGTCAGATTTTTGCTGAAATTGTGACCGCGCGGCTTAGGGATTTTTTCAAAAAAAGTTGTTCCGACGTCGAGGGCTAATTCTGTTTCCGATGAAACAAACCCACCTGTTTCCACTTAAAAACCCTTCAGGGGTTCGTTTGCAACAGTTTGGCACCATCTCTGAGTGAATTGCAGAACGTCAGAAATTTTGAAGAAATTGTGACCGCGCGGCTTACGGATTTTTTCAAAAAAAGTTGTTCATACGTCGAGGGCTAATTCTGTTTCTGATGATAAAAACCCACCTGATTCCACTGAAAAACCTTTCAGGGGATCCTTTGTAACAGTTCAGCACCATTTTTGAATGAATTGCAGAACGTCAGATTTTTGCTGAAATTGTGACCGCGCGCCTTACGGATTTTTTTCAAAAAAAGTTGTTCAGAGGTCGAGGGCTAATTCTGTTTCCGATGTTAAATACCCACCTGTTTCCAACGAAAAACCCTTCAGGGCATAGTTTGCAAGAGTTTAGCACCATTTTTGTGTGAATTGCAGAACGCCAAAAATTTTGAAGAAATTGTGACCGCGCTGCTTAGGGATTTTTTCAAAAAAAGTTGTTCTGACGTCGATGGCAAATTCTGTTTCCGATGATACAAACCCACCTGTTTCCACTGAAAAACCTTTCAGGGGATCGTTTGCAACAGTTTGGCACCATTTCTGAGTGAATTGCAGAACGTCAGAAATTTTGAAGAAATTGTGACCGCGCGGCTTAGGGATTTTTTCAAAAAAAGTTATTCAGACGTCGAGGGCTAATTCAGTTTCCGATGATAAATACCCACCTGTTTCCAACGAAAAACCCTTCAGGGGATCGTTTGCAACAGTTTAGCACCATTTTGGAGTGAATTGCAGAACGCCAGAAATTTTGAAGAAATTGTGACCGCGCGGCTTAGGGATTTTTTCAAAAAAAGTTGTTCAGAGGTCGAGGGCTAATTCTGTTTCCGATGATAAATACCCACCTGTTTCCAACGAAAAACCTTTCAGGGGATCATTTTCAACAGTTTGGCACCATTTCTGAGTGAATTGCAGAACGTCAG
Source organism: Podarcis melisellensis (assembly GCF_964234715.1). Taxonomy (NCBI): domain Eukaryota; kingdom Metazoa; phylum Chordata; class Lepidosauria; order Squamata; family Lacertidae; genus Podarcis; species Podarcis melisellensis. The sequence continues at coordinate 577,030 of NW_028113158.1, read as the reverse complement.
AAATTTTGAAGAAATTGTGACCGCGCGGCTTAGTGATTTTTTCAAAAAAAGTTATTCAGAGGTCGAGGGCTAATTCGGTTTCCGATGATAAAAACCCACCTGATTCCACTGAAAAACCCTTCAGGGGATCCTTTGCAACAGTTCAGCACCATTTTTGAATGAATTGCAGAACGTCAGATTTTTGCTGAAATTGTGACCGCGCGCCTTAGGGATTTTTTTCAAAAAAAGTTGTTCAGAGGTCGAGGGCTAATTCTGTTTCCGATGATAAAAATCCACCTGTTTCCACCGAAAAAGCTTTCAGGGGATCGTTTGCAACAGTTTGGCACCATTTCTGAGTGAATTACAGAACGTCAGAAATTTTGAAGAAATTGTGACCGCGCGGCTTAGGGATTTTTTCAAAAAAAGTTGTTTAGACGTCGAGGGCTAATTCTGTTTCCGGTGATAAAAACTCACCTTTTTCCCCTGAAAAACCCTCCAGGGGATCTTTTGCAACAGTTTAGTGCCATCTTTGAATGAATTGCAGAAAGTCAGATTTTTGCTGAAATTGTGACCGCGCGGCTTAGGGATTTTTTCAAAAAAAGTTGTTCAGACGTCGTGGGCTAATTCTGTTTCCGATGATAAAAACCCACCTGATTTCACTGAAAAACCTTTCAGGGGATCCTTTGCAACAGTTCAGCACCATTTTTGAATGAATTGCAGAACATCAGATTTTTGCTGAAATTGTGACCGCGCGGCTTAGGGATTTTTTCAAAAAAAAGTTGTTCAGACGTCGTGGGCTAATTCTGTTTCCGATGATAAATACCCACCTGTTTCCATCGAAAAACCCTTCAGGGGATCCTTTGCAACAGTTTAGCACCATCTTTGAATGAATTGCAGAACGTCAGATTTTTGCTGAAATTGTGACCGCGCGGCTTAGGGATTTTTTCAAAAAAAGTTGTTCCGACGTCGAGGGCTAATTCTGTTTCCGATGATAAATACCCACCTGTTTCCATCGAAAAACCCTTCAGGGGATCCTTTGCAACAGTTTAGCACCATCTTTGAATGAATTGCAGAACGTCAGATTTTTGCTGAAATTGTGACCGCGCGGCTTAGGGATTTTTTCAAAAAAAGTTGTTCCGACGACGAGGGCTAATTCTGTTTCCGATGATAAATACCCACCTGTTTCCAACGAAAAACCCTTCAGGGCATTGATTGCAACAGTTTAGCACCATTTTGGAGTGAATTGCAGAACGCCAGAAATTTTGAAGAAATTGTGACCGCGCGGCTTAGGGATTTTTTCAAAAAAAGTTGTTCAGACGTCAAGGGCTAATTCTGTTTCCGATGATAAATACCCACCTGTTTCCAACGAAAAACCCTTCAGGGGATCGTTTGCAACAGTTTAGCACCATCTTTGAATGAATTGCAGAACGTCAGAAATTTTGATGAAATTGTGACCGAGCGGCTTAGGGATTATTTCAAAAAAAGTTGTTCAGACGTCGTGGGCTAATTATGTTTCCGATGATAAAAACCCACCTGATTCCACTGAAAAACCTTTCAGGGGATCCTTTGCAACAGTTCAGCACCATTTTTGAATGAATTGCAGAACATCAGATTTTTGCTGAAATTGTGACCGCGCGGCTTAGGGATTTTTTCAAAAAAAGTTGTTCAGAGGTCGAGGGCTAATTCTGTTTCCGATTATAAATACCCACCTGTTTCCACCGAAAAACCCTTCAGGGGATCGATTGCAACAGTTTAGCACCATCTTTGAATGAATTGCAGAACGACAGAAATTTTGATGAAATTGTGACCGCGCAGCTTAGGGGTTTTTTCAAAAAAAGTTGTTCAGACGTCGTGGGCTAATTATGTTTCCGATGATAAAAACCCACCTGATTTCACTGAAAAACCTTTCAGGGGATCCTTTGCAACAGTTCAGCACCATTTTTGAATGAATTGCAGAACATCAGATTTTTGCTGAAATTGTGACCGCGCGGCTTAGGGATTTTTTCAAAAAAAGTTGTTCAGACGTCGAGGGCTAATTATGTTTCCGATGATAAATACCCACCTGTTTCCAACGAAAAACCCTTCAGGGCATTGATTGCAATAGTTTAGCACCATTATTGAGTGAATGGCAGAACGCCAGAAATGTTGAAGAAATTGTGACCGCGCGGCTTAGGGATTTTTTAAAAAAGTTGTTCAGACGTCGAGGGCTAATTCTTTTTCCGATGATAAATACCCACCTGTTTCCAACGAAAAACCCTTCAGGGGATCGTTTGCAACAGTTTAGCACCATCTTTGAATGAAATGCAGAACGTCAGAAATTTTGATGAAATTGTGACCGAGCGGCTTAGGTATTATTTCAAAAAAAGTTGTTCAGACGTCGTGGGCTAATTATGTTTCCGATGATAAAAACCCACCTGATTCCACTGAAAAACCTTTCAGGGGATCCTTTGCAACAGTTCAGCACCATTTTTGAATGAATTGCAGAAGATCAGATTTTTGCTGAAATTGTGACCGCGCGGCTTAGGGATTTTTTCAAAAAAAGTTGTTCAGAGGTCGAGGGCTAATTCTGTTTCCGATGATAAATACCCACCTGTTTCCACGGAAAAACCCTTCAGGGGATCTTTTGCAACAGTTTAGTGCCATTTTTGAATGAATTGCAGAAAGTCAGATTTTTGCTGAAATTGTGACCGCGCGGCTTAGGGATTTTTTCAAAAAAAGTTGTTCCGAAGTCGAGGGCTAATTCTGTTTCCTATGATAAAAACCCACCTGTTTCCACCGAAAAACCCTTCAGGGGATCGTTTGCAACAGCTTGGCACCATCTCTGAGTGAATTGCAGAACGCCAGAAATTTTGAAGAAATTGTGACCGCGCGGCTTAGGGATTTTTTCAAAAAAAGTTGTTCAGACGTCGAGGGCTAATTCTGTTTCCGATGATAAATACCCACCTGTTTCCACCGAAAAACCCTTCAGGGGATCCTTTGGAACAGTTTAGCACCATTTTTGAATGAATTGCAGAACGTCAGATTTTTGCTGAAATTGTGACCGCGCGGCTTAGGGATTTTTTCAAAAAAAGTTGTTCAGACGTCGAGGGCTAATTCTGTTTCCGATGATAAATACCCACCTGTTTCCAACGAAAAACCCTTCAGGGCATTGATTGCAATAGTTTAGCACCATTATTGAGTGAATGGCAGAACGCCAGAAATGTTGAAGAAATTGTGACCGCGCGGCTTAGGGATTTTTTAAAAAAGTTGTTCAGACGTCGAGGGCTAATTCTTTTTCCGATGATAAATACCCACCTGTTTCCAACGAAAAACCCTTCAGGGGATCGTTTGCAACAGTTTAGCACCATCTTTGAATGAAATGCAGAACGTCAGAAATTTTGATGAAATTGTGACCGAGCGGCTTAGGTATTATTTCAAAAAAAGTTGTTCAGACGTCGTGGGCTAATTATGTTTCCGATGATAAAAACCCACCTGATTCCACTGAAAAACCTTTCAGGGGATCCTTTGGAACAGTTCAGCACCATTTTTGAATGAATTGCAGAACGTCAGAACTTTTTTCAAAAAAAGTTGTTCAGAGGTCGAGGGCTAATTCTGTTTCCGATGATAAATACCCACCTGTTTCCAACGAAAAACCCTTCAGGGCATTGATTGCAACAGTTTAGCACCATTTCTGAGTGAATTGCAGAACGTCAGAAATTTTGAAGAAATTGTGACTGCGCGGCTTAGGGATTTTTTCAAAAAAAGTTGTTCCGACGTCGAGGGCTAATTCTGTTTCCGATGATAAAAACCCACCTGATTTCACTGAAAAACCTTTCAGGGGATCCTTTGCAACAGTTCAGCACCATTTTTGAATGAATTGCAGAACATCATATTTTTGCTGAAATTGTGACCGCGCGGCTTAGGGATTTTTTCAAAAAAAGTTGTTCAGAGGTCGAGGGCTAATTCAGTTTCCGATGATAAATACCCACCTGTTTCCACCGAAAAACCCTTCAGGGGATCTTTTGCAACAGTTTAGTGCCATCTTTGAATGTATTGCAGAAAGTCAGATTTTTGCTGAAATTGTGACCGCGCGGCTTAGGGATTTTTTCAAAAAAAGTTGTTCCGACGTCGAGGGCTAATTCTGTTTCCTATGATAAAAACCCACCTGTTTCCACCGAAAAACCCTTCAGGGGATCGTTTGCAACAGCTTGGCACCATCTCTGAGTGAATTGCAGAACGCCAGAAATTTTGAAGAAATTGTGACCGCGCGGCTTAGGGATTTTTTCAAAAAAAGTTGTTCAGACGTCGTGGGCTAATTCTGTTTCCGATGATAAAAACCCACCTGATTTCACTGAAAAACCTTTCAGGGGATCCTTTGCAACATTTCAGCACCATTTTTGAATGAATTGCAAAACATCAGATTTTTGCTGAAATTGTGACCGCGCGACTTAGGGATTTTTTCAAAAAAAAGTTGTTCAGACGTCGTGGGCTAATTCTGTTTCCGATGATAAATACCCACCTGTTTCCACCGAAAAACCCTTCAGGGGATCGTTTGCAACAGTTTAGCACCATCTTTGAATGAATTGCAGAACGTCAGAAATTTTGATGAAATTGTGACCGCGCGGCTTAGGGATTTTTTCAAAAAAAGTTGTTCAGACGTCGTGGGCTAATTCTGTTTCCGATGATAAAAACCCACCTGTTTCCACCGAAAAACCCTTCAGGGCATCCTTTGCAACAGTTCAGCACCATTTTTGAATGAATTGCAGAACATCAGATTTTTGCTGAAATTGTGACCGCGCGGCTTAGGGATTTTTTCAAAAAAAGTTGTTCAGAGTTCGAGGGCTAATTCTGTTTCCTATGATAAAAACCCACCTGTTTGCAACGAAAAACCCTTCAGGGGATCGTTTGCAACAGCTTGGCACCATCTCTGAGTGAATTGCAGAACGCCAGAAATTTTGAAGAAATTGTGACCGCGCGGCTTAGGGATTTTTTCAAAAAAAGTTGTTCAGACGTCGAGGGCTAATTCTGTTTCCGATGATAAAAACCCACCTGATTTCACTGAAAAACCTTTCAGGGGATCCTTTGCAAGAGTTCAGCACCATTTTTGAATGAATTGCAGAACGTCAGAATTTTTTCAAAAAAAATTGTTCAGACGTCGAGGGCTAATTCTGTTTCCGGTGATAAAAACTCACCTGTTTCCACTGAAAAACCTTTCAGGGGATCCTTTGCAACAGTTTGGCACCATTTCTGAGTGAATTGCAGAATGTCAGAAATTTTGAAGAAATTGTGACCGCGCGGCTTAGGGATTTTTTCAAAAAAAGGTGTTCCGACGTCGAGGGCTAATTCTATTTCCGATGATAAATACCCACCTGTTTCCAACGAAAAACCCTTCAGGGCATCGTTTGCAACAGTTTAGCACCATTTTTGAGTGAATTGCAGAACGCCAGAAATTTTGAAGAAATTGTGACCGCGCGGCTTAGGGATTTTTTTCAAAAAAAGTTGTTCCGACGTCGAGGGCTAATTCTGTTTCCGATGATAAATACCCACCTGTTTCCACCGAAAAACCCTTCAGGGGTTCGTTTGCAACAGTTTAGCACCATCTTTGAATGAATTGCAGAACGTCAGAAATTTTGATGAAATTGTGACCGCGCGGCTTAGGGATTTTTTTCAAAAAAAGTTGTTCAGACGTCGTGGGCTAATTCTGTTTCCGATGATAAAAACCCACCTGTTTCCACCGAAAAACCCTTCAGGGGATCCTTTGCAACAGTTCAGCACCATTTTTGAATGAATTGCAGAACATCAGATTTTTGAAGAAATTGTGACCGCGCGGCTTAGGGATTTTTTCAAAAAAAGTTGTTCAGAGGTCGAGGGCTAATTCTGTTTCCGATGATAAATACCCACCTGTTTCCACCGAAAAACCCCTCAGGGGATCGATTGCAACAGTTTAGCACCATCTTTGAATGAATTGCAGAACGTCAGAAATTTTGATGAAATTGTGACCGCGCGGCTTAGGGATTTTTTCAAAAAAAGTTGTTCAGACGTCGTGGGCTAATTCTGTTTCCGATGATAAAAACCCACCTGATTTCACTGAAAAACCTTTCAGGGGATCCTTTGCAACAGTTCAGCACCATTTTTGAATGAATTGCAGAACATCAGATTTTTGCTGAAATTGTGACCGCGCGCCTTAGGGATTTTTTTAAAAAAAAGTTGTTCAGACGTCGTGGGCTAATTCTGTTTCCGATGATAAATACCCACCTGTTTCCACCGAAAAACCCTTCAGGGGATCCTTTGCAACAGTTCAGCACCATTTTTGAATGAATTGCAGAACATCAGATTTTTGAAGAAATTGTGACCGCGCGGCTTAGGGATTTTTTCAAAAAAAGTTGTTCAGAGGTCGAGGCCTAATTCTGTTTCCGATGATAAATACCCACCTGTTTCCACCGAAAAACCCTTCAGGGGATCGATTGCAACAGTTTAGCACCATCTTTGAATGAATTGCAGAACGCCAGAAATTTTGAAGAAATTGTGACCGCGCGGCTTAGGGATTTTTTTAAAAAAAAGTTGTTCAGACGTCGTGGGCTAATTATGTTTCCGATGATAAAAACCCACCTGTTTCCACTGAAAAACCTTTCAGGGGATCCTTTGCAACAGTTCAGCACCATTTTTGAATGAATTGCGGAACGTCAGAACTTTTTTCAAAAAAAATTGTTCAGACGTCGAGGGCTAATTCTGTTTCCGGTGATAAAAACTCACCTCTTTGCACTGAAAAACCTTTCAGGGGATCGTTTGCAACAGTTTGGCACCATTTCTGAGTGAATTGCAGAACGTCAGAAATTTTGAAGAAATTGTGACCGCGCGGCTTAGGGATTTTTTCAAAAAAAGTTGTTCCGACGTCGAGGGCTAATTCTGTTTCCGATGATAAATACCCACCTGTTTCCAACGAAAAACCCTTCAGGGCATCGTTTGCAACAGTTTGGCACCATTTCTGAGTGAATTGCAGAACGTCAGAAATTTTGAAGAAATTGTGACCGCGCGGCTTAGGGATTTTTTCAAAAAAAGTTGTTCCGACGTCGAGGACTAATTCTGTTTCCGATGATAAATACCCACCTGTTTCCAACGAAAAACTCTTCAGGGCATCGTTTGCAACAGTTTAGCACCATTTTGGAGTGAATTGCAGAACGCCAGAAATTTTGATGAATTTGTGACCGCGCGGCTTAGGGATTTTTTCAAAAAAAGTTTTTCAAACGTCGTGGGCTTATTCTGTTTCCGATGATAAAAACCCACCTGATTCCACTGAAAAACCTTTCAGGGGATCCTTTGCAACAGTTCAGCACCATTTTTGAATGAATTGCAGAACATCAGATTTTTGCTGAAATTGTGACCGCGCGGCTTAGGGATTTTTTCAAAAAAAATTGTTCAGAGGTCGAGGGCTAATTCTGTTTCCGATGATAAATACCCACCTGTTTCCACCGAAAAACCCTTCAAGGGATCTTTTGCAATAGTTTAGTGCCATCTTTGAATGAAGTGCAGAAAGTCAGATTTTAGCTGAAATTGTGACCGCGCGGCTTAGGGATTTTTTCAAAAAAAGTTGTTCCGACGTCGAGGGCTAATTCTGTTTCCTATGATAAATACCCACCTGTTTCCACCGAAAAACCCTTCAGGGGATCGTTTGCAACAGTTTGGCACCATCTCTGAGTGAATTGCAGAACGCCAGAAATTTTGAAGAAATTGTGACCGCGCGGCTTAGGTATTTATTCAAAAAAAGTTGTTCGGACGTCGTGGGCTAATTCTGTTTCCGATGATAAAACCCCACCTGATTCCACTGAAAAACCTTTCAGGGGATCCTTTGCAACAGTTCAGCACCATTTTTGAATGAATTGCAGAACATCAGATTTTTGCTGAAATTGTGACCGCGCGGCTTAGGGATTTTTTCAAAAAAAGTTGTTCAGAGGTCGAGGGCTAATTCTGTTTCCGATGATAAATACCCACCTGTTTCCACCGAAAAACCTTTCAGGGGATCCTTTGCAACAGTTCAGCACCATTTTTGAATGAATTGCAGAACATCAGGTTTTTGCTGAAATTGTGACCGAGCAGCTTAGGGATTTTTTCAAAAAAAGTTGTTCAGAGGTCGAGGGCTAATTCTGCTTCCGATGATAAATACCCACCTGTTTCCACCGAAAAACCCTTCAGGGGATCGATTGCAACAGTTTAGCACCATCTTTGAATGAATTGCAGAACGCCAGAAATTTTGAAGAAATTGTGACCGCTCGGCTTAGGGATTTTTTTTTAAAATAGTTGTTCAGACGTCGTGGGCTAATTATGTTTCCGATGATAAAAACCCACCTGTTTCCACTGAAAAACCTTTCAGGGGATCCTTTGCAACAGTTCAGCACCATTTTTGAATGAATTGCAGAACGTCAGAACTTTTTTCAAAAAAAGTTGTTCAGACGTCGAGGGCTAATTCTGTTTCCGGTGATAAGAACTCACCTGTTTCCACTGAAAAACCTTTCAGGGGATCCTTTGCAACAGTTCAGCACCATTTTTGAATGAATTGCAGAACGTCAGAACTTTTTTCAAAAAAAATTGTTCAGACGTCGAGGGCTAATTCTGTTTCCGGTGATAAGAACTCACCTGTTTCCACTGAAAAACCTTTCAGGGGATCCTTTGCAACAGTTCAGCACCATTTTTGAATGAATTGCAGAACGTCAGAACTTTTTTCAAAAAAAATTGTTCAGACGTCGAGGGCTAATTCTGTTTCCGGTGATAAAAACTCACCTGTTTCCACTGAAAAACCTTGCAGGGGATAGTTTGCAACAGTTTGGCACCATTTTTGAGTGAATTGCAGAACGTCAGAAATTTTGAAGAAATTGTGACCGCGCGGCTTAGGGATTTTTTCAAAAAAAGTTGTTCAGACGTCGAGGGCTAATTCTGTTTCCGATGATAAATACCCACCTGTTTCCACCGAAAAACCCTTCAGGGGATCGATTGCAACAGTTCAGCACCATTTTTGAATGAATTGCAGAACGTCAGAACTTTTTTCAAAAAAAATTGTTCAGACGTCGAGGGCTAATTCTGTTTCCGGTGATAAAAACTCACCTGTTTCCACTGAAAAACCTTTCAGGGGATAGTTTGCAACAGTTTGGCACCATTTCTGAGTGAATTGCAGAACGTTAGAAATTTTGAAGAAATTGTGACCGCGCGGCTTAGGGATTTTTTCAAAAAAAGTTGTTCAGAGGTCGAGGGCTAATTCTGTTTCCGGTGATAAAAACTCACCTGTTTCCACCGAAAAACCCCTCAGGGGATCGATTGCAACAGTTTAGCACCATCTTTGAATGAATTGCAGAACGTCAGAAATTTTGATGAAATTGTGACCGCGCGGCTTAGGGATTTTTTCAAAAAAAGTTGTTCAGACGTCGTGGGCTAATTCTGTTTCCGATGATAAAAACCCACCTGATTTCACTGAAAAACCTTTCAGGGGATCCTTTGCAACAGTTCAGCACCATTTTTGAATGAATTGCAGAACATCAGATTTTTGCTGAAATTGTGACCGCGCGCCTTAGGGATTTTTTTTAAAAAAAGTTGTTCAGACGTCGTGGGCTAATTCTGTTTCCGATGATAAATACCCACCTGTTTCCACCGAAAAACCCTTCAGGGGATCCTTTGCAACAGTTCAGCACCATTTTTGAATGAATTGCAGAACATCAGATTTTTGAAGAAATTGTGACCGCGCGGCTTAGGGATTTTTTCAAAAAAAGTTGTTCAGAGGTCGAGGCCTAATTCTGTTTCCGATGATAAATACCCACCTGTTTCCACCGAAAAACCCTTCAGGGGATCGATTGCAACAGTTTAGCACCATCTTTGAATGAATTGCAGAACGCCAGAAATTTTGAAGAAATTGTGACCGCGCGGCTTAGGGATTTTTTTAAAAAAAAGTTGTTCAGACGTCGTGGGCTAATTATGTTTCCGATGATAGAAACCCACCTGTTTCCACTGAAAAACCTTTCAGGGGATCCTTTGCAACAGTTCAGCACCATTTTTGAATGAATTGCGGAACGTCAGAACTTTTTTCAAAAAAAATTGTTCAGACGTCGAGGGCTAATTCTGTTTCCGGTGATAAAAACTCACCTCTTTGCACTGAAAAACCTTTCAGGGGATCGTTTGCAACAGTTTGGCACCATTTCTGAGTGAATTGCAGAACGTCAGAAATTTTGAAGAAATTGTGACCGCGCGGCTTAGGGATTTTTTCAAAAAAAGTTGTTCCGACGTCGAGGGCTAATTCTGTTTCCGATGATAAATACCCACCTGTTTCCAACGAAAAACCCTTCAGGGCATCGTTTGCAACAGTTTGGCACCATTTCTGAGTGAATTGCAGAACGTCAGAAATTTTGAAGAAATTGTGACCGCGCGGCTTAGGGATTTTTTCAAAAAAAGTTGTTCCGACGTCGAGGACTAATTCTGTTTCCGATGATAAATACCCACCTGTTTCCAACGAAAAACTCTTCAGGGCATCGTTTGCAACAGTTTAGCACCATTTTGGAGTGAATTGCAGAACGCCAGAAATTTTGATGAATTTGTGACCGCGCGGCTTAGGGATTTTTTCAAAAAAAGTTTTTCAAACGTCGTGGGCTTATTCTGTTTCCGATGATAAAAACCCACCTGATTCCACTGAAAAACCTTTCAGGGGATCCTTTGCAACAGTTCAGCACCATTTTTGAATGAATTGCAGAACATCAGATTTTTGCTGAAATTGTGACCGCGCGGCTTAGGGATTTTTTCAAAAAAATTTGTTCAGAGGTCGAGGGCTAATTCTGTTTCCGATGATAAATACCCACCTGTTTCCACCGAAAAACCCTTCAAGGGATCTTTTGCAATAGTTTAGTGCCATCTTTGAATGAAGTGCAGAAAGTCAGATTTTAGCTGAAATTGTGACCGCGCGGCTTAGGGATTTTTTCAAAAAAAGTTGTTCCGACGTCGAGGGCTAATTCTGTTTCCTATGATAAATACCCACCTGTTTCCACCGAAAAACCCTTCAGGGGATCGTTTGCAACAGTTTGGCACCATCTCTGAGTGAATTGCAGAACGCCAGAAATTTTGAAGAAATTGTGACCGCGCGGCTTAGGTATTTATTCAAAAAAAGTTGTTCGGACGTCGTGGGCTAATTCTGTTTCCGATGATAAAACCCCACCTGATTCCACTGAAAAACCTTTCAGGGGATCCTTTGCAACAGTTCAGCACCATTTTTGAATGAATTGCAGAACATCAGGTTTTTGCTGAAATTGTGACCGAGCGGCTTAGGGATTTTTTCAAAAAAAGTTGTTCAGAGGTCGAGGGCTAATTCTGCTTCCGATGATAAATACCCACCTGTTTCCACCGAAAAACCCTTCAGGGGATCGATTGCAACAGTTTAGCACCATCTTTGAATGAATTGCAGAACGCCAGAAATTTTGAAGGAATTGTGACCGCTCGGCTTAGGGATTTTTTTTTAAAATAGTTGTTCAGACGTCGTGGGCTAATTATGTTTCCGATGATAAAAACCCACCTGTTTCCACTGAAAAACCTTTCAGGGGATCCTTTGCAACAGTTCAGCACCATTTTTGAATGAATTGCAGAACGTCAGAACTTTTTTCAAAAAAAGTTGTTCAGACGTCGAGGGCTAATTCTGTTTCCGGTGATAAGAACTCACCTGTTTCCACTGAAAAACCTTTCAGGGGATCCTTTGCAACAGTTCAGCACCATTTTTGAATGAATTGCAGAACGTCAGAACTTTTTTCAAAAAAAATTGTTCAGACGTCGAGGGCTAATTCTGTTTCCGGTGATAAGAACTCACCTGTTTCCACTGAAAAACCTTTCAGGGGATCCTTTGCAACAGTTCAGCACCATTTTTGAATGAATTGCAGAACGTCAGAACTTTTTTCAAAAAAAATTGTTCAGACGTCGAGGGCTAATTCTGTTTCCGGTGATAAAAACTCACCTGTTTCCACTGAAAAACCTTGCAGGGGATAGTTTGCAACAGTTTGGCACCATTTTTGAGTGAATTGCAGAACGTCAGAAATTTTGAAGAAATTGTGACCGCGCGGCTTAGGGATTTTTTCAAAAAAAGTTGTTCAGACGTCGAGGGCTAATTCTGTTTCCGATGATAAATACCCACCTGTTTCCACCGAAAAACCCTTCAGGGGATCGATTGCAACAGTTCAGCACCATTTTTGAATGAATTGCAGAACGTCAGAACTTTTTTCAAAAAAAATTGTTCAGACGTCGAGGGCTAATTCTGTTTCCGGTGATAAAAACTCACCTGTTTCCACTGAAAAACCTTTCAGGGGATAGTTTGCAACAGTTTGGCACCATTTCTGAGTGAATTGCAGAACGTTAGAAATTTTGAAGAAATTGTGACCGCGCGGCTTAGGGATTTTTTCAAAAAAAGTTGTTCAGAGGTCGAGGGCTAATTCTGTTTCCGATGATAAATACCCACCTGTTTCCACCGAAAAACCCCTCAGGGGATCGATTGCAACAGTTTAGCACCATCTTTGAATGAATTGCAGAACGTCAGAAATTTTGATGAAATTGTGACCGCGCGGCTTAGGGATTTTTTCAAAAAAAGTTGTTCAGACGTCGTGGGCTAATTCTGTTTCCGATGATAAAAACCCACCTGATTTCACTGAAAAACCTTTCAGGGGATCCTTTGCAACAGTTCAGCACCATTTTTGAATGAATTGCAGAACATCAGATTTTTGCTGAAATTGTGACCGCGCGCCTTAGGGATTTTTTTTAAAAAAAGTTGTTCAGACGTCGTGGGCTAATTCTGTTTCCGATGATAAATACCCACCTGTTTCCACCGAAAAACCCTTCAGGGGATCCTTTGCAACAGTTCAGCACCATTTTTGAATGAATTGCAGAACATCAGATTTTTGAAGAAATTGTGACCGCGCGGCTTAGGGATTTTTTCAAAAAAAGTTGTTCAGAGGTCGAGGCCTAATTCTGTTTCCGATGATAAATACCCACCTGTTTCCACCGAAAAACCCTTCAGGGGATCGATTGCAACAGTTTAGCACCATCTTTGAATGAATTGCAGAACGCCAGAAATTTTGAAGAAATTGTGACCGCGCGGCTTAGGGATTTTTTTAAAAAAAAGTTGTTCAGACGTCGTGGGCTAATTATGTTTCCGATGATAAAAACCCACCTGTTTCCACTGAAAAACCTTTCAGGGGATCCTTTGCAACAGTTCAGCACCATTTTTGAATGAATTGCGGAACGTCAGAACTTTTTTCAAAAAAAATTGTTCAGACGTCGAGGGCTAATTCTGTTTCCGGTGATAAAAACTCACCTCTTTGCACTGAAAAACCTTTCAGGGGATCGTTTGCAACAGTTTGGCACCATTTCTGAGTGAATTGCAGAACGTCAGAAATTTTGAAGAAATTGTGACCGCGCGGCTTAGGGATTTTTTCAAAAAAAGTTGTTCCGACGTCGAGGGCTAATTCTGTTTCCGATGATAAATACCCACCTGTTTCCAACGAAAAACCCTTCAGGGCATCGTTTGCAACAGTTTGGCACCATTTCTGAGTGAATTGCAGAACGTCAGAAATTTTGAAGAAATTGTGACCGGGCGGCTTAGGGATTTTTTCAAAAAAAGTTGTTCCGACGTCGAGGACTAATTCTGTTTCCGATGATAAATACCCACCTGTTTCCAACGAAAAACTCTTCAGGGCATCGTTTGCAACAGTTTAGCACCATTTTGGAGTGAATTGCAGAACGCCAGAAATTTTGATGAATTTGTGACCGCGCGGCTTAGGGATTTTTTCAAAAAAAGTTTTTCAAACGTCGTGGGCTTATTCTGTTTCCGATGATAAAAACCCACCTGATTCCACTGAAAAACCTTTCAGGGGATCCTTTGCAACAGTTCAGCACCATTTTTGAATGAATTGCAGAACATCAGATTTTTGCTGAAATTGTGACCGCGCGGCTTAGGGATTTTTTCAAAAAAATTTGTTCAGAGGTCGAGGGCTAATTCTGTTTCCGATGATAAATACCCACCTGTTTCCACCGAAAAACCCTTCAAGGGATCTTTTGCAATAGTTTAGTGCCATCTTTGAATGAAGTGCAGAAAGTCAGATTTTAGCTGAAATTGTGACCGCGCGGCTTAGGGATTTTTTCAAAAAAAGTTGTTCCGACGTCGAGGGCTAATTCTGTTTCCTATGATAAATACCCATCTGTTTCCACCGAAAAACCCTTCAGGGGATCGTTTGCAACAGTTTGGCACCATCTCTGAGTGAATTGCAGAACGCCAGAAATTTTGAAGAAATTGTGACCGCGCGGCTTAGGTATTTATTCAAAAAAAGTTGTTCGGACGTCGTGGGCTAATTCTGTTTCCGATGATAAAACCCCACCTGATTCCACTGAAAAACCTTTCAGGGGATCCTTTGCAACAGTTCAGCACCATTTTTGAATGAATTGCAGAACATCAGATTTTTGCTGAAATTGTGACCGCGCGGCTTAGGGATTTTTTCAAAAAAAGTTGTTCAGAGGTCGAGGGCTAATTCTGTTTCCGATGATAAATACCCACCTGTTTCCACCGAAAAACCTTTCAGGGGATCCTTTGCAACAGTTCAGCACCATTTTTGAATGAATTGCAGAACATCAGGTTTTTGCTGAAATTGTGACCGAGCGGCTTAGGGATTTTTTCAAAAAAAGTTGTTCAGAGGTCGAGGGCTAATTCTGCTTCCGATGATAAATACCCACCTGTTTCCACCGAAAAACCCTTCAGGGGATCGATTGCAACAGTTTAGCACCATCTTTGAATGAATTGCAGAACGCCAGAAATTTTGAAGAAATTGTGACCGCTCGGCTTAGGGATTTTTTTTTAAAATAGTTGTTCAGACGTCGTGGGCTAATTATGTTTCCGATGATAAAAACCCACCTGTTTCCACTGAAAAACCTTTCAGGGGATCCTTTGCAACAGTTCAGCACCATTTTTGAATGAATTGCAGAACGTCAGAACTTTTTTCAAAAAAAGTTGTTCAGACGTCGAGGGCTAATTCTGTTTCCGGTGATAAGAACTCACCTGTTTCCACTGAAAAACCTTTCAGGGGATCCTTTGCAACAGTTCAGCACCATTTTTGAATGAATTGCAGAACGTCAGAACTTTTTTCAAAAAAAATTGTTCAGACGTCGAGGGCTAATTCTGTTTCCGGTGATAAGAACTCACCTGTTTCCACTGAAAAACCTTTCAGGGGATCCTTTGCAACAGTTCAGCACCATTTTTGAATGAATTGCAGAACGTCGGAACTTTTTTCAAAAAAAATTGTTCAGACGTCGAGGGCTAATTCTGTTTCCGGTGATAAAAACTCACCTGTTTCCACTGAAAAACCTTGCAGGGGATAGTTTGCAACAGTTTGGCACCATTTTTGAGTGAATTGCAGAACGCCAGAAATTTTGAAGAAATTGTGACCGCGCGGCTTAGGGATTTTTTCAAAAAAAGTTGTTCAGACGTCGAGGGCTAATTCTGTTTCCGATGATAAATACCCACCTGTTTCCACCGAAAAACCCTTCAGGGGATCGATTGCAACAGTTCAGCACCATTTTTGAATGAATTGCAGAACGTCAGAACTTTTTTCAAAAAAAATTGTTCAGACGTCGAGGGCTAATTCTGTTTCCGGTGATAAAAACTCACCTGTTTCCACTGAAAAACCTTTCAGGGGATAGTTTGCAACAGTTTGGCACCATTTCTGAGTGAATTGCAGAACGTTAGAAATTTTGAAGAAATTGTGACCGCGCGGCTTTGGGATTTTTTCAAAAAAAGTTCTTCAGACGTCGAGGGCTAATTATGTTTCCGATGATAAATACCCACCTTTTTCCACCGAAAAACCCTTCAGGGGATCGTTTGCAACACTTTAGCACCATCTTTTAATGAATTGCAGAACCTCAGATTTTTGCTGAAATTGTGACCGCGCGGCTTAGGGATTTTTTCAAAAAAAGTTGTTCAGACGTCGAGGGCTAATTCTGTTTCCGAAGATAAATACCCACCTGTTTCCAACGAAAAACCTTTCAGGGCATCGTTTGCAACAGTTTAGCACCATTTCTGAGTGAATTGCAGAACGCCAGAAATTTTGAAGAAATTGTGACCGCGCGGCTTAGGGATTTTTTCAAAAAAAGTTGTTCAGACGTCGAGGGCTAATTCTGTTTCCGATGATAAATACCCACCTGTTTCCAACGAAAAACCCTTCATTGGATCGTTTGCAACAGTTTAGCACCATCTTTGAGTGAATTGCAGAACGCCAGAAATTTTGAAGAAATTGTGACCGCGCGGCTTAGGGATTTTTTCAAAAAAAGGTCTTCAGACGTCGAGGGCTAATTCTGTTTCCGATGATAAATACCCACCTGTTTCCAACGAAAAACCCTTCAGGGGATCGTTTGCAACAGTTTAGCACCATCTTTGAGTGAATTGCAGAACGCCAGAAATTTTGAAGAAATTGTGACCGCGCGGTTTAGGGATTTCTTCAAAAAAAGGTCTTCAGACGTCGAGGGCTAATTCTGTTTCCGATGATAAATACCCACCTTTTTCCACAGAAAAACCCTTCAGGGGATCGTTTGCAACACTTTAGCACCATCTTTTAATGAATTGCAGAACGTCAGATTTTTGCTGAAATTGTGACCGCGCGGCTTAGGGATCTTTTCAAAAAAAGTTGTTCAGACGTCGAGGCCTAATTCTGTTTCCGATGATAAATACCCACCTGTTTCCACCGAAAAACCCTTCAGGGGATCGTTTGCAACAGTTTAGAACCATTTTTGAGTGAATTGCAGAACGCCAGAAATTTTGAAGAAATTGTGACCGCGCGGCTTAGGGATTTTTTCAAAAAAAGTTGTTCAGACGTCGAGGGCTAATTCTGTTTCCGATGATAAATACCCACCTGTTTCCAACGAAAAACTCTTCAGGGCATCGTTTGCAACAGTTTAGCACCATTTTGGAGTGAATTGCAGAACGCCAGAAATTTTGATGAATTTGTGACCGCGCGGCTTAGGGATTTTTTCAAAAAAAGTTTTTCAAACGTCGTGGGCTTATTCTGTTTCCGATGATAAAAACCCACCTGATTCCACTGAAAAACCTTTCAGGGGATCCTTTGCAACAGTTCAGCACCATTTTTGAATGAATTGCAGAACATCAGATTTTTGCTGAAATTGTGACCGCGCGGCTTAGGGATTTTTTCAAAAAAATTTGTTCAGAGGTCGAGGGCTAATTCTGTTTCCGATGATAAATACCCACCTGTTTCCACCGAAAAACCCTTCAAGGGATCTTTTGCAATAGTTTAGTGCCATCTTTGAATGAAGTGCAGAAAGTCAGATTTTAGCTGAAATTGTGACCGCGCGGCTTAGGGATTTTTTCAAAAAAAGTTGTTCCGACGTCGAGGGCTAATTCTGTTTCCTATGATAAATACCCACCTGTTTCCACCGAAAAACCCTTCAGGGGATCGTTTGCAACAGTTTGGCACCATCTCTGAGTGAATTGCAGAACGCCAGAAATTTTGAAGAAATTGTGACCGCGCGGCTTAGGTATTTATTCAAAAAAAGTTGTTCGGACGTCGTGGGCTAATTCTGTTTCCGATGATAAAACCCCACCTGATTCCACTGAAAAACCTTTCAGGGGATCCTTTGCAACAGTTCAGCACCATTTTTGAATGAATTGCAGAACATCAGATTTTTGCTGAAATTGTGACCGCGCGGCTTAGGGATTTTTTCAAAAAAAGTTGTTCAGAGGTCGAGGGCTAATTCTGTTTCCGATGATAAATACCCACCTGTTTCCACCGAAAAACCTTTCAGGGGATCCTTTGCAACAGTTCAGCACCATTTTTGAATGAATTGCAGAACATCAGGTTTTTGCTGA
The DNA here is from genome assembly GCF_964234715.1 of Podarcis melisellensis. NCBI lineage: Eukaryota > Metazoa > Chordata > Lepidosauria > Squamata > Lacertidae > Podarcis > Podarcis melisellensis. The sequence goes on along the minus strand of NW_028113158.1, from coordinate 559,200 downwards.
AATTGTGACCGAGCGGCTTAGGGATTTTTTCAAAAAAAGTTGTTCAGAGGTCGAGGGCTAATTCTGCTTCCGATGATAAATACCCACCTGTTTCCACCGAAAAACCCTTCAGGGGATCGACTGCAACAGTTTAGCACCATCTTTGAATGAATTGCAGAACGCCAGAAATTTTGAAGAAATTGTGACCGCTCGGCTTAGGGATTTTTTTTTAAAATAGTTGTTCAGACGTCGTGGGCTAATTATGTTTCCGATGATAAAAACCCACCTGTTTCCACTGAAAAACCTTTCAGGGGATCCTTTGCAACAGTTCAGCACCATTTTTGAATGAATTGCAGAACGTCAGAACTTTTTTCAAAAAAAGTTGTTCAGACGTCGAGGGCTAATTCTGTTTCCGGTGATAAGAACTCACCTGTTTCCACTGAAAAACCTTTCAGGGGATCCTTTGCAACAGTTCAGCACCATTTTTGAATGAATTGCAGAACGTCAGAACTTTTTTCAAAAAAAATTGTTCAGACGTCGAGGGCTAATTCTGTTTCCGGTGATAAAAACTCACCTGTTTCCACTGAAAAACCTTTCAGGGGATAGTTTGCAACAGTTTGGCACCATTTCTGAGTGAATTGCAGAACGTTAGAAATTTTGAAGAAATTGTGACCGCGCGGCTTTGGGATTTTTTCAAAAAAAGTTCTTCAGACGTCGAGGGCTAATTATGTTTCCGATGATAAATACCCACCTTTTTCCACCGAAAAACCCTTCAGGGGATCGTTTGCAACACTTTAGCACCATCTTTTAATGAATTGCAGAACCTCAGATTTTTGCTGAAATTGTGACCGCGCGGCTTAGGGATTTTTTCAAAAAAAGTTGTTCAGACGTCGAGGGCTAATTCTGTTTCCGAAGATAAATACCCACCTGTTTCCAACGAAAAACCTTTCAGGGCATCGTTTGCAACAGTTTAGCACCATTTCTGAGTGAATTGCAGAACGCCAGAAATTTTGAAGAAATTGTGACCGCGCGGCTTAGGGATTTTTTCAAAAAAAGTTGTTCAGACGTCGAGGGCTAATTCTGTTTCCGATGATAAATACCCACCTGTTTCCAACGAAAAACCCTTCATTGGATCGTTTGCAACAGTTTAGCACCATCTTTGAGTGAATTGCAGAACGCCAGAAATTTTGAAGAAATTGTGACCACGCGGCTTAGGGATTTTTTCAAAAAAAGGTCTTCAGACGTCGAGGGCTAATTCTGTTTCCGATGATAAATACCCACCTGTTTCCAACGAAAAACCCTTCAGGGGATCGTTTGCAACAGTTTAGCACCATCTTTGAGTGAATTGCAGAACGCCAGAAATTTTGAAGAAATTGTGACCGCGCGGTTTAGGGATTTCTTCAAAAAAAGGTCTTCAGACGTCGAGGGCTAATTCTGTTTCCGATGATAAATACCCACCTTTTTCCACAGAAAAACCCTTCAGGGGATCGTTTGCAACACTTTAGCACCATCTTTTAATGAATTGCAGAACGTCAGATTTTTGCTGAAATTGTGACCGCGCGGCTTAGGGATTTTTTCAAAAAAAGTTGTTCAGACGTCGAGGCCTAATTCTGTTTCCGATGATAAATACCCACCTGTTTCCACCGAAAAACCCTTCAGGGGATCGTTTGCAACAGTTTAGAACCATTTTTGAGTGAATTGCAGAACGCCAGAAATTTTGAAGAAATTGTGACCGCGCGGCTTAGGGATTTTTTCAAAAAAAGTTGTTCAGACGTCGAGGGCTAATTCTGTTTCCGATGATAAATACCCACCTGTTTCCAACGAAAATCCCTTGTGTGCATCGTTTGCAAAAGTTTAGCACCATTTTTGAGTGAATTGCAGAACGCCAGAAATTTTGAAGAAATTGTGACCGCGCGGCTTAGGGATTTTTTCAAAAAAAGTTGTTCAGACGTCGATGGCTAATTCTGTTTCCGATAAAAGAAACCCACCTGTTTCCACTGAAAAACCTTTCAGGGGATCGTTTGCAACAGTTTGGCACCATTTTTGAGTGAATTGCAGAACGTCAGAAATTTTGAAGAAATTGTGACCGCGCGGCTTAGGGATTTTTTCAAAAAAAGTTGTTCAGACGTCGAGGGCTAATTCTGTTTCCAATGATAAATACCCACCTGTTTCCAACGAAAAACCCTTCATTGGATCGTTTGCAACAGTTTAGCACCATCTTTGAGTGAATTGCAGAACGCCAGAAATTTTGAAGAAATTGTGACCGCGCGGCTTAGGGATTTTTTCAAAAAAAGGTCTTCAGACGTCGAGGGCTAATTCTCTTTCCGATGATAAATACCCACCTGTTTCCAACGAAAAACCCTTCATTGGATCGTTTGCAACAGTTTAGCACCATCTTTTAATGAATTGCAGAACGTCAGATTTTTGCTGAAATTGTGACCGCGCGGCTTAGGGATTTTTTCAAAAAAAGTTGTTCAGACGTCGAGGCCTAATTCTGTTTCCGATGATAAAAACCCACCTGTTTCCACTGAAAAACCTTTCAGGGGATCGTTTGCAACTGTTTGGCATCATTTCTGAGTGAATTGCAGAACGCCAGAAATTTTGAAGAAATTGTGACCCCTCGGATTAGGGATTTCTTCAAAAAAAGGTCTTGAGACGTCGAGGGCTAATTCTGTTTCCGATGATAAATACCCACCTTTTTCCACAGAAAAACCCTTCAGGGGATCGTTTGCAACAGTTTGGCACCATCTCTGAGTGAATTGCAAAAAGTCAGATTTTTGCTGAAATTGTGACCGCGCGGCTTAGGGATTTTTTCAAAAAAAGTTGTTCAGACGTCGAGGCCTAATTCTGTTTCCGATGATAAATACCCACCTGTTTCCACCGAAAAACCCTTCAGGGGATCGTTTGCAACAGTTTAGAACCATTTTTGAGTGAATTGCAGAACGCCAGAAATTTTGAAGAAATTGTGACCGCGCGGCTTAGGGATTTTTTCAAAAAAAGTTGTTCAGACGTCGAGGGCTAATTCTGTTTCCGATGATAAATACCCACCTTTTTCCACAGAAAAACCCTTCAGGGGATCGTTTGCAACACTTTAGCACCATCTTTTAATGAATTGCAGAACGTCAGATTTTTGCTGAAATTGTGACCGCGCGGCTTAGGGATTTTTTCAAAAAAAGTTGTTCAGACGTCGAGGCCTAATTCTGTTTCCGATGATAAATACCCACCTGTTTCCACCGAAAAACCCTTCAGGGGATCGTTTGCAACAGTTTAGAACCATTTTTGAGTGAATTGCAGAACGCCAGAAATTTTGAAGAAATTGTGACCGCGCGGCTTAGGGATTTTTTCAAAAAAAGTTGTTCAGACGTCGAGGGCTAATTCTGTTTCCGATGATAAATACCCACCTGTTTCCAACGAAAATCCCTTGTGTGCATCGTTTGCAAAAGTTTAGCACCATTTTTGAGTGAATTGCAGAACGCCAGAAATTTTGAAGAAATTGTGACCGCGCGGCTTAGGGATTTTTTCAAAAAAAGTTGTTCAGACGTCGATGGCTAATTCTGTTTCCGAAAAAAGAAACCCACCTGTTTCCACTGAAAAACCTTTCAGGGGATCGTTTGCAACAGTTTGGCACCATTTTTGAGTGAATTGCAGAACGTCAGAAATTTTGAAGAAATTGTGACCGCGCGGCTTAGGGATTTTTTCAAAAAAAGTTGTTCAGACGTCGAGGGCTAATTCTGTTTCCAATGATAAATACCCACCTGTTTCCAACGAAAAACCCTTCATTGGATCGTTTGCAACAGTTTAGCACCATCTTTGAGTGAATTGCAGAACGCCAGAAATTTTGAAGAAATTGTGACCGCGCGGCTTAGGGATTTTTTCAAAAAAAGGTCTTCAGACGTCGAGGGCTAATTCTCTTTCCGATGATAAATACCCACCTGTTTCCAACGAAAAACCCTTCATTGGATCGTTTGCAACAGTTTAGCACCATCTTTTAATGAATTGCAGAACGTCAGATTTTTGCTGAAATTGTGACCGCGCGGCTTAGGGATTTTTTCAAAAAAAGTTGTTCAGACGTCGAGGCCTAATTCTGTTTCCGATGATAAAAACCCACCTGTTTCCACTGAAAAACCTTTCAGGGGATCGTTTGCAACTGTTTGGCATCATTTCTGAGTGAATTGCAGAACGCCAGAAATTTTGAAGAAATTGTGACCCCTCGGATTAGGGATTTCTTCAAAAAAAGGTCTTGAGACGTCGAGGGCTAATTCTGTTTCCGATGATAAATACCCACCTTTTTCCACAGAAAAACCCTTCAGGGGATCGTTTGCAACAGTTTGGCACCATCTCTGAGTGAATTGCAAAAAGTCAGATTTTTGCTGAAATTGTGACCGCGCGGCTTAGGGATTTTTTCAAAAAAAGTTGTTCAGACGTCGAGGCCTAATTCTGTTTCCGATGATAAATACCCACCTGTTTCCACCGAAAAACCCTTCAGGGGATCGTTTGCAACAGTTTAGAACCATTTTTGAGTGAATTGCAGAACGCCAGAAATTTTGAAGAAATTGTGACCGCGCGGCTTAGGGATTTTTTCAAAAAAAGTTGTTCAGACGTCGAGGGCTAATTCTGTTTCCGATGATAAATACCCACCTGTTTCCAACGAAAATCCCTTGTGTGCATCGTTTGCAAAAGTTTAGCACCATTTTTGAGTGAATTGCAGAACGCCAGAAATTTTGAAGAAATTGTGACCGCGCGGCTTAGGGATTTTTTCAAAAAAAGTTGTTCAGACGTCGAGTGCTAATTCTGTTTCCGATGATAAATACCCACCTTTTTCCACCGAAAAACCCTTCAGGGGATCGTTTGCAACACTTTAGCACCATCTTTTAATGAATTGCAGAACGTCAGATTTTTGCTGAAATTGTGACCGCGCGGCTTAGGGATTTTTTCAAAAAAAGTTGTTCAGACGTCGAGGGCTAATTCTGTTTCCGATGATAAATACCCACCTGTTTCCAACGAAAAACCCTTCAGGGCATCGTTTCCAACAGTTTAGCACCATTTCTGAGTGAATTGCAGAACGCCAGAAATTTTGAAGAAATTGTGACCGCGCGGCATAGGGATTTTTTCAAAAAAAGTTGTTCAGACGTCGATGGCTAATTCTGTTTCCGATGAAAGAAACCCACCTGTTTCCACTGAAAAACCTTTCAGGGGATCGTTTGCAACAGTTTGGCACCATTTTTGAGTGAATTGCAGAACGTCAGAAATTTTGAAGAAATTGTGACCGCGCGGCTTAGGGATTTTTTCAAAAAAAGTTGTTCAGACGTCAAGGGCTAATTCTGTTTCCGATGATAAATACCCACCTGTTTCCAACGAAAAACCCTTCATTGGATCGTTTGCAACAGTTTAGCACCATCTTTGAGTGAATTGCAGAACGCCAGAAATTTTGAAGAAATTGTGACCGCGCGGCTTAGGGATTTTTTCAAAAAAAGTTGTTCAGACGTCGAGGGCTAATTCTGTTTCCAATGATAAATACCCACCTGTTTCCAACAAAAAACCCTTCATTGGATCGTTTGCAACAGTTTAGCACCATCTTTGAGTGAATTGCAGAACGCCAGAAATTTTGAAGAAATTGTGACCGCGCGGCTTAGGGATTTTTTGAAAAAAAAGGTCTTCAGACGTCGAGGGCTAATTCTCTTTCCGATGATAAATACCCACCTGTTTCCAACGAAAAACCCTTCATTGGATCGTTTGCAACAGTTTAGCACCATCTTTTAATGAATTGCAGAACGTCAGATTTTTGCTGAAATTGTGACCGCGCGGCTTAGGGATTTTTTCAAAAAAAGTTGTTCAGACGTCGAGGCCTAATTCTGTTTCCAATGATAAAAACCCACCTGTTTCCACTGAAAAACCTTTCAGGGGATCGTTTGCAACTGTTTGGCATCATTTCTGAGTGAATTGCAGAACGTCAGAAATTTTGAAGAAATTGTGACTGCGCGGCTTAGGGATTTTTTCAAAAAAAGTTGTTCAGACGTCAAGGGCTAATTCTGTTTCTGATGATAAAAACCCACCTGTTTCCACCGAAAAACCCTTCAGGGGATCGTTTGCAACACTTTAGCACCATCTTTTAATGAATTGCAGAACGTCAGATTTTTGCTGAAATTGTGACCGGGCGGCTAAGGGATTTTTTCAAAAAAAGTTGTTCAGACGTCGAGGGCTAATTCTGTTTCCGATGATAAATACCCACCTGTTTCCAATGAAAAACCCTTCAGGGGATCCTTTGCAACAGTTTAGCACCATCTTTGAATGAATTGCAGAACGTCAGAAATTTTGAAGAAATTGTGACCGCGAGCCATAGGGATTTTTTCAAAAAAAGTTGTTCAGACGTCGAAGGCTAATTCTGCTTCCGATGATAAATACCCACCTGTTTCCACTGGAAAACCTTTCAGGGGATCCTTTGCAACAGTTCAGCACCATTTTTGAATGAATTGCAGGACATCAGATTTTTGTTGAAATTGTGCCCGCGAGCCTTAGGGATTTTTTCAAAAAAAGTTGTTTAGACGTCGAGGGCTAATTCTGCTTCCGATGATAAATTCCCACCTGTTTCCAACGAAAAAACCTTCAGGTCATCGTTTGCAACAGTTTAGCACCATTTTTGAGTGAATTGCAGAACGCCAGAAATTTTGAAGAAATTGTGACCGCGCGGCTTAGGGATTTTTTCAAAAAAAGGTCTTCAGACGTCGAGGGCTAATTCTGTTTCCGATGATAAATACCCACCTTTTTCCACAGAAAAACCCTTCAGGGGATCGTTTGCAACACTTTAGCACCATCTTTTAATGAATTGCAGAACGTCAGATTTTTGCTGAAATTGTGACCGCGCGGCTTAGGGATTTTTTCAAAAAAAGTTGTTCAGACGTCGAGTGCTAATTCTGTTTCCGATGATAAATACCCACCTTTTTCCACCGAAAAACCCTTCAGGGGATCGTTTGCAACACTTTAGCACCATCTTTTAATGAATTGCAGAACGTCAGATTTTTGCTGAAATTGTGACCGCGCGGCTTAGGGATTTTTTCAAAAAAAGTTGTTCAGACGTCGAGGGCTAATTCTGTTTCCGATGATAAATACCCACCTGTTTCCAACGAAAAACCCTTCAGGGCATCGTTTCCAACAGTTTAGCACCATTTCTGAGTGAATTGCAGAACGCCAGAAATTTTGAAGAAATTGTGACCGCGCGGCATAGGGATTTTTTCAAAAAAAGTTGTTCAGACGTCGATGGCTAATTCTGTTTCCGATGAAAGAAACCCACCTGTTTCCACTGAAAAACCTTTCAGGGGATCGTTTGCAACAGTTTGGCACCATTTTTGAGTGAATTGCAGAACGTCAGAAATTTTGAAGAAATTGTGACCGCGCGGCTTAGGGATTTTTTCAAAAAAAGTTGTTCAGACGTCAAGGGCTAATTCTGTTTCCGATGATAAATACCCACCTGTTTCCAACGAAAAACCCTTCATTGGATCGTTTGCAACAGTTTAGCACCATCTTTGAGTGAATTGCAGAACGCCAGAAATTTTGAAGAAATTGTGACCGCGCGGCTTAGGGATTTTTTCAAAAAAAGTTGTTCAGACGTCGAGGGCTAATTCTGTTTCCAATGATAAATACCCACCTGTTTCCAACAAAAAACCCTTCATTGGATCGTTTGCAACAGTTTAGCACCATCTTTGAGTGAATTGCAGAACGCCAGAAATTTTGAAGAAATTGTGACCGCGCGGCTTAGGGATTTTTTGAAAAAAAAGGTCTTCAGACGTCGAGGGCTAATTCTCTTTCCGATGATAAATACCCACCTGTTTCCAACGAAAAACCCTTCATTGGATCGTTTGCAACAGTTTAGCACCATCTTTTAATGAATTGCAGAACGTCAGATTTTTGCTGAAATTGTGACCGCGCGGCTTAGGGATTTTTTCAAAAAAAGTTGTTCAGACGTCGAGGCCTAATTCTGTTTCCAATGATAAAAACCCACCTGTTTCCACTGAAAAACCTTTCAGGGGATCGTTTGCAACTGTTTGGCATCATTTCTGAGTGAATTGCAGAACGTCAGAAATTTTGAAGAAATTGTGACTGCGCGGCTTAGGGATTTTTTCAAAAAAAGTTGTTCAGACGTCAAGGGCTAATTCTGTTTCTGATGATAAAAACCCACCTGTTTCCACCGAAAAACCCTTCAGGGGATCGTTTGCAACACTTTAGCACCATCTTTTAATGAATTGCAGAACGTCAGATTTTTGCTGAAATTGTGACCGGGCGGCTAAGGGATTTTTTCAAAAAAAGTTGTTCAGACGTCGAGGGCTAATTCTGTTTCCGATGATAAATACCCACCTGTTTCCAATGAAAAACCCTTCAGGGGATCCTTTGCAACAGTTTAGCACCATCTTTGAATGAATTGCAGAACGTCAGAAATTTTGAAGAAATTGTGACCGCGAGCCATAGGGATTTTTTCAAAAAAAGTTGTTCAGACGTCGAAGGCTAATTCTGCTTCCGATGATAAATACCCACCTGTTTCCACTGGAAAACCTTTCAGGGGATCCTTTGCAACAGTTCAGCACCATTTTTGAATGAATTGCAGGACATCAGATTTTTGTTGAAATTGTGCCCGCGAGCCTTAGGGATTTTTTCAAAAAAAGTTGTTTAGACGTCGAGGGCTAATTCTGCTTCCGATGATAAATTCCCACCTGTTTCCAACGAAAAAACCTTCAGGTCATCGTTTGCAACAGTTTAGCACCATTTTTGAGTGAATTGCAGAACGCCAGAAATTTTGAAGAAATTGTGACCGCGCGGCTTAGGGATTTTTTCAAAAAAAGGTCTTCAGACGTCGAGGGCTAATTCTGTTTCCGATGATAAATACCCACCTTTTTCCACAGAAAAACCCTTCAGGGGATCGTTTGCAACACTTTAGCACCATCTTTTAATGAATTGCAGAACGTCAGATTTTTGCTGAAATTGTGACCGCGCGGCTTAGGGATTTTTTCAAAAAAAGTTGTTCCGACGTCGAGGGCTAACTCTGTTCCCGATGATAAATATCCACCTTTTTCCACCGAAAAACCCTTCAGGGGATCGTTTGCAACACTTTAGCACCATCTTTTAATGAATTGCAGAACGTCAGATTTTTGCTGAAATTGTAACCTGGCGGCTAAGGGATTTTTTCAAAAAAAGTTGTTCAGACGTCGAGGCCTAATTCTGTATCCGATGATAAAAACCCACCGGTTTCCACTGAAAAACCTTTCAGTGGATTGTTTGCAACTGTTTGGCATCATTTCTGAGTGAATTGCAGAACGTCAGATTTTTGAAGTAATTGTGACCGCGCGGCTTAGGGATTTTTGCAAAAAAAGTTGTTAAGACGTCGAGGGCTAATTCTGTTTCCGATGATAAAAACCCACCTGATTCCACCGAAAAACCTTTCAGGGGATCCTTTGCAACAGTTCAGCACCATTTTTGAATGAATTGCAGAACGTCAGATTTTAGCTGAAATTGTGACCGCGCCCCTTAGGGATTTTTTCAAAAAAAGTTGTTCAGAGGTCGAGGGCTAATTCTGTTTCCGATGATAAATACCCACCTGTTTCCACCGAAAAACCCTTCAGGGGATCGTTTGCAACAGTTTGGCACCATCTTTGAATGAATTGCAGAATGTCAGATTTTTGCTGAAATTGTGAGCACGCATCTTAGGGATTTTTTCAAAAAAAGTTCTTCAGACGTCGAGGGCTAATTCTGTTTCCGATGATAAATACCCACCTGTTTCCACCGAAAACCCCTTCAGGGGATCTTTTGCAACAGTTTAGTGCCATCTTTGAATGAACTGCAGAACGTCAGATTTTTGCTGAAATTGTGACCGCGCGGCTTAGGGATTTTTTCAAAAAAAATTGTTCAGACGTCGAGGGCTAATTCTGTTTCCGATGATAAAAACCCACCTGTTTCCACTGAAAAACCTTTCAGGGGATCCTTTGCAACAATTCAGCACCATTTTTGAATGAATTGCAGAACGTCAGATTTTTGCTAAAATTGTGACCGCGAGGCTTAGGGATTTTTGCAAAAAAAGTTGTTCAGACTTCGAGGGCTAATTCTGTTTCCGATGATAAAAACCCACCTGTTTCCACCGAAAAACCCTTCAGGGGATCGTTTGCAACAGTTTGGCACCATTTCTGATTGAATTGCAGAACGTCAGAAATTTTGAAGAAATTGAGACCGCGGGGCTTAGGGATTTTTTCAAAAAAAGTTGTTCAGACGTCGAGGACTAATTCTGTTTCCGATGATAAAAACCCACCTGTTTCCACGGAAAAACTCTTCAGGGGGTCCTTTGCAACAGTTTAGCACCATCTTTGAATGAATTGCAGAACGTCAGATTTTTGCTGAAATTGTAACCGGGCGGCTAAGGGATTTTTTCAAGAAAAGTTCTTCAGACGTCGAGGCCTAATTCTGTTTCCGATGAAACAGGGGATCCTTTGCAACAATTCAGCACCATTTTTGAATGAATTGCAGAACGTCAGATTTTTGCTGAAATTGTGACCGCGCGCCTTAGGGATTTTTTCAAAAAAAGTTGTTCAGAGGTCGAGGGCTAATTCTGTTTCTGATGATAAAAATCCACCTGTTTCCACAGAAAAACCTTTCATGGGATCGTTTGCAACAGTTTGGCACCATTTCTGAGTGAATTGCAGAACGTCAGAATATTTGAAGAAATTGTGACCGCGCGGCTTTGGGATTTTTTAAAAAAAAGTTGTTCAGACGTCGAGGACTAATTCTGTTTCCGATGATAAAAACCCACCTGTTTCCACGGAAAAACTCTTCAGGGGGTCCTTTGCAACAGTTTAGCACCATTATTGAGTGAATTGCAGAACGTCAGATTTTTGCTGAAATTGTAACCGGGCGGCTAAGGGATTTTTTCAAAAAAAGTTGTTCCGACGTCGAGGCCTAATTCTGTTTCCGATGATAAAAACCCACCTGTTTCCACTGAAAAACCTTTCAGGGGATCGTTTGCAACTGTTTGGCATCATTTCTGAGTGAATTGCAGAACGTCAGAAATTTTGAAGAAATTGTGACCGCGCGGCTTAGGGATTTTTTCAAAAAAAGTTGTTCAGACTTCGAGGGCTAATTCTGTTTCCGATGATAAATACCCACCTGTTTCCAACGAAAAACCCTTCAGGGGATCGTTTGCAACTGTTTGGCATCATTTCTGAGTGAATTGCAGAACGTCAGAAATTTTGAAGAAATTGTGACCGCGCGGCTTAGGGATTTTTTCAAAAAAAGTTCTTCAGACGTCGAGGGCTAATTCTGTTTCCGATGATAAAAACCCACCTGTTTCCACTGAAAAACCTTTCAGGGGATCGTTTGCAACAGTTTGGCACCATCTCTGAGTGAATTGCAGAACACCAGAAATTTTGAAGAAATTGTGACCGCGCGGCTTAGGGATTTTTTCAAAAAAAGTTGTTCAGACGTCGAGGGCTAATTCTGTTTCCGATGATAAATACCCACCTGTTTCCAACGAAAAACCCTTCAGGGGATCGTTTGCAACTGTTTGGCATCATTTCTGAGTGAATTGCAGAACGTCAGAAATTTTGAAGAAATTGTGACCGCGCGGCTTAGGGATTTTTTCAAAAAAAGTTCTTCAGACGTCGAGGGCTAATTCTGTTTCCGATGAAAAATACCCACCTGTTTCCAACGAAAAACCCTTCAGGGGATCGTTTGCAACAGTTTGGCACCATCTCTGAATGAATTGCAAAACGTCAGATATTTTGAAGAATTTGTGACCGCGCGGCTTAGGGATTTTTTCAAAAAAAGTTGTTCTCACGTCGTGGGCTAATTATGTTTCCGATGATAAAAACCCACCTGATTCCACTGAAAGACGTTTTAGGGGATCCTTTGCAGCAGTTCAGCACCATTTTTGAATGAATTGCAGAACATCAGATTTTTGCTGAAATTGTGACCGCGTGGCTTAGGGATTTTTTCAAAAAAAAGTTGTTCAGACGTCGTGGGCTAATTCTGTTTCCGATGATAAAAACCCACCTGTTTCCACCGAAAAACCCTTCAGGGGATCGTTTGCAACAGTTTAGCACCATCTTTGAATGAATTGCAGAATGTCAGAAATTTTGAAGAAATTTTTTTTTTTTTTTATAAAAATTTTTATTAAGATTTTTTACAGATACATATTTAACAAACAGAATAGGTTTCATAACATCCTTTCATTCTATTGTGGACTCCCTCACGTCTCCCGCTTCCACTTCATCATTAAAAACGAATTTTTCCAAGCAAATTATCATCTTGTTTATGATCTTAAGTGCAGTATTTAGATTAAACTCAAATAAAAAATTATAATTTAATGGTAGACATTTCTGCTCTGGCTTCCTTGTTAGGATTCAACCAATTTACAGTACTTTTGTAAATAAATCTTAAATTTCTTCCAGTCTTCTTCAACCCTCTCCTCTCCCAGGTCGCGGATTCTGCCAGTCATCTCAGCTAGTTGCATATAGTCCATCAGCTGCATCTGCCATTCTTCCAGTGTGGGTAGATCTTGGGTTTTCCAGCTCTTAGCAATAAGTATCCTTGCCGCCGTTGTAGCATACATAAAAAATGTTCTGTCCTTCTTTAACACGTTCTGGCCGACCATGCCCAGAAGGAAGGCCTCTGGTTTCTTGGTGAAGGTATACTTAAATACCTTTTTTAACTCATTATATATCATTTCCCAGAAGGCCTTCACTTTAGGGCAGGTCCACCAGAGGTGAAAGAATGTTCCTTCATTTTCCTTACATTTCCAACATTTGTTATCAGACGAATGGTGTATTTTAGCCAATTTCACTGGGGTCATGTACCATCTATATATCATTTTCATTACATTTTCCTTCAGAGCATTACATGCTGTGAAGTTCAGCCCGGTGGTCCATAACCTTTCCCAGTCCTCAAACATAATGTTGTGCCCAATATCCTGGGCCCAATTTATCATAGCCGATTTAACCAATTCGTCTTGTGTGTTCCATTTCAGCAGCAAGTTATACATTTTTGAAAGTACCTTGGTCTTAGGTTCTAACAGTTCTGTTTCCAGTTTCGATTTCTCCACCTGGAATCCTAACTTTTTATCAATCTTAAACACTTCTTTAATCTGAGCATAGTGTAACCAGTCTCGCACTTTATCTTTCATTTTCTCTAAACTCTGCAGTTTCCAATTGTCTCCATCCCTTTCTAGTATTTCCCAATATTTTGGCCAATTGGCCTCCATATTGGGTCCTTTTCGGGCCTTAGCCTCCAAAGGTGACAGCCACCTCGGTGTTTTGTTCTCTAATAAGTCTTTGTATCTTGTCCGGAAATTTTGAAGAAATTGTGACCGCTCGGCTTTGGGATTTTTTCAAAAAAAGTTGTTCAGACGTCGAGGGCTAATTCTGTTTCCGATGATAAAAACCCACCTGTTTCCACCAAAAAACCCTTCAGGGGATCCTTTGCAACAGTTTAGCACCATCTTTGAATGAATTGCAGAACGTCAGATTTTTGCTGAAATTGTGACCGCGCGGCTTAGGGATTTTTTCAAAAAAAGTTGTTCAGACGTCGAGGGCTAATTCTGTTTCCGATGATAAAAACCCACCTGATTCCACCGAAAAACCCTTCAGGGGATCCTTTGCAACAGTTTAGCACCATCTTTGAATGAATTGCAGAACGTCAGATTTTTGCTGAAATTGTGACCGCGCGGCTTAGGGATTTTTTCAAAAAAAGTTGTTCAGACGTCGAGGGCTAATTCTGTTTCCGATGATAAAAACCCACCTGTTTCCACTGAAAAACCTTTCAGGGGATCCTTTGCAACAATTCAGCACCATTTTTGAATGAATTGCAGAACATCAGATTTTTGCTAAAATTGTGACCGCGCGCCTTAGGGATTTTTGCAAAAAAAGTTGTTCAGACTTCGAGGGCTAATTCTGTTTCCGATGATAAAAACCCACCTGTTTCCACCGAAAAACCCTTCAGGGGATCGTTTGCAACAGTTTGGCACCATCTCTGAGTGAATTGCAGAACACCAGAAATTTTGAAGAAATTGTGACCGCGCGGCTTAGGGATTTTTTCAAAAAAAGTTGTTCAGACGTCGAGGGCTAATTCTGTTTCCGATGATAAATACCCACCTGTTTCCAACGAAAAACCCTTCAGGGGATCGTTTGCAACTGTTTGGCATCATTTCTGAGTGAATTGCAGAACGTCAGAAATTTTGAAGAAATTGTGACCGCGCGGCTTAGGGATTTTTTCAAAAAAAGTTCTTCAGACGTCGAGGGCTAATTCTGTTTCCGATGAAAAATACCCACCTGTTTCCAACGAAAAACCCTTCAGGGGATCGTTTGCAACAGTTTGGCACCATCTCTGAATGAATTGCAAAACGTCAGATATTTTGAAGAATTTGTGACCGCGCGGCTTAGGGATTTTTTCAAAAAAAGTTGTTCTCACGTCGTGGGCTAATTATGTTTCCGATGATAAAAACCCACCTGATTCCACTGAAAGACGTTTTAGGGGATCCTTTGCAGCAGTTCAGCACCATTTTTGAATGAATTGCAGAACATCAGATTTTTGCTGAAATTGTGACCGCGTGGCTTAGGGATTTTTTCAAAAAAAAGTTGTTCAGACGTCGTGGGCTAATTCTGTTTCCGATGATAAAAACCCACCTGTTTCCACCGAAAAACCCTTCAGGGGATCGTTTGCAACAGTTTAGCACCATCTTTGAATGAATTGCAGAATGTCAGAAATTTTGAAGAAATTTTTTTTTTTTTTATAAAAATTTTTATTAAGATTTTTTACAGATACATATTTAACAAACAGAATAGGTTTCATAACATCCTTTCATTCTATTGTGGACTCCCTCACGTCTCCCGCTTCCACTTCATCATTAAAAACGAATTTTTCCAAGCAAATTATCATCTTGTTTATGATCTTAAGTGCAGTATTTAGATTAAACTCAAATAAAAAATTATAATTTAATGGTAGACAGTTATTTCTGCTCTGGCTTCCTTGTTAGGATTCAACCAAATTACAGTACTTTTGTAAATAAATCTTAAATTTCTTCCAGTCTTCTTCAACCCTCTCCTCTCCCAGGTCGCGGATTCTGCCAGTCATCTCAGCTAGTTGCATGTAGTCCATCAGCTGCATCTGCCATTCTTCCAGTGTGGGTAGATCTTGGGTTTTCCAGCTCTTAGCAATAAGTATCCTTGCCGCCGTTGTAGCATACATAAAAAATGTTCTGTCCTTCTTTAACACGTTCTGGCCGACCATGCCCAGAAGGAAGGCCTCTGGTTTCTTGGTGAAGGTATACTTAAATACCTTTTTTAACTCATTATATATCATTTCCCAGAAGGCCTTCACTTTAGGGCAGGTCAACCAGAGGTGAAAGAATGTTCCTTCATTTTCCTTACATTTCCAACATTTGTTATCAGACGAATGGTGTATTTTAGCCAATTTCACTGGGGTCATGTACCATCTATATATCATTTTCATTACATTTTCCTTCAGAGCATTACATGCTGTGAAGTTCAGCCCGGTGGTCCATAACCTTTCCCAGTCCTCAAACATAATGTTGTGCCCAATATCCTGGGCCCACTTTATCATAGCCGATTTAACCAATTCGTCTTGTGTGTTCCATTTCAGCAGCAAGTTATACATTTTTGAAAGTACCTTGGTCTTAGGTTCTAACAGTTCTGTTTCCAGTTTCGATTTCTCCACCTGGAATCCTAACTTTTTATCAATCTTAAACACTTCTTTAATCTGAGCATAGTGTAACCAGTCTCGCACTTTATCTTTCATTTTCTCTAAACTCTGCAGTTTCCAATTGTCTCCATCCCTTTCTAGTATTTCCCAATATTTTGGCCAATTGGCCTCCATATTGGGTCCTTTTCGGGCCTTAGCCTCCAAAGGTGACAGCCACCTCGGTGTTTTGTTCTCTAATAAGTCTTTGTATCTTGTCCGGAAATTTTGAAGAAATTGTGACCGCTCGGCTTTGGGATTTTTTCAAAAAAAGTTGTTCAGACGTCGAGGGCTAATTCTGTTTCCGATGATAAAAACCCACCTGTTTCCACCAAAAAACCCTTCAGGGGATCCTTTGCAACAGTTTAGCACCATCTTTGAATGAATTGCAGAACGTTAGATTTTTGCTGAAATTGTGACCGCGCGGCTTAGGGATTTTTTCAAAAAAAGTTGTTCAGACGTCGTGGGCTAATTCTGTTTCCGATGATCAAAACCCACCTGATTCCACTGAAAAACCTTTAAGGGGATCCTTTGCAACAGTTCAGCACCATCTTTGACTGAATTGCAGAACGTCAGATTTTTGCTGAAATTGTGACCGCGCGGCTTAGGGATTTTTTCAAAAAAAGTTGTTCAGACGTCGAGGGCTAATTCTGTTTCCGGTGATAAAAACCCACCTGTTTCCACCGAAAAACCTTTCAGGGGATCGTTTGCAACAGTTCAGCACCATTTCTGAGTGAATTGCAGAACGTCAGAAATTTTGAAGAAATTGTGACCGCGCGGCTTAGGGATTTTTTCAAAAAAAAGTTGTTCAGACGTCGAGGGCTAATTCTGTTTCCGATGATAAAAACCCACCTGATTCCACCGAAAAACCCTTCAGGGGATCCTTTGCAACAGTTTAGCACCATCTTTGAATGAATTGCAGAACGTCAGATTTTTGCTGAAATTGTGACCGCGCGGCTTAGGGATATTTTCAAAAAAAGTTGTTCAGACGTCGAGGGCTAATTCCGTTTCCGATGATAAATACCCACCTGTTTCCACCGAAAAACCCTTCAGGGGATCGTTTGCAACAGTTTAGCACCGTCTTTGAATGAATTGCAGAACGTCAGAAATTTTGAAGAAATTGTGACCGTGCGGCTTAGTGATTTTTTCAAAAAAAAGTTGTTCAGACGTCGAGGGCTAATTCTGCTTCCGATGATAAATACCCACCTGTTTCCACCGAAAAACCCTTCAGGGGATCGTTTGCAACAGTTTAGCACCATTTTTGAGTGAATTGCAGAACGCCAGAAATTTTGAAGAAATTGTGACCGCGCGGCTTAGTGATTTTTGCAAAAAAAGTTGTTCAGACGTCGAGGGCTAATTCTGTTTCCGATGATAAATACCCACCTGTTTCCAACGAAAAACCCTTCAGGGCATCGTTTGCAACAGTTTGGCACCATTTCTGAGTGAATTGCAGAACGCCAGAAATTTTGAAGAAATTGTGACCGCGCGGCTTAGGGATTTTTTCAAAAAAAGTTGTTCCGACGTCGAGGGCTAATTCTGTTTCCGATGATAAAAACCCACCAGTTTCCACCGAAAAACACTTCAGGGGATCTTTTGCTACAGTTTAGTGCCATCTTTGAATGAATTGCAGAACGTCAGATTTTTGCTGAAATTGTGACCGCGCGGCTTAGGGATTTTTTCAAAAAAAGTTGTTCAGACGTCGAGGGCTAATTCCGTTTCCGATGATAAATACCCACCTGTTTCCACCGAAAAACCCTTCAGGGGATCGTTTGCAACAGTTTAGCACCGTCTTTGAATGAATTGCAGAACGTCAGAAATTTTGAAGAAATTGTGACCGTGCGACTTAGTGATTTTTTCAAAAAAAAGTTGTTCAGACGTCGAGGGCTAATTCTGCTTCCGATGATAAATACCCACCTGTTTCCACCGAAAAACCCTTCAGGGGATCGTTTGCAACAGTTTAGCACCATTTTGGAGTGAATTGCAGAACGCCAGAAATTTTGAAGAAATTGTGACCGCGCGGCTTAGTGATTTTTGCAAAAAAAGTTGTTCAGACGTCGAGGGCTAATTCTGTTTCCGATGATAAATACCCACCTGTTTCCAACGAAAAACCCTTCAGGGCATCGTTTGCAACAGTTTAGCACCATTTTTGAGTGAATTGCAGAACGCCAGAAATTTTGAAGAAATTGTGACCGCGCGGCTGAGGGATTTTTTCAAAAAAAGTTGTTCCGACGTCGAGGGCTAATTCTGTTTCCGATGATAAAAACCCACCAGTTTCCACCGAAAAACCCTTCAGGGGATCTTTTGCTACAGTTTAGTGCCATCTTTGAATGAATTGCAGAACGTCAGATTTTTGCTGAAATTGTAACCGGGCGGCTAAGGGATTTTTTCAAAAAAAGTTGTTCCGACGTCGAGGGCTAATTCTGTTTCCGATGAAAAATACCCACCTGTTTCCAACGAAAAACCCTTCAGGGGATCGTTTGCAACAGTTTGGCACCATCTCTGAGTGAATTGCAAAACGTCAGATATTTTGAAGAATTTGTGACCGCGCGGCTTAGGCATTTTTTCAAAAAAAGTTGTTCAGACGTCGTGGGCTAATTCTGTTTCCGATGATAAAAACCCACCTGTTTCCACCAAAAAACCCTTCAGGGGATCCTTTGCAACAGTTTAGCACCACCTTTGAATGAATTGCAGAACGTCAGATTTTTGCTGAAATTGTGACCGCGCGGCATAGGGATTTTTTCAAAAAAAGTTGTTCAGACGTCGTGGGCTAATTCTGTTTCCGATGATCAAAACCCACCTGATTCCACTGAAAAACCTTTAAGGAGATCCTTTGCAACAGTTCAGCACCATCTTTGACTGAATTGCAGAACGTCAGATTTTTGGGGAAATTGTGACCGCGCGGCTTAGGGATTTTTTCAAAAAAAGTTGTTCAGACGTCGAGGGCTAATTCTGTTTCCGGTGATAAAAACCCACCTGTTTCCACCGAAAAACCTTTCAGGGGATCGTTTGCAACAGTTCAGCACCATTTCTGAGTGAATTGCAGAACGTCAGAAATTTTGAAGAAATTGTGACCGCGCGGCTTAGGGATTTTTTCAAAAAAAGTTCTTCAGACGTCGAGGGCTAATTCTGTTTCCGATGATAAAAACCCACCTGATTCCACCGAAAAACCCTTCAGGGGATCCTTTCAACAGTTTAGCACCATCTTTGAATGAATTGCAGAACGTCAGATTTTTGCTGAAATTGTGACCGCGCGGCTTAGGGATTTTTTCAAAAAAAGTTGTTCAGACGTCGAGGGCTAATTCCGTTTCCGATGATAAATACCCACCTGTTTCCACCGAAAAACCCTTCAGGGGATCGTTTGCAACAGTTTAGCACCGTCTTTGAATGAATTGCAGAACGTCAGAAATTTTGAAGAAATTGTGACCGTGCGGCTTAGTGATTTTTTCAAAAAAAAGTTGTTCAGACGTCGAGGGCTAATTCTGCTTCCGATGATAAATACCCACCTGTTTCCACCGGAAAACCCTTCAGGGGATCGTTTGCAACAGTTTAGCACCATTTTTGAGTGAATTGCAGAACGCCAGAAATTTTGAAGAAATTGTGACCGGGCGGCTTAGTGATTTTTGCGAAAAAAGTTGTTCAGATGTCGAGGGCTAATTCTGTTTCCGATGATAAATACCCACCTGTTTCCAACGAAAAACCCTTCAGGGCATCGTTTGCAACAGTTTAGCACCATTTTTGAGTGAATTGCAGAACGCCAGAATTTTTGAAGAAATTGTGACCGCGTGGCTTAGGGATTTTTTCAAAAAAAGTTGTTCAGACGTCGAGGGCTAATTCTGTTTCTGATGATACAAACCCACCTGTTTCCACTGAAAAACCTTTCAGGGGATCGTTTGCAACAGTATGGCACCATTTCTGAGTGAATTGCAGAACGCCAGAAATTTTGAAGAAATTGTGACCGCGTGGCTTAGGGATTTTTTCAAAAAAAGTTGTTCCGACGTCGAGGGCTAATTCTGTTTCCGATGATAAAAACCCACCTGTTTCCACCGAAAAACCCTTCAGGGGATCTTTTGCAACAGTTTAGTGCCATCTTTGAATGAATTGCAGAAAGTCAGATTTTTGCTGAAATTGTGACCGCGCAGCTTAGGGATTTTTTCAAAAAAAGTTGTTCCGACGTCGAGGGCTGATTCTGATGATAAAAACCCACCTGTTTCCACCGAAAAACCCATCAGGGGATCGTTTGCAAGAGTTTGGAACCATCTCTGAGTGAATTGCAGAACGTCAGAAATTTTGAAGAAATTGTGACCGCGCGGCTTATTGATTATTTGAAAAAAAGGTGTTCCGACGTCGAGGGCTAATTCTGTTTCCGATGATAAAAACCCACCTGATTCCACTGAAAAACCTTTCCGGGGATCCTCTGCAACAGTACAGCACCATTTTTGAATGAATTGCAGAACGTCAGATTTTTGCTGTAATTGTGACAGCGCGCCTTAGGGATTTTTTCTAAAAAGGTTGTTCAGACGTCAAGGGCTAATTCTGTTTCCGATGGTAAATACCCACCTGTTTCCACCGAAAAACCTTTCAGGGGATCGTTTGCAACAGTTTGGCACCATTTCTGAGTGAATTGCAGAACGTCAGAAATTTTGAACAAATTGTGACCGCGCGGCTTAGGGATTTCTTCAAAAAAAGTAATTCAGACGTCGAGGGCTTATTCGGTTTCCGATGATAAATACCCACCTGTTTCCAACGAAAAACCCTTCAGGGCATCGTTTGCAACAGTTTAGCACCATTTTGGAGTGAATTGCAGAACGCCAGAATTTTGAAGAAATTGTGACCGCGCGGCTTAGGGATTTTTTCAAAAAAAGTTGTTCAGACGTCGTGGGCTAATTCTGTTTCCGATGATAAAAACCCACCTGATTCCACTGAGAAACCTTTCAGGGGATCCTTTGCAAAAGTTCAGCAACATTTTTGAATGAATTGCAGGACATCAGATTTTTGCTGAAATTGTGACCGCGAGCCTTAGGGATTTTTCCAAAAAAAGTTTTTCAGACGTCGAGGGCTAATTCTGCTTCCGATGATAAATACCCACCTGTTTCCACCGGAAAACCCTTCAGGGGATCGTTTGCAACAGTTTAGCACCATTTTTGAGTGAATTGCAGAACGCCAGAAATTTTGAAGAAATTGTGACCGCGCGGCTTAGGGATTTTTGCAAAAAAAGTTGTTCAGACGTCGAGGGCTAATTCTGTTTCCGATGATAAATACCCACCTGTTTCCAACGAAAAACCCTTCAGGGCATCGTTTTCAACAGTTTAGCACCATTTTTGAGTGAATTGCAGAACGCCAGAAATTTTGAACAAATTGTGACCGCGCGGCTTAGGGATTTTTTCAAAAAAAGTTGTTCAGACGTCATGGGCTAATTCTGTTTCCGATGATAAAAACCCACCTGATTCCACTGAAAAACCTTTCAGGGGATCCTTTGCAACAGTTCAGCACCATTTTTGAATGAATTGCAGGACATCAGATTTTTGCTGAAATTGTGACCGCGAGCCTTAGGGATTTTTCCAAAAAAAGTTGTTCAGACGTCGAGGGCTAATTCTGCTTCCGATGATAAATACCCACCTGTTTCCACCGGAAAACCCTTCAGGGGATCGTTTGCAACAGTTTAGCACCATTTTTGAGTGAATTGCAGAACGCCAGAAATTTTGAAGAAATTGTGACCGCGCGGCTTAGGGATTTTTGCAAAAAAAGTTGTTCAGACGTCGAGGGCTAATTCTGTTTCCGATGATAAATACCCACCTGTTTCCAACGAAAAACCCTTCAGGGAATCGTTTGCAACAGTATAGCACCATTTCTGAGTGAATTGCAGAACGCCAGAAATTTTGAAGAAATTGTGAACGCGCGGCTAAGGGATTTTTTCAAAAAAAGTTGTTCCGACGTCGAGGGCTAATTCTGTTTCCGATGATAAAAACCCACCTGTTTCCACCGAAAAACCTTTCAGGGGATCCTTTGCTACAGTTCAGCACCATTTTTGAATGAATTGCAGAACATCAGATTTTTGCTGAAATTGTGACCGCGCGGCTTAGGGATTTTTGCAAAAAAAGTTGTTCAGACGTCGAGGGCTAATTCTGTTTCCGATGATAAATACCCACCTGTTTCCACCGAAAAACCCTTCAGGGGATCTTTTGCAACAGTTTAGTGCCATCTTTGAATGAATTGCAGAAAGTCAGATTTTTGCTGAAATTGTGACCGCGCAGCTTCGGGATTTTTGCAAAAAAAGTTGTTCCGACGTCGAGGGCTGATTCTGTTTCCGATGATAAAAACCCACTTGTTTCCACCGAAAAACCCATCAGGGGATCGTTTGCAACAGTTTAGCACCGTCTTTGAATGAATTGCAGAACGTCAGAAATTTTGAAGAAATTGTGACCGTGCGGCTTAGTGATTTTTTCAAAAAAAAGTTGTTCAGACGTCGAGGGCTAATTCTGCTTCCGATGATAAATACCCACCTGTTTCCACCGGAAAACCCTTCAGGGGATCGTTTGCAACAGTTTAGCACCATTTTTGAGTGAATTGCAGAACGCCAGAAATTTTGAAGAAATTGTGACCGCGCGGCTTAGTGATTTTTGCAAAAAAAGTTGTTCAGACGTCGAGGGCTAATTCTGTTTCCGATGATAAATACCCACCTGTTTCCAACGAAAAACCCTTCAGGGGATCGTTTGCAACAGTATGGCACCATTTCTGAGTGAATTGCAGAACGCCAGAAATTTTGAAGAAATTGTGACCGCGCGGCTTAGGGATTTTTTCAAAAAAAGTTGTTCAGACGTCATGGGCTAATTCTGTTTCCGATGATAAAAACCCACCTGATTCCACTGAAAAACCTTTCAGGGGATCCTTTGCAACAGTTCAGCACCATTTTTGAATGAATTGCAGGACATCAGATTTTTGCTGAAATTGTGACCGCGAGCCTTAGGGATTTTTCCAAAAAAAGTTGTTCAGACGTCGAGGGCTAATTCTGCTTCCGATGATAAATACCCACCTGTTTCCACCGGAAAACCCTTCAGGGGATCGTTTGCAACAGTTTAGCACCATTTTTGAGTGAATTGCAGAACGCCAGAAATTTTGAAGAAATTGTGACCGCGCGGCTTAGGGATTTTTGCAAAAAAAGTTGTTCAGACGTCGAGGGCTAATTCTGTTTCCGATGATAAATACCCACTTGTTTCCACCGAAAAACCCATCAGGGGATCGTTTGCAACAGTTTAGCACCGTCTTTGAATGAATTGCAGAACGTCAGAAATTTTGAAGAAATTGTGACCGTGCGGCTTAGTGATTTTTTCAAAAAAAAGTTGTTCAGACGTCGAGGGCTAATTCTGCTTCCGATGATAAATACCCACCTGTTTCCACCGGAAAACCCTTCAGGGGATCGTTTGCAACAGTTTAGCACCATTTTTGAGTGAATTGCAGAACGCCAGAAATTTTGAAGAAATTGTGACCGCGCGGCTTAGTGATTTTTGCAAAAAAAGTTGTTCAGACGTCGAGGGCTAATTCTGTTTCCGATGATAAATACCCACCTGTTTCCAACGAAAAACCCTTCAGGGGATCGTTTGCAACAGTATGGCACCATTTCTGAGTGAATTGCAGAACGCCAGAAATTTTGAAGAAATTGTGACCGCGCGGCTTAGGGATTTTTTCAAAAAAAGTTGTTCAGACGTCATGGGCTAATTCTGTTTCCGATGATAAAAACCCACCTGATTCCACTGAAAAACCTTTCAGGGGATCCTTTGCAACAGTTCAGCACCATTTTTGAATGAATTGCAGGACATCAGATTTTTGCTGAAATTGTGACCGCGAGCCTTAGGGATTTTTCCAAAAAAAGTTGTTCAGACGTCGAGGGCTAATTCTGCTTCCGATGATAAATACCCACCTGTTTCCACCGGAAAACCCTTCAGGGGATCGTTTGCAACAGTTTAGCACCATTTTTGAGTGAATTGCAGAACGCCAGAAATTTTGAAGAAATTGTGACCGCGCGGCTTAGGGATTTTTGCAAAAAAAGTTGTTCAGACGTCGAGGGCTAATTCTGTTTCCGATGATAAATACCCACCTGTTTCCAACGAAAAACCCTTCAGGGAATCGTTTGCAACAGTATAGCACCATTTCTGAGTGAATTGCAGAACGCCAGAAATTTTGAAGAAATTGTGAACGCGCGGCTAAGGGATTTTTTCAAAAAAAGTTGTTCCGACGTCGAGGGCTAATTCTGTTTCCGATGATAAAAACCCACCTGTTTCCACCGAAAAACCTTTCAGGGGATCCTTTGCAACAGTTCAGCACCATTTTTGAATGAATTGCAGAACATCAGATTTTTGCTGAAATTGTGACCGCGCGGCTTAGGGATTTTTGCAAAAAAAGTTGTTCAGACGTCGAGGGCTAATTCTGTTTCCGATGATAAATACCCACCTGTTTCCACCGAAAAACCCTTCAGGGGATCTTTTGCAACAGTTTAGTGCCATCTTTGAATGAATTGCAGAAAGTCAGATTTTTGCTGAAATTGTGACCGCGCAGCTTCGGGATTTTTGCAAAAAAAGTTGTTCCGACGTCGAGGGCTGATTCTGTTTCCGATGATAAAAACCCACTTGTTTCCACCGAAAAACCCATCAGGGGATCGTTTGCAACAGTTTAGCACCGTCTTTGAATGAATTGCAGAACGTCAGAAATTTTGAAGAAATTGTGACCGTGCGGCTTAGTGATTTTTTCAAAAAAAAGTTGTTCAGACGTCGAGGGCTAATTCTGCTTCCGATGATAAATACCCACCTGTTTCCACCGGAAAACCCTTCAGGGGATCGTTTGCAACAGTTTAGCACCATTTTTGAGTGAATTGCAGAACGCCAGAAATTTTGAAGAAATTGTGACCGCGCGGCTTAGTGATTTTTGCAAAAAAAGTTGTTCAGACGTCGAGGGCTAATTCTGTTTCCGATGATAAATACCCACCTGTTTCCAACGAAAAACCCTTCAGGGGATCGTTTGCAACAGTATGGCACCATTTCTGAGTGAATTGCAGAACGCCAGAAATTTTGAAGAAATTGTGACCGCGCGGCTTAGGGATTTTTTCAAAAAAAGTTGTTCCGACGTCGAGGGCTGATTCTGTTTCTGATGATGAAAACCCACCTGTTTCCACCGAAAAACCCATCAGGGGATCGTTTGCAAGAGTTTGGAACCATCTCTGAGTGAATTGCAGAACGTCAGAAATTTTGAAGAAATTGTGACCGCGCGGCTTATGGATTATTTGAAAAAAAGGTGTTCCGACGTCGAGGGCTAATTCTGTTTCCGATGATAAAAACCCACCTGATTCCACTGAAAAACCTTTCAGGGGATCCTCTGCAACAGTACAGCACCATTTTTGAATGAATTGCAGAACGTCAGATTTTTGCTGTAATTGTGACAGCGCGCCTTAGGGATTTATTCTAAAAAGGGTGTTCAGACGTCAAGGGCTAATTCTGTTTCCGATGATAAATACCCACCTGTTTCCACCGAAAAACCTTTCAGGGGATCGTTTGCAACAGTTTGGCACCATTTCTGAGTGAATTGCAGAACGTCAGAAATTTTGAACAAATTGTGACCGCGCGGCTTAGGGATTTCTTCAAAAAAAGTAATTCAGACGTCGAGGGCTTATTCGGTTTCCGATGATAAATACCCACCTGTTTCCAACGAAAAACCCTTCAGGGCATCGTTTGCAACAGTTTAGCACCATTTTGGAGTGAATTGCAGAACGCCAGAAATTTTGAACAAATTGTGACCGCGCGGCTTAGGGATTTTTTCAAAAAAAGTTGTTCAGACGTCGTGGGCTAATTCTGTTTCCGATGATAAAAACCCAACTGATTCCACTGAAAAACCTTTCAGGGGATCCTTTGCAAAAGTTCAGCACCATTTTTGAATGAATTGCAGGACATCAGATTTTTGCTGAAATTGTGACCGCGAGCCTTAGGGATTTTTCCAAAAAAAGTTTTTCAGACGTCGAGGGCTAATTCTGCTTCCGATGATAAATACCCACCTGTTTCCACCGGAAAACCCTTCAGGGGATCGTTTGCAACAGTTTAGCACCATTTTTGAGTGAATTGCAGAACGCCAGAAATTTTGAAGAAATTGTGACCGCGCGGCTTAGGGATTGTTGCAAAAAAAGTTGTTCAGACCTCGAGGGCTAATTCTGTTTCCGATGATAAATACCCACCTGTTTCCAACGAAAAACCCTTCAGGGCATCGATTGCAACAGTTTAGCACCATTTTTGAGTGAATTGCAGAACGCCAGAAATTTTGAACAAATTGTGACCGCGCGGCTTAGGGATTTTTTCAAAAAAAGTTGTTCAGACGTCGTGGGCTAATTCTGTTTCCGATGATAAAAATCCACCTGATTCCACTGAAAAACCTTTCAGGGGATCCTTTGCAAAAGTTCAGCACCATTTTTGAATGAATTGCAGGACATCAGATTTTTGCTGAAATTGTGACCGCTAGCCTTAGGGATTTTTCCAAAAAAGGTTGTTCAGACGTCGAGGGCTAATTCTGCTTCCGATGATAAATACCCACCTGTTTCCACCGGAAAACCCTTCAGGGGATCGTTTGCAACAGTTTAGCACCATTTCTGAGTGAATTGCAGAACGCAAGAAATTTTGAAGAAATTGTGACCGCGCGGCTTAGGGATTTTTTCAAAAAAAGTTGTTCAGACGTCGATGGCTAATTCTGTTTCCGATGATACAAACCCTGCTGTTTCCACTGAAAAACCATTCAGGGGATCGTTTGCAACAGTATGGCACCATTTCTGAGTGAATTGCAGAACGCCAGAAATTTTGAAGAAATTGTGACCGCGCGGCTTAGGGATTTTTTCAAAAAAAAGTTGTTCAGACGTCGAGGGCTAATTCTGTTTCGGATGATAAAAACCCACCTGATTCCACTGAAAAACCTTTCAGGGGATCCTTTGCAACAGTTCAGCACCATTTTTGAATGAATTGCAGAACATCAGATTTTTGCTGAAATTGTGACCGCGCGGCTTAGGGATTTTTGCAAAAAAAGTTGTTCAGACGTCGAGGGCTAATGCTGTTTCCGATGATAAATACCCACCTGTTTCCACCGAAAAACCCTTCAGGGGATCTTTTGCAACAGTTTAGTGCCATCTTTGAATGAATTGCAGAAAGTCAGATTTTTGCTGAAATTGTGACCGCGCAGCTTAGGGATTTTTTCAAAAAAAGTTGTTCCGACGTCGAGGGCTGATTCTGTTTCCGATGATAAAAACCCACCTGTTTCCACCGAAAAACCCATCAGGGGATCGTTTGCAAGAGTTTGGAACCATCTCTGAGTGAATTGCAGAACGTCAGAAATTTTGAAGAAATTGTGACCGCGCGGCTTATGGATTATTTGAAAAAAAGGTTTTCCGACGTCGAGGGCTAATTCTGTTTCCGATGATAAAAACCCACCTGATTCCACTGAAAAACCTTTCAGGGGATCCTCTGCAACAGTTCAGCACCATTTTTGAATGAATTGCAGAACGTCAGATTTTTGCTGTAATTGTGACAGCGCGCCTTAGGGATTTTTTCTAAAAAGGTTGTTCAGACGTCAAGGGCTAATTCTGTTTCCGATGATAAATACCCACCTGTTTCCACCGACAAACCTTTCAGGGGATCGTTTGCAACAGTTTGGCACCATTTCTGAGTGAATTGCAGAACGTCCGAAATTTTGAAGAAATTGTGACCGCGCGGCTTAGGGATTTTTTCAAAAAAAGTTGTTCAGACGTCGAGGGCTGATTCTGTTTCCGATGATACAAACCCACCTGTTTCCACTGAAAAACCTTTCAGGGGATCGTTTGCAACAGTTTGGCACCATTTCTGAGTGAATTGCAGAACGTCAGAAATTTTGAACAAATTGTGACCGTGCGGCTTAGGGATTATTTCAAAAAAAGTTATTCAGACGGCGAGGGCTAATTCGGTTTCCGATGATAAATACCCACCTGTTTCCAACGAAAAACCCTTCAGGGCATCGTTTGCAACAGTTTAGCACCATTTTGGAGTGAATTGCAGAACGCCAGAAATTTTGAAGAAATTGTGACCGCGCAGCTTAGGGATTTTTTCAAAAAAAGTTGTTCAGACATCGTGGGCTAATTCTGTTTCCGATGATAAAAACCCACCTGATTCCACTGAAAAACCTTTCAGGGGATCCTTTGCAAAAGTTCAGCACCATTTTTGAATGAATTGCAGGACATCAGATTTTTGCTGAAATTGTGACCGCGAGCCTTAGGGATTTTTTCAAAAAAAGTTGTTCAGACGTCGAGGGCTAATTCTGCTTGCGATGATAAATACCCACCTGTTTCCACCGGAAAACCCTTCTGGGGATCGTTTGCAACAGTTTAGCACCATTTTTGAGTGAATTGCAGAACGCCAGAAATTTTGAAGAAATTGTGACCGCGCGGCTTAGGGATTTTTGCAAAAAAAGTTGTTCAGACGTCGAGGGCTAATTCTGTTTCCGATATTAAATACCCACCTGTTTCCAACGAAAAACCCTTCAGGGCATCGTTTGCAACAGTTTAGCACCATTTTTGAGTGAATTGCAGAACGCCAGAAATTTTGAAGAAATTGTGACCGCGCGGCTTAGGGATTTTTTCAAAAAAAGTTGTTCCGACGTCGAGGGCTGATTCTGTTTCCGAAGATAAATACCCACCTGTTTCCACCGAAAACCTTTCAGGCGATCGTTTGCAACAGTTTGGCACCATTTCTGAGTGAATTGCAGAACGTCAGAAATTTTGAAGAAATTGTTTCCGCGCGACTTAGGGATTTTTTCAAAAAAAGTTGTTCAGACGTCGAGGGCTAATTCTGTTTCCGATGATAAATACCCACCTGTTTCGACCGAAAAACCCTTCAGGGGATCGTTTGCAACAGTTTAGCACCATCTTTGAATGAATTACAGAACGTCAGAAATTTTGCTGAAATTGTGACCGCGCGGCTTAGGGATTTTTTCCAAAAAAGTTGTTCAGACGTCGTGGGCTAATTATGTTTCCGATGATAAAAACCCACCTGATTCCACTGAAAAACCTTTCAGGGGATCCTTTGCAACAGTTCAGCACCATTTTTGAATGAATTGCAGAACGTCAGATTTTTGCTGAAATTATGACCGCGCGCCTTAGGGATTTTTTCAAAAAAAGTTGTTCAGAGATCGAGGGCTAATTCTGTTTCCGATGATAAAAATCCACCTGTTTCCACCGAAAAACCTTTCAGGGGATCGTTTGCAACAGTTTGGCACCATTTCTGAGTGAATTGCAGAAAGTCAGAAATTTTGAAGAAATTGTGACCGCGCGGCTTAGCGATTTTTTCAAAAAAAGTTGTTCAGACGTGAAGGGCTAATTCTGTTTCCGATGATAAATACCCACCTGTTTCCACCGAAAAACACTTCAGGGGATCGTTTGCAACAGTTTAGCACCATTTTGGAGTGAATTGCAGAACGCCAGAAATTTTGAAGAAATT
Source organism: Podarcis melisellensis (assembly GCF_964234715.1). Taxonomy (NCBI): domain Eukaryota; kingdom Metazoa; phylum Chordata; class Lepidosauria; order Squamata; family Lacertidae; genus Podarcis; species Podarcis melisellensis. The sequence continues at coordinate 530,011 of NW_028113158.1, read as the reverse complement.
GTGACCGCGCGGCTTAGGGATTTTTTCAAAAAAAGTTGTTCAGACGTCGAGGGCTAATTCTGCTTCCGATGATAAATACCCACCTGTTTCCACCGGAAAACCCTTCTGGGGATCGTTTGCAACAGTTTAGCACCATTTTTGAGTGAATTGCAGAACGCCAGAAATTTTGAAGAAATTGTGACCGCGCGGCTTAGGGATTTTTGCAAAAAAAGTTGTTCAGACGTCGAGGGCTAATTCTGTTTCCGATATTAAATACCCACCTGTTTCCAACGAAAAACCCTTCAGGGCATCGTTTGCAACAGTTTAGCACCATTTTTGAGTAAATTGCAGAACGCCAGAAATTTTGAAGAAATTGTGACCGCGCGGCTTAGGGATTTTTTCAAAAAAAGTTGTTCCGACGTCGAGGGCTAATTCTGTTTCCGATGATAAAAACCCACCTGTTTCCACCGAAAAACCGTTCAGGGGGTCGTTTGCAAGAGTTTGGCACCATCTCTGAGTGAATTGCAGAACGTCAGAAATTTTGAAGAAATTGTGACCGCGCGGCTTAGGGATTTTTTCAAAAAAAGTTGTTCCGACGTCGAGGGCTGATTCTGTTTCCGAAGATAAATACCCACCTGTTTCCACCGAAAACCTTTCAGGCGATCATTTGCAACAGTTTGGCACCATTTCTGAGTGAATTGCAGAACGTCAGAAATTTTGAAGAAATTGTGTCCGCGCGACTTAGGGATTTTTTCAAAAAAAGTTGTTCAGACGTCGAGGGCTAATTCTGTTTCCGATGATAAAAACCCACCTGATTCCACTGAAAAACCTTTCAGGGGATCCATTGCAACAGTTCAACACCATTTTTGAATGAATTGCAGAACGTCAGATTTTTGCTGAAATTATGACCGCGCGCCTTAGGGATTTTTTCAAAAAAAGTTGTTCAGAGATCGAGGGCTAATTCTGTTTCCGATGATAAAAATCCACCTGATTCCACTGAAAAACCTTTCAGGGGATCCTTTGCAAAAGTTCAGCACCATTTTTGAATGAATTGCAGGACATCAGATTTTTGCCGAAATTGTGACCGCGAGCCTTATGGATTTTTTCAAAAAAAGTTGTTCAGACGTCGAGGGCTAATTCTGCTTCCGATGATTAATACCCACCTGTTTCCACCGGAAAACCCTTCAGGGGATCCGTTGCAACAGTTTAGCACCATCTTTGTATGAATTGCAGAACGTCAGAAATTTTGCAGAAATTGTGACCGCGCGGCTTAGGGATTTTTTCAAAAAAAGTTGTTCAGACGTCGATGGCTAATTCTGTTTCCGATGATACAAACCCACCTGTTTCCACTGAAAAACCTTTCAGGGGATCGTATGCAACAGTTTGGCACCATTTCTGAGTGAATTGCAGAACGTCAGAAATTTTGAAGAAATTGTGACCGCGCGGCTTAGGGATTTTTTCAAAAAAAGTTGTTCAGACGTCGAGGGCTAATTCTGTTTCCGATGATAAATAACCACCTGTTTCCACCGAAAAACCATTCAGGGGATCCTTTGCAACAGTTTAGCACCATCTTTGAATGAATTGCAGAACGTCAGAAATTTTGCAGAAATTGTGACCGCGCGGCTTAGGGATTTTTTCCAAAAAAGTTGTTCAGACGTCGTGGGCTAATTCTGTTTCCGATGATAAAAACCCACCTGATTCCACTGAAAAACCTTTCAGGGGATCCTTTGCAACAGTTCAGCACCATTTTTGAATGAATTGCAGAACGTCAGATTTTTGCTGAAATTGTGACCGCGCGCCTTAGGGATTTTTTCAAAAAAAGTTGTTCAGAGGTCGAGAGCTAATTCTGTTTCCGATAATAAAAATCCACCTGTTTCCACCGAAAAACCTTTCAGGGGATCGTTTGCAACAGTTTGGCACCATTTCTGAGTGAATTGCAGAAAGTCAGAAATTTTGAAGAAATTGTGACCGCGCGGCTTAGGGATTTTTTCAAAAAAAGTTGTTCAGACGTCGAGGGCTAATTCTGTTTCCGATGATAAATACTCACCTGTTTCCACCGAAAAACCCTTCAGGGGATCGTTTGCAACAGTTTGGCTCCATTTCTGAGTGAATTGCAGAACGTCAGAAATTTTGAAGAAATTGTGACCGCGAGCCTTAAGGATTTTTACAAAAAAAGTTACTCAGACGTCGAGGGCTAATTCGGTTTCCGATGATAAATACCCACCTGTTTCCAACGAAAAACCCTTCAGGGCATCGTTTGCAACAGTTTAGCACCATTTTTGAGTGAATTGCAGAACGTCAGATTTTTGCTGAAATTGTGACCGCGCGGCTTAAGGATTTTTGAAAAAAAGTTGGTAAGACGTCGAGGGCTAATTCTGTTTCTGATGATAAAAACCCACCTGATTCCACTAAAAAACCTTTCAGGGGATCCTTTGCAACAGTTGAGCACCATTTTTGAATGAATTGCAGAACATCAGATTTTTGCTGAAATTTTGACCGCGAGCCTTAGGGATTTTCTCAAGAAAAGTTGTTCAGACGTCGAGGGCTAATTCTGCTTCCGATGATAAAAATCCACCTGTTTCCACCGAAAAACCTTTCAGGGGATCGTTTGCAACAGTTTGGCACCATTTCTGAGTGAATTGCAGAACGTCAGAAATTTTGAAGAAATTGTGACCGCGCGGCTTAGGGATTTTTTCAAAAAAAGTTGTTCAGACGTCGAGGGCTAATTCTGTTTCCGATGATAAATGCCCACCTGTTTCCAACGAAAAACCCTTCAGGGCATCGTTTGCAACATTTTAGCACCATTTTGGAGTGAATGGCAGAACGCCAGAAATTTTGTAGAAATTGTGACCGCGCGGCTTAGGGATTTTTGTAAAAAAAGTTGTTCAGACGTCGATGGCAAATTCTGTTTCCGATGATAAAAACCCACCTGTTTCCACTGAAAAACCTTTCAGGGGATCGTTTGCAACAGTTTGGCTCCATTTCTGAGTGAATTGCAGAACGTCAGAAATTTTGAAGAAATTGTGACCGCGAGCCTTAAGGATTTTTACAAAAAAAGTTACTCAGACGTCGAGGGCTAATTCGGTTTCCGATGATAAATACCCACCTGTTTCCAACGAAAAACCCTTCAGGGCATCGTTTGCAACAGTTTAGCACCATTTTTGAGTGAATTGCAGAACGCCAGAGATTTTGAAGAAATTGTGACCGCGCGGCTTAGGGATTTTTTCAAAAAAAGTTGTTCAGACGTCGTGGGCTAATTCTGATTCCGATGATAAAAACCCACCTGTTTCCACTGGAAAACCTTTCAGGGGATCCTTTGCAACAGTTCAGCACCATTTTTGAATGAATTGCAGGACATCAGATTTTTGCTGAAATTGTGACCGCGAGCCTTAGGGATTTTTTCAAAAAAAGTTGTTCAGACGTCGAGGGCTAATTCTGTTTCCGATGATAAATACCCACCTGTTTCCAACGAAAAACCCTTCAGGGCATCGTTTGCAACAGTTTAGGACCATTTTGGAGTGAATTGCAGAACCCTAGAAATTTTGAAGAAATTGTGACCGCGCGGGTTAGGGATTTTTTCAAAAAAAGTTGTTCAGACGTCGAGGGCTAATTCTGTTTCCGATGATACAAACCCACCTGTTTCCACTGAAAAACCTTTCAGGGGATCGTTTGCAACAGTTTGGCACCATTTCTGAGTGAATTGCAGAACGTCAGATTTTTGCTGAAATTGTGACCGCGCGGCTTAGGGATTTGTTCAAAAAAAGTTATTCCGACGTCGAGGGCTAATTCTGTTTCCGATGATAAATACCCAGCTGTTTCCAACGAAAAACCCTTCAGGGCATCGTTTGCAACAGTTTAGCACCATTTTGGAGTGAATTGCAGAACGCCAGAAATTTTGAAGAAATTGTGACCGCGCGGCTTAGGGATTTTTTCAAAAAAAGTTGTTCAGACGTCGATGGCTAATTCTTTTTCCGATGATACAAACCCTCCTGTTTCCACTGAAAAACCTTTCAGGGGATCGTTTGCAACAGTTTAGTGCCATCTTTGAATGAATTGCAGAACGTCAGATTTTTGCTGAAATTGTGACCGCGCGGCTTAGGGATTTTTTCAAAAAAAGTTGTTCCGACGTCGAGGGCTAATTCTGTTTCCGATGATAAATGCCCACCTGTTTCCAACGAAAAACCCTTCAGGGCATCGTTTGCAACAGTTTAGCACCATCTTTGAATGAATTGCAGAACGTCAGATTTTTGCTGAAATTGTGACCGCGCGGCTTAGGGATTTTTGCAAAAAAAGTTGTTCAGACGTCGAGGGCTAATTCTGTTTCTGATGATAAAAACCCACCTGATTCCACTAAAAAACCTTTCAGGGGATCCTTTGCAACAGTTGAGCACCATTTTTGAATGAATTGCAGAACATCAGATTTTTGCTGAAATTGTGACCGCGAGCCTTAGGGATTTTTTCAAGAAAAGTTGTTCAGAGGTTGAGGGCTAATTCTGTTTCCGATGATAAAAATCCACCTGTTTCCACTGAAAAACCTTTCAGGGGATCGTTTGCAACAGTTTGGCACCATTTCTGAGTGAATTGCAGAACGTCAGAAATTTTGAAGAAATTGTGACCGCGCGGCTTAGGGATTTTTTCAAAAAAAGTTGTTCAGACGTCGAGGGCTAATTCTGTTTCCGATATTAAATACCCACCTGTTTCCAACGAAAAACCCTTCAGGGCATCATTTGCAACAGTTTAGCACCATTTTTGAGTAAATTGCAGAACGCCAGAAATTTTGAAGAAATTGTGACCGCGCGGCTTAGGGATTTTTTCAAAAAAAGTTGTTCCGACGTCGAGGGCTAATTCTGTTTCCGATGATAAAAACCCACCTGTTTCCACCGAAAAACCGTTCAGGGGGTCGTTTGCAAGAGTTTGGCACCATCTCTGAGTGAATTGCAGAACGTCAGAAATTTTGAAGAAATTGTGACCGCGCGGCTTAGGGATTTTTTCAAAAAAAGTTGTTCCGACGTCGAGGGCTGATTCTGTTTCCGAAGATAAATACCCACCTGTTTCCACCGAAAACCTTTCAGGCGATCATTTGCAACAGTTTGGCACCATTTCTGAGTGAATTGCAGAACGTCAGAAATTTTGAAGAAATTGTGTCCGCGCGACTTAGGGATTTTTTCAAAAAAAGTTGTTCAGACGTCGAGGGCTAATTCTGTTTCCGATGATAAAAACCCACCTGATTCCACTGAAAAACCTTTCAGGGGATCCTTTGCAACAGTTCAACACCATTTTTGAATGAATTGCAGAACGTCAGATTTTTGCTGAAATTATGACCGCGCGCCTTAGGGATTTTTTCAAAAAAAGTTGTTCAGAGATCGAGGGCTAATTCTGTTTCCGATGATAAAAATCCACCTGATTCCACTGAAAAACCTTTCAGGGGATCCTTTGCAAAAGTTCAGCACCATTTTTGAATGAATTGCAGGACATCAGATTTTTGCCGAAATTGTGACCGCGAGCCTTATGGATTTTTTCAAAAAAAGTTGTTCAGACGTCGAGGGCTAATTCTGCTTCCGATGATTAATACCCACCTGTTTCCACCGGAAAACCCTTCAGGGGATCCGTTGCAACAGTTTAGCACCATCTTTGTATGAATTGCAGAACGTCAGAAATTTTGCAGAAATTGTGACCGCGCGGCTTAGGGATTTTTTCAAAAAAAGTTGTTCAGACGTCGATGGCTAATTCTGTTTCCGATGATACAAACCCACCTGTTTCCACTGAAAAACCTTTCAGGGGATCGTATGCAACAGTTTGGCACCATTTCTGAGTGAATTGCAGAACGTCAGAAATTTTGAAGAAATTGTGACCGCGCGGCTTAGGGATTTTTTCAAAAAAAGTTGTTCAGACGTCGAGGGCTAATTCTGTTTCCGATGATAAATAACCACCTGTTTCCACCGAAAAACCATTCAGGGGATCCTTTGCAACAGTTTAGCACCATCTTTGAATGAATTGCAGAACGTCAGAAATTTTGCAGAAATTGTGACCGCGCGGCTTAGGGATTTTTTCCAAAAAAGTTGTTCAGACGTCGTGGGCTAATTCTGTTTCCGATGATAAAAACCCACCTGATTCCACTGAAAAACCTTTCAGGGGATCCTTTGCAACAGTTCAGCACCATTTTTGAATGAATTGCAGAACGTCAGATTTTTGCTGAAATTGTGACCGCGCGCCTTAGGGATTTTTTCAAAAAAAGTTGTTCAGAGGTCGAGAGCTAATTCTGTTTCCGATGATAAAAATCCACCTGTTTCCACCGAAAAACCTTTCAGGGGATCGTTTGCAACAGTTTGGCACCATTTCTGAGTGAATTGCAGAAAGTCAGAAATTTTGAAGAAATTGTGACCGCGCGGCTTAGGGATTTTTTCAAAAAAAGTTGTTCAGACGTCGAGGGCTAATTCTGTTTCCGATGATAAATACTCACCTGTTTCCACCGAAAAACCCTTCAGGGGATCGTTTGCAACAGTTTGGCTCCATTTCTGAGTGAATTGCAGAACGTCAGAAATTTTGAAGAAATTGTGACCGCGAGCCTTAAGGATTTTTACAAAAAAAGTTACTCAGACGTCGAGGGCTAATTCGGTTTCCGATGATAAATACCCACCTGTTTCCAACGAAAAACCCTTCAGGGCATCGTTTGCAACAGTTTAGCACCATTTTTGAGTGAATTGCAGAACGTCAGATTTTTGCTGAAATTGTGACCGCGCGGCTTAAGGATTTTTGAAAAAAAGTTGGTAAGACGTCGAGGGCTAATTCTGTTTCTGATGATAAAAACCCACCTGATTCCACTAAAAAACCTTTCAGGGGATCCTTTGCAACAGTTGAGCACCATTTTTGAATGAATTGCAGAACATCAGATTTTTGCTGAAATTTTGACCGCGAGCCTTAGGGATTTTCTCAAGAAAAGTTGTTCAGACGTCGAGGGCTAATTCTGCTTCCGATGATAAAAATCCACCTGTTTCCACCGAAAAACCTTTCAGGGGATCGTTTGCAACAGTTTGGCACCATTTCTGAGTGAATTGCAGAACGTCAGAAATTTTGAAGAAATTGTGACCGCGCGGCTTAGGGATTTTTTCAAAAAAAGTTGTTCAGACGTCGAGGGCTAATTCTGTTTCCGATGATAAATGCCCACCTGTTTCCAACGAAAAACCCTTCAGGGCATCGTTTGCAACATTTTAGCACCATTTTGGAGTGAATGGCAGAACGCCAGAAATTTTGTAGAAATTGTGACCGCGCGGCTTAGGGATTTTTGTAAAAAAAGTTGTTCAGACGTCGATGGCAAATTCTGTTTCCGATGATAAAAACCCACCTGTTTCCACTGAAAAACCTTTCAGGGGATCGTTTGCAACAGTTTGGCTCCATTTCTGAGTGAATTGCAGAACGTCAGAAATTTTGAAGAAATTGTGACCGCGAGCCTTAAGGATTTTTACAAAAAAAGTTACTCAGACGTCGAGGGCTAATTCGGTTTCCGATGATAAATACCCACCTGTTTCCAACGAAAAACCCTTCAGGGCATCGTTTGCAACAGTTTAGCACCATTTTTGAGTGAATTGCAGAACGCCAGAGATTTTGAAGAAATTGTGACCGCGCGGCTTAGGGATTTTTTCAAAAAAAGTTGTTCAGACGTCGTGGGCTAATTCTGATTCCGATGATAAAAACCCACCTGTTTCCACTGGAAAACCTTTCAGGGGATCCTTTGCAACAGTTCAGCACCATTTTTGAATGAATTGCAGGACATCAGATTTTTGCTGAAATTGTGACCGCGAGCCTTAGGGATTTTTTCAAAAAAAGTTGTTCAGACGTCGAGGGCTAATTCTGTTTCCGATGATAAATACCCACCTGTTTCCAACGAAAAACCCTTCAGGGCATCGTTTGCAACAGTTTAGGACCATTTTGGAGTGAATTGCAGAACCCTAGAAATTTTGAAGAAATTGTGACCGCGCGGGTTAGGGATTTTTTCAAAAAAAGTTGTTCAGACGTCGAGGGCTAATTCTGTTTCCGATGATACAAACCCACCTGTTTCCACTGAAAAACCTTTCAGGGGATCGTTTGCAACAGTTTGGCACCATTTCTGAGTGAATTGCAGAACGTCAGATTTTTGCTGAAATTGTGACCGCGCGGCTTAGGGATTTGTTCAAAAAAAGTTATTCCGACGTCGAGGGCTAATTCTGTTTCCGATGATAAATACCCAGCTGTTTCCAACGAAAAACCCTTCAGGGCATCGTTTGCAACAGTTTAGCACCATTTTGGAGTGAATTGCAGAACGCCAGAAATTTTGAAGAAATTGTGACCGCGCGGCTTAGGGATTTTTTCAAAAAAAGTTGTTCAGACGTCGATGGCTAATTCTTTTTCCGATGATACAAACCCTCCTGTTTCCACTGAAAAACCTTTCAGGGGATCGTTTGCAACAGTTTAGTGCCATCTTTGAATGAATTGCAGAACGTCAGATTTTTGCTGAAATTGTGACCGCGCGGCTTAGGGATTTTTTCAAAAAAAGTTGTTCCGACGTCGAGGGCTAATTCTGTTTCCGATGATAAATGCCCACCTGTTTCCAACGAAAAACCCTTCAGGGCATCGTTTGCAACAGTTTAGCACCATCTTTGAATGAATTGCAGAACGTCAGATTTTTGCTGAAATTGTGACCGCGCGGCTTAGGGATTTTTGCAAAAAAAGTTGTTCAGACGTCGAGGGCTAATTCTGTTTCTGATGATAAAAACCCACCTGATTCCACTAAAAAACCTTTCAGGGGATCCTTTGCAACAGTTGAGCACCATTTTTGAATGAATTGCAGAACATCAGATTTTTGCTGAAATTGTGACCGCGAGCCTTAGGGATTTTTTCAAGAAAAGTTGTTCAGAGGTTGAGGGCTAATTCTGTTTCCGATGATAAAAATCCACCTGTTTCCACTGAAAAACCTTTCAGGGGATCGTTTGCAACAGTTTGGCACCATTTCTGAGTGAATTGCAGAACGTCAGAAATTTTGAAGAAATTGTGACCGCGCGGCTTAGGGATTTTTTCAAAAAAAGTTGTTCAGACGTCGAGGGCTAATTCTGTTTCCGATGATAAATGCCCACCTGTTTCCAACGAAAAACCCTTCAGGGCATCGTTTGCAACATTTTAGCACCATTTTGGAGTGAATGGCAGAACGCCAGAAATTTTGTAGAAATTGTGACCGCGCGGCTTAGGGATTTTTGTAAAAAAAGTTGTTCAGACGTCGATGGCAAATTCTGTTTCCGATGATAAAAACCCACCTGTTTCCACTGAAAAACCTTTCAGGGGATCGTTTGCAACAGTTTGGCTCCATTTCTGAGTGAATTGCAGAACGTCAGAAATTTTGAAGAAATTGTGACCGCGAGCCTTAAGGATTTTTACAAAAAAAGTTACTCAGACGTCGAGGGCTAATTCGGTTTTCGATGATAAATACCCACCTGTTTCCAACGAAAAACCCTTCAGGGCATCGTTTGCAACAGTTTAGCACCATTTTTGAGTGAATTGCAGAACGCCAGAGATTTTGAAGAAATTGTGACCGCGCGGCTTAGGGATTTTTTCAAAAAAAGTTGTTCAGACGTCGTGGGCTAATTCTGTTTCCGATGATAAAAACCCACCTGTTTCCACTGGAAAACCTTTCAGGGGATCCTTTGCAACAGTTCAGCACCATTCTTGAATGAATTTCAGGACATCAGATTTTTGCTGAAATTGTGACCGCGAGCCTTAGGGATTTTTTCAAAAAAAGTTGTTCAGACGTCGAGGGCTAATTCTGTTTCCGATGATAAATACCCACCTGTTTCCAACGAAAAACCCTTCAGGGCATCGTTTGCAACAGTTTAGGACCATTTTGGAGTGAATTGCAGAACGCTAGAAATTTTGAAGAAATTGTGACCGCGCGGGTTAGGGATTTTTTCAAAAAAAGTTGTTCAGACGTCGAGGGCTAATTCTGTTTCCGATGATACAAACCCACCTGTTTCCACTGAAAAACCTTTCAGGGGATCGTTTGCAACAGTTTGGCACCATTTCTGAGTGAATTGCAGAACGTCAGATTTTTGCTGAAATTGTGACCGCGCGGCTTAGGGATTTGTTCAAAAAAAGTTATTCCGACGTCGAGGGCTAATTCTGTTTCCGATGATAAATACCCAGCTGTTTCCAACGAAAAACCCTTCAGGGCATCGTTTGCAACAGTTTAGCACCATTTTGGAGTGAATTGCAGAACGCCAGAAATTTTGAAGAAATTGTGACCGCGCGGCTTAGGGATTTTTTCAAAAAAAGTTGTTCAGACGTCGATGGCTAATTCTGTTTCCGATGATACAAACCCTCCTGTTTCCACTGAAAAACCTTTCAGGGGATCGTTTGCAACAGTTTAGTGCCATCTTTGAATGAATTGCAGAACGTCAGATTTTTGCTGAAATTGTGACCGCGCGGCTTAGGGATTTTTTCAAAAAAAGTTGTTCCGACGTCGAGGGCTAATTCTGTTTCCGATGATAAATGCCCACCTGTTTCCAACGAAATACCCTTCAGGGCATCGTTTGCAACAGTTTAGCACCATCTTTGAATGAATTGCAGAACGTCAGATTTTTGCTGAAATTGTGACCGCGCGGCTTAGGGATTTTTGCAAAAAAAGTTGTTCAGACGTCGAGGGCTAATTCTGTTTCTGATGATAAAAACCCACCTGATTCCACTAAAAAACCTTTCAGGGGATCCTTTGCAACAGTTGAGCACCATTTTTGAATGAATTGCAGAACATCAGATTTTTGCTGAAATTGTGACCGCGAGCCTTAGGGATTTTTTCAAGAAAAGTTGTTCAGAGGTTGAGGGCTAATTCTGTTTCCGATGATAAAAATCCACCTGTTTCCACTGAAAAACCTTTCAGGGGATCGTTTGCAACAGTTTGGCACCATTTCTGAGTGAATTGCAGAACGTCAGAAATTTTGAAGAAATTGTGACCGCGCGGCTTAGGGATTTTTTCAAAAAAAGTTGTTCAGACGTCGAGGGCTAATTCTGTTTCCGATGATAAATGCCCACCTGTTTCCAACGAAAAACCCTTCAGGGCATCGTTTGCAACATTTTAGCACCATTTTGGAGTGAATGGCAGAACGCCAGAAATTTTGTAGAAATTGTGACCGCGCGGCTTAGGGATTTTTTCAAAAAAGTTGTTCAGACGTCGATGGCTAATTCTGTTTCCGATGATACAAACCCCCCTTTTTCCACTGAAAAACCTTTCAGGGGATCGTTTGCAACAGTTTGGCACCATTTCTGAGTGAATTGCAGAACGTCAGAAATTTTGAAGAAATTGTGACCGCGAGCCTTAAGGATTTTTTCAAAAAAAGTTATTCAGACGTCGAGGGCTAATTCGGGTTCCGATGATAAATACCCACCTGTTTCCAACGAAAAACCCTTCAGGGCATCGTTTGCAACAGTTTAGCACCACTTTGGAGTGAATTGCAGAACGCCAGAAATTTTGAAGAAATTGTGACCGCGCGGCTTAGGGATTTTTTCAAGAAAAGTTGTTCAGAGGTCGAGGGCTAATTCTCTTTCCGATGATAAAAACCCACCTGATTCCACTGAAAAACCTTTCAGGGGATCGTTTGCAACAGTTTGGCTCCATTTCTGAGTGAATTGCAGAACGTCAGAAATTTTGAAGAAATTGTGACCGCGAGCCTTAAGGATTTTTTCAAAAAAAGTTACTCAGACGTCGAGGGCTAATTCGGTTTCCGATGATAAATACCCACCTGTTTCCATCGAAAAACCCTTCAGGGCATTGTTTGCAACAGTTTAGCACCACTTTGGAGTGAATTGCAGAACGCCAGAAATTTTGAAGAAATTGTGACCGCGCGGCTTAGGGATTTTTTCAAAAAAAGTTGTTCAGACGTCGTGGGCTAATTCTGTTTCCGATGATAAAAACCCACCTAATTCCACTGAAAAACCTTTCAGGGGATCCTTTGCAACGTTCAGCACCATTTTTGAATGAATTGCAGAACGTCAGATTTTTGCTGAAATTGTGACCGCGTGGCTTAGGGATTTTTTCAAAAAAAGTTGTTCAGAGGTCGAGGGCTAATTCTGTTTCCGATGATAAATACCCACCTGTTTCCACCAAAAAACCTTTCAGGGGATCGTTTGCAACAGTTTGGCACCATTTCTGAGTGAATTGCAGAACGTCAGAAATTTTGAAGAAATTGTGACCGCGCGGCTTAGGGATTTTTTCAAAAAAAGTTGTTCAGACGTCGAGGGCTAATTCTGTTTCCGATGATAAATTCCCGCCTGTTTCCAACGAAAAAACCTTCAGGTCATCGTTTGCAACAGTTTAGCACCATTTTTGAGTGAATTGCAGAACGCCAGAAATTTTGAAGAAATTGTGACCGCACGGCTTAGGGATTTTTTCAAAAAAAGTTGTTCAGACTTCATGGGCTAATTCTGTTTCCGATGATAAAAACCCACCTGTTTCCACTGGAAAACCTTTCAGGGGATCCTTTGCAACAGTTCAGCACCATTTTTGAATGAATTGCAGGACATCAGATTTTTGCTGAAATTGTGACCGCGAGCCTTAGGGATTTTTTCAAAAAAAGTTGTTCAGACGTCGAGGGCTAATTCTGTTTCCGATGATAAATACCCACCTGTTTCCACCGAAAAACCCTTCACGGGATCCTTTGCAACAGTTTAGCAACATCTTTGAATGAATTGCAGAACGTCAGATTTTTGCTGAAATTGTGACCGCGCGGCTTAGGGATTTTTTCAAAAAAAGTTGTTCAGACGTCGAGGGCTAATTCTGTTTCCGGTGATAAAAACTCACCTGTTTCCACTGAAAAACCTTTCAGGGGATCGTTTGCAACAGTTTGGCACCATTTCTGAGTGAATTGCAGAACGTCAGAAATTTTGAAGAAATTGTGACCGCGCGGCTTAGGGATTTTTTCAAAAAAAGTTGTTCCGACGTCGAGGGCTAATTCTGTTTCCGATGATAAATGCCCACCTGTTTCCAACGAAATACCCTTCAGGGCATCGTTTGCAACAGTTTAGCACCATCTTTGAATGAATTGCAGAACGTCAGATTTTTGCTGAAATTGTGACCGCGCGGCTTAGGGATTTTTGCAAAAAAAGTTGTTCAGACGTCGAGGGCTAATTCTGTTTCTGATGATAAAAACCCACCTGATTCCACTAAAAAACCTTTCAGGGGATCCTTTGCAACAGTTGAGCACCATTTTTGAATGAATTGCAGAACATCAGATTTTTGCTGAAATTGTGACCGCGAGCCTTAGGGATTTTTTCAAGAAAAGTTGTTCAGAGGTTGAGGGCTAATTCTGTTTCCGATGATAAAAATCCACCTGTTTCCACTGAAAAACCTTTCAGGGGATCGTTTGCAACAGTTTGGCACCATTTCTGAGTGAATTGCAGAACGTCAGAAATTTTGAAGAAATTGTGACCGCGCGGCTTAGGGATTTTTTCAAAAAAAGTTGTTCAGACGTCGAGGGCTAATTCTGTTTCCGATGATAAATGCCCACCTGTTTCCAACGAAAAACCCTTCAGGGCATCGTTTGCAACATTTTAGCACCATTTTGGAGTGAATGGCAGAACGCCAGAAATTTTGTAGAAATTGTGACCGCGCGGCTTAGGGATTTTTTCAAAAAAGTTGTTCAGACGTCGATGGCTAATTCTGTTTCCGATGATACAAACCCCCCTTTTTCCACTGAAAAACCTTTCAGGGGATCGTTTGCAACAGTTTGGCACCATTTCTGAGTGAATTGCAGAACGTCAGAAATTTTGAAGAAATTGTGACCGCGAGCCTTAAGGATTTTTTCAAAAAAAGTTATTCAGACGTCGAGGGCTAATTCGGGTTCCGGTGATAAATACCCACCTGTTTCCAACGAAAAACCCTTCAGGGCATCGTTTGCAACAGTTTAGCACCACTTTGGAGTGAATTGCAGAACGCCAGAAATTTTGAAGAAATTGTGACCGCGCGGCTTAGGGATTTTTTCAAGAAAAGTTGTTCAGAGGTCGAGGGCTAATTCTGTTTCCGATGATAAAAACCCACCTGATTCCACTGAAAAACCTTTCAGGGGATCGTTTGCAACAGTTTGGCTCCATTTCTGAGTGAATTGCAGAACGTCAGAAATTTTGAAGAAATTGTGACCGCGAGCCTTAAGGATTTTTTCAAAAAAAGTTACTCAGACGTCGAGGGCTAATTCGGTTTCCGATGATAAATACCCACCTGTTTCCATCGAAAAACCCTTCAGGGCATTGTTTGCAACAGTTTAGCACCACTTTGGAGTGAATTGCAGAACGCCAGAAATTTTGAAGAAATTGTGACCGCGCGGCTTAGGGATTTTTTCAAAAAAAGTTGTTCAGACGTCGTGGGCTAATTCTGTTTCCGATGATAAAAACCCACCTAATTCCACTGAAAAACCTTTCAGGGGATCCTTTGCAACGTTCAGCACCATTTTTGAATGAATTGCAGAACGTCAGATTTTTGCTGAAATTGTGACCGCGTGGCTTAGGGATTTTTTCAAAAAAAGTTGTTCAGAGGTCGAGGGCTAATTCTGTTTCCGATGATAAATACCCACCTGTTTCCACCAAAAAACCTTTCAGGGGATCGTTTGCAACAGTTTGGCACCATTTCTGAGTGAATTGCAGAATGTCAGAAATTTTGAAGAAATTGTGACCGCGCGGCTTAGGGATTTTTTCAAAAAAAGTTGTTCAGACGTCGAGGGCTAATTCTGTTTCCGGTGATAAAAACTCACCTGTTTCCACTGAAAAACCTTTCAGGGGATCGTTTGCAACAGTTTGGCACCATTTCTGAGTGAATTGCAGAACGTCAGAAATTTTGAAGAAATTGTGACCGCGCGGCTTAGGGATTTTTTCAAAAAAAGTTGTTCCGACGTCGAGGGCTAATTCTGTTTCCGATGATAAATGCCCACCTGTTTCCAACGAAATACCCTTCAGGGCATCGTTTGCAACAGTTTAGCACCATCTTTGAATGAATTGCAGAACGTCAGATTTTTGCTGAAATTGTGACCGCGCGGCTTAGGGATTTTTGCAAAAAAAGTTGTTCAGACGTCGAGGGCTAATTCTGTTTCTGATGATAAAAACCCACCTGATTCCACTAAAAAACCTTTCAGGGGATCCTTTGCAACAGTTGAGCACCATTTTTGAATGAATTGCAGAACATCAGATTTTTGCTGAAATTGTGACCGCGAGCCTTAGGGATTTTTTCAAGAAAAGTTGTTCAGAGGTTGAGGGCTAATTCTGTTTCCGATGATAAAAATCCACCTGTTTCCACTGAAAAACCTTTCAGGGGATCGTTTGCAACAGTTTGGCACCATTTCTGAGTGAATTGCAGAACGTCAGAAATTTTGAAGAAATTGTGACCGCGCGGCTTAGGGATTTTTTCAAAAAAAGTTGTTCAGACGTCGAGGGCTAATTCTGTTTCCGATGATAAATGCCCACCTGTTTCCAACGAAAAACCCTTCAGGGCATCGTTTGCAACATTTTAGCACCATTTTGGAGTGAATGGCAGAACGCCAGAAATTTTGTAGAAATTGTGACCGCGCGGCTTAGGGATTTTTTCAAAAAAGTTGTTCAGACGTCGATGGCTAATTCTGTTTCCGATGATACAAACCCCCCTTTTTCCACTGAAAAACCTTTCAGGGGATCGTTTGCAACAGTTTGGCACCATTTCTGAGTGAATTGCAGAACGTCAGAAATTTTGAAGAAATTGTGACCGCGAGCCTTAAGGATTTTTTCAAAAAAAGTTATTCAGACGTCGAGGGCTAATTCGGGTTCCGATGATAAATACCCACCTGTTTCCAACGAAAAACCCTTCAGGGCATCGTTTGCAACAGTTTAGCACCACTTTGGAGTGAATTGCAGAACGCCAGAAATTTTGAAGAAATTGTGACCGCGCGGCTTAGGGATTTTTTCAAGAAAAGTTGTTCAGAGGTCGAGGGCTAATTCTGTTTCCGATGATAAAAACCCACCTGATTCCACTGAAAAACCTTTCAGGGGATCGTTTGCAACAGTTTGGCTCCATTTCTGAGTGAATTGCAGAACGTCAGAAATTTTGAAGAAATTGTGACCGCGAGCCTTAAGGATTTTTTCAAAAAAAGTTACTCAGACGTCGAGGGCTAATTCGGTTTCCGATGATAAATACCCACCTGTTTCCATCGAAAAACCCTTCAGGGCATTGTTTGCAACAGTTTAGCACCACTTTGGAGTGAATTGCAGAACGCCAGAAATTTTGAAGAAATTGTGACCGCGCGGCTTAGGGATTTTTTCAAAAAAAGTTGTTCAGACGTCGTGGGCTAATTCTGTTTCCGATGATAAAAACCCACCTAATTCCACTGAAAAACCTTTCAGGGGATCCTTTGCAACGTTCAGCACCATTTTTGAATGAATTGCAGAACGTCAGATTTTTGCTGAAATTGTGACCGCGTGGCTTAGGGATTTTTTCAAAAAAAGTTGTTCAGACGTCGAGGGCTAATTCGGGTTCCGATGATAAATACCCACCTGTTTCCACCAAAAAACCTTTCAGGGGATCGTTTGCAACAGTTTGGCACCATTTCTGAGTGAATTGCAGAACGTCAGAAATTTTGAAGAAATTGTGACCGCGCGGCTTAGGGATTTTTTCAAAAAAAGTTGTTCAGACGTCGAGGGCTAATTCTGTTTCCGATGATAAATTCCCGCCTGTTTCCAACGAAAAAACCTTCAGGTCATCGTTTGCAACAGTTTAGCACCATTTTTGAGTGAATTGCAGAACGCCAGAAATTTTGAAGAAATTGTGACCGCACGGCTTAGGGATTTTTTCAAAAAAAGTTGTTCAGACTTCGTGGGCTAATTCTGTTTCCGATGATAAAAACCCACCTGTTTCCACTGGAAAACCTTTCAGGGGATCCTTTGCAACAGTTCAGCACCATTTTTGAATGAATTGCAGGACATCAGATTTTTGCTGAAATTGTGACCGCGAGCCTTAGGGATTTTTTCAAAAAAAGTTGTTCAGACGTCGAGGGCTAATTCTGTTTCCGATGATAAATACCCACCTGTTTCCACCGAAAAACCCTTCACGGGATCCTTTGCAACAGTTTAGCAACATCTTTGAATGAATTGCAGAACGTCAGATTTTTGCTGAAATTGTGACCGCGCGGCTTAGGGATTTTTTCAAAAAAAGTTGTTCAGACGTCGAGGGCTAATTCTGTTTCCGGTGATAAAAACTCACCTGTTTCCACTGAAAAACCTTTCAGGGGATCGTTTGCAACAGTTTGGCACCATTTCTGAGTGAATTGCAGAACGTCAGAAATTTTGAAGAAATTGTGACCGCGCGGCTTAGGGATTTTTTCAAAAAAAGTTGTTCCGACGTCGAGGGCTAATTCTGTTTCCGATGATAAATGCCCACCTGTTTCCAACGAAATACCCTTCAGGGCATCGTTTGCAACAGTTTAGCACCATCTTTGAATGAATTGCAGAACGTCAGATTTTTGCTGAAATTGTGACCGCGCGGCTTAGGGATTTTTGCAAAAAAAGTTGTTCAGACGTCGAGGGCTAATTCTGTTTCTGATGATAAAAACCCACCTGATTCCACTAAAAAACCTTTCAGGGGATCCTTTGCAACAGTTGAGCACCATTTTTGAATGAATTGCAGAACATCAGATTTTTGCTGAAATTGTGACCGCGAGCCTTAGGGATTTTTTCAAGAAAAGTTGTTCAGAGGTTGAGGGCTAATTCTGTTTCCGATGATAAAAATCCACCTGTTTCCACTGAAAAACCTTTCAGGGGATCGTTTGCAACAGTTTGGCACCATTTCTGAGTGAATTGCAGAACGTCAGAAATTTTGAAGAAATTGTGACCGCGCGGCTTAGGGATTTTTTCAAAAAAAGTTGTTCAGACGTCGAGGGCTAATTCTGTTTCCGATGATAAATGCCCACCTGTTTCCAACGAAAAACCCTTCAGGGCATCGTTTGCAACATTTTAGCACCATTTTGGAGTGAATGGCAGAACGCCAGAAATTTTGTAGAAATTGTGACCGCGCGGCTTAGGGATTTTTTCAAAAAAGTTGTTCAGACGTCGATGGCTAATTCTGTTTCCGATGATACAAACCCCCCTTTTTCCACTGAAAAACCTTTCAGGGGATCGTTTGCAACAGTTTGGCACCATTTCTGAGTGAATTGCAGAACGTCAGAAATTTTGAAGAAATTGTGACCGCGAGCCTTAAGGATTTTTTCAAAAAAAGTTATTCAGACGTCGAGGGCTAATTCGGGTTCCGATGATAAATACCCACCTGTTTCCAACGAAAAACCCTTCAGGGCATCGTTTGCAACAGTTTAGCACCACTTTGGAGTGAATTGCAGAACGCCAGAAATTTTGAAGAAATTGTGACCGCGCGGCTTAGGGATTTTTTCAAGAAAAGTTGTTCAGAGGTCGAGGGCTAATTCTGTTTCCGATGATAAAAACCCACCTGATTCCACTGAAAAACCTTTCAGGGGATCGTTTGCAACAGTTTGGCTCCATTTCTGAGTGAATTGCAGAACGTCAGAAATTTTGAAGAAATTGTGACCGCGAGCCTTAAGGATTTTTTCAAAAAAAGTTACTCAGACGTCGAGGGCTAATTCGGTTTCCGATGATAAATACCCACCTGTTTCCATCGAAAAACCCTTCAGGGCATTGTTTGCAACAGTTTAGCACCACTTTGGAGTGAATTGCAGAACGCCAGAAATTTTGAAGAAATTGTGACCGCGCGGCTTAGGGATTTTTTCAAAAAAAGTTGTTCAGACGTCGTGGGCTAATTCTGTTTCCGATGATAAAAACCCACCTAATTCCACTGAAAAACCTTTCAGGGGATCCTTTGCAACGTTCAGCACCATTTTTGAATGAATTGCAGAACGTCAGATTTTTGCTGAAATTGTGACCGCGTGGCTTAGGGATTTTTTCAAAAAAAGTTGTTCAGACGTCGAGGGCTAATTCGGGTTCCGATGATAAATACCCACCTGTTTCCAACGAAAAACCCTTCAGGGCATCGTTTGCAACAGTTTAGCACCACTTTGGAGTGAATTGCAGAACGCCAGAAATTTTGAAGAAATTGTGACCGCGCGGCTTAGGGATTTTTTCAAGAAAAGTTGTTCAGAGGTCGAGGGCTAATTCTGTTTCCGATGATAAAAACCCACCTGATTCCACTGAAAAACCTTTCAGGGGATCGTTTGCAACAGTTTGGCTCCATTTCTGAGTGAATTGCAGAACGTCAGAAATTTTGAAGAAATTGTGACCGCGAGCCTTAAGGATTTTTTCAAAAAAAGTTACTCAGACGTCGAGGGCTAATTCGGTTTCCGATGATAAATACCCACCTGTTTCCATCGAAAAACCCTTCAGGGCATTGTTTGCAACAGTTTAGCACCACTTTGGAGTGAATTGCAGAACGCCAGAAATTTTGAAGAAATTGTGACCGCGCGGCTTAGGGATTTTTTCAAAAAAAGTTGTTCAGACGTCGTGGGCTAATTCTGTTTCCGATGATAAAAACCCACCTAATTCCACTGAAAAACCTTTCAGGGGATCCTTTGCAACGTTCAGCACCATTTTTGAATGAATTGCAGAACGTCAGATTTTTGCTGAAATTGTGACCGCGTGGCTTAGGGATTTTTTCAAAAAAAGTTGTTCAGAGGTCGAGGGCTAATTCTGTTTCCGATGATAAATACCCACCTGTTTCCACCAAAAAACCTTTCAGGGGATCGTTTGCAACAGTTTGGCACCATTTCTGAGTGAATTGCAGAACGTCAGAAATTTTGAAGAAATTGTGACCGCGCGGCTTAGGGATTTTTTCAAAAAAAGTTGTTCAGACGTCGAGGGCTAATTCTGTTTCCGATGATAAATTCCCGCCTGTTTCCAACGAAAAAACCTTCAGGTCATCGTTTGCAACAGTTTAGCACCATTTTTGAGTGAATTGCAGAACGCCAGAAATTTTGAAGAAATTGTGACCGCACGGCTTAGGGATTTTTTCAAAAAAAGTTGTTCAGACTTCGTGGGCTAATTCTGTTTCCGATGATAAAAACCCACCTGTTTCCACTGGAAAACCTTTCAGGGGATCCTTTGCAACAGTTCAGCACCATTTTTGAATGAATTGCAGGACATCAGATTTTTGCTGAAATTGTGACCGCGAGCCTTAGGGATTTTTTCAAAAAAAGTTGTTCAGACGTCGAGGGCTAATTCTGTTTCCGATGATAAATACCCACCTGTTTCCACCGAAAAACCCTTCACGGGATCCTTTGCAACAGTTTAGCAACATCTTTGAATGAATTGCAGAACGTCAGATTTTTGCTGAAATTGTGACCGCGCGGCTTAGGGATTTTTTCAAAAAAAGTTGTTCAGACGTCGAGGGCTAATTCTGTTTCCGGTGATAAAAACTCACCTGTTTCCACTGAAAAACCTTTCAGGGGATCGTTTGCAACAGTTTGGCACCATTTCTGAGTGAATTGCAGAACGTCAGAAATTTTGAAGAAATTGTGACCGCGCGGCTTAGGGATTTTTTCAAAAAAAGTTGTTCAGACGTCGAGGGCTAATTCTGTTTCCGATGATAAATTCCCGCCTGTTTCCAACGAAAAAACCTTCAGGTCATCGTTTGCAACAGTTTAGCACCATTTTTGAGTGAATTGCAGAACGCCAGAAATTTTGAAGAAATTGTGACCGCACGGCTTAGGGATTTTTTCAAAAAAAGTTGTTCAGACTTCGTGGGCTAATTCTGTTTCCGATGATAAAAACCCACCTGTTTCCACTGGAAAACCTTTCAGGGGATCCTTTGCAACAGTTCAGCACCATTTTTGAATGAATTGCAGGACATCAGATTTTTGCTGAAATTGTGACCGCGAGCCTTAGGGATTTTTTCAAAAAAAGTTGTTCAGACGTCGAGGGCTAATTCTGTTTCCGATGATAAATACCCACCTGTTTCCACCGAAAAACCCTTCACGGGATCCTTTGCAACAGTTTAGCAACATCTTTGAATGAATTGCAGAACGTCAGATTTTTGCTGAAATTGTGACCGCGCGGCTTAGGGATTTTTTCAAAAAAAGTTGTTCAGACGTCGAGGGCTAATTCTGTTTCCGGTGATAAAAACTCACCTGTTTCCACTGAAAAACCTTTCAGGGGATCGTTTGCAACAGTTTGGCACCATTTCTGAGTGAATTGCAGAACGTCAGAAATTTTGAAGAAATTGTGACCGCGCGGCTTAGGGATTTTTTCAAAAAAAGTTGTTCAGACGTCGAGGGCTAATTCTGTTTCCGATGATAAATTCCCGCCTGTTTCCAACGAAAAAACCTTCAGGTCATCGTTTGCAACAGTTTAGCACCATTTTTGAGTGAATTGCAGAACGCCAGAAATTTTGAAGAAATTGTGACTGCACGGCTTAGGGATTTTTTCAAAAAAAGTTGTTCACACTTCGTGGGCTAATTATGTTTCCGATGATAAAAACCCACCTGTTTCCACTGGAAAACCTTTCAGGGGATCCTTTGCAACAGTTCAGCACCATTTTTGAATGAATTGCAGGACATCAGATTTTTGCTGAAATTGTGACCGCGAGCCTTAGGGATTTTTTCAAAAAAAGTTGTTCAGACGTCGAGGGCTAATTCTGTTTCCGATGATAAATACCCACCTGTTTCCACCGAAAAACCCTTCAGGGGATCCTTTGCAACAGTTTAGCACCATCTTTGAATGAATTGCAGAACGTCAGATTTTTGCTGAAATTGTGACCGCGCGGCTTAGGGATTTTTTCAAAAAAAGTTGTTCAGACGTCGAGGGCTAATTCTGTTTCCGGTGATAAAAACTCACCTGTTTCCACTGAAAAACCTTTCAGGGGATCGTTTGCAACAGTTTGGCACCATTTCTGAGTGAATTGCAGAACGTCAGAAATTTTGAAGAAATTGTGACCGCGCGGCTTAGGGATTTTTTCAAAAAAAGTTGTTCAGACGTCAAAGGCTAATTCTGTTTCCGATGATAAATTCCCACCTGATTCCACTGAAAAACCTTTCAGGGGATCCTTTGCAACAGTTCAGCACCATTTTTGAATGAATTGCAGGACATCAGATTTTTGCTGAAATTGTGACCGCGAGCCTTAGGGATTTTTCCAAAAAAAGTTGTTCAGACGTCGAGGGCTAATTCTGTTTCCGGTGATAAAAACTCACCTGTTTCCACTGAAAAACCTTTCAGGGGATCGTTTGCAACAGTTTGGCACCATTTCTGAGTGAATTGCAGAACGTCAGAAATTTTGAAGAAATTGTGACCGCGCGGCTTAGGGATTTTTTCAAAAAAAGTTGTTCAGACTTCGAGGGCTAATTCTGTTTCCGATGATAAATTCCCGCCTGTTTCCAACGAAAAAACCTTCAGGTCATCGTTTGCAACAGTTTAGCACCATTTTTGAGTGAATTGCAGAACGCCAGAAATTTTGAAGAAATTGTGACCGCACGGCTTAGGGATTTTTTCAAAAAAAGTTGTTCAGACTTCGTGGGCTAATTCTGTTTCCGATGATAAAAACCCACCTGTTTCCACTGGAAAACCTTTCAGGGGATCCTTTGCAACAGTTCAGCACCATTTTTGAATGAATTGCAGGACATCAGATTTTTGCTGAAATTGTGACCGCGAGCCTTAGGGATTTTTTCAAAAAAAGTTGTTCAGACGTCGAGGGCTAATTCTGTTTCCGATGATAAATACCCACCTGTTTCCACCGAAAAACCCTTCACGGGATCCTTTGCAACAGTTTAGCAACATCTTTGAATGAATTGCAGAACGTCAGATTTTTGCTGAAATTGTGACCGCGCGGCTTAGGGATTTTTTCAAAAAAAGTTGTTCAGACGTCGAGGGCTAATTCTGTTTCCGGTGATAAAAACTCACCTGTTTCCACTGAAAAACCTTTCAGGGGATCGTTTGCAACAGTTTGGCACCATTTCTGAGTGAATTGCAGAACGTCAGAAATTTTGAAGAAATTGTGACCGCGCGGCTTAGGGATTTTTTCAAAAAAAGTTGTTCAGACGTCGAGGGCTAATTCTGTTTCCGATGATAAAAACTCACCTGTTTCCACTGAAAAACCTTTCAGGGGATCGTTTGCAACAGTTTGGCACCATTTCTGAGTGAATTGCAGAACGTCAGAAATTTTGAAGAAATTGTGACCGCGCGGCTTAGGGATTTTTTCAAAAAAAGTTGTTCAGACGTCAAAGGCTAATTCTGTTTCCGATGATAAATTCCCACCTGATTCCACTGAAAAACCTTTCAGGGGATCCTTTGCAACAGTTCAGCACCATTTTTGAATGAATTGCAGGACATCAGATTTTTGCTGAAATTGTGACCGCGAGCCTTAGGGATTTTTCCAAAAAAAGTTGTTCAGACGTCGAGGGCTAATTCTGTTTCCGGTGATAAAAACTCACCTGTTTCCACTGAAAAACCTTTCAGGGGATCGTTTGCAACAGTTTGGCACCATTTCTGAGTGAATTGCAGAACGTCAGAAATTTTGAAGAAATTGTGACCGCGCGGCTTAGGGATTTTTTCAAAAAAAGTTGTTCAGACGTCGAGGGCTAATTCTGTTTCCGATGATAAATTCCCGCCTGTTTCCAACGAAAAAACCTTCAGGTCATCGTTTGCAACAGTTTAGCACCATTTTTGAGTGAATTGCAGAACGCCAGAAATTTTGAAGAAATTGTGACCGCACGGCTTAGGGATTTTTTCAAAAAAAATTGTTCAGACTTCGTGGGCTAATTCTGTTTCCGATGATAAAAACCCACCTGTTTCCACTGGAAAACCTTTCAGGGGATCCTTTGCAACAGTTCAGCACCATTTTTGAATGAATTGCAGGACATCAGATTTTTGCTGAAATTGTGACCGCGAGCCTTAGGGATTTTTTCAAAAAAAGTTGTTCAGACGTCGAGGGCTAATTCTGTTTCCGATGATAAATACCCACCTGTTTCCACCGAAAAACCCTTCACGGGATCCTTTGCAACAGTTTAGCAACATCTTTGAATGAATTGCAGAACGTCAGATTTTTGCTGAAATTGTGACCGCGCGGCTTAGGGATTTTTTCAAAAAAAGGTGTTCAGACGTCAAGGGCTAATTCTGTTTCCGGTGATAAAAACTCACCTGTTTCCACTGAAAAACCTTTCAGGGGATCGTTTGCAACAGTTTGGCACCATTTCTGAGTGAATTGCAGAACGTCAGAAATTTTGAAGAAATTGTGACCGCGCGGCTTAGGGATTTTTTCAAAAAAAGTTGTTCAGACGTCGAGGGCTAATTCTGTTTCCGATGATAAATTCCCGCCTGTTTCCAACGAAAAAACCTTCAGGTCATCGTTTGCAACAGTTTAGCACCATTTTTGAGTGAATTGCAGAACGCCAGAAATTTTGAAGAAATTGTGACCGCACGGCTTAGGGATTTTTTCAAAAAAAGTTGTTCAGACGTCGTGGGCTAATTCTGTTTCCGATGATAAAAACCCACCTGTTTCCACTGGAAAACCTTTCAGGGGATCCTTTGCAACAGTTCAGCACCATTTTTGAATGAATTGCAGGACATCAGATTTTTGCTGAAATTGTGACCGCGAGCCTTAGGGATTTTTTCAAAAAAAGTTGTTCAGACGTCGAGGGCTAATTCTGTTTCCGATGATAAATACCCACCTGTTTCCACCGAAAAACCCTTCAGGGGATCCTTTGCAACAGTTTAGCACCATCTTTGAATGAATTGCAGAACGTCAGATTTTTGCTGAAATTGTGACCGCGCGGCTTAGGGATTTTTTCAAAAAAAGTTGTTCAGACGTCGAGGGCTAATTCTGTTTCCGGTGATAAAAACTCACCTGTTTCCACTGAAAAACCTTTCAGGGGATCGTTTGCAACAGTTTGGCACCATTTCTGAGTGAATTGCAGAACGTCAGAAATTTTGAAGAAATTGTGACCGCGCGGCTTAGGGATTTTTTCAAAAAAAGTTGTTCAGACGTCGAGGGCTAATTCTGTTTCCGATGATAAATTCCCGCCTGTTTCCAACGAAAAAACCTTCAGGTCATCGTTTGCAACAGTTTAGCACCATTTTTGAGTGAATTGCAGAACGCCAGAAATTTTGAAGAAATTGTGACTGCACGGCTTAGGGATTTTTTCAAAAAAAGTTGTTCAGACGTCGTTGGCTAATTCTGTTTCCGATGATAAAAACCCACCTGTTTCCACTGGAAAACCTTTCAGGGGATCCTTTGCAACAGTTCAGCACCATTTTTGAATGAATTGAAGGACATCAGATTTTTGCTGAAATTGTGACCGCGAGCCTTAGGGATTTTTTCAAAAAAAGTTGTTCAGACGTCGAGGGCTAATTCTGTTTCCGATGATAAATACCCACCTGTTTCCACCGAAAAACCCTTCACAGGATCCTTTGCAACAGTTTAGCAACATCTTTGAATGAATTGCAGAACGTCAGATTTTTGCTGAAATTGTGACCGCGCGGCTTAGGGATTTTTTCAAAAAAAGTTGTTCAGACGTCGAGGGCTAATTCTGTTTCCGGTGATAAAAACTCACCTGTTTCCACTGAAAAACCTTTCAGGGGATCGTTTGCAACAGTTTGGCACCATTTCTGAGTGAATTGCAGAACGTCAGAAATTTTGAAGAAATTGTGACCGCGCGGCTTAGGGATTTTTTCAAAAAAAGTTGTTCAGACGTCGTGGGCTAATTCTGTTTCCGATGATAAAAACCCACCTGTTTCCACTGGAAAACCTTTCAGGGGATCCTTTGCAACAGTTCAGCACCATTTTTGAATGAATTGCAGGACATCAGATTTTTGCTGAAATTGTGACCGCGAGCCTTAGGGATTTTTTCAAAAAAAGTTGTTCAGACGTCGAGGGCTAATTCTGTTTCCGATGATAAATACCCACCTGTTTCCACCGAAAAACCCTTCAGGGGATCCTTTGCAACAGTTTAGCACCATCTTTGAATGAATTGCAGAACGTCAGATTTTTGCTGAAATTGTGACCGCGCGGCTTAGGGATTTTTTCAAAAAAAGTTGTTCAGACGTCGAGGGCTAATTCTGTTTCCGGTGATAAAAACTCACCTGTTTCCACTGAAAAACCTTTCAGGGGATCGTTTGCAACAGTTTGGCACCATTTCTGAGTGAATTGCAGAACGTCAGAAATTTTGAAGAAATTGTGACCGCGCGGCTTAGGGATTTTTTCAAAAAAAGTTGTTCAGACGTCGAGGGCTAATTCTGTTTCCGATGATAAATTCCCGCCTGTTTCCAACGAAAAAACCTTCAGGTCATCGTTTGCAACAGTTTAGCACCATTTTTGAGTGAATTGCAGAACGCCAGAAATTTTGAAGAAATTGTGACTGCACGGCTTAGGGATTTTTTCAAAAAAAGTTGTTCAGACGTCGTTGGCTAATTCTGTTTCCGATGATAAAAACCCACCTGTTTCCACTAAAAAACCTTTCAGGGGATCCTTTGCAACAGTTCAGCACCATTTTTGAATGAATTGCAGGACATCAGATTTTTGCTGAAATTGTGACCGCGAGCCTTAGGGATTTTTTCAAAAAAAGTTGTTCAGACGTCGAGGGCTAATTCTGTTTCCGATGATAAATACCCACCTGTTTCCACCGAAAAACCCTTCAGGGGATCCTTTGCAACAGTTTAGCACCATCTTTGAATGAATTGCGGAACGTCAGATTTTTGCTGAAAATGTGACCGCGCGGCTTAGGGATTTTTTCAAAAAAAGTTGTTCAGACGTCGAGGGCTAATTCTGTTTCCGGTGATAAAAACTCACCTGTTTCCACTGAAAAACCTTTCAGGGGATCGTTTGCAACAGTTTGGCACCATTTCTGAGTGAATTGCAGAACGTCAGAAATTTTGAAGAAATTGTGACCGCGCGGCTTAGGGATTTTTTCAAAAAAAGTTGTTCAGACGTCGAAGGCTAATTCTGTTTCCGATGATAAATTCCCACCTGATTCCACTGAAAAACCTTTCAGGGGATCCTTTGCAACAGTTCAGCACCATTTTTGAATGAATTGCAGGACATCAGATTTTTGCTGAAATTGTGACCGCGAGCCTTAGGGATTTTTTCAAAAAAAGTTGTTCAGACGTCGAGGGCTAATTCTGTTTCCGATGATAAATACCCACCTGTTTCCACTGAAAAACCTTTCAGGGGATAGTTTGCAACAGTTTGGCACCATTTCTGAGTGAATTGCAGAACGTCAGAAATTTTGAAGAAATTGTGACCGCGCGGCTTAGGGATTTTTTCAAAAAAAGTTGTTCAGACGTCGAGGGCTAATTCTGTTTCCGATGATAAATTCCCATCTGTTTCCAACGAAAAAACCTTCAGGTCATCTTTTGCAACAGTTTAGCACCATTTTTGAGTGAATTGCAGAACGCCAGAAATTTTGAAGAAATTGTGACCGCGCGGCTTAGGGATTTTTTCAAAAAAAGTTGATCAGACGTCGTGGGCTAATTCTGTTTCCGATGATAAAAACCCACCTGATTCCACTGAAAAACCTTTCAGGGGATCCTTTGCAACAGTTCAGCACCATTTTTGAATGAATTGCAGGACATCAGATTTTTGCTGAAATTGTGACCGCGAGCCTTAGGGATTTTTTCAAAAAAAGTTGTTCAGACGTCGAGGGCTAATTCTGCTTCCGATGAAAAATACCCACCTGTTTCCACTGGAAAACCTTTCAGGGGATCCTTTGCAACAGTTCAGCACCATTTTTGAGTGAATTGCAGAACGTCAGAAATTTTGAAGAAATTGTGACCGCGAGCCTTAAGGATTTTTACAAAAAAAGTTACTCAGACGTCGAGGGCTAATTCGGTTTCCGATGATAAATACCCACCTGTTTCCAACGAAAAACCCTTCAGGGCATCGTTTGCAACAGTTTAGCACCATTTTTGAGTGAATTGCAGAACGTCAGATTTTTGCTGAAATTGTGACCGCGCGGCTTAAGGATTTTTGAAAAAAAGTTGGTAAGACGTCGAGGGCTAATTCTGTTTCTGATGATAAAAACCCACCTGATTCCACTAAAAAACCTTTCAGGGGATCCTTTGCAACAGTTGAGCACCATTTTTGAATGAATTGCAGAACATCAGATTTTTGCTGAAATTTTGACCGCGAGCCTTAAGGATTTTCTCAAGAAAAGTTGTTCAGACGTCGAGGGCTAATTCTGCTTCCGATGATAAAAATCCACCTGTTTCCACCGAAAAACCTTTCAGGGGATCGTTTGCAACAGTTTGGCACCATTTCTGAGTGAATTGCAGAACGTCAGAAATTTTGAAGAAATTGTGACCGCGCGGCTTAGGGATTTTTTCAAAAAAAGTTGTTCAGACGTCGAGGGCTAATTCTGTTTCCGATGATAAATGCCCACCTGTTTCCAACGAAAAACCCTTCAGGGCATCGTTTGCAACATTTTAGCACCATTTTGGAGTGAATGGCAGAACGCCAGAAATTTTGTAGAAATTGTGACCGCGCGGCTTAGGGATTTTTGTAAAAAAAGTTGTTCAGACGTCGATGGCAAATTCTGTTTCCGATGATAAAAACCCACCTGTTTCCACTGAAAAACCTTTCAGGGGATCGTTTGCAACAGTTTGGCTCCATTTCTGAGTGAATTGCAGAACGTCAGAAATTTTGAAGAAATTGTGACCGCGAGCCTTAAGGATTTTTACAAAAAAAGTTACTCAGACGTCGAGGGCTAATTCGGTTTCCGATGATAAATACCCACCTGTTTCCAACGAAAAACCCTTCAGGGCATCGTTTGCAACAGTTTAGCACCATTTTTGAGTGAATTGCAGAACGCCAGAGATTTTGAAGAAATTGTGACCGCGCGGCTTAGGGATTTTTTCAAAAAAAGTTGTTCAGACGTCGAGGGCTAATTCTGTTTCCGATGATACAAACCCACCTGTTTCCACTGAAAAACCTTTCAGGGGATCGTTTGCAACAGTTTGGCACCATTTCTGAGTGAATTGCAGAACGTCAGATTTTTGCTGAAATTGTGACCGCGCGGCTTAGGGATTTGTTCAAAAAAAGTTATTCCGACGTCGAGGGCTAATTCTGTTTCCGATGATAAATACCCAGCTGTTTCCAACGAAAAACCCTTCAGGGCATCGTTTGCAACAGTTTAGCACCATTTTGGAGTGAATTGCAGAACGCCAGAAATTTTGAAGAAATTGTGACCGCGCGGCTTAGGGATTTTTTCAAAAAAAGTTGTTCAGACGTCGATGGCTAATTCTGTTTCCGATGATACAAACCCTCCTGTTTCCACTGAAAAACCTTTCAGGGGATCGTTTGCAACAGTTTAGTGCCATCTTTGAATGAATTGCAGAACGTCAGATTTTTGCTGAAATTGTGACCGCGCGGCTTAGGGATTTTTTCAAAAAAAGTTGTTCCGACGTCGAGGGCTAATTCTGTTTCCGATGATAAATGCCCACCTGTTTCCAACGAAAAACCCTTCAGGGCATCGTTTGCAACAGTTTAGCACCATCTTTGAATGAATTGCAGAACGTCAGATTTTTGCTGAAATTGTGACCGCGCGGCTTAGGGATTTTTGCAAAAAAAGTTGTTCAGACGTCGAGGGCTAATTCTGTTTCTGATGATAAAAACCCACCTGATTCCACTAAAAAACCTTTCAGGGGATCCTTTGCAACAGTTGAGCACCATTTTTGAATGAATTGCAGAACATCAGATTTTTGCTGAAATTGTGACCGCGAGCCTTAGGGATTTTTTCAAGAAAAGTTGTTCAGAGGTTGAGGGCTAATTCTGTTTCCGATGATAAAAATCCACCTGTTTCCACTGAAAAACCTTTCAGGGGATCGTTTGCAACAGTTTGGCACCATTTCTGAGTGAATTGCAGAACGTCAGAAATTTTGAAGAAATTGTGACCGCGCGGCTTAGGGATTTTTTCAAAAAAAGTTGTTCAGACGTCGAGGGCTAATTCTGTTTCCGATGATAAATGCCCACCTGTTTCCAACGAAAAACCCTTCAGGGCATCGTTTGCAACATTTTAGCACCATTTTGGAGTGAATGGCAGAACGCCAGAAATTTTGTAGAAATTGTGACCGCGCGGCTTAGGGATTTTTGTAAAAAAAGTTGTTCAGACGTCGATGGCAAATTCTGTTTCCGATGATAAAAACCCACCTGTTTCCACTGAAAAACCTTTCAGGGGATCGTTTGCAACAGTTTGGCTCCATTTCTGAGGGAATTGCAGAACGTCAGAAATTTTGAAGAAATTGTGACCGCGAGCCTTAAGGATTTTTACAAAAAAAGTTACTCAGACGTCGAGGGCTAATTCGGTTTCCGATGATAAATACCCACCTGTTTCCAACGAAAAACCCTTCAGGGCATCGTTTGCAACAGTTTAGCACCATTTTTGAGTGAATTGCAGAACGCCAGAGATTTTGAAGAAATTGTGACCGCGCGGCTTAGGGATTTTTTCAAAAAAAGTTGTTCAGACGTCGTGGGCTAATTCTGTTTCCGATGATAAAAACCCACCTGTTTCCACTGGAAAACCTTTCAGGGGATCCTTTGCAACAGTTCAGCACCATTCTTGAATGAATTGCAGGACATCAGATTTTTGCTGAAATTGTGACCGCGAGCCTTAGGGATTTTTTCAAAAAAAGTTGTTCAGACGTCGAGGGCTAATTCTGTTTCCGATGATAAATACCCACCTGTTTCCAACGAAAAACCCTTCAGGGCATCGTTTGCAACAGTTTAGGACCATTTTGGAGTGAATTGCAGAACGCTAGAAATTTTGAAGAAATTGTGACCGCGCGGGTTAGGGATTTTTTCAAAAAAAGTTGTTCAGACGTCGAGGGCTAATTCTGTTTCCGATGATACAAACCCACCTGTTTCCACTGAAAAACCTTTCAGGGGATCGTTTGCAACAGTTTGGCACCATTTCTGAGTGAATTGCAGAACGTCAGATTTTTGCTGAAATTGTGACCGCGCGGCTTAGGGATTTGTTCAAAAAAAGTTATTCCGACGTCGAGGGCTAATTCTGTTTCCGATGATAAATACCCAGCTGTTTCCAACGAAAAACCCTTCAGGGCATCGTTTGCAACAGTTTAGCACCATTTTGGAGTGAATTGCAGAACGCCAGAAATTTTGAAGAAATTGTGACCGCGCGGCTTAGGGATTTTTTCAAAAAAAGTTGTTCAGACGTCGATGGCTAATTCTGTTTCCGATGATACAAACCCTCCTGTTTCCACTGAAAAACCTTTCAGGGGATCGTTTGCAACAGTTTAGTGCCATCTTTGAATGAATTGCAGAACGTCAGATTTTTGCTGAAATTGTGACCGCGCGGCTTAGGGATTTTTTCAAAAAAAGTTGTTCCGACGTCGAGGGCTAATTCTGTTTCCGATGATAAATGCCCACCTGTTTCCAACGAAAAACCCTTCAGGGCATCGTTTGCAACAGTTTAGCACCATCTTTGAATGAATTGCAGAACGTCAGATTTTTGCTGAAATTGTGACCGCGCGGCTTAGGGATTTTTGCAAAAAAAGTTGTTCAGACGTCGAGGGCTAATTCTGTTTCTGATGATAAAAACCCACCTGATTCCACTAAAAAACCTTTCAGGGGATCCTTTGCAACAGTTGAGCACCATTTTTGAATGAATTGCAGAACATCAGATTTTTGCTGAAATTGTGACCGCGAGCCTTAGGGATTTTTTCAAGAAAAGTTGTTCAGAGGTTGAGGGCTAATTCTGTTTCCGATGATAAAAATCCACCTGTTTCCACTGAAAAACCTTTCAGGGGATCGTTTGCAACAGTTTGGCACCATTTCTGAGTGAATTGCAGAACGTCAGAAATTTTGAAGAAATTGTGACCGCGCGGCTTAGGGATTTTTTCAAAAAAAGTTGTTCAGACGTCGAGGGCTAATTCTGTTTCCGATGATAAATGCCCACCTGTTTCCAACGAAAAACCCTTCAGGGCATCGTTTGCAACATTTTAGCACCATTTTGGAGTGAATGGCAGAACGCCAGAAATTTTGTAGAAATTGTGACCGCGCGGCTTAGGGATTTTTGTAAAAAAAGTTGTTCAGACGTCGATGGCAAATTCTGTTTCCGATGATAAAAACCCACCTGTTTCCACTGAAAAACCTTTCAGGGGATCGTTTGCAACAGTTTGGCTCCATTTCTGAGTGAATTGCAGAACGTCAGAAATTTTGAAGAAATTGTGACCGCGAGCCTTAAGGATTTTTACAAAAAAAGTTACTCAGACGTCGAGGGCTAATTCGGTTTCCGATGATAAATACCCACCTGTTTCCAACGAAAAACCCTTCAGGGCATCGTTTGCAACAGTTTAGCACCATTTTTGAGTGAATTGCAGAACGCCAGAGATTTTGAAGAAATTGTGACCGCGCGGCTTAGGGATTTTTTCAAAAAAAGTTGTTCAGACGTCGTGGGCTAATTCTGTTTCCGATGATAAAAACCCACCTGTTTCCACTGGAAAACCTTTCAGGGGATCCTTTGCAACAGTTCAGCACCATTCTTGAATGAATTGCAGGACATCAGATTTTTGCTGAAATTGTGACCGCGAGCCTTAGGGATTTTTTCAAAAAAAGTTGTTCCGACGTCGAGGGCTAATTCTGTTTCCGATGATAAATGCCCACCTGTTTCCAACGAAATACCCTTCAGGGCATCGTTTGCAACAGCTTAGCACCATCTTTGAATGAATTGCAGAACGTCAGATTTTTGCTGAAATTGTGACCGCGCGGCTTAGGGATTTTTGCAAAAAAAGTTGTTCAGACGTCGAGGGCTAATTCTGTTTCTGATGATAAAAACCCACCTGATTCCACTAAAAAACCTTTCAGGGGATCCTTTGCAACAGTTGAGCACCATTTTTGAATGAATTGCAGAACATCAGATTTTTGCTGAAATTGTGACCGCGAGCCTTAGGGATTTTTTCAAGAAAAGTTGTTCAGAGGTTGAGGGCTAATTCTGTTTCCGATGATAAATGCCCACCTGTTTCCAACGAAAAACCCTTCAGGGCATCGTTTGCAACATTTTAGCACCATTTTGGAGTGAATGGCAGAACGCCAGAAATTTTGTAGAAATTGTGACCGCGCGGCTTAGGGATTTTTGTAAAAAAAGTTGTTCAGACGTCGATGGCAAATTCTGTTTCCGATGATAAAAACCCACCTGTTTCCACTGAAAAACCTTTCAGGGGATCGTTTGCAACAGTTTGGCTCCATTTCTGAGTGAATTGCAGAACGTCAGAAATTTTGAAGAAATTGTGACCGCGAGCCTTAAGGATTTTTACAAAAAAAGTTACTCAGACGTCGAGGGCTAATTCGGTTTCCGATGATAAATACCCACCTGTTTCCAACGAAAAACCCTTCAGGGCATCGTTTGCAACAGTTTAGCACCATTTTTGAGTGAATTGCAGAACGCCAGAGATTTTGAAGAAATTGTGACCGCGCGGCTTAGGGATTTTTTCAAAAAAAGTTGTTCAGACGTCGTGGGCTAATTCTGTTTCCGATGATAAAAACCCACCTGTTTCCACTGGAAAACCTTTCAGGGGATCCTTTGCAACAGTTCAGCACCATTCTTGAATGAATTGCAGGACATCAGATTTTTGCTGAAATTGTGACCGCGAGCCTTAGGGATTTTTTCAAAAAAAGTTGTTCCGACGTCGAGGGCTAATTCTGTTTCCGATGATAAATGCCCACCTGTTTCCAACGAAATACCCTTCAGGGCATCGTTTGCAACAGTTTAGCACCATCTTTGAATGAATTGCAGAACGTCAGATTTTTGCTGAAATTGTGACCGCGCGGCTTAGGGATTTTTGCAAAAAAAGTTGTTCAGACGTCGAGGGCTAATTCTGTTTCTGATGATAAAAACCCACCTGATTCCACTAAAAAACCTTTCAGGGGATCCTTTGCAACAGTTGAGCACCATTTTTGAATGAATTGCAGAACATCAGATTTTTGCTGAAATTGTGACCGCGAGCCTTAGGGATTTTTTCAAGAAAAGTTGTTCAGAGGTTGAGGGCTAATTCTGTTTCCGATGATAAAAATCCACCTGTTTCCACTGAAAAACCTTTCAGGGGATCGTTTGCAACAGTTTGGCACCATATCTGAGTGAATTGCAGAACGTCAGAAATTTTGAAGAAATTGTGACCGCGCGGCTTAGGGATTTTTTCAAAAAAAGTTGTTCAGACGTCGAGGGCTAATTCTGTTTCCGATGATAAATGCCCACCTGTTTCCAACGAAAAACCCTTCAGGGCATCGTTTGCAACATTTTAGCACCATTTTGGAGTGAATGGCAGAACGCCAGAAATTTTGTAGAAATTGTGACCGCGCGGCTTAGGGATTTTTTCAAAAAAGTTGTTCAGACGTCGATGGCTAATTCTGTTTCCGATGATACAAACCCCCCTTTTTCCACTGAAAAACCTTTCAGGGGATCGTTTGCAACAGTTTGGCACCATTTCTGAGTGAATTGCAGAACGTCAGAAATTTTGAAGAAATTGTGACCGCGAGCCTTAAGGATTTTTTCAAAAAAAGTTATTCAGACGTCGAGGGCTAATTCGGGTTCCGATGATAAATACCCACCTGTTTCCAACGAAAAACCCTTCAGGGCATCGTTTGCAACAGTTTAGCACCACTTTGGAGTGAATTGCAGAACGCCAGAAATTTTGAAGAAATTGTGACCACGCGGCTTAGGGATTTTTTCAAGAAAAGTTGTTCAGAGGTCGAGGGCTAATTCTGTTTCCGATGATAAAAACCCACCTGATTCCACTGAAAAACCTTTCAGGGGATCGTTTGCAACAGTTTGGCTCCATTTCTGAGTGAATTGCAGAACGTCAGAAATTTTGAAGAAATTGTGACCGCGAGCCTTAAGGATTTTTTCAAAAAAAGTTACTCAGACGTCGAGGGCTAATTCGGTTTCCGATGATAAATACCCACCTGTTTCCATCGAAAAACCCTTCAGGGCATTGTTTGCAACAGTTTAGCACCACTTTGGAGTGAATTGCAGAACGCCAGAAATTTTGAAGAAATTGTGACCGCGCGGCTTAGGGATTTTTTCAAAAAAAGTTGTTCAGACGTCGTGGGCTAATTCTGTTTCCGATGATAAAAACCCACCTAATTCCACTGAAAAACCTTTCAGGGGATCCTTTGCAACGTTCAGCACCATTTTTGAATGAATTGCAGAACGTCAGATTTTTGCTGAAA
The DNA here is from genome assembly GCF_964234715.1 of Podarcis melisellensis. Lineage (NCBI taxonomy): Eukaryota > Metazoa > Chordata > Lepidosauria > Squamata > Lacertidae > Podarcis > Podarcis melisellensis. The sequence goes on along the minus strand of NW_028113158.1, from coordinate 494,886 downwards.
TTGTGACCGCGTGGCTTAGGGATTTTTTCAAAAAAAGTTGTTCAGAGGTCGAGGGCTAATTCTGTTTCCGATGATAAATACCCACCTGTTTCCACCAAAAAACCTTTCAGGGGATCGTTTGCAACAGTTTGGCACCATTTCTGAGTGAATTGCAGAACGTCAGAAATTTTGAAGAAATTGTGACCGCGCGGCTTAGGGATTTTTTCAAAAAAAGTTGTTCAGACGTCGAGGGCTAATTCTGTTTCCGATGATAAATTCCCGCCTGTTTCCAACGAAAAAACCTTCAGGTCATCGTTTGCAACAGTTTAGCACCATTTTTGAGTGAATTGCAGAACGCCAGAAATTTTGAAGAAATTGTGACCGCACGGCTTAGGGATTTTTTCAAAAAAAGTTGTTCAGACTTCGTGGGCTAATTCTGTTTCCGATGATAAAAACCCACCTGTTTCCACTGGAAAACCTTTCAGGGGATCCTTTGCAACAGTTCAGCACCATTTTTGAATGAATTGCAGGACATCAGATTTTTGCTGAAATTGTGACCGCGAGCCTTAGGGATTTTTTCAAAAAAAGTTGTTCAGACGTCGAGGGCTAATTCTGTTTCCGATGATAAATACCCACCTGTTTCCACCGAAAAACCCTTCACGGGATCCTTTGCAACAGTTTAGCAACATCTTTGAATGAATTGCAGAACGTCAGATTTTTGCTGAAATTGTGACCGCGCGGCTTAGGGATTTTTTCAAAAAAAGTTGTTCAGACGTCGAGGGCTAATTCTGTTTCCGGTGATAAAAACTCACCTGTTTCCACTGAAAAACCTTTCAGGGGATCGTTTGCAACAGTTTGGCACCATTTCTGAGTGAATTGCAGAACGTCAGAAATTTTGAAGAAATTGTGACCGCGCGGCTTAGGGATTTTTTCAAAAAAAGTTGTTCAGACGTCGAGGGCTAATTCTGTTTCCGATGATAAATTCCCGCCTGTTTCCAACGAAAAAACCTTCAGGTCATCGTTTGCAACAGTTTAGCACCATTTTTGAGTGAATTGCAGAACGCCAGAAATTTTGAAGAAATTGTGACCGCACGGCTTAGGGATTTTTTCAAAAAAAGTTGTTCAGACTTCGTGGGCTAATTCTGTTTCCGATGATAAAAACCCACCTGTTTCCACTGGAAAACCTTTCAGGGGATCCTTTGCAACAGTTCAGCACCATTTTTGAATGAATTGCAGGACATCAGATTTTTGCTGAAATTGTGACCGCGAGCCTTAGGGATTTTTTCAAAAAAAGTTGTTCAGACGTCGAGGGCTAATTCTGTTTCCGATGATAAATACCCACCTGTTTCCACCGAAAAACCCTTCACGGGATCCTTTGCAACAGTTTAGCAACATCTTTGAATGAATTGCAGAACGTCAGATTTTTGCTGAAATTGTGACCGCGCGGCTTAGGGATTTTTTCAAAAAAAGTTGTTCAGACGTCGAGGGCTAATTCTGTTTCCGGTGATAAAAACTCACCTGTTTCCACTGAAAAACCTTTCAGGGGATCGTTTGCAACAGTTTGGCACCATTTCTGAGTGAATTGCAGAACGTCAGAAATTTTGAAGAAATTGTGACCGCGCGGCTTAGGGATTTTTTCAAAAAAAGTTGTTCACACTTCGTGGGCTAATTATGTTTCCGATGATAAATACCCACCTGTTTCCACCGAAAAACCCTTCAGGGGATCCTTTGCAACAGTTTAGCACCATCTTTGAATGAATTGCAGAACGTCAGATTTTTGCTGAAATTGTGACCGCGCGGCTTAGGGATTTTTTCAAAAAAAGTTGTTCAGACGTCGAGGGCTAATTCTCTTTCCGGTGATAAAAACTCACCTGTTTCCACTGAAAAACCTTTCAGGGGATCGTTTGCAACAGTTTGGCACCATTTCTGAGTGAATTGCAGAACGTCAGAAATTTTGAAGAAATTGTGACCGCGCGGCTTAGGGATTTTTTCAAAAAAAGTTGTTCAGACGTCAAAGGCTAATTCTGTTTCCGATGATAAATTCCCACCTGATTCCACTGAAAAACCTTTCAGGGGATCCTTTGCAACAGTTCAGCACCATTTTTGAATGAATTGCAGGACATCAGATTTTTGCTGAAATTGTGACCGCGAGCCTTAGGGATTTTTCCAAAAAAAGTTGTTCAGACGTCGAGGGCTAATTCTGTTTCCGGTGATAAAAACTCACCTGTTTCCACTGAAAAACCTTTCAGGGGATCGTTTGCAACAGTTTGGCACCATTTCTGAGTGAATTGCAGAACGTCAGAAATTTTGAAGAAATTGTGACCGCGCGGCTTAGGGATTTTTTCAAAAAAAGTTGTTCAGACGTCGAGGGCTAATTCTGTTTCCGATGATAAATTCCCGCCTGTTTCCAACGAAAAAACCTTCAGGTCATCGTTTGCAACAGTTTAGCACCATTTTTGAGTGAATTGCAGAACGCCAGAAATTTTGAAGAAATTGTGACCGCACGGCTTAGGGATTTTTTCAAAAAAAGTTGTTCAGACTTCGTGGGCTAATTCTGTTTCCGATGATAAAAACCCACCTGTTTCCACTGGAAAACCTTTCAGGGGATCCTTTGCAACAGTTCAGCACCATTTTTGAATGAATTGCAGGACATCAGATTTTTGCTGAAATTGTGACCGCGAGCCTTAGGGATTTTTTCAAAAAAAGTTGTTCAGACGTCGAGGGCTAATTCTGTTTCCGATGATAAATACCCACCTGTTTCCACCGAAAAACCCTTCACGGGATCCTTTGCAACAGTTTAGCAACATCTTTGAATGAATTGCAGAACGTCAGATTTTTGCTGAAATTGTGACCGCGCGGCTTAGGGATTTTTTCAAAAAAAGTTGTTCAGACGTCAAGGGCTAATTCTGTTTCCGGTGATAAAAACTCACCTGTTTCCACTGAAAAACCTTTCAGGGGATCGTTTGCAACAGTTTGGCACCATTTCTGAGTGAATTGCAGAACGTCAGAAATTTTGAAGAAATTGTGACCGCGCGGCTTAGGGATTTTTTCAAAAAAAGTTGTTCAGACGTCGAGGGCTAATTCTGTTTCCGATGATAAATTCCCGCCTGTTTCCAACGAAAAAACCTTCAGGTCATCGTTTGCAACAGTTTAGCACCATTTTTGAGTGAATTGCAGAACGCCAGAAATTTTGAAGAAATTGTGACCGCACGGCTTAGGGATTTTTTCAAAAAAAGTTGTTCAGACTTCGTGGGCTAATTCTGTTTCCGATGATAAAAACCCACCTGTTTCCACTGGAAAACCTTTCAGGGGATCCTTTGCAACAGTTCAGCACCATTTTTGAATGAATTGCAGGACATCAGATTTTTGCTGAAATTGTGACCGCGAGCCTTAGGGATTTTTTCAAAAAAAGTTGTTCAGACGTCGAGGGCTAATTCTGTTTCCGATGATAAATACCCACCTGTTTCCACCGAAAAACCCTTCACGGGATCCTTTGCAACAGTTTAGCAACATCTTTGAATGAATTGCAGAACGTCAGATTTTTGCTGAAATTGTGACCGCGCGGCTTAGGGATTTTTTCAAAAAAAGTTGTTCAGACGTCGAGGGCTAATTCTGTTTCCGGTGATAAAAACTCACCTGTTTCCACTGAAAAACCTTTCAGGGGATCGTTTGCAACAGTTTGGCACCATTTCTGAGTGAATTGCAGAACGTCAGAAATTTTGAAGAAATTGTGACCGCGCGGCTTAGGGATTTTTTCAAAAAAAGTTGTTCAGACGTCGTGGGCTAATTCTGTTTCCGATGATAAAAACCCACCTGTTTCCACTGGAAAACCTTTCAGGGGATCCTTTGCAACAGTTCAGCACCATTTTTGAATGAATTGCAGGACATCAGATTTTTGCTGAAATTGTGACCGCGAGCCTTAGGGATTTTTTCAAAAAAAGTTGTTCAGACGTCGAGGGCTAATTCTGTTTCCGATGATAAATACCCACCTGTTTCCACCGAAAAACCCTTCAGGGGATCCTTTGCAACAGTTTAGCACCATCTTTGAATGAATTGCAGAACGTCAGATTTTTGCTGAAATTGTGACCGCGCGGCTTAGGGATTTTTTCAAAAAAAGTTGTTCAGACGTCGAGGGCTAATTCTGTTTCCGGTGATAAAAACTCACCTGTTTCCACTGAAAAACCTTTCAGGGGATCGTTTGCAACACTTTGGCACCATTTCTGAGTGAATTGCAGAACGTCAGAAATTTTGAAGAAATTGTGACCGCGCGGCTTAGGGATTTTTTCAAAAAAAGTTGTTCAGACGTCGAGGGCTAATTCTGTTTCCGATGATAAATTCCCGCCTGTTTCCAACGAAAAAACCTTCAGGTCATCGTTTGCAACAGTTTAGCACCATTTTTGAGTGAATTGCAGAACGCCAGAAATTTTGAAGAAATTGTGACTGCACGGCTTAGGGATTTTTTCAAAAAAAGTTGTTCAGACGTCGTTGGCTAATTCTGTTTCCGATGATAAAAACCCACCTGTTTCCACTGGAAAACCTTTCAGGGGATCCTTTGCAACAGTTCAGCACCATTTTTGAATGAATTGCAGGACATCAGATTTTTGCTGAAATTGTGACCGCGAGCCTTAGGGATTTTTTCAAAAAAAGTTGTTCAGACGTCGAGGGCTAATTCTGTTTCCGATGATAAATACCCACCTGTTTCCACCGAAAAACCCTTCACGGGATCCTTTGCAACAGTTTAGCACCATCTTTGAATGAATTGCAGAACGTCAGATTTTTGCTGAAATTGTGACCGCGCGGCTTAGGGATTTTTTCAAAAAAAGTTGTTCAGACGTCGAGGGCTAATTCTGTTTCCGGTGATAAAAACTCACCTGTTTCCACTGAAAAACCTTTCAGGGGATCGTTTGCAACAGTTTGGCACCATTTCTGAGTGAATTGCAGAACGTCAGAAATTTTGAAGAAATTGTGACCGCGCGGCTTAGGGATTTTTTCAAAAAAAGTTGTTCAGACGTCGTGGGCTAATTCTGTTTCCGATGATAAAAACCCACCTGTTTCCACTGGAAAACCTTTCAGGGGATCCTTTGCAACAGTTCAGCACCATTTTTGAATGAATTGCAGGACATCAGATTTTTGCTGAAATTGTGACCGCGAGCCTTAGGGATTTTTTCAAAAAAAGTTGTTCAGACGTCGAGGGCTAATTCTGTTTCCGATGATAAATACCCACCTGTTTCCACCGAAAAACCCTTCAGGGGATCCTTTGCAACAGTTTAGCACCATCTTTGAATGAATTGCAGAACGTCAGATTTTTGCTGAAATTGTGACCGCGCGGCTTAGGGATTTTTTCAAAAAAAGTTGTTCAGACGTCGAGGGCTAATTCTGTTTCCGGTGATAAAAACTCACCTGTTTCCACTGAAAAACCTTTCAGGGGATCGTTTGCAACAGTTTGGCACCATTTCTGAGTGAATTGCAGAACGTCAGAAATTTTGAAGAAATTGTGACCGCGCGGCTTAGGGATTTTTTCAAAAAAAGTTGTTCAGACGTCGAGGGCTAATTCTGTTTCCGATGATAAATTCCCGCCTGTTTCCAACGAAAAAACCTTCAGGTCATCGTTTGCAACAGTTTAGCACCATTTTTGAGTGAATTGCAGAACGCCAGAAATTTTGAAGAAATTGTGACCGCGCGGCTTAGGGATTTTTTCAAAAAAAGTTGTTCAGACGTCGAGGGCTAATTCTGTTTCCGATGATAAAAACTCACCTGTTTCCACTGAAAAACCTTTCAGGGGATCGTTTGCAACAGTTTGGCACCATTTCTGAGTGAATTGCAGAACGTCAGAAATTTTGAAGAAATTGTGACCGCGCGGCTTAGGGATTTTTTCAAAAAAAGTTGTTCAGACGTCAAAGGCTAATTCTGTTTCCGATGATAAATTCCCACCTGATTCCACTGAAAAACCTTTCAGGGGATCCTTTGCAACAGTTCAGCACCATTTTTGAATGAATTGCAGGACATCAGATTTTTGCTGAAATTGTGACCGCGAGCCTTAGGGATTTTTCCAAAAAAAGTTGTTCAGACGTCGAGGGCTAATTCTGTTTCCGGTGATAAAAACTCACCTGTTTCCACTGAAAAACCTTTCAGGGGATCGTTTGCAACAGTTTGGCACCATTTCTGAGTGAATTGCAGAACGTCAGAAATTTTGAAGAAATTGTGACCGCGCGGCTTAGGGATTTTTTCAAAAAAAGTTGTTCAGACGTCGAGGGCTAATTCTGTTTCCGATGATAAATTCCCGCCTGTTTCCAACGAAAAAACCTTCAGGTCATCGTTTGCAACAGTTTAGCACCATTTTTGAGTGAATTGCAGAACGCCAGAAATTTTGAAGAAATTGTGACCGCACGGCTTAGGGATTTTTTCAAAAAAAGTTGTTCAGACTTCGTGGGCTAATTCTGTTTCCGATGATAAAAACCCACCTGTTTCCACTGGAAAACCTTTCAGGGGATCCTTTGCAACAGTTCAGCACCATTTTTGAATGAATTGCAGGACATCAGATTTTTGCTGAAATTGTGACCGCGAGCCTTAGGGATTTTTTCAAAAAAAGTTGTTCAGACGTCGAGGGCTAATTCTGTTTCCGATGATAAATACCCACCTGTTTCCACCGAAAAACCCTTCACGGGATCCTTTGCAACAGTTTAGCAACATCTTTGAATGAATTGCAGAACGTCAGATTTTTGCTGAAATTGTGACCGCGCGGCTTAGGGATTTTTTCAAAAAAAGTTGTTCAGACGTCAAGGGCTAATTCTGTTTCCGGTGATAAAAACTCACCTGTTTCCACTGAAAAACCTTTCAGGGGATCGTTTGCAACAGTTTGGCACCATTTCTGAGTGAATTGCAGAACGTCAGAAATTTTGAAGAAATTGTGACCGCGCGGCTTAGGGATTTTTTCAAAAAAAGTTGTTCAGACGTCGAGGGCTAATTCTGTTTCCGATGATAAATTCCCGCCTGTTTCCAACGAAAAAACCTTCAGGTCATCGTTTGCAACAGTTTAGCACCATTTTTGAGTGAATTGCAGAACGCCAGAAATTTTGAAGAAATTGTGACCGCACGGCTTAGGGATTTTTTCAAAAAAAGTTGTTCAGACTTCGTGGGCTAATTCTGTTTCCGATGATAAAAACCCACCTGTTTCCACTGGAAAACCTTTCAGGGGATCCTTTGCAACAGTTCAGCACCATTTTTGAATGAATTGCAGGACATCAGATTTTTGCTGAAATTGTGACCGCGAGCCTTAGGGATTTTTTCAAAAAAAGTTGTTCAGACGTCGAGGGCTAATTCTGTTTCCGATGATAAATACCCACCTGTTTCCACCGAAAAACCCTTCACGGGATCCTTTGCAACAGTTTAGCAACATCTTTGAATGAATTGCAGAACGTCAGATTTTTGCTGAAATTGTGACCGCGCGGCTTAGGGATTTTTTCAAAAAAAGTTGTTCAGACGTCGAGGGCTAATTCTGTTTCCGGTGATAAAAACTCACCTGTTTCCACTGAAAAACCTTTCAGGGGATCGTTTGCAACAGTTTGGCACCATTTCTGAGTGAATTGCAGAACGTCAGAAATTTTGAAGAAATTGTGACCGCGCGGCTTAGGGATTTTTTCAAAAAAAGTTGTTCAGACGTCGTGGGCTAATTCTGTTTCCGATGATAAAAACCCACCTGTTTCCACTGGAAAACCTTTCAGGGGATCCTTTGCAACAGTTCAGCACCATTTTTGAATGAATTGCAGGACATCAGATTTTTGCTGAAATTGTGACCGCGCGGCTTAGGGATTTTTTCAAAAAAAGTTGTTCAGACGTCGAGGGCTAATTCTGTTTCCGGTGATAAAAACTCACCTGTTTCCACTGAAAAACCTTTCAGGGGATCGTTTGCAACACTTTGGCACCATTTCTGAGTGAATTGCAGAACGTCAGAAATTTTGAAGAAATTGTGACCGCGCGGCTTAGGGATTTTTTCAAAAAAAGTTGTTCAGACGTCGAGGGCTAATTCTGTTTCCGATGATAAATTCCCGCCTGTTTCCAACGAAAAAACCTTCAGGTCATCGTTTGCAACAGTTTAGCACCATTTTTGAGTGAATTGCAGAACGCCAGAAATTTTGAAGAAATTGTGACTGCACGGCTTAGGGATTTTTTCAAAAAAAGTTGTTCAGACGTCGTTGGCTAATTCTGTTTCCGATGATAAAAACCCACCTGTTTCCACTGGAAAACCTTTCAGGGGATCCTTTGCAACAGTTCAGCACCATTTTTGAATGAATTGCAGGACATCAGATTTTTGCTGAAATTGTGACCGCGAGCCTTAGGGATTTTTTCAAAAAAAGTTGTTCAGACGTCGAGGGCTAATTCTGTTTCCGATGATAAATACCCACCTGTTTCCACCGAAAAACCCTTCACGGGATCCTTTGCAACAGTTTAGCACCATCTTTGAATGAATTGCAGAACGTCAGATTTTTGCTGAAATTGTGACCGCGCGGCTTAGGGATTTTTTCAAAAAAAGTTGTTCAGACGTCGAGGGCTAATTCTGTTTCCGGTGATAAAAACTCACCTGTTTCCACTGAAAAACCTTTCAGGGGATCGTTTGCAACAGTTTGGCACCATTTCTGAGTGAATTGCAGAACGTCAGAAATTTTGAAGAAATTGTGACCGCGCGGCTTAGGGATTTTTTCAAAAAAAGTTGTTCAGACGTCGTGGGCTAATTCTGTTTCCGATGATAAAAACCCACCTGTTTCCACTGGAAAACCTTTCAGGGGATCCTTTGCAACAGTTCAGCACCATTTTTGAATGAATTGCAGGACATCAGATTTTTGCTGAAATTGTGACCGCGAGCCTTAGGGATTTTTTCAAAAAAAGTTGTTCAGACGTCGAGGGCTAATTCTGTTTCCGATGATAAATACCCACCTGTTTCCACCGAAAAACCCTTCAGGGGATCCTTTGCAACAGTTTAGCACCATCTTTGAATGAATTGCAGAACGTCAGATTTTTGCTGAAATTGTGACCGCGCGGCTTAGGGATTTTTTCAAAAAAAGTTGTTCAGACGTCGAGGGCTAATTCTGTTTCCGGTGATAAAAACTCACCTGTTTCCACTGAAAAACCTTTCAGGGGATCGTTTGCAACAGTTTGGCACCATTTCTGAGTGAATTGCAGAACGTCAGAAATTTTGAAGAAATTGTGACCGCGCGGCTTAGGGATTTTTTCAAAAAAAGTTGTTCAGACGTCGAGGGCTAATTCTGTTTCCGATGATAAATTCCCGCCTGTTTCCAACGAAAAAACCTTCAGGTCATCGTTTGCAACAGTTTAGCACCATTTTTGAGTGAATTGCAGAACGCCAGAAATTTTGAAGAAATTGTGACTGCACGGCTTAGGGATTTTTTCAAAAAAAGTTGTTCAGACGTCGTTGGCTAATTATGTTTCCGATGATAAAAACCCACCTGTTTCCACTGGAAAACCTTTCAGGGGATCCTTTGCAACAGTTCAGCACCATTTTTGAATGAATTGCAGGACATCAGATTTTTGCTGAAATTGTGACCGCGAGCCTTAGGGATTTTTTCAAAAAAAGTTGTTCAGACGTCGAGGGCTAATTCTGTTTCCGATGATAAATACCCACCTGTTTCCACCGAAAAACCCTTCAGGGGATCCTTTGCAACAGTTTAGCACCATCTTTGAATGAATTGCGGAACGTCAGATTTTTGCTGAAAATGTGACCGCGCGGCTTAGGGATTTTTTCAAAAAAAGTTGTTCAGACGTCGAAGGCTAATTCTGTTTCCGATGATAAATTCCCACCTGATTCCACTGAAAAACCTTTCAGGGGATCCTTTGCAACAGTTCAGCACCATTTTTGAATGAATTGCAGGACATCAGATTTTTGCTGAAATTGTGACCGCGAGCCTTAGGGATTTTTTCAAAAAAAGTTGTTCAGACGTCGAGGGCTAATTCTGTTTCCGATGATAAATACCCACCTGTTTCCACTGAAAAACCTTTCAGGGGATAGTTTGCAACAGTTTGGCACCATTTCTGAGTGAATTGCAGAACGTCAGAAATTTTGAAGAAATTGTGACCGCGCGGCTTAGGGATTTTTTCAAAAAAAGTTGTTCAGACGTCGAGGGCTAATTCTGTTTCCGATGATAAATTCCCATCTGTTTCCAACGAAAAAACCTTCAGGTCATCTTTTGCAACAGTTTAGCACCATTTTTGAGTGAATTGCAGAACGCCAGAAATTTTGAAGAAATTGTGACCGCGCGGCTTAGGGATTTTTTCAAAAAAAGTTGATCAGACGTCGTGGGCTAATTCTGTTTCCGATGATAAAAACCCACCTGATTCCACTGAAAAACCTTTCAGGGGATCCTTTGCAACAGTTCAGCACCATTTTTGAATGAATTGCAGGACATCAGATTTTTGCTGAAATTGTGACCGCGAGCCTTAGGGATTTTTTCAAAAAAAGTTGTTCAGACGTCGAGGGCTAATTCTGCTTCCGATGAAAAATACCCACCTGTTTCCACTGGAAAACCTTTCAGGGGATCCTTTGCAACAGTTCAGCACCATTTTTGAATGAATTGCAGGACATCAGATTTTTGCTGAAATTGTGACCGCGAGCCTTAGGGATTTTTTCAAAAAAAGTTGTTCAGACGTCGAGGGCTAATTCTGCTTCGGATGATAAATACCCACCTGTTTCCACTGGAAAACCCTTCAGGGGATCGTTTGCAACTATTTAGCACCATGTTTGAGTGAATTGCAGAACGCCAGAAATTTTGAAGAAATTGTGACCGTGCGGCTTAGGGATTTTTTCAAAAAAAGTTGTTCAGACGTCGAGGGCTGATTCTGTTTCCGGTGATAAAAACTCACCTGTTTCCACTGAAAAACATTTCAGGGGATCGTTTGCAACAGTTTGGCACCATTTCTGAGTGAATTGCAGAACGTCAGATTTTTGCTGAAATTGTGACCGCGCGCCTTAGTGATTTTTTCAAGAAAAGTTGTTCAGAGGTCGAGGGCTAATTCTGTTTCCGATGATAAAAATCCACCTGTTTCCACCGAAAAACCTTTCAGGGGATCGTTTGCAACAGTTTGGCACCATTTCTGAGTTAATTGCAGAACGTCAGAAATTTTGAAGAAATTGTGACCGTGCGGCTTAGGGATTTTTTCAAAAAAAGTTGTTCAGACGTCGAGGGCTAATTCTGCTTCCGATGATAAATACCCACCTGTTTCCACTGGAAAACCATTCAGGGGATCCTTTGCAACAGTTCAGCACCATTTTTGAATGAATTGCAGGACATCAGATTTTTGCTGAAATTGTGACCTCGAGCCTTAGGGATTTTTTCAAAAAAAGTTTTTCAGACGTCGAGGGCTAATTCTGCTTCCGATGATAAATACCCACCTGTTTCCACTGGAAAACTCTTCAGGGGATCCTTTGCAACAGTTCAGCACCATTTTTGAATGAATTGCAGGACATCAGATTTTTGCTGAAATTGTGACCACGAGCCTTAGGGATTTTTTCAAAAAAAGTTGTTCAGACGTCGAGGGCTAATTCTGCTTCCGATGAAAAATACCCACCTGTTTCCACTGGAAAACCCTTCAGGGGATCGTTTGCAACTATTTAGCACCATGTTTGAGTGAATTGCAGAACGCCAGAAATTTTGAAGAAATTGTGACCGTGCGGCTTAGGGATTTTTTCAAAAAAAGTTGTTCAGACGTCGAGGGCTAATTCTGTTTCCGATGATAAATTCCCACCTGTTTCCAACGAAAAAACCTTCAGGTCATCGTTTGCAACAGTTTAGCACCATTTTTGAGTGAATTGCAGAACGCCAGAAATTTTGAAGAAATTGTGACCGCGCGGCTTATGGATTTTTTCAAAAAAAGTTGTTCAGACGTCGTGGGCTAATTCTGTTTCCGATGATAAAAACCCACCTGATTCCACTGAAAAACCTTTCAGGGGATCCTTTGCAACAGTTCAGCACCATTTTTGAATGAATTGCAGAACATCAGATTTTTGCTGAAATTGTGACCGCGCGGCTTAGGGATTTTTTCAAAAAAAGTTGTTCAGAGGTCGAGGGCTAATTCTGTTTCCGATGATAAATTCCCACCTGATTCCACTGAAAAACCTTTCAGGGGATCCTTTGCAACAGTTCAGCACCATTTTTGAGTGAATTGCAGAACGCCAGAAATTTTGGAGAAATTGTGACCGCGCGGCTTAGGGATTTTTTCAAAAAAAGTTGTTCAGACGTCGTGGGCTAATTCTGTTTCCGATGATAAAAACCCACCTGATTCCACTGAAAAACCTTTCAGGGGATCCTTTGCAACAGTTCAGCACCATTTTTGAATGAATTGCGGAACATCAGATTTTTGCTGAAATTGTGACCGCGCGGCTTAGGGATTTTTTCAAAAAAAGATGTTCAGAGGTCGAGGGCTAATTCTGTTTCCGATGATAAATACCCACCTGTTTCCACCGAAAAACCCTTCAGGGGATCCTTTGCAACAGTTTAGCACCATCTTTGAATGAATTGCAGAACGTCAGAAATTTTGAAGAAATTGTGACCGCGCGGCTTAGGGATTTTTTCAAAAAAAGTTGTTCAGACGTCGTGAGCTAATTCTGTTTCCGATGATAAAAACCCACCTCATTCCACTGAAAAACCTTTCAGGGGATCCTTTGCAACAGTTCAGCACCATTTTTGAATGAATTGCAGAACATCAGATTTTTGCTGAAATTGTGACCGCGAGCCTTAGGGATTTTTTCAAAAAAAGTTGTTCAGACGTCGAGGGCTAATTCTGTTTCCGATGATAAATACCCACCTGTTTCCACCGAAAAACCCTTCAGGGGATCCTTTGCAACAGTTTAGCACCATCTTTGAATGAATTGCAGAACGTCAGATTTTTGCTGAAATTGTGACCGCGCGGCTTAGGGATTTTTTCAAAAAAAGTTGTTCAGACGTCGAGGGCTAATTCTGTTTCCGATGATAAATTCCCACCTGATTCCACTGAAAAACCTTTCAGGGGATCCTTTGCAACAGTTCAGCACCATTTTTGAATGAATTGCAGGACATCAGATTTTTGCTGAAATTGTGACCGCGAGCCTTAGGGATTTTTTCAAAAAAAGTTGTTCAGACGTCGAGGGCTAATTCTGTTTCCGATGATAAATACCCACCTGTTTCCACTGAAAAACCTTTCAGGGGATAGTTTGCAACAGTTTGGCACCATTTCTGAGTGAATTGCAGAACGTCAGAAATTTTGAAGAAATTGTGACCGCGCGGCTTAGGGATTTTTTCAAAAAAAGTTGTTCAGACGTCGAGGGCTAATTCTGCTTCCGATGATAAATACCCACCTGTTTCCACTGGAAAACTCTTCAGGGGATCCTTTGCAACAGTTCAGCACCATTTTTGAATGAATTGCAGGACATCAGATTTTTGCTGAAATTGTGACCACGAGCCTTAGGGATTTTTTCAAAAAAAGTTGTTCAGACGTCGAGGGCTAATTCTGCTTCCGATGAAAAATACCCACCTGTTTCCACTGGAAAACCCTTCAGGGGATCGTTTGCAACTATTTAGCACCATGTTTGAGTGAATTGCAGAACGCCAGAAATTTTGAAGAAATTGTGACCGTGCGGCTTAGGGATTTTTTCAAAAAAAGTTGTTCAGACGTCGAGGGCTAATTCTGTTTCCGATGATAAATTCCCACCTGTTTCCAACGAAAAAACCTTCAGGTCATCGTTTGCAACAGTTTAGCACCATTTTTGAGTGAATTGCAGAACGCCAGAAATTTTGAAGAAATTGTGACCGCGCGGCTTATGGATTTTTTCAAAAAAAGTTGTTCAGACGTCGTGGGCTAATTCTGTTTCCGATGATAAAAACCCACCTGATTCCACTGAAAAACCTTTCAGGGGATCCTTTGCAACAGTTCAGCACCATTTTTGAATGAATTGCAGAACATCAGATTTTTGCTGAAATTGTGACCGCGCGGCTTAGGGATTTTTTCAAAAAAAGTTGTTCAGAGGTCGAGGGCTAATTCTGTTTCCGATGATAAATTCCCACCTGATTCCACTGAAAAACCTTTCAGGGGATCCTTTGCAACAGTTCAGCACCATTTTTGAGTGAATTGCAGAACGCCAGAAATTTTGGAGAAATTGTGACCGCGCGGCTTAGGGATTTTTTCAAAAAAAGTTGTTCAGACGTCGTGGGCTAATTCTGTTTCCGATGATAAAAACCCACCTGATTCCACTGAAAAACCTTTCAGGGGATCCTTTGCAACAGTTCAGCACCATTTTTGAATGAATTGCGGAACATCAGATTTTTGCTGAAATTGTGACCGCGCGGCTTAGGGATTTTTTCAAAAAAAGATGTTCAGAGGTCGAGGGCTAATTCTGTTTCCGATGATAAATACCCACCTGTTTCCACCGAAAAACCCTTCAGGGGATCCTTTGCAACAGTTTAGCACCATCTTTGAATGAATTGCAGAACGTCAGAAATTTTGAAGAAATTGTGACCGCGCGGCTTAGGGATTTTTTCAAAAAAAGTTGTTCAGACGTCGTGAGCTAATTCTGTTTCCGATGATAAAAACCCACCTCATTCCACTGAAAAACCTTTCAGGGGATCCTTTGCAACAGTTCAGCACCATTTTTGAATGAATTGCAGAACATCAGATTTTTGCTGAAATTGTGACCGCGAGCCTTAGGGATTTTTTCAAAAAAAGTTGTTCAGACGTCGAGGGCTAATTCTGTTTCCGATGATAAATACCCACCTGTTTCCACCGAAAAACCCTTCAGGGGATCGTTTGCAACAGTTTAGCACCATCTTTGAATGAATTGCAGAACGTCAGATTTTTGCTGAAATTGTGACCGCGCGGCTTAGGGATTTTTTCAAAAAAAGTTGTTCAGACGTCGAGGGCTAATTCTGTTTCCGATGATAAATTCCCACCTGATTCCACTGAAAAACCTTTCAGGGGATCCTTTGCAACAGTTCAGCACCATTTTTGAATGAATTGCAGGACATCAGATTTTTGCTGAAATTGTGACCGCGAGCCTTAGGGATTTTTTCAAAAAAAGTTGTTCAGACGTCGAGGGCTAATTCTGTTTCCGATGATAAATACCCACCTGTTTCCACTGAAAAACCTTTCAGGGGATAGTTTGCAACAGTTTGGCACCATTTCTGAGTGAATTGCAGAACGTCAGAAATTTTGAAGAAATTGTGACCGCGCGGCTTAGGGATTTTTTCAAAAAAAGTTGTTCAGACGTCGAGGGCTAATTCTGTTTCCGATGATAAATTCCCATCTGTTTCCAACGAAAAAACCTTCAGGTCATCTTTTGCAACAGTTTAGCACCATTTTTGAGTGAATTGCAGAACGCCAGAAATTTTGAAGAAATTGTGACCGCGCGGCTTAGGGATTTTTTCAAAAAAAGTTGATCAGACGTCGTGGGCTAATTCTGTTTCCGATGATAAAAACCCACCTGATTCCACTGAAAAACCTTTCAGGGGATCCTTTGCAACAGTTCAGCACCATTTTTGAATGAATTGCAGGACATCAGATTTTTGCTGAAATTGTGACCGCGAGCCTTAGGGATTTTTTCAAAAAAAGTTGTTCAGACGTCGAGGGCTAATTCTGCTTCCGATGAAAAATACCCACCTGTTTCCACTGGAAAACCTTTCAGGGGATCCTTTGCAACAGTTCAGCACCATTTTTGAATGAATTGCAGGACATCAGATTTTTGCTGAAATTGTGACCGCGAGCCTTAGGGATTTTTTCAAAAAAAGTTGTTCAGACGTCGAGGGCTAATTCTGCTTCGGATGATAAATACCCACCTGTTTCCACTGGAAAACCCTTCAGGGGATCGTTTGCAACTATTTAGCACCATGTTTGAGTGAATTGCAGAACGCCAGAAATTTTGAAGAAATTGTGACCGTGCGGCTTAGGGATTTTTGCAAAAAAAGTTGTTCAGACGTCGAGGGCTAATTCTGTTTCCGATGATAAATACCCACCTGTTTCCACTGAAAAACCCTTCAGGGGATCCTTTGCAACAGTTTAGCACCATCTTTGAATGAATTGCAGAACGTCAGATTTTTGCTGAAATTGTGACCGCGCGGCTTAGGGATTTTTTCAAAAAAAGTTGTTCAGACGTCGAGGGCTGATTCTGTTTCCGGTGATAAAAACTCACCTGTTTCCACTGAAAAACATTTCAGGGGATCGTTTGCAACAGTTTGGCACCATTTCTGAATGAATTGCAGAACGTCAGATTTTTGCTGAAATTGTGACCGCGCGCCTTAGTGATTTTTTCAAGAAAAGTTGTTCAGAGGTCGAGGGCTAATTCTGTTTCCGATGATAAAAATCCACCTGTTTCCACCGAAAAACCTTTCAGGGGATCGTTTGCAACAGTTTGGCACCATTTCTGAGTTAATTGCAGAACGTCAGAAATTTTGAAGAAATTGTGACCGTGCGACTTAGGGATTTTTTCAAAAAAAGTTGTTCAGACGTCGAGGGCTAATTCTGCTTCCGATGATAAATACCCACCTGTTTCCACTGGAAAACCATTCAGGGGATCCTTTGCAACAGTTCAGCACCATTTTTGAATGAATTGCAGGACATCAGATTTTTGCTGAAATTGTGACCGCGAGCCTTAGGGATTTTTTCAAAAAAAGTTTTTCAGACGTCGAGGGCTAATTCTGCTTCCGATGATAAATACCCACCTGTTTCCACTGGAAAACTCTTCAGGGGATCCTTTGCAACAGTTCAGCACCATTTTTGAATGAATTGCAGGACATCAGATTTTTGCTGAAATTGTGACCACGAGCCTTAGGGATTTTTTCAAAAAAAGTTGTTCAGACGTCGAGGGCTAATTCTGCTTCCGATGAAAAATACCCACCTGTTTCCACTGGAAAACCCTTCAGGGGATCGTTTGCAACTATTTAGCACCATGTTTGAGTGAATTGCAGAACGCCAGAAATTTTGAAGAAATTGTGACCGTGCGGCTTAGGGATTTTTTCAAAAAAAGTTGTTCAGACGTCGAGGGCTAATTCTGTTTCCGATGATAAATTCCCACCTGTTTCCAACGAAAAAACCTTCAGGTCATCGTTTGCAACAGTTTAGCACCATTTTTGAGTGAATTGCAGAACGCCAGAAATTTTGAAGAAATTGTGACCGCGCGGCTTATGGATTTTTTCAAAAAAAGTTGTTCAGACGTCGTGGGCTAATTCTGTTTCCGATGATAAAAACCCACCTGATTCCACTGAAAAACCTTTCAGGGGATCCTTTGCAACAGTTCAGCACCATTTTTGAATGAATTGCAGAACATCAGATTTTTGCTGAAATTGTGACCGCGCGGCTTAGGGATTTTTTCAAAAAAAGTTGTTCAGAGGTCGAGGGCTAATTCTGTTTCCGATGATAAATTCCCACCTGATTCCACTGAAAAACCTTTCAGGGGATCCTTTGCAACAGTTCAGCACCATTTTTGAGTGAATTGCAGAACGCCAGAAATTTTGAAGAAATTGTGACCGCGCGGCTTAGGGATTTTTTCAAAAAAAGTTGTTCAGACGTCGTGGGCTAATTCTGTTTCCGATGATAAAAACCCACCTGATTCCACTGAAAAACCTTTCAGGGGATCCTTTGCAACAGTTCAGCACCATTTTTGAATGAATTGCGGAACATCAGATTTTTGCTGAAATTGTGACCGCGCGGCTTAGGGATTTTTTCAAAAAAAGATGTTCAGAGGTCGAGGGCTAATTCTGTTTCCGATGATAAATACCCACCTGTTCCCACCGAAAAACCCTTCAGGGGATCCTTTGCAACAGTTTAGCACCATCTTTGAATGAATTGCAGAACGTCAGAAATTTTGAAGAAATTGTGACCGCGCGGCTTAGGGATTTTTTCAAAAAAAGTTGTTCAGACGTCGTGAGCTAATTCTGTTTCCGATGATAAAAACCCACCTCATTCCACTGAAAAACCTTTCAGGGGATCCTTTGCAACAGTTCAGCACCATTTTTGAATGAATTGCAGAACATCAGATTTTTGCTGAAATTGTGACCGCGAGCCTTAGGGATTTTTTCAAAAAAAGTTGTTCAGACGTCGAGGGCTAATTCTGTTTCCGATGATAAATACCCACCTGTTTCCACCGAAAAACCCTTCAGGGGATCCTTTGCAACAGTTTAGCACCATCTTTGAATGAATTGCAGAACGTCAGATTTTTGCTGAAATTGTGACCGCGCGGCTTAGGGATTTTTTCAAAAAAAGTTGTTCAGACGTCGAGGGCTAATTCTGTTTCCGGTGATAAAAACTCACCTGTTTCCACTGAAAAACCTTTCAGGGGATCGTTTGCAACAGTTTGGCACCATTTCTGAGTGAATTGCAGAACGTCAGAAATTTTGAAGAAATTGTGACCGCGCGGCTTAGGGATTTTTTCAAAAAAAGTTGTTCAGACGTCGAGGGCTAATTCTGTTTCCGATGATAAATTCCCGCCTGTTTCCAACGAAAAAACCTTCAGGTCATCGTTTGCAACAGTTTAGCACCATTTTTGAGTGAATTGCAGAACGCCAGAAATTTTGAAGAAATTGTGACTGCACGGCTTAGGGATTTTTTCAAAAAAAGTTGTTCAGACGTCGTTGGCTAATTCTGTTTCCGATGATAAAAACCCACCTGTTTCCACTGGAAAACCTTTCAGGGGATCCTTTGCAACAGTTCAGCACCATTTTTGAATGAATTGCAGGACATCAGATTTTTGCTGAAATTGTGACCGCGAGCCTTAGGGATTTTTTCAAAAAAAGTTGTTCAGACGTCGAGGGCTAATTCTGTTTCCGATGATAAATACCCACCTGTTTCCACCGAAAAACCCTTCACGGGATCCTTTGCAACAGTTTAGCAACATCTTTGAATGAATTGCAGAACGTCAGATTTTTGCTGAAATTGTGACCGCGCGGCTTAGGGATTTTTTCAAAAAAAGTTGTTCAGACGTCGAGGGCTAATTCTGTTTCCGGTGATAAAAACTCACCTGTTTCCACTGAAAAACCTTTCAGGGGATCGTTTGCAACACTTCAGCACCATTTTTGAATGAATTGCAGAACGTCAGAAATTTTGAAGAAATTGTGACCGCGCGGCTTAGGGATTTTTTCAAAAAAAGTTGTTCAGACGTCGTGGGCTAATTCTGTTTCCGATGATAAAAACCCACCTGTTTCCACTGGAAAACCTTTCAGGGGATCCTTTGCAACAGTTCAGCACCATTTTTGAATGAATTGCAGGACATCAGATTTTTGCTGAAATTGTGACCGCGAGCCTTAGGGATTTTTTCAAAAAAAGTTGTTCAGACGTCGAGGGCTAATTCTGTTTCCGATGATAAATACCCACCTGTTTCCACTGAAAAACCCTTCAGGGGATCCTTTGCAACAGTTTAGCACCATCTTTGAATGAATTGCAGAACGTCAGATTTTTGCTGAAATTGTGACCGCGCGGCTTAGGGATTTTTTCAAAAAAAGTTGTTCAGACGTCGAGGGCTGATTCTGTTTCCGGTGATAAAAACTCACCTGTTTCCACTGAAAAACATTTCAGGGGATCGTTTGCAACAGTTTGGCACCATTTCTGAATGAATTGCAGAACGTCAGATTTTTGCTGAAATTGTGACCGCGCGCCTTAGTGATTTTTTCAAGAAAAGTTGTTCAGAGGTCGAGGGCTAATTCTGTTTCCGATGATAAAAATCCACCTGTTTCCACCGAAAAACCTTTCAGGGGATCGTTTGCAACAGTTTGGCACCATTTCTGAGTTAATTGCAGAACGTCAGAAATTTTGAAGAAATTGTGACCGTGCGACTTAGGGATTTTTTCAAAAAAAGTTGTTCAGACGTCGAGGGCTAATTCTGCTTCCGATGATAAATACCCACCTGTTTCCACTGGAAAACCATTCAGGGGATCCTTTGCAACAGTTCAGCACCATTTTTGAATGAATTGCAGGACATCAGATTTTTGCTGAAATTGTGACCGCGAGCCTTAGGGATTTTTTCAAAAAAAGTTTTTCAGACGTCGAGGGCTAATTCTGCTTCCGATGATAAATACCCACCTGTTTCCACTGGAAAACTCTTCAGGGGATCCTTTGCAACAGTTCAGCACCATTTTTGAATGAATTGCAGGACATCAGATTTTTGCTGAAATTGTGACCACGAGCCTTAGGGATTTTTTCAAAAAAAGTTGTTCAGACGTCGAGGGCTAATTCTGCTTCCGATGAAAAATACCCACCTGTTTCCACTGGAAAACCCTTCAGGGGATCGTTTGCAACTATTTAGCACCATGTTTGAGTGAATTGCAGAACGCCAGAAATTTTGAAGAAATTGTGACCGTGCGGCTTAGGGATTTTTTCAAAAAAAGTTGTTCAGACGTCGAGGGCTAATTCTGTTTCCGATGATAAATTCCCACCTGTTTCCAACGAAAAAACCTTCAGGTCATCGTTTGCAACAGTTTAGCACCATTTTTGAGTGAATTGCAGAACGCCAGAAATTTTGAAGAAATTGTGACCGCGCGGCTTATGGATTTTTTCAAAAAAAGTTGTTCAGACGTCGTGGGCTAATTCTGTTTCCGATGATAAAAACCCACCTGATTCCACTGAAAAACCTTTCAGGGGATCCTTTGCAACAGTTCAGCACCATTTTTGAATGAATTGCAGAACATCAGATTTTTGCTGAAATTGTGACCGCGCGGCTTAGGGATTTTTTCAAAAAAAGTTGTTCAGAGGTCGAGGGCTAATTCTGTTTCCGATGATAAATTCCCACCTGATTCCACTGAAAAACCTTTCAGGGGATCCTTTGCAACAGTTCAGCACCATTTTTGAGTGAATTGCAGAACGCCAGAAATTTTGAAGAAATTGTGACCGCGCGGCTTAGGGATTTTTTCAAAAAAAGTTGTTCAGACGTCGTGGGCTAATTCTGTTTCCGATGATAAAAACCCACCTGATTCCACTGAAAAACCTTTCAGGGGATCCTTTGCAACAGTTCAGCACCATTTTTGAATGAATTGCGGAACATCAGATTTTTGCTGAAATTGTGACCGCGCGGCTTAGGGATTTTTTCAAAAAAAGATGTTCAGAGGTCGAGGGCTAATTCTGTTTCCGATGATAAATACCCACCTGTTCCCACCGAAAAACCCTTCAGGGGATCCTTTGCAACAGTTTAGCACCATCTTTGAATGAATTGCAGAACGTCAGAAATTTTGAAGAAATTGTGACCGCGCGGCTTAGGGATTTTTTCAAAAAAAGTTGTTCAGACGTCGTGAGCTAATTCTGTTTCCGATGATAAAAACCCACCTCATTCCACTGAAAAACCTTTCAGGGGATCCTTTGCAACAGTTCAGCACCATTTTTGAATGAATTGCAGAACATCAGATTTTTGCTGAAATTGTGACCGCGAGCCTTAGGGATTTTTTCAAAAAAAGTTGTTCAGACGTCGAGGGCTAATTCTGTTTCCGATGATAAATACCCACCTGTTTCCACCGAAAAACCCTTCAGGGGATCCTTTGCAACAGTTTAGCACCATCTTTGAATGAATTGCAGAACGTCAGATTTTTGCTGAAATTGTGACCGCGCGGCTTAGGGATTTTTTCAAAAAAAGTTGTTCAGACGTCGAGGGCTAATTCTGTTTCCGGTGATAAAAACTCACCTGTTTCCACTGAAAAACCTTTCAGGGGATCGTTTGCAACAGTTTGGCACCATTTCTGAGTGAATTGCAGAACGTCAGAAATTTTGAAGAAATTGTGACCGCGCGGCTTAGGGATTTTTTCAAAAAAAGTTGTTCAGACGTCGAGGGCTAATTCTGTTTCCGATGATAAATTCCCGCCTGTTTCCAACGAAAAAACCTTCAGGTCATCGTTTGCAACAGTTTAGCACCATTTTTGAGTGAATTGCAGAACGCCAGAAATTTTGAAGAAATTGTGACTGCACGGCTTAGGGATTTTTTCAAAAAAAGTTGTTCAGACGTCGTTGGCTAATTCTGTTTCCGATGATAAAAACCCACCTGTTTCCACTGGAAAACCTTTCAGGGGATCCTTTGCAACAGTTCAGCACCATTTTTGAATGAATTGCAGGACATCAGATTTTTGCTGAAATTGTGACCGCGAGCCTTAGGGATTTTTTCAAAAAAAGTTGTTCAGACGTCGAGGGCTAATTCTGTTTCCGATGATAAATACCCACCTGTTTCCACCGAAAAACCCTTCACGGGATCCTTTGCAACAGTTTAGCAACATCTTTGAATGAATTGCAGAACGTCAGATTTTTGCTGAAATTGTGACCGCGCGGCTTAGGGATTTTTTCAAAAAAAGTTGTTCAGACGTCGAGGGCTAATTCTGTTTCCGGTGATAAAAACTCACCTGTTTCCACTGAAAAACCTTTCAGGGGATCGTTTGCAACACTTCAGCACCATTTTTGAATGAATTGCAGAACGTCAGAAATTTTGAAGAAATTGTGACCGCGCGGCTTAGGGATTTTTTCAAAAAAAGTTGTTCAGACGTCGTGGGCTAATTCTGTTTCCGATGATAAAAACCCACCTGTTTCCACTGGAAAACCTTTCAGGGGATCCTTTGCAACAGTTCAGCACCATTTTTGAATGAATTGCAGGACATCAGATTTTTGCTGAAATTGTGACCGCGAGCCTTAGGGATTTTTTCAAAAAAAGTTGTTCAGACGTCGAGGGCTAATTCTGTTTCCGATGATAAATACCCACCTGTTTCCACCGAAAAACCCTTCAGGGGATCCTTTGCAACAGTTTAGCACCATCTTTGAATGAATTGCAGAACGTCAGATTTTTGCTGAAATTGTGACCGCGCGGCTTAGGGATTTTTTCAAAAAAAGTTGTTCAGACGTCGAGGGCTAATTCTGTTTCCGGTGATAAAAACTCACCTGTTTCCACTGAAAAACCTTTCAGGGGATCGTTTGCAACAGTTTGGCACCATTTCTGAGTGAATTGCAGAACGTCAGAAATTTTGAAGAAATTGTGACCGCGCGGCTTAGGGATTTTTTCAAAAAAGGTTGTTCAGACGTCGAGGGCTAATTCTGTTTCCGATGATAAATTCCCGCCTGTTTCCAACGAAAAAACCTTCAGGTCATCGTTTGCAACAGTTTAGCACCATTTTTGAGTGAATTGCAGAACGCCAGAAATTTTGAAGAAATTGTGACTGCACGGCTTAGGGATTTTTTCAAAAAAAGTTGTTCAGACGTCGTTGGCTAATTATGTTTCCGATGATAAAAACCCACCTGTTTCCACTGGAAAACCTTTCAGGGGATCCTTTGCAACAGTTCAGCACCATTTTTGAATGAATTGCAGGACATCAGATTTTTGCTGAAATTGTGACCGCGAGCCTTAGGGATTTTTTCAAAAAAAGTTGTTCAGACGTCGAGGGCTAATTCTGTTTCCGATGATAAATACCCACCTGTTTCCACCGAAAAACCCTTCAGGGGATCGTTTGCAACAGTTTAGCACCATCTTTGAATGAATTGCAGAACGTCAGATTTTTGCTGAAATTGTGACCGCGCGGCTTAGGGATTTTTTCAAAAAAAGTTGTTCAGACGTCGAGGGCTAATTCTGTTTCCGGTGATAAAAACTCACCTGTTTCCACTGAAAAACCTTTCAGGGGATCGTTTGCAACAGTTTGGCACCATTTCTGAGTGAATTGCAGAACGTCAGAAATTTTGAAGAAATTGTGACCGCGCGGCTTAGGGATTTTTTCAAAAAAAGTTGTTCAGACGTCGAAGGCTAATTCTGTTTCCGATGATAAATTCCCACCTGATTCCACTGAAAAACCTTTCAGGGGATCCTTTGCAACAGTTCAGCACCATTTTTGAATGAATTGCAGGACATCAGATTTTTGCTGAAATTGTGACCGCGAGCCTTAGGGATTTTTTCAAAAAAAGTTGTTCAGACGTCGAGGGCTAATTCTGTTTCCGATGATAAATACCCACCTGTTTCCACTGAAAAACCTTTCAGGGGATAGTTTGCAACAGTTTGGCACCATTTCTGAGTGAATTGCAGAACGTCAGAAATTTTGAAGAAATTGTGACCGCGCGGCTTAGGGATTTTTTCAAAAAAAGTTGTTCAGACGTCGAGGGCTAATTCTGTTTCCGATGATAAATTCCCATCTGTTTCCAACGAAAAAACCTTCAGGTCATCTTTTGCAACAGTTTAGCACCATTTTTGAGTGAATTGCAGAACGCCAGAAATTTTGAAGAAATTGTGACCGCGCGGCTTAGGGATTTTTTCAAAAAAAGTTGATCAGACGTCGTGGGCTAATTCTGTTTCCGATGATAAAAACCCACCTGATTCCACTGAAAAACCTTTCAGGGGATCCTTTGCAACAGTTCAGCACCATTTTTGAATGAATTGCAGGACATCAGATTTTTGCTGAAATTGTGACCGCGAGCCTTAGGGATTTTTTCAAAAAAAGTTGTTCAGACGTCGAGGGCTAATTCTGCTTCCGATGAAAAATACCCACCTGTTTCCACTGGAAAACCTTTCAGGGGATCCTTTGCAACAGTTCAGCACCATTTTTGAATGAATTGCAGGACATCAGATTTTTGCTGAAATTGTGACCGCGAGCCTTAGGGATTTTTTCAAAAAAAGTTGTTCAGACGTCGAGGGCTAATTCTGCTTCGGATGATAAATACCCACCTGTTTCCACTGGAAAACCCTTCAGGGGATCGTTTGCAACTATTTAGCACCATGTTTGAGTGAATTGCAGAACGCCAGAAATTTTGAAGAAATTGTGACCGTGCGGCTTAGGGATTTTTGCAAAAAAAGTTGTTCAGACGTCGAGGGCTAATTCTGTTTCCGATGATAAATACCCACCTGTTTCCACTGAAAAACCCTTCAGGGGATCCTTTGCAACAGTTTAGCACCATCTTTGAATGAATTGCAGAACGTCAGATTTTTGCTGAAATTGTGACCGCGCGGCTTAGGGATTTTTTCAAAAAAAGTTGTTCAGACGTCGAGGGCTGATTCTGTTTCCGGTGATAAAAACTCACCTGTTTCCACTGAAAAACATTTCAGGGGATCGTTTGCAACAGTTTGGCACCATTTCTGAGTGAATTGCAGAACGTCAGATTTTTGCTGAAATTGTGACCGCGCGCCTTAGTGATTTTTTCAAGAAAAGTTGTTCAGAGGTCGAGGGCTAATTCTGTTTCCGATGATAAAAATCCACCTGTTTCCACCGAAAAACCTTTCAGGGGATCGTTTGCAACAGTTTGGCACCATTTCTGAGTTAATTGCAGAACGTCAGAAATTTTGAAGAAATTGTGACCGTGCGGCTTAGGGATTTTTTCAAAAAAAGTTGTTCAGACGTCGAGGGCTAATTCTGCTTCCGATGATAAATACCCACCTGTTTCCACTGGAAAACCATTCAGGGGATCCTTTGCAACAGTTCAGCACCATTTTTGAATGAATTGCAGGACATCAGATTTTTGCTGAAATTGTGACCGCGAGCCTTAGGGATTTTTTCAAAAAAAGTTTTTCAGACGTCGAGGGCTAATTCTGCTTCCGATGATAAATACCCACCTGTTTCCACTGGAAAACTCTTCAGGGGATCCTTTGCAACAGTTCAGCACCATTTTTGAATGAATTGCAGGACATCAGATTTTTGCTGAAATTGTGACCACGAGCCTTAGGGATTTTTTCAAAAAAAGTTGTTCAGAGGTCGAGGGCTAATTCTGCTTCCGATGAAAAATACCCACCTGTTTCCACTGGAAAACCCTTCAGGGGATCGTTTGCAACTATTTAGCACCATGTTTGAGTGAATTGCAGAACGCCAGAAATTTTGAAGAAATTGTGACCGTGCGGCTTAGGGATTTTTTCAAAAAAAGTTGTTCAGACGTCGAGGGCTAATTCTGTTTCCGATGATAAATTCCCACCTGTTTCCAACGAAAAAACCTTCAGGTCATCGTTTGCAACAGTTTAGCACCATTTTTGAGTGAATTGCAGAACGCCAGAAATTTTGAAGAAATTGTGACCGCGCGGCTTATGGATTTTTTCAAAAAAAGTTGTTCAGACGTCGTGGGCTAATTCTGTTTCCGATGATAAAAACCCACCTGATTCCACTGAAAAACCTTTCAGGGGATCCTTTGCAACAGTTCAGCACCATTTTTGAATGAATTGCAGAACATCAGATTTTTGCTGAAATTGTGAACGCGCGGCTTAGGGATTTTTTCAAAAAAAGTTGTTCAGAGGTCGAGGGCTAATTCTGTTTCCGATGATAAAAACCCACCTGATTCCACTGAAAAACCTTTCAGGGGATCCTTTGCAACAGTTCAGCACCATTTTTGAATGAATTGCAGGACATCAGATTTTTGCTGAAATTGTGACCGCGAGCCTTAGGGATTTTTTCAAAAAAAGTTGTTCAGACGTCGAGGGCTAATTCTGCTTCCGATGAAAAATACCCACCTGTTTCCACTGGAAAACCTTTCAGGGGATCCTTTGCAACAGTTCAGCACCATTTTTGAATGAATTGCAGGACATCAGATTTTTGCTGAAATTGTGACCGCGAGCCTTAGGGATTTTTTCAAAAAAAGTTGTTCAGACGTCGAGGGCTAATTCTGCTTCGGATGATAAATACCCACCTGTTTCCACTGGAAAACCCTTCAGGGGATCGTTTGCAACTATTTAGCACCATGTTTGAGTGAATTGCAGAACGCCAGAAATTTTGAAGAAATTGTGACCGTGCGGCTTAGGGATTTTTGCAAAAAAAGTTGTTCAGACGTCGAGGGCTAATTCTGTTTCCGATGATAAATTCCCACCTGTTTCCACTGAAAAACCCTTCAGGGGATCCTTTGCAACAGTTTAGCACCATCTTTGAATGAATTGCAGAACGTCAGATTTTTGCTGAAATTGTGACCGCGCGGCTTAGGGATTTTTTCAAAAAAAGTTGTTCAGACGTCGAGGGCTGATTCTGTTTCCGGTGATAAAAACTCACCTGTTTCCACTGAAAAACATTTCAGGGGATCGTTTGCAACAGTTTGGCACCATTTCTGAGTGAATTGCAGAACGTCAGATTTTTGCTGAAATTGTGACCGCGCGCCTTAGTGATTTTTTCAAGAAAAGTTGTTCAGAGGTCGAGGGCTAATTCTGTTTCCGATGATAAAAATCCACCTGTTTCCACCGAAAAACCTTTCAGGGGATCGTTTGCAACAGTTTGGCACCATTTCTGAGTTAATTGCAGAACGTCAGAAATTTTGAAGAAATTGTGACCGTGCGGCTTAGGGATTTTTTCAAAAAAAGTTGTTCAGACGTCGAGGGCTAATTCTGCTTCCGATGATAAATACCCACCTGTTTCCACTGGAAAACCATTCAGGGGATCCTTTGCAACAGTTCAGCACCATTTTTGAATGAATTGCAGGACATCAGATTTTTGCTGAAATTGTGACCGCGAGCCTTAGGGATTTTTTCAAAAAAAGTTTTTCAGACGTCGAGGGCTAATTCTGCTTCCGATGATAAATACCCACCTGTTTCCACTGGAAAACTCTTCAGGGGATCCTTTGCAACAGTTCAGCACCATTTTTGAATGAATTGCAGGACATCAGATTTTTGCTGAAATTGTGACCACGAGCCTTAGGGATTTTTTCAAAAAAAGTTGTTCAGACGTCGAGGGCTAATTCTGCTTCCGATGAAAAATACCCACCTGTTTCCACTGGAAAACCCTTCAGGGGATCGTTTGCAACTATTTAGCACCATGTTTGAGTGAATTGCAGAACGCCAGAAATTTTGAAGAAATTGTGACCGTGCGGCTTAGGGATTTTTTCAAAAAAAGTTGTTCAGACGTCGAGGGCTAATTCTGTTTCCGATGATAAATTCCCACCTGTTTCCAACGAAAAAACCTTCAGGTCATCGTTTGCAACAGTTTAGCACCATTTTTGAGTGAATTGCAGAACGCCAGAAATTTTGAAGAAATTGTGACCGCGCGCCTTAGGGATTTTTTCAAAAAAAGTTGTTCAGACGTCGTGGGCTAATTCTGTTTCCGATGATAAAAACCCACCTGATTCCACTGAAAAACCTTTCAGGGGATCCTTTGCAACAGTTCAGCACCATTTTTGAATGAATTGCAGAACATCAGATTTTTGCTGAAATTGTGACCGCGCGGCTTAGGGATTTTTTCAAAAAAAGTTGTTCAGAGGTCGAGGGCTAATTCTGTTTCCGATGATAAATTCCCACCTGATTCCACTGAAAAACCTTTCAGGGGATCCTTTGCAACAGTTCAGCACCATTTTTGAGTGAATTGCAGAACGCCAGAAATTTTGAAGAAATTGTGACCGCGCGGCTTAGGGATTTTTTCAAAAAAAGTTGTTCAGACGTCGTGGGCTAATTCTGTTTCCGATGATAAAAACCCACCTGATTCCACTGAAAAACCTTTCAGGGGATCCTTTGCAACAGTTCAGCACCATTTTTGAATGAATTGCGGAACATCAGATTTTTGCTGAAATTGTGACCGCGCGGCTTAGGGATTTTTTCAAAAAAAGATGTTCAGAGGTCGAGGGCTAATTCTGTTTCCGATGATAAATACCCACCTGTTTCCACCGAAAAACCCTTCAGGGGATCCTTTGCAACAGTTTAGCACCATCTTTGAATGAATTGCAGAACGTCAGAAATTTTGAAGAAATTGTGACCGCGCGGCTTAGGGATTTTTTCAAAAAAAGTTGTTCAGACGTCGTGAGCTAATTCTGTTTCCGATGATAAAAACCCACCTCATTCCACTGAAAAACCTTTCAGGGGATCCTTTGCAACAGTTCAGCACCATTTTTGAATGAATTGCAGAACATCAGATTTTTGCTGAAATTGTGACCGCGAGCCTTAGGGATTTTTTCAAAAAAAGTTGTTCAGACGTCGAGGGCTAATTCTGCTTCCGATGATAAATACCCACCTGTTTCCACTGGAAAACCTTTCAGGGGATCCTTTGCAACTTTTCAGCACCATTTTTGAATGAATTGCAGGACATCAGATTTTTGCTGAAATTGTGACCGCGAGCCTTAGGGATTTTTTCAAAAAAAGTTGTTCAGACGTCGAGGGCTAATTCTGCTTCCGATGATAAATACCCTCCTGTTTCCACTGGAAAACCCTTTAGGGGATCGTTTGCAACTATTTAGCACCATGTTTGAGTGAATTGCAGAACGCCAGAAATTTTGAAGAAATTGTGACCGTGCGGCTTAGGGATTTTTGCAAAAAAAGTTGTTCAGACGTCAAGGGCTAATTCTGTTTCCGATGATAAATACCCACCTGTTTCCACCGAAAAACCCTTCAGGGGATCCTTTGCAACAGTTTAGCACCATCTTTGAATGAATTGCAGAACGTCAGATTTTTGCTGAAATTGTGACCGTGCGGCTTAGGGATTTTTTAAAAAATGTTGTTCAGACGTCGAGGGCTAATTCTGTTTCCGATGATAAATACCCACCTGTTTCCACCGAAAAACCCTTCAGGGGATCGTTTGCAACAGTTTAGCACCATCTTTGAACGAATTGCAGAACGTCAGAAATTTTGAAGAAATTGTGACCGCGCGGCTTAGGGTTTTTTTCAAAAAAAGTTATTCAGACGTCGAGGGCTAATTCGGTTTCCGATGATAAATACCCACCTGTTTCCAACGAAAAACCCTTCAGGGCATCGTTTGCAACAGTTTAGCACCATTTTGGAGTGAATTGCAGAACGCCAGAAATTTTGAAGAAATTGTGACCGCGCGCCTTAGGGATTTTTTCAAAAAAAGTTGTTCAGACGTCGTGGGCTAATTCTGTTTCTGATGATAAAAACCCACCTGATTCCACTGAAAAACCTTTCAGGGGATCCTTTGCAACAGTTCAGCACCATTTTTGAATGAATTGCAGAACATCAGATTTTTGCTGAAATTGTGACCGCGCGGCTTAGGGATTTTTTCAAAAAAAGTTGTTCAGAGGTCGAGGGCTAATTCTGTTTCCGATGATAAATACCCACCTGTTTCCACCGAAAAACCCTTCAGGGGATCCTTTGCAACAGTTTAGCACCATCTTTGAATGAATTGCAGAACGTCAGAAATTTTGAAGAAATTGTGACCGCGAGCCTTAGGGATTTTTTCAAAAAAAGTTGTTCAGACGTCGAGGGCTAATTCTGCTTCCGATGATAAATACCCACCTGTTTCCACTGGAAAACCTTTCAGGGGATCCTTTGCAACAGTTCAGCACCATTTTTGAATGAATTGCAGGACATCAGATATTTGCTGAAATTGTGACCGCGAGCCTTAGGGATTTTTTCAAAAAAAGTTGTTCAGACGTCGAGGGCTAATTCTGCTTCCGATGATAAATACCCACCTGTTTCCACTGGAAAACCCTTCAGGGGATCGTTTGCAACTATTTAGCACCATGTTTGAGTGAATTGCAGAACACCAGAAATTTTGAAGAAATTGTGACCGTGCCGCTTAGGGATTTTTGCAAAAAAAGTTGTTCAGACGTCGAGGGCTAATTCTGTTTCCGATGATAAATTCCCAGCTGTTTCCAACGAAAAAACCTTCAGGTCATCGTTTGCAACAGTTTAGCACCATTTTTGATTGAATTGCAGAACGCCAGAAATTTTGAAGAAATTGTGACCGCGCGGCTTAGGGATTTTTTCAAAAAAAGTTGTTCAGACGTCGTGGGCTAATTCTGTTTCCGATGATAAAAACACACCTGATTCCACTGAAAAACCTTTCAGGGGATCCTTTGCAACAGTTCAGCACCATTTTTGAATGAATTGCAGAACATCAGATTTTTCCTGAAATTGTGACCGCGCGGCTTAGGGATTTTTTCAAAAAAAGTTGTTCAGAGGTCGAGGGCTAATTCTGTTTCCGATGATAAATTCCCACCTGATTCCACTGAAAAACCTTTCAGGGGATCCTTTGCAACAGTTCAGCACCATTTTTGAATGAATTGCAGGACATCAGATTTTTGCTGAAATTGTGACCGCGAGCCTTAGGGATTTTTTCAAAAAAAGTTGTTCAGACGTCGAGGGCTAATTCTGCTTCCGATGATAAATACCCACCTGTTTCCACTGGAAAACCTTTCAGGGGATCCTTTGCAACAGTTCAGCACCATTTTTGAATGAATTGCAGGACATCAGATTTTTGCTGAAATTGTGACCGCGAGCCTTAGGGATTTTTCAAAAAAAGTTGTTCAGACGTCGAGGGCTAATTCTGCTTCCGATGATAAATACCCACCTGTTTCCACCGAAAAACCCTTCAGGGGATCCTTTGCAACAGTTTAGCACCATCTTTGAATGAATTGCAGAACGTCAGATTTTTGCTGAAATTGTGACCGTGCGGCTTAGGGATTTTTTCAAAAAAAACTTGTTCAGACGTCGAGGGCTAATTCTGTTTCCGATGATAAATACCCACCTGTTTCCACTGAAAAACCTTTCAGGGGATCGTTTGCAACAGTTTGGCACCATTTCTGAGTGAATTGCAGAACGTCAGAAATTTTGAAGAAATTGTGACTGCGCGGCTTAGGGATTTTTTCAAAAAAAGTTGTTCAGACGTCGAGGGCTAATTCTGTTTCCGATGATAAATTCCCACCTGTTTCCACCGGAAAACCCTTCAGGGGATCGTTTGCAACAGTTTAGCACCATTTTTGAGTGAATTGCAGAACGCCAGAAATTTTGAAGAAATTGTGACCGCGCAGCTTAGGGATTTTTGCAAAAAAAGTTGTTCAGACGTTGAGGGCTGATTCGGTTTCCGATGATAAATTCCCAGCTGTTTCCAACGAAAAAACCTTCAGGTCATTGTTTGCAACAGTTTAGCACCATTTTTGAGTGAATTGCAGAACGCCAGAAATTTTGAAGAAATTGTGACCGCGCGACTTAGGGATTTTTTCAAAAAAAGTTGTTCAGAGGTCGAGGGCTAATTCTGTTTCCGATGATAAATTCCCACCTGTTTCCACCGGAAAACCCTTCAGGGGATCGTTTGCAACAGTTTAGCACCATTTTTGAGTGAATTGCAGAACGCCAGAAATTTTGAAGAAATTGTGACCGCGCAGCTTAGGGATTTTTGCAAAAAAAGTTGTTCAGACGTTGAGGGCTGATTCGGTTTCCGATGATAAATTCCCAGCTGTTTCCAACGAAAAAACCTTCAGGTCATTGTTTGCAACAGTTTAGCACCATTTTTGAGTGAATTGCAGAACGCCAGAAATTTTGAAGAAATTGTGACCGCGCGACTTAGGGATTTTTTCAAAAAAAGTTGTTCAGAGGTCGAGGGCTAATTCTGTTTCCGATGATAAATTCCCACCTGATTCCACTGAAAAACCTTTCAGGGGATCCTTTGCAACAGTTCAGCACCATTTTTGAATGAATTGCAGGACATCAGATTTTTGCTGAAATTGTGACCGCGAGCCTTAGGGATTTTTTCAAAAAAAGTTGTTCGGACGTCGAGGGCTAATTCTGCTTCCGATGATAAATACCCCCCTGTTTCCACTGGAAAACCTTTCAGGGGATCCTTTGCAACAGTTCAGCACCATTTTTGGTGCTTTAGGGATTTTTTCAAAAAAAGTTGTTCAGACGTCGAGGGCTAATTCTGCTTCCGATGATAAATACCCACCTGTTTCCACTGGAAAACCCTTTAGGGGATCGTTTGCAACTATTTAGCACCATGTTTGAGTGAATTGCAGAACGCCAGAAATTTTGAAGAAATTGTGACTGTGCGGCTTAGGGATCTTTGCAAAAAAAGTTGTTCAGAGGTCGAGGGCTAATTCTGTTTCCGATGATAAATACCCACCTGTTTCCACCGAAAAACCCTTCAGGGGATCCTTTGCAACAGTTTAGCACCATCTTTGAATGAATTGCAGGACATCAGATTTTTGCTGAAATTGTGACCGCGAGCCTTAGGGATTTTTTCAAAAAAAGTTGTTCAGACGTCGAGGGCTAATTCTGCTTCCGATGATAAATACCCACCTGTTTCCACTGGAAAACCTTTCACGGGATCCTTTGCAACAGTTCAGCACCATTTTTGAATGAATTGCAGGACATCAGATTTTTGCTGAAATTGTGACCGCGAGCCTTAGGGATTTTTTCAAAAAAAGTTGTTCAGACGTCGAGGGCTAATTCTGCTTCCGATGATAAATACCCACCTGTTTCCACCGAAAACCCTTCAGGGCATCCTTTGCAACAGTTTAGCACCATCTTTGAATGATTTGCAGAACGTCAGATTTTTGCTGAAATTGTGACCGTGCGGCTTAGGGATTTTTTCAAAAAAAGTTGTTCAGACGTCGTGGGCTAATTCTGCTTCCGATGATAAATACCCACCTGTTTCCACTGAAAAACCTTTCAGGGGATCGTTTGCAACAGTTTGGCACCATTTCTGAGTGAATTGCAGAACGTCAGAAATTTTGAAGAAATTGTGACCGCGCGGCTTAGGGATTTTTTCAAAAAAAGTTGTTCAGACGTCGAGGGCTAATTCTGTTTCCGATGATAAATTCTCACCTTTTTCCAACGAAAAAACCTTCAGGTCATCGTTTGCAACAGTTTAGCACCATTTTTGAGTGAATTGCAGAACGCCAGAAATTTTGAAGAAATTGTGACCGCGCGGCTTAGGGATTTTTTCAAAAAAATTGTTCAGACGTCGTGGGCTAATTCTGTTTCCGATGATAAAAACCCACCTGATTCCACTGAAAAACCTTTCAGGGGATCCTTTGCAACAGTTCAGCACCATTTTTGAATGAATTGCAGAACATCAGATTTTTGCTGAAATTGTGACCGCGCGGCTTAGGGATTTTTTCAAAAAAAGTTGTTCAGAGGTCGAGGGCTAATTCTGTTTCCGATGATAAATTCCCACCTGTTTCCAACGAAAAAACCTTCAGGTCATCGTTTGCAACAGTTTAGCACCATTTTTGAGTGAATTGCAGAACGCCAGAAATTTTGAAGAAATTGTGACCGCACGGCTTAGGGATTTTTTCAAAAAAAGTTGTTCAGACGTCGTGGGCTAATTCTGTTTCCGATGATAAAAAACCACCTGATTCCACTGAAAAACCTTTCAGGGGATCCTTTGCAACAGTTCAGCACCATTTTTGAATGAATTGCAGAACATCAGATTTTTGCTGAAATTGTGACCGCGCGGCTTAGGGATTTTTTCAAAAAAAGTTGTTCAGAGGTCGAGGGCTAATTCTGTTTCCGATGATAAATTCCCACCTGATTCCACTGAAAAACCTTTCAGGGGATCCTTTGCAACAGTTCAGCACCATTTTTGAATGAATTGCAGGACATCAGATTTTTGCTGAAATTGTGACCGCGAGGCTTAGGGATTTTTTCAAAAAAAGTTGTTCAGACGTCGAGGGCTAATTCTGCTTCCGATGATAAATACCCACCTGTTTCCACCGAAAAACCCTTCAGGGGATCCTTTGCAACAGTTTAGCACCATCTTTCAATGAATTGCAGAACGTCAGAAATTTTGAAGAAATTGTGACCGCGCAGCTTAGGGATTTTCTCAAAAAAAGTTGTTCAGACGTCGTGGGCTAATTATGTTTCCGATGATAAAAACCCACCTGATTCCACTGAAAAACCTTTCAGGGGATCCTTTGCAGCAGTTCAGCACCATTTTTGAATGAATTGCAGAACATCAGATTTTTGCTGAAATTGTGACCGCGCGGCTTAGGGATTTTTTCAAAAAAAGTTGTTCAGACGTCGAGGGCTAATTCTGCTACCGATGATAAATACCCACCTGTTTCCACTGGAAAACCTTTCAGAGGATCCTTTGCAACAGTTCAGCACCATTTTTGAATGAATTGCAGGACATCAGATTTTTGCTGAAATTGTGACCGCGAGCCTTAGGGATTTTGTCAAAAAAAGTTGTTCAGACGTCGAGGGCTAATTCTGTTTCCGATGATAAATACCCACCTGTTTCCACCGAAAAACCCTTCAGGGGATCGTTTGCAACAGTTTAGCACCATCTTTCAATGAATTGCAGAACGTCAGAAATTTTGAAGAAATTGTGACCGCGCAGCTTAGGGATTTTTTCAAAAAAAGTTATTCAGACGTCGAGGGCTAATTCGGTTTCCGATGATAAATACCCACCTGTTTCCAACGAAAAACCCTTCAGGGCATCGTTTGCAACAGTTTAGCACCATTTTGGAGTGAATTGCAGAACGCCAGAAATTTTTAAGAAATTGTGACCGCGCGGCTTAGGGATTTTTTCAAAAAAAGTTGTTCAGACGTCGTGGGATAATTCTGTTTCCGATGATAAAAACCCACCTGATTCCACTGAAAAACCTTTCAGGGGATCGTTTGCAACAGTTTGGCACCATTTCTGAGTGAATTGCAGAACGTCAGAAATTTTGATGAAATTGTGACCGCGCGGCTTAGGGATTTTTTCAAAAAAAGTTGTTCAGACGTCGAGGGCTAATTCTGCTTCCGATGATAAATTCCCACCTGTTTCCAACGAAAAAACCTTCAGGTCATCGTTTGCAACAGTTTAGCACCATTTTTGAGTGAATTGCAGAACGCCAGAAATTTTGAAGAAATTGTGACCGCGCGGCTTAGGGATTTTTTCAAAAAAAGTTGTTCAGACGTCGTGGGCTAATTCTGTTTCCGATGATAAAAACCCACCTGATTCCACTGAAAAACCTTTCAGGGGATCCTTTGCAACAGTTCAGCACCATTTTTGAATGAATTGCAGAACATCAGATTTTTGCTGAAATTGTGACCGCGCGGCTTAGGGATTTTTTCAAAAAAAGTTGTTCAGAGGTCGAGGGCTAATTCTGTTTCCGATGATAAATTCCCACCTGATTCCACTGAAAAACCTTTCAGGGGATCCTTTGCAACAGTTCAGCACCATTTTTGAATGAATTGCAGGACATCAGATTTTTGCTGAAATTGTGACCGCGAGCCTTAGGGATTTTTTCAAAAAAAGTTGTTCAGACGTCAAGGGCTAATTCTGCTTCCGATGATAAATACCCACCTGTTTCCACTGGAAAACCTTTCAGGGGATCCTTTGCAACAGTTCAGCACCATTTTTGAATGAATTGCAGGACATCAGATTTTTGCTGAAATTGTGACCGCGAGCCTTAGGGATTTTTTCAAAAAAAGTTGTTCAGACGTCGAGGGCTAATTCTGCTTCCGATGATAAATACCCACCTGTTTCCACCGAAAAACCCTTCAGGGCATCCTTTGCAACAGTTTAGCACCATCTTTGAATGATTTGCAGAACGTCAGATTTTTGCTGAAATTGTGACCGTGCGGCTTAGGGATTTTTTCAAAAAAAGTTGTTCAGACGTCGTGGGCTAATTCTGCTTCCGATGATAAATACCCACCTGTTTCCACTGAAAAACCTTTCAGGGGATCGTTTGCAACAGTTTGGCACCATTTCTGAGTGAATTGCAGAACGTCAGAAATTTTGAAGAAATTGTGACCGCGCTGCTTAGGGATTTTTTCAAAAAAAGTTGTTCAGACGTCGAGGGCTAATTCTGTTTCCGATGATAAATTCCCACCTTTTTCCAACGAAAAAACCTTCAGGTCATCGTTTGCAACAGTTTAGCACCATTTTTGAGTGAATTGCAGAACGCCAGAAATTTTGAAGAAATTGTGACCGCGCGGCTTAGGGATTTTTTCAAAAAAATTGTTCAGACGTCGTGGGCTAATTCTGTTTCCGATGATAAAAACCCACCTGATTCCACTGAAAAACCTTTCAGGGTAGCCTTTGCAACAGTTCAGCACCATTTTTGAATGAATTGCAGAACATCAGATTTTTGCTGAAATTGTGACCGCGCGGCTTAGGGATTTTTTCAAAAAAAGTTGTTCAGAGGTCGAGGGCTAATTCTGTTTCCGATGATAAATTCCCACCTGTTTCCAACGAAAAAACCTTCAGGTCATCGTTTGCAACAGTTTAGCACCATTTTTGAGTGAATTGCAGAACGCCAGAAATTTTGAAGAAATTGTGACCGCACGGCTTAGGGATTTTTTCAAAAAAAGTTGTTCAGACGTCGTGGGCTAATTCTGTTTCCGATGATAAAAACCCACCTGATTCCACTGAAAAACCTTTCAGGGGATCCTTTGCAACAGTTCAGCACCATTTTTGAATGAATTGCAGAACATCAGATTTTTGCTGAAATTGTGACCGCGCGGCTTAGGGATTTTTTCAAAAAAAGTTGTTCAGAGGTCGAGGGCTAATTCTGTTTCCGATGATAAATTCCCACCTCATTCCACTGAAAAACCTTTCAGGGGATCCTTTGCAACAGTTCAGCACCATTTTTGAATGAATTGCAGGACATCAGATTTTTGCTGAAATTGTGACCGCGAGCCTTAGGGATTTTTTCAAAAAAAGTTGTTCAGACGTCGAGGGCTAATTCTGCTTCCGATGATAAATACCCACCTGTTTCCACTGGAAAACCTTTCAGGGGATCCTTTGCAACAGTTCAGCACCATTTTTGAATGAATTGCAGGACATCAGATTTTTGCTGAAATTGTGACCGCGAGCCTTAGGGATTTTTTCAAAAAAAGTTGTTCAGACGTCGAGGGCTAATTCTGTTTCCGATGATAAATACTCACCTGTTTCCACCGAAAAACCCTTCAGGGGATCGTTTGCAACAGTTTAGCACCATCTTTCAATGAATTGCAGAACGTCAGAAATTTTGAAGAAATTGTGACCGCGCAGCTTAGGGATTTTTTCAAAAAACGTTATTCAGACGTCGAGGGCTAATTCGGTTTCCGATGATAAATACCCGCCTGTTTCCAACGAAAAACCCTTCAGGGCATCGTTTGCAACAGTTTAGCACCATTTTGGAGTGAATTGCAGAACGCCAGAAATTTTTAAGAAATTGTGACCACGCGGCTTAGGGATTTTTTCAAAAAAAGTTGTTCAGACGTCGTGGGCTAATTCTGTTTCCGATGATAAAAACCCACCTGATTCCACTGAAAAACCTTTCAGGGGATCCTTTGCAACAGTTCAGCACCATTTTTGAATGAATTGCAGAACATCAGATTTTTGCTGAAATTGTGACCGCGCGGCTTAGGGATTTTTTCAAAAAAAGTTGTTCAGAGGTCGAGGGCTAATTCTGTTTCCGATGATAAATTCCCACCTCATTCCACTGAAAAACCTTTCAGGGGATCCTTTGCAACAGTTCAGCACCATTTTTGAATGAATTGCAGGACATCAGATTTTTGCTGAAATTGTGACCGCGAGCCTTAGGGATTTTTTCAAAAAAAGTTGTTCAGACGTCGAGGGCTAATTCTGCTTCCGATGATAAATACCCACCTGTTTCCACTGGAAAACCTTTCAGGGGATCCTTTGCAACAGTTCAGCACCATTTTTGAATGAATTGCAGGACATCAGATTTTTGCTGAAATTGTGACCGCGAGCCTTAGGGATTTTTTCAAAAAAAGTTGTTCAGACGTCGAGGGCTAATTCTGTTTCCGATGATAAATACTCACCTGTTTCCACCGAAAAACCCTTCAGGGGATCGTTTGCAACAGTTTAGCACCATCTTTCAATGAATTGCAGAACGTCAGAAATTTTGAAGAAATTGTGACCGCGCAGCTTAGGGATTTTTTCAAAAAACGTTATTCAGACGTCGAGGGCTAATTCGGTTTCCGATGATAAATACCCGCCTGTTTCCAACGAAAAACCCTTCAGGGCATCGTTTGCAACAGTTTAGCACCATTTTGGAGTGAATTGCAGAACGCCAGAAATTTTTAAGAAATTGTGACCACGCGGCTTAGGGATTTTTTCAAAAAAAGTTGTTCAGACGTCGTGGGCTAATTCTGTTTCCGATGATAAAAACCCACCTGATTCCACTGAAAAACCTTTCAGGGGATCCTTTGCAACAGTTCAGCACCATTTTTGAATGAATTGCAGAACATCAGATTTTTGCTGAAATTGTGACCGCGCGGCTTAGGGATTTTTTCAAAAAAAGTTGTTCAGAGGTCGAGGGCTAATTCTGTTTCCGATGATAAATACCCACCTGTTTCCACCGAAAAACCCTTCAGGGGATCCTTTGCAACAGTTTAGCACCATCTTTGAATGAATTGCAGAACGTCAGATATTTTGAAGAAATTGTGACCGCGAGCCTTAGGGATTTTTTCAAAAAAAGTTGTTCAGATGTCGTGGGCTAATTCTGTTTCCGATGATAAAAACCCACCTGATTCCACCGAAAAACCTTTCAGGGGATCCTTTGCAACAGTTCAGCACCATTTTTGAATGAATTGCAGAACATCAGATTTTTGCTGAAATTGTGACCATGCGGCTTAGGGATTTTTTCAAAAAAAGTTGTTCAGAGGTCGAGGGCTAATTCTGTTTCCGATGATAAATTCCCACCTGTTTCCAACGAAAAAACCTTCAGGTCATCGTTTGCAACAGTTTAGCACCATTTTTGAGTGAATTGCAGAACGCCAGAAATTTTGAAGAAATTGTGACCGCACGGCTTAGGGATTTTTTCAAAAAAAGTTGTTCAGACGTCGTGGGCTAATTCTGTTTCCGATGATAAAAACCCACCTGATTCCACTGAAAAACCTTTCAGGGGATCCTTTGCAACAGTTCAGCACCATTTTTGAATGAATTGCAGAACATCAGATTTTTGCTGAAATTGTGACCGCGCGGCTTAGGGATTTTTTCAAAAAAAGTTGTTCAGAGGTCGAGGGCTAATTCTGTTTCCGATGATAAATTCCCACCTGATTCCACTGAAAAACCTTTCAGGGGATCCTTTGCAGCAGTTCAGCACCATTTTTGAATGAATTGCAGAACATCAGATTTTTGCTGAAATTGTGACCGCGCGGCTTAGGGATTTTTTCAAAAAAAGTTGTTCAGACGTCGAGGGCTAATTCTGCTTCCGATGATAAATACCCACCTGTTTCCACCGAAAAACCCTTCAGGGGATCCTTTGCAACAGTTTAGCACCATCTTTCAATGAATTGCAGAACGTCAGAAATTTTGAAGAAATTGTGACCGCGCAGCTTAGGGATTTTCTCAAAAAAAGTTGTTCAGACGTCGTGGGCTAATTATGTTTCCGATGATAAAAACCCACCTGATTCCACTGAAAAACCTTTCAGGGGATCCTTTGCAGCAGTTCAGCACCATTTTTGAATGAATTGCAGAACATCAGATTTTTGCTGAAATTGTGACCGCGCGGCTTAGGGATTTTTTCAAAAAAAGTTGTTCAGACGTCGAGGGCTAATTCTCCTACCGATGATAAATACCCACCTGTTTCCACTGGAAAACCTTTCAGAGGATCCTTTGCAACAGTTCAGCACCATTTTTGAATGAATTGCAGGACATCAGATTTTTGCTGAAATTGTGACCGCGAGCCTTAGGGATTTTGTCAAAAAAAGTTGTTCAGACGTCGAGGGCTAATTCTGTTTCCGATGATAAATACCCACCTGTTTCCACCGAAAAACCCTTCAGGGGATCGTTTGCAACAGTTTAGCACCATCTTTCAATGAATTGCAGAACGTCAGAAATTTTGAAGAAATTGTGACCGCGCAGCTTAGGGATTTTTTCAAAAAAAGTTATTCAGACGTCGAGGGCTAATTCGGTTTCCGATGATAAATACCCACCTGTTTCCAACGAAAAACCCTTCAGGGCATCGTTTGCAACAGTTTAGCACCATTTTGGAGTGAATTGCAGAACGCCAGAAATTTTTAAGAAATTGTGACCGCGCGGCTTAGGGATTTTTTCAAAAAAAGTTGTTCAGACGTCGTGGGATAATTCTGTTTCCGATGATAAAAACCCACCTGATTCCACTGAAAAACCTTTCAGGGGATCGTTTGCAACAGTTTGGCACCATTTCTGAGTGAATTGCAGAACGTCAGAAATTTTGATGAAATTGTGACCGCGCGGCTTAGGGATTTTTTCAAAAAAAGTTGTTCAGACGTCGAGGGCTAATTCTGTTTCCGATGATAAATTCCCACCTGTTTCCAACGAAAAAACCTTCAGGTCATCGTTTGCAACAGTTTAGCACCATTTTTGAGTGAATTGCAGAACGCCAGAAATTTTGAAGAAATTGTGACCGCGCGGCTTAGGGATTTTTTCAAAAAAAGTTGTTCAGACGTCGTGGGCTAATTCTGTTTCCGATGATAAAATCCCACCTGATTCCACTGAAAAACCTTTCAGGGGATCCTTTGCAACAGTTCAGCACCATTTTTGAATGAATTGCAGAACATCAGATTTTTGCTGAAATTGTGACCGCGCGGCTTAGGGATTTTT
The DNA here is from genome assembly GCF_964234715.1 of Podarcis melisellensis. Lineage (NCBI taxonomy): Eukaryota > Metazoa > Chordata > Lepidosauria > Squamata > Lacertidae > Podarcis > Podarcis melisellensis. The sequence goes on along the minus strand of NW_028113158.1, from coordinate 453,790 downwards.
TCAAAAAAAGTTGTTCAGAGGTCGAGGGCTAATTCTGTTTCCAATGATAAATACCCACCTGTTTCCACCGGAAAACCCTTCAGGGGATCGTTTGCAACAGTTTAGCACCATTTTGAGTGAATTGCAGAACGCCAGAAATTTTGAAGAAATTGTGACCGCGCGGCTTAGGGATTTTTTCAAAAAAAGTTGTTCAGAGGTCGAGGGCTAATTCTGTTTCCGATGATAAATACCCACCTGTTTCCACCGAAAAACCCTTCAGGGGATCCTTTGCAACAGTTTAGCACCATCTTTGAATGAATTGCAGAACGTCAGAAATTTTGAAGAAATTGTGACCGCGAGCCATAGGGATTTTTTCAAAAAAAGTTGTTCAGACGTCGAAGGCTAATTCTGCTTCCGATGATAAATACCCACCTGTTTCCACTGGAAAACCTTTCAGGGGATCCTTTGCAACAGTTCAGCACCATTTTTGAATGAATTGCAGGACATCAGATTTTTGTTGAAATTGTGACCGCGAGCCTTAGGGATTTTTTCAAAAAAAGTTGTTTAGACGTCGAGGGCTAATTCTGCTTCCGATGATAAATTCCCACCTGTTTCCAACGAAAAAACCTTCAGGTCATCGTTTGCAACAGTTTAGCACCATTTTTGAGTGAATTGCAGAACGCCAGAAATTTTGAAGAAATTGTGACCGCGCGGCTTAGGGATTTTTTCAAAAAAAGTTGTTCAGACGTCGTGGGCTAATTCTGTTTCCGATGATAAAAACCCACCTGATTCCACTGAAAAACCTTTCAGGGGATCCTTTGCAACAGTTCAGCACCATTTTTGAATGAATTGCAGAACATCAGATTTTTGCTGAAATTGTGACCGCGCGGCTTAGGGATTTTTTCAAAAAAAGTTGTTCAGAGGTCGAGGGCTAATTCTGTTTCCGATGATAAATTCCCACCTGATTCCACTGAAAAACCTTTCAGGGGATCCTTTGCAACAGTTCAGCACCATTTTTGAATGAATTGCAGGACATCAGATTTTTGCTGAAATTGTGACCGCGAGCCTTAGGGATTTTTTCAAAAAAAGTTGTTCAGACGTCAAGGGCTAATTCTGCTTCCGATGATAAATACCCACCTGTTTCCACTGGAAAACCTTTCAGGGGATCCTTTGCAACAGTTCAGCACCATTTTTGAATGAATTGCAGGACATCAGATTTTTGCTGAAATTGTGACCGCGAGCCTTAGGGATTTTTTCAAAAAAAGTTGTTCAGAAGTCGAGGGCTAATTCTGCTTCCGATGATAAATACCCACCTGTTTCCACCGAAAAACCCTTCAGGGCATCCTTTGCAACAGTTTAGCACCATCTTTGAATGATTTGCAGAACGTCAGATTTTTGCTGAAATTGTGACCATGCGGCTTAGGGATTTTTTCAAAAAAAGTTGTTCAGACGTCGTGGGCTAATTCTGCTTCCGATGATAAATACCCACCTGTTTCCACTGAAAAACCTTTCAGGGGATCGTTTGCAACAGTTTGGCACCATTTCTGAGTGAATTGCAGAACGTCAGAAATTTTGAAGAAATTGTGACCGCGCTGCTTAGGGATTTTTTCAAAAAAAGTTGTTCAGACGTCGAGGGCTAATTCTGTTTCCGATGATAAATTCCCACCTATTTCCAACGAAAATCCTTCAGGTCATCGTTTGCAACAGTTTAGCACCATTTTTGAGTGAATTGCAGAACGCCAGAAATTTTGAAGAAATTGTGACCGCGCGGCTTAGGGATTTTTTCAAAAAAATTGTTCAGACGTCGTGGGCTAATTCTGTTTCCGATGATAAAAACCCACCTGATTCCACTGAAAAACCTTTCAGGGGAGCCTTTGCAACAGTTCAGCACCATTTTTGAATGAATTGCAGAACATCAGATTTTTGCTGAAATTGTGACCGCGCGGCTTAGGGATTTTTTCAAAAAAAGTTGTTCAGAGGTCGAGGGCTAATTCTGTTTCCGATGATAAATTCCCACCTGTTTCCAACGAAAAAACCTTCAGGTCATCGTTTGCAACAGTTTAGCACCATTTTTGAGTGAATTGCAGAACGCCAGAAATTTTGAAGAAATTGTGACCGCACGGCTTAGGGATTTTTTCAAAAAAAGTTGTTCAGACGTCGTGGGCTAATTCTGTTTCCGATGATAAAAACCCACCTGATTCCACTGAAAAACCTTTCAGGGGATCCTTTGCAACAGTTCAGCACCATTTTTGAATGAATTGCAGAACATCAGATTTTTGCTGAAATTGTGACCGCGCGGCTTAGGGATTTTTTCAAAAAAAGTTGTTCAGAGGTCGAGGGCTAATTCTGTTTCCGATGATAAATTCCCACCTGATTCCACTGAAAAACCTTTCAGGGGATCCTTTGCAACAGTTCAGCACCATTTTTGAATGAATTGCAGGACATCAGATTTTTGCTGAAATTGTGACCGCGAGCCTTAGGGATTTTTTCAAAAAAAGTTGTTCAGACGTCGAGGGCTAATTCTGCTTCCGATGATAAATACCCACCTGTTTCCACTGGAAAACCTTTCAGGGGATCCTTTGCAACAGTTCAGCACCATTTTTGAATGAATTGCAGGACATCAGATTTTTGCTGAAATTGTGACCGCGAGCCTTAGGGATTTTTTCAAAAAAAGTTGTTCAGACGTCGAGGGCTAATTCTGTTTCCGATGATAAATACTCACCTGTTTCCACCGAAAAACCCTTCAGGGGATCGTTTGCAACAGTTTAGCACCATCTTTCAATGAATTGCAGAACGTCAGAAATTTTGAAGAAATTGTGACCGCGCAGCTTAGGGATTTTTTCAAAAAACGTTATTCAGACGTCGAGGGCTAATTCGGTTTCCGATGATAAATACCCGCCTGTTTCCAACGAAAAACCCTTCAGGGCATCGTTTGCAACAGTTTAGCACCATTTTGGAGTGAATTGCAGAACGCCAGAAATTTTTAAGAAATTGTGACCGCGCGGCTTAGGGATTTTTTCAAAAAAAGTTGTTCAGACGTCGTGGGCTAATTCTGTTTCCGATGATAAAAACCCACCTGATTCCACTGAAAAACCTTTCAGGGGATCCTTTGCAACAGTTCAGCACCATTTTTGAATGAATTGCAGAACATCAGATTTTTGCTGAAATTGTGACCGCGCGGCTTAGGGATTTTTTCAAAAAAAGTTGTTCAGAGGTCGAGGGCTAATTCTGTTTCCGATGATAAATACCCACCTGTTTCCACCGAAAAACCCTTCAGGGGATCCTTTGCAACAGTTTAGCACCATCTTTGAATGAATTGCAGAACGTCAGATATTTTGAAGAAATTGTGACCGCGAGCCTTAGGGATTTTTTCAAAAAAAGTTGTTCAGATGTCGTGGGCTAATTCTGTTTCCGATGATAAAAACCCACCTGATTCCACCGAAAAACCTTTCAGGGGATCCTTTGCAACAGTTCAGCACCATTTTTGAATGAATTGCAGAACATCAGATTTTTGCTGAAATTGTGACCATGCGGCTTAGGGATTTTTTCAAAAAAAGTTGTTCAGAGGTCGAGGGCTAATTCTGTTTCCGATGATAAATTCCCACCTGTTTCCAACGAAAAAACCTTCAGGTCATCGTTTGCAACAGTTTAGCACCATTTTTGAGTGAATTGCAGAACGCCAGAAATTTTGAAGAAATTGTGACCGCACGGCTTAGGGATTTTTTCAAAAAAAGTTGTTCAGACGTCGTGGGCTAATTCTGTTTCCGATGATAAAAACCCACCTGATTCCACTGAAAAACCTTTCAGGGGATCCTTTGCAACAGTTCAGCACCATTTTTGAATGAATTGCAGAACATCAGATTTTTGCTGAAATTGTGACCGCGCGGCTTAGGGATTTTTTCAAAAAAAGTTGTTCAGAGGTCGAGGGCTAATTCTGTTTCCGATGATAAATTCCCACCTGATTCCACTGAAAAACCTTTCAGGGGATCCTTTGCAGCAGTTCAGCACCATTTTTGAATGAATTGCAGAACATCAGATTTTTGCTGAAATTGTGACCGCGCGGCTTAGGGATTTTTTCAAAAAAAGTTGTTCAGACGTCGAGGGCTAATTCTGCTTCCGATGATAAATACCCACCTGTTTCCACCGAAAAACCCTTCAGGGGATCCTTTGCAACAGTTTAGCACCATCTTTCAATGAATTGCAGAACGTCAGAAATTTTGAAGAAATTGTGACCGCGCAGCTTAGGGATTTTCTCAAAAAAAGTTGTTCAGACGTCGTGGGCTAATTATGTTTCCGATGATAAAAACCCACCTGATTCCACTGAAAAACCTTTCAGGGGATCCTTTGCAGCAGTTCAGCACCATTTTTGAATGAATTGCAGAACATCAGATTTTTGCTGAAATTGTGACCGCGCGGCTTAGGGATTTTTTCAAAAAAAGTTGTTCAGACGTCGAGGGCTAATTCTCCTACCGATGATAAATACCCACCTGTTTCCACTGGAAAACCTTTCAGAGGATCCTTTGCAACAGTTCAGCACCATTTTTGAATGAATTGCAGGACATCAGATTTTTGCTGAAATTGTGACCGCGAGCCTTAGGGATTTTTTCAAAAAAAGTTGTTCAGATGTCGAGGGCTAATTCTGTTTCCGATGATAAATACCCACCTGTTTCCACCGAAAAACCCTTCAGGGGATCGTTTGCAACAGTTTAGCACCATCTTTCAATGAATTGCAGAACGTCAGAAATTTTGAAGAAATTGTGACCGCGCAGCTTAGGGATTTTTTCAAAAAAAGTTATTCAGACGTCGAGGGCTAATTCGGTTTCCGATGATAAATACCCACCTGTTTCCAACGAAAAACCCTTCAGGGCATCGTTTGCAACAGTTTAGCACCATTTTGGAGTGAATTGCAGAACGCCAGAAATTTTTAAGAAATTGTGACCGCGCGGCTTAGGGATTTTTTCAAAAAAAGTTGTTCAGACGTCGTGGGATAATTCTGTTTCCGATGATAAAAACCCACCTGATTCCACTGAAAAACCTTTCAGGGGATCCTTTGCAACAGTTCAGCACCATTTTTGAATGAATTGCAGAACATCAGATTTTTGCTGAAATTGTGACCGCGCGGCTTAGGGATTTTTTCAAAAAAAGTTGTTCAGAGGTCGAGGGCTAATTCTGTTTCCGATGATAAATACCCACCTGTTTCCACCGAAAAACCCTTCAGGGGATCGTTTGCAACAGTTTAGCACCATTTTTGAGTGAATTGCAGAACGCCAGAAATTTTGAAGAAATTGTGACCGCGCGGCTTAGGGATTTTTTCAAAAAAAGTTGTTCAGAGGTCGAGGGCTAATTCTGTTTCCGATGATAAATACCCACCTGTTTCCACCGAAAAACCCTTCAGGGGATCCTTTGCAACAGTTTAGCACCATCTTTGAATGAATTGCAGAACGTCAGAAATTTTGAAGAAATTGTGACCGCGAGCCATAGGGATTTTTTCAAAAAAAGTTGTTCAGACGTCGAAGGCTAATTCTGCTTCCGATGATAAATACCCACCTGTTTCCACTGGAAAACCTTTCAGGGGATTCTTTGCAACAGTTCAGCACCATTTTTGAATGAATTGCAGGACATCAGATTTTTGCTGAAATTGTGACCGCGAGCCTTAGGGATTTTTTCAAAAAAAGTTGTTCAGACGTCGAGGGCTAATTCTGCTTCCGATGATAAATACCCACCTGTTTCCACTGGAAAACCTTTCAGGGGATCCTTTGCAACAGTTCAGCACCATTTTTGAATGAATTGCAGGACATCAGATTTTTGCTGAAATTGTGACCGCGAGCCTTAGGGATTTTTTCAAAAAAAGTTGTTCAGACGTCGAGGGCTAATTCTGCTTCCGATGATAAATTCCCACCTGTTTCCACCGAAAAACCCTTCAGGGGATCCTTTGCAACAGTTTAGCACCATCTTTGAATGATTTGCAGAACGTCAGATTTTTGCTGAAATTGTGACCGTGCGGCTTAGGGATTTTTTCAAAAAAAGTTGTTCAGACGTCGTGGGCTAATTCTGCTTCCGATGATAAATACCCACCTGTTTCCACTGAAAAACCTTTCAGGGGATCGTTTGCAACAGTTTGGCACCATTTCTGAGTGAATTGCAGAACGTCAGAAATTTTGAAGAAATTGTGACCGCGCGGCTTAGGGATTTTTTCAAAAAAAGTTGTTTAGACGTCGAGGGCTCATTCTGCTTCCGATGATAAATTCCCACCTGTTTCCACTGGAAAACCTTTCAGGGGATCCTTTGCAACAGTTCAGCACCATTTTTGAATGAATTGCAGGACATCAGATTTTTGTTGAAATTGTGACCGCGAGCCTTAGGGATTTTTTCAAAAAAAGTTGTTTAGACGTCGAGGGCTAATTCTGCTTCCGATGATAAATTCCCACCTGTTTCCAACGAAAAAACCTTCAGGTCATCGTTTGCAACAGTTTAGCACCATTTTTGAGTGAATTGCAGAACGCCAGAAATTTTGAAGAAATTGTGACCGCGCGGCTTAGGGATTTTTTCAAAAAAAGTTTTTCAGACGTCGTGGGCTAATTCTGTTTCCGATGATAAAAACCCACCTGATTCCACTGAAAAACCTTTCAGGGGATCCTTTGCAACAGTTCAGCACCATTTTTGAATGAATTGCAGAACATCAGATTTTTGCTGAAATTGTGACCGCGCGGCTTAGGGATTTTTTCAAAAAAAGTTGTTCAGAGGTCGAGGGCTAATTCTGTTTCCGATGATAAATACCCACCTGTTTCCACCGAAAAACCCTTCAGGGGATCGTTTGCAACAGTTTAGCACCATCCTTGAATGAATTGCAGAACGTCAGAAATTTTGAAGAAATTGTGACCGCGCGGATTAGGGATTTTTTCAAAAAAAGTTGTTCAGACGTCGAGGGCTAATTCTGTTTCCGATGATAAATACCCATCTGTTTCCACCGAAAAACCCTTCAGGGGATCGTTTGCAACAGTTTAGCACCATCTTTCAATGAATTGCAGAATGTCAGAAATTTTGAATAAATTGTGACCGCGCAGCTTAGGGATTTTCTCAAAAAAAGTTGTTCAGACGTCGTGGGCTAATTATGTTTCCGATGATAAAAACCCACCTGATTCCAATGAAAAACCTTTCAGGGGATCCTTTGCAGCAGTTCAGCACCATTTTTGAATGAATTGCAGAACATCAGATTTTTGCTGAAATTGTGACCGCGCGGCTTAGGGATTTTTTCAAAAAAAGTTGTTCAGACGTCGAGGGCTAATTCTGCTTCCGATGATAAATACCCACCTGTTTCCACCGGAAAACCCTTCAGGGGATCGTTTGCAACAGTTTAGCACCATTTTTGAGTGAATTGCAGAACGCCAGAAATTTTGAAGAAATTGTGACCGCGCAGCTTAGGGATTTTTGCAAAAAAAGTTGTTCAGACGTTGAGGGCTAATTCTGTTTCCGATGATAAGTACCCACCTGTTTCCAACGAAAAACCCTTCAGGGGATCGTTTGCAACAGTTTAGCACCATTTTGGAGTGAATTGCAGAACGCCAGAAATTTTGAAGAAATTGTGACCGCGCGGCTTAGGGATTTTTTCAAAAAAAGTTGTTCAGACGTCGTGAGCTAATTCTGTTTCCGATGATAAAAACCCACCTGATTCCACTGAAAAACCTTGCAGGGGATCCTTTGCAACAGTTCAGCACCATTTTTGAATGAATTGCAGGACATCAGATTTTTGCTGAAATTGTGACCGCGAGCCTTAGGGATTTTTTCAAAAAAAGTTGTTCAGACGTCGAGGGCTAATTCTGCTTCCGATGATAAATACCCACCTGTTTCCACTGGAAAACCCTTTAGGGGATCGTTTGCAACTATTTAGCACCATGTTTGAGTGAATTGCAGAACGCCAGAAATTTTGAAGAAATTGTGACCGTGCGGCTTAGGGATTTTTGCAAAAAAAGTTGTTCAGACGTCGAGGGCTAATTCTGCTTCCGATGATAAATACCCACCTGTTTCCACCGGAAAACCCTTCAGGGGATCGTTTGCAACAGTTTAGCACCATTTTTGAGTGAATTGCAGAACGCCAGAAATTTTGAAGAAATTGTGACCGCGCAGCTTAGGTATTTTTGCAAAAAAAGTTGTTCAGACGTTGAGGGCTAATTCTGTTTCCGATGATAAGTACCCACCTGTTTCCAACGAAAAACCCTTCAGGGGATCGTTTGCAACAGTTTAGCACCATTTTGGAGTGAATTGCAGAACGCCAGAAATTTTGAAGAAATTGTGACCGCGCGGCTTAGGGATTTTTTCAAAAAAAGTTGTTCAGACGTCGTGAGCTAATTCTGTTTCCGATGATAAAAACCCACCTGATTCCACTGAAAAACCTTGCAGGGGATCCTTTGCAACAGTTCAGCACCATTTTTGAATGAATTGCAGGACATCAGATTTTTGCTGAAATTGTGACCGCGAGCCTTAGGGATTTTTTCAAAAAAAGTTGTTCAGACGTCGAGGGCTAATTCTGCTTCCGATGATAAATACCCACCTGTTTCCACCGAAAAACCCTTCAGGGGATCCTTTGCAACAGTTTAGCACCATCTTTGAATGATTTGCAGAACGTCAGATTTTTGCTGAAATTGTGACCGTGCGGCTTAGGGATTTTTTCAAAAAAAGTTGTTCAGACGTCGTGGGCTAATTCTGCTTCCGATGATAAATACCCACCTGTTTCCACTGAAAAACCTTTCAGGGGATCGTTTGCAACAGTTTGGCACCATTTCTGAGTGAATTGCAGAACGTCAGAAATTTTGAAGAAATTGTGACCGCGCGGCTTAGGGATTTTTTCAAAAAAAGTTGTTTAGACGTCGAGGGCTCATTCTGCTTCCGATGATAAATTCCCACCTGTTTCCACTGGAAAACCTTTCAGGGGATCCTTTGCAACAGTTCAGCACCATTTTTGAATGAATTGCAGGACATCAGATTTTTGTTGAAATTGTGACCGCGAGCCTTAGGGATTTTTTCAAAAAAAGTTGTTTAGACGTCGAGGGCTAATTCTGCTTCCGATGATAAATTCCGACCTGTTTCCAACGAAAAAACCTTCAGGTCATCGTTTGCAACAGTTTAGCACCATTTTTGAGTGAATTGCAGAACGCCAGAAATTTTGAAGAAATTGTGACCGCGCGGCTTAGGGATTTTTTCAAAAAAAGTTTTTCAGACGTCGTGGGCTAATTCTGTTTCCGATGATAAAAACCCACCTGATTCCACTGAAAAACCTTTCAGGGGATCCTTTGCAACAGTTCAGCACCATTTTTGAATGAATTGCAGAACATCAGATTTTTGCTGAAATTGTGACCGCGCGGCTTAGGGATTTTTTCAAAAAAAGTTGTTCAGAGGTCGAGGGCTAATTCTGTTTCCGATGATAAATACCCACCTGTTTCCACCGAAAAACCCTTCAGGGGATCGTTTGCAACAGTTTAGCACCATCCTTGAATGAATTGCAGAACGTCAGAAATTTTGAAGAAATTGTGACCGCGCGGATTAGGGATTTTTTCAAAAAAAGTTGTTCAGACGTCGAGGGCTAATTCTGTTTCCGATGATAAATACCCATCTGTTTCCACCGAAAAACCCTTCAGGGGATCGTTTGCAACAGTTTAGCACCATCTTTCAATGAATTGCAGAATGTCAGAAATTTTGAAGAAATTGTGACCGCGCAGCTTAGGGATTTTCTCAAAAAAAGTTGTTCAGACGTCGTGGGCTAATTATGTTTCCGATGATAAAAACCCACCTGATTCCAATGAAAAACCTTTCAGGGGATCCTTTGCAGCAGTTCAGCACCATTTTTGAATGAATTGCAGAACATCAGATTTTTGCTGAAATTGTGACCGCGCGGCTTAGGGATTTTTTCAAAAAAAGTTGTTCAGACGTCGAGGGCTAATTCTGCTTCCGATGATAAATACCCACCTGTTTCCACCGGAAAACCCTTCAGGGGATCGTTTGCAACAGTTTAGCACCATTTTTGAGTGAATTGCAGAACGCCAGAAATTTTGAAGAAATTGTGACCGCGCAGCTTAGGGATTTTTGCAAAAAAAGTTGTTCAGACGTTGAGGGCTAATTCTGTTTCCGATGATAAGTACCCACCTGTTTCCAACGAAAAACCCTTCAGGGGATCGTTTGCAACAGTTTAGCACCATTTTGGAGTGAATTGCAGAACGCCAGAAATTTTGAAGAAATTGTGACCGCGCGGCTTAGGGATTTTTTCAAAAAAAGTTGTTCAGACGTCGTGAGCTAATTCTGTTTCCGATGATAAAAACCCACCTGATTCCACTGAAAAACCTTGCAGGGGATCCTTTGCAACAGTTCAGCACCATTTTTGAATGAATTGCAGGACATCAGATTTTTGCTGAAATTGTGACCGCGAGCCTTAGGGATTTTTTCAAAAAAAGTTGTTCAGACGTCGAGGGCTAATTCTGCTTCCGATGATAAATACCCACCTGTTTCCACTGGAAAACCCTTTAGGGGATCGTTTGCAACTATTTAGCACCATGTTTGAGTGAATTGCAGAACGCCAGAAATTTTGAAGAAATTGTGACCGTGCGGCTTAGGGATTTTTGCAAAAAAAGTTGTTCAGACGTCGAGGGCTAATTCTGCTTCCGATGATAAATACCCACCTGTTTCCACCGGAAAACCCTTCAGGGGATCGTTTGCAACAGTTTAGCACCATTTTTGAGTGAATTGCAGAACGCCAGAAATTTTGAAGAAATTGTGACCGCGCAGCTTAGGGATTTTTGCAAAAAAAGTTGTTCAGACGTTGAGGGCTAATTCTGTTTCCGATGATAAGTACCCACCTGTTTCCAACGAAAAACCCTTCAGGGGATCGTTTGCAACAGTTTAGCACCATTTTGGAGTGAATTGCAGAACGCCAGAAATTTTGAAGAAATTGTGACCGCGCGGCTTAGGGATTTTTTCAAAAAAAGTTGTTCAGACGTCGTGAGCTAATTCTGTTTCCGATGATAAAAACCCACCTGATTCCACTGAAAAACCTTGCAGGGGATCCTTTGCAACAGTTCAGCACCATTTTTGAATGAATTGCAGGACATCAGATTTTTGCTGAAATTGTGACCGCGAGCCTTAGGGATTTTTTCAAAAAAAGTTGTTCAGACGTCGAGGGCTAATTCTGCTTCCGATGATAAATACCCACCTGTTTCCACTGGAAAACCCTTTAGGGGATCGTTTGCAACTATTTAGCACCATGTTTGAGTGAATTGCAGAACGCCAGAAATTTTGAAGAAATTGTGACCGTGCGGCTTAGGGATTTTTGCAAAAAAAGTTGTTCAGACGTCAAGGGCTAATTCTGTTTCCGATGATAAATACCCACCTGTTTCCACCGAAAAACCCTTCAGGGGATCCTTTGCAACAGTTTAGCACCATCTTTGAATGAATTGCAGAACGTCAGATTTTTGCTGAAATTGTGACCGCGAGCCTTAGGGATTTTTTCAAAAAAGGTTGTTCAGACGTCGAGGGCTAATTCTGTTTCCGATGATAAATACCCACCTGTTTCCACCGAAAAACCCTTCAGGGGATCGTTTGCAACAGCTTAGCACCATCTTTGAATGAATTGCAGAACGTCAGAAATTTTGAAGAAATTGTGACCGCGCGGCTTAGGGATTTTTTCAAAAAAAGTTGTTCAGACGTCGAGGGCTAATTCTGTTTCCGATGATAAATACCCACCTGTTTCCACCGAAAAACCCTTCAGGGGATCGTTTGCAACAGTTTAGCACCATCTTTCAATGAATTGCAGAACGTCAGAAATTTTGAAGAAATTGTGACCGCGCAGCTTAGGGATTTTCTCAAAAAAAGTTGTTCAGACGTCGTGGGCTAATTATGTTTCCGATGATAAAAACCCACCTGATTCCAATGAAAAACCTTTCAGGGGATCCTTTGCAGCAGTTCAGCACCATTTTTGAATGAATTGCAGAACATCAGATTTTTGCTGAAATTGTGACCGCGCGGCTTAGGGATTTTTTCAAAAAAAGTTGTTCAGACGTCGAGGGCTAATTCTGCTTCCGATGATAAATACCCACCTGTTTCCACTGGAAAACCCTTTAGGGGATCGTTTGCAACTATTTAGCACCATGTTTGAGTGAATTGCAGAACGCCAGAAATTTTGAAGAAATTGTGACCGTGCGGCTTAGGGATTTTTGCAAAAAAAGTTGTTCAGACGTCAAGGGCTAATTCTGTTTCCGATGATAAATACCCACCTGTTTCCACCGAAAAACCCTTCAGGGGATCCTTTGCAACAGTTTAGCACCATCTTTGAATGAATTGCAGAACGTCAGATTTTTGCTGAAATTGTGACCGCGAGCCTTAGGGATTTTTTCAAAAAATGTTGTTCAGACGTCGAGGGCTAATTCTGTTTCCGATGATAAATACCCACCTGTTTCCACCGAAAAACCCTTCAGGGGATCGTTTGCAACAGCTTAGCACCATCTTTGAATGAATTGCAGAACGTCAGAAATTTTGAAGAAATTGTGACCGCGCGGCTTAGGGATTTTTTCAAAAAAAGTTGTTCAGACGTCGAGGGCTAATTCTGTTTCCGATGATAAATACCCACCTGTTTCCACCGAAAAACCCTTCAGGGGATCGTTTGCAACAGTTTAGCACCATCTTTCAATGAATTGCAGAACGTCAGAAATTTTGAAGAAATTGTGACCGCGCAGCTTAGGGATTTTCTCAAAAAAAGTTGTTCAGACGTCGTGGGCTAATTATGTTTCCGATGATAAAAACCCACCTGATTCCAATGAAAAACCTTTCAGGGGATCCTTTGCAGCAGTTCAGCACCATTTTTGAATGAATTGCAGAACATCAGATTTTTGCTGAAATTGTGACCGCGCGGCTTAGGGATTTTTTCAAAAAAAGTTGTTCAGACGTCGAGGGCTAATTCTGCTTCCGATGATAAATACCCACCTGTTTCCACCGGAAAACCCTTCAGGGGATCGTTTGCAACAGTTTAGCACCATTTTTGAGTGAATTGCAGAACGCCAGAAATTTTGAAGAAATTGTGACCGCGCGGCTTAGGGATTTTTTCAAAAAAAGTTGTTCAGACGTTGTGAGCTAATTCTGTTTCTGATGATAAAAACCCACTTGATTCCACTGAAAAACCTTTCAAGGGATCCTTTGCAACAGTTCAGCACCATTTTTGAATGAATTGCAGGACATCAGATTTTTGCTGAAATTGTGACCGTGAGCCTTAGGGATTTTTTCAAAAAAAGTTGTTCAGACGTCGAGGGCTAATTCTGCTTCCGATGATAAATACCCACCTGTTTCCACTGGAAAACCTTTCAGGGGATCCTTTGCAACAGTTCAGCACCATTTTTGAATGAATTGCAGGACATCAGATTTTTGCTGAAATTGTGACCGCGAGCCTTAGGGATTTTTTCAAAAAAAGTTGTTCAGACGTCGAGGGCTAATTCTGCTTCCGATGATAAATACCCACCTGTTTCCACTGGAAAACCCTTTAGGGGATCGTTTGCAACTATTTAGCACCATGTTTGAGTGAATTGCAGAACGCCAGAAATTTTGAAGAAATTGTGACCGTGCGGCTTAGGGATTTTTGCAAAAAAAGTTGTTCAGACGTCAAGGGCTAATTCTGTTTCCAATGATAAATACCCACCTGTTTCCACCGAAAAACCCTTCAGGGGATCCTTTGCAACAGTTTAGCACCATCTTTGAATGAATTGCAGAACGTCAGATTTTTGCTGAAATTGTGACCATGCGGCTTAGGGATTTTTTCAAAAAAAGTTGTTCAGACGTCGAGGGCTAATTCTGTTTCCGATGATAAATACCCACCTGTTTCCAACGAAAAACCCTTCAGGGGATCGTTTGCAACAGTTTAGCACCATTTTTGAGTGAATTGCAGAACGCCAGAAATTTTGAAGAAATTGTGACCGCGCGGCTTAGGGATTTTTTCAAAAAAAGTTGTTCAGAGGTCGAGGGCTAATTCTGTTTCCGATGATAAATACCCACCTGTTTCCACCGAAAAACCCTTCAGGGGATCCTTTGCAACAGTTTAGCACCATCTTTGAATGAATTGCAGAACGTCAGAAATTTTGAAGAGATTGTGACCGCGAGCCATAGGGATTTTTTCAAAAAAAGTTGTTCAGACGTCGAGGGCTAATTCTGCTTCCGATGATAAAAACCCACCTGATTCCACTGAAAAACCTTTCAGGGGATCCTTTGCAACAGTTCAGCACCATTTTTGAATGAATTGCAGGACATCAGATTTTTGCTGAAATTGTGACCGCGCGGCTTAGGGATTTTTTCAAAAAAAGTTGTTCAGAGGTCGAGGGCTAATTCTGTTTCCTATGATAAATTCCCACCTGATTCCACTGAAAAACCTTTCAGGGGATCCTTTGCAACAGTTCAGCACCATTTTTGAATGAATTGCAGGACATCAGATTTTTGCTGAAATTGTGACCGCGAGCCTTAGGGATTTTTTCAAAAAAAGGTGTTCAGACGTGGAGGGCTAATTCTGCTTCCAATGATAAATACCCACCTGTTTCCACTGGAAAACCTTTCAGGGGATCCTTTGCAACAGTTCAGCACCATTTTTGAATGAATTGCAGGACATCAGATTTTTGCTGAAATTGTGACCGCGAGCCTTAGGGATTTTTTCAAAAAAAGTTGTTCAGACGTCGAGGGCTAATTCTGTTTCCGATGATAAATTCCCACCTGTTTCCAACGAAAAAACCTTCAGGTCATCGTTTGCAACAGTTTAGCACCATTTTTGAGTGAATTGCAGAACGCCAGAAATTTTGAAGAAATTGTGACCGCGCGGCTTAGGGATTTTTTCAAAAAAAGTTGTTCAGACGTCGTGGGCTAATTCTGTTTCCGATGATAAAAACCCACCTGATTCCACTGAAAAACCTTTCAGGGGATCCTTTGCAACAGTTCAGCACCATTTTTGAATGAATTGCAGAACATCAGATTTTTGCTGAAATTGTGACCGCGCGGCTTAGGGATTTTTTCAAAAAAAGTTGTTCAGAGGTCGAGGGCTAATTCTGTTTCCGATGATAAATACCCACCTGTTTCCACCGAAAAACCCTTCAGGGGATCCTTTGCAACAGTTTAGCACCATCTTTGAATGAATTGCAGAACGTCAGATTTTTGCTGAAATTGTGACCGTGCGGCTTAGGGATTTTTTCAAAAAATGTTGTTCAGACGTCGAGTGCTAATTCTGTTTCCGATGATAAATACCCACCTGTTTCCACCGAAAAACCCTTCAGGGGATCGTTTGCAACAGTTTAGCACCATCTTTGAATGAATTGCAGAACGTCAGAAATTTTGAAGAAATTGTGACCGCGCGGCTTAGGGATTTTTTCAAAAAAAGTTATTCAGACGTCGAGGGCTAATTCGGTTTCCGATGATAAATACCCACCTGTTTCCAACGAAAAACCCTTCAGGGCATCGTTTGCAACAGTTTAGCACCATTTTGGAGTGAATTGCAGAACGCCAGAAATTTTGAAGAAATTGTGACCGCGCGGATTAGGGATTTTTTCAATAAAAGTTGTTCAGACGTCGTGGGCTAATTCTGTTTCCGATGATAAAAACCCACCTGATTCCACTGAAAAACCTTTCAGGGGATCCTTTGCAACAGTTCAGCACCATTTTTGAATGAATTGCAGAACATCAGATTTTTGCTGAAATTGTGACCGCGCGGCTTAGGGATTTTTTCAAAAAAAGTTGTTCAGAGGTCGAGGGCTAATTCTGTTTCCGATGATAAATACCCACCTGTTTCCACCGAAAAACCCTTCAGGGGATCGTTTGCAACAGTTTAGCACCATCTTTGAATGAATTGCAGAACGTCAGAAATTTTGAAGAAATTGTGACCGCGCGCCTTAGGGATTTTTTCAAAAAAAGTTGTTCAGACGTCGAGGGCTAATTCTGTTTCCGATGATAAATACCCACCTGTTTCCACCGAAAAACCCTTCAGGGGATCGTTTGCAACAGTTTAGCACCATCTTTCAATGAATTGCAGAACGTCAGAAATTTTGAAGAAATTGTGACCGCGCAGCTTAGGGATTTTCTCAAAAAAAGTTGTTCAGACGTCGTGGGCTAATTATGTTTCCGATGATAAAAACCCACCTGATTCCAATGAAAAACCTTTCAGGGAATCCTTTGCAGCAGTTCAGCACCATTTTTGAATGAATTGCAGAACATCAGATTTTTGCTGAAATTGTGACCGCGCGGCTTAGGGATTTTTTCAAAAAAAGTTGTTCAGACGTCGAGGGCTAATTCTGCTTCCGATGATAAATACCCACCTGTTTCCACCGGAAAACCCTTCAGGGGATCGTTTGCAACAGTTTAGCACCATTTTTGAGTGAATTGCAGAACGCCAGAAATTTTAAAGAAATTGTGACCGCGCAGCTTAGGGATTTTTGCAAAAGAAGTTGTTCAGACGTTGAGGGCTAATTCTGTTTCCGATGATAAGTACCCACCTGTTTCCAACGAAAAACCCTTCAGGGGATCGTTTGCAACAGTTTAGCACCATTTTGGAGTGAATTGCAGAACGCCAGAAATTTTGAAGAAATTGTGACCGCGCGGCTTAGGGATTTTTTCAAAAAAAGTTGTTCAGACGTCGTGAGCTAATTCTGTTTCCGATGATAAAAACCCACTTGATTCCACTGAAAAACCTTTCAGGGGATCCTTTGCAACAGTTCAGCACCATTTTTGAATGAATTGCAGGACATCAGATTTTTGCTGAAATTGTGATCGCGAGCCTTAGGGATTTTTTCAAAAAAAGTTGTTCAGACGTCGAGGGCTAATTCTGCTTCCGATGATAAATACCCACCTGTTTCCACTGGAAAACCTTTCAGGGGGTCCTTTGCAACAGTTCAGCACCATTTTTGAATGAATTGCAGGACATCAGATTTTTGCTGAAATTGTGACCGCGAGCCTTAGGGATTTTTTCAAAAAAAGTTGTTCAGACGTCGAGGGCTAATTCTGTTTCCGATGATAAATACCCACCTGTTTCCACCGAAAAACCTTTCAGGGGATCCTTTGCAACAGTTTAGCACCATCTTTGAATGAATTGCAGAACGTCAGAAATTTTGAAGAAATTGTGACCGCGCAGCTTAGGGATTTTCTCAAAAAAAGTTGTTCAGACGTCGTGGGCTAATTATGTTTCCGATGATAAAAACCCACCTGTTTCCACTGGAAAACCCTTTAGGGGATCGTTTGCAACTATTTAGCACCATTTTGGAGTGAATTGCAGAACGCCAGAAATTTTGAAGAAATTGTGACCGTGCGGCTTAGGGATTTTTGCAAAAAAAGTTGTTCAGACGTCAAGGGCTAATTCTGTTTCCAATGATAAATACCCACCTGTTTCCACCGAAAAACCCTTCAGGGGATCCTTTGCAACAGTTTAGCACCATCTTTGAATGAATTGCAGAACGTCAGATTTTTGCTGAAATTGTGACCATGCGGCTTAGGGATTTTTTCAAAAAAAGTTATTCAGACGTCGAGGGCTAATTCGGTTTCCGATGATAAATACCCACCTGTTTCCAACGAAAAACCCTTCAGGGCATCGTTTGCAACAGTTTAGCACCATTTTGGAGTGAATTGCAGAACGCCAGAAATTTTGAAGAAATTGTGACCGCGCGGCTTAGGGATTTTTTCAAAAATTTGTTCAAACGTCGTGGGCTAATTCTGTTTCCGATGATAAAAACCCACCTGATTCCACTGACAAACCTTTCAGGGGATCCTTTGCAACAGTTCAGCACCATTTTTGAATGAATTGCAGAACATCAGATTTTTGCTGAAATTGTGACCGCGCGGCTTAGGGATTTTTTCAAAAAAAGTTGTTCAGAGGTCGAGGGCTAATTCTGTTTCCGATGATAAATACCCACCTGTTTCCAACGAAAAACCCTTCAGGGGATCGTTTGCAACAGTTTAGCACCATCTTTGAATGAATTGCAGAACGTCAGAAATTTTGAAGAAATTGTGACCGCGCGGCTTAGTGATTTTTTCAAAGAAAGTTGTTCAGACGTCGTGGGCTAATTATGTTTCCGATGATAAAAACCCACCTGATTCCACTGAAAAACCTTTCAGGGGATCCTTTGCAGCAGTTCAGCACCATTTTTGAATGAATTGCAGAACGCCAGAAATTTTGAAGAAATTGTGACCGCGCGGCTTAGGGATTTTTTCAAAAAAAGTTGTTCAGACGTCGTGGGCTAATTCTGTTTCCGATGATAAAAACCCACCTGATTCCACCGAGAAACCTTTCAGGGGATCCTTTGCAACAGTTCAGCACCATTTTTGAATGAATTGCAGAACATCAGATTTTTGCTGAAATTGTGACCGCGAGCCTTAGGGATTTTTTCAAAAAAAGTTGTTCAGACGTCGAGGGCTAATTCTGTTTCCGATGATAAATACCCACCTGTTTCCACCGAAAAACCTTTCAGGGGATCCTTTGCAACAGTTTAGCACCATCTTTGAATGAATTGCAGAACGTCAGAAATTTTGAAGAAATTGTGACCGCGCAGCTTAGGGATTTTCTCAAAAAAAGTTGTTCAGACGTCGTGGGCTAATTATGTTTCCGATGATAAAAACCCACCTGTTTCCACTGGAAAACCCTTTAGGGGATCGTTTGCAACTATTTAGCACCATTTTGGAGTGAATTGCAGAACGCCAGAAATTTTGAAGAAATTGTGACCGTGCGGCTTAGGGATTTTTGCAAAAAAAGTTGTTCAGACGTCAAGGGCTAATTCTGTTTCCAATGATAAATACCCACCTGTTTCCACCGAAAAACCCTTCAGGGGATCCTTTGCAACAGTTTAGCACCATCTTTGAATGAATTGCAGAACGTCAGATTTTTGCTGAAATTGTGACCATGCGGCTTAGGGATTTTTTCAAAAAAAGTTATTCAGACGTCGAGGGCTAATTCGGTTTCCGATGATAAATACCCACCTGTTTCCAACGAAAAACCCTTCAGGGCATCGTTTGCAACAGTTTAGCACCATTTTGGAGTGAATTGCAGAACGCCAGAAATTTTGAAGAAATTGTGACCGCGCGGCTTAGGGATTTTTTCAAAAATTTGTTCAAACGTCGTGGGCTAATTCTGTTTCCGATGATAAAAACCCACCTGATTCCACTGACAAACCTTTCAGGGGATCCTTTGCAACAGTTCAGCACCATTTTTGAATGAATTGCAGAACATCAGATTTTTGCTGAAATTGTGACCGCGCGGCTTAGGGATTTTTTCAAAAAAAGTTGTTCAGAGGTCGAGGGCTAATTCTGTTTCCGATGATAAATACCCACCTGTTTCCAACGAAAAACCCTTCAGGGGATCGTTTGCAACAGTTTAGCACCATCTTTGAATGAATTGCAGAACGTCAGAAATTTTGAAGAAATTGTGACCGCGCGGCTTAGTGATTTTTTCAAAGAAAGTTGTTCAGACGTCGTGGGCTAATTATGTTTCCGATGATAAAAACCCACCTGATTCCACTGAAAAACCTTTCAGGGGATCCTTTGCAGCAGTTCAGCACCATTTTTGAATGAATTGCAGAACGCCAGAAATTTTGAAGAAATTGTGACCGCGCGGCTTAGGGATTTTTTCAAAAAAAGTTGTTCAGACGTCGTGGGCTAATTCTGTTTCCGATGATAAAAACCCACCTGATTCCACCGAGAAACCTTTCAGGGGATCCTTTGCAACAGTTCAGCACCATTTTTGAATGAATTGCAGAACATCAGATTTTTGCTGAAATTGTGACCGCGCGGCTTAGGGATTTTTTCAAAAAAAGTTGTTCAGAGGTCGAGGGCTAATTCTGTTTCCGATGATAAATACCCACCTGTTTCCACCGAAAAACCCTTCAGGGGATCGTTTGCAACAGTTTAGCACCATCTTTGAATGAATTGCAGAACGTCAGAAATTTTGAAGAAATTGTGACCGCGCGCCTTAGGGATTTTTTCAAAAAAAGTTGTTCAGACGTCGAGGGCTAATTCTGTTTCCGATGATAAATACCCACCTGTTTCCACCGAAAAACCCTTCAGGGGATCGTTTGCAACAGTTTAGCACCATCTTTGAATGAATTGCAGAACGTCAGAAATTTTGAAGAAATTGTGACCGCGCAGCTTAGGGATTTTCTCAAAAAAAGTTGTTCAGACGTCGTGGGCTAATTATGTTTCCGATGATAAAAACCCACCTGATTCCAATGAAAAACCTTTCAGGGAATCCTTTGCAGCAGTTCAGCACCATTTTTGAATGAATTGCAGAACATCAGATTTTTGCTGAAATTGTGACCGCGCGGCTTAGGGATTTTTTCAAAAAAAGTTGTTCAGACGTCGAGGGCTAATTCTGCTTCCGATGATAAATACCCACCTGTTTCCACCGGAAAACCCTTCAGGGGATCGTTTGCAACAGTTTAGCACCATTTTTGAGTGAATTGCAGAACGCCAGAAATTTTAAAGAAATTGTGACCGCGCAGCTTAGGGATTTTTGCAAAAGAAGTTGGTCAGACGTTGAGGGCTAATTCTGTTTCCGATGATAAGTACCCACCTGTTTCCAACGAAAAACCCTTCAGGGGATCGTTTGCAACAGTTTAGCACCATTTTGGAGTGAATTGCAGAACGCCAGAAATTTTGAAGAAATTGTGACCGCGCGGCTTAGGGATTTTTTCAAAAAAAGTTGTTCAGACGTCGTGAGCTAATTCTGTTTCCGATGATAAAAACCCACTTGATTCCACTGAAAAACCTTTCAGGGGATCCTTTGCAACAGTTCAGCACCATTTTTGAATGAATTGCAGGACATCAGATTTTTGCTGAAATTGTGACCGCGAGCCTTAGGGATTTTTTCAAAAAAAGTTGTTCAGACGTCGAGGGCTAATTCTGCTTCCGATGATAAATACCCACCTGTTTCCACTGGAAAACCTTTCAGGGGATCCTTTGCAACAGTTCAGCACCATTTTTGAATGAATTGCAGGACATCAGATTTTTGCTGAAATTGTGACCGCGAGCCTTAGGGATTTTTTCAAAAAAAGTTGTTCAGACGTCGAGGGCTAATTCTGTTTCCGATGATAAATACCCACCTGTTTCCACCGAAAAACCTTTCAGGGGATCCTTTGCAACAGTTTAGCACCATCTTTGAATGAATTGCAGAACGCCAGAAATTTTGAAGAAATTGTGACCGTGCGGCTTAGGGATTTTTGCAAAAAAAGTTGTTCAGACGTCAAGGGCTAATTCTGTTTCCAATGATAAATACCCACCTGTTTCCACCGAAAAACCCTTCAGGGGATCCTTTGCAACAGTTTAGCACCATCTTTGAATGAATTGCAGAACGTCAGATTTTTGCTGAAATTGTGACCATGCGGCTTAGGGATTTTTTCAAAAAAAGTTATTCAGACGTCGAGGGCTAATTCGGTTTCCGATGATAAATACCCACCTGTTTCCAACGAAAAACCCTTCAGGGCATCGTTTGCAACAGTTTAGCACCATTTTGGAGTGAATTGCAGAACGCCAGAAATTTTGAAGAAATTGTGACCGCGCGGCTTAGGGATTTTTTCAAAAATTTGTTCAGACGTCGTGGGCTAATTCTGTTTCCGATGATAAAAACCCACCTGATTCCACTGACAAACCTTTCAGGGGATCCTTTGCAACAGTTCAGCACCATTTTTGAATGAATTGCAGAACATCAGATTTTTGCTGAAATTGTGACCGCGCGGCTTAGGGATTTTTTCAAAAAAAGTTGTTCAGAGGTCGAGGGCTAATTCTGTTTCCGATGATAAATACCCACCTGTTTCCACCGAAAAACCCTTCAGGGGATCGTTTGCAACAGTTTAGCACCATCTTTGAATGAATTGCAGAACGTCAGAAATTTTGAAGAAATTGTGACCGCGCGGCTTAGTGATTTTTTCAAAAAAAGTTGTTCAGACGTCGAGGGCTAATTCTGTTTCCAATGATAAATACCCACCTGTTTCCACCGAAAAACCCTTCAGGGGATCGTTTGCAACAGTTTAGCACCATCTTTCAATGAATTGCAGAACGTCAGAAATTTTGAAGAAACTGTGACCGCGCAGCTTAGGGATTTTTTCAAAAAAAGTTGTTCAGACGTCGTGGGCTAATTCTGTTTCCGATGATAAAAACCCACCTGATTCCACTGAAAAACCTTTCAGGGGATCCTTTGCAGCAGTTCAGCACCATTTTTGAATGAATTGCAGAACATCAGATTTTTGCTGAAATTGTGACCGCGTGGCTTAGGGATTTTTTCAAAAAAACTTGTTCAGACGTCGAGGGCTAATTCTGTTTCCGATGATAAATACCCACCTGTTTCCACCGAAAAACCCTTCAGGGGATCCTTTGCAACAGTTTAGCACCATCTTTGAATGAATTGCAGAACGTCAGAAATTTTGAAGAAATTGTGACCGCGCGGCTTAGGGATTTTTTCAAAAAAAGTTGTTCAGACGTCGAGGGCTAATTCTGTTTCCAATGATAAATACCCACCTGTTTCCACGGAAAAACCCTTCAGGGGATTGTTTGCAACAGTTTAGCACCATCTTTCAATGAATTGCAGAACGTCAGAAATTTTGAAGAAACTGTGACCGCGCAGCTTAGGGATTTTTGCAAAAAAAGTTGTTCAGACGTTGAGGGCTAATTCTGTTTCCGATGATAAATACCCACCTGTTTCCACCGAAAAACCCTTCAGGGGATCCTTTGCAACAGTTTAGCACCATCTTTGAATGAATTGCAGAACGTCAGAAATTTTGAAGAAATTGTGACCGCGCGGCTTAGGGATTTTTTCAAAAAAAGTTGTTCAGACGTCGAGGGCTAATTCTGCTTCCGATGATAAATACCCACCTGTTTCCACTGGAAAACCTTTCAGGGGATCCTTTGCAACAGTTCAGCACCATTTTTGAATGAATTGCAGGACATCAGATTTTTGCTGAAATTGTGACCGCGAGCCTTAGGGATTTTTTCAAAAAAAGTTGTTCAGACGTCGAGGGCTAATTCTGCTTCCGATGATAAATACCCACCTGTTTCCACTGGAAAACCCTTCAGGGGATCGTTTGCAACTATTTAGCACCATGTTTGAGTGAATTGCAGAACGCCAGAAATTTTGAAGAGATTGTGACCGTGCGGCTTAGGGATTTTTGCAAAAAAAGTTGTTCAGACGTCAAGGGCTAATTCTGTTTCCGATGATAAATACCCACCTGTTTCCACCGAAAAACCCTTCAGGGGATCCTTTGCAACAGTTTAGCACCATCTTTGAATGAATTGCAGAACGTCAGAAATTTTGAAGACATTGTGACCGTGCGGCTTAGTGATTTTTTCAAAAGAAGTTGTTCAGACGTCGAGGGCTAATTCTGTTTCCGATGATAAATACCCACCTGTTTCCACCGAAAAACCCTTCAGGGGATCGTTTGCAACAGTTTAGCACCATCTTTCAATGAATTGCAGAACGTCAGAAATTTTGAAGAAATTGTGACCGCGCAGCTTAGGGATTTTTTCAAAAAAAGTTTTTCAGACGTCGTGGGCTAATTATGTTTCCGATGATAAAAACCCACCTGATTCCACTGAAAAACCTTTCAGGGGATCCTTTGCAGCAGTTCAGCACCATTTTTGAATGAATTGCAGAACGCCAGAAATTTTGAAGAAATTGTGACCGCGCGGCTTAGGGATGTTTTCAAAAAAAGTTGTTCAGACGTCGTGGGCTAATTCTGTTTCCGATGATAAAAACCCACCTGATTCCACCGAGAAACCTTTCAGGGGATCCTTTGCAACAGTTCAGCACCATTTTTGAATGAATTGCAGAACATCAGATTTTTGCTGAAATTGTGACCGCGCGGCTTAGGGATTTTTTCAAAAAAAGTTGTTCAGAGGTCGAGGGCTAATTCTGTTTCCGATGATAAATACCCACCTGTTTCCACCGAAAAACCCTTCAGGGGATCGTTTGCAACAGTTTAGCACCATCTTTGAATGAATTGCAGAACGTCAGAAATTTTGAAGAAATTGTGACCGCGCGCCTTAGGGATTTTTTCAAAAAAAGTTGTTCAGACGTCGAGGGCTAATTCTGTTTCCGATGATAAATACCCACCTGTTTCCACCGAAAAACCCTTCAGGGGATCGTTTGCAACAGTTTAGCACCATCTTTGAATGAATTGCAGAACGTCAGAAATTTTGAAGAAATTGTGACCGCGCAGCTTAGGGATTTTCTCAAAAAAAGTTGTTCAGACGTCGTGGGCTAATTATGTTTCCGATGATAAAAACCCACCTGATTCCAATGAAAAACCTTTCAGGGAATCCTTTGCAGCAGTTCAGCACCATTTTTGAATGAATTGCAGAACATCAGATTTTTGCTGAAATTGTGACCGCGCGGCTTAGGGATTTTTTCAAAAAAAGTTGTTCAGACGTCGAGGGCTAATTCTGCTTCCGATGATAAATACCCACCTGTTTCCACCGGAAAACCCTTCAGGGGATCGTTTGCAACAGTTTAGCACCATTTTTGAGTGAATTGCAGAACGCCAGAAATTTTAAAGAAATTGTGACCGCGCAGCTTAGGGATTTTTGCAAAAGAAGTTGGTCAGACGTTGAGGGCTAATTCTGTTTCCGATGATAAGTACCCACCTGTTTCCAACGAAAAACCCTTCAGGGGATCGTTTGCAACAGTTTAGCACCATTTTGGAGTGAATTGCAGAACGCCAGAAATTTTGAAGAAATTGTGACCGCGCGGCTTAGGGATTTTTTCAAAAAAAGTTGTTCAGACGTCGTGAGCTAATTCTGTTTCCGATGATAAAAACCCACTTGATTCCACTGAAAAACCTTTCAGGGGATCCTTTGCAACAGTTCAGCACCATTTTTGAATGAATTGCAGGACATCAGATTTTTGCTGAAATTGTGACCGCGAGCCTTAGGGATTTTTTCAAAAAAAGTTGTTCAGACGTCGAGGGCTAATTCTGCTTCCGATGATAAATACCCACCTGTTTCCACTGGAAAACCTTTCAGGGGATCCTTTGCAACAGTTCAGCACCATTTTTGAATGAATTGCAGGACATCAGATTTTTGCTGAAATTGTGACCGCGAGCCTTAGGGATTTTTTCAAAAAAAGTTGTTCAGACGTCGAGGGCTAATTCTGTTTCCGATGATAAATACCCACCTGTTTCCACCGAAAAACCTTTCAGGGGATCCTTTGCAACAGTTTAGCACCATCTTTGAATGAATTGCAGAACGCCAGAAATTTTGAAGAAATTGTGACCGTGCGGCTTAGGGATTTTTGCAAAAAAAGTTGTTCAGACGTCAAGGGCTAATTCTGTTTCCAATGATAAATACCCACCTGTTTCCACCGAAAAACCCTTCAGGGGATCCTTTGCAACAGTTTAGCACCATCTTTGAATGAATTGCAGAACGTCAGATTTTTGCTGAAATTGTGACCATGCGGCTTAGGGATTTTTTCAAAAAAAGTTATTCAGACGTCGAGGGCTAATTCGGTTTCCGATGATAAATACCCACCTGTTTCCAACGAAAAACCCTTCAGGGCATCGTTTGCAACAGTTTAGCACCATTTTGGAGTGAATTGCAGAACGCCAGAAATTTTGAAGAAATTGTGACCGCGCGGCTTAGGGATTTTTTCAAAAATTTGTTCAGACGTCGTGGGCTAATTCTGTTTCCGATGATAAAAACCCACCTGATTCCACTGACAAACCTTTCAGGGGATCCTTTGCAACAGTTCAGCACCATTTTTGAATGAATTGCTGAACATCAGATTTTTGCTGAAATTGTGACCGCGCGGCTTAGGGATTTTTTCAAAAAAAGTTGTTCAGAGGTCGAGGGCTAATTCTGTTTCCGATGATAAATACCCACCTGTTTCCACCGAAAAACCCTTCAGGGGATCGTTTGCAACAGTTTAGCACCATCTTTGAATGAATTGCAGAACGTCAGAAATTTTGAAGAAATTGTGACCGCGCGGCTTAGTGATTTTTTCAAAAAAAGTTGTTCAGACGTCGAGGGCTAATTCTGTTTCCAATGATAAATACCCACCTGTTTCCACCGAAAAACCCTTCAGGGGATCGTTTGCAACAGTTTAGCACCATCTTTCAATGAATTGCAGAACGTCAGAAATTTTGAAGAAACTGTGACCGCGCAGCTTAGGGATTTTTTCAAAAAAAGTTGTTCAGACGTCGTGGGCTAATTCTGTTTCCGATGATAAAAACCCACCTGATTCCACTGAAAAACCTTTCAGGGGATCCTTTGCAGCAGTTCAGCACCATTTTTGAATGAATTGCAGAACATCAGATTTTTGCTGAAATTGTGACCGCGTGGCTTAGGGATTTTTTCAAAAAAAGTTGTTCAGACGTCGAGGGCTAATTCTGTTTCCGATGATAAATACCCACCTGTTTCCACCGAAAAACCCTTCAGGGGATCCTTTGCAACAGTTTAGCACCATCTTTGAATGAATTGCAGAACGTCAGAAATTTTGAAGAAATTGTGACCGCGCGGCTTAGGGATTTTTTCAAAAAAAGTTGTTCAGACGTCGAGGGCTAATTCTGTTTCCAATGATAAATACCCACCTGTTTCCACGGAAAAACCCTTCAGGGGATTGTTTGCAACAGTTTAGCACCATCTTTCAATGAATTGCAGAACGTCAGAAATTTTGAAGAAACTGTGACCGCGCAGCTTAGGGATTTTTGCAAAAAAAGTTGTTCAGACGTTGAGGGCTAATTCTGTTTCCGATGATAAATACCCACCTGTTTCCACCGAAAAACCCTTCAGGGGATCCTTTGCAACAGTTTAGCACCATCTTTGAATGAATTGCAGAACGTCAGAAATTTTGAAGAAATTGTGACCGCGCGGCTTAGGGATTTTTTCAAAAAAAGTTGTTCAGACGTCGAGGGCTAATTCTGCTTCCGATGATAAATACCCACCTGTTTCCACTGGAAAACCTTTCAGGGGATCCTTTGCAACAGTTCAGCACCATTTTTGAATGAATTGCAGGACATCAGATTTTTGCTGAAATTGTGACCGCGAGCCTTAGGGATTTTTTCAAAAAAAGTTGTTCAGACGTCGAGGGCTAATTCTGCTTCCGATGATAAATACCCACCTGTTTCCACTGGAAAACCCTTCAGGGGATCGTTTGCAACTATTTAGCACCATGTTTGAGTGAATTGCAGAACGCCAGAAATTTTGAAGAGATTGTGACCGTGCGGCTTAGGGATTTTTGCAAAAAAAGTTGTTCAGACGTCAAGGGCTAATTCTGTTTCCGATGATAAATACCCACCTGTTTCCACCGAAAAACCCTTCAGGGGATCCTTTGCAACAGTTTAGCACCATCTTTGAATGAATTGCAGAACGTCAGAAATTTTGAAGACATTGTGACCGTGCGGCTTAGTGATTTTTTCAAAAGAAGTTGTTCAGACGTCGAGGGCTAATTCTGTTTCCGATGATAAATACCCACCTGTTTCCACCGAAAAACCCTTCAGGGGATCGTTTGCAACAGTTTAGCACCATCTTTCAATGAATTGCAGAACGTCAGAAATTTTGAAGAAATTGTGACCGCGCAGCTTAGGGATTTTTTCAAAAAAAGTTTTTCAGACGTCGTGGGCTAATTATGTTTCCGATGATAAAAACCCACCTGATTCCACTGAAAAACCTTTCAGGGGATCCTTTGCAGCAGTTCAGCACCATTTTTGAATGAATTGCAGAACATCAGATTTTTGCTGAAATTGTGACCGCGCGGCTTAGGGATTTTTTCAAAAAAAGTTGTTGAGACGTCGAGGGCTAATTCTTTTTCCGATGATAAATACCCACCTGTTTCCACCGGAAAACCCTTCAGGGGATCGTTTGCAACAGTTTAGGACCATTTTTGAGTGAATTGCAGAAAGCCAGAAATTTTGAAGAAATTGTGACCGCGCAGCTTAGGGATTTTTGCAAAAAAAGTTGTTCAGACGTTGAGGGCTAATTCTGTTTCCGATGATAAATACCCACCTGTTTCCAACGTAAAACCCTTCAGGGGATCGTTTGCAACAGTTTAGCACCATTTTGGAGTGAATTGCAGAACGCCAGAAATTTTGAAGAAATTGTGACCGCGCGGCTTAGGGATTTTTTCAAAAAAAGTTGTTCAGACGTCGTGGGCTAATTCTGTTTCCGATGATAAAAACCCACCTGATTCCACCGAAAAACCTTCCAGGGGATCCTTTGCAACAGTTCAGCACCATTTTTGAATGAATTGCAGAACATCAGATTTTTGCTGAAATTGTGACCGCGCGGCTTAGGGATTTTTTCAAAAAAAGTTGTTCAGAGGTCGAGGGCTAATTATGTTTCCGATGATTAAAACCCACCTGATTCCACTGAAAAACCTTTCAGGGGATCCTTTGCAACAGTTCAGCGCCATTTTTGAATGAATTGCAGAACATCAGATTTTTGCTGAAATTCTGACCGCGCGGCTTAGGGATTTTTTCAAAAAAAGTTGTTCAGAGGTCGAGGGCTAATTCTGTTTCCGATGATAAATACCCACCTGTTTCCACTGAAAAAACTTTTAGGGGATCGTTTGCAACAGTTTGGCATCATTTCTGAGTGAATTGCAGAACGCCATAAATTTTGAAGAAATTGTGACCGCGCGGCTTAGGGATTTTTTCAAAAAACGTTGTTCAGACGTCGTGGGCTAATTCTGTTTCCGATGATAAAAACCCACCTGATTCCACCGAGAAACCTTTCAGGGGATCCTTTGCAACACTTCAGCACCATTTTTGAATGAATTGCAGAACATCAGATTTTTGCTGAAATTGTGACCGCGCGGCTTAGGGATTTTTTCAAAAAAAGTTGTTCATACGTCGAGGGCTAATTCTGTTTCCGATTATAAATACCCACCTGTTTCCAACGAAAAACCCTTAAGGGCATCGTTTGCAACAGTTTAGCACCATTTCTGAGTGAATTGCAGAACGTCAGACATTTTGAAGAAATTTTGACCGCGCGGCTTAGGGATTTTTTCAAAAAAAGTTATTCAGACGTCGAGGGCTAATTCGGTTTCCGATGATAAATACCCACCTGTTTCCAACGAAAAACCCTTCAGGGGATCGTTTGCAACAGTTTAGCACCATTTTGGAGTGAATTGCAGAACGCCAGAAATTTTGAAGAAATTGTGACCGCGCGGCTTAGGGATTTTTTTAAAAAAATCGTTCAGACGTCGATGGCTAATTCTGTTTCCGATGATACAAACCCACCTGATTCCACTGAAAAACCTTTCAGGGGATCCTTTGCAACAGTTCAGCACCATTTTTGAATGAATTGCAGAACATCAGATTTTTGCTGAAATTGTGACCGCGCGGCTTAGGGATTTTTTCAAAAAAAGTTGTTCAGACGTCGAGGGCTAATTCTGTTTCCGATGATAAATACCCACCTGTTTCCACCGAAAAACCTTTCAGGGGATCGTTTGCAACAGTTCGGCACCATTTCTGAGTGAATTGCAGAACGTCAGAAATTTTGAAGAAATTGTGACCGCGCGGCTTAGGGATTTTTTCAAAAAAAGTTGTTCTGAGGTCGAGGGCTAATTCGGTTTCCGATGATAAATACCCACCTGTTTCCACCGAAAAACCTTTCAGGGGATCGTTTGCAACAGTTTGGCACCATCTTTGAATGAATTGCAGAACGTCAGAAATTTTGAAGAAATTGTGACCGCGCGGCTTAGTGATTTTTTCAAAAAAAGTTGTTCAGACGTCGAGGGCTAATTCTGTTTCCAATGATAAATACCCACCTGTTTCCACCGAAAAACCCTTCAGGGGATCGTTTGCAACAGTTTAGCACCATCTTTCAATGAATTGCAGAACGTCAGAAATTTTGAAGAAACTGTGACCGCGCAGCTTAGGGATTTTTTCAAAAAAAGTTGTTCAGACGTCGTGGGCTAATTCTGTTTCCGATGATAAATACCCACCTGTTTCCAACGAAAAACCCTTCAGGGGATCGTTTGCAACAGTTTAGCACCATTTTGGAGTGAATTGCAGAACGCCAGAAATTTTGAAGAAATTGTGACCACGCGGCTTAGGGATTTTTTCAAAAAAAGTTGTTCAGATGTCATGAGCTAATTCTGTTTCCGATGATAAAAACCCACCTGATTCCACAGAAAAACCTTTCAGGGGATCCTTTGCAACAGTTCAGCACCATTTTTGAATGAGTTGCAGGACATCAGATTTTTGCTGAAATTGTGACCGCGAGCCTTAGGGATTTTTTCAAAAAAAGTTGTTCAGACGTCGAGGGCTAATTCTGCTTCCGATGATAAATACCCACCTGTTTCCACTGAAAAACCCTTCAGGGGATCGTTTGCAACAGTTTGGCATCATTTCTGAGTGAATTGCAGAACGCCAGAAATTTTGAAGAAATTGTGACCGCGCGGCTTAGGGATTTTTTCAAAAAACGTTCTTCAGACGTCGTGGGCTAATTCTGTTTCCGATGATAAAAACCCACCTGATTCCACCGAGAAACCTTTCAGGGGATCCTTTGCAACACTTCAGCACCATTTTTGAATGAATTGCAGAACATCAGATTTTTGCTGAAATTGTGACCGCGCGGCTTAGGGATTTTTTCAAAAAAAGTTGTTGAGACGTCGAGGGCTAATTCTTTTTCCGATGATAAATACCCACCTGTTTCCACCGGAAAACCCTTCAGGGGATCGTTTGCAACAGTTTAGCACCATTTCTGAGTGAATTGCAGAACGTCAGAAATTTTGAAGAAATTGTGACCGCGCGGCTTAGGGATTTTTTCAAAAAAAGTTATTCAGACGTCGAGGGCTAATTCGGTTTCCGATGATAAATACCCACCTGTTTCCAACGAAAAACCCTTCAGGGGATCGTTTGCAACAGTTTAGCACCATTTTGGAGTGAATTGCAGAACGCCAGAAATTTTGAAGAAATTGTGACCGCGCGGCTTAGGGATTTTTTTAAAAAAATCGTTCAGACGTCGATGGCTAATTCTGTTTCCGATGATACAAACCCACCTGATTCCACTGAAAAACCTTTCAGGGGATCCTTTGCAACAGTTCAGCACCATTTTTGAATGAATTGCAGAACATCAGATTTTTGCTGAAATTGTGACCGCGCGGCTTAGGGATTTTTTCAAAAAAAGTTGTTCAGACGTCGAGGGCTAATTCTGTTTCCGATGATAAATACCCACCTGTTTCCACCGAAAAACCTTTCAGGGGATCGTTTGCAACAGTTCGGCACCATTTCTGAGTGAATTGCAGAACGTCAGAAATTTTGAAGAAATTGTGACCGCGCGGCTTAGGGATTTTTTCAAAAAAAGTTGTTCTGAGGTCGAGGGCTAATTCGGTTTCCGATGATAAATACCCACCTGTTTCCACCGAAAAACCTTTCAGGGGATCGTTTGCAACAGTTTGGCACCATCTTTGAATGAATTGCAGAACGTCAGAAATTTTGAAGAAATTGTGACCGCGCGGCTTAGTGATTTTTTCAAAAAAAGTTGTTCAGACGTCGTGGGCTAATTCTGTTTCCGATGATAAATACCCACCTGTTTCCAACGAAAAACCCTTCAGGGGATCATTTGCAACAGTTTAGCACCATTTTGGAGTGAATTGCAGAACGCCAGAAATTTTGAAGAAATTGTGACCACGCGGCTTAGGGATTTTTTCAAAAAAAGTTGTTCAGATGTCATGAGCTAATTCTGTTTCCGATGATAAAAACCCACCTGATTCCACAGAAAAACCTTTCAGGGGATCCTTTGCAACAGTTCAGCACCATTTTTGAATGAATTGCAGGACATCAGATTTTTGCTGAAATTGTGACCGCGAGCCTTAGGGATTTTTTCAAAAAAAGTTGTTCAGACGTCGAGGGCTAATTCTGCTTCCGATGATAAATACCCACCTGTTTCCACTGAAAAACCCTTCAGGGGATCGTTTGCAACAGTTTGGCATCATTTCTGAGTGAATTGCAGAACGCCAGAAATTTTGAAGAAATTGTGACCGCGCGGCTTAGGGATTTTTTCAAAAAACGTTGTTCAGACGTCGTGGGCTAATTCTGTTTCCGATGATAAAAACCCACCTGATTCCACCGAGAAACCTTTCAGGGGATCCTTTGCAACACTTCAGCACCATTTTTGAATGAATTGCAGAACATCAGATTTTTGCTGAAATTGTGACCGCGCGGCTTAGGGATTTTTTCAAAAAAAGTTGTTCAGACGTCGAGGGCTAATTCTGTTTCCGATGATAAATACCCACCTGTTTCCACCGAAAAACCTTTCAGGGGATCGTTTGCAACAGTTCGGCACCATTTCTGAGTGAATTGCAGAACGTCAGAAATTTTGAAGAAATTGTGACCGCGCGGCTTAGGGATTTTTTCAAAAAAAGTTGTTCTGAGGTCGAGGGCTAATTCGGTTTCCGATGATAAATCCCCACCTGTTTCCACCGAAAAACCTTTCAGGGGATCGTTTGCAACAGTTTGGCACCATCTTTGAATGAATTGCAGAACGTCAGAAATTTTGAAGAAATTGTGACCGCGCGGCTTAGTGATTTTTTCAAAAAAAGTTGTTCAGACGTCGAGAGCTAATTCTGTTTCCAATGATAAATACCCACCTGTTTCCACCGAAAAACCCTTCAGGGGATCGTTTGCAACAGTTTAGCACCATCTTTCAATGAATTGCAGAACGTCAGAAATTTTGAAGAAACTGTGACCGCGCAGCTTAGGGATTTTTTCAAAAAAAGTTGTTCAGACGTCGTGGGCTAATTATGTTTCCGATGATAAAAACCCACCTGATTCCACTGAAAAACCTTTCAGGGGATCCTTTGCAGCAGTTCAGCACCATTTTTGAATGAATTGCAGAACATCAGATTTTTGCTGAAATTGTGACCGCGCGGCTTAGGGATTTTTTCAAAAAAAGTTGTTCAGACGTCAAGGGCTAATTCTGTTTCCGATGATAAATACCCACCTGTTTCCACCGAAAAACCCTTCAGGGGATCCTTTGCAACAGTTTAGCACCATCTTTGAATGAATTGCAGAACGTCAGAAATTTTGAAGAAATTGTGACCGCGCGGCTTAGGGATTTTTTCAAAAAAAGTTGTTCAGACGTCGAGGGCTAATTCTGTTTCCAATGATAAATACCCACCTGTTTCCACGGAAAAACCCTTCAGGGGATTGTTTGCAACAGTTTAGCACCATCTTTCAATGAATTGCAGAACGTCAGAAATTTTGAAGAAACTGTGACCGCGCAGCTTAGGGATTTTTGCAAAAAAAGTTGTTCAGACGTTGAGGGCTAATTCTGTTTCCAATGATAAATACCCACCTGTTTCCAACGAAAAACCCTTCAGGGGATCGTTTGCAACAGTTTAGCACCATTTTGGAGTGAATTGCAGAACGCCAGAAATTTTGAAGAAATTGTGACCGCGCGGCTTAGGGATTTTTTCAAAAAAAGTTGTTCAGATGTCATGAGCTAATTCTGTTTCCGATGATAAAAACCCACCTGATTCCACAGAAAAACCTTTCAGGGGATCCTTTGCAACAGTTCAGCACCATTTTTGAATGAATTGCAGGACATCAGATTTTTGCTGAAATTGTGACCGCGAGCCTTAGGGATTTTTTCAAAAAAAGTTGTTCAGACGTCAAGGGCTAATTCTGCTTCCGATGATAAATACCCACCTGTTTCCACTGAAAAACCTTTCAGGGGATCGTTTGCAACAGTTTGGCATCATTTCTGAGTGAATTGCAGAACGCCAGAAATTTTGAAGAAATTGTGACCGTGCGGCTTAGGGATTTTTTCAAAAAAAGTTGTTCAGATGTCATGAGCTAATTCTGTTTCCGATGATAAAAACCCACCTGATTCCACAGAAAAACCTTTCAGGGGATCCTTTGCAACAGTTCAGCACCATTTTTGAATGAATTGCAGGACATCAGATTTTTGCTGAAATTGTGACCGCGAGCCTTAGGGATTTTTTCAAAAAAAGTTGTTCAGACGTCGAGGGCTAATTCTGCTTCCGATGATAAATACCCACCTGTTTCCAACGTAAAACCCTTCAGGGGATCGTTTGCAACTATTTAGCACCATGTTTGAGTGAATTGCAGAACGCCAGAAATTTTGAAGAGATTGTGACCGTGCGGCTTAGGGATTTTTGCAAAAAAAGTTGTTCAGACGTCAAGGGCTAATTCTGTTTCCGATGATAAATACCCACCTGTTTCCACCGAAAAACCCTTCAGGGGATCCTTTGCAACAGTTTAGCACCATCTTTGAATGAATTGCAGAACGTCAGAAATTTTGAAGACATTGTGACCGCGTGGCTTAGTGATTTTTTCAAAAAAAGTTGTTCGGACGTCGAGGGCTAATTCTGTTTCCGATGATAAATACCCACCTGTTTCCACCGAAAAACCCTTCAGGGGATCGTTTGCAACAGTTTAGCACCATCTTTCAATGAATTGCAGAACGTCAGAAATTTTGAAGAAATTGTGACCGCGCAGCTTAGGGATTTTTTCAAAAAAAGTTTTTCAGACGTCGTGGGCTAATTATGTTTCCGATGATAAAAACCCACCTGATTCCACTGAAAAACCTTTCAGGGGATCCTTTGCAGCAGTTCAGCACCATTTTTGAATGAATTGCAGAACATCAGATTTTTGCTGAAATTGTGACCGCGCGGCTTAGGGATTTTTTCAAAAAAAGTTGTTGAGACGTCGAGGGCTAATTCTTTTTCCGATGATAAATACCCACCTGTTTCCACCGGAAAACCCTTCAGGGGATCGTTTGCAACAGTTTAGCACCATTTTTGAGTGAATTGCAGAACGCCAGAAATTTTGAAGAAATTGTGACCGCGCAGCTTAGGGATTTTTGCAAAAAAAGTTGTTCAGACGTTGAGGGCTAATTCTGTTTCCGATGATAAATACCCACCTGTTTCCAACGTAAAACCCTTCAGGGGATCGTTTGCAACAGTTTAGCACCATTTTGGAGTGAATTGCAGAACGCCAGAAATTTTGAAGAAATTTTGACCGCGCGGCTTAGGGATTTTTTCAAAAAAAGTTGTTCAGACGTCGTGGGCTAATTCTGTTTCCGATGATAAAAACCCACCTGATTCCACCGAAAAACCTTCCAGGGGATCCTTTGCAACAGTTCAGCACCATTTTTGAATGAATTGCAGAACATCAGATTTTTGCTGAAATTGTGACCGCGCGGCTTAGGGATTTTTTCAAAAAAAGTTGTTCAGAGGTCGAGGGCTAATTATGTTTCCGATGATTAAAACCCACCTGATTCCACTGAAAAACCTTTCAGGGGATCCTTTGCAACAGTTCAGCGCCATTTTTGAATGAATTGCAGAACATCAGATTTTTGCTGAAATTCTGACCGCGCGGCTTAGGGATTTTTTCAAAAAAAGTTGTTCAGAGGTCGAGGGCTAATTCTGTTTCCGATGATAAATACCCACCTGTTTCCACTGAAAAACCTTTCAGGGGATCGTTTGCAACAGTTTGGCATCATTTCTGAGTGAATTGCAGAACGCCAGAAATTTTGAAGAAATTGTGACCGCGCGCCTTAGGGATTTTTTCAAAAAACGTTGTTCAGA
The DNA here is from genome assembly GCF_964234715.1 of Podarcis melisellensis. Classification (NCBI taxonomy): domain Eukaryota; kingdom Metazoa; phylum Chordata; class Lepidosauria; order Squamata; family Lacertidae; genus Podarcis; species Podarcis melisellensis. The sequence continues at coordinate 418,290 of NW_028113158.1, read as the reverse complement.
CGTCGTGGGCTAATTCTGTTTCCGATGATAAAAACCCACCTGATTCCACCGAGAAACCTTTCAGGGGATCCTTTGCAACACTTCAGCACCATTTTTGAATGAATTGCAGAACATCAGATTTTTGCTGAAATTGTGACCGCGCGGCTTAGGGATTTTTTCAAAAAACGTTGTTCATACGTCGAGGGCTAATTCTGTTTCCGATGATAAATACCCACCTGTTTCCAACGAAAAACCCTTAAGGGCATCGTTTGCAACAGTTTAGCACCATTTCTGAGTGAATTGCAGAACGTCAGAAATTTTGAAGAAATTGTGACCGCGCGGCTTAGGGATTTTTTCAAAAAAAGTTGTTCAGAGGTCGAGGGCTAATTCAGTTTCCGATGATAAATACCCACCTGTTTCCAACGAAAAACCCTTCAGGGCATCGTTTTCAACAGTTTAGCACCATTTTGGAGTGAATTGCAGAACGCCCGAAATTTTGAAGAAATTGTGACCGCGCGGCTTAGGGATTTTTTTAAAAAAAGTTGTTCAGACGTCGTGGGCTAATTCTGTTTCCGATGATAAAAACCCACCTGATTCCACTGAAAAACCTTGCAGGGGATCCTTTGCAACAGTTCAGCACCATTTTTGAATGAATTGCAGGACATCAGATTTTTGCTGAAATTGTGACCGCGAGCCTTAGGGATTTTTTCAAAAAAAGTTGTTCAGACGTCGAGGGCTAATTCTGCTTCCGATGATAAATACCCACCTGTTTCCACCGGAAAACCCTTCAGGGGATCGTTTTCAACAGTTTAGCACCATTTTTGAGTGAATTGCAGAACGCCAGAAATTTTGAAGAAATTGTGACCTTAGGGATATTTTCAAAAAAAGTTGTTCAGACGTCGATGGCTAATTCTGTTTCCGATGATACAAACCCACCTGTTTCCACTGAAAAACCTTTCAGGGGATCGTTTGCAACAGTTTGGCACCATTTCTGAGTGAATTGCAGAACGTCAGAAATTTTGAAGAAATTGTGACCGCGCGGCTTAGGGATTTTTGCAAAGAAAGTTGTTCAGACATCAAGGGCTAATGCTGTTTCCGATGATACAAACCCACCTGTTTCCACTGAAAAACCTTTCAGGGGATCGATTGCAGCAGTTTGGCACCATTTCTGAGTGAATTGCAGAACGTCAGAAATTTTGAAGAAATTGTGACCGCGCGGCTTAGGGATTTTTTCAAAAAAAGTTGTTCAGAGGTCGAGGGCTAATTCTGTTTCCGATGATAAAAATCCACCTGTTTCCACCGAAAAACCCTTCAGGGGATCCTTTGCAACAGTTTAGTACCATCTTTGAATGAATTGCAGAACGTCAGATTTTTGCTGAAATTGTGACCGCGCGCCTTAGGGATTTGTTCAAGAAAAGTTGTTCAGAGGTCGAGGGCTAATTATGTTTCCGATGATTAAAACCCACCTGATTCCACTGAAAAACCTTTCAGGGGATCGTTTGCAACAGTTTGGCACCATTTCTGAGTTAATTGCAGAACGTCAGAAATTTTGAAGAAATTGTGACCGCGCGGCTTAGGGATTTTTTCAAAAAAAGTTGTTCAGAGGTCGAGGGCTAATTATGTTTCCGATGATTAAAACCCACCTGATTCCACTGAAAAACCTTTCAGGGGATCCTTTGCAACAGTTCAGCACCATTTTTGAATGAATTGCAGAACATCAGATTTTTGCTGAAATTCTGACCGCGCGGCTTAGGGATTTTTTCAAAAAAAGTTGTTCAGAGGTCGAGGGCTAATTCTGTTTCCGATGATAAATACCCACCTGTTTCCACTGAAAAACCTTTCAGGGGATCGTTTGCAACAGTTTGGCATCATTTCTGAGTGAATTGCAGAACGCCAGAAATTTTGAAGAAATTGTGACCGTGCGGCTTAGGGATTTTTTCAAAAAACGTTGTTCAGACGTCGTGGGCTAATTCTGTTTCCGATGATAAAAACCCACCTGATTCCACCGAAAAACCTTTCAGGGGATCCTTTGCAACAGTTCAGCACCATTTTTGAATGAATTGCAGAACATCAGATTTTTGCTGAAATTGTGACCGCGCGGCTTAGGGATTTTTTCAAAAAAAGTTGTTCATACGTCGAGGGCTAATTCTGTTTCCGATGATAAATACCCACCTGTTTCCAACGAAAAACCCTTCAGGGCATCGTTTGCAACAGTTTAGCACCATTTCTGAGTGAATTGCAGAACGTCAGAAATTTTGAAGAAATTGTGACCGAGCGGCTTAGGGATTTTTTCAAAAAAAGTTATTCAGACGTCGAGGGCTAATTCGGTTTCCGATGATAAATACCCACCTGTTTCCAACGAAAAACCCTTCAGGGGATCGTTTGCAACAGTTTAGCACCATTTTGGAGTGAATTGCAGAACGCCAGAAATTTTGAAGAAATTGTGACCGCGCGGCTTAGGGATTTTTTTAAAAAAAGTTTTTCAGACGTCGTGGGCTAATTCTGTTTCCGATGATAAAAACCCACCTGATTCCACTGAAAAACCTTTCAGGGGATCCTTTGCAACAGTTCAGCACCATTTTTGAATGAATTGCAGGACATCAGATTTTTCCTGAAATTGTGACCGCGAGCCTTAGGGATTTTTTCAAAAAAAGTTGTTCAGACGTCGAGGGCTAATTCTGCTTCCGATGATAAATACCCACCGGTTTCCACCGGAAAACCCTTCAGGGGATCGTTTTCAACAGTTTAGCACCATTTTTGAGTGAATTGCAGAACGCCAGAAATTTTGAAGAAATTGTGACCTTAGGGATTTTTTCAAAAAAAGTTGTTCAGACGTCGATGGCTAATTCTGTTTCCGATGATACAAACCCACCTGTTTCCACTGAAAAACCTTTCAGGGGATCGTTTGCAACAGTTTGGCACCATTTCTGAGTGAATTGCAGAACGTCAGAAATTTTGAAGAAATTGTGACCGCGCGGCTTAGGGATTTTTGCAAAGAAAGTTGTTCAGACATCAAGGGCTAATTCTGTTTCCGATGATACAAACCCACCTGTTTCCACTGAAAAACCTTTCAGGGGATCGATTGCAGCAGTTTGGCACCATTTCTGAGTGAATTGCAGAACGTCAGAAATTTTGAAGAAATTGTGACCGCGCGGCTTAGGGATTTTTTCAAAAAAGGTTGTTCAGACGTCGAGGGCTAATTCTGTTTCCGATGATAAAAACCCACCTGATTCCACTGAAAAACCTTTCAGGGGATCCTCTGCAACAGTTCAGCACCATTTTTGAATGAATTGCAGAACGTCAGATTTTTGCTGAAATTGTGACCGCGCGGCTTAGGGATTTTTTCAAAAAAAGTTGTTCAGACGTCGAGGGCTAATTCTGTTTCCGATGATAAAAATCCACCTGTTTCCACCGAAAAACCCTTCAGGGGATCCTTTGCAACAGTTTAGCACCATCTTTGAATGAATTGCAGAACGTCAGATTTTTGCTGAAATTGTGACCGCGCGCCTTAGGGATTTTTTCAAGAAAAGTTGTTCAGAGGTCGAGGGCTAATTCTGTTTCCGATGATAAAAATCCACCTGTTTCCACCGAAAAACCTTTCAGGGGATCGTTTGCAACAGTTTGGCACCATTTCTGAGTTAATTGCAGAACGTCAGAAATTTTCAAGAAATTGTGACCGCGCGGCTTAGGGATTTTTTCAAAAAAAGTTGTTCAGACGTCGAGGGCTAATTCGGTTTCCGATGATAAATACCCACCTGTTTCCAACGAAAAACTCTTCAGGGCATCGTTTGCAACAGTTTAGCACCATCTTTGAATGAATTGCAGAACGTCAGATTTTTGCTGAAATTGGGACCTCGCGGCTTAGGGATTTTTGCAAAAAAAGTTGTTAAGACGTCGAGGGCTAATTCTGTTTCCGATGATACAAACCCCCCTTTTTCCACTGAAAAACCTTTCAGGGGATCGTTTGCAACAGTTTGGCACCATTTCTGAGTGAATTGCAGAACGTCAGAAATTTTGAAGAAATTGTGACCGCGCGGCTTAGGGATTTTTTCAAAAAAAGTTGTTCAGACGTCGAGGGCTAATTCGGTTTCCGATGATAAATACCCACCTGTTTCCAACGAAAAACTCTTCAGGGCATCGTTTGCAACATTTTAGCACCATTTTGGAGTGAATTGCAGAACGCCAGATATTTTGTAGAAATTCTGACCGCGCGGCTTAGGGATTTTTTCAAAAAAGTTGTTCAGACGTCGATGGCTAATTCTGTTTCCGATGATAAAAACCCACCTGATTCCACTGAAAAACCTTTCAGGGGATCCTTTGCAACGTTCAGCACCATTTTTGAATGAATTGCAGAACGTCAGATTTTTGCTGAAATTGTGAACGCGTGGCTTAGGGATTTTTTCAAAAAAAGTTGTTCAGAGGTCGAGGGCTAATTCTGTTTCCGATGATAAATACCCACCTGTTTCCACCGAAAAACCTTTCAGGGGATCGTATGCAACAGTTTGGCACCATTTCTGAGTGAATTGCAGAACGTCAGAAATTTTGAAGAAATTGTGACCGCGCGGCTTAGGGATTTTTTCAAAAAAAGTTGTTCAGACGTCGAGGGCTAATTCGGTTTCCGATGATAAATACCCACCTGTTTCCAACGAAAAACTCTTCAGGGCATCGTTTGCAACATTTTAGCACCATTTTGGAGTGAATTGCAGAACGCCAGAAATTTTGTAGAAATTCTGACCGCGCGGCTTAGGGATTTTTTCAAAAAAGTTGTTCAGACGTCGATGGCTAATTCTGTTTCCGATGATACAAACCCCCCTTTTTTCACTGAAAAACCTTTCAGGGGATCGTTTGCAACAGTTTGGCACCATTTCTGAGTGAATTGCAGAACGTCAGAAATTTTGAAGAAATTGTGACCGCGCGGCTTAGGGATTTTTGCAAAGAAAGTTGTTCAGACATCAAGGGCTAATTCTGTTTCCGATGATACAAACCCACCTGTTTCCACTGAAAAACCTTTCAGGGGATCGATTGCAGCAGTTTCGCACCATTTCTGAGTGAATTGCAGAACGTCAGAAATTTTGAAGAAATTGTGACCGCGCGGCTTAGGGATTTTTTCAAAAAAGGTTGTTCAGACGTCGAGGGCTAATTCTGTTTCCGATGATAAAAACCCACCTGATTCCACTGAAAAACCTTTCAGGGGATCCTCTGCAACAGTTCAGCACCATTTTTGAATGAATTGCAGAACGTCAGATTTTTGCTGAAATTGTGACCGCGCGCCTTAGGGATTTTTTCAAAAAAAGTTGTTCAGAGGTCGAGGGCTAATTCTGTTTCCGATGATAAAAATCCACCTGTTTCCACCGAAAAACCCTTCAGGGGATCCTTTGCAACAGTTTAGCACCATTTCTGAGTGAATTGCAGAACGTCAGAAATTTTGAAGAAATTGTGACCGCGCGGCTTAGGGATTTTTGCAAAGAAAGTTGTTCAGACATCAAGGGCTAATTCTGTTTCCGATGATACAAACCCACCTGTTTCCACTGAAAAACCTTTCAGGGGATCGATTGCAGCAGTTTCGCACCATTTCTGAGTGAATTGCAGAACGTCAGAAATTTTGAAGAAATTGTGACCGCGCGCCTTAGGGATTTTTTCAAAAAAAGTTGTTCAGAGGTCGAGGGCTAATTCTGTTTCCGATGATAAAAATCCACCTGTTTCCACCGAAAAACCCTTCAGGGGATCCTTTGCAACAGTTTAGCACCATCTTTGAATGAATTGCAGAACGTCAGATTTTTGCTGAAATTGTGACCGCGCGGCTTAGGGATTTTTTCAAGAAAAGTTGTTCAGAGGTCGAGGGCTAATTCTGTTTCCGATGATAAAAATCCACCTGTTTCCACCGAAAAACCTTTCAGGGGATCGTTTGCAACAGTTTGGCACCATTTCTGAGTTAATTGCAGAACGTCAGAAATTTTCAAGAAATTGTGACCGCGCGGCTTAGGGATTTTTTCAAAAAAAGTTGTTCAGACGTCGAGGGCTAATTCGGTTTCCGATGATAAATACCCACCTGCTTCCAACGAAAAACTCTTCAGGGCATCGTTTGCAACAGTTTAGCACCATCTTTGAATGAATTGCAGAACGTCAGATTTTTGCTGAAATTGGGACCTCGCGGCTTAGGGATTTTTGCAAAAAAAGTTGTTAAGACGTCGAGGGCTAATTCTGTTTCCGATGATACACACCCCCCTTTTTCCACTGAAAAACCTTTCAGGGGATCGTTTGCAACAGTTTGGCACCATTTCTGAGTGAATTGCAGAACGTCAGAAATTTTGAAGAAATTGTGACCGCGCGGCTTAGGGATTTTTTCAAAAAAAGTTGTTCAGACGTCGAGGGCTAATTCGGTTTCCGATGATAAATACCCACCTGTTTCCAACGAAAAACTCTTCAGGGCATCGTTGGCAACATTTTAGCACCATTTTGGAGTGAATTGCAGAACGCCAGATATTTTGTAGAAATTCTGACCGCGCGGCTTAGGGATTTTTTCAAAAAAGTTGTTCAGACGTCGATGGCTAATTCTGTTTCCGATGATAAAAACCCACCTGATTCCACTGAAAAAACTTTCAGGGGATCCTTTGCAACGTTCAGCACCATTTTTGAATGAATTGCAGAACGTCAGATTTTTTCGGAAATTGTGACCGCGTGGCTTAGGGATTTTTTCAAAAAAAGTTGTTCAGAGGTCGAGGGCTAATTCTGTTTCCGATGATAAAAATCCACCTGTTTCCACCGAAAAACCTTTCAGGGGATCGTATGCAACAGTTTGGCACCATTTCTGAGTGAATTGCAGAACGTCAGAAATTTTGAAGAAATTGTGACCGCGCGGTTTAGGGATTTTTTCAAAAAAAGTTGTTCAGACGTCGAGGGCTAATTCGGTTTCCGATGATAAATACCCACCTGTTTCCAACGAAAAACTCTTCAGGGCATCGTTTGCAACATTTTAGCACCATTTTGGAGTGAATTGCAGAACGCCAGAAATTTTGTAGAAATTCTGACCGCGCGGCTTAGGGATTTTTTCAAAAAAGTTGTTCAGACGTCGATGGCTAATTCTGTTTCCGATGATACAAACCCCCCTTTTTCCACTGAAAAACCTTTCAGGGGATCGTTTGCAACAGTTTGGCACCATTTCTGAGTGAATTGCAGAACGTCAGAAATTTTGAAGAAATTGTGACCGCGAGCCTTAAGGATTTTTTCAAAAAAAGTTACTCAGACGTCGAGGGCTAATTCGGTTTCCGATGATAAATACCCACCTGTTTCCAACGAAAAACCCTTCAGGGCATCGTTTGCAACAGTTTAGCACCATTTTGGAGTGAATTGCAGAACGCCAGAAATTTTGAAGAAATTGTGACCGCGCGGCTTAGGGATTTTTTCAAAAAAAGTTGTTCAGACGTCGTGGGCTAATTCTGTTTCCGATGATAAAAACCCACCTGATTCCACTGAAAAACCTTTCAGGGGATCCTTTGCAACGTTCAGCACCATTTTTGAATGAATTGCAGAACGTCAGATTTTTGCTGAAATTGTGACCGCGCGGCTTAGGGATTTTTGCAAAGAAAGTTGTTCAGACATCAAGGGCTAATTCTGTTTCCGATGATACAAACCCACCTGTTTCCACTGAAAAACCTTTCAGGGGATCGATTGCAGCAGTTTGGCACCATTTCTGAGTGAATTGCAGAACGTCAGAAATTTTGAAGAAATTGTGACCGCGCGGCTTAGGGATTTTTTCAAAAAAGGTTGTTCAGACGTCGAGGGCTAATTCTGTTTCCGATGATAAAAACCCACCTGATTCCACTGAAAAACCTTTCAGGGGATCCTCTGCAACACTTCAGCACCATTTTTGAATGAATTGCAGAACGTCAGATTTTTGCTGAAATTGTGACCGCGCGCCTTAGGGATTTTTTCAAAAAAAGTTGTTCAGAGGTCGAGGGCTAATTCTGTTTCCGATGATAAAAATCCACCTGTTTCCACCGAAAAACCCTTCAGGGGATCCTTTGCAACAGTTTAGCACCATCTTTGAATGAATTGCAGAACGTCAGATTTTTGCTGAAATTGTGACCGCGCGCCTTAGGGATTGTTTCAAGAAAAGTTGTTCAGAGGTCGAGGGCTAATTCTGTTTCCGTTGATAAAAATCCACCTGTTTCCACCGAAAAACCTTTCAGGGGATCGTTTGCAACAGTTTGGCACCATTTCTGAGTGAATTGCAGAACGTCAGAAATTTTGAAGAAATTGTGACCGCGAGCCTTAAGGATTTTTTCAAAAAAAGTTACTCAGACGTCGAGGGCTAATTCTGCTTCCGATGATAAATACCCACCTGTTTCCACCGGAAAACCCTTCAGGGGATCGTTTGCAACAGTTTAGCACCATTTTTGAGTGAATTGCAGAACGCCAGAAATTTTGAAGAAATTGTGACCTCGCAGCTTAGGGATTTTTGCAAAAAAAGTTGTTCAGACGTCGTGAGCTAATTCTGTTTCCGATGATAAAAACCCACCTGATTCCACTGAAAAACCTTTCAGGGGATCCTTTGCAAAAGTTCAGCACCATTTTTGAATGAATTGCAGGACATCAGATTTTTGCTGAAATTGTGACCGCGAGCCTTAGGGATTTTTTCAAAAAAAGTTGTTCAGACGTCGAGGGCTAATTCTGCTTCCGATGATAAATACCCACCTGTTTCCACCGAAAAACCTTTCAGGGGATCCTTTGCAACAGTTCAGCACCATTTTTGAATGAATTGCAGGACATCAGATTTTTGCTGAAATTGTGACCGCGAGCCTTAGGGATTTTTTCAAAAAAAGTTGTTCAGACGTTGAGGGCTAATTCTGCTTCCGATGATAAATACCCACCTGTTTCCACCGGAAAACCCTTCAGGGGATCGTTTGCAACAGTTTAGCACCATTTTTGAGTGAATTGCAGAACGCCAGAAATTTTGAAGAAATTGTGACCGCGCAGCTTAGGGATTTCTGCAAAAAAAGTTGTTCAGACGTTGAGGGCTAATTCTGTTTCCGATGATAAATACCCACCTGTTTCCAACGAAAAACCCTTCAGGGGATCGTTTGCAACAGTTTAGCACCATTTTGGAGTGAATTGCAGAACGCCAGAAATTTTGAAGAAATTGTGACCGCGCGGCTTAGGGATTTTTTCAAAAAAAGTTGTTCAGACGTCGTGAGCTAATTCTGTTTCCGATGATAAAAACCCACCTGATTCCACTGAAAAACCTTTCAGGGGATCCTTTGCAACAGTTCAGCACCATTTTTGAATGAATTGCAGGACATCAGATTTTTGCTGAAATTGTGACAGCGAGCCTTAGGGATTTTTGCAAAAAAAGTTGTTCAGACGTCGAGGGCTAATTCTGCTTCCGATGATAAATACCCACCTGTTTCCACTGGAAAACCCTTCAGGGCATCGTTTGCAACAGTTTAGCACCATCTTTGAATGAATTGCAGAACGTCAGATTTTTGCTGAAATTGTGACCGCGCGGCTTAGGGATTTTTTCAAAAAAGGTTGTTAAGACGTCGAGGGCTAATTCTGTTTCTGATGATAAAAACCCACCTGATTCCACTGAAAAACCTTTCAGGGGATCCTTTGCAACAGTTGAGCACCATTTTTGAATGAATTGCAGAACATCAGATTTTTGCTGAAATTGTGACCGCGAGCCTTAGGGATTTTTTCAAGAAAAGTTGTTCAGAGGTTGAGGGCTAATTCTGTTTCCGATGATAAATACCCACCTGTTTCCACCGGAAAACCCTTCAGGGGATCGTTTGCAACAGTTTAGCACCATTTTTGAGTGAATTGCAGAACGCCAGAAATTTTGAAGAAATTGTGACCGCGCAGCTTAGGGATTTCTGCAAAAAAAGTTGTTCAGACGTTGAGGGCTAATTCTGTTTCCGATGATAAATACCCACCTGTTTCCAACGAAAAACCCTTCAGGGGATCGTTTGCAACAGTTTAGCACCATTTTGGAGTGAATTGCAGAACGCCAGAAATTTTGAAGAAATTGTGACCGCGCGGCTTAGGGATTTTTTCAAAAAAAGTTGTTCAGACGTCGTGAGCTAATTCTGTTTCCGATGATAAAAACCCACCTGATTCCACTGAAAAACCTTTCAGGGGATCCTTTGCAACAGTTCAGCACCATTTTTGAATGAATTGCAGGACATCAGATTTTTGCTGAAATTGTGACAGCGAGCCTTAGGGATTTTTGCAAAAAAAGTTGTTCAGACGTCGAGGGCTAATTCTGCTTCCGATGATAAATACCCACCTGTTTCCACTGGAAAACCCTTCAGGGCATCGTTTGCAACAGTTTAGCACCATCTTTGAATGAATTGCAGAACGTCAGATTTTTGCTGAAATTGTGACCGCGCGGCTTAGGGATTTTTGCAAAAAAAGTTGTTAAGACGTCGAGGGCTAATTCTGTTTCTGATGATAAAAACCCACCTGATTCCACTGAAAAACCTTTCAGGGGATCCTTTGCAACAGTTGAGCACCATTTTTGAATGAATTGCAGAACATCAGATTTTTGCTGAAATTGTGACCGCGAGCCTTAGGGATTTTTTCAAGAAAAGTTGTTCAGAGGTTGAGGGCTAATTCTGTTTCCGATGATAAAAATCCACCTGTTTCCACCGAAAAACCTTTCAGGGGATCGTTTGCAACAGTTTGGCACCATTTCGGAGTGAATTGCAGAACGTCAGAAATTTTGAAGAAATTGTGACCGCGCGGCTTAGGGATTTTTTCAAAAAAAGTTGTTCAGACGTCGAGGGCTAATTCTGTTTCCGATGATAAATACCCACCTGTTTCCAACGAAAAACCCTTCAGGGCATCGTTTGCAAAATTTTAGCACCATTTTGGAGTGAATTGCAGAACGCCAGAAATTTTGTAGAAATTCTGACCGCGCGGCTTAGGGATTTTTTCAAAAAAGTTGTTCAGACGTCGATGGCTAATTCTGTTTCCGATGATACAAAGCCCCCTTTTTCCACTGAAAAACCTTTCAGGGGATCGTTTGCAACAGTTTGGCACCATTTCTGAGTGAATTGCAGAACGTCAGAAATTTTGAAGAAATTGTGACCGCGAGCCTTAAGGATTTTTTCAAAAAAAGTTACTCAGACGTCTAGGGCTAATTCGGTTTCCGATGCTAAATACCCACCTGTTTCCAACGAAAAACCCTTCAGGGCATCGTTTGCAACAGTTTAGCACCATTTTGGAGTGAATTGCAGAACGCCAGAAATTTTGAAGAAATTGTGACCGCGCGGCTTAGGGATTTTTTCAAAAAAAGTTGTTCAGACGTCGTGGGCTAATTCTGTTTCCGATGATAAAAGCCCACCTGATTCCACTGAAAAACCTTTCAGGGGATCCTTTGCAACGTTCAGCACCATTTTTGAATGAATTGCAGAACGTCAGATTTTTGCTGAAATTGTGACCGCGTGGCTTAGGGATTTTTTCAAAAAAAGTTGTTCAGAGGTCGAGGGCTAATTCTGTTTCCGATGATAAATACCCACCTGTTTCCACCAAAAAACCCTTCAGGGGATCTTTTGCAACAGTTTAGCACCATTTTTGAGTGAATTGCAGAACGCCAGAAATTTTGAGGAAATTGTGACCGCGCGGCTTAGGGATTTTTTCAAAAAAAGTTGTTCAGACCTCGTGGGCTAATTCTGTTTCCGATGATAAAAACCCACCTGTTTCCACTGGAAAACCTTTCAGGGGATCCTTTGCAACAGTTCAGCACCATTTTTGAATGAATTGCAGGACATCAGATTTTTGCTGAAATTGTGACCGCGAGCCTTAGGGATTTTTTCAAAAAAAGTTACTCAGACGTCGAGGGCTAATTCGGTTTCCGATGCTAAATACCCACCTGTTTCCAACGAAAAACCCTTCAGGGCATCGTTTGCAACAGTTTAGCACCATTTTGGAGTGAATTGCAGAACGCCAGAAATTTTGAAGAAATAGTGACCGCGCGGCTTAGGGATTTTTTCAAAAAAAGTTGTTCAGAGGTCGAGGGCTAATTCTGTTTCCGATGATAAAAACCCACCTGTTTCCACTGAAAAACCTTTCAGGGGATCGTTTGCAACAGTTTGGCACCATTTCTGAGTGAATTGCAGAACGTCAGAAATTTTGAAGGAATTGTGACCGCGCGGCTTAGGGATTTTTTCAAAAAAAGTTGTTCAGACGTTGAGGGCTAATTCGCTTTCCGATGATAAATACCCACCTGTTTCCAACGAAAAACCCTTCAGGGCATCGTTTGCAACAGTTTAGCAACATTTTGGAGTGAATTGCAGAACGACAGAAATTTTGAAGAAATTGTGACCGCGCGGCTTAGGGATTTTTTCAAAAAAAGTTGTTCAGACGTCGATGGCTAATTCTGTTTCCGATGATACAAACTCACCTGTTTCCACTGAAAAACCTTTCAGGGGATCGTTTGCAACAGTTTAGTGCCATCTTTGAATGAATTGCAGAACGTCAGATTTTTGCTGAAATTGTGACCGCGCGGCTTAGGGATTTGTTCAAAAAAAGTTGTTCCGACGTCGAGGGCTAATTCGGTTTCCGATGATAAATACCCACCTGTTCCCAACGAAAAACCCTTCAGGGCATCGTTTGCAACAGTTTAGCACCATTTTGGAGTGAATTGCAGAACGCCAGAAATTTTGAAGAAATTGTGACCGCGCGGCTTAGGGATTTTTTCAAAAAAAGTTGTTTAGACGTCGAGGGCTAATTCTGCTTCCGATGATAAATACCCACCTGTTTCCACCGGAAAACCCTTCAGGGGATCGTTTGCAACAGTTTAGCACCATTTTTGAGTGAATTGCAGAACGCCAGAAATTTTGAAGAAATTGTGACCTCGCAGCTTAGGGATTTTTGCAAAAAAAGTTGTTCAGACGTCGTGAGCTAATTCTGTTTCCGATGATAAAAACCCACCTGATTCCACTGAAAAACCTTTCAGGGGATCCTTTGCAAAAGTTCAGCACCATTTTTGAATGAATTGCAGGACATCAGATTTTTGCTGAAATTGTGACCGCGAGCCTTAGGGATTTTTTCAAAAAAAGTTGTTCAGACGTCGAGGGCTAATTCTGCTTCCGATGATAAATACCCACCTGTTTCCACCGAAAAACCTTTCAGGGGATCCTTTGCAACAGTTCAGCACCATTTTTGAATGAATTGCACGACATCAGATTTTTGCTGAAATTGTGACCGCGAGCCTTAGGGATTTTTTCAAAAAAAGTTGTTCAGACGTTGAGGGCTAATTCTGCTTCCGATGATAAATACCCACCTGTTTCCACCGGAAAACCCTTCAGGGGATCGTTTGCAACAGTTTAGCACCATTTTTGAGTGAATTGCAGAACGCCAGAAATTTTGAAGAAATTGTGACCGCGCAGCTTAGGGATTTCTGCAAAAAAAGTTGTTCAGACGTTGAGGGCTAATTCTGTTTCCGATGATAAATACCCACCTGTTTCCAACGAAAAACCCTTCAGGGGATCGTTTGCAACAGTTTAGCACCATTTTGGCGTGAATTGCAGAACGCCAGAAATTTTGAAGAAATTGTGACCGCGCGGCTTAGGGATTTTTTCAAAAAAAGTTGTTCAGACGTCGTGAGCTAATTCTGTTTCCGATGATAAAAACCCACCTGATTCCACTGAAAAACCTTTCAGGGGATCCTTTGCAACAGTTCAGCACCATTTTTGAATGAATTGCAGGACATCAGATTTTTGCTGAAATTGTGACAGCGAGCCTTAGGGATTTTTGCAAAAAAAGTTGTTCAGACGTCGAGGGCTAATTCTGCTTCCGATGATAAATACCCACCTGTTTCCACTGGAAAACCTTTCAGGGGATCCTCTGCAACAGTTCAGCACCATTTTTGAATGAATTGCAGGACATCAGATTTTTGCTGAAATTGTGACCGCGAGCCTTAGGGATTTTTTCAAAAAAGGTTGTTCAGACGTCGAGGGCTAATTCTGTTTCCGATGATAAATACCCACCTGTTTCCACTGGAAAACCCTTCAGGGGATCGTTTGCAACTATTTAGCACCATGTTTGAGTGAATTGCAGAACGCCAGAAATTTTGAAGAAATTGTGACCGTGCGGCTTAGGGATTTTTGCAAAAAAAGTTGTTTAGACGTCAAGGGCTAATTCTGTTTCCGATGATAAATACCCACCTGTTTCCACCGAAAAACCCTTCAGGGGATCCTTTGCAACAGTTTAGCACCACCTTTGAATGAATTGCAGAACGTCAGATTTTTGCAGAAATTGTGACCGTGCGGCTTAGGGATTTTTTCAAAAAAAGTTGTTCAGACGTCGAGGGCTAATTCTGTTTCCGATGATAAATACCCACCTGTTTCCACCGAAAAACCCTTCAGGGGATCCTTTGCAACAGTTTAGTACCATCTTTGAATGAATTGCAGGACGTCAGAAATTTTGAAGAAATTGTGACCGCGCGGCTTAGGGATTTTTTCCAAAAAAGTTGTTCCGACGTCGAGGGCTAATTCTGTTTCCGATGATAAATACCCACCTGTTTCCAACGAAAAACCCTTCAGGGGATCGTTTGCAACAGTTTAGCACCATCTCTGAGTGAATTGCAGAACGTCAGAAATTTTGATGAAATTGTGACCGCGCGGCTTAGGGATTTTTTCAAAAAAAGTTGTTCAGAGGTCGAGGGCTAATTCTGTTTCCGATGATAAATACCCACCTGTTTCCACCGAAAAACCCTTCAGGGGATCTTTTGCAACAGTTTAGTGCCATCTTTGAATGAATTGCAGAAAGTCAGATTTTTGCTGAAATTGTGACCGCGCGGCTTAGGGATTTTTTCAAAAAAAGTTGTTCAGACGTCGTGGGCTAATTCTGTTTCCGATGCTAAAAACCCACCTGATTCCACTGAAAAACCTTTCAGGGGATCCTTTGCAGCAGTTCAGCACCATTTTTGAATGAATTGCAGAACATCAGATTTTTGCTAAAATTGTGACCGCGCGGCTTAGGGATTTGTTCAAAAAAAGTTGTTCAGACGTCGAGGGCTAATTCTGCTTCCGATGATAAATACCCACCTGTTTCCACCGGAAAACCCTTCAGGGGATTGTTTGCAACAGTTTAGCACCATTTTTGAGTGAATTGCAGAACGCCAGAAATTTTGAAGAAATTTTGACCGCGCAGCTTAGGGCTTTTTGCAAAAAAAGTTGTTCAGACATTGAGGGCTAATTCTGTTTCCGATGATAAATACCCACTTGTTTCCAACGAAAAACCTTTCAGGGGATCGTTTGCAACAGTTTAGCACCATTTTGGAGTGAATTGCAGAACGCCAGAAATTTTGAAGAAATTGTGACCGCGCGGCTTAGGGATTTTTTCAAAAAAAGTTGTTCAGACGTCGTGGGCTAATTCTGTTTCCGATGATAAAAACCCACCTGATTCCACTGAAAAACCTTTCAGGGGATCCTTTGCAACAGTTCAGCACCATTTTTGAATGAATTGCAGAACATCAGATTTTTGCTGAAATTCTGACCGCAAGGCTTAGGGATTTTTCAAAAAAAATGGTTCAGACGTCGAGGTCTAATTCTGCTTCCGATGATAAATACCCACCTGTTTCCACTGGAAAACCATTCAGGGGATCGTTTGCAACTATTTAGCACCATGTTTGAGTGAATTGCAGAACGCCAGAAATTTTGAAGAAATTGTGACCGCGCGGCTTAGTGATTTTTTCAAAAAAGTTGTTCAGACGTCGAGGGCTAATTCTGTTTCCGATGATAAATACCCACCTGTTTCCACCGAAAAACCCTTCAGGGGATCGTTTGCAACAGTTTAGCACCATCTTTCAATGAATTGCAGAACGTCAGAAATTTTGAAGAAATTGTGACCGCGCAGCTTTGGGATTTTTTCAAAAAAAGTTGTTCAGAGGTCGAGGGCTAATTATGTTTCCGATGATAAAAACCCACCTGATTCCACTGAAAAACCTTTCAGGGGATCCTTTGCAACAGTTCAGCACCATTTTTGAATGAATTGCAGAACATCATATTTTTGCTGAAATTGTGACCGCGCGGCTTAGGGATTTTTTTAAAAAAATGGTTCAGACGTCGTGGGCTAATTCTGTTTCCGATGATAAAAACCCACCTGATTCCACTGAAAAACCTTTCAGGGGATCCTTTGCAACAGTTCAGCACCATTTTGAATGAATTGCAGAACGCCAGAAATTTTGAAGAAATTGTGACCGCGCGGCTTAGGGATTTTTTCAAAAAACGTTGTTCAGACGTCGTGGGCTAATTCTGTTTCCGATGATAAAAACCCACCTGATTCCACCGAAAAACCTTTCAGGGGATCCTTTGCAACAGTTCAGCACCATTTTTGAATGAATTGCAGAACATCAGATTTTTGCTGAAATTGTGACTGCGCGGCTTAGGGATTTTTTCAAAAAAAGTTGTTCAGACGTCGAGGGCTAATTCTGTTTCCGATGATAAATACCCACCTGTTTCCAACGAAAAACCCTTCAGGGCATCGTTTGCAACAGTTTAGCACCATTTCTGAGTGAATTGCAGAACGTCAGAAATTTTGAAGAAATTGTGACCTTGCGGCTTAGGGATTTTTTCAAAAAAAGTTGTTCAGAGGTCGAGGGCTAATTATGTTTCCGATGATAAAAACCCACCTGATTCCACTGAAAAACCTTTCAGGGGATCCTTTGCAACAGTTCAGCACCATTTTTGAATGAATTGCAGAACATCATATTTTTGCTGAAATTGTGAACGCGCGGCTTAGGGATTTTTTCAAAAAAAAGTTGTTCAGAGGTCGAGGGCTAATTCTGTTTCCGATGATAAATACCCACCTGTTTCCACCGAAAAACCTTTCAGGGGATCGTTTACAACAGTTTGGCACCATTTCTGAGTGAATTGCAGAACGTCATAAATTTTGAAGAAATTGTGACCGCGCGGCTTAGGGATTTTTTAAAAAAAATGGTTCAGACGTCGATGGCTAATTCTGTTTCCGATGATACAAACCCACCTGTTTCCACTGAAAAACCTTTCAGGGGATCGTTTGCAACAGTTTGGCACCATTTCTGAGTGAATTGCAGAACGTCAGAAATTTTGAAGAAATTGTGACCGCGCGGCTTAGGGATTTTTTCAAAAGAAGTTGTTCAGACGTCGTGGGCTAATTGTGTTTCCGATGATAAAAACCCACCTGATTTTACTGAAAAACCTTTGAGGGAATCCTTTACAACAGTTCAGTACCATTTTTGAATGAATTGCAGAACATCAGATTTTTGCTGAAATTGTGACCGCGCGGCTTAGGGATTTTTTCAAAAAAAGTTGTTCAGACGTCGAGGGCTAATTCTGTTTCCGATGATAAATACCCACCTGTTTACACCGAAAAACCTTTCAGGGGATCGTTTGCAACAGTTCGGCATCATTTCTGAGTGAATTGCAGAACGTCAGAAATTTTGAAGAAATTGTGACCGCGCGGCTTAGGCATTTTTTCAAAAAAAGTTGTTCAGAGGTCGAGGGCTAATTCGGTTTCCGATGATAAATACCCACCTGTTTCCAACGAAAAACCCTTCAGGGCATCGTTTGCAACAGTTTAGCACCATTTTGGAGTGAATTGCAGAACGCCAGAAATTTTGAAGAAATTGTGACTGCGCGGCTTAGGGATTTTTTTAAAAAAAGTTGTTCAGACGTCGTGGGCTAATTCTGTTTCCGATGATAAAAACCCACCTGATTCCACTGAAAAACCTTTCAGGGGATCCTTTGCAACAGTTCAGCACCATTTTTGAATGAATTGCAGGACATCAGATTATTGCTGAAATTGTGACCGCGAGCCTTAGGGATTTTTTCAAAAAAAGTTGTTCAGACGTCGAGGGCTAATTCTGCTTCCGATGATAAATACCCGCCTGTTTCCACCGGAAAACCCTTCAGGGGATCGTTTTCAACAGTTTAGCACCATTTTTGAGTGAATTGCAGAACGCCAGAAATTTTGAAGAAATTGTGACCTTAGGGATGTTTTCAAAAAAAGTTGTTCAGACGTCGATGGCTAATTCTGTTTCCGATGAAACAAACCCACCTGTTTGCACTGAAAAACCTTTCAGGGGATCGTTTGCAACAGTTTGGCACCATTTCTGAGTGAATTGCAGAACGTCAGAAATTTTGAAGAAATTGTGACCGCGCGGCTTAGGGATTTTTTC
Source organism: Podarcis melisellensis (assembly GCF_964234715.1). Classification (NCBI taxonomy): domain Eukaryota; kingdom Metazoa; phylum Chordata; class Lepidosauria; order Squamata; family Lacertidae; genus Podarcis; species Podarcis melisellensis. The sequence goes on along the minus strand of NW_028113158.1, from coordinate 400,151 downwards.
AAAAAAAGTTGTTCAGACGTCGATGGCTAATTCTGTTTCCGATGATACAAACCCACCTGTTTCCACTGAAAAACCTTTCAGGGGATCGTTTGCAGCAGTTTGGCACCATTTCTGAGTGAATTGCAGAACGTCAGAAATTTTGAAGAAATTGTGACCGCGCGACTTAGGAATTTTTTCAAAAAAAGTTATTCAGACGTCGAGGGCTAATTCGGTTTCCGATGATAAATACCCACCTGTTTCCAACGAAAAACCCTTCAGGGCATCGTTTGCAACAGTTTAGCACCATTTTGGAGTGAATTGCAGAACGCCAGAAATTTTGAAGAAATTGTGACCGCGCGGCTTAGGGATTTTTTCAAAAAAAGTTGTTCAGACGTCGAGGGCTAATTCTGCTTCCGATGATAAATACCCGCCTGTTTCCACCGGAAAACCCTTCAGGGGATCGTTTTTAAAAGTTTAGCACCATTTTTGAGTGAATTGCAGAACGCCAGAAATTTTGAAGAAATTGTGACCTTAGGGATTTTTTCAAAAAAAGTTGTTCAGACGTCGATGGCTAATTCTGTTTCCGATGAAACAAACCCACCTGTTTGCACTGAAAAACCTTTCAGGGGATCGTTTGCAACAGTTTGGCACCATTTCTGAGTGAATTGCAGAACGTCAGAAATTTTGAAGAAATTGTGACCGCGCGGCTTAGGGATTTTTTCAAAAAAAGTTGTTCAGACGTCGATGGCTAATTCTGTTTCCGATGATACAAACCCACCTGATTCCACTGAAAAACCTTTCAGGGGATCCGTTGCAACAGTTCAGCACCATTTTTGAATGAATTGCAGAACATCAGATTTTTGCTGAAATTGTGACAGCGCGGCTTAGGGATTTTTTCAAAAAAAGTTGTTCAGAGGTCGAGGGCTAATTCTGTTTCCGATGATACAAACCCACCTGTTTCCACTGAAAAACCTTTCAGGGGATCGTTTGCAACAGTTTGGCACCATTTCTGAGTGAATTGCAGAACGTCAGAAATTTTGAAGAAATTGTGACCGCGCGGCTTAGGGATTTTTTCAAAAAAAGTTATTCAGACGTCGAGGGCTAATTTGGTTTCCGATGATAAATACCCACCTTTTTCCAACGAAAAATCCTTCAGGGGATCGTTTGCAACAGTTTAGCACCATTTTGGAGTGAATTGCAGAACGTCAGAAATTTTGAAGAAATTGTGACCGCGCGGCTTAGGGATTTTTTCAAAAAAAGTTGTTCAGAGGTCGAGGGCTAATTCTGTTTACGATGATAAAAACCCACCTGATTCCACCGAAAAACCCTTCAGGGGATCGTTTGCAACAGTTTAGCACCATCTTTGAATGAATTGCAGAACGTCAGAAATTTTGAAGAAATTGTGACCGCGCAGCTTAGGGATTTTTTCAAAAAAAGTTGATCGGACGTCGTGGGCTAATTATGTTTCCAATGATACAAACCCATCTGTTCCCATTGAAAAACCTTTCAGGGGATCGTTTTCAACAGTTTGGCACCATTTCTGAGTGAATTGCAGAACGTCAGAAATTTTGAAGAAATTGTGACCGCGCGGCTTAGTGATTTTTTCAAAAAAAGTTATTCAGAGGTCGAGGGCTAATTCGGTTTCCGATGATAAATACCCTCCTGTTTCCAACGAAAAACCCTTCAGGGCATCGTTTGCAACAGTTTAGCACCATTTTGGAGTGAATTGCAGAACGCCAGAAATTTTGAAGAAATTGTGACCGCGTGGCTTAGGGATTTTTTCAAAAGAAGTTGTTCAGACGTCGTGGGCTAATTCTGTTTCCGATGATAAATACCCACCTGTTTCCACCGAAAAACCCTTCAGGGGATCCTTTGCAACAGTTTAGCACCATCTTTGAATGAATTGCAGAACGTCAGAAATTTTGAAGAAATTGTGACCGCGCGGCTTAGGGATTTTTAAAAAAAAATGGTTCAGACGTCGATGGCTAATTCTGTTTCCGATGATACAAACCCACCTGTTTCCCCTGAAAAACCTTTCAGGGGATCGTTTGCAACAGTTTGGCACCATTTCTGAGTGAATTGCAGAACGTCAGAAATTTTGAAGAAATTGTGACCGCGCGGCTTAGTGATTTTTTCAAAAAAAGTTATTCAGAGGTCGAGGGCTAATTCGGTTTCCGATGATAAATACCCTCCTGTTTCCAACGAAAAACCCTTCAGGGCATCGTTTGCAACAGTTTAGCACCATTTTGGAGTGAATTGCAGAACGCCAGAAATTTTGAAGAAATTGTGACCGCGTGGCTTAGGGATTTTTTCAAAAAAAGTTGTTCAGACGTCGTGGGCTAATTCTGTTTCCGATGATAAATACCCACCTGTTTCCACCGAAAAACCCTTCAGGGGATCCTTTGCAACAGTTTAGCACCATCTTTGAATGAATTGCAGAACGTCAGAAATTTTGAAGAAATTGTGACCGCGCGGCTTAGGGATTTTTTAAAAAAAATGGTTCAGACGTCGATGGCTAATTCTGTTTCCGATGATACAAACCCACCTGTTTCCACTGAAAAACCTTTCAGGGGATCGTTTGCAACAGTTTGGCACCATTTCTGAGTGAATTGCAGAACGTCAGAAATTTTGAAGAAATTGTGACCGCGCGGCTTAGGGATTTTTTCAAAAAAAGTTGTTCAGACGTCGTGGGCTAATTCTGTTTCCGATGATAAAAACCCACCTGATTCCACTGAAAAACCTTTCAGAGGATCCTTTGCAACAGTTCAGCACCATTTTTGAATGAATTGCAGAACATCAGATTTTTGCTGAAATTGTGACCGCGCGGCTTAGGGATTTTTTCAAAAAAAGTTGTTCAGACGTCGAGGGCTAATTCTGTTTCCGATGATAAATACCCACCTGTTTCCACCGAAAAACCTTTCAGGGGATCCTTTGCAACAGTTCATCACCATTTTTGAATGAATTGCAGAACGTCAGATTTTTGCTGAAATTGTGACCGCGCGGCTTAGGGATTTTTTCAAAAAAAGTTGTTCAGACGTCGAGGGCTAATTCTGTTTCCGATGATAAAAACCCACCTGATTCCACAGAAAAACCTTTCAGGGGATCCTTTGCAACAGTTCAGCACCATTTTTGAATGAATTGCAGAACGTCAGATTTTTGCTGAAATTGTGACCGCGCGCCTTAGGGATTTTTTCAAAAAAAGTTGTTCAGACGTCGAGGGCTAATTCTGTTTCCGGTGATAAAAACTCACCTGTTTCCACTGAAAAACCTTTCAGGGGATAGTTTGCAACAGTTTGGCACCATTTCTGAGTGAATTGCAGAACGTCAGAAATTTTGAAGAAATTGTGACCGCGCGGCTTAGGGATTGTTTCAAAAAAAGTTGTTCAGACGTCGAGGGCTAATTCTGTTTCCGATGATAAAAACCCACCTGATTCCACAGAAAAACCTTTCAGGGGATCCTTTGCAACAGTTCAGCACCATTTTTGAATGAATTGCAGAACGTCAGATTTTTGCTGAAATTGTGACCGCGCGCCTTAGGGATTTTTTCAAAAAAAGTTGTTCAGACGTCGAGGGCTAATTCTGTTTCCGGTGATAAAAACTCACCTGTTTCCACTGAAAAACCTTTCAGGGGATAGTTTGCAACAGTTTGGCACCATTTTTGAGTGAATTGCAGAACGTCAGAAATTTTGAAGAAATTGTGACCGCGCGGCTTTGGGATTTTTTCAAAAAAAGTTGTTCAGACGTCGAGGGCTAATTCTGTTTCCGATGATAAATACCCACCTGTTTCCACCGAAAAACCTTTCAGGGGATCCTTTGCAACAGTTCAGCACCATTTTTGAATGAATTGCAGAACGTCAGATTTTTGCTGAAATTGTGACCGCGCGGCTTAGGGATTTTTTCAAAAAAAGTTGTTCAGACGTCGAGGGCTAATTCTGTTTCCTACGATAAAAACCCACCTGTTTCCACCGAAAAACCCTTCAGGGGATCTTTTGCAACAGTTTGGCACCATCTCTGAGTGAATTGCAGAACGCCGGAAATTTTGAAGAAATTGTGACCGCGCGGCTTTGGGATTTTTTCAAAAAAAGTTGTTCAGACGTCGAGGGCTAATTCTGTTTCCTATGATAAATACCCACCTGTTTCCACCGAAAAACCTTTCAGGGGATCCTTTGCAACAGTTCAGCACCATTTTTGAATGAATTGCAGAACGTCAGATTTTTGCTGAAATTGTGACCGCGCGGCTTAGGGATTTTTTCAAAAAAAGTTGTTCAGACGTCGAGGGCTAATTCTGTTTCCTACGATAAAAACCCACCTGTTTCCACCGAAAAACCCTTCAGGGGATCTTTTGCAACAGTTTGGCACCATCTCTGAGTGAATTGCAGAACGCCAGAAATTTTGAAGAAATTGTGACCGCGCGGCTTAGGGATTTTTTCAAAAAAAGTTGTTCAGACGTCGAGGGCTAATTCTGTTTTCGATGATAAAAACCCAACTGATTCCACAGAAAAACCTTTGAGGGGATCCTTTGCAACAGTTCAGCACCATTTTTGAATGAATTGCAGAACATCAGATTTTTGCTGAAATTGTGACCGCGCGCCTTAGGGATTTTTTCAAAAAAAGTTGTTCAGACGTCGAGGGCTAATTCTGTTTCCGGTGATAAAAACTCACCTGTTTCCACTGAAAAACCTTTCAGGGGATAGTTTGCTACAGTTTGGCACCATTTCTGAGTGAATTGCAGAACGTCAGAAATTTTGAAGAAATTGTGACCGCGCGGCTTAGGGATTTTTTCAAAAAAAGTTGTTCAGACGTCGAGGGCTAATGTTGTTTCCGATGATAAATACCCACCTGTTTCCACCGAAAAACCTTTCAGGGGATCCTTTGCAACAGTTCATCACCATTTTTGAATGAATTGCAGAACGTCAGATTTTTGCTGAAATTGTGACCGCGCGGCTTAGGGATTTTTTCAAAAAAAGTTGTTCAGACGTCGAGGGCTAATTCTGTTTCCGATGATAAAAACCCACCTGATTCCACAGAAAAACCTTTCAGGGGATCCTTTGCAACAGTTCAGCACCATTTTTGAATGAATTGCAGAACGTCAGATTTTTGCTGAAATTGTGACCGCGCGCCTTAGGGATTTTTTCAAAAAAAGTTGTTCAGACGTCGAGGGCTAATTCTGTTTCCGGTGATAAAAACTCACCTGTTTCCACTGAAAAACCTTTCAGGGGATAGTTTGCAACAGTTTGGCACAATTTCTGAGTGAATTGCAGAACGTCAGAAATTTTGAAGAAATTGTGACCGCGCGGCTTAGGGATTTTTTCAAAAAAAGTTATTCAGACGTCGAGGGCTAATTCGGTTTCCAATGATAAATACCCACCTGTTTCCAACAAAAAAACCCTTCAGGGCATCGTTTTCAACAGTTTAGCACCATTTTGGAGAAAATTGCAGAACGCCAGAAATTTTGCTGAAATTGTGACCGCGCGGCTTAGGAATTTGTTCAAAAAAAGTTGTTCTGACGTCGAGGGCTATTTCTGTTTCCTACGATAAAAACCCACCTGTTTCCACCGAAAAACCTTTCAGGGGATAGTTTGCAACAGTTCACCACCATTTTTGAGTGAATTGCAGAACGTCAGAAATTTTGAAGAAATTGTGACCGTGCGGCTTAGGGTTTTTTTTTCAAAAAAAGTTGTTCAGACGTCGAGGGCTAATTCTGTTTCCGGTGATAAAAACTCACCTGTTTCCACTGAAAAACCTTTCAGGGGATCGTTTGCAACAGTTTGGCACCATTTCTGAGTGAATTGCAGAACGTCAGAAATTTTGAAGAAATTGTGACCGCGCGGCTTAGGGATTTTTTCAAAAAAAGTTGTTCAGACGTCGAGGGCTAATTCTGTTTTCGATGATAAAAACCCAACTGATTCCACAGAAAAACCTTTGAGGGGATCCTTTGCAACAGTTCAGCACCATTTTTGAATGAATTGCAGAACATCAGATTTTTGCTGAAATTGTGACCGCGCGCCTTAGGGATTTTTTCAAAAAAAGTTGTTCAGACGTCGAGGGCTAATTCTGTTTCCGGTGATAAAAACTCACCTGTTTCCACTGAAAAACCTTTCAGGGGATAGTTTGCTACAGTTTGGCACCATTTCTGAGTGAATTGCAGAACGTCAGAAATTTTGAAGAAATTGTGACCGCGCGGCTTAGGGATTTTTTCAAAAAAAGTTGTTCAGACGTCGAGGGCTAATGTTGTTTCCGATGATAAATACCCACCTGTTTCCACCGAAAAACCTTTCAGGGGATCCTTTGCAACAGTTCATCACCATTTTTGAATGAATTGCAGAACGTCAGATTTTTGCTGAAATTGTGACCGCGCGGCTTAGGGATTTTTTCAAAAAAAGTTGTTCAGACGTCGAGGGCTAATTCTGTTTCCGATGATAAAAACCCACCTGATTCCACAGAAAAACCTTTCAGGGGATCCTTTGCAACAGTTCAGCACCATTTTTGAATGAATTGCAGAACGTCAGATTTTTGCTGAAATTGTGACCGCGCGCCTTAGGGATTTTTTCAAAAAAAGTTGTTCAGACGTCGAGGGCTAATTCTGTTTCCGGTGATAAAAACTCACCTGTTTCCACTGAAAAACCTTTCAGGGGATAGTTTGCAACAGTTTGGCACAATTTCTGAGTGAATTGCAGAACGTCAGAAATTTTGAAGAAATTGTGACCGCGCGGCTTAGGGATTTTTTCAAAAAAAGTTATTCAGACGTCGAGGGCTAATTCGGTTTCCAATGATAAATACCCACCTGTTTCCAACAAAAAAACCCTTCAGGGCATCGTTTTCAACAGTTTAGCACCATTTTGGAGAAAATTGCAGAACGCCAGAAATTTTGCTGAAATTGTGACCGCGCGGCTTAGGAATTTGTTCAAAAAAAGTTGTTCTGACGTCGAGGGCTATTTCTGTTTCCTACGATAAAAACCCACCTGTTTCCACCGAAAAACCTTTCAGGGGATAGTTTGCAACAGTTCACCACCATTTTTGAGTGAATTGCAGAACGTCAGAAATTTTGAAGAAATTGTGACCGTGCGGCTTAGGGTTTTTTTTTCAAAAAAAGTTGTTCAGACGTCGAGGGCTAATTCTGTTTCCGGTGATAAAAACTCACCTGTTTCCACTGAAAAACCTTTCAGGGGATCGTTTGCAACAGTTTGGCACCATTTCTGAGTGAATTGCAGAACGTCAGAAATTTTGAAGAAATTGTGACCGCGCGGCTTAGGGATTTTTTCAAAAAAAGTTGTTCAGACGTCGAGGGCTAATTCTGTTTCCGATGATAAAAACCCACCTAATTCCACAGAAAAACCTTTCAGGGGATCCTTTGCAACAGTTCAGCACCATTTTTGAATGAATTGCAGAACGTCAGATTTTTGCTGAAATTGTGACCGCGCGCCTTAGGGATTTTTTCAAAAAAAGTTGTTCAGACGTCGAGGGCTAATTCTGTTTCCGGTGATAAAAACTCACCTGTTTCCACTGAAAAACCTTTCAGGGGATAGTTTGCAACAGTTTGGCACCATTTCTGAGTGAATTGCAGAACGTCAGAAATTTTGAAGAAATTGTGACCGCGCGGCTTAGGGATTGTTTCAAAAAAAGTTGTTCAGACGTCGAGGGCTAATTCTGTTTCCGATGATAAAAACCCACCTGATTCCACAGAAAAACCTTTCAGGGGATCCTTTGCAACAGTTCAGCACCATTTTTGAATGAATTGCAGAACGTCAGATTTTTGCTGAAATTGTGACCGCGCGCCTTAGGGATTTTTTCAAAAAAAGTTGTTCAGACGTCGAGGGCTAATTCTGTTTCCGGTGATAAAAACTCACCTGTTTCCACTGAAAAACCTTTCAGGGGATAGTTTGCAACAGTTTGGCACCATTTTTGAGTGAATTGCAGAACGTCAGAAATTTTGAAGAAATTGTGACCGCGCTGCTTTGGGATTTTTTCAAAAAAAGTTGTTCAGACGTCGAGGGCTAATTCTGTTTCCGATGATAAATACCCACCTGTTTCCACCGAAAAACCTTTCAGGGGATCCTTTGCAACAGTTCAGCACCATTTTTGAATGAATTGCAGAACGTCAGATTTTTGCTGAAATTGTGACCGCGCGGCTTAGGGATTTTTTCAAAAAAAGTTGTTCAGACGTCGAGGGCTAATTCTGTTTCCTACGATAAAAACCCACCTGTTTCCACCGAAAAACCCTTCAGGGGATCTTTTGCAACAGTTTGGCACCATCTCTGAGTGAATTGCAGAACGCCGGAAATTTTGAAGAAATTGTGACCGCGCGGCTTTGGGATTTTTTCAAAAAAAGTTGTTCAGACGTCGAGGGCTAATTCTGTTTCCTATGATAAATACCCACCTGTTTCCACCGAAAAACCTTTCAGGGGATCCTTTGCAACAGTTCAGCACCATTTTTGAATGAATTGCAGAACGTCAGATTTTTGCTGAAATTGTGACCGCGCGGCTTAGGGATTTTTTCAAAAAAAGTTGTTCAGACGTCGAGGGCTAATTCTGTTTCCTACGATAAAAACCCACCTGTTTCCACCGAAAAACCCTTCAGGGGATCTTTTGCAACAGTTTGGCACCATCTCTGAGTGAATTGCAGAACGCCAGAAATTTTGAAGAAATTGTGACCGCGCGGCTTAGGGATTTTTTCAAAAAAAGTTGTTCAGACGTCGAGGGCTAATTCTGTTTTCGATGATAAAAACCCAACTGATTCCACAGAAAAACCTTTGAGGGGATCCTTTGCAACAGTTCAGCACCATTTTTGAATGAATTGCAGAACATCAGATTTTTGCTGAAATTGTGACCGCGCGCCTTAGGGATTTTTTCAAAAAAAGTTGTTCAGACGTCGAGGGCTAATTCTGTTTCCGGTGATAAAAACTCACCTGTTTCCACTGAAAAACCTTTCAGGGGATAGTTTGCTACAGTTTGGCACCATTTCTGAGTGAATTGCAGAACGTCAGAAATTTTGAAGAAATTGTGACCGCGCGGCTTAGGGATTTGTTCAAAAAAAGTTGTTCAGACGTCGAGGGCTAATTCTGTTTCCGATGATAAATACCCACCTGTTTCCAACGAAAAACCCTTCAGGGCATCGTTTGCAACAGTTTAGCACCATTTTGGAGTGAATTGCAGAACGCCAGAAATTTTGCTGAAATTGTGACCGCGCGGCTTAGGGATTTGTTCAAAAAAAGTTGTTCCGACGTCGAGGGCTATTTCTGTTTCCTACGATAAAAACCCACCTGTTTCCACCGAAAAACCCTTCAGGGGATCGTTTGCAACAGTTTGGCACCATCTCTGAGTGAACTGCAGAACGTCAGAAATTTTGAAGAAATTGTGACCGCACGGCTTAGGGATTTTTTCAAAAAAAGTTGTTCAGACGTCGAGGGCTAATTCTGTTTCCGGTGATAAAAACCCACCTGATTCCACAGAAAAACCTTTCAGGGGATCCTTTGCAACAGTTCAGCACCATTTTTGAATGAATTGCAGAACGTCAGATTTTTGCTGAAATTGTGACCGCGCGGCTTAGGGATTTTTTCAAAAAAAGTTGTTCAGACGTCGAGGGCTAATTCTGTTTCCGGTGATAAAAACTCACCTGTTTCCACTGAAAAACCTTTCAGGGGATAGTTTGCTACAGTTTGGCACCATTTCTGAGTGAATTGCAGAACGTCAGAAATTTTGAAGAAATTGTGACCGCGCGGCTTAGGGATTTTTTCAAAAAAAGTTATTCAGACGTCGAGGGCTAATTCGGTTTCCGATGATAAATACCCACCTGTTTCCAACGAAAAACCCTTCAGGGCATCGTTTGCAACAGTTTAGCACCATTTTGGAGTGAATTGCAGAACGCCAGAAATTTTGCTGAAATTGTGACCGCGCGGCTTAGGGATTTGTTCAAAAAAAGTTGTTCCGACGTCGAGGGCTATTTCTGTTTACTACGATAAAAACCCACCTGTTTCCACCGAAAAACCCTTTAGGGGATCGTTTGCAACAGTTCAGCACCATTTTTGAATGAATTGCAGAACGTCAGAAATTTTGAAGAAATTGTGACCGCGCGGCTTAGGGATTTTTTCAAAAAAAGTTGTTCAGACGTCGAGGGCTAATTCTGTTTCCGATGATAAAAACCCACCTGATTCCACAGAAAAACCTTTCAGGGGATCCTTTGCAACAGTTCAGCACCATTTTTGAATGAATTGCAGAACTTCAGATTTTTGCTGAAATTGTGACCGCGCGGCTTAGGGATTTTTTCAAAAAAAGTTGTTCAGACGTCGAGGGCTAATTCTGTTTCCGGTGATAAAAACTCACCTGTTTCCAATGAAAAACCTTTCAGGGGATAGTTTGCAACAGTTTGGCACCATATCTGAGTGAATTGCAGAACATCAGAAATTTTGAAGAAATTGTGACCGCGCGGCTTAGGGATTTTTTCAAAAAAAGTTGTTCAGACGTCGAGGGCTAATTCTGTTTCCGATGATAAATACCCACCTGTTTCCAACGAAAAACCCTTCAGGGCATCGTTTGCAACAGTTTAGCACCATTTTGGAGTGAATTGCAGAACGCCAGAAATTTTGCTGAAATTGTGACCGCGCGGCTTAGGGATTTGTTCAAAAAAAGTTGTTCCGACGTCGAGGGCTATTTCTGTTTCCTACAATAAAAACCCACCTGTTTCCACCGAAAAACCCTTCAGGGGATCGTTTGCAACAGTTTGGCACCATCTCTGAGTGAACTGCAGAACGTCAGAAATTTTGAAGAAATTGTGACCGCGCGGCTTAGGGATTTTTTCAAAAAAAGTTGTTCAGACGTCGAGGGCTAATTCTGTTTCCGGTGATAAAAACTCACCTGTTTCCACTGAAAAACCTTTCAGGGGATCGTTTGCAACAGTTTGGCACCATTTCTGAGTGAACTGCAGAACGTCAGAAATTTTGAAGAAATTGTGACCGCGCGGCTTAGGGATTTTTTCAAAAAAAGTTGTTCAGACGTCGAGGGCTAATTCTGTTTCCGATGATAAAAACCCACCTGATTCCACAGAAAAACCTTTCAGGGGATCCTTTGCAACAGTTCAGCACCATTTTTGAATGAATTGCAGAACGTCAGATTTTTGCTGAAATTGTGACCGCGCGCCTTAGGGATTTTTTCAAAAAAAGTTGTTCAGACGTTGAGGGCTAATTCTGTTTCCGGTGATAAAAACTCACCTGTTTCCACTGAAAAACCTTTCAGGGGATAGTTTGCAACAGTTTGGCACCATTTCTGAGTGAATTGCAGAACGTCAGAAATTTTGAAGAAATTGTGACCGCGCGGCTTAGGGATTTTTTCAAAAAAAGTTGTTCAGACGTCGAGGGCTAATTCTGTTTCCGGTGATAAAAACTCACCTGTTTCCACTGAAAAACCTTTCAGGGGATAGTTTGCAACAGTTTGGCACCATTTCTGAATGAATTGCAGAACGTCAGAAATTTTGAAGAAATTGTGACCGCGCGGCTTAGGGATTTTTTTCAAAAAAAGTTGTTCAGACGTCGAGGGCTAATTCTGTTTCCGGTGATAAAAACTCACCTGTTTCCACTGAAAAACCTTTCAGGGGATCGTTTGCAACAGTTTGGCACCATTTCTGAGTGAATTGCAGAACGTCAGAAATTTTCAAGAAATTATGACCGCGCGGCTTAGGGATTTTTTCAAAAAAAGTTGTTCAGACGTCGAGGGCTAATTCTGTTTCCGATGATAAAAACCCACCTGATTCCACAGAAAAACCTTTCAGGGGATCCTTTGCAACAGTTCAGCACCATTTTTGAATGAATTGCAGAACGTCAGATTTTTGCTGAAATTGTGACCGCGCGGCTTAGGGATTTTTTCAAAAAAAGTTGTTCAGACGTCGAGGGCTAATTCTGTTTCCGGTGATAAAAACTCACCTGTTTCCACTGAAAAACCTTTCAGGGGATAGTTTGCAACAGTTTGGCACCATTTCTGAGTGAATTGCAGAACGTCAGAAATTTTGAAGAAATTGTGACCGCGCGGCTTTGGGATTTTTTCAAAAAAAGTTGTTCAGACGTCGAGGGCTAATTCTGTTTCCGATGATAAATACCCACCTGTTTCCACCGAAAAACCTTTCAGGGGATCCTTTGCAACAGTTCAGCACCATTTTTGAATGAATTGCAGAACGTCAGATTTTTGCTGAAATTGTGAGCGCGCGGCTTAGGGATTTTTTCAAAAAAAGTTGTTCAGACGTCGAGGGCTAATTCTGTTTCCTACGATAAAAACCCACCTGTTTCCACCAAAAAACCCTTCAGGGGATCTTTTGCAACAGTTTGGCACCATCTCTGAGTGAATTGCAGAACGCCAGAAATTTTGAAGAAATTGTGACCGCGCGGCTTAGGGATTTTTTCAAAAAAAGTTGTTCAGACGTCGAGGGCTAATTCTGTTTTCGATGATAAAAACCCACCTGATTCCACAGAAAAACCTTTCAGGGGATCCTTTGGAACAGTTCAGCACCATTTTTGAATGAATTGCAGAACATCAGATTTTTGCTGAAATTGTGACCGCGCGCCTTAGGGATTTTTTCAAAAAAAGTTGTTCAGACGTCGAGGGCTAATTCTGTTTCCGGTGATAAAAACTCACCTGTTTCCACTGAAAAACCTTTCAGGGGATAGTTTGCTACAGTTTGGCACCATTTCTGAGTGAATTGCAGAACGTCAGAAATTTTGAAGAAATTGTGACCGCGCGGCTTAGGGATTTTTTCAAAAAAAGTTGTTCAGACGTCGAGGTCTAATTCTGTTTCCGATGATAAATACCCACCTGTTTCCACCGAAAAACCTTTCAGGGGATCCTTTGCAACAGTTTAGCACCATCTTTGAATGAATTGCAGAACGTCAGAAATTTTGAAGAAATTGTGACCGCGCGGCTTAGGGATTTTTTCAAAAAAAGTTGTTCAGACGTCGAGGGCTAATGTTGTTTCCGATGATAAATACCCACCTGTTTCCACCGAAAAACCTTTCAGGGGATCCTTTGCAACAGTTCAGCACCATTTTTGAATGAATTGCAGAACGTCAGATTTTTGCTGAAATTGTGACCGCGCGGCTTAGGGATTTTTTCAAAAAAAGTTGTTCAGACGTCGAGGGCTAATTCTGTTTCCGGTGATAAAAACTCACCTGTTTCCACTGAAAAACCTTTCAGGGGATAGTTTGCAACAGTTTGGCACCATTTTTGAGTGAATTGCAGAACGTCAGAAATTTTGAAGAAATTGTGACCGCGCGGCTTAGGGATTTTTGCAAAAAAAGTTGTTCAGACGTCGAGGGCTAATTCTGTTTCCGATGATAAATACCCACCTGTTTCCACCGAAAAACCTTTCAGGGGATCCTTTGCAACAGTTCAGCACCATTTTTTAATGAATTGCAGAACGTCAGATTTTTGCTGAAATTGTGACCGCGCGGCTTAGGGATTTTTTCAAAAAAAGTTGTTCAGACGTCGAGGGCTAATTCTGTTTCCTACGATAAAAACCCACCTGTTTCCACCGAAAAACCCTTCAGGGGATCTTTTGCAACAGTTTGGCACCATCTCTGAGTGAATTGCAGAACGCCAGAAATTTTGAAGAAATTGTGACCGCGCGGCTTAGGGATTTTTTCAAAAAAAGTTGTTCAGACGTCGAGGGCTAATTCTGTTTTCGATGATAAAAACCCACCTGATTCCACAGAAAAACCTTTCAGGGGATCCTTTGCAACAGTTCAGCACCATTTTTGAATGAATTGCAGAACATCAGATTTTTGCTGAAATTGTGACCGCGCGCCTTAGGGATTTTTTCAGAAAAAGTTGTTCAGACGTTGAGGGCTAATTCTGTTTCCGGTGATAAAAACTCACCTGTTTCCACTGAAAAACCTTTCAGAGGATAGTTTGCTACAGTTTGGCACCATTTCTGAGAGAATTGCAGAACGTCAGAAATTTTGAAGAAATTGTGACCGCGCGGCTTAGGGATTTTTTCAAAAAAAGTTGTTCGGACGTCGAGGTCTAATTCTGTTTGCGATGATAAATACCCACCTGTTTCCACCGAAAAACCTTTCAGGGGATCCTTTGCAACAGTTCAGCACCATTTTTGAATGAATTGCAGAACGTCAGATTTTTGCTGAAATTGTGACCGCGCGGCTTAGGGATTTTTTCAAAAAAAGTTGTTCAGACGTCGAGGGCTAATTCTGTTTCCGGTGATAAAAACTCACCTGTTTCCACTGAAAAACCTTTCAGGGGATAGTTTGCAACAGTTTGGCACCATTTTTGAGTGAATTGCAGAACGTCAGAAATTTTGAAGAAATTGTGACCGCGCGGCTTTGGGATTTTTTCAAAAAAAGTTGTTCAGACGTCGAGGGCTAATTCTGTTTCCGATGATAAACACCCACCTGTTTCCACCGAAAAACCATTCAGGGGATCCTTTGCAACAGTTCAGCACCATTTTTGAATGAATTGCAGAACGTCAGATTTTTGCTGAAATTGTGACCGCGCGGCTTAGGGATTTTTTCAAAAAAAGTTGTTCAGACGTCGAGGGCTAATTCTGTTTCCTACGATAAAAACCCACCTGTTTCCACCGAAAAACCCTTCAGGGGATCTTTTGCAACAGTTTGGCACCATCTCTGAGTGAATTGCAGAACGCCAGAAATTTTGAAGAAATTGTGACCGCGCGGCTTAGGGATTTTTTCAAAAAAAGTTGTTCAGACGTCGAGGGCTAATTCTGTTTTCGATGATAAAAACCCACCTGATTCCACAGAAAAACCTTTCAGGGGATCCTTTGCAACAGTTCAGCACCATTTTTGAATGAATTGCAGAACATCAGATTTTTGCTGAAATTGTGACCGCGCGCCTTAGGGATTTTTTCAAAAAAAGTTGTTCAGACGTCGAGGGCTAATTCTGTTTCCGGTGATAAAAACTCACCTGTTTCCACTGAAAAACCTTTCAGGGGATAGTTTGCTACAGTTTGGCACCATTTCTGAGTGAATTGCAGAACGTCAGAAATTTTGAAGAAATTGTGACCGCGCGGCTTAGGGATTTTTTCAAAAAAAGTTGTTCAGACGTCGAGGGCTAATGTTGTTTCCGATGATAAATACCCACCTGTTTCCACCGAAAAACCTTTCAGGGGATCCTTTGCAACAGTTCATCACCATTTTTGAATGAATTGCAGAACGTCAGATTTTTGCTGAAATTGTGACCGCGCGGCTTAGGGATTTTTTCAAAAAAAGTTGTTCAGACGTCGAGGGCTAATTCTGTTTCCGATGATAAAAACCCACCTGATTCCACAGAAAAACCTTTCAGGGGATCCTTTGCAACAGTTCAGCACCATTTTTGAATGAATTGCAGAACGTCAGATTTTTGCTGAAATTGTGACCGCGCGCCTTAGGGATTTTTTCAAAAAAAGTTGTTCAGACGTCGAGGGCTAATTCTTTTTCGGGTGATAAAAACTCACCTGTTTCCACTGAAAAACCTTTCAGGGGATAGTTTGCAACAGTTTGGCACAATTTCTGAGTGAATTGCAGAACGTCAGAAATTTTGAAGAAATTGTGACCGCGCGGCTTAGGGATTTTTTCAAAAAAAGTTATTCAGACGTCGAGGGCTAATTCGGTTCCCAATGATAAATACCCACCTGTTTCCAACAAAAAAACCCTTCAGGGCATCGTTTTCAACAGTTTAGCACCATTTTGGAGAAAATTGCAGAACGCCAGAAATTTTGCTGAAATTGTGACCGCGCGGCTTAGGGATTTGTTCAAAAAAAGTTGTTCTGACGTCGAGGGCTATTTCTGTTTCCTACGATAAAAACCCACCTGTTTCCACCGAAAAACCTTTCAGGGGATAGTTTGCAACAGTTCACCACCATTTTTGAGTGAATTGCAGAACGTCAGAAATTTTGAAGAAATAGTGACCGCGCGCCTTAGGGATTTTTTCAAAAAAAGTTGTTCAGACGTCGAGGGCTAATTCTGTTTCCGATGATAAAAACCCACCTGATTCCACAGAAAAACCTTTCAGGGGATCCTTTGCAACAGTTCAGCACCATTTTTGAATGAATTGCAGAACGTCAGATTTTTGCTGAAATTGTGACCGCGCGCCTTAGGGATTTTTTCAAAAAAAGTTGTTCAGACGTCGAGGGCTAATTCTGTTTCCGGTGATAAAAACTCACCTGTTTCCACTGAAAAACCTTTCAGGGGATAGTTTGCAACAGTTTGGCACCATTTCTGACTGAATTGCAGAACGTCAGAAATTTTGATGAAATTGTGACCGCGCGGCTTAGGGTTTTTTTCAAAAAAAGTTGTTCAGACGTCGAGGGCTAATTCTGTTTCCGATGATAAATACCCACCTGTTTCCACCGAAAAACCCTTCAGGGGATCGTTTGCAACAGTTTAGCACCATCTTTGAATGAATTGCAGAACATCAGAACTTTTTTCAAAAAAAGTTGTTCAGACGTCGAGGGCTAATTCTGTTTCCGCTGATAAAAACTCACCTGTTTCCACTGAAAAACCTTTCAGGGGATCGTTTGCAACAGTTTGGCACCATTTCTGAGTGAATTGCAGAACGTCAGAAATTTTTTCAAAAAAAGTTGTTCAGACGTCGAGGGCTAATTCTGTTTCCGGTGATAAAAACTCACCTGTTTCCACTGAAAAACCTTTCAGGGGATCGTTTGCAACAGTTTGGCACCATTTCTGAGTGAATTGCAGAACGTCAGAAATTTTGAAGAAATTGTGACCGCGCGGCTTAGGGATTTTTTCAAAAAAAGTTGTTCAGACGTCGAGGGCTAATTCTGTTTTCGATGATAAAAACCCACCTGATTCCACAGAAAAACCTTTCAGGGGATCCTTTGCAACAGTTCAGCACCATTTTTGAATGAATTGCAGAACGTCAGATTTTTGCTGAAATTGTGACCGCGCGGCTTAGGGATTTTTTCAAAAAAAGTTGTTCAGACGTCGAGGGCTAATTCTGTTTCCGGTGATAAAAACTCACCTGTTTCCACTGAAAAACCTTTCAGGGGATAGTTTGCTACAGTTTGGCACCATTTCTGAGTGAATTGCAGAACGTCAGAAATTTTGAAGAAATTGTGACCGCGCGGCTTAGGGATTTTTTCAAAAATTGTTCAGACGTCGAGGTCTAATTCTGTTTCCGATGATAAATACCCACCTGTTTCCACCGAAAAACTTTTTAGGGGATCCTTTGCAACAGATTAGCACCATCTTTGAATGAATTGCACAACGTCAGATTTTTGCTGAAATTGTGACCGCGCGGCTTAGGGATTTTTTCAAAAAAAGTTGTTCAGACGTCGAGGGCTAATTCTGTTTCCGGTTATAAAAACTCACCTGTTTCCACTGAAAAACCTTTCAGGGGATAGTTTGCAACTGTTTGGCACCATTTCTGAGTGAATTGCAGAACGTCAGAAATTTTGAAGAAATTGTGACCGCGCGGCTTAGGGATTTTTTCAAAAAAAGTTATTCAGACGTCGAGGGCTAATTCGGTTTCCGATGATAAATACCCACCTGTTTCCAACGAAAAACCCTTCAGGGCATCGTTTGCAACAGTTTAGCACCATTTTGGAGTGAATTGCAGAACGCCAGAAATTTTGCTGAAATTGTGACCGCGCGGCTTAGGGATTTGTTCAAAAAAAGTTGTTCCGACGTCGAGGGCTATTTCTGTTTACTACGATAAAAACCCACCTGTTTCCACCGAAAAACCCTTCAGGGGATCGTTTGCAACAGTTCAGCACCATTTTTGAATGAATTGCAGAACGTCAGAAATTTTGAAGAAATTGTGACCGCGCGGCTTAGGGATTTTTTCAAAAAAAGTTGTTCAGACGTCGAGGGCTAATTCTGTTTCCGATGATAAAAAACCACCTGATTCCACAGAAAAACCTTTCAGGGGATCCTTTGCAACAGTTCAGCACCATTTTTGAATGAATTGCAGAACTTCAGATTTTTGCTGAAATTGTGACCGCGCGGCTTAGGGATTTTTTCAAAAAAAGTTGTTCAGACGTCGAGGGCTAATTCTGTTTCCGGTGATAAAAACTCACCTGTTTCCAATGAAAAACCTTTCAGGGGATAGTTTGCAACAGTTTGGCACCATATCTGAGTGAATTGCAGAACATCAGAAATTTTGAAGAAATTGTGACCGCGCGGCTTAGGGATTTTTTCAAAAAAAGTTGTTCAGACTTCGAGGGCTAATTCTGTTTCCGATGATAAATACCCACCTGTTTCCAACGAAAAACCCTTCAGGGCATCGTTTGCAACAGTTTAGCACCATTTTGGAGTGAATTGCAGAACGCCAGAAATTTTGCTGAAATTGTGACCGCGCGGCTTAGGGATTTGTTCAAAAAAAGTTGTTCCGACGTCGAGGGCTATTTCTGTTTCCTACAATAAAAACCCACCTGTTTCCACCGAAAAACCCTTCAGGGGATCGTTTGCAACAGTTTGGCACCATCTCTGAGTGAACTGCAGAACGTCAGAAATTTTGAAGAAATTGTGACCGCGCGGCTTAGGGATTTTTTCAAAAAAAGTTGTTCAGACGTCGAGGGCTAATTCTGTTTCCGGTGATAAAAACTCACCTGTTTCCACTGAAAAACCTTTCAGGGGATCGTTTGCAACAGTTTGGCACCATTTCTGAGTGAACTGCAGAACGTCAGAAATTTTGAAGAAATTGTGACCGCGCGGCTTAGGGATTTTTTCAAAAAAAGTTGTTCAGACGTCGAGGGCTAATTCTGTTTCCGATGATAAAAACCCACCTGATTCCACAGAAAAACCTTTCAGGGGATCCTTTGCAACAGTTCAGCACCATTTTTGAATGAATTGCAGAACGTCAGATTTTTGCTGAAATTGTGACCGCGCGCCTTAGGGATTTTTTCAAAAAAAGTTGTTCAGACGTTGAGGGCTAATTCTGTTTCCGGTGATAAAAACTCACCTGTTTCCACTGAAAAACCTTTCAGGGGATAGTTTGCAACAGTTTGGCACCATTTCTGAGTGAATTGCAGAACGTCAGAAATTTTGAAGAAATTGTGACCGCGCGGCTTAGGGATTTTTTCAAAAAAAGTTGTTCAGACGTCGAGGGCTAATTCTGTTTCTGGTGATAAAAACTCACCTGTTTCCACTGAAAAACCTTTCAGGGGATAGTTTGCAACAGTTTGGCACCATTTCTGAATGAATTGCAGAACGTCAGAAATTTTGAAGAAATTGTGACCGCGCGGCTTAGGGATTTTTTTCAAAAAAAGTTGTTCAGACGTCGAGGGCTAATTCTGTTTCCGGTGATAAAAACTCACCTGTTTCCACTGAAAAACCTTTCAGGGGATCGTTTGCAACAGTTTGGCACCATTTCTGAGTGAATTGCAGAACGTCAGAAATTTTCAAGAAATTATGACCGCGCGGCTTAGGGATTTTTTCAAAAAAAGTTGTTCAGACGTCGAGGGCTAATTCTGTTTCCGATGATAAAAACCCACCTGATTCCACAGAAAAACCTTTCAGGGGATCCTTTGCAACAGTTCAGCACCATTTTTGAATGAATTGCAGAACGTCAGATTTTTGCTGAAATTGTGACCGCGCGGCTTAGGGATTTTTTCAAAAAAAGTTGTTCAGACGTCGAGGGCTAATTCTGTTTCCGGTGATAAAAACTCACCTGTTTCCACTGAAAAACCTTTCAGGGGATAGTTTGCAACAGTTTGGCACCATTTCTGAGTGAATTGCAGAACGTCAGAAATTTTGAAGAAATTGTGACCGCGCGGCTTTGGGATTTTTTCAAAAAAAGTTGTTCAGACGTCGAGGGCTAATTCTGTTTCCGATGATAAATACCCACCTGTTTCCACCGAAAAACCTTTCAGGGGATCCTTTGCAACAGTTCAGCACCATTTTTGAATGAATTGCAGAACGTCAGATTTTTGCTGAAATTGTGAGCGCGCGGCTTAGGGATTTTTTCAAAAAAAGTTGTTCAGACGTCGAGGGCTAATTCTGTTTCCTACGATAAAAACCCACCTGTTTCCACCGAAAAACCCTTCAGGGGATCTTTTGCAACAGTTTGGCACCATCTCTGAGTGAATTGCAGAACGCCAGAAATTTTGAAGAAATTGTGACCGCGCGGCTTAGGGATTTTTTCAAAAAAAGTTGTTCAGACGTCGAGGGCTAATTCTGTTTTCGATGATAAAAACCCACCTGATTCCACAGAAAAACCTTTCAGGGGATCCTTTGCAACAGTTCAGCACCATTTTTGAATGAATTGCAGAACATCAGATTTTTGCTGAAATTGTGACCGCGCGCCTTAGGGATTTTTTCAAAAAAAGTTGTTCAGACGTCGAGGGCTAATTCTGTTTCCGGTGATAAAAACTCACCTGTTTCCACTGAAAAACCTTTCAGGGGATAGTTTGCTACAGTTTGGCACCATTTCTGAGTGAATTGCAGAACGTCAGAAATTTTGAAGAAATTGTGACCGCGCGGCTTAGGGATTTTTTCAAAAAAAGTTGTTCAGACGTCGAGGTCTAATTCTGTTTCCGATGATAAATACCCACCTGTTTCCACCGAAAAACCTTTCAGGGGATCCTTTGCAACAGTTTAGCACCATCTTTGAATGAATTGCAGAACGTCAGAAATTTTGAAGAAATTGTGACCGCGCGGCTTAGGGATTTTTTCAAAAAAAGTTGTTCAGACGTCGAGGGCTAATGTTGTTTCCGATGATAAATACCCACCTGTTTCCACCGAAAAACCTTTCAGGGGATCCTTTGCAACAGTTCAGCACCATTTTTGAATGAATTGCAGAACGTCAGATTTTTGCTGAAATTGTGACCGCGCGGCTTAGGGATTTTTTCAAAAAAAGTTGTTCAGACGTCGAGGGCTAATTCTGTTTCCGGTGATAAAAACTCACCTGTTTCCACTGAAAAACCTTTCAGGGGATAGTTTGCAACAGTTTGGCACCATTTCTGAGTGAATTGCAGAACGTCAGAAATTTTGAAGAAATTGTGACCGCGCGGCTTTGGGATTTTTTCAAAAAAAGTTGTTCAGACGTCGAGGGCTAATTCTGTTTCCGATGATAAATACCCACCTGTTTCCACCGAAAAACCTTTCAGGGGATCCTTTGCAACAGTTCAGCACCATTTTTGAATGAATTGCAGAACGTCAGATTTTTGCTGAAATTGTGAGCGCGCGGCTTAGGGATTTTTTCAAAAAAAGTTGTTCAGACGTCGAGGGCTAATTCTGTTTCCTACGATAAAAACCCACCTGTTTCCACCGAAAAACCCTTCAGGGGATCTTTTGCAACAGTTTGGCACCATCTCTGAGTGAATTGCAGAACGCCAGAAATTTTGAAGAAATTGTGACCGCGCGGCTTAGGGATTTTTTCAAAAAAAGTTGTTCAGACGTCGAGGGCTAATTCTGTTTTCGATGATAAAAACCCACCTGATTCCACAGAAAAACCTTTCAGGGGATCCTTTGGAACAGTTCAGCACCATTTTTGAATGAATTGCAGAACATCAGATTTTTGCTGAAATTGTGACCGCGCGCCTTAGGGATTTTTTCAAAAAAAGTTGTTCAGACGTCGAGGGCTAATTCTGTTTCCGGTGATAAAAACTCACCTGTTTCCACTGAAAAACCTTTCAGGGGATAGTTTGCTACAGTTTGGCACCATTTCTGAGTGAATTGCAGAACGTCAGAAATTTTGAAGAAATTGTGACCGCGCGGCTTAGGGATTTTTTCAAAAAAAGTTGTTCAGACGTCGAGGTCTAATTCTGTTTCCGATGATAAATACCCACCTGTTTCCACCGAAAAACCTTTCAGGGGATCCTTTGCAACAGTTTAGCACCATCTTTGAATGAATTGCAGAACGTCAGAAATTTTGAAGAAATTGTGACCGCGCGGCTTAGGGATTTTTTCAAAAAAAGTTGTTCAGACGTCGAGGGCTAATGTTGTTTCCGATGATAAATACCCACCTGTTTCCACCGAAAAACCTTTCAGGGGATCCTTTGCAACAGTTCAGCACCATTTTTGAATGAATTGCAGAACGTCAGATTTTTGCTGAAATTGTGACCGCGCGGCTTAGGGATTTTTTCAAAAAAAGTTGTTCAGACGTCGAGGGCTAATTCTGTTTCCGGTGATAAAAACTCACCTGTTTCCACTGAAAAACCTTTCAGGGGATAGTTTGCAACAGTTTGGCACCATTTTTGAGTGAATTGCAGAACGTCAGAAATTTTGAAGAAATTGTGACCGCGCGGCTTAGGGATTTTTGCAAAAAAAGTTGTTCAGACGTCGAGGGCTAATTCTGTTTCCGATGATAAATACCCACCTGTTTCCACCGAAAAACCTTTCAGGGGATCCTTTGCAACAGTTCAGCACCATTTTTTAATGAATTGCAGAACGTCAGATTTTTGCTGAAATTGTGACCGCGCGGCTTAGGGATTTTTTCAAAAAAAGTTGTTCAGACGTCGAGGGCTAATTCTGTTTCCTACGATAAAAACCCACCTGTTTCCACCGAAAAACCCTTCAGGGGATCTTTTGCAACAGTTTGGCACCATCTCTGAGTGAATTGCAGAACGCCAGAAATTTTGAAGAAATTGTGACCGCGCGGCTTAGGGATTTTTTCAAAAAAAGTTGTTCAGACGTCGAGGGCTAATTCTGTTTTCGATGATAAAAACCCACCTGATTCCACAGAAAAACCTTTCAGGGGATCCTTTGCAACAGTTCAGCACCATTTTTGAATGAATTGCAGAACATCAGATTTTTGCTGAAATTGTGACCGCGCGCCTTAGGGATTTTTTCAGAAAAAGTTGTTCAGACGTTGAGGGCTAATTCTGTTTCCGGTGATAAAAACTCACCTGTTTCCACTGAAAAACCTTTCAGAGGATAGTTTGCTACAGTTTGGCACCATTTCTGAGAGAATTGCAGAACGTCAGAAATTTTGAAGAAATTGTGACCGCGCGGCTTAGGGATTTTTTCAAAAAAAGTTGTTCGGACGTCGAGGTCTAATTCTGTTTGCGATGATAAATACCCACCTGTTTCCACCGAAAAACCTTTCAGGGGATCCTTTGCAACAGTTTAGCACCATCTTTGAATGAATTGCAGAACGTCAGAAATTTTGAAGAAATTGTGACCGCGCGGCTTAGGGATTTTTTCAAAAAAAGTTGTTCAGACGTCGAGGGCTAATTCTGTTTCCGGTGATAAAAACTCACCTGTTTCCACTGAAAAACCTTTCAGGGGATAGTTTGCAAGAGTTTGGCACCATTTCTGAGTGAATTGCAGAACGTCAGAAATTTTGCTGAAATTGTGACCGCGCGGCTTAGGGATTTTTGCAAAAAAAGTTGTTCAGACGTCGAGGGCTAATGTTGTTTCCGATGATAAATACCCACCTGTTTCCACCGAAAAACCTTTCAGGGGATCCTTTGCAACAGTTCAGCACCATTTTTGAATGAATTGCAGAACGTCAGATTTTTGCTGAAATTGTGACCGCGCGGCTTAGGGATTTTTTCAAAAAAAGTTGTTCAGACGTCGAGGGCTAATTCTGTTTCCGGTGATAAAAACTCACCTGTTTCCACTGAAAAACCTTTCAGGGGATAGTTTGCAACAGTTTGGCACCATTTCTGAGTGAATTGCAGAACGTCATAAATTTTGAAGAAATTGTGACCGCGCGGCTTTGGGATTTTTTCAAAAAAAGTTGTTCAGACGTCGAGGGCTAATGTTGTTTCCGATGATAAATACCCACCTGTTTCCACCGAAAAACCTTTCAGGGGATCCTTTGCAACAGTTCAGCACCATTTTTGAATGAATTGCAGAACGTCAGATTTTTGCTGAAATTGTGACCGCGCGGCTTAGGGATTTTTTCAAAAAAAGTTGTTCAGACGTCGAGGGCTAATTCTGTTTCCGGTGATAAAAACTCACCTGTTTCCACTGAAAAACCTTTCAGGGGATAGTTTGCAATAGTTTAGCACCATTTTGGAGTGAATTGCAGAACGCCAGAAATTTTGCTGAAATTGTGACCGCGCGGCTTAGGGATTTGTTCAAAAAAAGTTGTTCCGACGTCGAGGGCTATTTCTGTTTCCTCCGATAAAAACCCACCTGTTTCCACCGAAAAACCCTTCAGGGGATCGTTTGCAACAGTTCAGCACCATTTTTGAATGAATTGCAGAACGTCAGAAATTTTGAAGAAATTGTGACCGCGCGGCTTAGGGATTTTTTCAAAAAAAGTTGTTCAGACGTCGAGGGCTAATTCTGTTTCCGATGATAAAAACCCACCTGATTCCACAGAAAAACCTTTCAGGGGATCCATTGCAACAGTTCAGCACCATTTTTGAATGAATTGCAGAACGTCAGATTTTTGCTGAAATTGTGACCGCGCGGCTTAGGGATTTTTTCAAAAAAAGTTGTTCAGACGTCGAGGGCTAATTCTGTTTCCGGTGATAAAAACTCACCTGTTTCCACTGAAAAACCTTTCAGGGGATCGTTTGCAACAGTTTGGCACCATTTCTGAGTGAATTGCAGAACATCAGAAATTTTGAAGAAATTGTGACCGCGCGGCTTAGGGATTTTTTCAAAAAAAGTTGTTCAGACGTCGAGGGCTAATTCTGTTTCCGATGATAAATACCCACCTGTTTCCAACGAAAAACCCTTCAGGGCATCGTTTGCAACAGTTTAGCACCATTTTGGAGTGAATTGCAGAACGCCAGAAATTTTGCTGAAATTGTGACCGCGCGGCTTAGGGATTTGTCAAAAAAAGTTGTTCCGACGTCGAGGGCTATTTCTGTTTCCTACGATAAAAACCCACCTGTTTCCACCGAAAAACCCTTCAGGGGATCGTTTGCAACAGTTTGGCACCATCTCTGAGTGAACTGCAGAACGTCAGAAATTTTGAAGAAATTGTGACCGCGCGGCTTAGGGATTTTTTCAAAAAAAGTTGTTCAGACGTCGAGGGCTAATTCTGTTTCCGGTGATAAAAACTCACCTGTTTCCACTGAAAAACCTTTCAGGGGATCGTTTGCAACAGTTTGGCACCATTTCTGAGTGAATTGCAGAACGTCAGAAATTTTGAAGAAATTGTGACCGCGCGGCTTAGGGATTTTTTCAAAAAAAGTTGTTCAGACGTCGAGGGCTAATTCTGTTTCCGATGATAAAAACCCACCTGATTCCACAGAAAAACCTTTCAGGGGATCCTTTGCAACAGTTCAGCACCATTTTTGAATGAATTGCAGAACGTCAGATTTTTGCTGAAATTGTGACCGCGCGCCTTAGGGATTTTTTCAAAAAAAGTTGTTCAGACGTTGAGGGCTAATTCTGTTTCCGGTGATAAAAACTCACCTGTTTCCACTGAAAAACCTTTCAGGGGATAGTTTACAACAGTTCGGCACCATTTCTGAGTGAATTGCAGAACGTCAGAAATTTTGAAGAAATTGTGACCGCGCGGCTTAGGGATTTTTTCAAAAAAAGTTGTTCAGACGTCGAGGGCTAATTCTGTTTCCGGTGATAAAATCTCACCTGTTTCCACTGAAAAACCTTTCAGGGGATCGTTTGCAACAGTTTGGCACCATTTCTGAATGAATTGCAGAACGTCAGAAATTTTGAAGAAATTGTGACCGCGCGGCTTAGGGATTTTTTTCAAAAAAAGTTGTTCAGACGTCGAGGGCTAATTCTGTTTCCGGTGATAAAAACTCACCTGTTTCCACTGAAAAACCTTTCAGGGGATCGTTTGCAACAGTTTGGCACCATTTCTGAGTGAATTGCAGAACGTCAGAAATTTTCAAGAAATTATGACCGCGCGGCTTAGGGATTTTTTCAAAAAAAGTTGTTCAGACGTCGAGGGCTAAAACTGTTTCCGATGATAAAAACCCACCTGATTCCACAGAAAAACCTTTCAGGGGATCCTTTGCAACAGTTCAGCACCATTTTTGAATGAATTGCAGAACGTCAGATTTTTACTGAAATTGTGACCGCGCGGCTTAGGGATTTTTTCAAAAAAAGTTGTTCAGACGTCGAGGGCTAATTCTGTTTCCGGTGATAAAAACTCACCTGTTTCCACTGAAAAACCTTTCAGGGGATAGTTTGCAACAGTTTGGCACCATTTCTGAGTGAATTGCAGAACGTCAGAAATTTTGAAGAAATTGTGACCGCGCGGCTTAGGGATTTTTTCAAAAAAAGTTGTTCAGACGTCGAGGGCTAATTCTGTTTCCGATGATAAAAACCCACCTGATTCCACAGAAAAACCTTTCAGGGGATCCTTTGCAACAGTTCAGCACCATTTTTGAATGAATTGCAGAACGTCAGATTTTTGCTGAAATTGTGACCGCGCGGCTTAGGGATTTTTTCAAAAAAAGTTGTTCAGACGTCGAGGGCTAATTCTGTTTCCTACGATAAAAACCCACCTGTTTCCACCGAAAAACCCTTCAGGGGATCTTTTGCAACAGTTTGGCATCATCTCTGAGTGAATTGCAGAACGCCAGAAATTTTGAAGAAATTGTGACCGCGCGGCTTAGGGATTTTTTCAAAAAAAGTTGTTCAGACGTCGAGGGCTAATTCTGTTTCCGATGATAAAAACCCACCTGATTCCACAGAAAAACCTTTCAGGGGATCCATTGCAACAGTTCAGCACCATTTTTGAATGAATTGCAGAACGTCAGATTTTTGCTGAAATTGTGACCGCGCGGCTTAGGGATTTTTTCAAAAAAAGTTGTTCAGACGTCGAGGGCTAATTCTGTTTCCGGTGATAAAAACTCACCTGTTTCCACTGAAAAACCTTTCAGGGGATCGTTTGCAACAGTTTGGCACCATTTCTGAGTGAATTGCAGAACATCAGAAATTTTGAAGAAATTGTGACCGCGCGGCTTAGGGATTTTTTCAAAAAAAGTTGTTCAGACGTCGAGGGCTAATTCTGTTTCCGATGATAAATACCCACCTGTTTCCAACGAAAAACCCTTCAGGGCATCGTTTGCAACAGTTTAGCACCATTTTGGAGTGAATTGCAGAACGCCAGAAATTTTGCTGAAATTGTGACCGCGCGGCTTAGGGATTTGTTCAAAAAAAGTTGTTCCGACGTCGAGGGCTATTTCTGTTTCCTACGATAAAAACCCACCTGTTTCCACCGAAAAACCCTTCAGGGGATCGTTTGCAACAGTTTGGCACCATCTCTGAGTGAACTGCAGAACGTCAGAAATTTTGAAGAAATTGTGACCGCGCGGCTTAGGGATTTTTTCAAAAAAAGTTGTTCAGACGTCGAGGGCTAATTCTGTTTCCGGTGATAAAAACTCACCTGTTTCCACTGAAAAACCTTTCAGGGGATCGTTTGCAACAGTTTGGCACCATTTCTGAGTGAATTGCAGAACGTCAGAAATTTTGAAGAAATTGTGACCGCGCGGCTTAGGGATTTTTTCAAAAAAAGTTGTTCAGACGTCGAGGGCTAATTCTGTTTCCGATGATAAAAACCCACCTGATTCCACAGAAAAACCTTTCAGGGGATCCTTTGCAACAGTTCAGCACCATTTTTGAATGAATTGCAGAACGTCAGATTTTTGCTGAAATTGTGACCGCGCGCCTTAGGGATTTTTTCAAAAAAAGTTGTTCAGACGTTGAGGGCTAATTCTGTTTCCGGTGATAAAAACTCACCTGTTTCCACTGAAAAACCTTTCAGGGGATAGTTTACAACAGTTCGGCACCATTTCTGAGTGAATTGCAGAACGTCAGAAATTTTGAAGAAATTGTGACCGCGCGGCTTAGGGATTTTTTCAAAAAAAGTTGTTCAGACGTCGAGGGCTAATTCTGTTTCCGGTGATAAAATCTCACCTGTTTCCACTGAAAAACCTTTCAGGGGATCGTTTGCAACAGTTTGGCACCATTTCTGAATGAATTGCAGAACGTCAGAAATTTTGAAGAAATTGTGACCGCGCGGCTTAGGGATTTTTTTCAAAAAAAGTTGTTCAGACGTCGAGGGCTAATTCTGTTTCCGGTGATAAAAACTCACCTGTTTCCACTGAAAAACCTTTCAGGGGATCGTTTGCAACAGTTTGGCACCATTTCTGAGTGAATTGCAGAACGTCAGAAATTTTCAAGAAATTATGACCGCGCGGCTTAGGGATTTTTTCAAAAAAAGTTGTTCAGACGTCGAGGGCTAAAACTGTTTCCGATGATAAAAACCCACCTGATTCCACAGAAAAACCTTTCAGGGGATCCTTTGCAACAGTTCAGCACCATTTTTGAATGAATTGCAGAACGTCAGATTTTTACTGAAATTGTGACCGCGCGGCTTAGGGATTTTTTCAAAAAAAGTTGTTCAGACGTCGAGGGCTAATTCTGTTTCCGGTGATAAAAACTCACCTGTTTCCACTGAAAAACCTTTCAGGGGATAGTTTGCAACAGTTTGGCACCATTTCTGAGTGAATTGCAGAACGTCAGAAATTTTGAAGAAATTGTGACCGCGCGGCTTAGGGATTTTTTCAAAAAAAGTTGTTCAGACGTCGAGGGCTAATTCTGTTTCCGATGATAAAAACCCACCTGATTCCACAGAAAAACCTTTCAGGGGATCCTTTGCAACAGTTCAGCACCATTTTTGAATGAATTGCAGAACGTCAGATTTTTGCTGAAATTGTGACCGCGCGGCTTATGGATTTTTTCAAAGAAAGTTGTTCAGACGTCGAGGGCTAATTCTGTTTCCGGTGATAAAAACTCACCTGTTTCCACTGAAAAACCTTTCAGGGGATAGTTTGCAACAGTTTGGCACCATTTCTGAGTGAATTGCAGAACGTCAGAAATTTTGAAGAAATTGTGACCGCGCGGCTTTGGGATTTTTTCAAAAAAAGTTGTTCAGACCTCGAGGGCTAATTCTGTTTCCGATGATAAATACCCACCTGTTTCCACCGAAAAACCTTTCAGGGGATCCTTTGCAACAGTTCAGCACCATTTTTGAATGAATTGCAGAACGTCAGATTTTTGCTGAAATTGTGACCGCGCGGCTTAGGGATTTTTTCAAAAAAAGTTGTTCAGACGTCGAGGGCTAATTCTGTTTCCTACGATAAAAACCCACCTGTTTCCACCGAAAAACCCTTCAGGGGATCTTTTGCAACAGTTTGGCATCATCTCTGAGTGAATTGCAGAACGCCAGAAATTTTGAAGAAATTGTGACCGCGCGGCTTAGGGATTTTTTCAAAAAAAGTTGTTCAGACGTCGAGGGCTAATTCTGTTTTCGATGATAAAAACCCACCTGATTCCACAGAAAAACCTTTCAGGGGATCCTTTGCAACAGTTCAGCACCATTTTTGAATGAATTGCAGAACGTCAGATTTTTGCTGAAATTGTGACCGCGCGCCTTAGGGATTTTTTCAAAAAAAGTTGTTCAGACGTCGAGGGCTAATTCTGTTTCCGGTGATAAAAACTCACCTGTTTCCACTGAAAAACCTTTCAGGGGATAGTTTGCTACAGTTTGGCACCATTTCTGAGTGAATTGCAGAACGCCAGAAATTTTGAAGAAATTGTGACCGCGCGGCTTAGGGATTTTTTCAAAAAAAGTTGTTCAGACGTCGAGGGCTAATTCTGTTTTCGATGATAAAAACCCACCTGATTCCACAGAAAAACCTTTCAGGGGATCCTTTGCAACAGTTCAGGACCATTTTTGAATGAATTGCAGAACGTCAGATTTTTGCTGAAATTGTGACCGCGCGCCTTAGGGATTTTTTCAAAAAAAGTTGTTCAGACGTCGAGGGCTAATTCTGTTTCCGGTGATAAAAACTCACCTGTTTCCACTGAAAAACCTTTCAGGGGATAGTTTGCTACAGTTTGGCACCATTTCTGAGTGAATTGCAGAACGTCAGAAATTTTGAAGAAATTGTGACCGCGCGGCTTAGGGATTTTTTCAAAAAAAGTTGTTCAGACGTCGAGGTCTAATTCTGTTTCCGATGATAAATACCCACCTGTTTCCACCGAAAAACCTTTCAGGGGATCCTTTGCAACAGTTTAGCACCATCTTTGAATGAATTGCAGAACGTCAGAAATTTTGAAGAAATTGTGACCGCGCGGCTTAGGGATTTTTTCAAAAAAAGTTGTTCAGACGTCGAGGGCTAATGTTGTTTCCGATGATAAATACCCACCTGTTTCCACCGAAAAACCTTTCAGGGGATCCTTTGCAACAGTTCAGCACCATTTTTGAATGAATTGCAGAACGTCAGATTTTTGCTGAAATTGTGACCGCGCGGCTTAGGGATTTTTTCAAAAAAAGTTGTTCAGACGTCGAGGGCTAATTCTGTTTCCGGTGATAAAAACTCACCTGTTTCCACTGAAAAACCTTTCAGGGGATAGTTTGCAACAGTTTGGCACCATTTTTGAGTGAATTGCAGAACGTCAGAAATTTTGAAGAAATTGTGACCGCGCGGCTTTGGGATTTTTTCAAAAAAAGTTGTTCAGACGTCGAGGGCTAATTCTGTTTCCGATGATAAATACCCACCTCTTTCCACCGAAAAACCTTTCAGGGGATCCTTTGCAACAGTTCAGCACCATTTTTGAATGAATTGCAGAACGTCAGATTTTTGCTGAAATTGTGACCACGCGGCTTAGGGATTTTTTCAAAAAAAGTTGTTCAGACGTCGAGGGCTAATTCTGTTTCCTACGATAAAAACCCACCTGTTTCCACCGAAAAACCCTTCAGGGGATCTTTTGCAACAGTTTGGCACCATCTCTGAGTGAATTGCAGAACGCCAGAAATTTTGAAGAAATTGTGACCGCGCGGCTTAGGGATTTTTTCAAAAAAAGTTGTTCAGACGTCGAGGGCTAATTCTGTTTTCGATGATAAAAACCCACCTGATTCCACAGAAAAACCTTTCAGGGGATCCTTTGCAACAGTTCAGCACCATTTTTGAATGAATTGCAGAACATCAGATTTTTGCTGAAATTGTGACCGCGCGCCTTAGGGATTTTTTCAAAAAAAGTTGTTCAGACGTCGAGGGCTAATTCTGTTTCCGGTGATAAAAACTCACCTGTTTCCACTGAAAAACCTTTCAGGGGATAGTTTGCTACAGTTTGGCACCATTTCTGAGAGAATTGCAGAACGTCAGAAATTTTGAAGAAATTGTGACCGCGCGGCTTAGGGATTTTTTCAAAAAAAGTTGTTCAGACGTCGAGGTCTAATTCTGTTTGCGATGATAAATACCCACCTGTTTCCACCGAAAAACCTTTCAGGGGATCCTTTGCAACAGTTTAGCACCATCTTTGAATGAATTGCAGAACGTCAGAAATTTTGAAGAAATTGTGACCGCGCGGCTTAGGGATTTTTTCAAAAAAAGTTGTTCAGACGTCGAGGGCTAATTCTGTTTCCGGTGATAAAAACTCACCTGTTTCCACTGAAAAACCTTTCAGGGGATAGTTTGCAAGAGTTTGGCACCATTTCTGAGTGAATTGCAGAACGTCAGAAATTTTGAAGAAATTGTGACCGCGCGGCTTAGGGATTTTTGCAAAAAAAGTTGTTCAGACGTCGAGGGCTAATGTTGTTTCCGATGATAAATACCCACCTGTTTCCACCGAAAAACCTTTCAGGGGATCCTTTGCAACAGTTCAGCACCATTTTTGAATGAATTGCAGAACGTCAGATTTTTGCTGAAATTGTGACCGCGCGGCTTAGGGATTTTTTCAAAAAAAGTTGTTCAGACGTCGAGGGCTAATTCTGTTTCCGGTGATAAAAACTCACCTGTTTCCACTGAAAAACCTTTCAGGGGATAGTTTGCAACAGTTTGGCACCATTTCTGAGTGAATTGCAGAACGTCATAAATTTTGAAGAAATTGTGACCGCGCGGCTTTGGGATTTTTTCAAAAAAAGTTGTTCAGACGTCGAGGGCTAATGTTGTTTCCGATGATAAATACCCACCTGTTTCCACCGAAAAACCTTTCAGGGGATCCTTTGCAACAGTTCAGCACCATTTTTGAATGAATTGCAGAACGTCAGATTTTTGCTGAAATTGTGACCGCGCGGCTTAGGGATTTTTTCAAAAAAGGTTGTTCAGACGTCGAGGGCTAATTCTGTTTCCGGTGATAAAAACTCACCTGTTTCCACTGAAAAACCTTTCAGGGGATAGTTTGCAACAGTTTAGCACCATTTTGGAGTGAATTGCAGAACGCCAGAAATTTTGCTGAAATTGTGACCGCGCGGCTTAGGGATTTGTTCAAAAAAAGTTGTTCCGACGTCGAGGGCTATTTCTGTTTCCTCCGATAAAAACCCACCTGTTTCCACCGAAAAACCCTTCAGGGGATCGTTTGCAACAGTTCAGCACCATTTTTGAATGAATTGCAGAACGTCAGATTTTTGCTGAAATTGTGACCGCGCGGCTTAGTGATTTTTTCAAAAAAAGTTGTTCAGACGTCGAGGGCTAATTCTGTTTCCTACGATAAAAACCCACCTGTTTCCACCGAAAAACCCTTCAGGGGATCTTTTGCAACAGTTTGGCACCATCTCTGAGTGAATTGCAGAACGCCAGAAATTTTGAAGAAATTGTGACCGCGCGCCTTAGGGATTTTTTCAAAAAAAGTTGTTCAGACGTCGAGGGCTAGTTCTGTTTTCGATGATAAAAACCCACCTGATTCCACAGAAAAACCTTTCAGGGGATCCTTTGCAACAGTTCAGCACCATTTTTGAATGAATTGCAGAACGTCAGATTTTTGCTGAAATTGTGACCGCGCGCCTTAGGGATTTTTTCAAAAAAAGTTGTTCAGACGTCGAGGGCTAATTCTGTTTCCGGTGATAAAAACTCACCTGTTTCCACTGAAAAACCTTTCAGGGGATAGTTTGCTACAGTTTGGCACAATTTCTGAGTGAATTGCAGAACGTCAGAAATTTTGAAGAAATTGTGACCGCGCGGCTTAGGGATTTTTTCAAAAAAAGTTGTTCAGACGTCGAGGTCTAATTCTGTTTCCGATGATAAATACCCACCTGTTTCCACCGAAAAACCTTTCAGGGGATCCTTTGCAACAGTTTAGCACCATCTTTGAATGAATTGCAGAACGTCAGAAATTTTGAAGAAATTGTGACCGCGCGGCTTAGGGATTTTTTCAAAAAAAGTTGTTCAGACGTCGAGGGCTAATTCTGTTTCCGGTGATAAAAACTCACCTGTTTCCACTGAAAAACCTTTCAGGGGATAGTTTGCTACAGTCTGGCACCATTTCTGAGAGAATTGCAGAACGTCAGAAATTTTGAAGAAATTGTGACCGCGCGGCTTAGGGATTTTTTCAAAAAAAGTTGTTCAGACGTCGAGGTCTAATTCTGTTTGCGATGATAAATACCCACCTGTTTCCACCGAAAAACCTTTCAGGGGATCCTTTGCAACAGTTTAGCACCATCTTTGAATGAATTGCAGAACGTCAGAAATTTTGAAGAAATTGTGACCGCGCGGCTTAGGGATTTTTTCAAAAAAAGTTGTTCAGACGTCGAGGGCTAATTCTGTTTCCGGTGATAAAAACTCACCTGTTTCCACTGAAAAACCTTTCAGGGGATAGTTTGCAAGAGTTTGGCACCATTTCTGAGTGAATTGCAGAACGTCAGAAATTTTGAAGAAATTGTGACCGCGCGGCTTAGGGATTTTTGCAAAAAAAGTTGTTCAGACGTCGAGGGCTAATGTTGTTTCCGATGATAAATACCCACCTGTTTCCACCGAAAAACCTTTCAGGGGATCCTTTGCAACAGTTCAGCACCATTTTTGAATGAATTGCAGAACGTCAGATTTTTGCTGAAATTGTGACCGCGCGGCTTAGGGATTTTTTCAAAAAATGTTGTTCAGACGTCGAGGGCTAATTCTGTTTCCGGTGATAAAAACTCACCTGTTTCCACTGAAAAACCTTTCAGGGGATAGTTTGCAACAGTTTGGCACCATTTCTGAGTGAATTGCAGAACGTCATAAATTTTGAAGAAATTGTGACCGCGCGGCTTTGGGATTTTTTCAAAAAAAGTTGTTCAGACGTCGAGGGCTAATGTTGTTTCCGATGATAAATACCCACCTGTTTCCACCGAAAAACCTTTCAGGGGATCCTTTGCAACAGTTCAGCACCATTTTTGAATGAATTGCAGAACGTCAGATTTTTGCTGAAATTGTGACCGCGCGGCTTAGGGATTTTTTCAAAAAAAGTTGTTCAGACGTCGAGGGCTAATTCTGTTTCCGGTGATAAAAACTCACCTGTTTCCACTGAAAAACCTTTCAGGGGATAGTTTGCAACAGTTTAGCACCATTTTGGAGTGAATTGCAGAACGCCAGAAATTTTGCTGAAATTGTGACCGCGCGGCTTAGGGATTTGTTCAAAAAAAGTTGTTCCGACGTCGAGGGCTATTTCTGTTTCCTCCGATAAAAACCCACCTGTTTCCACCGAAAAACCCTTCAGGGGATCGTTTGCAACAGTTCAGCACCATTTTTGAATGAATTGCAGAACGTCAGAAATTTTGAAGAAATTGTGACCGCGCGGCTTAGGGATTTTTTCAAAAAAAGTTGTTCAGACGTCGAGGGCTAATTCTGTTTCCGATGATAAAAACCCACCTGATTCCACAGAAAAACCTTTCAGGGGATCCTTTGCAACAGTTCAGCACCATTTTTGAATGAATTGCAGAACGTCAGATTTTTGCTGAAATTGTGACCGCGCGGCTTAGGGATTTTTTCAAAAAAAGTTGTTCAGACGTCGAGGGCTAATTCTGTTTACGGTGATAAAAACTCACCTGTTACCACTGAAAAACCTTTCAGGGGATAGTTTGCAACAGTTTGGCACCATTTCTGAGTGAATTGCAGAACGTCATAAATTTTGAAGAAATTGTGACCGCGCGGCTTTGGATTTTTACAAAAAAAGTTGTTCAGACGTCGAGGGCTAATGTTGTTTCCGATGATAAATACCCACCTGTTTCCACCGAATAACCCTTCAGGGGATAGTTTGCAACAGTTTAGCACCATCTTTGAATGAATTGCAGAACGTCAGAAATTTTGAAGAAATTGTGACCGCGCGGCTTAGGGATTTTTTCAAAAAAAGTTGTTCAGACGTCGAGGGCTAATTCTGTTTCCGGTGATAAAAACTCACCTGTTTCCACTGAAAAACCTTTCAGGGGATCGTTTGCAACAGTTTGGCACCATTTCTGAGTGAATTGCAGAACGTCAGAAATTTTGAAGAAATTGTGACCGCGCGGCTTAGGGATTTTTTCAAAAAAAGTTGTTCAGACGTCGAGGGCTAATTCTGTTTCCGATGATAAATACCCACCTGTTTCCACCGAAAAACCTTTCAGGGGATCCTTTGCAACACTTCAGCACCATTTTTGAATGAATTGCAGAAT
The DNA here is from genome assembly GCF_964234715.1 of Podarcis melisellensis. Classification (NCBI taxonomy): domain Eukaryota; kingdom Metazoa; phylum Chordata; class Lepidosauria; order Squamata; family Lacertidae; genus Podarcis; species Podarcis melisellensis. The sequence continues at coordinate 364,937 of NW_028113158.1, read as the reverse complement.
GTCAGATTTTTGCTGAAATTGTGACCGCGCGGCTTAGGGATTTTTTCAAAAAAAGTTGTTCAGACGTCGAGGGCTAATTCTGTTTCCGATGATAAATACCCACCTGTTTCCACCGAAAAACCCTTCAGGGGATCGTTTGCAACAGTTTAGCACCATCTTTGAATGAATTGCAGAACGTCAGAAATTTTGAAGAAATTGTGACCGCGCGGCTTAGGGATTTTTTCAAAAAAAGTTATTCAGACGTCGAGGGCTAATTCGGTTTCCAATGATAAATACCCACCTGTTTCCAACAAAAAACCCTTCAGGGCATCGTTTTCAACAGTTTAGCACCATTTTGGAGAAAATTGCAGAACGCCAGAAATTTTGCTGAAATTGTGACCGCGCGGCTTAGGGATTTGTTCAAAAAAAGTTGTTCCGACGTCGAGGGCTATTTCTGTTTCCTACGATAAAAACCCACCTGTTTCCACCGAAAAACCTTTCAGGGGATAGTTTGCAACAGTTCACCACCATTTTTGAGTGAATTGCAGAACGTCAGAAATTTTGAAGAAATTGTGACCGCGCGCCTTAGGGATTTTTTCAAAAAAAGTTGTTCAGACGTCGAGGGCTAATTCTGTTTCCGATGATAAATACCCACCTGTTTCCACCGCAAAACCCTTCAGGGGATCGTTTGCAAGAGTTTAGCACCATCTTTGAATGAATTGCAGAACGTCAGAAATTTTGAAGAAATTGTGACCGCGCGGCTTTGGGATTTTTTCAAAAAAAGTTGTTCAGACGTCGAGGGCTAATTCTGTTTCCGGTGATAAAAACTCACCTGTTTCCACTGAAAAACCTTTCAGGGGATCGTTTGCAACAGTTTGGCACCATTTCTGAGTGAATTGCAGAACGTCAGAAATTTTGAAGAAATTGTGACCGCGCGGCTTAGGGATTTTTTCAAAAAAAGTTGTTCAGACGTCGAGGGCTAATTCTGTTTCCGATGATAAATACCCACCTGTTTCCACCGAAAAACCTTTCAGGGGATCCTTTGCAACACTTCAGCACCATTTTTGAATGAATTGCAGAATGTCAGATTTTTGCTGAAATTGTGACCGCGCGGCTTAGGGATTTTTTCAAAAAAAGTTGTTCAGACGTCGAGGGCTAATTCTGTTTCCGATGATAAATACCCACCTGTTTCCACCGAAAAACCCTTCAGGGGATCGTTTGCAACAGTTTAGCACCATCTTTGAATGAATTGCAGAACGTCAGAAATTTTGAAGAAATTGTGACCGCGCGGCTTAGGGATTTTTTCAAAAAAAGTTATTCAGACGTCGAGGGCTAATTCGGTTTCCAATGATAAATACCCACCTGTTTCCAACAAAAAACCCTTCAGGGCATCGTTTTCAACAGTTTAGCACCATTTTGGAGAAAATTGCAGAACGCCAGAAATTTTGCTGAAATTGTGACCGCGCGGCTTAGGGATTTGTTCAAAAAAAGTTGTTCCGACGTCGAGGGCTATTTCTGTTTCCTACGATAAAAACCCACCTGTTTCCACCGAAAAACCTTTCAGGGGATAGTTTGCAACAGTTCACCACCATTTTTGAGTGAATTGCAGAACGTCAGAAATTTTGAAGAAATTGTGACCGCGCGCCTTAGGGATTTTTTCAAAAAAAGTTGTTCAGACGTCGAGGGCTAATTCTGTTTCCGATGATAAATACCCACCTGTTTCCACCGCAAAACCCTTCAGGGGATCGTTTGCAAGAGTTTAGCACCATCTTTGAATGAATTGCAGAACGTCAGAAATTTTGAAGAAATTGTGACCGCGCGGCTTAGGGATTTTTTCAAAAAACGTTGTTCAGACGTCGTGGGCTAATTATGTTTCCGATGATTAAAACCCACCTGTTTCCACTGAAAAACCTTTCAGGGGATCCTTTGCAACAGTTCAGCACCATTTTTGAATGAATTGCAGAACATCAGAACTTTTTTCAAAAAAAGTTGTTCAGACGTCGAGGGCTAATTCTGTTTCCGGTGATAAAAACTCACCTGTTTCCACTGAAAAACCTTTCAGGGGATCGTTTGCAACAGTTTGGCACCATTTCTGAGTGAATTGCAGAACGTCAGAAATTTTGAAGAAATTGTGACCGCGCGGCTTAGGGATTTTTTCAAAAAAAGTTGTTCAGACGTCGAGGGCTAATTCTGTTTTCGATGATAAAAACCCACCTGATTCCACAGAAAAACCTTTCAGGGGATCCTTTGCAACAGTTCAGCACCATTTTTGAATGAATTGCAGAACGTCAGATTTTTGCTGAAATTGTGACCGCGCGACTTAGGGATTTTTTCAAAAAAAGTTGTTCAGACGTCGAGGGCTAATTCTGTTTCCGGTGATAAAAACTCACCTGTTTCCACTGAAAAACCTTTCAGGGGATAGTTTGCAAGAGTTTGGCACCATTTCTGAGTGAATTGCAGAACGTCAGAAATTTTGAAGAAATTGTGACCGCGCGGCTTTGGGATTTTTTCAAAAAAAGTTGTTCAGACGTCGAGGGCTAATGTTGTTTCCGATGATAAATACCCACCTGTTTCCACCGAAAAACCTTTCAGGGGATCCTTTGCAACAGTTCAGCACCATTTTTGAATGAATTGCAGAACGTCAGATTTTTGCTGAAATTGTGACCGCGCGCCTTAGGGATTTTTTCAAAAAAAGTTGTTCAGACGTCGAGGGCTAATTCTGTTTCCGATGATAAATACCCACCTGTTTCCACCGCAAAACCCTTCAGGGGATCGTTTGCAAGAGTTTAGCACCATCTTTGAATGAATTGCAGAACGTCAGAAATTTTGAAGAAATTGTGACCGCGCGGCTTTGGGATTTTTTCAAAAAAAGTTGTTCAGACGTCGAGGGCTAATTCTGTTTCCGGTGATAAAAACTCACCTGTTTCCACTGAAAAACCTTTCAGGGGATCGTTTGCAACAGCTTGGCACCATTTCTGAGTGAATTGCAGAACGTCAGAAATTTTGAAGAAATTGTGACCGCGCGGCTTAGGGATTTTTTCAAAAAAAGTTGTTCAGACGTCGAGGGCTAATTCTGTTTCCGATGATAAATACCCACCTGTTTCCACCGAAAAACCTTTCAGGGGATCCTTTGCAACACTTCAGCACCATTTTTGAATGAATTGCAGAATGTCAGATTTTTGCTGAAATTGTGACCGCGCGGCTTAGGGATTTTTTCAAAAAAAGTTGTTCAGACGTCGAGGGCTAATTCTGTTTCCGATGATAAATACCCACCTGTTTCCACCGAAAAACCCTTCAGGGGATCGTTTGCAACAGTTTAGCACCATCTTTGAATGAATTGCAGAACGTCAGAAATTTTGAAGAAATTGTGACCGCGCGGCTTAGGGATTTTTTCAAAAAAAGTTATTCAGACGTCGAGGGCTAATTCGGTTTCCAATGATAAATACCCACCTGTTTCCAACAAAAAACCCTTCAGGGCATCGTTTTCAACAGTTTAGCACCATTTTGGAGAAAATTGCAGAACGCCAGAAATTTTGCTGAAATTGTGACCGCGCGGCTTAGGGATTTGTTCAAAAAAAGTTGTTCCGACGTCGAGGGCTATTTCTGTTTCCTACGATAAAAACCCACCTGTTTCCACCGAAAAACCTTTCAGGGGATAGTTTGCAACAGTTCACCACCATTTTTGAGTGAATTGCAGAACGTCAGAAATTTTGAAGAAATTGTGACCGCGCGCCTTAGGGATTTTTTCAAAAAAAGTTGTTCAGACGTCGAGGGCTAATTCTGTTTCCGATGATAAATACCCACCTGTTTCCACCGCAAAACCCTTCAGGGGATCGTTTGCAAGAGTTTAGCACCATCTTTGAATGAATTGCAGAACGTCAGAAATTTTGAAGAAATTGTGACCGCGCGGCTTAGGGATTTTTTCAAAAAACGTTGTTCAGACGTCGTGGGCTAATTATGTTTCCGATGATTAAAACCCACCTGTTTCCACTGAAAAACCTTTCAGGGGATCCTTTGCAACAGTTCAGCACCATTTTTGAATGAATTGCAGAACATCAGAACTTTTTTCAAAAAAAGTTGTTCAGACGTCGAGGGCTAATTCTGTTTCCGGTGATAAAAACTCACCTGTTTCCACTGAAAAACCTTTCAGGGGATCGTTTGCAACAGTTTGGCACCATTTCTGAGTGAATTGCAGAACGTCAGAAATTTTGAAGAAATTGTGACCGCGCGGCTTAGGGATTTTTTCAAAAAAAGTTGTTCAGACGTCGAGGGCTAATTCTGTTTTCGATGATAAAAACCCACCTGATTCCACAGAAAAACCTTTCAGGGGATCCTTTGCAACAGTTCAGCACCATTTTTGAATGAATTGCAGAACGTCAGATTTTTGCTGAAATTGTGACCGCGCGACTTAGGGATTTTTTCAAAAAAAGTTGTTCAGACGTCGAGGGCTAATTCTGTTTCCGGTGATAAAAACTCACCTGTTTCCACTGAAAAACCTTTCAGGGGATAGTTTGCAAGAGTTTGGCACCATTTCTGAGTGAATTGCAGAACGTCAGAAATTTTGAAGAAATTGTGACCGCGCGGCTTTGGGATTTTTTCAAAAAAAGTTGTTCAGACGTCGAGGGCTAATGTTGTTTCCGATGATAAATACCCACCTGTTTCCACCGAAAAACCTTTCAGGGGATCCTTTGCAACAGTTCAGCACCATTTTTGAATGAATTGCAGAACGTCAGATTTTTGCTGAAATTGTGACCGCGCGCCTTAGGGATTTTTTCAAAAAAAGTTGTTCAGACGTCGAGGGCTAATTCTGTTTCCGGTGATAAAAACTCACCTGTTTCCACTGAAAAACCTTTCAGGGGATAGTTTGCAACAGTTTGGCACAATTTCTGAGTGAATTGCAGAACGTCAGAAATTTTGAAGAAATTGTGACCGCGCGGCTTAGGGATTTTTTCAAAAAAAGTTATTCAGACGTCGAGGGCTAATTCGGTTTCCAATGATAAATACCCACCTGTTTCCAACAAAAAACCCTTCAGGGCATCGTTTTCAACAGTTTAGCACCATTTTGGAGAAAATTGCAGAACGCCAGAAATTTTGCTGAAATTGTGACCGCGCGGCTTAGGGATTTTTTCAAAAAAAGTTGTTCAGACGTCGAGGGCTAATTCTGTTTCCGATGATAAATACCCACCTGTTTCCACCGAAAAACCCTTCAGGGGATCGTTTGCAACAGTTTAGCACCATCTTTGAATGAATTGCAGAACATCAGAACTTTTTTCAAAAAAAGTTGTTCAGACGTCGAGGGCTAATTCTGTTTCCGGTGATAAAAACTCACCTGTTTCCACTGAAAAACCTTTCAGGGGATCGTTTGCAACAGTTTGGCCCCATTTCTGAGTGAATTGCAGAACGTCAGAAATTTTGAAGAAATTGTGACCGCGCGGCTTAGGGATTTTTTCAAAAAAAGTTGTTCAGACGTCGAGGGCTAATTCTGTTTTCGATGATAAAAACCCACCTGATTCCACAGAAAAACCTTTCAGGGGATCCTTTGCAACAGTTCAGCACCATTTTAGAATGAATTGCAGAACGTCAGATTTTTGCTGAAATTGTGACCGCGCGGCTTAGGGATTTTTTCAAAAAAAGTTGTTCAGACGTCGAGGGCTAATTCTGTTTCCGGTGATAAAAACTCACCTGTTTCCACTGAAAAACCTTTCAGGGGATAGTTTGCTACAGTCTGGCACCATTTCTGAGTGAATTGCAGAACGTCAGAAATTTTGAAGAAATTGTGACCGCGCGGCTTAGGGATTTTTTCAAAAAAAGTTGTTCAGACGTCGAGGTCTAATTCTGTTTCCGATGATAAATACCCACCTGTTTCCACCGAAAAACCTTTCAGGGGATCCTTTGCAACAGTTCAGCACCATTTTTGAATGAATTGCACAACGTCAGATTTTTGCTGAAATTGTGACCGCGCGGCTTAGGGATTTTTTCAAAAAAAGTTGTTCAGACGTCGAGGGCTAATTCTGTTTCCGGTGATAAAAACTCACCTGTTTCCACTGAAAAACCTTTCAGGGGATAGTTTGCAACTGTTTGGCACCATTTCTGAGTGAATTGCAGAACGTCAGAAATTTTGAAGAAATTGTGACCGCGCGGCTTAGGGATTTTTTCAAAAAAAGTTGTTCAGACGTCGAGGGCTAATTCTGTTTCCGGTGATAAAAACTCACCTGTTTCCAATGAAAAACCTTTCAGGGGATAGTTTGCAACAGTTCGGCACCATTTCTGAGTGAATTGCAGAACATCAGAAATTTTGAAGAAATTGTGACCGCGCGGCTTAGGGATTTTTTCAAAAAAAGTTGTTCAGACGTCGAGGGCTAATTCTGTTTCCGATGATAAATACCCACCTGTTTCCAACGAAAAACCCTTCAGGGCATCGTTTGCAACAGTTTAGCACCATCTTTGAATGAATTGCAGAACGTCAGAAATTTTGAAGAAATTGTGACCGCGCGGCTTAGGGATTTTTTCAAAAAAAGTTATTCAGACGTCGAGGGCTAATTCGGATTCCAATGATAAATACCCACCTGTTTCCAACAAAAAACCCTTCAGGGCATCGTTTTCAACAGTTTAGCACCATTTTGGAGAAAATTGCAGAACGCCAGAAATTTTGCTGAAATTGTGACCGCGCGGATTAGGGATTTGTTCAAAAAAAGTTGTTCCGACGTCGAGGGCTATTTCTGTTTCCTACGATAAAAACCCACCTGTTTCCACCGAAAAACCTTTCAGGGGATAGTTTGCAACAGTTCACCACCATTTTTGAGTGAATTGCAGAACGTCAGAAATTTTGAAGAAATTGTGACCGCGCGCCTTAGGGATTTTTTCAAAAAAAGTTGTTCAGACGTCGAGGGCTAATTCTGTTTCCGATGATAAATACCCACCTGTTTCCACCGCAAAACCCTTCAGGGGATCGTTTGCAAGAGTTTAGCACCATCTTTGAATGAATTGCAGAACGTCAGAAATTTTGAAGAAATTGTGACCGCGCGGCTTAGGGATTTTTTCAAAAAACGTTGTTCAGACGTCGTGGGCTAATTATGTTTCCGATGATTAAAACCCACCTGTTTCCACTGAAAAACCTTTCAGGGGATCCTTTGCAACAGTTCAGCACCATTTTTGAATGAATTGCAGAACATCAGAACTTTTTTCAAAAAAAGTTGTTCAGACGTCGAGGGCTAATTCTGTTTCCGGTGATAAAAACTCACCTGTTTCCACTGAAAAACCTTTCAGGGGATCGTTTGCAACAGTTTGGCACCATTTCTGAGTGAATTGCAGAACGTCAGAAATTTTGAAGAAATTGTGACCGCGCGGCTTAGGGATTTTTTCAAAAAAAGTTGTTCAGACGTCGAGGGCTAATTCTGTTTTCGATGATAAAAACCCACCTGATTCCACAGAAAAACCTTTCAGGGGATCCTTTGCAACAGTTCAGCACCATTTTTGAATGAATTGCAGAACGTCAGATTTTTGCTGAAATTGTGACCGCGCGACTTAGGGATTTTTTCAAAAAAAGTTGTTCAGACGTCGAGGGCTAATTCTGTTTCCGGTGATAAAAACTCACCTGTTTCCACTGAAAAACCTTTCAGGGGATAGTTTGCAAGAGTTTGGCACCATTTCTGAGTGAATTGCAGAACGTCAGAAATTTTGAAGAAATTGTGACCGCGCGGCTTTGGGATTTTTTCAAAAAAAGTTGTTCAGACGTCGAGGGCTAATGTTGTTTCCGATGATAAATACCCACCTGTTTCCACCGAAAAACCTTTCAGGGGATCCTTTGCAACAGTTCAGCACCATTTTTGAATGAATTGCAGAACGTCAGATTTTTGCTGAAATTGTGACCGCGCGCCTTAGGGATTTTTTCAAAAAAAGTTGTTCAGACGTCGAGGGCTAATTCTGTTTCCGGTGATAAAAACTCACCTGTTTCCACTGAAAAACCTTTCAGGGGATAGTTTGCAACAGTTTGGCACAATTTCTGAGTGAATTGCAGAACGTCAGAAATTTTGAAGAAATTGTGACCGCGCGGCTTAGGGATTTTTTCAAAAAAAGTTGTTCAGACGTCGAGGGCTAATTCGGTTTCCGATGATAAATACCCACCTGTTTCCACCGAAAAACCTTTCAGGGGATCCTTTGCAACACTTCAGCACCATTTTTGAATGAATTGCAGAATGTCAGATTTTTGCTGAAATTGTGACCGCGCGGCTTAGGGATTTTTTCAAAAAAAGTTGTTCAGACGTCGAGGGCTAATTCTGTTTCCGATGATAAATACCCACCTGTTTCCACCGAAAAACCCTTCAGGGGATCGTTTGCAACAGTTTAGCACCATCTTTGAATGAATTGCAGAACGTCAGAAATTTTGAAGAAATTGTGACCGCGCGGCTTAGGGATTTTTTCAAAAAAAGTTGTTCAGACGTCGAGGGCTAATTCTGTTTCCGATGATAAATACCCACCTGTTTCCAACGAAAAACCCTTCAGGGCATCGTTTGCAACAGTTTAGCACCATTTTGGAGTGAATTGCAGAACGCCAGAAATTTTGCTGAAATTGTGACCGCGCGGCTTAGGGATTTGTTCAAAAAAAGTTGTTCCGACGTCGAGGGCTATTTCTGTTTCCTACGATAAAAACCCACCTGTTTCCACCGAAAAACCCTTCAGGGGATCGTTTGCAACAGTTTGGCACCATCTCTGAGTGAACTGCAGAACGTCAGAAATTTTGAAGAAATTGTGACCACGCGGCTTAGGGATTTTTTCAAAAAAAGTTGTTCAGACGTCGAGGGCTAATTCTGTTTCCGGTGATAAAAACTCACCTGTTTCCACTGAAAAACCTTTCAGGGGATCGTTTGCAACAGTTTGGCACAATTTCTGAGTGAATTGCAGAACGTCAGAAATTTTGAAGAAATTGTGACCGCGCGGCTTAGGGATTTTTTCAAAAAAAGTTGTTCAGACGTCGAGGGCTAATTCGGTTTCCGATGATAAATACCCACCTGTTTCCACCGAAAAACCTTTCAGGGGATCCTTTGCAACACTTCAGCACCATTTTTGAATGAATTGCAGAATGTCAGATTTTTGCTGAAATTGTGACCGCGCGGCTTAGGGATTTTTTCAAAAAAAGTTGTTCAGACGTCGAGGGCTAATTCTGTTTCCGATGATAAATACCCACCTGTTTCCACCGAAAAACCCTTCAGGGGATCGTTTGCAACAGTTTAGCACCATCTTTGAATGAATTGCAGAACGTCAGAAATTTTGAAGAAATTGTGACCGCGCGGCTTAGGGATTTTTTCAAAAAAAGTTGTTCAGACGTCGAGGGCTAATTCTGTTTCCGATGATAAATACCCACCTGTTTCCAACGAAAAACCCTTCAGGGCATCGTTTGCAACAGTTTAGCACCATTTTGGAGTGAATTGCAGAACGCCAGAAATTTTGCTGAAATTGTGACCGCGCGGCTTAGGGATTTGTTCAAAAAAAGTTGTTCCGACGTCGAGGGCTATTTCTGTTTCCTACGATAAAAACCCACCTGTTTCCACCGAAAAACCCTTCAGGGGATCGTTTGCAACAGTTTGGCACCATCTCTGAGTGAACTGCAGAACGTCAGAAATTTTGAAGAAATTGTGACCACGCGGCTTAGGGATTTTTTCAAAAAAAGTTGTTCAGACGTCGAGGGCTAATTCTGTTTCCGGTGATAAAAACTCACCTGTTTCCACTGAAAAACCTTTCAGGGGATCGTTTGCAACAGTTCAGCACCATTTTTGAATGAATTGCAGAACATCAGAACTTTTTTCAAAAAAAGTTGTTCAGACGTCGAGGCCTAATTCTGTTTCCGGTGATAAAAACTCACCTGTTTCCACTGAAAAACCTTTCAGGGGATCGTTTGCAACAGTTTGGCACCATTTCTGAGTGAATTGCAGAACGTCAGAAATTTTGAAGAAATTGTGACCGCGCGGCTTAGGGATTTTTTCAAAAAAAGTTGTTCAGACGTCGAGGGCTAATTCTGTTTTCGATGATAAAAACCCACCTGATTCCACAGAAAAACCTTTCAGGGGATCCTTTGCAACAGTTCAGCACCATTTTTGAATGAATTGCAGAACGTCAGATTTTTGCTGAAATTGTGACCGCGCGACTTAGGGATTTTTTCAAAAAAAGTTGTTCAGACGTCGAGGGCTAATTCTGTTTCCGGTGATAAAAACTCACCTGTTTCCACTGAAAAACCTTTCAGGGGATAGTTTGCAAGAGTTTGGCACCATTTCTGAGTGAATTGCAGAACGTCAGAAATTTTGAAGAAATTGTGACCGCGCGGCTTTGGGATTTTTTCAAAAAAAGTTGTTCAGACGTCGAGGGCTAATGTTGTTTCCGATGATAAATACCCACCTGTTTCCACCGAAAAACCTTTCAGGGGATCCTTTGCAACAGTTCAGCACCATTTTTGAATGAATTGCAGAACGTCAGATTTTTGCTGAAATTGTGACCGCGCGCCTTAGGGATTTTTTCAAAAAAATTTGTTCAGACGTCGAGGGCTAATTCTGTTTCCGGTGATAAAAACTCACCTGTTTCCACTGAAAAACCTTTCAGGGGATAGTTTGCAACAGTTTGGCACAATTTCTGAGTGAATTGCAGAACGTCAGAAATTTTGAAGAAATTGTGACCGCGCGGCTTAGGGATTTTTTCAAAAAAAGTTGTTCAGACGTCGAGGGCTAATTCGGTTTCCGATGATAAATACCCACCTGTTTCCACCGAAAAACCTTTCAGGGGATCCTTTGCAACACTTCAGCACCATTTTTGAATGAATTGCAGAATGTCAGATTTTTGCTGAAATTGTGACCGCGCGGCTTAGGGATTTTTTCAAAAAAAGGTTGTTCAGACGTCGAGGGCTAATTCTGTTTCCGATGATAAATACCCACCTGTTTCCACCGAAAAACCCTTCAGGGGATCGTTTGCAACAGTTTAGCACCATCTTTGAATGAATTGCAGAACGTCAGAAATTTTGAAGAAATTGTGACCGCGCGGCTTAGGGATTTTTTCAAAAAAAGTTGTTCAGACGTCGAGGGCTAATTCTGTTTCCGATGATAAATACCCACCTGTTTCCAACGAAAAACCCTTCAGGGCATCGTTTGCAACAGTTTAGCACCATTTTGGAGTGAATTGCAGAACGCCAGAAATTTTGCTGAAATTGTGACCGCGCGGCTTAGGGATTTGTTCAAAAAAAGTTGTTCCGACGTCGAGGGCTATTTCTGTTTCCTACGATAAAAACCCACCTGTTTCCACCGAAAAACCCTTCAGGGGATCGTTTGCAACAGTTTGGCACCATCTCTGAGTGAACTGCAGAACGTCAGAAATTTTGAAGAAATTGTGACCACGCGGCTTAGGGATTTTTTCAAAAAAAGTTGTTCAGACGTCGAGGGCTAATTCTGTTTCCGGTGATAAAAACTCACCTGTTTCCACTGAAAAACCTTTCAGGGGATCGTTTGCAACAGTTTGGCACCATTTCTGAGTGAATTGCAGAACGTCAGAAATTTTGAAGAAATTGTGACCGCGCGGCTTAGGGATTTTTTCAAAAAAAGTTGTTCAGACGTCGAGGGCTTATTCTGTTTCCGATGATAAAAACCCACCTGATTCCACAGAAAAACCTTTCAGGGGATCCTTTGCAACAGTTCAGCACCATTTTTGAATGAATTGCAGAACGTCAGATTTTTGCTGAAATTGTGACCGCGCGGCTTAGGGATTTTTTCAAAAAAAGTTGTTCCCACGTCGAGGGCTATTTCTGTTTACTACGATAAAAACCCACCTGTTTCCACCGAAAAACCCTTCAGGGGATCGTTTGCAACAGTTCAGCACCATTTTTGAATGAATTGCAGAACGTCAGAAATTTTGAAGAAATTGTGACCGCGCGGCTTAGGGATTTTTTCAAAAAAAGTTGTTCAGACGTCGAGGGCTAATTCTGTTTCCGGTGATAAAAACTCACCTGTTTCCAATGAAAAACCTTTCAGGGGATAGTTTGCAACAGTTTGGCACCATTTCTGAGTGAATTGCAGAACATCAGAAATTTTGAAGAAATTGTGACCGCGCGGCTTAGGGATTTTTTCAAAAAAAGTTGTTCAGACGTCGAGGGCTAATTCTGTTTCCGATGATAAATACCCACCTGTTTCCAACGAAAAACCCTTCAGGGCATCGTTTGCAACAGTTTAGCACCATTTTGGAGTGAATTGCAGAACGCCAGAAATTTTGCTGAAATTGTGACCGCGCGGCTTAGGGATTTGTTCAAAAAAAGTTGTTCCGACGTCGAGGGCTATTTCTGTTTCCTACGATAAAAACCCACCTGTTTCCACCGAAAAACCCTTCAGGGGATCGTTTGCAACAGTTTGGCACCATCTCTGAGTGAACTGCAGAACGTCAGAAATTTTGAAGAAATTGTGACCACGCGGCTTAGGGATTTTTTCAAAAAAAGTTGTTCAGACGTCGAGGGCTAATTCTGTTTCCGCTGATAAAAACTCACCTGTTTCCACTGAAAAACCTTTCAGGGGATCGTTTGCAACAGTTTGGCACCATTTCTGAGTGAATTGCAGAACGTCAGAAATTTTGAAGAAATTGTGACCGCGCGGCTTAGGGATTTTTTCAAAAAAAGTTGTTCAGACGTCGAGGGCTAATTCTGTTTCCGATGATAAAAACCCACCTGATTCCACAGAAAAACCTTTCAGGGGATCCTTTGCAACAGTTCAGCACCATTTTTGAATGAATTGCAGAACGTCAGATTTTTGCTGAAATTGTGACCGCGCGCCTTAGGGATTTTTTCAAAAAAAGTTGTTCAGACGTCGAGGGCTAATTCTGTTTCCGGTGATAAAAACTCACCTGTTTCCACTGAAAAACCTTTCAGGGGATAGTTTGCAACAGTTTGGCACCATTTCTGAGTGAATTGCAGAACGTCAGAAATTTTGAAGAAATTGTGACCGCGCGGCTTAGGGATTTTTTCAAAAAAAGTTGTTCAGACGTCGAGGTCTAATTCTGTTTCCGATGATAAATACCCACCTGTTTCAACCGAAAAACCTTTCAGGGGATCCTTTGCAACAGTTTAGCACCATCTTTGAATGAATTGCAGAACGTCAGATATTTTGAAGAAATTGTGAACGAGCGGCTTAGGGATTTTTTCAAAAAAAGTTGGTCAGACGTCGAGGGCTAATTCTGTTTCCGATGATAAAAACCCACCTGATTCCACAGAAAAACCTTTCAGGGGATCCTTTGCAACAGTTCAGCACCATTTTTGAATGAATTGCAGAACGTCAGAAATTTTGAAGAAATTGTGACCGCGCGGCTTAGGGATTTTTTCAAAAAAAGTTGTTCAGACGTCGAGGGCTAATTCTGTTTCCGGTGATAAAAACTCACCTGTTTCCACTGAAAAACCTTTCAGGGGATAGTTTGCAACAGTTTGGCACCATTTCTGAATGAATTGCAGAACGTCAGAAATTTTGAAGAAATTGTGACCGCGCGGCTTAGGGATTTTTTTCAAAAAAAGTTGTTCAGACGTCGAGGGCTAATTCTGTTTCCGGTGATAAAAACTCACCTGTTTCCACTGAAAAACCTTTCAGGGGATCGTTTGCAACAGTTTGGCACCATTTCTGAGTGAATTGCAGAACGTCAGAAATTTTGAAGAAATTATGACCGCGCGGCTTAGGGATTTTTTCAAAAAAAGTTGTTCAGACGTCGAGGGCTAATTCTGTTTCCGATGATAAAAACCCACCTGATTCCACAGAAAAACCTTTCAGGGGATCCTTTGCAACAGTTCAGCACCATTCTTGAATGAATTGCAGAACGTCAGATTTTTGCTGAAATTGTGACCGCGCGGCTTAGGGATTTTTTCAAAAAAAGTTGTTCAGACGTCGAGGGCTAATTCTGTTTCCGGTGATAAAAACTCACCTGTTTCCACTGAAAAACCTTTCAGGGGATAGTTTGCAACAGTTTGGCACCATTTCTGAGTGAATTGCAGAACGTCAGAAATTTTGAAGAAATTGTGACCGCGCGGCTTAGGGATTTTTTCAAAAAAAGTTGTTCAGACGTCGAGGGCTAATTCTGTTTCCGATGATAAAAACCCACCTGATTCCACAGAAAAACCTTTCAGGGGATCCTTTGCAACAGTTCAGCACCATTTTTGAATGAATTGCAGAACGTCAGATTTTTGCTGAAATTGTGACCGCGCGCCTTAGGGATTTTTTCAAAAAAAGTTGTTCAGACGTCGAGGGCTAATTCTGTTTCCGGTGATAAAAACTCACCTGTTTCCACTGAAAAACCTTTCAGGGGATAGTTTGCAACAGTTTGGCACCATTTCTGAGTGAATTGCAGAACGTCAGAAATTTTGAAGAAATTGTGACCGCGCGGCTTTGGGATTTTTTCAAAAAAAGTTGTTCAGACGTCGAGGGCTAATTCTGTTTCCGATGATAAATACCCACCTGTTTCCACCGAAAAACCTTTCAGGGGATCCTTTGCAACAGTTCAGCACCATTTTTGAATGAATTTCAGAACGTCAGATTTTTGCTGAAATTGTGACCGCGCGGCTTAGGGATTTTTTCAAAAAAAGGTGTTCAGACGTCGAGGGCTAATTCTGTTTCCTACGATAAAAACCCACCTGTTTCCACCGAAAAACCCTTCAGGGGATCTTTTGCAACAGTTTGGCACCATCTCTGAGTGAATTGCAGAACGCCAGAAATTTTGAAGAAATTGTGACCGCGCGGCTTAGGGATTTTTTCAAAAAAAGTTGTTCAGACGTCGAGGTCTAATTCTGTTTCCGATGATAAATACCCACCTGTTTCCACCGAAAAACCTTTCAGGGGATCCTTTGCAACAGTTTAGCACCATCTTTGAATGAATTGCAGAACGTCAGAAATTTTGAAGAAATTGTGACCGCGCGGCTTAGGGATTTTTTCAAAAAAAGTTGTTCAGACGTCGAGGGCTAATGTTGTTTCCGATGATAAATACCCACCTGTTTCCACCGAAAAACCTTTCAGGGGATCCTTTGCAACAGTTCAGCACCATTTTTGAATGAATTGCAGAACGTCAGATATTTGCTGAAATTGTGACCGCGCGGCTTAGGGATTTTTTCAAAAAAAGTTGTTCAGACGTCGAGGGCTAATTCTGTTTCCGGTGATAAAAACTCACCTGTTTCCACTGAAAAACCTTTCAGGGGATAGTTTGCAACAGTTTGGCACCATTTCTGAGTGAATTGCAGAAAGTCATAAATTTTGAAGAAATTGTGACCGCGCGGCTTAGGGATTTTTTCAAAAAAAGTTGTTCAGACGTCGAGGGCTAATGTTGTTTCCGATGATAAATACCCACCTGTTTCCACCGAAAAACCTTTCAGGGGATCCTTTGCAACAGTTCATCACCATTTTTGAATGAATTGCAGAACGTCAGAAATTTTGATGAAATTGTGACCGCGCGGCTTAGGGATTTTTTCAAAAAAAGTTGTTCAGACGTCGAGGGCTAATTCTGTTTCCGATGATAAATACCCACCTGTTTCCACCGAAAAACCTTTCAAGGGATCCTTTGCAACAGTTTAGCACCATCTTTGAATGAATTGCAGAACGTCAGAAATTTTGAAGAAATTGTGAACGCGCGGCTTAGGGATTTTTTCAAAAAAAGTTGTTCAGACGTCGAGGGCTAATTCTGTTTCCGGTGATAGAAACTCACCTGTTTCCACTGAAAAACCTTTCTGGGGATAGTTTGCAACAGTTTGGCACCATTTTTGAGTGAATTGCAGAACGTCAGAAATTTTGAAGAAATTGTGACCGCGCGGCTTTGGGATTTTTTCAAAAAAAGTTGTTCAGACGTCGAGGGCTAATTCTGTTTCCGATGATAAATACCCACCTGTTTCCACCGAAAAACCTTTCAGGGGATCCTTTGCAACAGTTCAGCACCATTTTTGAATGAATTGCAGAACGTCAGATTTTTGCTGAAATTGTGACCGCGCGGCTTAGGGATTTTTTCAAAAAAAGTTGTTCAGACGTCGAGGGCTAATTCTGTTTCCTACGATAAAAACCCACCTGTTTCCACCGAAAAGCCCTTCAGGGGATCTTTTGCAACAGTTTGGCACCATCTCTGAGTGAATTGCAGAACGCCAGAAATTTTGAAGAAATTGTGACCGCGCGGCTTAGGGATTTTTTCAAAAAAAGTTGTTCAGACGTCGAGGGCTAATTCTGTTTTCGATGATAAAAACCCACCTGATTCCACAGAAAAACCTTTCAGGGGATCCTTTGCAACAGTTCAGCACCATTTTTGAATGAATTGCAGAACATCAGATTTTTGCTGAAATTGTGACCGCGCGCCTTAGGGATTTTTTCAAAAAAAGTTGTTCAGACGTCGAGGGCTAATTCTGTTTCCGGTGATAAAAACTCACCTGTTTCCACTGAAAAACCTTTCAGGGGATAGTTTGCTACAGTTTGGCACCATTTCTGAGTGAATTGCAGAACGTCAGAAATTTTGAAGAAATTGTGACCGCGCGGCTTAGGGATTTTTTCAAAAAAAGTTGTTCAGACGTCGAGGTCTAATTCTGTTTGCGATGATAAATACCCACCTGTTTCCACCGAAAAACCTTTCAGGGGATCCTTTGCAACAGTTTAGCACCATCTTTGAATGAATTGCAGAACGTCAGAAATTTTGAAGAAATTGTGACCGCGCGGCTTAGGGATTTTTTCAAAAAAAGTTGTTCAGACGTCGAGGGCTAATTCTGTTTCCGGTGATAAAAACTCACCTGTTTCCACTGAAAAACCTTTCAGGGGATAGTTTGCAAGAGTTTGGCACCATTTCTGAGTGAATTGCAGAACGTCAGAAATTTTGAAGAAATTGTGACCGCGCGGCTTAGGGATTTTTGCAAAAAAAGTTGTTCAGACGTCGAGGGCTAATGTTGTTTCCGATGATAAATACCCACCTGTTTCCACCGAAAAACCTTTCAGGGGATCCTTTGCAACAGTTCAGCACCATTTTTGAATGAATTGCAGAACGTCAGATTTTTGCTGAAATTGTGACCGCGCGGCTTAGGGATTTTTTCAAAAAAAGTTGTTCAGACGTCGAGGGCTAATTCTGTTTCCGGTGATAAAAACTCACCTGTTTCCACTGAAAAACCTTTCAGGGGATAGTTTGCAACAGTTTGGCACCATTTTTGAGTGAATTGCAGAACGTCAGAAATTTTGAAGAAATTGTGACCGCGCGGCTTTGGGATTTTTGCAAAAAAAGTTGTTCAGACGTCGAGGGCTAATTCTGTTTCCGATGATAAATACCCACCTGTTTCCACCGAAAAACCTTTCAGGGGATCCTTTGCAACAGTTCAGCACCATTTTTGAATGAATTGCAGAACGTCAGATTTTTGCTGAAATTGTGACCGCGCGGCTTAGGGATTTTTTCAAAAAAAGTTGTTCAGAGGTCGAGGGCTAATTCTTTTTCCGATGATAAATACCCACCTGTTTCCACCGAAAAACCTTTCAGGGGATCCTTTGCAACAGTTTGGCACCATTTCTGAGTGAATTGCAGAAAGTCATAAATTTTGAAGAAATTGTGACCGCGCGGCTTTGGGATTTTTTCAAAAAAAGTTGTTCAGACGTCGAGGGCTAATGTTGTTTCCGATGATAAATACCCACCTGTTTCCACCGAAAAACCTTTCAGGGGATCCTTTGCAACAGTTCATCACCATTTTTGAATGAATTGCAGAACGTCAGATTTTTGCTGAAATTGTGACCGCGCGGCTTAGGGATTTTTTCAAAAAAAGTTGTTCAGACGTCGAGGGCTAATTCTGTTTCCGATGATAAAAACCCACCTGATTCCACAGAAAAACCTTTCAGGGGATCCTTTGCAACAGTTCAGCACCATTTTTGAATGAATTGCAGAACGTCAGATTTTTGCTGAAATTGTGACCGCGCGCCTTAGGGATTTTTTCAAAAAAAGTTGTTCAGACGTCGAGGGCTAATTCTGTTTCCGGTGATAAAAACTCACCTGTTTCCCCTGAAAAACCTTTCAGGGGATAGTTTGCAACAGTTTGGCACCATTTCTGAGTGAATTGCAGAACGTCAGAAATTTTGAAGAAATTGTGACCGCGCGGCTTAGGGATTTTTTCAAAAAAAGTTGTTCAGATGTCGAGGGCTAATTCTGTTTCCGATGATAAATACCCACCTGTTTCCACCGAAAAACCTTTCAGGGGATCCTTTGCAACAGTTTAGCACCATCTTTGAATGAATTGCAGAACGTCAGAAATTTTGAAGAAATTGTGAACGCGCGGCTTAGGGATTTTTTCAAAAAAAGTTGTTCAGACGTCGAGGGCTAATTCTGTTTCCGGTGATAAAAACTCACCTGTTTCCACTGAAAAACCTTTCAGGGGATAGTTTGCAACAGTTTGGCACCATTTTTGAGTGAATTTCAGAACGTCAGAAATTTTGAAGAAATTGTGACCGCGCGGCTTAGGGATTTTTTCAAAAAAAGTTGTTCAGACGTCGAGGGCTAATTCTGTTTCCGATGATAAATACCCACCTGTTTCCACCGAAAAACCTTTCAGGGGATCCTTTGCAACAGTTCAGCACCATTTTTGAATGAATTGCAGAACGTCAGATTTTTGCTGAAATTGTGACCGCGCGGCTTAGGGATTTTTTCAAAAAAAGTTGTTCAGACGTCGAGGGCTAATTCTGTTTCCGGTGATAAAAACTCACCTGTTTCCACCGAAAAACCCTTCAGGGGATCTTTTGCAACAGTTTGGCACCATCTCTGAGTGAATTGCAGAACGCCAGAAATTTTGAAGAAATTGTGACCGCGCGGCTTAGGGATTTTTTCAAAAAAAGTTGTTCAGACGTCGAGGGCTAATTCTGTTTGCGATGATAAATACCCACCTGTTTCCACCGAAAAACCTTTCAGGGGATCCTTTGCAACAGTTTAGCACCATCTTTAAATGAATTGCAGAACGTCAGAAATTTTGAAGAAATTGTGACCGCGCGGCTTAGGGATTTTTTCAAAAAAAGTTGTTCAGACGTCGAGGGCTAATTCTGTTTCCGGTGATAAAAACTCACCTGTTTCCACTGAAAAACCTTTCAGGGGATAGTTTGCAAGAGTTTGGCACCATTTCTGAGTGAATTGCAGAACGTCAGAAATTTTGAAGAAATTGTGACCGCGCGGCTTTGGGATTTTTGCAAAAAAAGTTGTTCAGACGTCGAGGGCTAATGTTGTTTCCGATGATAAATATCCACCTGTTTCCACCGAAAAACCTTTCAGGGGATCCTTTGAAACAGTTCAGCACCATTTTTGAATGAATTGCAGAACGTCAGATTTTTGCTGAAATTGTGACCGCGCGGCTTAGGGATTTTTTCAAAAAAAGTTGTTCAGACGTCGAGGGCTAATTCTGTTTCCGGTGATAAAAACTCACCTGTTTCCACTGAAAAACCTTTCAGGGGATAGTTTGCAACAGTTTGGCACCATTTTTGAGTGAATTGCAGAACGTCAGAAATTTTGAAGAAATTGTGACCGCGCGGCTTTGGGATTTTTGCAAAAAAAGTTGTTCAGACGTCGAGGGCTAATTCTGTTTCCGATGATAAATACCCACCTGTTTCCACCGAAAAACCTTTCAGGGGATCCTTTGCAACAGTTCAGCACCATTTTTGAATGAATTGCAGAACGTCAGATTTTTGCTGAAATTGTGACCGCGCGGCTTAGGGATTTTTTCAAAAAAAGTTGTTCAGACGTCGAGGGCTAATTCTGTTTCCTACGATAAAAACCCACCTGTTTCCACCGAAAAACCCTTCAGGGGATCTTTTGCAACAGTTTGGCACCATCTCTGAGTGAATTGCAGAACGCCAGAAATTTTGAAGAAATTGTGACCGCGCGGCTTAGGGATTTTTTCAAAAAAAGTTGTTCAGACGTCGAGGGCTAATTCTGTTTTCGATGATAAAACCCCACCTGATTCCACAGAAAAACCTTTCAGGGGATCCTTTGCAACAGTTCAGCACCTTTTTTGAATGAATTGCAGAACATCAGATTTTTGCTGAAATTGTGACCGCGCGGCTTAGGGATTTTTTCAAAAAAAGTTGTTCAGACGTCGAGGGCTAATTCTGTTTCCTACGATAAAAACCCACCTGTTTCCACCGAAAAACCCTTCAGGGGATCTTTTGCAACAGTTTGGCACCATCTCTGAGTGAATTGCAGAACGCCAGAAGTTTTGAAGAAATTGTGACCGCGCGGCTTAGGGATTTTTTCAAAAAAAGTTGTTCAGACGTCGAGGGCTAATTCTGTTTTCGATGATAAAAACCCACCTGATTCCACAGAAAAACCTTTCAGGGGATCCTTTGCAACAGTTCAGCACCATTTTTCAATGAATTGCAGAACGTCAGATTTTTGCTGAAATTGTGACCGCGCGGCTTAGGGATTTTTTCAAAAAAAGTTGTTCAGACGTCGAGGGCTAATTCTGTTTCCGGTGATAAAAACTCACCTGTTTCCACCGAAAAACCCTTCAGGGGATCTTTTGCAACAGTTTGGCACCATCTCTGAGTGAATTGCAGAACGCCAGAAATTTTGAAGAAATTGTGACCGCGCGGCTTAGGGATTTTTTCAAAAAAAGTTGTTCAGACGTCGAGGGCTAATTCTGTTTTCGATGATAAAAACCCACCTGATTCCACAGAAAAACCTTTCAGGGGATCCTTTGCAACAGTTCAGCACCATTTTTGAATGAATTGCAGAACATCAGATTTTTGCTGAAATTGTGACCGCGCGCCTTAGGGATTTTTTCAAAAAAAGTTGTTCAGACGTCGAGGGCTAATTCTGTTTCCGGTGATAAAAACTCACCTGTTTCCACTGAAAAACCTTTCAGGGGATAGTTTGCTACAGTTTGGCACCATTTCTGAGTGAATTGCAGAACGTCAGAAATTTTGAAGAAATTGTGACCGCGCGGCTTAGGGATTTTTTCAAAAAAAGTTGTTCAGACGTCGAGGTCTAATGTTGTTTCCGATGATAAATACCCACCTGTTTCCACCGAAAAACCTTTCAGGGGATCCTTTGCAACAGTTCAGCACCATTTTTGAATGAATTGCAGAACGTCAGATTTTTGCTGAAATTGTGACCGCGCGCCTTAGGGATTTTTTCAAAAAAAGTTGTTCAGACGTCGAGGGCTAATTCTGTTTCCGGTGATAAAAACTCACCTGTTTCCACTGAAAAACCTTTCAGGGGATAGTTTGCAAGAGTTTGGCACCATTTCTGAGTGAATTGCAGAACGTCAGAAATTTTGAAGAAATTGTGACCGCGCGGCTTAGGGATTTTTTCAAAAAAAGTTATTCAGACGTCGAGGGCTAATTCGGTTTCCGATGATAAATACCCACCTGTTTCCACCGAAAAACCTTTCAGGGGATCCTTTGCAACAGTTCAGCACCATTTTTGAATGAATTGCAGAACGTTAGATTTTTGCTGAGATTGTGACCGCGCGGCTTAGGGATTTTTTCAAAAAAAGTTGTTCAGACGTCGAGGGCTAATTCTGTTTCCTACGATAAAAACCCACCTGTTTCCACCGAAAAACCTTTCAGGGGATAGTTTGCTACAGTTTGGCACCATTTCTGAGTGAATTGCAGAACGTCAGAAATTTTGAAGAAATTGTGACCGCGCGGCTTAGGGATTTTTTCAAAAAAAGTTGTTCAGACGTCGAGGTCTAATTCTGTTTGCGATGATAAATACCCACCTGTTTCCACCGAAAAACCTTTCAGGGGATCCTTTGCAACAGTTTAGCACCATCTTTGAATGAATTGCAGAACGTCAGAAATTTTGAAGAAATTGTGACCGCGCGGCTTAGGGATTTTTTCAAAAAAAGTTGTTCAGACGTCGAGGGCTAATTCTGTTTCCGGTGATAAAAACTCACCTGTTTCCACTGAAAAACCTTTCAGGGGATAGTTTGCAAGAGTTTGGCACCATTTCTGAGTGAATTGCAGAACGTCAGAAATTTTGAAGAAATTGTGACCGCGCTGCTTTGGGATTTTTGCAAAAAAAGTTGTTCAGACGTCGAGGGCTAATGTTGTTTCCGATGATAAATACCCACCTGTTTCCACCGAAAAACCTTTCAGGGGATCCTTTGCAACAGTTCAGCACCATTTTTGAATGAATTGCAGAACGTCAGATTTTTGCTGAAATTGTGACCGCGCGGCTTAGGGATTTTTTCAAAAAAAGTTGTTCAGACGTCGAGGGCTAATTCTGTTTCCGGTGATAAAAACTCACCTGTTTCCACTGAAAAACCTTTCAGGGGATAGTTTGCAACAGTTTGGCACCATTTCTGAGTGAATTGCAGAACGTCATAAATTTTGAAGAAATTGTGACCGCGCGGCTTTGGCATTTTTTCAAAAAAAGTTGTTCAGACGTCGAGGGCTAATGTTGTTTCCGATGATAAATACCCACCTGTTTCCACCGAAAAACCTTTCAGGGGATCCTTTGCAACAGTTCAGCACCATTTTTGAATGAATTGCAGAACGTCAGATTTTTGCTGAAATTGTGACCGCGCGGCTTAGGGATTTTTTCAAAAAAAGTTGTTCAGACGTCGAGGGCTAATTCTGTTTCCGGTGATAAAAACTCACCTATTTCCACTGAAAAACCTTTCAGGGGATAGTTTGCAACAGTTTGGCACCATTTCTGAGTGAATTGCAGAACGTCAGAAATTTTGAAGAAATTGTGACCGCGCGGCTTAGGGATTTTTTCAAAAAAAGTTATTCAGACGTCGAGGGCTAATTCGGTTTCCGATGATAAATACCCACCTGTTTCCACCGAAAAACCTTTCAGGGGATCCTTTGCAACAGTTCAGCACCATTTTTGAATGAATTGCAGAACGTCAGATTTTTGCTGAGATTGTGACCGCGCGGCTTAGGGATTTTTTCAAAAAAAGTTGTTCAGACGTCGAGGGCTAATTCTGTTTCCTACGATAAAAACCCACCTGTTTCCACCGAAAAACCCTTCAGGGGATCTTTTGCAACAGTTTGGCACCATCTCTGAGTGAATTGCAGAACGCCAGAAGTTTTGAAGAAATTGTGACCGCGCGGCTTAGCGATTTTTTCAAAAAAAGTTGTTCAGACGTCGAGGGCTAATTCTGTTTTCGATGATAAAAACCCACCTGATTCCACAGAAAAACCTTTCAGGGGATCCTTTGCAACAGTTCAGCACCATTTTTGAATGAATTGCAGAACGTCAGATTTTTGCTGAAATTGTGACCGCGCGGCTTAGGGATTTTTTCAAAAAAAGTTGTTCAGACGTCGAGGGCTAATTCTGTTTCCGGTGATAAAAACTCACCTGTTTCCACCGAAAAACCCTTCAGGGGATCTTTTGCAACAGTTTGGCACCATCTCTGAGTGAATTGCAGAACGCCAGAAATTTTGAAGAAATTGTGACCGCGCGGCTTAGGGATTTTTTCAAAAAAAGTTGTTCAGACGTCGAGGGCTAATTCTGTTTTCGATGATAAAAACCCACCTGATTCCACAGAAAAACCTTTCAGGGGATCCTTTGCAACAGTTCAGCACCATTTTTGAATGAATTGCAGAACATCAGATTTTTGCTGAAATTGTGACCGCGCGCCTTAGGGATTTTTTCAAAAAAAGTTGTTCAGACGTCGAGGGCTAATTCTGTTTCCGGTGATAAAAACTCACCTGTTTCCACTGAAAAACCTTTCAGGGGATAGTTTGCTACAGTTTGGCACCATTTCTGAGTGAATTGCAGAACGTCAGAAATTTTGAAGAAATTGTGACCGCGCGGCTTAGGGATTTTTTCAAAAAAAGTTGTTCAGACGTCGAGGTCTAATTCTGTTTGCGATGATAAATACCCACCTGTTTCCACCGAAAAACCTTTCAGGGGATCCTTTGCAACAGTTTAGCACCATCTTTGAATGAATTGCAGAACGTCAGAAATTTTGAAGAAATTGTGACCGCGCGGCTTAGGGATTTTTTCAAAAAAAGTTGTTCAGACGTCGAGGGCTAATTCTGTTTCCGGTGATAAAAACTCACCTGTTTCCACTGAAAAACCTTTCAGGGGATAGTTTGCAAGAGTTTGGCACCATTTCTGAGTGAATTGCAGAACGTCAGAAATTTTGAAGAAATTGTGACCGCGCGGCTTTGGGATTTTTGCAAAAAAAGTTGTTCAGACGTCGAGGGCTAATGTTGTTTCCGATGATAAATATCCACCTGTTTCCACCGAAAAACCTTTCAGGGGATCCTTTGCAACAGTTCAGCACCATTTTTGAATGAATTGCAGAACGTCAGATTTTTGCTGAAATTGTGACCGCGCGGCTTAGGGATTTTTTCAAAAAAAGTTGTTCAGACGTCGAGGGCTAATTCTGTTTCCGGTGATAAAAACTCACCTGTTTCCACTGAAAAACCTTTCAGGGGATAGTTTGCAACAGTTTGGCACCATTTTTGAGTGAATTGCAGAACGTCAGAAATTTTGAAGAAATTGTGACCGCGCGGCTTTGGGATTTTTTCAAAAAAATTGTTCAGACGTCGAGGGCTAATTCTGTTTCCGATGATAAATACCCACCTGTTTCCACCGAAAAACCTTTCAGGGGATCCTTTGCAACAGTTCAGCACCATTTTTGAATGAATTGCAGAACGTCAGATTTTTGCTGAAATTGTGACCGCGCGGCTTAGGGATTTTTTCAAAAAAAGTTGTTCAGACGTCGAGGGCTAATTCTGTTTCCTACGATAAAAACCCACCTGTTTCCACCGAAAAACCCTTCAGGGGATCTTTTGCAACAGTTTGGCACCATCTCTGAGTGAATTGCAGAACGCCAGAAATTTTGAAGAAATTGTGACCGCGCGGCTTAGGGATTTTTTCAAAAAAAGTTGTTCAGACGTCGAGGGCTAATTCTGTTTTCGATGATAAAAACCCACCTGATTCCACAGAAAAACCTTTCAGGGGATCCTTTGCAACAGTTCAGCACCTTTTTTGAATGAATTGTAGAACATCAGATTTTTGCTGAAATTGTGACCGCGCGGCTTAGGGATTTTTTCAAAAAAAGTTGTTCAGACGTCGAGGGCTAATTCTGTTTCCGGTGATAAAAACTCACCTGTTTCAACTGAAAAACCTTTCAGGGGATAGTTTGCAAGAGTTTGGCACCATTTCTGAGTGAATTGCAGAACGTCAGAAATTTTGAAGAAATTGTGACCGCGCGGCTTTGGGATTTTTGCAAAAAAAGTTATTCAGACGTCGAGGGCTAATTCGGTTTCCGATGATAAATACCCACCTGTTTCCACCGAAAAACCTTTCAGGGGATCCTTTGCAACAGTTCAGCACCATTTTTGAATGAATTGCAGAACGTCAGATTTTTGCTGAGATTGTGACCGCGCGGCTTAGGGATTTTTTCAAAAAAAGTTGTTCAGACGTCGAGGGCTAATTCTGTTTCCGATGATAAATACCCACCTGTTTCCACCGAAAAACCTTTCAGGGGATCCTTTGCAACAGTTCAGCACCATTTTTGAATGAATTGCAGAACGTCAGATTTTTGCTGAAATTGTGACCGCGCGGCTTAGGGATTTTTTCAAAAAAAGTTGTTCAGACGTCGAGGGCTAATTCTGTTTCCGGTGATAAAAACTCACCTGTTTCCACTGAAACACCTTTCAGGGGATAGTTTGCAACAGTTTGGCACCATTTCTGAGTGAATTGCAGAACGTCAGAAATTTTGAAGAAATTGTGACCGCGCGGCTTAGGGATTTTTTCAAAAAAAGTTATTCAGACGTCGAGGGCTAATTCGGTTTCCGATGATAAATACCCACCTGTTTCCACCGAAAAACCTTTCAGGGGATCCTTTGCAACAGTTCAGCACCATTTTTGAATGAATTGCAGAACGTCAGATTTTTGCTGAGATTGTGACCGCGCGGCTTAGGGATTTTTTCAAAAAAAGTTGTTCAGACGTCGAGGGCTAATTCTGTTTCCTACGATAAAAACCCACCTGTTTCCACCGAAAAACCCTTCAGGGGATCTTTTGCAACAGTTTGGCACCATCTCTGAGTGAATTGCAGAACGCCAGAAGTTTTGAAGAAATTGTGACCGCGCGGCTTAGGGATTTTTTCAAAAAAAGTTGTTCAGACGTCGAGGGCTAATTCTGTTTTTGATGATAAAAACCCACCTGATTCCACAGAAAAACCTTTCAGGGGATCCTTTGCAACAGTTCAGCACCATTTTTGAATGAATTGCAGAACGTCAGATTTTTGCTGAAATTGTGACCGCGCGGCTTAGGGATTTTTTCAAAAAAAGTTGTTCAGACGTCGAGGGCTAATTCTGTTTCCGGTGATAAAAACTCACCTGTTTCCACCGAAAAACCCTTCAGGGGATCTTTTGCAACAGTTTGGCACCATCTCTGAGTGAATTGCAGAACGCCAGAAATTTTGAAGAAATTGTGACCGCGCGGCTTAGGGATTTTTTCAAAAAAAGTTGTTCAGACGTCGAGGGCTAATTCTGTTTCCGGTGATAAAAACTCACCTGTTTCCACTGAAAAACCTTTCAGGGGATAGTTTGCAAGAGTTTGGCACCATTTCTGAGTGAATTGCAGAACGTCAGAAATTTTGAAGAAATTGTGACCGCGCGGCTTTGGGATTTTTGCAAAAAAAGTTGTTCAGACGTCGAGGGCTTATGTTGTTTCCGATGATAAATATCCACCTGTTTCCACCGAAAAACCTTTCAGGGGATCCTTTGCAACAGTTCAGCACCATTTTTGAATGAATTGCAGAACGTCAGATTTTTGCTGAAATTGTGACCGCGCGGCTTAGGGATTTTTTCAAAAAAAGTTGTTCAGACGTCGAGGGCTAATTCTGTTTCCGGTGATAAAAACTCACCTGTTTCCACTGAAAAACCTTTCAGGGGATAGTTTGCAACAGTTTGGCACCATTTTTGAGTGAATTGCAGAACGTCAGAAATTTTGAAGAAATTGTGACCGCGCGGCTTTGGGATTTTTTCAAAAAAATTGTTCAGACGTCGAGGGCTAATTCTGTTTCCGATGATAAATACCCACCTGTTTCCACCGAAAAACCTTTCAGGGGATCCTTTGCAACAGTTCAGCACCATTTTTGAATGAATTGCAGAACGCCAGAAATTTTGAAGAAATTGTGACCGCGCGGCTTAGGGATTTTTTCAAAAAAAGTTGTTCAGACGTCGAGGGCTAATTCTGTTTTCGATGATAAAAACCCACCTGATTCCACAGAAAAACCTTTCAGGGGATCCTTTGCAACAGTTCAGCACCTTTTTTGAATGAATTGCAGAACATCAGATTTTTGCTGAAATTGTGACCGCGCGGCTTAGGGATTTTTTCAAAAAAAGTTGTTCAGACGTCGAGGGCTAATTCTGTTTCCGGTGATAAAAACTCACCTGTTTCAACTGAAAAACCTTTCAGGGGATAGTTTGCAAGAGTTTGGCACCATTTCTGAGTGAATTGCAGAACGTCAGAAATTTTGAAGAAATTGTGACCGCGCGGCTTTGGGATTTTTGCAAAAAAAGTTGTTCAGACGTCGAGGGCTAATGTTGTTTCCGATGATAAATACCCACCTGTTTCCACCGAAAAACCTTTCAGGGGATCCTTTGCAACAGTTCAGCACCATTTTTGAATGAATTGCAGAACGTCAGATTTTTGCTGAAATTGTGACCGCGCGGCTTAGGGATTTTTTCAAAAAAAGTTGTTCAGACGTCGAGGGCTAATTCTGTTTCCGGTGATAAAAACTCACCTTTTTCCACTGAAAAACCTTTCAGGGGATAGTTTGCAACAGTTTGGCACCATTTCTGAGTGAATTGCAGAACGTCATAAATTTTGAAGAAATTGTGACCGCGCGGCTTTGGCATTTTTTCAAAAAAAGTTGTTCAGACGTCGAGGGCTAATGTTGTTTCCGATGATAAATACCCACCTGTTTCCACCGAAAAACCTTTCAGGGGATCCTTTGCAACAGTTCAGCACCATTTTTGAATGAATTGCAGAACGTCAGATTTTTGCTGAAATTGTGACCGCGCGGCTTAGGGATTTTTTCAAAAAAAGTTGTTCAGACGTCGAGGGCTAATTCTGTTTCCGGTGATAAAAACTCACCTGTTTCCACTGAAAAACCTTTCAGGGGATAGTTTGCAACAGTTTGGCACCATTTCTGAG
This sequence comes from Podarcis melisellensis, assembly GCF_964234715.1. Lineage (NCBI taxonomy): Eukaryota > Metazoa > Chordata > Lepidosauria > Squamata > Lacertidae > Podarcis > Podarcis melisellensis. The sequence goes on along the minus strand of NW_028113158.1, from coordinate 336,847 downwards.
TGAATTGCAGAACGTCAGAAATTTTGAAGAAATTGTGACCGCGCGGCTTAGGGATTTTTTCAAAAAAAGTTATTCAGACCTCGAGGGCTAATTCGGTTTCCGATGATAAATACCCACCTGTTTCCACTGAAAAACCTTTCAGGGGATCCTTTGCAACAGTTCAGCACCATTTTTGAATGAATTGCAGAACGTCAGATTTTTGCTGAGATTGTGACCGCGCGGCTTAGGGATTTTTTCAAAAAAAGTTGTTCAGACGTCGAGGGCTAATTCTGTTTCCTACGATAAAAACCCACCTGTTTCCACCGAAAAACCCTTCAGGGGATCTTTTGCAACAGTTTGGCACCATCTCTGAGTGAATTGCAGAACGCCAGAAGTTTTGAAGAAATTGTGACCGCGCGGCTTAGGGATTTTTTCAAAAAAAGTTGTTCAGACGTCGAGGGCTAATTCTGTTTTCGATGATAAAAACCCACCTGATTCCACAGAAAAACCTTTCAGGGGATCCTTTGCAACAGTTCAGCACCATTTTTGAATGAATTGCAGAACATCAGATTTTTGCTGAAATTGTGACCGCGCGCCTTAGGGATTTTTTCAAAAAAAGTTGTTCAGACGTCGAGGGCTAATTCTGTTTCCGGTGATAAAAACTCACCTGTTTCCACTGAAAAACCTTTCAGGGGATAGTTTGCTACAGTTTGGCACCATTTCTGAGTGAATTGCAGAACGTCAGAAATTTTGAAGAAATTGTGACCGCGCGGCTTAGGGATTTTTTCAAAAAAAGTTGTTCAGACGTCGAGGTCTAATTCTGTTTCCGATGATAAATACCCACCTGTTTCCACCGAAAAACCTTTCAGGGGATCCTTTGCAACAGTTTAGCACCATCTTTGAATGAATTGCAGAACGTCAGAAATTTTGAAGAAATTGTGACCGCGCGGCTTAGAGATTTTTTCAAAAAAAGTTGTTCAGACGTCGAGGGCTAATGTTGTTTCCGATGATAAATACCCACCTGTTTCCACCGAAAAACCTTTCAGGGGATCCTTTGCAACAGTTCAGCACCATTTTTGAATGAATTGCAGAACGTCAGATTTTTGCTGAAATTGTGACCGCGCGGCTTAGGGATTTTTTCAAAAAAAGTTGTTCAGACGTCGAGGGCTAATTCTGTTTCCGGTGATAAAAACTCACCTGTTTCCACTGAAAAACCTTTCAGGGGATAGTTTGCAACAGTTTGGCACCATTTCTGAGTGAATTGCAGAACGTCAGAAATTTTGAAGAAATTGTGACCGCGCGGCTTAGGGATTTTTTCAAAAAAAGTTATTCAGACGTCGAGGGCTAATTCGGTTTCCGATGATAAATACCCACCTGTTTCCAACGAAAAACCCTTCAGGGCATCGTTTGCAACAGTTTAGCACCATTTTGGAGTGAATTGCAGAACGCCAGAAATTTTGCTGAAATTGTGACCGCGCGGCTTAGGGATTTGTTCAAAAAAAGTTGTTCCGACGTCGAGGGCTATTTCTGTTTCCTACGATAAAAACCCACCTGTTTCCACCGAAAAACCCTTCAGGGGATCCTTTGCAACAGTTCAGCACCATTTTTGAATGAATTGCAGAACGTCAGATTTTTGCTGAAATTGTGACCGCGCGGCTTAGGGATTTTTTCAAAAAAAGTTGTTCAGACGTCGAGGGCTAATTCTGTTTCCGGTGATAAAAACTCACCTGTTTCCACTGAAAAACCTTTCAGGGGATAGTTTGCAACAGTTTGGCACCATTTCTGAGTGAATTGCAGAACGTCAGAAATTTTGAAGAAATTGTGACCGCGCGGCTTAGGGATTTTTTCAAAAAAAGTTATTCAGACGTCGAGGGCTAATTCGGTTTCCGATGATAAATACCCACCTGTTTCCAACGAAAAACCCTTCAGGGCATCGTTTGCAACAGTTTAGCACCATTTTGGAGTGAATTGCAGAACGCCAGAAATTTTGCTGAAATTGTGACCGCGCGGCTTAGGGATTTGTTCAAAAAAAGTTGTTCCGACGTCGAGGGCTATTTCTGTTTCCTACGATAAAAACCCACCTGTTTCCACCGAAAAACCCTTCAGGGGATCGTTTGCAACAGTTCAGCACCATTTTTGAATGAATTGCGGCAATTGGTGATTAAGATGGCGTCGTTAGTGGTAGCTCTATTTTGTGCTCCGCGTTGATAATATAGATTTATCAGTATTTATCAGCACTTTTAAAGCTTTTTTTTTTTCCTTTTTTTAACCGAGCTTAGCAGTTTTAAACTATCACTCTTTTTTTATTAACTGCCAAAGGCCTATTTTTATCCAAAAGAGGCTCAGCAAGCCGCCCTATCTTCACGAAGCTGGTAATTAGCAGACGGGGAGGCCAGCTACTCCTTTGGAAGGACGCCGAGCTTTTTATCTATAAAAAAAAGGAAGGAATTGAAGCAGCTATAACCCCAAGAAACACAAGGCAAGTTCAACCCGATAATTATTCCAAGGGACTTTTGTTTTTTTTTCTGCTTTGTTATACTGCCTAGCTACTTTACTGGTTACGTCGTGAGGCTGTTGAATGAGGGAGAAAGACCTAGTTGAATTTTAAACGAAACAAGGCACAGTATGAAAGCTTAAGACCAGTAATATTTTCTAACATTTTAAATGACTGATACCTCACAAGCCCCGATGTAAATTGCTGGAGAAACTAACAAGTTGGAGAGGTTGGAGAGGTTTAGGAGGCAACTTCCACAAATCGGCATTTCTGCTATTGTTTACTCCAGCTTAGAACAAAAGATAAGCCGCCGTTAAGCAAGCACCCCCTACCATATATCCATATATACCCATATACCCACTATGGTCCTCACCAGGAAAAAATACAAGGACCAAGGAATTTTGCCTAATTCACCACAGAGCCCGATGGAGCGCCGAAGGAGACAAAGTAAAATTACCAGCTACTTTCCTCAAAAAGACTCGAGCAAGAGAACTCAGAATGAGAGTATCCTAGATGTAGCTATGCCTTTGCCACTCACAGTGTTGGATTGGTCAACACAGCTAAAGGACTTGCAAACAAACAACAAGAGGACAAACCATCCAACAAATTTGGCCCAAGAACTTGCCATAGCAGAGAATGCTACAAAGGCTAATACAGCCAACACACCTGATGCCAATCCTCATTTGTCACCGCTGGAACTTGGAGGTAATCTTTCAACCCATTGGTTGAAAGCCAATGACTGCGGAACAGAAATGTGGGGTGATTATCTTCAGGAGCAGATATACCAGATTTCTAAGGATCTCCTTAACGTTAAAAAATTTTTAGCGATAACAAACGGGCTGCTCCTGACCCTAGTGGATAATTTCAAACAACATGTGAGCGCTTCAGACCAGAATACAAATCCCCTAGCCAGCCCGGATCCACCACTCCCCAGCAAACCCCGGAGGAAAAAAGCTGAGCCTAAGATGAAGAAAAGCAAAAATATGAAAAACCTAAGGCGGCTTAAGACAACTCACCGTACCTGTAAAAAATATTGGCAGAAGCTCTTTAACCTTCTTCCATCCCTTTCTACAAGTGGAACAAACAAATCCAACTCGAGTGCCATCAAAGAGACACGTAAAGTAGATACACCCATAAAAGAATCTAAATCAAGTTTTGAAGAATCAACACCGAGCTGGGACAAAGGAACTAATCCATCTACAGTTATACCGCCCCAGAGTCCTCTTATGGCCAGCACAGAATCTGTAGACAGAGGTGAGCAGGCGACCCAAACTATTGAGGGGAACCACTCCTCCCAAGCTCAACAGATGTTGTGTCCCAAAAGAGAATGGAGTTTAGTCCTAATCCCACAAAAGCTTGTCTTTGCTAATTACCCTAAACCGCCTAGATTTTATGCAGGGTTGGACCGTATAGACCACTTTTTGTCCATTATAAGTGGCATTTTACCGGGGGTAGTAAAAGCAACTGACATAGCCGCTATAGAGTATCTACATCAAGATGATTGCTCGGTACGAGCATTGATTACTTTTTTAGATCATGGTCTGGCCAGTTTCATTTTTAGAGCTAAAAACCTATTCAAAAAAGAAAGAATAGTCCTATTAAGAATATTTGAAAATAGAGCACCTGCAACCTCTCTGATGGGGCCCAAGAGCATAGGAATGGAAGTTCACAAAAGGGAAAAAACCAACCACCAAAACCATCGAAATAGAAAGCATAAGTTCCAGCAGGATCATCTCCATCAAACAGTACCAAATGAAAAAAAGGAAGCCCCACATCCAACTGGCGTCTGGCCTCTCACGTGTGATAGTGAGGACTCCGCTTTGGAGGAAGAACTCTCGCTGATAAAGCGATTCTGGTCACTGCATTCTCCAGCTCAAACTGAGATCCTGAAAAGACTTGATTTACTTCGAAGCAGACTAGAAAAAAAGGATGATCAAGGTGAGACAATGAAGGACCCTTATGTGCAGCCCATATCTCCCAAATGTCTGGTGGATAAAAAGACAGTGGGAGGCACCTTTAAATGTGTAGACGTGGAATTACAATCTGAGCCCCCTGTGATGTACAATAAAGTAAGACCAAATCAAGGTGTGAAACCTCAAAGCTCCTGGCACAGCTATCTTAAATTGTCTCCGAATGAATTAGCTTCCCCCCCAACTCCAAAATCTAGCCCCAAATCACCAAGAAAAGAGGATCACTACACTCTCTCCAAGCAGTCATCCTCGAAAAGAGCCAACGGGTGTGTTTTTTTAGACACCAAAGAATTGCTGGACGTGGTGGTGACATAGATCCAGCTCCCCGAAGGGCCCGGGGCCTAAAAGTGCTGTCTTGGAATATCGCGGGTTGGCACGCCAAGAAAAATAATCAACAATTTTTGTGCTACCTTAAGCAATTTGACATCATCTTCTTTCAGGAGACATGGCAGAATGACCCTATATTTCTTAATGGGTATAACTGCCACTACCTGCCTGCCTCTCCATCTCTAAGGGGCGGCAGATCTAGTGGTGGCCTAGCTTGCTTCATTTCCACGGAGCTGGCGCATTCCCTAACAGCCCTACCCAGCTGCAATTCTTTAGCAACAGCCGCTCTACTTAGCTTCAAGAGAACTACTCTCTTGCTGGTCAATGTCTATATTCCCCCAGGCCAAAAAAACCCCGTTGTCAAGGCTACATGGGCTGAGCTAGAGGCGTTTTTAGAGCCTCTCGAATCTACTTACCCGTCTGCCCTGACTATTGTGTGTGGAGACTTCAACGCTCGTATAGGAACAGATGACAACAGTCTATACACTCATTTCAACCAATTTATGGACCCTGAAGAACAGACGGATATTGGTGCGACACGACTGTCCAAAGATAGTAGAAGTAATTTCCCAGGTCTCTGCTTAGTGCAGGCTGCCAGACGGAGGGAACTGCTGATATTAAACGGCAATATAGAGGGGGACCGCCCCGGGGAATATACCCATTTCTCCAAGGCTGGGGGAAGCGTTATAGATTATATCTTAATCTCAAGATTTGCTCACAGCTTTGTAAGGAAGTTCCAAGTGGGCCACAATACTCTGAGTGATCACCTACCTCTAATTTTAGAGCTTGCAGGTCGGCCTTTTGACTATTCTATTGCCGAGCCACAATATATACCTTCTGTAAATTTGCTTTCGTAGATTTTCACGGGTACAGGAATGCAGGTTTTGGTGTCCTCGGGTGTCTTCCCGTGTAAAAGTTGGGGTGTCTAAGCGACGTTTCGACGAGGTCTCACTCGTCATCTTCAGGCTGGTGCTTTCGGCTTCTTGTTACTGGAACAGAGGCTCTGTTCCAGTAACAAGAAGCCGAAAGCACCAGCCTGAAGATGACGAGTGAGACCTCGTCGAAACGTCGCTTAGACACCCCAACTTTTACACGGGAAGACACCCGAGGACACCAAAACCTGCACTTCTGTAAATTTGGATATACCTGCCCCCAAAAGACTCAAATGGTCCCCAATACTGAATGAAAATCTAACCCTCCTTCTTCAGTCAGTGGAGTTAAAGCTTATTCGCTCCGCTATTGTATCAGGCAATTCAGTAGATGCGATTATGGAACGCTTTAAATTACTTTTGGAAAGATTGAAACCCCATTTAACAACAGTGATACATAGCTCCGCTACAAAGAGGGCAAAGGACGGAGCTAGCTGGTTTGACCTGGAGTGCAGGCGAACAAGGAGACAAACGAGAACAGCCTACCAGAGATACAGGAAATCAGGGACTGCCCTCCTACTTAATGCTTATATTTATCTGAGACGGTCTTACAAACAATTACTAAGGAGAAAGAAACTGGAAGCTGAAAGAGCCGCATGGCACAGTTTGGTTAAGGCATCGCACGAGAAAGATACTACTTGCTTTTGGCGAACCATATCTGGTCTACTGGACCAGGAGCGTACTAATTCCATCTGTACAGTGGAACCAATGGAGTGGTTGCGCCATTTTCAATCTTTGTTCTATGACCAGGAAGCCCAACATTACAAACTATGCATTCAATTGGAGGACCTACCTCATTGGCCACCAGTAACTGCAAAGGAAGTTGAGAATTTAATCGCACAATTAAAGAACAACAAGGCCCCAGGGAATGATTACATCCCTGCCGAACTTCTGAAGTCCAACATTGGCTGGTGGGCCCCCCTGCTGGCGTCTTTATTTTCTTGGATCGACTCAACGGGTTTACTCCCAGATGGTTGGACTGAGGCAATAATTATCCCAATCTATAAAAAAGGACCCATGACAGACCCGGCGAGTTATAGACCAATCAGCCTTCTGCCTATACCCAGCAAACTATATGCCAAACATCTTTATATCAAGCTAACTAGCTGGCTGGAAACTGAAGCTATTCTAGCGGAAGAGCAAGCGGGTTTCAGGCAAGGCAGATCCACCATAGACCATTGCTTCACCCTAGCCTATTTAATTGACAAATATGCCAAAAAAATCCCGTGGGGTGTTATATGCAGCCTTTATCGATCTAAAGGCTGCTTTCGATTCAATTCCACGTGCAAGACTCTGGGATAAATTGAGCACATCAAGTATAGACAAAAGACTATTATTTCTGATCAGCTGTTTATATAAAGACACGGTGCTGCATGTAAGAACTTCGTTAAATGGCCATCTTATAGGACCAGTTCCTGTCAGTAAGGGGGTCAAGCAAGGTTGCATCCTGGCCCCAGTTCTATTCAACATCTACATCAATGATATGGTTAACTGTTTGTCATCTCCGGACTTCCACGCCCCCAAACTGGCTGACAAATCAATATCAGTGCTTTTGTATGCTGATGATGCGATACTCCTATCTCGAACAAGAATAGGCTTAAATAGGCTCATAGGTGAATTTTCAGCATACTGTAGGAGAGAGCAACTTGCAATAAACTATCAGAAAACCAAAATTATGGTTTTTGCAAGGAAACACAGACAGTACAGCTGGAGGATGGATAACCAGACAATTGAACAGGTTAAAGCCTTCAAATATCTGGGTATCGTTTTCCAGTCGACCGGGTCCTGGGATGTCCATCAAAAATGTGCCAAAGAAAAAGCAGCTCAAAGTATCAAGATGCTGTCCCGCTTCTTTTACACGAAGGGGGGCAGATACATCCCAGCAGCCCTTGAAGTTTTTCAAGCAAAACCTCTGGCGCAGTTACTGTACGGGGCACAAATCTGGACGGGGAACCACTGCTCCAGTCTTGAAACTGTTCAGTCTAAATTTCTAAGGCAGATATTCGGCGTCCCCTCCTGTGTTCCAAACGCAGCATTACGACTCGAGGCCTGCCTTCCATCTGTGGAAACTCGGACCTGGCAGAGAACATTCAACTATTGGCTTCGTCTTAATCTGAATCCACCTGGTCTACTGCCTCTAGTAATGCAAGACCCTCACAAAAGCAAGTGGTTCAAAACTGTGCATCAAAAACTCCTTACATGCGGTCTGCATTCACAGTCCCTACTATCAATGGGCCTCATTAAAGCAAAGAGTCTAATAGGCCAGCGCCTGAAAGACATTGAACGACAAAACAACCTGACTATCTTAAAGAAACTGTGCCCATGGTATACCTACTTTCCCCCTTCTCATTTTGACTCTCCAGCTTCATATCTGTTTAAACTAACCATCCCAAAATACAGACGTGCCTTTACATTGGCTAGATGGGATGTTCTTCCCTCTGCTGTACTCGAAGGTCGTTACCAAAAGACTCCATTTGAAAAACGACTTTGCCCATGTGGAGATGGTAACACGGAAACAGTGTCCCACGTCCTTCTATCTTGCCTCCTTTACAAAGACCTAAGGAATGAGATTATTACTCCACTCATTCTCTCCAACCCCGGCCGTTCACCAGACATTACACTCTATTTTCTATTATCTGATACGGATAGTCAGATAACAGAGAAGGTCGCGAGGTACATCGAGAGAGCTGCGAAATTGAGGGCCACCATCTGAGTGACAGACTTGTTCATCTGACGGACCTCCTTTTGCTTGTTCTTTTCTTCCTTTTATCCCTATTTTCACTTTTAACTCTTGTATAGCTGTGGCCTGTTGGCTTTGCTAATAAAGTTTTGATTTGATTTGAATGAATTGCAGAACGTCAGAAATTTTGAAGAAATTGTGACCGCGCGGCTTAGGGATTTTTTCAAAAAAAGTTGTTCAGACGTCGAGGGCTAATTCTGTTTCCGGTGATAAAAACTCACCTGTTTCCACTGAAAAACCTTTCAGGGGATAGTTTGCAACAGTTTGGCACCATTTCTTAGTGAATTGCAGAACATCAGAAATTTTGAAGAAATTGTGACCGCGCGGCTTAGGGATTTTTTCAAAAAAAGTTGTTCAGACGTCGAGGGCTAATTCTGTTTACGGTGATAAAAACTCACCTGTTTCCACTGAAAAACCTTTCAGGGGATAGTTTGCAACAGTTTGGCACCATTTCTGAGTGAATTGCAGAACGTCATAAATTTTGAAGAAATTGTGACCGCGCGGCTTTGGGATTTTTTCAAAAAAAGTTGTTCAGACGTCGAGGGCTAATGTTGTTTCCGATGATAAATACCCACCTGTTTCCACCGAAAAACCTTTCAGGGGATCCTTTGCAACAGTTCAGCACCATTTTTGAATGAATTGCAGAACGTCAGATTTTTGCTGAAATTGTGACCGCGCGGCTTAGGGATTTTTTCAAAAAAAGTTGTTCAGACGTCGAGGGCTAATTCTGTTTCCGGTGATAAAAACTCACCTGTTTCCACTGAAAAACCTTTCAGGGGATAGTTTGCAACAGTTTGGCACCATTTCTGAGTGAATTGCAGAACGTCAGAAATTTTGAAGAAATTGTGACCGCGCGGCTTAGGGATTTTTTCAAAAAAAGTTATTCAGACGTCGAGGGCTAATTCGGTTTCCGATGATAAATACCCACCTGTTTCCAACGAAAAACCCTTCAGGGCATCGTTTGCAACAGTTTAGCACCATTTTGGAGTGAATTGCAGAACGCCAGAAATTTTGCTGAAATTGTGACCGCGCGGCTTAGGGATTTGTTCAAAAAAAGTTGTTCCGACGTCGAGGGCTATTTCTGTTTCCTACGATAAAAACCCACCTGTTTCCACCGAAAAACCCTTCAGGGGATCGTTTGCAACAGTTCAGCACCATTTTTGAATGAATTGCAGAACGTCAGAAATTTTGAAGAAATTGTGACCGCGCGGCTTAGGGATTTTTTCAAAAAAAGTTGTTCAGACGTCGAGGGCTAATTCTGTTTCCGATGATAAAAACCCACCTGATTCCACAGAAAAACCTTTCAGGGGATCCTTTGCAACAGTTCAGCACCATTTTTGAATGAATTGCAGAATGTCAGATTTTTGCTGAAATTGTGACCGCGCGGCTTAGGGATTTTTTCAAAAAAAGTTGTTCAGACGTCGAGGGCTAATTCTGTTTCCGATGATAAATACCCACCTGTTTACAACGAAAAACCCTTCAGGGGATCTTTTGCAACAGTTTAGTGCCATCTTTGAATGATTTGCAGAAAGTCAGATTTTTGCTGAAATTGTGACTTAGGGATTTTTTCAAAAAAGTTGTTCCGATGTCAAGGGCTAATTCTGTTTCCTATGATAAAAACCCACCTGTTTCCACCGAAAAACCCTTCAGGGGATCTTTTGCAACAGTTTGGCACCATCTCTGAGTGAATTGCAGAACGCCAGAAATTTTGAAGAAATTGTGACCGCGCGGCTTAGGGATTTTTTCAAAAAAAGTTGTTCAGTCGTCGAGGGCTAATTCTGTTTCCGATGATAAAAACCCACCTGATTCCACAGAAAAACCTTTCAGGGGATCCTTTGCAACAGTTCAGCACCATTTTTGAATGAATTGCAGAACATCAGATTTTTGCTGAAATTTTGACCGCGCGGCTTAGGGATTTTTTCAAAAAAAGTTGTTCAGAGGTCGAGGGCTAATTATGTCTCCGATGATAAAAACCCACCTGATTCCACTGAAAAACCTTTCAGGGGATCCTTTGCAACAGTTCAGCACCATTTTTGAATGAATTGCAGAACGTCAGAAATTTTGAAGAAATTGTGACCGCGCGGCTTAGGGATTTTTTCAAAAAAAGTTGTTCAGACGTCGAGGGCTAATTCTGTTTCCGGTGATAAAAACTCACCTGTTTCCACTGAAAAACCTTTCAGGGGATAGTTTGCAACAGTTTGGCACCATTTCTTAGTGAATTGCAGAACATCAGAAATTTTGAAGAAATTGTGACCGCGCGGCTTAGGGATTTTTTCAAAAAAAGTTGTTCAGACGTCGAGGGCTAATTCTGTTTCCGATGATAAATACCCACCTGTTTCCACCGAAAAACCTTTCAGGGCATCGTTTGCAACAGTTCAGCACCATTTTTGAATGAATTGCAGAACGTCAGATTTTTGCTGAAATTGTGACCGCGCGGCTTAGGGATTTTTTCAAAAAAAGTTGTTCCGACGTCGAGGGCTAATTCTGTTTCCGATGATAAATACCCACCTGTTTCCACCGAAAAACCCTTCAGGGGATCGTTTGCAACAGTTCAGCACCATTTTTGAATGAATTGCAGAACGTCAGAAATTTTGATGAAATTGTGACCGCGCGGCTTAGGGATTTTTTCAAAAAAAGTTGTTCAGAGGTCGAGGGCTAATTCTTTTTCCGATGATAAAAACCCACCTGATTCCACTGAAAAACCTTTCAGGGGATCTTTTGCAACAGTTTAGTGCCATCTTTGAATGATTTGCAGAAAGTCAGATTTTTGCTGAAATTGTGACTTAGGGATTTTTTCAAAAAAGTTGTTCCGATGTCAAGGGCTAATTCTGTTTCCTATGATAAAAACCCACCTGTTTCCACCGAAAAACCCTTCAGGGGATCTTTTGCAACAGTTTGGCACCATCTCTGAGTGAATTGCAGAACGCCAGAAATTTTGAAGAAATTGTGACCGCGCGGCTTAGGGATTTTTTCAAAAAAAGTTGTTCAGTCGTCGAGGGCTAATTCTGTTTCCGATGATAAAAACCCACCTGATTCCACAGAAAAAACTTTCAGGGGATCCTTTGCAACAGTTCAGCACCATTTTTGAATGAATTGCAGAACGTCAGAAATTTTGATGAAATTGTGACCGCGCGGCTTAGGGATTTTCTCAAAAAAAGTTGTTCAGAGGTCGAGGGCTAATTCTTTTTCCGATGATAAATACCCACCTGTTTCCACCGAAAAACCCTTCAGGGGATCTTTTGCAACAGTTTAGTGCCATCTTTGAATGAATTGCAGAAAGTCAGATTTTTGCTGAAATTGTGACTTAGGGATTTTTTTCCGAAAAGTTGTTCTGACGTCGAGGGCTAATTCTGTTTCCTATGATAAAAACCCACCTGTTTCCACTGAAAAACCCTTCAGGGGATCGTTTGCAACAGTTTGGCACCATCTTTGAATGAATTGCAGAACGTCAGAACTTTTTTCAAAAAAACTTGTTCAGACATCGAGGGCTAATTCTGTTTCCGGTGATAAAAACTCACCTGTTTCCACTGAAAAACCTTTCAGGGGATAGTTTGCAACAGTTTGGAACCATTTCTGAGTGAATTGCAGAACGTCAGAAATTTTGAGGAAATTGTGACCGCGCGGCTTAGGGATTTTTTCAAAAAAAGTTGTTCAGACGTCGAGGGCTAATGTTGTTTCCGATGATAAATACCCACCTGTTTCCACCGAAAAACCTTTCAGGGGATCCTTTGCAACAGTTCAGCACCATTTTTGAATGAATTGCAGAACGTCAGATTTTTGCTGAAATTGTGACCGCGCGGCTTAGGGATTTTTTCAAAAAAAGTTGTTCAGACGTCGAGGGCTAATTCTGTTTCCGGTGATAAAAACTCACCTGTTTCCACTGAAAAACCTTTCAGGGGATAGTTTGCAACAGTTTGGCACCATTTCTGAGTGAATTGCAGAACGTCAGAAATTTTGAAGAAATTGTGACCGCGCGGCTTAGGGATTTTTTCAAAAAAAGTTATTCAGACGTCGAGGGCTAATTCGGTTTCCGATGATAAATACCCACCTGTTTCCAACGAAAAACCCTTCAGGGCATCGTTTGCAACAGTTTAGCACCATTTTGGAGTGAATTGCAGAACGCCAGAAATTTTGCTGAAATTGTGACCGCGCGGCTTAGGGATTTGTTCAAAAAAAGTTGTTCCGACGTCGAGGGCTATTTCTGTTTCCTACGATAAAAACCCACCTGTTTCCACCGAAAAACCCTTCAGGGGATCGTTTGCAACAGTTCAGCACCATTTTTGAATGAATTGCAGAACGTCAGAAATTTTGAAGAAATTGTGACCGCGCGGCTTAGGGATTTTTTCAAAAAAAGTTGTTCAGACGTCGAGGGCTAATTCTGTTTCCGATGATAAAAACCCACCTGATTCCACAGAAAAACCTTTCAGGGGATCCTTTGCAACAGTTCAGCACCATTTTTGAATGAATTGCAGAATGTCAGATTTTTGCTGAAATTGTGACCGCGCGGCTTAGGGATTTTTTCAAAAAAAGTTGTTCAGACGTCGAGGGCTAATTCTGTTTCCGATGATAAATACCCACCTGTTTACAACGAAAAACCCTTCAGGGGATCTTTTGCAACAGTTTAGTGCCATCTTTGAATGATTTGCAGAAAGTCAGATTTTTGCTGAAATTGTGACTTAGGGATTTTTTCAAAAAAGTTGTTCCGATGTCAAGGGCTAATTCTGTTTCCTATGATAAAAACCCACCTGTTTCCACCGAAAAACCCTTCAGGGGATCTTTTGCAACAGTTTGGCACCATCTCTGAGTGAATTGCAGAACGCCAGAAATTTTGAAGAAATTGTGACCGCGCGGCTTAGGGATTTTTTCAAAAAAAGTTGTTCAGTCGTCGAGGGCTAATTCTGTTTCCGATGATAAAAACCCACCTGATTCCACAGAAAAACCTTTCAGGGGATCCTTTGCAACAGTTCAGCACCATTTTTGAATGAATTGCAGAACATCAGATTTTTGCTGAAATTTTGACCGCGCGGCTTAGGGATTTTTTCAAAAAAAGTTGTTCAGAGGTCGAGGGCTAATTATGTCTCCGATGATAAAAACCCACCTGATTCCACTGAAAAACCTTTCAGGGGATCCTTTGCAACAGTTCAGCACCATTTTTGAATGAATTGCAGAACGTCAGAAATTTTGAAGAAATTGTGACCGCGCGGCTTAGGGATTTTTTCAAAAAAAGTTGTTCAGACGTCGAGGGCTAATTCTGTTTCCGGTGATAAAAACTCACCTGTTTCCACTGAAAAACCTTTCAGGGGATAGTTTGCAACAGTTTGGCACCATTTCTTAGTGAATTGCAGAACATCAGAAATTTTGAAGAAATTGTGACCGCGCGGCTTAGGGATTTTTTCAAAAAAAGTTGTTCAGACGTCGAGGGCTAATTCTGTTTCCGATGATAAATACCCACCTGTTTCCACCGAAAAACCTTTCAGGGCATCGTTTGCAACAGTTCAGCACCATTTTTGAATGAATTGCAGAACGTCAGATTTTTGCTGAAATTGTGACCGCGCGGCTTAGGGATTTTTTCAAAAAAAGTTGTTCCGACGTCGAGGGCTAATTCTGTTTCCGATGATAAATACCCACCTGTTTCCACCGAAAAACCCTTCAGGGGATCGTTTGCAACAGTTCAGCACCATTTTTGAATGAATTGCAGAACGTCAGAAATTTTGATGAAATTGTGACCGCGCGGCTTAGGGATTTTTTCAAAAAAAGTTGTTCAGAGGTCGAGGGCTAATTCTTTTTCCGATGATAAAAACCCACCTGATTCCACTGAAAAACCTTTCAGGGGATCTTTTGCAACAGTTTAGTGCCATCTTTGAATGATTTGCAGAAAGTCAGATTTTTGCTGAAATTGTGACTTAGGGATTTTTTCAAAAAAGTTGTTCCGATGTCAAGGGCTAATTCTGTTTCCTATGATAAAAACCCACCTGTTTCCACCGAAAAACCCTTCAGGGGATCTTTTGCAACAGTTTGGCACCATCTCTGAGTGAATTGCAGAACGCCAGAAATTTTGAAGAAATTGTGACCGCGCGGCTTAGGGATTTTTTCAAAAAAAGTTGTTCAGTCGTCGAGGGCTAATTCTGTTTCCGATGATAAAAACCCACCTGATTCCACAGAAAAAACTTTCAGGGGATCCTTTGCAACAGTTCAGCACCATTTTTGAATGAATTGCAGAACGTCAGAAATTTTGATGAAATTGTGACCGCGCGGCTTAGGGATTTTCTCAAAAAAAGTTGTTCAGAGGTCGAGGGCTAATTCTTTTTCCGATGATAAATACCCACCTGTTTCCACCGAAAAACCCTTCAGGGGATCTTTTGCAACAGTTTAGTGCCATCTTTGAATGAATTGCAGAAAGTCAGATTTTTGCTGAAATTGTGACTTAGGGATTTTTTTCCGAAAAGTTGTTCTGACGTCGAGGGCTAATTCTGTTTCCTATGATAAAAACCCACCTGTTTCCACTGAAAAACCCTTCAGGGGATCGTTTGCAACAGTTTGGCACCATCTTTGAATGAATTGCAGAACGTCAGAACTTTTTTCAAAAAAACTTGTTCAGACATCGAGGGCTAATTCTGTTTCCGGTGATAAAAACTCACCTGTTTCCACTGAAAAACCTTTCAGGGGATAGTTTGCAACAGTTTGGAACCATTTCTGAGTGAATTGCAGAACGTCAGAAATTTTGAGGAAATTGTGACCGCGCGGCTTAGGGATTTTTTCAAAAAAAGTTATTCAGACGTCGAGGGCTAATTCGGTTTCCGATGATAAATACCCACCTGTTTCCAACGAAAAACCCTTCAGGGCATCGTTTGCAACAGTTTAGCACCATTTTGGAGTGAATTGCAGAACGCCAGAAATTTTGCTGAAATTGTGACCGCGCGGCTTAGGGATTTGTTCAAAAAAAGTTGTTCCGACGTCGAGGGCTATTTCTGTTTCCTACGATAAAAACCCACCTGTTTCCACCGAAAAACCCTTCAGGGGATCGTTTGCAACAGTTCAGCACCATTTTTGAATGAATTGCAGAACGTCAGAAATTTTGAAGAAATTGTGACCGCGCGGCTTAGGGATTTTTTCAAAAAAAGTTGTTCAGACGTCGAGGGCTAATTCTGTTTCCGATGATAAAAACCCACCTGATTCCACAGAAAAACCTTTCAGGGGATCCTTTGCAACAGTTCAGCACCATTTTTGAATGAATTGCAGAATGTCAGATTTTTGCTGAAATTGTGACCGCGCGGCTTAGGGATTTTTTCAAAAAAAGTTGTTCAGACGTCGAGGGCTAATTCTGTTTCCGATGATAAATACCCACCTGTTTACAACGAAAAACCCTTCAGGGGATCTTTTGCAACAGTTTAGTGCCATCTTTGAATGATTTGCAGAAAGTCAGATTTTTGCTGAAATTGTGACTTAGGGATTTTTTCAAAAAAGTTGTTCCGATGTCAAGGGCTAATTCTGTTTCCTATGATAAAAACCCACCTGTTTCCACCGAAAAACCCTTCAGGGGATCTTTTGCAACAGTTTGGCACCATCTCTGAGTGAATTGCAGAACGCCAGAAATTTTGAAGAAATTGTGACCGCGCGGCTTAGGGATTTTTTCAAAAAAAGTTGTTCAGTCGTCGAGGGCTAATTCTGTTTCCGATGATAAAAACCCACCTGATTCCACAGAAAAACCTTTCAGGGGATCCTTTGCAACAGTTCAGCACCATTTTTGAATGAATTGCAGAACATCAGATTTTTGCTGAAATTTTGACCGCGCGGCTTAGGGATTTTTTCAAAAAAAGTTGTTCAGAGGTCGAGGGCTAATTATGTCTCCGATGATAAAAACCCACCTGATTCCACTGAAAAACCTTTCAGGGGATCCTTTGCAACAGTTCAGCACCATTTTTGAATGAATTGCAGAACGTCAGAAATTTTGAAGAAATTGTGACCGCGCGGCTTAGGGATTTTTTCAAAAAAAGTTGTTCAGACGTCGAGGGCTAATTCTGTTTCCGGTGATAAAAACTCACCTGTTTCCACTGAAAAACCTTTCAGGGGATAGTTTGCAACAGTTTGGCACCATTTCTTAGTGAATTGCAGAACATCAGAAATTTTGAAGAAATTGTGACCGCGCGGCTTAGGGATTTTTTCAAAAAAAGTTGTTCAGACGTCGAGGGCTAATTCTGTTTCCGATGATAAATACCCACCTGTTTCCACCGAAAAACCTTTCAGGGCATCGTTTGCAACAGTTCAGCACCATTTTTGAATGAATTGCAGAACGTCAGATTTTTGCTGAAATTGTGACCGCGCGGCTTAGGGATTTTTTCAAAAAAAGTTGTTCCGACGTCGAGGGCTAATTCTGTTTCCGATGATAAATACCCACCTGTTTCCACCGAAAAACCCTTCAGGGGATCGTTTGCAACAGTTCAGCACCATTTTTGAATGAATTGCAGAACGTCAGAAATTTTGATGAAATTGTGACCGCGCGGCTTAGGGATTTTTTCAAAAAAAGTTGTTCAGAGGTCGAGGGCTAATTCTTTTTCCGATGATAAAAACCCACCTGATTCCACTGAAAAACCTTTCAGGGGATCTTTTGCAACAGTTTAGTGCCATCTTTGAATGATTTGCAGAAAGTCAGATTTTTGCTGAAATTGTGACTTAGGGATTTTTTCAAAAAAGTTGTTCCGATGTCAAGGGCTAATTCTGTTTCCTATGATAAAAACCCACCTGTTTCCACCGAAAAACCCTTCAGGGGATCTTTTGCAACAGTTTGGCACCATCTCTGAGTGAATTGCAGAACGCCAGAAATTTTGAAGAAATTGTGACCGCGCGGCTTAGGGATTTTTTCAAAAAAAGTTGTTCAGTCGTCGAGGGCTAATTCTGTTTCCGATGATAAAAACCCACCTGATTCCACAGAAAAAACTTTCAGGGGATCCTTTGCAACAGTTCAGCACCATTTTTGAATGAATTGCAGAACGTCAGAAATTTTGATGAAATTGTGACCGCGCGGCTTAGGGATTTTCTCAAAAAAAGTTGTTCAGAGGTCGAGGGCTAATTCTTTTTCCGATGATAAATACCCACCTGTTTCCACCGAAAAACCCTTCAGGGGATCTTTTGCAACAGTTTAGTGCCATCTTTGAATGAATTGCAGAAAGTCAGATTTTTGCTGAAATTGTGACTTAGGGATTTTTTTCCGAAAAGTTGTTCTGACGTCGAGGGCTAATTCTGTTTCCTATGATAAAAACCCACCTGTTTCCACTGAAAAACCCTTCAGGGGATCGTTTGCAACAGTTTGGCACCATCTTTGAATGAATTGCAGAACGTCAGAACTTTTTTCAAAAAAACTTGTTCAGACATCGAGGGCTAATTCTGTTTCCGGTGATAAAAACTCACCTGTTTCCACTGAAAAACCTTTCAGGGGATAGTTTGCAACAGTTTGGAACCATTTCTGAGTGAATTGCAGAACGTCAGAAATTTTGAGGAAATTGTGACCGCGCGGCTTAGGGATTTTTTCAAAAAAAGTTATTCAGACGTCGAGGGCTAATTCGGTTTCCGATGATAAATACCCACCTGTTTCCAACGAAAAACCCTTCAGGGCATCGTTTGCAACAGTTTAGCACCATTTTGGAGTGAATTGCAGAACGCCAGAAATTTTGAAGAAATTGTGACCACGCGCCTTAGGGATTTTTTCAAAAAAAGTTGTTCAGACGTCGAGGGCTAATTCTGTTTCCGATGATACAAACCCATCTGTTTCCACTAAAAAACCTTTCAGGGGATCTTTTGCAACAGTTTAGTGCCATCTTTGAATGAATTGCAGAACGTCAGAACTTTTGTCCAAAAAAGTTGTTCAGACGTCGAGGGCTAATTCTGTTTCCAGTGATAAAAACTCACCTGTTTCCAATGAAAAACCTTTCAGGGGATCGTTTGCAACAGTTTGGCACCATTTCTGAGTGAATTGCAGAACGTCAGAAATTTTGAAGAAATTGTGACCGCGCGGCTTAGGGATTTTTTCAAAAAAAGTTGTTCCGACGTCGAGGGCTAATTCTGTTTCCTACGATAAAAACCCACCTGTTTCCACCGAAAAACCTTTCAGGGGATCCTTTGCAACAGTTCAGCACCATTTTTGAATGAATTGCAGAACGTCAGATTTTTGCTGAAATTGTGACCGCGCGACTTAGGGATTTTTTCAAAAAAGAGTTGTTCAGACGTCGAGGGCTAATTCTGTTTCCGATGATAAATACCCACCTGTTTCCACCGAAAAACCCTTCAGGGGATCGTTTGCAACAGTTTAGCACCATCTTTGACTGAATTGCAGAACCTCAGAAATTTTGAAGAAATTTCTTAGGGATTTTTTCAAAAAAAGTTGTTCTGACGTCGTGGGCTAATTATGTTTCCGATGATAAAAACTCACCTGTTTCCACTGAAAAATCTTTCAGGGGATCCTTTGCAACAGTTCAGCACCATCTTTGAATGAATTGCAGAACGTCAGAAATTTTGAAGAAATTGTGACCGCGCGGCTTAGGGATTTTTTCAAAAAAAGTTGTTCAGACGTCGTGGGCTAATTCTGTTTCCGATGATAAAAACCCACCTGTTTCCACTGAAAAACCTTTCAGGGGATCCTTTGCAACAGTTCAGCACCATTTTTGAATGAATTGCAGAACGTCAGAACTTTTGTCAAAAAAAGTTGTTCCGACGTCGAGGGCTAATTCTGCTTCCGATGATAAATACCCACCTGTTTCCAACGAAAAACCCTTCAGGGCATCGTTTGCAACAGTTTAGCACCATTTTTGAGTGAATTGCAGAACGCCAGAAATTTTGAAGAAATTGTGACCGCGTGGCTTAGGGATTTTTTCAAAAAAAGTTGTTCAGACGTCGAGGGCTAATTCTGTTTCCGGTGATAAAAACTCACCTGTTTCCACTGAAAAACCTTTCAGGGGATAGTTTGCAACAGTTTGGCACCATTTCTGAGTGAATTGCAGAACGTCAGAAATTTTGAAGAAATTGTGACCGCGCGGCTTAGGGATTTTTTCAAAAAAAGTTATTCAGACGTCGAGGGCTAATTCGGTTTCCGATGATAAATACCCACCTGTTTCCAACGAAAAACCCTTCAGGGCATCGTTTGCAACAGTTTAGCACCATTTTGGAGTGAATTGCAGAACGCCAGAAATTTTGCTGAAATTGTGACCGCGCGGCTTAGGGATTTGTTCAAAAAAAGTTGTTCCGACGTCGAGGGCTATTTCTGTTTCCTACGATAAAAACCCACCTGTTTCCACCGAAAAACCCTTCAGGGGATCGTTTGCAACAGTTCAGCACCATTTTTGAATGAATTGCAGAACGTCAGAAATTTTGAAGAAATTGTGACCGCGCGGCTTAGGGATTTTTTCAAAAAAAGTTGTTCAGACGTCGAGGGCTAATTCTGTTTCCGATGATAAAAACCCACCTGATTCCACAGAAAAACCTTTCAGGGGATCCTTTGCAACAGTTCAGCACCATTTTTGAATGAATTGCAGAATGTCAGATTTTTGCTGAAATTGTGACCGCGCGGCTTAGGGATTTTTTCAAAAAAAGTTGTTCAGACGTCGAGGGCTAATTCTGTTTCCGATGATAAATACCCACCTGTTTACAACGAAAAACCCTTCAGGGGATCTTTTGCAACAGTTTAGTGCCATCTTTGAATGATTTGCAGAAAGTCAGATTTTTGCTGAAATTGTGACTTAGGGATTTTTTCAAAAAAGTTGTTCCGATGTCAAGGGCTAATTCTGTTTCCTATGATAAAAACCCACCTGTTTCCACCGAAAAACCCTTCAGGGGATCTTTTGCAACAGTTTGGCACCATCTCTGAGTGAATTGCAGAACGCCAGAAATTTTGAAGAAATTGTGACCGCGCGGCTTAGGGATTTTTTCAAAAAAAGTTGTTCAGTCGTCGAGGGCTAATTCTGTTTCCGATGATAAAAACCCACCTGATTCCACAGAAAAACCTTTCAGGGGATCCTTTGCAACAGTTCAGCACCATTTTTGAATGAATTGCAGAACATCAGATTTTTGCTGAAATTTTGACCGCGCGGCTTAGGGATTTTTTCAAAAAAAGTTGTTCAGAGGTCGAGGGCTAATTATGTCTCCGATGATAAAAACCCACCTGATTCCACTGAAAAACCTTTCAGGGGATCCTTTGCAACAGTTCAGCACCATTTTTGAATGAATTGCAGAACGTCAGAAATTTTGAAGAAATTGTGACCGCGCGGCTTAGGGATTTTTTCAAAAAAAGTTGTTCAGACGTCGAGGGCTAATTCTGTTTCCGGTGATAAAAACTCACCTGTTTCCACTGAAAAACCTTTCAGGGGATAGTTTGCAACAGTTTGGCACCATTTCTTAGTGAATTGCAGAACATCAGAAATTTTGAAGAAATTGTGACCGCGCGGCTTAGGGATTTTTTCAAAAAAAGTTGTTCAGACGTCGAGGGCTAATTCTGTTTCCGATGATAAATACCCACCTGTTTCCACCGAAAAACCTTTCAGGGCATCGTTTGCAACAGTTCAGCACCATTTTTGAATGAATTGCAGAACGTCAGATTTTTGCTGAAATTGTGACCGCGCGGCTTAGGGATTTTTTCAAAAAAAGTTGTTCCGACGTCGAGGGCTAATTCTGTTTCCGATGATAAATACCCACCTGTTTCCACCGAAAAACCCTTCAGGGGATCGTTTGCAACAGTTCAGCACCATTTTTGAATGAATTGCAGAACGTCAGAAATTTTGATGAAATTGTGACCGCGCGGCTTAGGGATTTTTTCAAAAAAAGTTGTTCAGAGGTCGAGGGCTAATTCTTTTTCCGATGATAAAAACCCACCTGATTCCACTGAAAAACCTTTCAGGGGATCTTTTGCAACAGTTTAGTGCCATCTTTGAATGATTTGCAGAAAGTCAGATTTTTGCTGAAATTGTGACTTAGGGATTTTTTCAAAAAAGTTGTTCCGATGTCAAGGGCTAATTCTGTTTCCTATGATAAAAACCCACCTGTTTCCACCGAAAAACCCTTCAGGGGATCTTTTGCAACAGTTTGGCACCATCTCTGAGTGAATTGCAGAACGCCAGAAATTTTGAAGAAATTGTGACCGCGCGGCTTAGGGATTTTTTCAAAAAAAGTTGTTCAGTCGTCGAGGGCTAATTCTGTTTCCGATGATAAAAACCCACCTGATTCCACAGAAAAAACTTTCAGGGGATCCTTTGCAACAGTTCAGCACCATTTTTGAATGAATTGCAGAACGTCAGAAATTTTGATGAAATTGTGACCGCGCGGCTTAGGGATTTTCTCAAAAAAAGTTGTTCAGAGGTCGAGGGCTAATTCTTTTTCCGATGATAAATACCCACCTGTTTCCACCGAAAAACCCTTCAGGGGATCTTTTGCAACAGTTTAGTGCCATCTTTGAATGAATTGCAGAAAGTCAGATTTTTGCTGAAATTGTGACTTAGGGATTTTTTTCCGAAAAGTTGTTCTGACGTCGAGGGCTAATTCTGTTTCCTATGATAAAAACCCACCTGTTTCCACTGAAAAACCCTTCAGGGGATCGTTTGCAACAGTTTGGCACCATCTTTGAATGAATTGCAGAACGTCAGAACTTTTTTCAAAAAAACTTGTTCAGACATCGAGGGCTAATTCTGTTTCCGGTGATAAAAACTCACCTGTTTCCACTGAAAAACCTTTCAGGGGATAGTTTGCAACAGTTTGGAACCATTTCTGAGTGAATTGCAGAACGTCAGAAATTTTGAGGAAATTGTGACCGCGCGGCTTAGGGATTTTTTCAAAAAAAGTTATTCAGACGTCGAGGGCTAATTCGGTTTCCGATGATAAATACCCACCTGTTTCCAACGAAAAACCCTTCAGGGCATCGTTTGCAACAGTTTAGCACCATTTTGGAGTGAATTGCAGAACGCCAGAAATTTTGCTGAAATTGTGACCGCGCGGCTTAGGGATTTGTTCAAAAAAAGTTGTTCCGACGTCGAGGGCTATTTCTGTTTCCTACGATAAAAACCCACCTGTTTCCACCGAAAAACCCTTCAGGGGATCGTTTGCAACAGTTCAGCACCATTTTTGAATGAATTGCAGAACGTCAGAAATTTTGAAGAAATTGTGACCGCGCGGCTTAGGGATTTTTTCAAAAAAAGTTGTTCAGACGTCGAGGGCTAATTCTGTTTCCGATGATAAAAACCCACCTGATTCCACAGAAAAACCTTTCAGGGGATCCTTTGCAACAGTTCAGCACCATTTTTGAATGAATTGCAGAATGTCAGATTTTTGCTGAAATTGTGACCGCGCGGCTTAGGGATTTTTTCAAAAAAAGTTGTTCAGACGTCGAGGGCTAATTCTGTTTCCGATGATAAATACCCACCTGTTTACAACGAAAAACCCTTCAGGGGATCTTTTGCAACAGTTTAGTGCCATCTTTGAATGATTTGCAGAAAGTCAGATTTTTGCTGAAATTGTGACTTAGGGATTTTTTCAAAAAAGTTGTTCCGATGTCAAGGGCTAATTCTGTTTCCTATGATAAAAACCCACCTGTTTCCACCGAAAAACCCTTCAGGGGATCTTTTGCAACAGTTTGGCACCATCTCTGAGTGAATTGCAGAACGCCAGAAATTTTGAAGAAATTGTGACCGCGCGGCTTAGGGATTTTTTCAAAAAAAGTTGTTCAGTCGTCGAGGGCTAATTCTGTTTCCGATGATAAAAACCCACCTGATTCCACAGAAAAACCTTTCAGGGGATCCTTTGCAACAGTTCAGCACCATTTTTGAATGAATTGCAGAACATCAGATTTTTGCTGAAATTTTGACCGCGCGGCTTAGGGATTTTTTCAAAAAAAGTTGTTCAGAGGTCGAGGGCTAATTATGTCTCCGATGATAAAAACCCACCTGATTCCACTGAAAAACCTTTCAGGGGATCCTTTGCAACAGTTCAGCACCATTTTTGAATGAATTGCAGAACGTCAGAAATTTTGAAGAAATTGTGACCGCGCGGCTTAGGGATTTTTTCAAAAAAAGTTGTTCAGACGTCGAGGGCTAATTCTGTTTCCGGTGATAAAAACTCACCTGTTTCCACTGAAAAACCTTTCAGGGGATAGTTTGCAACAGTTTGGCACCATTTCTTAGTGAATTGCAGAACATCAGAAATTTTGAAGAAATTGTGACCGCGCGGCTTAGGGATTTTTTCAAAAAAAGTTGTTCAGACGTCGAGGGCTAATTCTGTTTCCGATGATAAATACCCACCTGTTTCCACCGAAAAACCTTTCAGGGCATCGTTTGCAACAGTTCAGCACCATTTTTGAATGAATTGCAGAACGTCAGATTTTTGCTGAAATTGTGACCGCGCGGCTTAGGGATTTTTTCAAAAAAAGTTGTTCCGACGTCGAGGGCTAATTCTGTTTCCGATGATAAATACCCACCTGTTTCCACCGAAAAACCCTTCAGGGGATCGTTTGCAACAGTTCAGCACCATTTTTGAATGAATTGCAGAACGTCAGAAATTTTGATGAAATTGTGACCGCGCGGCTTAGGGATTTTTTCAAAAAAAGTTGTTCAGAGGTCGAGGGCTAATTCTTTTTCCGATGATAAAAACCCACCTGATTCCACTGAAAAACCTTTCAGGGGATCTTTTGCAACAGTTTAGTGCCATCTTTGAATGATTTGCAGAAAGTCAGATTTTTGCTGAAATTGTGACTTAGGGATTTTTTCAAAAAAGTTGTTCCGATGTCAAGGGCTAATTCTGTTTCCTATGATAAAAACCCACCTGTTTCCACCGAAAAACCCTTCAGGGGATCTTTTGCAACAGTTTGGCACCATCTCTGAGTGAATTGCAGAACGCCAGAAATTTTGAAGAAATTGTGACCGCGCGGCTTAGGGATTTTTTCAAAAAAAGTTGTTCAGTCGTCGAGGGCTAATTCTGTTTCCGATGATAAAAACCCACCTGATTCCACAGAAAAAACTTTCAGGGGATCCTTTGCAACAGTTCAGCACCATTTTTGAATGAATTGCAGAACGTCAGAAATTTTGATGAAATTGTGACCGCGCGGCTTAGGGATTTTCTCAAAAAAAGTTGTTCAGAGGTCGAGGGCTAATTCTTTTTCCGATGATAAATACCCACCTGTTTCCACCGAAAAACCCTTCAGGGGATCTTTTGCAACAGTTTAGTGCCATCTTTGAATGAATTGCAGAAAGTCAGATTTTTGCTGAAATTGTGACTTAGGGATTTTTTTCCGAAAAGTTGTTCTGACGTCGAGGGCTAATTCTGTTTCCTATGATAAAAACCCACCTGTTTCCACTGAAAAACCCTTCAGGGGATCGTTTGCAACAGTTTGGCACCATCTTTGAATGAATTGCAGAACGTCAGAACTTTTTTCAAAAAAACTTGTTCAGACATCGAGGGCTAATTCTGTTTCCGGTGATAAAAACTCACCTGTTTCCACTGAAAAACCTTTCAGGGGATAGTTTGCAACAGTTTGGAACCATTTCTGAGTGAATTGCAGAACGTCAGAAATTTTGAGGAAATTGTGACCGCGCGGCTTAGGGATTTTTTCAAAAAAAGTTATTCAGACGTCGAGGGCTAATTCGGTTTCCGATGATAAATACCCACCTGTTTCCAACGAAAAACCCTTCAGGGCATCGTTTGCAACAGTTTAGCACCATTTTGGAGTGAATTGCAGAACGCCAGAAATTTTGAAGAAATTGTGACCACGCGCCTTAGGGATTTTTTCAAAAAAAGTTGTTCAGACGTCGAGGGCTAATTCTGTTTCCGATGATACAAACCCATCTGTTTCCACTAAAAAACCTTTCAGGGGATCTTTTGCAACAGTTTAGTGCCATCTTTGAATGAATTGCAGAACGTCAGAACTTTTGTCCAAAAAAGTTGTTCAGACGTCGAGGGCTAATTCTGTTTCCAGTGATAAAAACTCACCTGTTTCCAATGAAAAACCTTTCAGGGGATCGTTTGCAACAGTTTGGCACCATTTCTGAGTGAATTGCAGAACGTCAGAAATTTTGAAGAAATTGTGACCGCGCGGCTTAGGGATTTTTTCAAAAAAAGTTGTTCCGACGTCGAGGGCTAATTCTGTTTCCTACGATAAAAACCCACCTGTTTCCACCGAAAAACCTTTCAGGGGATCCTTTGCAACAGTTCAGCACCATTTTTGAATGAATTGCAGAACGTCAGATTTTTGCTGAAATTGTGACCGCGCGACTTAGGGATTTTTTCAAAAAAGAGTTGTTCAGACGTCGAGGGCTAATTCTGTTTCCGATGATAAATACCCACCTGTTTCCACCGAAAAACCCTTCAGGGGATCGTTTGCAACAGTTTAGCACCATCTTTGACTGAATTGCAGAACGTCAGAAATTTTGAAGAAATTTCTTAGGGATTTTTTCAAAAAAAGTTGTTCTGACGTCGTGGGCTAATTATGTTTCCGATGATAAAAACTCACCTGTTTCCACTGAAAAATCTTTCAGGGGATCCTTTGCAACAGTTCAGCACCATCTTTGAATGAATTGCAGAACGTCAGAAATTTTGAAGAAATTGTGACCGCGCGGCTTAGGGATTTTTTCAAAAAAAGTTGTTCAGACGTCGTGGGCTAATTCTGTTTCCGATGATAAAAACCCACCTGTTTCCACTGAAAAACCTTTCAGGGGATCCTTTGCAACAGTTCAGCACCATTTTTGAATGAATTGCAGAACGTCAGAACTTTTGTCAAAAAAAGTTGTTCCGACGTCGAGGGCTAATTCTGCTTCCGATGATAAATACCCACCTGTTTCCAACGAAAAACCCT
Organism: Podarcis melisellensis; assembly: GCF_964234715.1. Classification (NCBI taxonomy): domain Eukaryota; kingdom Metazoa; phylum Chordata; class Lepidosauria; order Squamata; family Lacertidae; genus Podarcis; species Podarcis melisellensis. The sequence continues at coordinate 310,593 of NW_028113158.1, read as the reverse complement.
TCAGGGCATCGTTTGCAACAGTTTAGCACCATTTTTGAGTGAATTGCAGAACGCCAGAAATTTTGAAGAAATTGTGACCGCGTGGCTTAGGGATTTTTTCAAAAAAAGTTGTTCAGACGTCGATGGGTAATTCTGTTTCCGATGATACAAACCCACCTGTTTCCACTGAAAAACCTTTCAGGGGATCGTTTGCAAGAGTTTGGCACCATCTCTGAGTGAATTGCAGAACGTGAGAAATTTTGAAGAAATTGTGACCGCGCGGCTTAGGGATTTTTTCAAAAAAAGTTATTCAGACGTCGAGGGCTAATTCGGTTTCCGATGATAAATACCCACCTGTTTCCACTGAAAAACCTTTCAGGGGATCGTTTACAACAGTTTGGCACCATTTTTGAATGAATTGCAGAACGTCAGATTTTTGCTGAAATTGTGACCGCGCCTTAGGGATTTTTTTTAAAAAAAGTTGTTCAAAGGTCGAGGGCTAATTCTGTTTCCGATGATAAAAATCCACCTGTTTCCACCGAAAAACCTTTCAGGGGATCCTTTGCAACAGTTTAGCACCATCTTTGAATGAATTGCAGAACGTCAGATTTTTGCTGAAATTGTGACCGCGCGGCTTATGGATTTTTTCAAAAAAAGTTGTACAGACGTCGAGGGCTAATTCTAATTCCGGTGATAAAAACTCACCTGTTTCCACTGAAAAACCTTTCAGGGGATAGTTTGCAACAGTTTGGCACCATTTCTGAGTGAATTGCAGAACGTCAGAAATTTTGAAGAAATTGTGACCGCGCGGCTTATGGATTTTTTCAAAAAAAGTTGTTCAGACGTCGAGGGCTAATTCTGTTTCCGATGATAAATACCCACCTGTTTCCACCGAAAAACCCTTCAGGGGATCGTTTGCAACAGTTTAGCACCATCTTTGAATGAATTGCAGAACGTCAGAAATTTTGAAGAAATTGTGACCGCGCGGCTTAGGGATTTTTTCAAAAAAAGTTGTTCAGACGTCGTTGGCTAATTATGTTTCCGATGATAAAAACCCACCTGTTTCCACTGAAAAACCTTTCAGGGGATCCTTTGCAACAGTTCAGCACCATTTTTGAATGAATTGCAGAACGTCAGAACTTTTGTCAAAAAAAGTTGTTCAGACGTCGAGGGCTAATTCTGTTTCCGGTGATAAAAACTCACCTGTTTCCACTGAAAAACCTTTCAGGGGATAGTTTGCAACAGTTTGGCACCATTTCTGAGTGAATTGCAGAACGTCAGAAATTTTGAAGAAATTGTGACCGCGCGGCTTAGGGATTTTTTCAAAAAAAGTTGTTCCGACGTCGAGGGCTAATTCTGCTTCCGATGATAAATAGCCACCTGTTTCCAACGAAAAACCCTTCAGGGCATCGTTTGCAACAGTTTAGCACCATTTTTGAGTGAATTGCAGAACGCCAGAAATTTTGAAGAAATTGTGACCGCGCGGCTTAGGGATTTTTTCAAAAAAAGTTGTTCAGACGTCGAGGGCTAATTCTGTTTCCGGTGATAAAAACTCACCTGTTTCCACTGAAAAACCTTTCAGGGGATCGTTTGCAAGAGTTTGGCACCATCTCTGAGTGAATTGCAGAACGTGAGAAATTTTGAAGAAATTGTGACCGCGCGGCTTAGGGATTTTTTCAAAAAAAGTTATTCAGACGTCGAGGGCTAATTCGGTTTCCGATGATAAATACCCACCTGTTTCCAACGAAAAACCCTTCAAGGGCATCGTTTGCAACAGTTTAGCACCATTTTGGAGTGAATTGCAGAACGCCAGAAATTTTGCTGAAATTGTGACCGCGCGACTTAGGGATTTTTTCAAAAAAAGTTGTTCCGACGTCGAGGACTAATTCTGTTTCCTACGATAAAAACCCACCTGTTTCCACCGAAAAACCCTTCAGGGGATCGTTTGCAACAGTTTGGCACCATCTCTGAGTGAATTGCAGAACATCAGAAATTTTGAAGAAATTGTGACCGCGCGGCTTAGGGATTTTTTCAAAAAAAGTTGTTCAGACGTCGAGGGCTAATTCTGTTTCCGATGATAAAAACCCACCTGATTCCACTGAAAAACCTTTCAGAGGATCCTTTGCAACAGTTCAGCACCATTTTTGAATGAATTGCAGAACGTCAGATTTTTGCTGAAATTGTGACCGCGCGCCTTAGGGATTTTTTCAAAAAAAGTTGTTCAGAGGTCGAGGGCTAATTCTGTTTCCGATGATAAAAATCCACCTGTTTCCACCGAAAAACCTTTCAGGGGATCGTTTGCAACAGTTTGGCACCATTTCTGAATGAATTGCAGAACGTCAGAAATTTTGAAGAAATTGTGACTGCGCGGGTTAGGGATTTTTTCAAAAAAAGTTGTTCAGACGTCGAGGGCTAATTCTGTTTCCAATGATAAATACCCACCTGTTTCCACTGAAAATCCCTTCAGGGGATCCTTTGCAACAGTTTAGCACCATCTTTGAGTGAATTGCAGAACGTCAGATTTTTGCTGAAATTGTGACCGTGCGGCTTATGGATTTTTTCAAAAAAAGTTGTTCAGACGTCGAGGGCTAATTCTGATTCCGGTGATAAAAACTCACCTGTTTCCACTGAAAAACCTTTCAGGGGATAGTTTGCAACAGTTTGGCACCATTTCTGAGTGAATTGCAGAACGTCAGAAATTTTGAAGAAATTGTGACCGCGCGGCTTAGGGATTTTTTCAAAAAAAGTTGTTCAGACGTCGAGGGCTAATTCTGTTTCCGATGATAAAAACCCACCTGATTCCACAGAAAAACCTTTCAGGGGATCCTTTGCAACAGTTCAGCACCATTTTTGAATGAATTGCAGAACGTCAGATTTTTGCTGAAATTGTGACCGCGCGGCTTAGGGATTTTTTCAAAAAAAGTTGTTCAGTCGTCGAGGGCTAATTCTGTTTCCGATGATAAAAACCCACCTGATTCCACAGAAAAACCTTTCAGGGGATCCTTTGCAACAGTTCAGCACCATTTTTGAATGAATTGCAGAACATCAGATTTTTGCTGAAATTGTGACCGCGCGGCTTAGGGATTTTTTCAAAAAAAGTTTTTCAGAGGTCGAGGGCTAATTATGTCTCCGATGATAAAAACCCACCTGATTCCACTGAAAAACCTTTCAGGGGATCCTTTGCAACAGTTCAGCACCATTTTTGAATGAATTGCAGAACGTCAGAAATTTTGAAGAAATTGTGACCGCGCGGCTTAGGGATTTTTTCAAAAAAAGTTGTTCAGACGTCGAGGGCTAATTCTGTTTCCGGTGATAAAAACTCACCTGTTTCCACTGAAAAACCTTTCAGGGGATAGTTTGCAACAGTTTGGCACCATTTCTGAGTGAATTGCAGAACGTCAGAAATTTTGAAGAAATTGTGACCGCGCGGCTTAGGGATTTTTTCAAAAAAAGTTGTTCAGACGTCGAGGGCTAATTCTGTTTCCGATGATAAATACCCACCTGTTTCCACCGAAAAACCTTTCAGGTGATCCTTTGCAACAGTTCACCACCATTTTTGAATGAATTGCAGAACGTCAGATATTTGCTGAAATTGTGACCGCGCGGCTTAGGGATTTTTTCAAAAAAAGTTGTTCAGACGTCGAGGGCTAATTCTGTTTCCGATGATAAATACCCACCTGTTTCCACCGAAAAACCCTTCAGGGGATCGTTTGCAACAGTTTAGCACCATCTTTGAATGAATTGCAGAACGTAAGAAATTTTGAAGAAATTGTGACCGCGCGGCTTAGGGATTTTTTCAAAAAACGTTGTTCAGACGTCGTGGGCTAATTATGTTTCCGATGATAAAAACCCACCTGTTTCCACTGAAAAACCTTTCAGGGGATCCTTTGCAACAGTTCAGCACCATTTTTGAATGAATTGCAGAACGTCAGAACTTTTTTCAAAAAAAGTTGTTCCGACGTCGAGGGCTAATTCTGTTTCCGGTGATAAAAAATCACCTGTTTCCACTGAAAAACCTTTCAGGGGATAGTTTGCAAGAGTTTGGCACCATTTCTGAGTGAATTGCAGAACGTCAGAAATTTTGAAGAAATTGTGACCGCGCGGCTTAGGGATTTTTTCAAAAAAAGTTGTTCAGACGTCAAGGGCTAATTCTGTTTCCGATGATAAATACCCACCTGTTTCCACCGAAAAACCTTTCAGGGGATCCTTTGCAACAGTTCAGCACCATTTTTGAATGAATTGCAGAACGTCAGATTTTTGCTGAAATTGTGACCGCGCGGCTTAGGGATTTTTTCAAAAAAAGATTTCAGACGTCGAGGGCTAATTCTGTTTCCGATGATAAATACCCACCTGTTTCCACCGAAAAACCTTTCAGGGGATCCTTTGCAACAGTTCAGCACCATTTTTGAATGAATTGCAGAACGTCAGATTTTTGCTGAAATTGTGACCGCGCGGCTTAGGGATTTTTTCAAAAAAAGTTGTTCAGACGTCGAGGGCTAATTCTGTTTCCGATGATAAATACCCACCTGTTTCCACCGAAAAACCCTTCAGGGGATCGTTTGCAACAGTTTGGCACCATCTCTGAGTGAATTGCAGAACGCCAGAAATTTTGAAGAAATTGTGACCGCGCGGCTTAGGGTTTTTTTCAAAAAAAGTTGTTCAGACGTCGTGGGCTAATTATTTTTCCGATGATAAAAACCCACCTGTTTCCACTGAAAGACCTTTCACGGGATGCTTTGCAACAGTTCAGCACCATTTTTGAATAAATTGCAGAACGTCAGAACTTTTTTCAAAAAAACTTGTTCAGACGTCGAGGGCTAATTCTGTTTCCGGTGATAAAAACTCACCTGTTTCCACTGAAAAACCTTTCAGGGGATAGTTTGCAACAGTTTGGCACCATTTCTGAATGAATTGCAGAACGTCAGAAATTTTGAAGAAATTGTGACCGCGTGGCTTAGGGATTTTTTCAAAAAAAGTTGTTCAGACGTCGAGGGCTAATTCTGTTTCCGGTGATAAAAACTCACCTGTTTCCACTGAAAAACCTTTCAGGGGATAGTTTGCAACAGTTTGGCACCATTTCTGAGTGAATTGCAGAACGTCAGAAATTTTGAAGAAATTGTGACCGCGCGGCTTAGGGATTTTTTCAAAAAAAGTTGTTCAGACGTCGAGGGCTAATTCTGTTTCCGATGATAAAAACCCACCTGATTCCACAGAAAAACCTTTCAGGGGATCCTTTGCAACAGTTCAGCACCATTTTTGAATGAATTGCAGAACGTCAGATTTTTGCTGAAATTGTGACCGCGCGCCTTAGGGATTTTTTCAAAAAAAGTTGTTCAGACGACGAGGGCTAATTCTGTTTCCGGTGATAAAAACTCACCTGTTTCCACTGAAAAACCTTTCAGGGGATAGTTTGCAACAGTTTGGCACCATTTCTGAGTGAATTGCAGAACGTCAGAAATTTTGAAGAAATTGTGACCGCGCGGCTTAGGGATTTTTTCAAAAAAAGTTGTTCAGACGTCGAGGGCTAATTCTGTTTCCGATGATAAATACCCACCTGTTTCCACCGAAAAACCTTTCAGGGGATCCTTTGCAACAGTTCACCACCATTTTTGAATGAATTGCAGAACGTCAGATATTTGCTGAAATTGTGACCGCGCGGCTTAGGGATTTTTTCAAAAAAAGTTGTTCAGACGTCGAGGGCTAATTCTGTTTCCGATGATAAATACCCACCTGTTTCCACCGAAAAACCCCTCAGGGGATCGTTTGCAACAGTTTAGCACCATCTTTGAATGAATTGCAGAACGTAAGAAATTTTGAAGAAATTGTGACCGCGCGGCTTAGGGATTTTTTCAAAAAACGTTGTTCAGACGTCGTGGGCTAATTATGTTTCCGATGATAAAAACCCACCTGTTTCCACTGAAAAACCTTTCAGGGGATCCTTTGCAACAGTTCAGCACCATTTTTGAATGAATTGCAGAACGTCAGAACTTTTTTCAAAAAAAGTTGTTCCGACGTCGAGGGCTAATTCTGTTTCCGGTGATAAAAACTCACCTGTTTCCACTGAAAAACCTTTCAGGGGATAGTTTGCAAGAGTTTGGCACCATTTCTGAGTGAATTGCAGAACGTCAGAAATTTTGAAGAAATTGTGACCGCGCGGCTTAGGGATTTTTTCAAAAAAAGTTGTTCAGACGTCAAGGGCTAATTCTGTTTCCGATGATAAATACCCACCTGTTTCCACCGAAAAACCTTTCAGGGGATCCTTTGCAACAGTTCAGCACCATTTTTGAATGAATTGCAGAACGTCAGATTTTTGCTGAAATTGTGACCGCGCGGCTTAGGGATTTTTTCAAAAAAAGATTTCAGACGTCGAGGGCTAATTCTGTTTCCGATGATAAATACCCACCTGTTTCCACCGAAAAACCTTTCAGGGGATCCTTTGCAACAGTTCAGCACCATTCTTGAATGAATTGCAGAACGTCAGATTTTTGCTGAAATTGTGACCGCGCGGCTTAGGGATTTTTGGAAAAAAAGTTGTTCAGAAGTCGAGGGCTAATTCTGTTTCCGATGATAAATACACACCTGTTTCCACCGAAAAACCCTTCAGGGGATCGTTTGCAACAGTTTAGCACCATCTTTGAATGAATTGCAGAACGTCAGAAATTTTGAAGAAATTGTGACCGCGCGGCTTAGGGATTTTTTCAAAAAAAGTTGTTCAGACGTCGTGGGCTAATTATGTTTCCGATGATAAAAACCCACCTGTTTCCACTGAAAAACCTTTCAGGGGATACTTTGCAACAGTTCAGCACCATTTTTGAATAAATTGCAGAACGTCAGAACTTTTTTCAAAAAAAGTTGTTCAGACGTCGAGGGCTAATTCTGTTTCCGGTGATAAAAACTCACCTGTTTCCACTGAAAAACCTTTCAGGGGATAGTTTGCAACAGTTTGGCACCATTTCTGAGTGAATTGCAGAACGTCAGAAATTTTGAAGAAATTGTGACCGCGCGGCTTAGGGATTTTTTCAAAAAAAGTTATTCAGACGTCGAGGGCTAATTCGGTTTCCGATGATAAATACCCACCTGTTTCCAACGAAAAACCCTTCAGGGCATCGTTTGCAACAGTTTAGCACCATTTTGGAGTGAATTGCAGAACGCCAGAAATTTTGCTGAAATTGTGACCGCGCGGCATAGGGATTTGTTCAAAAAAAGTTGTTCCGACGTCGAGGGCTATTTCTGTTTCCTACGATAAAAACCCACCTGTTTCCACCGAAAAACCCTTCAGGGGATCGTTTGCAGCAGTTTGGCACCATCTCTGAGTGAATTGCAGAACGTCAGAAATTTTGAAGAAATTGTGACCGCGCGGCTTAGGAATTTTTTCAAAAAAAGTTGTTCAGACGTCGAGGGCTAATTCTGTTTCCGATGATAAAAACCCACCTGATTCCACAGAAAAACCTTTCAGGGGATCCTTTGCAACAGTTCAGCACCATTTTTGAATGAATTGCAGAACGTCAGATTTTTGCTGAAATTGTGACCGCGCGGCTTGGTGATTTTTTCAAAAAAAGTTGTTCAGACGTCGAGGGCTAATTCTGTTTCCGGTGATAAAAACTCACCTGTTTCCACTGAAAAACCTTTCAGGGGATAGTTTGCAACAGTTTGGCACCATTTCTGAATGAATTGCAGAACGTCAGAAATTTTGAAGAAATTGTGACCGCGTGGCTTAGGGATTTTTTCAAAAAAAGTTGTTCAGACGTCGAGGGCTAATTCTGTTTCCGGTGATAAAAACTCACCTGTTTCCACTGAAAAACCTTTCAGGGGATAGTTTGCAACAGTTTGGCACCATTTCTGAGTGAATTGCAGAACGTCAGAAATTTTGAAGAAATTGTGACCGCGCGGCTTAGGGATTTTTTCAAAAAAAGTTGTTCAGACGTCGAGGGCTAATTCTGTTTCCGATGATAAATACCCACCTGTTTCCACCGAAAAACCTTTCAGGTGATCCTTTGCAACAGTTCACCACCATTTTTGAATGAATTGCAGAACGTCAGATATTTGCTGAAATTGTGACCGCGCGGCTTAGGGATTTTTTCAAAAAAAGTTGTTCAGACGTCGAGGGCTAATTCTGTTTCCGATGATAAATACCCACCTGTTTCCACCGAAAAACCCTTCAGGGGATCGTTTGCAACAGTTTAGCACCATCTTTGAATGAATTGCAGAACGTAAGAAATTTTGAAGAAATTGTGACCGCGCGGCTTAGGGATTTTTTCAAAAAACGTTGTTCAGACGTCGTGGGCTAATTATGTTTCCGATGATAAAAACCCACCTGTTTCCACTGAAAAACCTTTCAGGGGATCCTTTGCAACAGTTCAGCACCATTTTTGAATGAATTGCAGAACGTCAGAACTTTTTTCAAAAAAAGTTGTTCCGACGTCGAGGGCTAATTCTGTTTCCGGTGATAAAAACTCACCTGTTTCCACTGAAAAACCTTTCAGGGGATAGTTTGCAAGAGTTTGGCACCATTTCTGAGTGAATTGCAGAACGTCAGAAATTTTGAAGAAATTGTGACCGCGCGGCTTAGGGATTTTTTCAAAAAAAGTTGTTCAGACGTCAAGGGCTAATTCTGTTTCCGATGATAAATACCCACCTGTTTCCACCGAAAAACCTTTCAGGGGATCCTTTGCAACAGTTCAGCACCATTTTTGAATGAATTGCAGAACGTCAGATTTTTGCTGAAATTGTGACCGCGCGGCTTAGGGATTTTTTCAAAAAAAGATTTCAGACGTCGAGGGCTAATTCTGTTTCCGATGATAAATACCCACCTGTTTCCACCGAAAAACCTTTCAGGGGATCCTTTGCAACAGTTCAGCACCATTTTTGAATGAATTGCAGAACGTCAGATTTTTGCTGAAATTGTGACCGCGCGGCTTAGGGATTTTTTCAAAAAAAGTTGTTCAGACGTCGAGGGCTAATTCTGTTTCCGATGATAAATACCCACCTGTTTCCACCGAAAAACCCTTCAGGGGATCGTTTGCAACAGTTTGGCACCATCTCTGAGTGAATTGCAGAACGCCAGAAATTTTGAAGAAATTGTGACCGCGCGGCTTAGGGTTTTTTTCAAAAAAAGTTGTTCAGACGTCGTGGGCTAATTATTTTTCCGATGATAAAAACCCACCTGTTTCCACTGAAAGACCTTTCACGGGATGCTTTGCAACAGTTCAGCACCATTTTTGAATAAATTGCAGAACGTCAGAACTTTTTTCAAAAAAACTTGTTCAGACGTCGAGGGCTAATTCTGTTTCCGGTGATAAAAACTCACCTGTTTCCACTGAAAAACCTTTCAGGGGATAGTTTGCAACAGTTTGGCACCATTTCTGAATGAATTGCAGAACGTCAGAAATTTTGAAGAAATTGTGACCGCGTGGCTTAGGGATTTTTTCAAAAAAAGTTGTTCAGACGTCGAGGGCTAATTCTGTTTCCGGTGATAAAAACTCACCTGTTTCCACTGAAAAACCTTTCAGGGGATAGTTTGCAACAGTTTGGCACCATTTCTGAGTGAATTGCAGAACGTCAGAAATTTTGAAGAAATTGTGACCGCGCGGCTTAGGGATTTTTTCAAAAAAAGTTGTTCAGACGTCGAGGGCTAATTCTGTTTCCGATGATAAAAACCCACCTGATTCCACAGAAAAACCTTTCAGGGGATCCTTTGCAACAGTTCAGCACCATTTTTGAATGAATTGCAGAACGTCAGATTTTTGCTGAAATTGTGACCGCGCGCCTTAGGGATTTTTTCAAAAAAAGTTGTTCAGACGACGAGGGCTAATTCTGTTTCCGGTGATAAAAACTCACCTGTTTCCACTGAAAAACCTTTCAGGGGATAGTTTGCAACAGTTTGGCACCATTTCTGAGTGAATTGCAGAACGTCAGAAATTTTGAAGAAATTGTGACCGCGCGGCTTAGGGATTTTTTCAAAAAAAGTTGTTCAGACGTCGAGGGCTAATTCTGTTTCCGATGATAAATACCCACCTGTTTCCACCGAAAAACCTTTCAGGGGATCCTTTGCAACAGTTCACCACCATTTTTGAATGAATTGCAGAACGTCAGATATTTGCTGAAATTGTGACCGCGCGGCTTAGGGATTTTTTCAAAAAAAGTTGTTCAGACGTCGAGGGCTAATTCTGTTTCCGATGATAAATACCCACCTGTTTCCACCGAAAAACCCTTCAGGGGATCGTTTGCAACAGTTTAGCACCATCTTTGAATGAATTGCAGAACGTAAGAAATTTTGAAGAAATTGTGACCGCGCGGCTTAGGGATTTTTTCAAAAAACGTTGTTCAGACGTCGTGGGCTAATTATGTTTCCGATGATAAAAACCCACCTGTTTCCACTGAAAAACCTTTCAGGGGATCCTTTGCAACAGTTCAGCACCATTTTTGAATGAATTGCAGAACGTCAGAACTTTTTTCAAAAAAAGTTGTTCCGACGTCGAGGGCTAATTCTGTTTCCGGTGATAAAAACTCACCTGTTTCCACTGAAAAACCTTTCAGGGGATAGTTTGCAAGAGTTTGGCACCATTTCTGAGTGAATTGCAGAACGTCAGAAATTTTGAAGAAATTGTGACCGCGCGGCTTAGGGATTTTTTCAAAAAAAGTTGTTCAGACGTCAAGGGCTAATTCTGTTTCCGATGATAAATACCCACCTGTTTCCACCGAAAAACCTTTCAGGGGATCCTTTGCAACAGTTCAGCACCATTTTTGAATGAATTGCAGAACGTCAGATTTTTGCTGAAATTGTGACCGCGCGGCTTAGGGATTTTTTCAAAAAAAGATTTCAGACGTCGAGGGCTAATTCTGTTTCCGATGATAAATACCCACCTGTTTCCACCGAAAAACCTTTCAGGGGATCCTTTGCAACAGTTCAGCACCATTTTTGAATGAATTGCAGAACGTCAGATTTTTGCTGAAATTGTGACCGCGCGGCTTAGGGATTTTTTCAAAAAAAGTTGTTCAGACGTCGAGGGCTAATTCTGTTTCCGATGATAAATACCCACCTGTTTCCACCGAAAAACCCTTCAGGGGATCGTTTGCAACAGTTTGGCACCATCTCTGAGTGAATTGCAGAACGCCAGAAATTTTGAAGAAATTGTGACCGCGCGGCTTAGGGTTTTTTTCAAAAAAAGTTGTTCAGACGTCGTGGGCTAATTATTTTTCCGATGATAAAAACCCACCTGTTTCCACTGAAAGACCTTTCACGGGATGCTTTGCAACAGTTCAGCACCATTTTTGAATAAATTGCAGAACGTCAGAACTTTTTTCAAAAAAACTTGTTCAGACGTCGAGGGCTAATTCTGTTTCCGGTGATAAAAACTCACCTGTTTCCACTGAAAAACCTTTCAGGGGATAGTTTGCAACAGTTTGGCACCATTTCTGAGTGAATTGCAGAACGTCAGAAATTTTGAAGAAATTGTGACCGCGCGGCTTAGGGATTTTTTCAAAAAAAGTTATTCAGACGTCGAGGGCTGATTCGGTTTCCGATGATAAATACCCACCTGTTTCCAACGAAAAACCCTTCAGGGCATCGTTTCCAACAGTTTAGCACCATTTTGGAGTGAATTGCAGAACGCCAGAAATTTTGCTGAAATTGTGACCGCGTGGCATAGGGATTTGTTCAAAAAAAGTTGTTCAGACGTCGAGGGCTAATTCGGTTTCCGATGATAAAAACCCACCTGATTCCACAGAAAAACCTTTCAGGGGATCCTTTGCAACAGTTCGGCACCATTTTTGAATGAATTGCAGAACGTCAGATTTTTGCTGAAATTGTGACCGCGCGGCTTAGTGATTTTTTCAAAAAAAGTTGTTCAGACGTCAAGGGCTAATTCTGTTTCCGGTGATAAAAACTCACCTGTTTCCACCGAAAAACCTTTCAGGGGATAGTTTGCAACAGTTTGGCACCATTTCTGAATGAATTGCAGAACGTCAGAAATTTTGAAGAAATTGTGACCGCGCGGCTTTGGGATTTTTTCAAAAAAAGTTGTTCAGACGTCGAGGGCTAATTCTGTTTCCGATGATAAAAACTCACCTGTTTCCACTGAAAAACCTTTCAGGGGATAGTTTGCAACAGTTTGGCACCATTTCTGAGTGAATTGCAGAACGTCAGAAATTTTGAAGAAATTGTGACCGCGCGGCTTAGGGATTTTTTCAAAAAAAGTTGTTCAGACGTCGAGGGCTAATTCGGTTTCCGATGATAAAAACCCACCTGATTCCACAGAAAAACCTTTCAGGGGATCCTTTGCAACAGTTCGGCACCATTTTTGAATGAATTGCAGAACGTCAGATTTTTGCTGAAATTGTGACCGCGCGGCTTAGTGATTTTTTCAAAAAAAGTTGTTCAGACGTCAAGGGCTAATTCTGTTTCCGGTGATAAAAACTCACCTGTTTCCACCGAAAAACCTTTCAGGGGATAGTTTGCAACAGTTTGGCACCATTTCTGAATGAATTGCAGAACGTCAGAAATTTTGAAGAAATTGTGACCGCGCGGCTTAGGGATTTTTTCAAAAAAAGTTGTTCAGACGTCGAGGGCTAATTCTGTTTCCGATGATAAAAACTCACCTGTTTCCACTGAAAAACCTTTCAGGGGATAGTTTGCAACAGTTTGGCACCATTTCTGAGTGAATTGCAGAACGTCAGAAATTTTGAAGAAATTGTGACCGCGCGGCTTAGGGATTTTTTCAAAAAAAGTTGTTCAGACGTCGAGGGCTAATTCTGTTTCCGATGATCAAAACCCACCTGATTCCACAGAAAAACCTTTCAGGGGATCCTTTGCAACAGTTCAGCACCATTTTTGAATGAATTGCAGAACGTCAGATTTTTGCTGAAATTCTGACCGCGCGCCTTAGGGATTTTTTCAAAAAAAGTTGTTCAGACGTCGAGGGCTAATTCTGTTTCCGGAAATAAAAACTCACCTGTTTCCACTGAAAAACCTTTCAGGGGATAGTTTGCAACAGTTTGGCACCATTTCTGAGTGAATTGCAGAACGTCAGAAATTTTGAAGAAATTGTGACCGCGCGGCTTAGGGATTTTTTCAAAAAAAGTTGTTCAGACGTCGAGGGCTAATTCTGTTTCCGATGATAAATACCCACCTGATTCCACCGAAAAACCCTTCAGGGGATCGTTTGCAACAGTTTAGCATCATCCTTGAATGAATTGCAGAACGTCAGAAATTTTGAAGAAATTGTGACCGCGCGGCTTAGGGATTTTTTCAAAAAAAGTTGTTCAGACGTCGAGGGCTAATTCTGTTTCCGATGATAAAAACCCACCTGATTCCACAGAAAAACCTTTCAGGGGATCCTTTGCAACAGTTCAGCACCATTTTTGAATGAATTGCAGAACGTCAGAAATTTTGAAGAAATTGTGACCGCGCAGCTTAGGGATTATTTCAAAAAAAGTTGTTCAGAGGTCGAGGGCTAATTATGTCTCCGATGATAAAAACCCACCTGATTCCACTGAAAAACCTTTCAGGGGATCCTTTGCAACAGTTCAGCACCATTTTTGAATGAATTGCAGAACGTCAGAAATTTTGAAGAAATTGTGACCGCGCGGCTTAGGGATTTTTTCAAAAAAAGTTGTTCAGACGTCGAGGGCTAATTCTGTTTCCGATGATAAATACCCACCTGTTTCCACCGAAAAACCTTTCAGGGGATCGTTTGCAACAGTTCAGCACCATTTTTGAATGAATTGCAGAACGTCAGATTTTTGCTGAAATTGTGACCGCGCGGCTTAGGGATTTTTTCAAAAAAAGTTGTTCAGACGTCGAGGGCTAATTCTGTTTCCGATGATAAATACCCACCTGTTTCCACCGAAAAACCCTTCATGGGATCGTTTGCAACAGTTTAGCACCATCTTTGAATGAATTGCAGAACGTCAGAAATTTTGATGAAATTGTGACCGCGCGGCTTAGGGTTTTTTTCAAAAAAAGTTGTTCAGACGTCGTGGGCTAATTATGTTTCCGATGATAAAAACCCACCTGTTTCCACTGAAAAACCTTTCAGGGGATGCTTTGCAACAGTTCAGCACCATTTTTGAATAAATTGCAGAACGTCAGAACTTTTTTCAAAAAAAGTTGTTCAGACGTCGAGGGCTAATTCTGTTTCCGTTGATAAAAACTCACCTGTTTCCACTGAAAAACCTTTCAGGGGATAGTTTGCAACAGTTTGGCACCATTTCTGAGTGAATTGCAGAACGTCAGAAATTTTGAAGAAATTGTGACCGCGCGGCTTAGGGATTTTTTCAAAAAAAGTTATTCAGACGTCGAGGGCTAATTCGGTTTCCGATGATAAATACCCACCTGTTTCCAACGAAAAACCCTTCAGGGCAACGTTTGCAACAGTTTAGCACCATTTTGGAGTGAATTGCAGAACGTCAGAAATTTTGCTGAAATTGTGACCGCGCGGCATAGGGATTTGTTCAAAAAAAGTTGTTCCGACGTCGAGGGCTATTTCTGTTTCCTACGATAAAAACCCACCTGTTTCCACCGAAAAACCCTTCAGGGGATCGTTTGCAACAGTTTGGCACCATCTCTGAGTGAATTGCAGAACGTCAGAAATTTTGAAGAAATTGTGACCGCGCGGCTTAGTGATTTTTTCAAAAAAAGTTGTACAGACGTCGAGGGCTAATTCTGTTTCCGGTGATAAAAACTCACCTGTTTCCACTGAAAAACCTTTCAGGGGATAGTTTGCAACAGTTTGGCACCATTTCTGAGTGAATTGCAGAACGTCAGAAATTTTGAAGAAATTGTGACCGCGCGGCTTAGGGATTTTTTCAAAAAAAGTTGTTCAGACGTCGAGGGCTAATTCTGTTTCCAATGATAAACACCCACCTGATTCCACAGAAAAACCTTTCAGGGGATCCTTTGCAACAGTTCAGCACCATTTTTGAATGAATTGCAGAACATCAGATTTTTGCTGAAATTGTGACCGCGCGGCTTAGGGATTATTTCAAAAAAAGTTGTTCAGAGGTCGAGGGCTAATTATGTCTCCGATGATAAAAACCCACCTGATTCCACTGAAAAACCTTTCAGGGTATCCTTTGCAACAGTTCAGCACCATTTTTGAATGAATTGCAGAACGTCAGAAATTTTGAAGAAATTGTGACCGCGCGGCTTAGGGATTTTTTCAAAAAAAGTTGTTCAGACGTCGAGGGCTAATTCTGTTTCCGATGATAAATACCCACCTGTTTCCACCGAAAAACCTTTCAGGGGATCGTTTGCAACAGTTCAGCACCATTTTTGAATGAATTGCAGAACGTCAGATTTTTGCTGAAATTGTGACCGCGCGGCTTAGGGATTTTTTCAAAAAAAGTTGTTCAGACGTCGAGGGCTAATTATGTTTCCGATGATAAAAACCCACCTGTTTCCACTGAAAAACCTTTCAGGGGATGCTTTGCAACAGTTCAGCACCATTTTTGAATAAATTGCAGAACGTCAGAACTTTTTTCAAAAAACGTTGTTCAGACGTCGAGGGCTAATTCTGTTTCCGATGATAAAAACTCACCTGTTTCCACTGAAAAACCTTTCAGGGGATAGTTTGCAACAGTTTGGCACCATTTCTGAGTGAATTGCAGAACGTCAGAAATTTTGAAGAAATTGTGACCGCGTGGCTTAGGGATTTTTTCAAAAAAAGTTGTTCAGACGTCGAGGGCTAATTCTGTTTCCGATGATAAAAACCCACCTGATTCCACAGAAAAACCTTTCAGGGGATCCTTTGCAACAGTTCAGCACCATTTTTGAATGAATTGCAGAACGTCAGATTTTTGCTGAAATTGTGACCGCGCGCCTTAGGGATTTTTTCAAAAAAAGTTGTTCAGACGTCGAGGGCTAATTCTGTTTCCGGTGATAAAAACTCACCTGTTTCCACTGAAAAACCTTTCAGGGGATAGTTTGCAACAGTTTGGCACCATTTCTGAGTGAATTGCAGAACGTCAGAAATTTTGATGAAATTGTGACCGCGCGGCTTAGGGTTTTTTTCAAAAAAAGTTGTTCAGACGTCGAGGGCTAATTCTGTTTCCGATGATAAATACCCACCTGATTCCACCGAAAAACCCTTCAGGGGATCGTTTGCAACAGTTTAGCACCATCCTTGAATGAATTGCAGAACGTCAGAAATTTTGAAGAAATTGTGACCGCGCGGCTTAGGGATTTTTTCAAAAAAAGTTGTTCCAACGTCGAGGGCTAATTCTGTTTCCTATGATAAAAACCCACCTGTTTCCACCGAAAAACCCTTCAGGGGATCTTTTGCAACAGTTTGGCACCATCTCTGAGTGAATTGCAGAACGCCAGAAATTTTGAAGAAATTGTGACCGCGCGGATTAGGGATTTTTTCAAAAAAAGTTGTTCAGACGTCGAGGGCTAATTCTGTTTCCGATGATAAAAACCCACCTGATTCCACAGAAAAACCTTTCAGGGGATCCTTTGCAACAGTTCAGCACCATTTTTGAATGAATTGCCGAACGTCAGAAATTTTGAAGAAATTGTGACCGCGCGGCTTAGGGATTTTTTCAAAAAAAGTTGTTCAGACGTCGAGGGCTAATTCTGTTTCCGATGATAAATACCCACCTGTTTCCACCGAAAAACCTTTCAGGGGATCCTTTGCAACAGTTCACCACCATTTTTGAATGAATTGCAGAACGTCAGATTTTTGCTGAAATTGTGACCGCGCGGCTTAGGGATTTTTTCAAAAAAAGTTGTTCAGAGGTCGAGGGCTAATTATGTCTCCGATGATAAAAACCCACCTGATTCCACTGAAAAACCTTTCAGGGGATCCTTTGCAACAGTTCAGCACCATTTTTGAATGAATTGCAGAACGTCAGAAATTTTGAAGAAATTGTGACCGCGCGGCTTAGGGATTTTTTCAAAAAAAGTTGTTCAGACGTCGAGGGCTAATTCTGTTTCCGGTGATAAAAACTCACCTGTTTCCACTGAAAAACCTTTCAGGGGATAGTTTGCAACAGTTTGGCACCATTTCTTA
Organism: Podarcis melisellensis; assembly: GCF_964234715.1. Lineage (NCBI taxonomy): Eukaryota > Metazoa > Chordata > Lepidosauria > Squamata > Lacertidae > Podarcis > Podarcis melisellensis. The sequence goes on along the minus strand of NW_028113158.1, from coordinate 293,605 downwards.
GTGAATTGCAGAACATCAGAAATTTTGAAGAAATTGTGACCGCGCGGCTTAGGGATTTTTTCAAAAAAAGTTGTTCAGACGTCGAGGGCTAATTCTGTTTCCGATGATAAAAACCCACCTGATTCCACAGAAAAACCTTTCAGGGGATCCTTTGCAACAGTTCAGCACCATTTTTGAATGAATTGCAGAACGTCAGATTTTTGCTGAAATTGTGACCGCGCGGCTTAGGGATTTTTTCAAAAAAAGTTGTTCAGACGTCGAGGGCTAATTATGTTTCCGATGATAAAAACCCACCTGTTTCCACTGAAAAACCTTTCAGGGGATGCTTTGCAACAGTTCAGCACCATTTTTGAATAAATTGCAGAACGTCAGAACTTTTTTCAAAAAAAGTTGTTCAGACGTCGAGGGCTAATTCTGTTTCCGATGATAAAAACTCACCTGTTTCCACTGAAAAACCTTTCAGGGGATAGTTTGCAACAGTTTGGCACCATTTCTGAGTGAATTGCAGAACGTCAGAAATTTTGAAGAAATTGTGACCGCGTGGCTTAGGGATTTTTTCAAAAAAAGTTGTTCAGACGTCGAGGGCTAATTCTGTTTCCGATGATAAAAACCCACCTGATTCCACAGAAAAACCTTTCAGGGGATCCTTTGCAACAGTTCAGCACCATTTTTGAATGAATTGCAGAACGTCAGATTTTTGCTGAAATTGTGACCGCGCGCCTTAGGGATTTTTTCAAAAAAAGTTGTTCAGACGTCGAGGGCTAATTCTGTTTCCGGTGATAAAAACTCACCTGTTTCCACTGAAAAACCTTTCAGGGGATAGTTTGCAACAGTTTGGCACCATTTCTGAGTGAATTGCAGAACGTCAGAAATTTTGATGAAATTGTGACCGCGCGGCTTAGGGTTTTTTTCAAAAAGAGTTGTTCAGACGTCGAGGGCTAATTCTGTTTCCGATGATAAATACCCACCTGATTCCACCGAAAAACCCTTCAGGGGATCGTTTGCAACAGTTTAGCACCATCCTTGAATGAATTGCAGAACGTCAGAAATTTTGAAGAAATTGTGACCGCGCGGCTTAGGGATTTTTTCAAAAAAAGTTGTTCCAACGTCGAGGGCTAATTCTGTTTCCTATGATAAAAACCCACCTGTTTCCATCGAAAAACCCTTCAGGGGATCTTTTGCAACAGTTTGGCACCATCTCTGAGTGAATTGCAGAACGCCAGAAATTTTGAAGAAATTGTGACCGCGCGGATTAGGGATTTTTTCAAAAAAAGTTGTTCAGACGTCGAGGGCTAATTCTGTTTCCGATGATAAAAACCCACCTGATTCCACAGAAAAACCTTTCAGGGGATCCTTTGCAACAGTTCAGCACCATTTTTGAATGAATTGCCGAACGTCAGAAATTTTGAAGAAATTGTGACCGCGCGGCTTAGGGATTTTTTCAAAAAAAGTTGTTCAGACGTCGAGGGCTAATTCTGTTTCCGATGATAAATACCCACCTGTTTCCACCGAAAAACCTTTCAGGGGATCCTTTGCAACAGTTCACCACCATTTTTGAATGAATTGCAGAACGTCAGATTTTTGCTGAAATTGTGACCGCGCGGCTTAGGGATTTTTTCAAAAAAAGTTGTTCAGAGGTCGAGGGCTAATTATGTCTCCGATGATAAAAACCCACCTGATTCCACTGAAAAACCTTTCAGGGGATCCTTTGCAACAGTTCAGCACCATTTTTGAATGAATTGCAGAACGTCAGAAATTTTGAAGAAATTGTGACCGCGCGGCTTAGGGATTTTTTCAAAAAAAGTTGTTCAGACGTCGAGGGCTAATTCTGTTTCCGGTGATAAAAACTCACCTGTTTCCACTGAAAAACCTTTCAGGGGATAGTTTGCAACAGTTTGGCACCATTTCTTAGTGAATTGCAGAACATCAGAAATTTTGAAGAAATTGTGACCGCGCGGCTTAGGGATTTTTTCAAAAAAAGTTGTTCAGACGTCGAGGGTTAATTCTGTTTCCGATGATAAAAACCCACCTGATTCCACAGAAAAACCTTTCAGGGGATCCTTTGCAACAGTTCAGCACCATTTTTGAATGAATTGCAGAACTTCAGATTTTTGCTGAAATTGTGACCGCGAGGCTTAGGGATTTTTTCAAAAAAAGTTGTTCAGACGTCGAGGGCTAATTCTGTTTCCGGTGATAAAAACTCACCTGTTTCCACTGAAAAACCTTTCAGGGGATAGTTTGCAACAGTTTGGCACCATTTCTGAGTGAATTGCAGAACGTCAGAAATTTTGAAGAAATTGTGACCGCGCGGCTTAGGGATTTTTTCACAAAAAGTTGTTCAGACGTCGAGGGCTAATTCTGTTTCCGATGATAAATACCCACCTGTTTCCACCGAAAAACCTTTCAGGGGATCCTTTGCAACAGTTCAGCACCATTCTTGAATGAATTGCAGAACGTCAGATTTTTGCTGAAATTGTGACCGCGCGGCTTAGGGATTTTTGGAAAAAAAGTTGTTCAGAAGTCGAGGGCTAATTCTGTTTCCGATGATAAATACCCACCTGTTTCCACCGAAAAACCCTTCAGGGGATCGTTTGCAACAGTTTAGCACCATCTTTGAATGAATTGCAGAACGTCAGAAATTTTGAAGAAATTGTGACCGCGCGGCTTAGGGATTTTTTCAAAAAAAGTTGTTCAGACGTCGTGGGCTAATTATGTTTCCGATGATAAAAACCCACCTGTTTCCACTGAAAAACCTTTCAGGGGATACTTTGCAACAGTTCAGCAACATTTTTGAATAAATTGCAGAACGTCAGAACTTTTTTCAAAAAAAGTTGTTCAGACGTCGAGGGCTAATTCTGTTTCCGGTGATAAAAACTCACCTGTTTCCACTGAAAAACCTTTCAGGGGGTAGTTTGCAACAGTTTGGCACCATTTCTTAGTGAATTGCAGAACATCAGAAATTTTGAAGAAATTGTGACCGCGCGGCTTAGGGATTTTTTCAAAAAAAGTTGTTCAGACGTCGAGGGCTAATTCTGTTTCCGATGATAAAAACCCACCTGATTCCACAGAAAAACCTTTCAGGGGATCCTTTGCAACAGTTCAGCACCATTTTTGAATGAATTGCAGAACGTCAGATTTTTGCTGAAATTGTGACCGCGCGGCTTAGGGATTTTTTCAAAAAAAGTTGTTCAGACGTCGAGGGCTAATTCTGTTTCCGGTGATAAAAACTCACCTGTTTCCACTGAAAAACCTTTCAGGGGATAGTTTGCAACAGTTTGGCACCATTTCTGAGTGAATTGCAGAACGTCAGAAATTTTGAAGAAATTGTGACCGCGCGGCTTAGGGATTTTTTCACAAAAAGTTGTTCAGACGTCGAGGGCTAATTCTGTTTCCGATGATAAATACCCACCTGTTTCCACCGAAAAACCTTTCAGGGGATCCTTTGCAACAGTTCAGCACCATTCTTGAATGAATTGCAGAACGTCAGATTTTTGCTGAAATTGTGACCGCGCGGCTTAGGGATTTTTGGAAAAAAAGTTGTTCAGAAGTCGAGGGCTAATTCTGTTTCCGATGATAAATACCCACCTGTTTCCACCGAAAAACCCTTCAGGGGATCGTTTGCAACAGTTTAGCACCATCTTTGAATGAATTGCAGAACGTCAGAAATTTTGAAGAAATTGTGACCGCGCGGCTTAGGGATTTTTTCAAAAAAAGTTGTTCAGACGTCGTGGGCTAATTATGTTTCCGATGATAAAAACCCACCTGTTTCCACTGAAAAACCTTTCAGGGGATACTTTGCAACAGTTCAGCACCATTTTTGAATAAATTGCAGAACGTCAGAACTTTTTTCAAAAAAAGTTGTTCAGACGTCGAGGGCTAATTCTGTTTCCGGTGATAAAAACTCACCTGTTTCCACTGAAAAACCTTTCAGGGGATAGTTTGCAACAGTTTGGCACCATTTCTGAGTGAATTGCAGAACGTCAGAAATTTTGAAGAAATTGTGACCGCGCGGCTTAGGGATTTTTTCAAAAAAAGTTGTTCAGACGTCGAGGGCTAATTCTGTTTCCGATGATAAAAACCCACCTGTTTCCACTGAAAAACCTTTCAGGGGATGCTTTGCAACAGTTCAGCACCATTTTTGAATGAATTGCAGAACGTCAGATTTTTGCTGAAATTGTGCCGCGCGGCTTAGTGATTTTTTCAAAAAAAGTTCTTCAGACGTCGAGGGCTAATTCTGTTTCCGGTGATAAAAACTCACCTGTTTCCACTGAAAAACCTTTCAGGGGATAGTTTGCAACAGTTTGGCACCATTTCTGAATGAATTGCAGAACGTCAGAAATTTTGAAGAAATTGTGACCGCGCGGCTTAGGGATTTTTTCAAAAAAAGTTGTTCAGACGTCGAGGGCTAATTCTGTTTCCGATGATAAATACCCACCTGTTTCCACCGAAAAACCTTTCAGGGGATCCTTTGCAACAGTTCACCACCATTTTTGAATGAATTGCAGAACGTCAGATTTTTGCTGAAATTGTGACCGCGCGGCTTAGGGATTTTTTCAAAAAAAGTTGTTCAGAGGTCGAGGGCTAATTATGTCTCCGATGATAAAAACCCACCTGATTCCACTGAAAAACCTTTCAGGGGATCCTTTGCAACCGTTCAGCACCATTTTTGAATGAATTGCAGAACGTCAGAAATTTTGAAGAAATTGTGACCGCGCGGCTTAGGGATTTTTTCAAAAAAAGTTGTTCAGACGTCGAGGGCTAATTCTGTTTCCGGTGATAAAAACTCACCTGTTTCCACTGAAAAACCTTTCAGGGGGTAGTTTGCAACAGTTTGGCACCATTTCTTAGTGAATTGCAGAACATCAGAAATTTTGAAGAAATTGTGACCGCGCGGCTTAGGGATTTTTTCAAAAAAAGTTGTTCAGACGTCGAGGGCTAATTCTGTTTCCGATGATAAAAACCCACCTGATTCCACAGAAAAACCTTTCAGGGGATCCTTTGCAACAGTTCAGCACCATTTTTGAATGAATTGCAGAACGTCAGATTTTTGCTGAAATTGTGACCGCGCGGCTTAGGGATTTTTTCAAAAAAAGTTGTTCAGACGTCGAGGGCTAATTCTGTTTACGGTGATAAAAACTCACCTGTTTCCACTGAAAAACCTTTCAGGGGATAGTTTGCAACAGTTTGGCACCATTTCTGAGTGAATTGCAGAACGTCAGAAATTTTGAAGAAATTGTGACCGCGCGGCTTAGGGATTTTTTCACAAAAAGTTGTTCAGACGTCGAGGGCTAATTCTGTTTCCGATGATAAATACCCACCTGTTTCCACCGAAAAACCTTTCAGGGGATCCTTTGCAACAGTTCAGCACCATTCTTGATTGAATTGCAGAACGTCAGATTTTTGCTGAAATTGTGACCGCGCGGCTTAGGGATTTTTGGAAAAAAAGTTGTTCAGAAGTCGAGGGCTAATTCTGTTTCCGATGATAAATACCCACCTGTTTCCACCGAAAAACCTTTCAGGGGATAGTTTGCAACAGTTTGGCACCATTTCTGAGTGAATTGCAGAACGTCAGAAATTTTGAAGAAATTGTGACCGCGCGGCTTAGGGATTTTTTCAAAAAAAGTTGTTCAGACGTCGAGGGCTAATTCTGTTTCCGGTGATAAAAACTCACCTGTTTCCACTGAAAAACCTTTCAGGGGATAGTTTGCAACAGTTTGGCACCATTTCTGAGTGAATTGCAGAACGTCAGAAATTTTGAAGAAATTGTGACCGCGCGGCTTAGGGATTTTTTCAAAAAAAGTTGTTCAGACGTCGAGGGCTAATTCTGTTTCCGATGATAAAAACCCACCTGATTCCACAGAAAAACCTTTCAGGGGATCCTTTGCAACAGTTCAGCACCATTTTTGAATGAATTGCAGAACGTCAGATTTTTGCTGAAATTGTGACCGCGCGGCTTAGGGATTTTTTCAAAAAAAGTTGTTCAGACGTCGAGGGCTAATTCTGTTTCCGGTGATAAAAACTCACCTGTTTCCACTGAAAAACGTTTCAGGGGATAGTTTGCAACAGTTTGGCACCATTTCTGAGTGAATTGCAGAACGTCAGAAATTTTGAAGAAATTGTGACCGCGCGGCTTAGGGATTTTTTCACAAAAAGTTGTTCAGACGTCGAGGGCTAATTCTGTTTCCGATGATAAATACCCACCTGTTTCCACCGAAAAACCTTTCAGGGGATCCTTTGCAACAGTTCAGCACCATTCTTGAATGAATTGCAGAACGTCAGATTTTTGCTGAAATTGTGACCGCGCGGCTTAGGGATTTTTGGAAAAAAAGTTGTTCAGAAGTCGAGGGCTAATTCTGTTTCCGATGATAAATACCCACCTGTTTCCACCGAAAAACCCTTCAGGGGATCGTTTGCAACAGTTTAGCACCATCTTTGAATGAATTGCAGAACGTCAGAAATTTTGAAGAAATTGTGACCGCGCGGCTTAGGGATTTTTTCAAAAAAAGTTGTTCAGACGTCGTGGGCTAATTATGTTTCCGATGATAAAAACCCACCTGTTTCCACTGAAAAACCTTTCAGGGGATACTTTGCAACAGTTCAGCACCATTTTTGAATAAATTGCAGAACGTCAGAACTTTTTTCAAAAAAAGTTGTTCAGACGTCGAGGGCTAATTTTGTTTCCGGTGATAAAAACTCACCTGTTTCCACTGAAAAACCTTTCAGGGGATAGTTTGCAAGAGTTTGGCACCATTTCTGAGTGAATTGCAGAACGTCAGAAATTTTGAAGAAATTGTGACCGCGCGGCTTAGGGATTTTTTCAAAAAAAGTTGTTCAGACGTCGAGGGCTAATTCTGTTTCCGATGATAAAAACCCACCTGATTCCACAGAAAAACCTTTCAGGGGATCCTTTGCAACAGTTCAGCACCATTTTTGAATGAATTGCAGAACGTCAGATTTTTGCTGAAATTGTGACCGCGCGGCTTGGTGATTTTTTCAAAAAAAGTTGTTCAGACGTCGAGGGCTAATTCTGTTTCCGGTGATAAAAACTCACCTGTTTCCACTGAAAAACCTTTCAGGGGATAGTTTGCAACAGTTTGGCACCATTTCTGAATGAATTGCAGAACGTCAGAAATTTTGAAGAAATTGTGACCGCGTGGCTTAGGGATTTTTTCAAAAAAAGTTGTTCAGACGTCGAGGGCTAATTCTGTTTCCGGTGATAAAAACTCACCTGTTTCCACTGAAAAACCTTTCAGGGGATAGTTTGCAACAGTTTGGCACCATTTCTGAGTGAATTGCAGAACGTCAGAAATTTTGAAGAAATTGTGACCGCGCGGCTTAGGGATTTTTTCAAAAAAAGTTGTTCAGACGTCGAGGGCTAATTCTGTTTCCGATGATAAAAACCCACCTGATTCCACAGAAAAACCTTTCAGGGGATCCTTTGCAACAGTTCAGCACCATTTTTGAATGAATTGCAGAACGTCAGATTTTTGCTGAAATTGTGACCGCGCGGCTTAGGGATTTTTTCAAAAAAAGTTGTTCAGACGTCGAGGGCTAATTCTGTTTCCGGTGATAAAAACTCACCTGTTTCCACTGAAAAACCTTTCAGGGGATAGTTTGCAACAGTTTGGCACCATTTCTGAGTGAATTGCAGAACGTCAGAAATTTTGAAGAAATTGTGACCGCGCGGCTTAGGGATTTTTTTACAAAAAGTTGTTCAGACGTCGAGGGCTAATTCTGTTTCCGATGATAAATACCCACCTGTTTCCACCGAAAAACCTTTCAGGCGATCCTTTGCAACAGTTCAGCACCATTCTTGAATGAATTGCAGAACGTCAGATTTTTGCTGAAATTGTGACCGCGCGGCTTAGGGATTTTTGGAAAAAAAGTTGTTCAGAAGTCGAGGGCTAATTCTGTTTCCGATGATAAATACCCACCTGTTTCCACCGAAAAACCCTTCAGGGGATCGTTTGCAACAGTTTAGCACCATCTTTGAATGAATTGCAGAACGTCAGAAATTTTGAAGAAATTGTGACCGCGCGGCTTAGGGATTTTTTCAAAAAAAGTTGTTCAGACGTCGTGGGCTAATTATGTTTCCGATGATAAAAACCCACCTGTTTCCACTGAAAAACCTTTCAGGGGATACTTTGCAACAGTTCAGCACCATTTTTGAATAAATTGCAGAACGTCAGAACTTTTTTCAAAAAAAGTTGTTCAGACGTCGAGGGCTAATTTTGTTTCCGGTGATAAAAACTCACCTGTTTCCACTGAAAAACCTTTCAGGGGATAGTTTGCAAGAGTTTGGCACCATTTCTGAGTGAATTGCAGAACGTCAGAAATTTTGAAGAAATTGTGACCGCGCGGCTTAGGGATTTTTTCAAAAAAAGTTGTTCAGACGTCGAGGGCTAATTCTGTTTCCGATGATAAAAACCCACCTGATTCCACAGAAAAACCTTTCAGGGGATCCTTTGCAACAGTTCAGCACCATTTTTGAATGAATTGCAGAACGTCAGATTTTTGCTGAAATTGTGACCGCGCGGCTTGGTGATTTTTTCAAAAAAAGTTGTTCAGACGTCGAGGGCTAATTCTGTTTCCGGTGATAAAAACTCACCTGTTTCCACTGAAAAACCTTTCAGGGGATAGTTTGCAACAGTTTGGCACCATTTCTGAGTGAATTGCAGAACGTCAGAAATTTTGCTGAAATTGTGACCGCGCGGCTTAGGGATTTTTTCAAAAAAAGTTGTTCAGACGTCGAGGGCTAATTCTGTTTCCGATGATAAAAACCCACCTGATTCCACAGAAAAACCTTTCAGGGGATCCTTTGCAACAGTTCAGCACCATTTTTGAATGAATTGCAGAACGTCAGATTTTTGCTGAAATTGTGACCGCGCGCCTTAGGGATTTTTTCAAAAAAAGTTGTTCAGACGTCGAGGGCTAATTCTGTTTCCGATGATACAAACCCACCTGTTTCCACTGAAAAACCTTTCAGGGGATCGTTTGCAACAGTTCAGCACCATTTTTGAATGAATTGCAGAACGTCAGAACTTTTTTCAAAAAAAGTTGTTCCGACGTCGAGGGCTAATTCTGTTTCCGGTGATAAAAACTCACCTGTTTCCACTGAAAAACCTTTCAGGGGATAGTTTGCAAGAGTTTGGCACCATTTCTGAGTGAATTGCAGAACGTCAGAAATTTTGAAGAAATTGTGACCGCGCGGCTTAGGGATTTTTTCAAAAAAAGTTGTTCAGACGTCGAGGGCTAATTCTGTTTCCGATGATAAATACCCACCTGTTTCCACCGAAAAACCTTTCAGGGGATCCTTTGCAACAGTTCAGCACCATTTTTGAATGAATTGCAGAACGTCAGATTTTTGCTGAAATTGTGACCGCGCAGCTTAGGGATTTTTTCAAAAAAAGATTTCAGACGTCGAGGGCTAATTCTGTTTCCGATGATAAATACCCACCTGTTTCCACCGAAAAACCTTTCAGGGGATCCTTTGCAACAGTTCAGCACCATTTTTGAATGAATTGCAGAACGTCAGATTTTTGCTGAAATTGTGACCGCGCGGCTTAGGGATTTTTTCAAAAAAAGTTGTTCAGACGTCGAGGGCTAATTCTGTTTCCGATGATAAATACCCACCTGTTTCCACCGAAAAACCCTTCAAGGGATCGTTTGCAACAGTTTAGCACCATCTTTGAATGAATTGCAGAACGTCAGAAATTTTGAAGAAATTGTGACCGCGCGGCTTAGGGATTTTTTCAAAAAAAGTTGTTCAGACGTCGTGGGCTAATTATGTTTCCGATGATAAAAACCCACCTGTTTCCACTGAAAAACCTTTCAGGGGATACTTTGCAACAGTTCAGCACCATTTTTGAATAAATTGCAGAACGTCAGAACTTTTTTCAAAAAAAGTTGTTCAGACGTCGAGGGCTAATTCTGTTTCCGGCGATAAAAACTCACCTGTTTCCACTGAAAAACCTTTCAGGGGATAGTTTGCAAGAGTTTGGCACCATTTCTGAGTGAATTGCAGAACCTCAGAAATTTTGAAGAAATTGTGACCGCGCGGCTTAGGGATTTTTTCAAAAAAAGTTGTTCAGACGTCGAGGGCTAATTCTGTTTCCGATGATAAATACCCACCTGTTTCCACCGAAAAACCTTTCAGGGGATCCTTTGCAACAGTTCAGCACCATTTTTGAATGAATTGCAGAACGTCAGATTTTTGCTGAAATTGTGACCGCGCGGCTTAGGGATTTTTTCAAAAAAAGTTGTTCAGACGTCGAGGGCTAATTCTGTTTCCGATGATAAATACCCACCTGTTTCCACCGAAAAACCCTTCATGGGATCGTTTTGAACAGTTTGGCACCATCTCTGATTGAATTGCAGAACGCCAGAAATTTTGAAGAAATTGTGACCGCGCGGCTTAGGGTTTTTTTCAAAAAAAGTTGTTCAGACGTCGTGGGCTAATTATTTTTCCGATGATAAAAACCCACCTGTTTCCACTGAAAGACCTTTCAGGGGATGCTTTGCAACAGTTCAGCACCATTTTTGAATAAATTGCAGAACGTCAGAACTTTTTTCAAAAAAACTTGTTCAGACGTCGAGGGCTAATTCTGTTTCCGGTGATAAAAACTCACCTGTTTCCACTGAAAAACCTTTCAGGGGATAGTTTGCAACAGTTTGGCACCATTTCTGAGTGAATTGCAGAACGTCAGAAATTTTGAAGAAATTGTGACCGCGCGGCTTAGGGATTTTTTCAAAAAAAGTTATTCAGACGTCGAGGGCTGATTCGGTTTCCGATGATAAATACCCACCTGTTTCCAACGAAAAACCCTTCAGGGCATCGTTTCCAACAGTTTAGCACCATTTTGGAGTGAATTGCAGAACGCCAGAAATTTTGCTGAAATTGTGACCGCGTGGCATAGGGATTTGTTCAAAAAAAGTTGTTCCGACGTCGATGGCTATTTCTGTTTCCTACGATAAAAACCCACCTGTTTCCACCGAAAAACCCTTCAGGGGATCGTTTGCAACAGTTTGGCACCATCTCTGAGTGAATTGCAGAACGTCAGAAATTTTGAAGAAATTGTGACCGCGCGGCTTAGGGATTTTTTCAAAAAAAGTTGTTCAGACGTCGAGGGCTAATTCTGTTTCCGATGATAAATACCCACCTGTTTCCACCGAAAAACCCTTCAGGGGATCGTTTGCAACAGTTTGGCACCATCTCTGATTGAATTGCAGAACGTCAGAAATTTTGAAGAAATTGTGACCGCGTGGCTTAGGGATTTTTTCAAAAAAAGTTGTTCAGACGTCGAGGGCTAATTCTGTTTCCGGTGATAAAAACTCACCTGTTTCCACTGAAAAACCTTTCAGGGGATAGTTTGCAACAGTTTGGCACCATTTCTGAGTGAATTGCAGAACGTCAGAAATTTTGAAGAAATTGTGACCGCGCGGCTTAGGGATTTTTTCAAAAAAAGTTGTTCAGACGTCGAGGGCTAATTCTGTTTCCGATGATAAAAACCCACCTGATTCCACAGAAAAACCTTTCAGGGGATCCTTTGCAACAGTTCAGCACCATTTTTGAATGAATTGCAGAACGTCAGATTTTTGCTGAAATTGTGACCGCGCGCCTTAGGGATTTTTTCAAAAAAAGTTGTTCAGACGTCGAGGGCTAATTCTGTTTCCGGTGATAAAAACTCACCTGTTTCCACTGAAAAACCTTTCAGGGGATAGTTTGCAACAGTTTGGCACCATTTCTGAGTGAATTGCAGAACGTCAGAAATTTTGAAGAAATTGTGACCGCGCGGCTTAGGGATTTTTTCAAAAAAAGTTGTTCAGACGTCGAGGGCTAATTCTGTTTCCGATGATAAATACCCACCTGTTTCCACCGAAAAACCCTTCAGGGGATCGTTTGCAACAGTTTGGCACCATCTCTGAGTGAATTGCAGAACGTCAGAAATTTTGAAGAAATTGTGACCGCGCGGCTTAGGGATTTTTTCAAAAAAAGTTGTTCAGACGTCGAGGGCTAATTCTGTTTCCGATGATAAATACCCACCTGTTTCCACCGAAAAACCCTTCAGGGGATCGTTTGCAACAGTTTGGCACCATCTCTGATTGAATTGCAGAACGTCAGAAATTTTGAAGAAATTGTGACCGCGTGGCTTAGGGATTTTTTCAAAAAAAGTTGTTCAGACGTCGAGGGCTAATTCTGTTTCCGGTGATAAAAACTCACCTGTTTCCACTGAAAAACCTTTCAGGGGATAGTTTGCAACAGTTTGGCACCATTTCTGAGTGAATTGCAGAACGTCAGAAATTTTGAAGAAATTGTGACCGCGCGGCTTAGGGATTTTTTCAAAAAAAGTTGTTCAGACGTCGAGGGCTAATTCTGTTTCCGATGATAAAAACCCACCTGATTCCACAGAAAAACCTTTCAGGGGATCCTTTGCAACAGTTCAGCACCATTTTTGAATGAATTGCAGAACGTCAGATTTTTGCTGAAATTGTGACCGCGCGCCTTAGGGATTTTTTCAAAAAAAGTTGTTCAGACGTCGAGGGCTAATTCTGTTTCCGGTGATAAAAACTCACCTGTTTCCACTGAAAAACCTTTCAGGGGATAGTTTGCAACAGTTTGGCACCATTTCTGAGTGAATTGCAGAACGTCAGAAATTTTGAAGAAATTGTGACCGCGCGGCTTAGGGATTTTTTCAAAAAAAGTTGTTCAGACGTCGAGGGCTAATTCTGTTTCCGATGATAAATACCCACCTGTTTCCACCGAAAAACCTTTCAGGGGATCCTTTGCAACAGTTCAGCACCATTTTTGAATGAATTGCAGAACGTCAGATATTTGCTGAAATTGTGACCGCGCAGCTTAGGGATTTTTTCAAAAAAAGTTGTTCAGACGTCGAGGGCTAATTCTGTTTCCGATGATAAATACCCACCTGTTTCCACCGAAAAACCCTTCAGGGGATCGTTTGCAACAGTTTAGCACCATCTTTGAATGAATTGCAGAACGTAAGAAATTTTGAAGAAATTGTGACCGCGCGGCTTAGGGATTTTTTCAAAAAACGTTGTTCAGACGTCGTGGGCTAATTATGTTTCCGATGATAAAAACCCACCTGTTTCCACTGAAAAACCCTTCAGGGGATCCTTTGCAACAGTTCAGCACCATTTTTGAATGAATTGCAGAACGTCAGAACTTTTTTCAAAAAAAGTTGTTCCGACGTCGAGGGCTAATTCTGTTTCCGGTGATAAAAACTCACCTGTTTCCACTGAAAAACCTTTCAGGGGATAGTTTGCAAGAGTTTGGCACCATTTCTGAGTGAATTGCAGAACGTCAGAAATTTTGAAGAAATTGTGACCGCGCGGCTTAGGGATTTTTTCAAAAAAAGTTGTTCAGACGTCGAGGGCTAATTCTGTTTCCGATGATAAATACCCACCTGTTTCCACCGAAAAACCTTTCAGGGGATCCTTTGCAACAGTTCAGCACCATTTTTGAATGAATTGCAGAACGTCAGATTTTTGCTGAAATTGTGACCGCGCAGCTTAGGGATTTTTTCAAAAAAAGATTTCAGACGTCGAGGGCTAATTCTGTTTCCGATGATAAATACCCACCTGTTTCCACCGAAAAACCTTTCAGGGGATCCTTTGCAACAGTTCAGCACCATTTTTGAATGAATTGCAGAACGTCAGATTTTTGCTGAAATTGTGACCGCGCGGCTTAGGGATTTTTTCAAAAAAAGTTGTTCAGACGTCGAGGGCTAATTCTGTTTCCGATGATAAATACCCACCTGTTTCCACCGAAAAACCCTTCAAGGGATCGTTTGCAACAGTTTAGCACCATCTTTGAATGAATTGCAGAACGTCAGAAATTTTGAAGAAATTGTGACCGCGCGGCTTAGGGATTTTTTCAAAAAAAGTTGTTCAGACGTCGTGGGCTAATTATGTTTCCGATGATAAAAACCCACCTGTTTCCACTGAAAAACCTTTCAGGGGATACTTTGCAACAGTTCAGCACCATTTTTGAATAAAATGCAGAACGTCAGAACTTTTTTCAAAAAAAGTTGTTCAGACGTCGAGGGCTAATTCAGTTTCCGGCGATAAAAACTCACCTGTTTCCACTGAAAAACCTTTCAGGGGATAGTTTGCAAGAGTTTGGCACCATTTCTGAGTGAATTGCAGAACCTCAGAAATTTTGAAGAAATTGTGACCGCGCGGCTTAGGGATTTTTTCAAAAAAAGTTGTTCAGACGTCGAGGGCTAATTCTGTTTCCGATGATAAATACCCACCTGTTTCCACCGAAAAACCTTTCAGGGGATCCTTTGCAACAGTTCAGCACCATTTTTGAATGAATTGCAGAACGTCAGATTTTTGCTGAAATTGTGACCGCGCGGCTTAGGGATTTTTTCAAAAAAAGTTGTTCAGACGTCGAGGGCTAATTCTGTTTCCGATGATAAATACCCACCTGTTTCCACCGAAAAACCCTTCATGGGATCGTTTTGAACAGTTTGGCACCATCTCTGATTGAATTGCAGAACGCCAGAAATTTTGAAGAAATTGTGACCGCGCGGCTTAGGGTTTTTTTCAAAAAAAGTTGTTCAGACGTCGTGGGCTAATTATTTTTCCGATGATAAAAACCCACCTGTTTCCACTGAAAGACCTTTCAGGGGATGCTTTGCAACAGTTCAGCACCATTTTTGAATAAATTGCAGAACGTCAGAACTTTTTTCAAAAAAACTTGTTCAGACGTCGAGGGCTAATTCTGTTTCCGGTGATAAAAACTCACCTGTTTCCACTGAAAAACCTTTCAGGGGATAGTTTGCAACAGTTTGGCACCATTTCTGAGTGAATTGCAGAACGTCAGAAATTTTGAAGAAATTGTGACCGCGCGGCTTAGGGATTTTTTCAAAAAAAGTTATTCAGACGTCGAGGGCTGATTCGGTTTCCGATGATAAATACCCACCTGTTTCCAACGAAAAACCCTTCAGGGCATCGTTTCCAACAGTTTAGCACCATTTTGGAGTGAATTGCAGAACGCCAGAAATTTTGCTGAAATTGTGACCGCGTGGCATAGGGATTTGTTCAAAAAAAGTTGTTCCGACGTCGATGGCTATTTCTGTTTCCTACGATAAAAACCCACCTGTTTCCACCGAAAAACCCTTCAGGGGATCGTTTGCAACAGTTTGGCACCATCTCTGAGTGAATTGCAGAACGTCAGAAATTTTGAAGAAATTGTGACCGCGCGGCTTAGGGATTTTTTCAAAAAAAGTTGTTCAGACGTCGAGGGCTAATTCTGTTTCCGATGATAAATACCCACCTGTTTCCACCGAAAAACCCTTCAGGGGATCGTTTGCAACAGTTTGGCACCATCTCTGATTGAATTGCAGAACGTCAGAAATTTTGAAGAAATTGTGACCGCGTGGCTTAGGGATTTTTTCAAAAAAAGTTGTTCAGACGTCGAGGGCTAATTCTGTTTCCGGTGATAAAAACTCACCTGTTTCCACTGAAAAACCTTTCAGGGGATAGTTTGCAACAGTTTGGCACCATTTCTGAGTGAATTGCAGAACGTCAGAAATTTTGAAGAAATTGTGACCGCGCGGCTTAGGGATTTTTTCAAAAAAAGTTGTTCAGACGTCGAGGGCTAATTCTGTTTCCGATGATAAAAACCCACCTGATTCCACAGAAAAACCTTTCAGGGGATCCTTTGCAACAGTTCAGCACCATTTTTGAATGAATTGCAGAACGTCAGATTTTTGCTGAAATTGTGACCGCGCGCCTTAGGGATTTTTTCAAAAAAAGTTGTTCAGACGTCGAGGGCTAATTCTGTTTCCGGTGATAAAAACTCACCTGTTTCCACTGAAAAACCTTTCAGGGGATAGTTTGCAACAGTTTGGCACCATTTCTGAGTGAATTGCAGAACGTCAGAAATTTTGAAGAAATTGTGACCGCGCGGCTTAGGGATTTTTTCAAAAAAAGTTGTTCAGACGTCGAGGGCTAATTCTGTTTCCGATGATAAATACCCACCTGTTTCCACCGAAAAACCTTTCAGGGGATCCTTTGCAACAGTTCAGCACCATTTTTGAATGAATTGCAGAACGTCAGATATTTGCTGAAATTGTGACCGCGCAGCTTAGGGATTTTTTCAAAAAAAGTTGTTCAGACGTCGAGGGCTAATTCTGTTTCCGATGATAAATACCCACCTGTTTCCACCGAAAAACCCTTCAGGGGATCGTTTGCAACAGTTTAGCACCATCTTTGAATGAATTGCAGAACGTAAGAAATTTTGAAGAAATTGTGACCGCGCGGCTTAGGGATTTTTTCAAAAAACGTTGTTCAGACGTCGTGGGCTAATTATGTTTCCGATGATAAAAACCCACCTGTTTCCACTGAAAAACCCTTCAGGGGATCCTTTGCAACAGTTCAGCACCATTTTTGAATGAATTGCAGAACGTCAGAACTTTTTTCAAAAAAAGTTGTTCCGACGTCGAGGGCTAATTCTGTTTCCGGTGATAAAAACTCACCTGTTTCCACTGAAAAACCTTTCAGGGGATAGTTTGCAAGAGTTTGGCACCATTTCTGAGTGAATTGCAGAACGTCAGAAATTTTGAAGAAATTGTGACCGCGCGGCTTAGGGATTTTTTCAAAAAAAGTTGTTCAGACGTCGAGGGCTAATTCTGTTTCCGATGATAAATACCCACCTGTTTCCACCGAAAAACCTTTCAGGGGATCCTTTGCAACAGTTCAGCACCATTTTTGAATGAATTGCAGAACGTCAGATTTTTGCTGAAATTGTGACCGCGCAGCTTAGGGATTTTTTCAAAAAAAGATTTCAGACGTCGAGGGCTAATTCTGTTTCCGATGATAAATACCCACCTGTTTCCACTGAAAAACCTTTCAGGGGATCCTTTGCAACAGTTCAGCACCATTTTTGAATGAATTGCAGAACGTCAGATTTTTGCTGAAATTGTGACCGCGCGGCTTAGGGATTTTTTCAAAAAAAGTTGTTCAGACGTCGAGGGCTAATTCTGTTTCCGATGATAAATACCCACCTGTTTCCACCGAAAAACCCTTCAGGGGATCGTTTGCAACAGTTTGGCACCATCTCTGATTGAATTGCAGAACGCCAGAAATTTTGAAGAAATTGTGACCGCGCGGCTTAGGGTTTTTTTCAAAAAAAGTTGTTCAGACGTCGTGGGCTAATTATTTTTCCGATGATAAAAACCCACCTGTTTCCACTGAAAGACCTTTCACGGGATGCTTTGCAACAGTTCAGCACCATTTTTGAATAAATTGCAGAACGTCAGAACTTTTTTCAAAAAAACTTTTTCAGACGTCGAGGGCTAATTCTGTTTCCGGTGATAAAAACTCACCTGTTTCCACTGAAAAACCTTTCAGGGGATAGTTTGCAACAGTTTGGCACCATTTCTGAGTGAATTGCAGAACGTCAGAAATTTTGAAGAAATTGTGACCGCGCGGCTTAGGGATTTTTTCAAAAAAAGTTATTCAGACGTCGAGGGCTGATTCGGTTTCCGATGATAAATACCCACCTGTTTCCAACGAAAAACCCTTCAGGGCATCGTTTCCAACAGTTTAGCACCATTTTGGAGTGAATTGCAGAACGCCAGAAATTTTGCTGAAATTGTGACCGCGTGGCATAGGGATTTGTTCAAAAAAAGTTGTTCCGACGTCGATGGCTATTTCTGTTTCCTACGATAAAAACCCACCTGTTTCCACCGAAAAACCCTTCAGGGGATCGTTTGCAACAGTTTGGCACCATCTCTGAGTGAATTGCAGAACGTCAGAAATTTTGAAGAAATTGTGACCGCGCGGCTTAGGGATTTTATCAAAAAAAGTTGTTCAGACGTCGAGGGCTAATTCGGTTTCCGATGATAAAAACCCACCTGATTCCACAGAAAAACCTTTCAGGGGATCCTTTGCAACAGTTCGGCACCATTTTTGAATGAATTGCAGAACGTCAGATTTTTGCTGAAATTGTGACCGCGCGGCTTAGGGATTTTTTCAAAAAAAGTTGTTCAGACGTCGAGGGCTAATTCTGTTTCCGGTGATAAAAACTCACCTGTTTCCACCGAAAAACCTTTCAGGGGATAGTTTGCAACAGTTTGGCACCATTTCTGAATGAATTGCAGAACGTCAGAAATTTTGAAGAAATTGTGACCGCGCGGCTTAGGGATTTTTTCAAAAAAAGTTGTTCAGACGTCGAGGGCTAATTCTGTTTCCGATGATAAAAACCCACCTGATTCCACCGAAAAACCTTTCAGGGGATCCTTTGCAACAGTTCAGCACCATTTTTGAATGAATTGCAGAACGTCAGAAATTTTGAAGAAATTGTGACCGCGCAGCTTAGGGATTATTTCAAAAAAAGTTGTTCAGAGGTCGAGGGCTAATTATGTCTCCGATGATAAAAACCCACCTGATTCCACTGAAAAACCTTTCAGGGGATCCTTTGCAACAGTTCAGCACCATTTTTGAATGAATTGCAGAACGTCAGAAATTTTGAAGAAATTGTGACCGCGCGGCTTAGGGATTTTTTCAAAAAAAGTTGTTCAGACGTCGAGGGGTAATTCTGTTTCCGATGATAAATACCCACCTGTTTCCACCGAAAAACCTTTCAGGGGATCGTTTGCAACAGTTCAGCACCATTTTTGAATGAATTGCAGAACGTCAGATATTTGCTGAAATTGTGACCGCGCGGCTTAGGGATTTTTTCAAAAAAAGTTGTTCAGACGTCGAGGGCTAATTCTGTTTCCGATGATAAATACCCACCTGTTTCCACTGAAAAACCTTTCAGGGGATGCTTTGCAACAGTTCAGCACCATTTTTGAATAAATTGCAGAACGTCAGAACTTTTTTCAAAAAAAGTTGTTCAGACGTCGAGGGCTAATTCTGTTTCCGTTGATAAAAACTCACCTGTTTCCACTGAAAAACCTTTCAGGGGATAGTTTGCAACAGTTTGGCACCATTTCTGAGTGAATTGCAGAACGTCAGAAATTTTGAAGAAATTGTGACCGTGCGGCTTAGGGATTTTTTCAAAAAAAGTTATTCAGACGTCGAGGGCTAATTCGGTTTCCGATGATAAATACCCACCTGTTTCCAACGAAATACCCTTCAGGGCATCGTTTGCAACATTTTAGCACCATTTTGGAGTGAATTGCAGAACGTCAGAAATTTTGCTGAAATTGTGACCGCGCGGCATAGGGATTTGTTCAAAAAAAGTTGTTCCGACGTCGAGGGCTATTTCTGTTTCCTACGATAAAAACCCACCTGTTTCCACCCAAAAACGCTTCAGGGGATCGTTTGCAACAGTTTGGCACCATCTCTGAGTGAATTGCAGAACGTCAGAAATTTTGAAGAAATTGTGACCGCGCGGCTTAGTGATTTTTTCAAAAAAAGTTGTTCAGACGTCGAGGGCTAATTCTGTTTCCGATGATAAAAATCCACCTGTTTCCACCGAAAAACCTTTCAGGGGATCCTTTGCAACAGTTTAGCACCATCTTTGAATGAATTGCAGAACGTCAGATTTTTGCTGAAATTGTGACCGCGCGGCTTATGGATTTTTTCAAAAAAAGTTGTACAGACGTCGAGGGCTAATTCTGTTTCCGGTGATAAAAACTCACCTGTTTCCACTGAAAAACCTTTCAGGGGATAGTTTGCAACAGTTTGGCACCATTTCTGAGTGAATTGCAGAACGTCAGAAATTTTGAAGAAATTGTGACCGCGCGGCTTAGGAATTTTTTCAAAAAAAGTTGTTCAGACGTCGAGGGCTAATTCTGTTTCCAATGATAAACACCCACCTGATTCCACAGAAAAACCTTTCAGGGGATCCTTTGCAACAGTTCAGCACCATTTTTGAATGAATTGCAGAACATCAGATTTTTGCTGAAATTGTGACCGCGCGGCTTAGGGATTATTTCAAAAAAAGTTGTTCAGAGGTCGAGGGCTAATTATGTCTCCGATGATAAAAACCCACCTGATTCCACTGAAAAACCTTTCAGGGGATCCTTTGCAACAGTTCAGCACCATTTTTGAATGAATTGCAGAACGTCAGAAATTTTGAAGAAATTGTGACCGCGCGGCTTAGGGATTTTTTCAAAAAAAGTTGTTCAGACGTCGAGGGCTAATTCTGTTTCCGATGATAAATACCCACCTGTTTCCACCGAAAAACCTTTCAGGGGATCGTTTGCAACAGTTCAGCACCATTTTTGAATGAATTGCAGAACGTCAGATTTTTGCTGAAATTGTGACCGCGCGGCTTAGGGATTGTTTCAAAAAAAGTTGTTCAGACGTCGAGGGCTAATTCTGTTTCCCATGATAAATACCCACCTGTTTCCACCGAAAAACCCTTCATGGGATCGTTTGCGACAATTTAGCACCATCTTTGAATGAATTGCAGAACGTCAGAAATTTTGATGAAATTGTGACCGCGCGGCTTAGGGTTTTTTTTCAAAAAAAGTTGTTCAGACGTCGTGGGCTAATTTTGTTTCCGATGATAAAAACCCACCTGTTTCCACTGAAAAACCTTTCAGGGGATGCTTTGCAACAGTTCAGCACCATTTTTGAATAAATTGCAGAACGTCAGAACTTTTTTCAAAAAAAGTTGTTCAGACGTCGAGGGCTAATTCTGTTTCCGGTGATAAAAACTCACCTGTTTCCACTGAAAAACCTTTCAGGGGATAGTTTGCAACAGTTTGGCACCATTTCTGAGTGAATTGCAGAACGTCAGAAATTTTGAAGAAATTGTGACCGCGCGGCTTAGGGATTTTTTCAAAAAAAGTTATTCAGACGTCGAGGGCTAATTCGGTTTCCGATGATAAATACCCACCTGTTTCCAACGAAAAACCCTTCAGGGCATCGTTTGCAACAGTTTAGCACCATTTTGGAGTGAATTGCAGAACGCCAGAAATTTTGCTGAAATTGTGACCGCGCGGCATAGGGATTTGTTCAAAAAAAGTTGTTCCGACGTCGAGGGCTATTTCTGTTTCCTACGATAAAAACCCACCTGTTTCCACCGAAAAACCCTTCAGGGGATCGTTTGCAACAGTTTGGCACCATCTCTGAGTGAATTGCAGAACGTCAGAAATTTTGAAGAAATTGTGACCGCGCGGCTTAGGGATTTTTTCAAAAAAAGTTGTTCAGACGTCGAGGGCTAATTCTGTTTCCGATGATAAAAACCCACCTGATTCCACAGAAAAACCTTTCAGGGGATCCTTTGCAACAGTTCAGCACCATTTTTGAATTAATTGCAGAACGTCAGATTTTTGCTGAAATTGTGCCGCGCGGCTTAGTGATTTTTTCAAAAAAAGTTGTTCAGACGTCGAGGGCTAATTCTGTTTCCGGTGATAAAAATTCACCTGTTTCCACTGGAAAACCTTTCAGGGGATAGTTTGCAACAGTTTGGCACCATTTCTGAATGAATTGCAGAACGTCAGAAATTTTGATGAAATTGTGACCGCGCGGCTTAGGGATTTTTTCAAAAAAAGTTGTTCAGACGTCGAGGGCTAATTCTGTTTCCGATGATAAAAACTCACCTGTTTCCACTGAAAAACCTTTCAGGGGATAGTTTGCAACAGTTTGGCACCATTTCTGAGTGAATTGCAGAACATCAGAAATTTTGAAGAAATTGTGACCGCGCGGCTTAGGGATTTTTTCAAAAAAAAGTTGTTCAGACGTCGAGGGCTAATTCTGTTTCCGATGATAAAAACCCACCTGATTCCACAGAAAAACCTTTCAGGGGATCCTTTGCAACAGTTCAGCACCATTTTTGAATGAATTGCAGAACGTCAGATTTTTGCTGAAATTGTGACCGCGCGCCTTAGGGATTTTTTCAAAAAAAGTTGTTCAGACGTCGAGGGCTAATTCTGTTTCCGGTGATAAAAACTCACCTGTTTCCACTGAAAAACCTTTCAGGGGATAGTTTGCAACAGTTTGGCACCATTTCTGAGTGAATTGCAGAACGTCAGAAATTTTGATGAAATTGTGACCGCGCGGCTTAGGGTTTTTTTCAAAAAAAGTTGTTCAGACGTCGAGGGCTAATTCTGTTTCCGATGATAAATACCCACCTGATTCCACCGAAAAACCCTTCAGGGGATCGTTTGCAACAGTTTAGCACCATCCTTGAATGAATTGCAGAACGTCAGAAATTTTGAAGAAATTGTGACCGCGCGGCTTAGGGATTTTTTCAAAAAAAGTTGTTCCGACGTCGAGGGCTAATTCTGTTTCCTATGATAAAAACCCATCTGTTTCCACCGAAAAACCCTTCAGGGGATCTTTTGCAACAGTTTGGCACCATCTCTGAGTGAATTGCAGAATGTCAGAAATTTTGAAGAAATTGTGACCGCGCGGCTTAGGGATTTTTTCAAAAAAAGTTGTTCAGACGTTGAGGGCTAATTCTGTTTCCGATGATAAAAACCCACCTGATTCCACAGAAAAACCTTTCAGGGGATAGTTTGCAACAGTTTGGCACCATTTCTGAGTGAATTGCAGAACGTCAGAAATTTTGATGAAATTGTGACCGCGCGGCTTAGGGTTTTTTTCAAAAAAAGTTGTTCAGACGTCGAGGGCTAATTCTGTTTCCGATGATAAATACCCACCTGATTCCACCGAAAAACCCTTCAGGGGATCGTTTGCAACAGTTTAGCACCATCCTTGAATGAATTGCAGAACGTCAGAAATTTTGAAGAAATTGTGACCGCGCGGCTTAGGGATTTTTTCAAAAAAAGTTGTTCCGACGTCGAGGGCTAATTCTGTTTCCTATGATAAAAACCCACCTGTTTCCACCGAAAAACCCTTCAGGGGATCTTTTGCAACAGTTTGGCACCATCTCTGAGTGAATTGCAGAATGTCAGAAATTTTGAAGAAATTGTGACCGCGCGGCTTAGGGATTTTTTCAAAAAAAGTTGTTCAGACGTTGAGGGCTAATTCTGTTTCCGATGATAAAAACCCACCTGATTCCACAGAAAAACCTTTCAGGGGATCCTTTGCAACAGTTCAGCACCATTTTTGAATGAATTGCAGAACGTCAGATTTTTGCTGAAATTTTGACCGCGCGCCTTAGGGATTTTTTCAAAAGAAGTTGTTCAGGCGTCGAAGGCTAATTCTGTTTCCGGTGATAAAAACTCACCTGTTTCCACTGAAAAACCTTTCAGGGGATAGTTTGCAACAGTTTAGCACCATTTCTGAGTGAATTGCAGAACGTCAGAAATTGTGAAGAAATTGTGACCGCGCGGCTTAGGGATTTTTTCAAAAAAAGTTGTTCAGACGTCGAGGGCTAATTCTGTTTCCGATGATAAAAACCCACCTGATTCCACAGAAAAACCTTTCATGGGATCCTTTGCAACAGTTCAGCACCATTTTTGAATGAATTGCAGAACGTCAGATTTTTGCTGAAATTGTGACCGCGCGGCTTAGGGATTTTTTCAAAAAAAGTTGTTCAGACGTCGAGGGCTAATTCTGTTTCTGGTGATAAAAACTCACCTGTTTCCACTGAAAAACCTTTCAGGGGATACTTTGCAACAGTTCGGCACCATTTCTTAGTGAATTGCAGAACATCAGAAATTTTGAAGAAATTGTGACCGCGCGGCTTAGGGATTTTTTCAAAAAAAGTTGTTCAGACGTCGAGGGCTAATTCTGTTTCCGATGATAAATACCCACCTGTTTCCACCGAAAAACCTTTCAGGGGATCGTTTGCAACAGTTCAGCACCATTTTTGAATGAATTGCAGAACGTCAGATTTTTGCTGAAATTGTGACCGCGCGGCTTAGGGATTTTTTCAAAAAAAGTTGTTCCGACGTCGAGGGCTAATTCTGTTTCCGATGATAAATACCCACCTGTTTCCACCGAAAAACCCTTCAGGGGATCTTTTGCAACAGTTTAGTGCCATCTTTGAATTAATTGCAGAAAGTCAGATTTTTGCTGAAATTGTGACTTAGGGATTTTTTCAAAAAAAGTTGTTCCGACGTCGAGGGCTAATTCTGTTTCCTATGATAAAAACCCACCTGTTTCCACCGAAAAACCCTTCAGTGGATCTTTTTCAACAGTTCAGCACCATTTTTGAATGAATTGCAGAACATCAGATTTTTGCTGAAATTGTGACCGCGCGGCTTAGGGATTTTTTCAAAAAAAGTTCTTCAGAGGTCGCGGGCTAATTCTGTTTCCGATGATAAATACCCACCTGTTTCCACCGAAAAACCCTTCAGGGGATCTTTTGCAACAGTTTAGTGCCATCTTTGAATGAATTGCAGAAAGTCAGATTTTTGCTGAAATTGTGACCGTGCGGCTTAGGGATTTTTTCAAAAAAAGTTGTTCCGACGTCGAGGGCTAATTCTGTTTCCTAAGATAAAAACTCACCTGTTTCCACCGAAAAACCCTTCAGGGGATCGTTTGCAACAGTCTGGCACCATCTCTGAGTGAATTGCAGAACGTCAGATTTTTGCTGAAATTTTGACCGCGCGCCTTAGGGATTTTTTCAAAAGAAGTTGTTCAGACGTCGAAGGCTAATTCTGTTTCCGGTGATAAAAACTCACCTGTTTCCACTGAAAAACCTTTCAGGGGATAGTTTGCAACAGTTTAGCACCATTTCTGAGTGAATTGCAGAACGTCAGAAATTGTGAAGAAATTGTGACCGCGCGGCTTAGGGATTTTTTCAAAAAAAGTTGTTCAGACGTCGAGGGCTAATTCTGTTTCCGATGATAAAAACCCACCTGATTCCACAGAAAAACCTTTCATGGGATCCTTTGCAACAGTTCAGCACCATTTTTGAATGAATTGCAGAACGTCAGATTTTTGCTGAAATTGTGACCGCGCGGCTTAGGGATTTTTTCAAAAAAAGTTGTTCAGACGTCGAGGGCTAATTCTGTTTCTGGTGATAAAAACTCACCTGTTTCCACTGAAAAACCTTTCAGGGGATACTTTGCAACAGTTCGGCACCATTTCTTAGTGAATTGCAGAACATCAGAAATTTTGAAGAAATTGTGACCGCGCGGCTTAGGGATTTTTTCAAAAAAAGTTGTTCAGACGTCGAGGGCTAATTCTGTTTCCGATGATAAATACCCACCTGTTTCCACCGAAAAACCTTTCAGGGGATCGTTTGCAACAGTTCAGCACCATTTTTGAATGAATTGCAGAACGTCAGATTTTTGCTGAAATTGTGACCGCGCGGCTTAGGGATTTTTTCAAAAAAAGTTGTTCCGACGTCGAGGGCTAATTCTGTTTCCGATGATAAATACCCACCTGTTTCCACCGAAAAACCCTTCAGGGGATCTTTTGCAACAGTTTAGTGCCATCTTTGAATTAATTGCAGAAAGTCAGATTTTTGCTGAAATTGTGACTTAGGGATTTTTTCAAAAAAAGTTGTTCCGACGTCGAGGGCTAATTCTGTTTCCTATGATAAAAACCCACCTGTTTCCACCGAAAAACCCTTCAGGGGATCTTTTTCAACAGTTCAGCACCATTTTTGAATGAATTGCAGAACATCAGATTTTTGCTGAAATTGTGACCGCGCGGCTTAGGGATTTTTTCAAAAAAAGTTCTTCAGAGGTCGCGGGCTAATTCTGTTTCCGATGATAAATACCCACCTGTTTCCACCGAAAAACCCTTCAGGGGATCTTTTGCAACAGTTTAGTGCCATCTTTGAATGAATTGCAGAAAGTCAGATTTTTGCTGAAATTGTGACCGTGCGGCTTAGGGATTTTTTCAAAAAAAGTTGTTCCGACGTCGAGGGCTAATTCTGTTTCCTAAGATAAAAACTCACCTGTTTCCACCGAAAAACCCTTCAGGGGATCGTTTGCAACAGTCTGGCACCATCTCTGAGTGAATTGCAGAACGCCAGAAATTTTGAAGAAATTGTGACCGCGCGGCTTAGGGATTTTTTCAAAAAAAGTTGTTCAGACGTCAAGGGCTAATTCTGTTTCCGATGATAAATACCCCCCTGTTTCCACCGAAAAACCCTTCAGGGGATCGTTTGCAACAGTTTAGCACCATCTTTGAATGAATTGCAGAACGTCAGAAATTTTGAAGAAATTGTGACCGCGCGGCTTAGGGATTTTTTCAAAAAAAGTTGTTCAGACGTCGTGGGCTAATTATGTTTCCGATGATAAAAACCCACCTGTTTCCACTGAAAAACCTTTCAGGGGATCCTTTGCAACAGTTCAGCACCATTTTTGAATGAATTGCAGAACGTCAGAACTTTTTTCAAAAAAACTTGTTCAGACGTCGAGGGCTAATGCTGTTTCCGGTGATAAAAACTCACCTGTTTCCACTGAAAAACCTTTCAGGGGATAGTTTGCAACAGTTTGGCACCATTTCTGAGTGAATTGCAGAAAGTCAGAAATTTTGAAGAAATTGTGACCGCGCGGCTTAGGGATTTTTTCAAAAAAAGTTGTTCCGACGTCGAGGGCTAATTCTGTTTCCAATGATAAATACCCACCTGTTTCCAACGAAAAACCCTTCAGGGGATCGTTTGCAACAGTTTAGCACCATTTTTGAGTGAATTGCAGAACGCCAGAAATTTTGAAGAAATTGTGACCGCGCGCCTTAGGGATTTTTTCAAAAAAAGTTGTTCAGACGTCGAGGGCTAATTCTGTTTCCGATGATACAAACGCACCTGTTTCCACTAAAAAACCTTTCAGGGGATCGTTTGCAACAGTTTGGCACCATTTCTGAGTGAATTGCAGAACGTCAGAAATTTTGAAGAAATTGTGACCGCGCGGCTTAGGGATTTTTTCAAAAAAATTTGTTCAGACGTCGAGGGCTAATTCGGTTTCCGATGATAAATACCCACCTGTTTCCAACGAAAAACCCTTCAGGGGATCGTTTGCAACAGTTTAGCACCATTTTTGAGTGAATTGCAGAACGCCAGAAATTTTGAAGAAATTGTGACCGCGCGGCTTAGGGATTTTTTCAAAAAAAGTTGTTCAGACGTCGAGGGCTAATTCTGTTTCCGATGATAAAAACCCACCTGATTCCACCGAAAAACCTTTCAGGGGATCCTTTGCAACAGTTCAGCACCATTTTTGAATGAATTGCAGAACATCAGATTTTTGCTGAAATTGTGACCGCGCGGCTTAGGGATTTTTTCAAAAAAAGTTGTTCAGAGGTCGAGGGCTAATTATGTCTTCGATGATAAAAACCCACCTGATTCCACTGAAAAACCTTTCAGGGGATCCTTTACAACAGTTCAGCACCATTTTTGAATGAATTGCAGAACATCAGATTTTTGCTGAAATTGTGACCGCGCCTCTTAGGGATTTTTTCAAAAAAAGTTGTTCAGACGTCGAGGGCTAATTCTGTTTCCGATGATAAAAACCCACCTGATTCCACCGAAAAACCTTTCAGGGGATCCTTTGCAACAGTTCAGCACCATTTTTGAATGAATTGCAGAACATCAGATTTTTGCTGAAATTGTGACCGCGCGGCTTAGGAATTTTTTCAAAAAAAGTTGTTTAGAGGTCGAGGGCTAATTATGTCTTCGATGATAAAAACCCACCTGATTCCACTGAAAAACCTTTCAGGGGATCCTTTACAACAGTTCAGCACCATTTTTGAATGAATTGCAGAACATCAGATTTTTGCTGAAATTGTGACCGCGCGGCTTAGGGATTTTTTCAAAAAAAGTTGTTCAGAGGTCGAGGGCTAATTCTGTTTCCGATGATAAATACCCACCTGTTTCCACCGAAAAACCTTTCAGGGGATCCTTTGCAACAGTTCAGCACCATTTTTGAATGAATTGCAGAACGTCAGAACTTTTTTCAAAAAAACGTGTTCAGACGTCGAGGGCTAATGCTGTTTCCGGTGATAAAAACTCACCTGTTTCCACTGAAAAACCTTTCAGGGGATAGTTTGCAACAGTTTGGCACCATTTCTGAGTGAATTGCAGAAAGTCAGAAATTTTGAAGAAATTGTGACCGCGCGGCTTAGGGATTTTTTCAAAAAAAGTTGTTCCGACGTCGAGGGCTAATTCTGTTTCCAATGATAAATACCCACCTGTTTCCAACGAAAAACCCTTCAGGGGATCGTTTGCAACAGTTTAGCACCATTTTTGAGTGAATTGCAGAACGCCAGAAATTTTGAAGAAATTGTGACCGCGCGCCTTAGGGATTTTTTCAAAAAAAGTTGTTCAGACGTCGAGGGCTAATTCTGTTTCCGATGATACAAACCCACCTGTTTCCACTAAAAAACCTTTCAGGGGATCGTTTGCAACAGTTTGGCACCATTTCTGAGTGAATTGCAGAACGTCAGAAATTTTGAAGAAATTGTGACCGCGCGGCTTAGGGATTTTTTCAAAAAAAATTGTTCAGACGTCGAGGGCTAATTCGGTTTCCGATGATAAATACCCACCTGTTTCCAACGAAAAACCCTTCAGGGGATCGTTTGCAACAGTTTAGCACCATTTTTGAGTGAATTGCAGAACGCCAGAAATTTTGAAGAAATTGTGACCGCGCGGCTTAGGGATTTTTTCAAAAAAAGTTGTTCAGACGTCGAGGGCTAATTCTGTTTCCGATGATAAAAACCCACCTGATTCCACCGAAAAACCTTTCAGGGGATCCTTTGCAACAGTTCAGCACCATTTTTGAATGAATTGCAGAACATCAGATTTTTGCTGAAATTGTGACCGCGCGGCTTAGGGATTTTTTCAAAAAAAGTTGTTCAGAGGTCGAGGGCTAATTATGTCTTCGATGATAAAAACCCACCTGATTCCACTGAAAAACCTTTCAGGGGATCCTTTACAACAGTTCAGCACCATTTTTGAATGAATTGCAGAACATCAGATTTTTGCTGAAATTGTGACCGCGCGGCTTAGGGATTTTTTCAAAAAAAGTTGTTCAGAGGTCGAGGGCTAATTCTGTTTCCGATGATAAATACCCACCTGTTTCCACCGAAAAACCTTTCAGGGGATCGTTTGCAACAGTTTGGCAACATTTCTGAGTGAATTGCAGAACGTCAGAAATTTTGAAGAAATTGTGACCGCGCGGCTTAGGGATTTTTTCAAAAAAAGTTGTTTAGAGGTCGAGGGCTAATTCGGTTTCCGATGATAAATACCCACCTGTTTCCACCGAAAAACCCTTCAGGGGATCTTTTGCAACAGTTTAGTGCCATCTTTGAATTAATTGCAGAAAGTCAGATTTTTGCTGAAATTGTGACTTAGGGATTTTTTCAAAAAAAGTTGTTCCGACGTCGAGGGCTAATTCTGTTTCCTATGATAAAAACCCACCTGTTTCCACCGAAAAACCCTTCAGGGGATCTTTTTCAACAGTTCAGCACCATTTTTGAATGAATTGCAGAACATCAGATTTTTGCTGAAATTGTGACCGCGCGGCTTAGGGATTTTTTCAAAAAAAGTTCTTCAGAGGTCGCGGGCTAATTCTGTTTCCGATGATAAATACCCACCTGTTTCCACCGAAAAACCCTTCAGGGGATCTTTTGCAACAGTTTAGTGCCATCTTTGAATGAATTGCAGAAAGTCAGATTTTTGCTGAAATTGTGACCGTGCGGCTTAGGGATTTTTTCAAAAAAAGTTGTTCCGACGTCGAGGGCTAATTCTGTTTCCTAAGATAAAAACTCACCTGTTTCCACCGAAAAACCCTTCAGGGGATCGTTTGCAACAGTCTGGCACCATCTCTGAGTGAATTGCAGAACGCCAGAAATTTTGAAGAAATTGTGACCGCGCGGCTTAGGGATTTTTTCAAAAAAAGTTGTTCAGACGTCAAGGGCTAATTCTGTTTCCGATGATAAATACCCCCCTGTTTCCACCGAAAAACCCTTCAGGGGATCGTTTGCAACAGTTTAGCACCATCTTTGAATGAATTGCAGAACGTCAGAAATTTTGAAGAAATTGTGACCGCGCGGCTTAGGGATTTTTTCAAAAAAAGTTGTTCAGACGTCGTGGGCTAATTATGTTTCCGATGATAAAAACCCACCTGTTTCCACTGAAAAACCTTTCAGGGGATCCTTTGCAACAGTTCAGCACCATTTTTGAATGAATTGCAGAACGTCAGAACTTTTTTCAAAAAAACTTGTTCAGACGTCGAGGGCTAATGCTGTTTCCGGTGATAAAAACTCACCTGTTTCCACTGAAAAACCTTTCAGGGGATAGTTTGCAACAGTTTGGCACCATTTCTGAGTGAATTGCAGAAAGTCAGAAATTTTGAAGAAATTGTGACCGCGCGGCTTAGGGATTTTTTCAAAAAAAGTTGTTCCGACGTCGAGGGCTAATTCTGTTTCCAATGATAAATACCCACCTGTTTCCAACGAAAAACCCTTCAGGGGATCGTTTGCAACAGTTTAGCACCATTTTTGAGTGAATTGCAGAACGCCAGAAATTTTGAAGAAATTGTGACCGCGCGCCTTAGGGATTTTTTCAAAAAAAGTTGTTCAGACGTCGAGGGCTAATTCTGTTTCCGATGATACAAACCCACCTGTTTCCACTAAAAAACCTTTCAGGGGATCGTTTGCAACAGTTTGGCACCATTTCTGAGTGAATTGCAGAACGTCAGAAATTTTGAAGAAATTGTGACCGCGCGGCTTAGGGATTTTTTCAAAAAAATTTGTTCAGACGTCGAGGGCTAATTCGGTTTCCGATGATAAATACCCACCTGTTTCCAACGAAAAACCCTTCAGGGGATCGTTTGCAACAGTTTAGCACCATTTTTGAGTGAATTGCAGAACGCCAGAAATTTTGAAGAAATTGTGACCGCGCGGCTTAGGGATTTTTTCAAAAAAAGTTGTTCAGACGTCGAGGGCTAATTCTGTTTCCGATGATAAAAACCCACCTGATTCCACCGAAAAACCTTTCAGGGGATCCTTTGCAACAGTTCAGCACCATTTTTGAATGAATTGCAGAACATCAGATTTTTGCTGAAATTGTGACCGCGCGGCTTAGGGATTTTTTCAAAAAAAGTTGTTCAGAGGTCGAGGGCTAATTATGTCTTCGATGATAAAAACCCACCTGATTCCACTGAAAAACCTTTCAGGGGATCCTTTACAACAGTTCAGCACCATTTTTGAATAAATTGCAGAACATCAGATTTTTGCTGAAATTGTGACCGCGCGGCTTAGGGATTTTTTCAAAAAAAGTTGTTCAGACGTCGAGGGCTAATTCTGTTTCCGATGATAAAAACCCACCTGATTCCACCGAAAAACCTTTCAGGGGATCTTTTGCAACAGTTCAGCACCATTTTTGAATGAATTGCAGAACATCAGATTTTTGCTGAAATTGTGACCGCGCGGCTTAGGGATTTTTTCAAAAAAAGTTGTTTAGAGGTCGAGGGCTAATTATGTCTTCGATGATAAAAACCCACCTGATTCCACTGAAAAACCTTTCAGGGGATCCTTTACAACAGTTCAGCACCATTTTTGAATGAATTGCAGAACATCAGATTTTTGCTGAAATTGTGACCGCGCGGCTTAGGGATTTTTTCAAAAAAAGTTGTTCAGAGGTCGAGGGCTAATTCTGTTTCCGATGATAAATACCCACCTGTTTCCACCGAAAAACCTTTCAGGGGATCCTTTGCAACAGTTCAGCACCATTTTTGAATGAATTGCAGAACGTCAGAACTTTTTTCAAAAAAACTTGTTCAGACGTCGAGGGCTAATGCTGTTTCCGGTGATAAAAACTCACCTGTTTCCACTGAAAAACCTTTCAGGGGATAGTTTGCAACAGTTTGGCACCATTTCTGAGTGAATTGCAGAAAGTCAGAAATTTTGAAGAAATTGTGACCGCGCGGCTTAGGGATTTTTTCAAAAAAAGTTGTTCCGACGTCGAGGGCTAATTCTGTTTCCAATGATAAATACCCACCTGTTTCCAACGAAAAACCCTTCAGGGGATCGTTTGCAACAGTTTAGCACCATTTTTGAGTGAATTGCAGAACGCCAGAAATTTTGAAGAAATTGTGACCGCGCGCCTTAGGGATTTTTTCAAAAAAAGTTGTTCAGACGTCGAGGGCTAATTCTGTTTCCGATGATACAAACCCACCTGTTTCCACTAAAAAACCTTTCAGGGGATCGTTTGCAACAGTTTGGCACCATTTCTGAGTGAATTGCAGAACGTCAGAAATTTTGAAGAAATTGTGACCGCGCGGCTTAGGGATTTTTTCAAAAAAATTTGTTCAGACGTCGAGGGCTAATTCGGTTTCCGATGATAAATACCCACCTGTTTCCAACGAAAAACCCTTCAGGGGATCGTTTGCAACAGTTTAGCACCATTTTTGAGTGAATTGCAGAACGCCAGAAATTTTGAAGAAATTGTGACCGCGCGGCTTAGGGATTTTTTCAAAAAAAGTTGTTCAGACGTCGAGGGCTAATTCTGTTTCCGATGATAAAAACCCACCTGATTCCACCGAAAAACCTTTCAGGGGATCCTTTGCAACAGTTCAGCACCATTTTTGAATGAATTGCAGAACATCAGATTTTTGCTGAAATTGTGACCGCGCGGCTTAGGGATTTTTTCAAAAAAAGTTGTTCAGAGGTCGAGGGCTAATTATGTCTTCGATGATAAAAACCCACCTGATTCCACTGAAAAACCTTTCAGGGGATCCTTTACAACAGTTCAGCACCATTTTTGAATGAATTGCAGAACATCAGATTTTTGCTGAAATTGTGACCGCGCGGCTTAGGGATTTTTTCAAAAAAAGTTGTTCCGACGTCGAGGGCTAATTCTGTTTCCAATGATAAATACCCACCTGTTTCCAACGAAAAACCCTTCAGGGGATCGTTTGCAACAGTTTAGCACCATTTTTGAGTGAATTGCAGAACGCCAGAAATTTTGAAGAAATTGTGACCGCGCGCCTTAGGGATTTTTTCAAAAAAAGTTGTTCAGACGTCGAGGGCTAATTCTGTTTCCGATGATACAAACCCACCTGTTTCCACTAAAAAACCTTTCAGGGGATCGTTTGCAACAGTTTGGCACCATTTCTGAGTGAATTGCAGAACGTCAGAAATTTTGAAGAAATTGTGACCGCGCGGCTTAGGGATTTTTTCAAAAAAATTTGTTCAGACGTCGAGGGCTAATTCGGTTTCCGATGATAAATACCCACCTGTTTCCAACGAAAAACCCTTCAGGGGATCGTTTGCAACAGTTTAGCACCATTTTTGAGTGAATTGCAGAACGCCAGAAATTTTGAAGAAATTGTGACCGCGCGGCTTAGGGATTTTTTCAAAAAAAGTTGTTCAGACGTCGAGGGCTAATTCTGTTTCCGATGATAAAAACCCACCTGATTCCACCGAAAAACCTTTCAGGGGATCCTTTGCAACAGTTCAGCACCATTTTTGAATGAATTGCAGAACATCAGATTTTTGCTGAAATTGTGACCGCGCGGCTTAGGGATTTTTTCAAAAAAAGTTGTTCAGAGGTCGAGGGCTAATTATGTCTTCGATGATAAAAACCCACCTGATTCCACTGAAAAACCTTTCAGGGGATCCTTTACAACAGTTCAGCACCATTTTTGAATGAATTGCAGAACATCAGATTTTTGCTGAAATTGTGACCGCGCGGCTTAGGGATTTTTTCAAAAAAAGTTGTTCAGACGTCGAGGGCTAATTCTGTTTCCGATGATAAAAACCCACCTGATTCCACCGAAAAACCTTTCAGGGGATCCTTTGCAACAGTTCAGCACCATTTTTGAATGAATTGCAGAACATCAGATTTTTGCTGAAATTGTGACCGCGCGGCTTAGGGATTTTTTCAAAAAAAGTTGTTTAGAGGTCGAGGGCTAATTATGTCTTCGATGATAAAAACCCACCTGATTCCACTGAAAAACCTTTCAGGGGATCCTTTACAACAGTTCACCACCATTTTTGAATGAATTGCAGAACATCAGATTTTTGCTGAAATTGTGACCGCGCGGCTTAGGGATTTTTTCAAAAAAAGTTGTTCAGAGGTCGAGGGCTAATTCTGTTTCCGATGATAAATACCCACCTGTTTCCACCGAAAAACCTTTCAGGGGATCCTTTGCAACAGTTCAGCACCATTTTTGAATGAATTGCAGAACGTCAGAACTTTTTTCAAAAAAACTTGTTCAGACGTCGAGGGCTAATGCTGTTTCCGGTGATAAAAACTCACCTGTTTCCACTGAAAAACCTTTCAGGGGATAGTTTGCAACAGTTTGGCACCATTTCTGAGTGAATTGCAGAAAGTCAGAAATTTTGAAGAAATTGTGACCGCGCGGCTTAGGGATTTTTTCAAAAAAAGTTGTTCCGACGTCGAGGGCTAATTCTGTTTCCAATGATAAATACCCACCTGTTTCCAACGAAAAACCCTTCAGGGGATCGTTTGCAACAGTTTAGCACCATTTTTGAGTGAATTGCAGAACGCCAGAAATTTTGAAGAAATTGTGACCGCGCGCCTTAGGGATTTTTTCAAAAAAAGTTGTTCAGACGTCGAGGGCTAATTCTGTTTCCGATGATACAAACCCACCTGTTTCCACTAAAAAACCTTTCAGGGGATCGTTTGCAACAGTTTGGCACCATTTCTGAGTGAATTGCAGAACGTCAGAAATTTTGAAGAAATTGTGACCGCGCGGCTTAGGGATTTTTTCAAAAAAATTTGTTCAGACGTCGAGGGCTAATTCGGTTTCCGATGATAAATACCCACCTGTTTCCAACGAAAAACCCTTCAGGGGATCGTTTGCAACAGTTTAGCACCATTTTTGAGTGAATTGCAGAACGCCAGAAATTTTGAAGAAATTGTGACCGCGCGGCTTAGGGATTTTTTCAAAAAAAGTTGTTCAGACGTCGAGGGCTAATTCTGTTTCCGATGATAAAAACCCACCTGATTCCACCGAAAAACCTTTCAGGGGATCCTTTGCAACAGTTCAGCACCATTTTTGAATGAATTGCAGAACATCAGATTTTTGCTGAAATTGTGACCGCGCGGCTTAGGGATTTTTTCAAAAAAAGTTGTTCAGAGGTCGAGGGCTAATTATGTCTTCGATGATAAAAACCCACCTGATTCCACTGAAAAACCTTTCAGGGGATCCTTTACAACAGTTCAGCACCATTTTTGAATGAATTGCAGAACATCAGATTTTTGCTGAAATTGTGACCGCGCGGCTTAGGGATTTTTTCAAAAAAAGTTGTTCAGAGGTCGAGGGCTAATTCTGTTTCCGATGATAAATACCCACCTGTTTCCACCGAAAAACCTTTCAGGGGATCGTTTGCAACAGTTTGGCAACATTTCTGAGTGAATTGCAGAACGTCAGAAATTTTGAAGAAATTGTGACCGCGCGGCTTAGGGATTTTTTCAAAAAAAGTTGTTTAGAGGTCGAGGGCTAATTCGGTTTCCAATGATAAATACCCACCTGTTTCCACCGGAAAACCATTCAGGGGATCGTTTGCAACAGTTTGGCACCATTTCTGAGTGAATTGCAGAACGTCAGAAATTTTGAAGAAATTGTGACCGCGTGGCTTAGGGATTTTTTCAAAAAAAGTTATTCAGAGGTCGAGGGCTAATTCGGTTTCCGATGATAAATACCCACCTGTTTCCACCGAAAAACCCTTCAGGGGATCTTTTGCAGCATTTTAGTGCCATCTTTGAATGAATTGCAGAACGTCAGATTTTTGCTGAAATTGTGACGGCGCGGCTTAGGGATTTTTTCAAAAAAAGTTGTTCAGACGTCGTGGGCTAATTCTGTTTCCGATGATAAAAACCCACCTGATTCCACCGAAAAACCTTTCAGGGGATCCTTTGCAACAGTTCAGCACCATTTTTGAATGAATTGCAGAACGTCAGAAATTTTGAAGAAATTGTGACCGCGCGGCTTAGGGATTTTTTCAAAAAAAGTTGTTCAGACGTCGTGGGCTAATTCTGTTTCCGATGATAAAAACCCACCTGATTCCACCGAAAAACCTTTCAGGGGATCCTTTGCAACAGTTCAGCACCATTTTTGAATGAATTGCAGAACATCAGATTTTTGCTGAAATTGTGACCGCGCGGCTTAGGGATTTTTTCAAAAAAAGTTGTTCAGAGGTCGAGGGCTAATTCTGTTTCCGATGATAAATACCCACCTGTTTCCACCGAAAAACCCTTCAGGGGATCTTTTGCAACAGTTTAGTGCCATCTTTGAATGAATTGCAGAAAGTCAGATTTTTGCTGAAATTGTGACCGCGCGGCTTAGCGATTTTTTCAAAAAAAGTTGTTCCGACGTCGAGGGCTAATTCTGTTTCCTAAGATAAAAACTCACCTGTTTCCACCGAAAAACCCTTCAGGGGATCGTTTGCAACAGTCTGGCACCATCTCTGAGTGAATTGCAGAACGCCAGAAATTTTGAAGAAATTGTGACCGCGCGGCTTAGGGATTTTTTCAAAAAAAGTTGTTCAGACGTCAAGGGCTAATTCTGTTTCCGATGATAAATACCCCCCTGTTTCCACCGAAAAACCCTTCAGGGGATCGTTTGCAACAGTTTCGCACCATCTTTGAATGAATTGCAGAACGTCAGAAATTTTGAAGAAATTGTGACCGCGCGGCTTAGGGATTTTTTCAAAAAAAGTTGTTCAGACGTCGTGGGCTAATTATGTTTCCGATGATAAAAACCCACCTGTTTCCACTGAAAAACCTTTCAGGGGATACTTTGCAACAGTTCAGCACCATTTTTGAATAAATTGCAGAACGTCAGAACTTTTTTCAAAAAAAGTTGTTCAGACGTCGAGGGCTAATTCTGTTTCCGGCGATAAAAACTCACCTGTTTCCACTGAAAAACCTTTCAGGGGATAGTTTGCAAGAGTTTGGCACCATTTCTGAGTGAATTGCAGAACGTCAGAAATTTTGAAGAAATTGTGACCGCGCGGCTTAGGGATTTTTTCAAAAAAAGTTGTTCAGACGTCGAGGGCTAATTCTGTTTCCGATGATAAATACCCACCTGTTTCCACCGAAAAACCTTTCAGGGGATCCTTTGCAACAGTTCAGCACCATTTTTGAATGAATTGCAGAACGTCAGATTTTTGCTGAAATTGTGACCGCGCGGCTTAGGGATTTTTTCAAAAAAAGTTGTTCAGACGTCGAGGGCTAATTCTGTTTCCGATGATAAATACCCACCTGTTTCCACCGAAAAACCCTTCATGGGATCGTTTTGAACAGTTTGGCACCATCTCTGATTGAATTGCAGAACGCCAGAAATTTTGAAGAAATTGTGACCGCGCGGCTTAGGGTTTTTTTCAAAAAAAGTTGTTCAGACGTCGTGGGCTAATTATTTTTCCGATGATAAAAACCCACCTGTTTCCACTGAAAGACCTTTCAGGGGATGCTTTGCAACAGTTCAGCACCATTTTTGAATAAATTGCAGAACGTCAGAACTTTTTTCAAAAAAACTTGTTCAGACGTCGAGGGCTAATTCTGTTTCCGGTGATAAAAACTCACCTGTTTCCACTGAAAAACCTTTCAGGGGATAGTTTGCAACAGTTTGGCACCATTTCTGAGTGAATTGCAGAACGTCAGAAATTTTGAAGAAATTGTGACCGCGCGGCTTAGGGATTTTTTCAAAAAAAGTTATTCAGACGTCGAGGGCTGATTCGGTTTCCGATGATAAATACCCACCTGTTTCCAACGAAAAACCCTTCAGGGCATCGTTTCCAACAGTTTAGCACCATTTTGGAGTGAATTGCAGAACGCCAGAAATTTTGCTGAAATTGTGACCGCGTGGCATAGGGATTTGTTCAAAAAAAGTTGTTCCGACGTCGATGGCTATTTCTGTTTCCTACGATAAAAACCCACCTGTTTCCACCGAAAAACCCTTCAGGGGATCGTTTGCAACAGTTTGGCACCATCTCTGAGTGAATTGCAGAACGTCAGATATTTTGAAGAAATTGTGACCGCGCGGCTTAGGGATTTTTTCAAAAAAAGTTGTTCAGACGTCGAGGGCTAATTCTGTTTCCGATGATAAATACCCACCTGTTTCCACCGAAAAACCCTTCAGGGGATCGTTTGCAACAGTTTGGCACCATCTCTGATTGAATTGCAGAACGTCAGAAATTTTGAAGAAATTGTGACCGCGTGGCTTAGGGATTTTTTCAAAAAAAGTTGTTCAGACGTCGAGGGCTAATTCTGTTTCCGGTGATAAAAACTCACCTGTTTCCACTGAAAAACCTTTCAGGGGATAGTTTGCAACAGTTTGGCACCATTTCTGAGTGAATTGCAGAACGTCAGAAATTTTGAAGAAATTGTGACCGCGCGGCTTAGGGATTTTTTCAAAAAAAGTTGTTCAGACGTCGAGGGCTAATTCTGTTTCCGATGATAAAAACCCACCTGATTCCACAGAAAAACCTTTCAGGGGATCCTTTGCAACAGTTCAGCACCATTTTTGAATGAATTGCAGAACGTCAGATTTTTGCTGAAATTGTGACCGCGCGCCTTAGGGATTTTTTCAAAAAAAGTTGTTCAGACGTCGAGGGCTAATTCTGTTTCCGGTGATAAAAACTCACCTGTTTCCACTGAAAAACCTTTCAGGGGATAGTTTGCAACAGTTTGGCACCATTTCTGAGTGAATTGCAGAACGTCAGAAATTTTGAAGAAATTGTGACCGCGCGGCTTAGGGATTTTTTCAAAAAAAGTTGTTCAGACGTCGAGGGCTAATTCTGTTTCCGATGATAAATACCCACCTGTTTCCACCGAAAAACCTTTCAGGGGATCCTTTGCAACAGTTCAGCACCATTTTTGAATGAATTGCAGAACGTCAGATATTTGCTGAAATTGTGACCGCGCAGCTTAGGGATTTTTTCAAAAAAAGTTGTTCAGACGTCGAGGGCTAATTCTGTTTCCGATGATAAATACCCACCTGTTTCCACCGAAAAACCCTTCAGGGGATCGTTTGCAACAGTTTAGCACCATCTTTGAATGAATTGCAGAACGTAAGAAATTTTGAAGAAATTGTGACCGCGCGGCTTAGGGATTTTTTCAAAAAACGTTGTTCAGACGTCGTGGGCTAATTATGTTTCCGATGATAAAAACCCACCTGTTTCCACTAAAAAACCTTTCAGGGGATCGTTTGCAACAGTTTGGCACCATTTCTGAGTGAATTGCAGAACGTCAGAAATTTTGAAGAAATTGTGACCGCGCGGCTTAGGGATTTTTTCAAAAAAATTTGTTCAGACGTCGAGGGCTAATTCGGTTTCCGATGATAAATACCCACCTGTTTCCAACGAAAAACCCTTCAGGGGATCGTTTGCAACAGTTTAGCACCATTTTTGAGTGAATTGCAGAACGCCAGAAATTTTGAAGAAATTGTGACCGCGCGGCTTAGGGATTTTTTCAAAAAAAGTTGTTCAGACGTCGAGGGCTAATTCTGTTTCCGATGATAAAAACCCACCTGATTCCACCGAAAAACCTTTCAGGGGATCCTTTGCAACAGTTCAGCACCATTTTTGAATGAATTGCAGAACATCAGATTTTTGCTGAAATTGTGACCGCGCGGCTTAGGGATTTTTTCAAAAAAAGTTGTTCAGAGGTCGAGGGCTAATTATGTCTTCGATGATAAAAACCCACCTGATTCCACTGAAAAACCTTTCAGGGGATCCTTTACAACAGTTCAGCACCATTTTTGAATGAATTGCAGAACATCAGATTTTTGCTGAAATTGTGACCGCGCGGCTTAGGGATTTTTTCAAAAAAAGTTGTTCCGACGTCGAGGGCTAATTCTGTTTCCAATGATAAATACCCACCTGTTTCCAACGAAAAACCCTTCAGGGGATCGTTTGCAACAGTTTAGCACCATTTTTGAGTGAATTGCAGAACGCCAGAAATTTTGAAGAAATTGTGACCGCGCGCCTTAGGGATTTTTTCAAAAAAAGTTGTTCAGACGTCGAGGGCTAATTCTGTTTCCGATGATACAAACCCACCTGTTTCCACTAAAAAACCTTTCAGGGGATCGTTTGCAACAGTTTGGCACCATTTCTGAGTGAATTGCAGAACGTCAGAAATTTTGAAGAAATTGTGACCGCGCGGCTTAGGGATTTTTTCAAAAAAATTTGTTCAGACGTCGAGGGCTAATTCGGTTTCCGATGATAAATACCCACCTGTTTCCAACGAAAAACCCTTCAGGGGATCGTTTGCAACAGTTTAGCACCATTTTTGAGTGAATTGCAGAACGCCAGAAATTTTGAAGAAATTGTGACCGCGCGGCTTAGGGATTTTTTCAAAAAAAGTTGTTCAGACGTCGAGGGCTAATTCTGTTTCCGATGATAAAAACCCACCTGATTCCACCGAAAAACCTTTCAGGGGATCCTTTGCAACAGTTCAGCACCATTTTTGAATGAATTGCAGAACATCAGATTTTTGCTGAAATTGTGACCGCGCGGCTTAGGGATTTTTTCAAAAAAAGTTGTTCAGAGGTCGAGGGCTAATTATGTCTTCGATGATAAAAACCCACCTGATTCCACTGAAAAACCTTTCAGGGGATCCTTTACAACAGTTCAGCACCATTTTTGAATGAATTGCAGAACATCAGATTTTTGCTGAAATTGTGACCGCGCGGCTTAGGGATTTTTTCAAAAAAAGTTGTTCAGACGTCGAGGGCTAATTCTGTTTCCGATGATAAAAACCCACCTGATTCCACCGAAAAACCTTTCAGGGGATCCTTTGCAACAGTTCAGCACCATTTTTGAATGAATTGCAGAACATCAGATTTTTGCTGAAATTGTGACCGCGCGGCTTAGGGATTTTTTCAAAAAAAGTTGTTTAGAGGTCGAGGGCTAATTATGTCTTCGATGATAAAAACCCACCTGATTCCACTGAAAAACCTTTCAGGGGATCCTTTACAACAGTTCACCACCATTTTTGAATGAATTGCAGAACATCAGATTTTTGCTGAAATTGTGACCGCGCGGCTTAGGGATTTTTTCAAAAAAAGTTGTTCAGAGGTCGAGGGCTAATTCTGTTTCCGATGATAAATACCCACCTGTTTCCACCGAAAAACCTTTCAGGGGATCCTTTGCAACAGTTCAGCACCATTTTTGAATGAATTGCAGAACGTCAGAACTTTTTTCAAAAAAACTTGTTCAGACGTCGAGGGCTAATGCTGTTTCCGGTGATAAAAACTCACCTGTTTCCACTGAAAAACCTTTCAGGGGATAGTTTGCAACAGTTTGGCACCATTTCTGAGTGAATTGCAGAAAGTCAGAAATTTTGAAGAAATTGTGACCGCGCGGCTTAGGGATTTTTTCAAAAAAAGTTGTTCCGACGTCGAGGGCTAATTCTGTTTCCAATGATAAATACCCACCTGTTTCCAACGAAAAACCCTTCAGGGGATCGTTTGCAACAGTTTAGCACCATTTTTGAGTGAATTGCAGAACGCCAGAAATTTTGAAGAAATTGTGACCGCGCGCCTTAGGGATTTTTTCAAAAAAAGTTGTTCAGACGTCGAGGGCTAATTCTGTTTCCGATGATACAAACCCACCTGTTTCCACTAAAAAACCTTTCAGGGGATCGTTTGCAACAGTTTGGCACCATTTCTGAGTGAATTGCAGAACGTCAGAAATTTTGAAGAAATTGTGACCGCGCGGCTTAGGGATTTTTTCAAAAAAATTTGTTCAGACGTCGAGGGCTAATTCGGTTTCCGATGATAAATACCCACCTGTTTCCAACGAAAAACCCTTCAGGGGATCGTTTGCAACAGTTTAGCACCATTTTTGAGTGAATTGCAGAACGCCAGAAATTTTGAAGAAATTGTGACCGCGCGGCTTAGGGATTTTTTCAAAAAAAGTTGTTCAGACGTCGAGGGCTAATTCTGTTTCCGATGATAAAAACCCACCTGATTCCACCGAAAAACCTTTCAGGGGATCCTTTGCAACAGTTCAGCACCATTTTTGAATGAATTGCAGAACATCAGATTTTTGCTGAAATTGTGACCGCGCGGCTTAGGGATTTTTTCAAAAAAAGTTGTTCAGAGGTCGAGGGCTAATTATGTCTTCGATGATAAAAACCCACCTGATTCCACTGAAAAACCTTTCAGGGGATCCTTTACAACAGTTCAGCACCATTTTTGAATGAATTGCAGAACATCAGATTTTTGCTGAAATTGTGACCGCGCGGCTTAGGGATTTTTTCAAAAAAAGTTGTTCAGAGGTCGAGGGCTAATTCTGTTTCCGATGATAAATACCCACCTGTTTCCACCGAAAAACCTTTCAGGGGATCGTTTGCAACAGTTTGGCAACATTTCTGAGTGAATTGCAGAACGTCAGAAATTTTGAAGAAATTGTGACCGCGCGGCTTAGGGATTTTTTCAAAAAAAGTTGTTTAGAGGTCGAGGGCTAATTCGGTTTCCAATGATAAATACCCACCTGTTTCCACCGGAAAACCATTCAGGGGATCGTTTGCAACAGTTTGGCACCATTTCTGAGTGAATTGCAGAACGTCAGAAATTTTGAAGAAATTGTGACCGCGTGGCTTAGGGATTTTTTCAAAAAAAGTTATTCAGAGGTCGAGGGCTAATTCGGTTTCCGATGATAAATACCCACCTGTTTCCACCGAAAAACCCTTCAGGGGATCTTTTGCAGCATTTTAGTGCCATCTTTGAATGAATTGCAGAACGTCAGATTTTTGCTGAAATTGTGACGGCGCGGCTTAGGGATTTTTTCAAAAAAAGTTGTTCAGACGTCGTGGGCTAATTCTGTTTCCGATGATAAAAACCCACCTGATTCCACCGAAAAACCTTTCAGGGGATCCTTTGCAACAGTTCAGCACCATTTTTGAATGAATTGCAGAACGTCAGAAATTTTGAAGAAATTGTGACCGCGCGGCTTAGGGATTTTTTCAAAAAAAGTTGTTCAGACGTCGTGGGCTAATTCTGTTTCCGATGATAAAAACCCACCTGATTCCACCGAAAAACCTTTCAGGGGATCCTTTGCAACAGTTCAGCACCATTTTTGAATGAATTGCAGAACATCAGATTTTTGCTGAAATTGTGACCGCGCGGCTTAGGGATTTTTTCAAAAAAAGTTGTTCAGAGGTCGAGGGCTAATTCTGTTTCCGATGATAAATACCCACCTGTTTCCACCGAAAAACCCTTCAGGGGATCTTTTGCAACAGTTTAGTGCCATCTTTGAATGAATTGCAGAAAGTCAGATTTTTGCTGAAATTGTGACCGCGCGGCTTAGCGATTTTTTCAAAAAAAGTTGTTCCGACGTCGAGGGCTAATTCTGTTTCCTAAGATAAAAACTCACCTGTTTCCACCGAAAAACCCTTCAGGGGATCGTTTGCAACAGTCTGGCACCATCTCTGAGTGAATTGCAGAACGCCAGAAATTTTGAAGAAATTGTGACCGCGCGGCTTAGGGATTTTTTCAAAAAAAGTTGTTCAGACGTCAAGGGCTAATTCTGTTTCCGATGATAAATACCCCCCTGTTTCCACCGAAAAACCCTTCAGGGGATCGTTTGCAACAGTTTCGCACCATCTTTGAATGAATTGCAGAACGTCAGAAATTTTGAAGAAATTGTGACCGCGCGGCTTAGGGATTTTTTCAAAAAAAGTTGTTCAGACGTCGTGGGCTAATTATGTTTCCGATGATAAAAACCCACCTGTTTCCACTGAAAAACCTTTCAGGGGATACTTTGCAACAGTTCAGCACCATTTTTGAATAAATTGCAGAACGTCAGAACTTTTTTCAAAAAAAGTTGTTCAGACGTCGAGGGCTAATTCTGTTTCCGGCGATAAAAACTCACCTGTTTCCACTGAAAAACCTTTCAGGGGATAGTTTGCAAGAGTTTGGCACCATTTCTGAGTGAATTGCAGAACGTCAGAAATTTTGAAGAAATTGTGACCGCGCGGCTTAGGGATTTTTTCAAAAAAAGTTGTTCAGACGTCGAGGGCTAATTCTGTTTCCGATGATAAATACCCACCTGTTTCCACCGAAAAACCTTTCAGGGGATCCTTTGCAACAGTTCAGCACCATTTTTGAATGAATTGCAGAACGTCAGATTTTTGCTGAAATTGTGACCGCGCGGCTTAGGGATTTTTTCAAAAAAAGTTGTTCAGACGTCGAGGGCTAATTCTGTTTCCGATGATAAATACCCACCTGTTTCCACCGAAAAACCCTTCATGGGATCGTTTTGAACAGTTTGGCACCATCTCTGATTGAATTGCAGAACGCCAGAAATTTTGAAGAAATTGTGACCGCGCGGCTTAGGGTTTTTTTCAAAAAAAGTTGTTCAGACGTCGTGGGCTAATTATTTTTCCGATGATAAAAACCCACCTGTTTCCACTGAAAGACCTTTCAGGGGATGCTTTGCAACAGTTCAGCACCATTTTTGAATAAATTGCAGAACGTCAGAACTTTTTTCAAAAAAACTTGTTCAGACGTCGAGGGCTAATTCTGTTTCCGGTGATAAAAACTCACCTGTTTCCACTGAAAAACCTTTCAGGGGATAGTTTGCAACAGTTTGGCACCATTTCTGAGTGAATTGCAGAACGTCAGAAATTTTGAAGAAATTGTGACCGCGCGGCTTAGGGATTTTTTCAAAAAAAGTTATTCAGACGTCGAGGGCTGATTCGGTTTCCGATGATAAATACCCACCTGTTTCCAACGAAAAACCCTTCAGGGCATCGTTTCCAACAGTTTAGCACCATTTTGGAGTGAATTGCAGAACGCCAGAAATTTTGCTGAAATTGTGACCGCGTGGCATAGGGATTTGTTCAAAAAAAGTTGTTCCGACGTCGATGGCTATTTCTGTTTCCTACGATAAAAACCCACCTGTTTCCACCGAAAAACCCTTCAGGGGATCGTTTGCAACAGTTTGGCACCATCTCTGAGTGAATTGCAGAACGTCAGATATTTTGAAGAAATTGTGACCGCGCGGCTTAGGGATTTTTTCAAAAAAAGTTGTTCAGACGTCGAGGGCTAATTCTGTTTCCGATGATAAATACCCACCTGTTTCCACCGAAAAACCCTTCAGGGGATCGTTTGCAA
Organism: Podarcis melisellensis; assembly: GCF_964234715.1. Taxonomy (NCBI): domain Eukaryota; kingdom Metazoa; phylum Chordata; class Lepidosauria; order Squamata; family Lacertidae; genus Podarcis; species Podarcis melisellensis. The sequence goes on along the minus strand of NW_028113158.1, from coordinate 248,723 downwards.
CAGTTTGGCACCATCTCTGATTGAATTGCAGAACGTCAGAAATTTTGAAGAAATTGTGACCGCGTGGCTTAGGGATTTTTTCAAAAAAAGTTGTTCAGACGTCGAGGGCTAATTCTGTTTCCGGTGATAAAAACTCACCTGTTTCCACTGAAAAACCTTTCAGGGGATAGTTTGCAACAGTTTGGCACCATTTCTGAGTGAATTGCAGAACGTCAGAAATTTTGAAGAAATTGTGACCGCGCGGCTTAGGGATTTTTTCAAAAAAAGTTGTTCAGACGTCGAGGGCTAATTCTGTTTCCGATGATAAAAACCCACCTGATTCCACAGAAAAACCTTTCAGGGGATCCTTTGCAACAGTTCAGCACCATTTTTGAATGAATTGCAGAACGTCAGATTTTTGCTGAAATTGTGACCGCGCGCCTTAGGGATTTTTTCAAAAAAAGTTGTTCAGACGTCGAGGGCTAATTCTGTTTCCGGTGATAAAAACTCACCTGTTTCCACTGAAAAACCTTTCAGGGGATAGTTTGCAACAGTTTGGCACCATTTCTGAGTGAATTGCAGAACGTCAGAAATTTTGAAGAAATTGTGACCGCGCGGCTTAGGGATTTTTTCAAAAAAAGTTGTTCAGACGTCGAGGGCTAATTCTGTTTCCGATGATAAATACCCACCTGTTTCCACCGAAAAACCTTTCAGGGGATCCTTTGCAACAGTTCAGCACCATTTTTGAATGAATTGCAGAACGTCAGATATTTGCTGAAATTGTGACCGCGCAGCTTAGGGATTTTTTCAAAAAAAGTTGTTCAGACGTCGAGGGCTAATTCTGTTTCCGATGATAAATACCCACCTGTTTCCACCGAAAAACCCTTCAGGGGATCGTTTGCAACAGTTTAGCACCATCTTTGAATGAATTGCAGAACGTAAGAAATTTTGAAGAAATTGTGACCGCGCGGCTTAGGGATTTTTTCAAAAAACGTTGTTCAGACGTCGTGGGCTAATTATGTTTCCGATGATAAAAACCCACCTGTTTCCACTGAAAAACCCTTCAGGGGATCCTTTGCAACAGTTCAGCACCATTTTTGAATGAATTGCAGAACGTCAGAACTTTTTTCAAAAAAAGTTGTTCCGACGTCGAGGGCTAATTCTGTTTCCGGTGATAAAAACTCACCTGTTTCCACTGAAAAACCTTTCAGGGGATAGTTTGCAAGAGTTTGGCACCATTTCTGAGTGAATTGCAGAACGTCAGAAATTTTGAAGAAATTGTGACCGCGCGGCTTAGGGATTTTTTCAAAAAAAGTTGTTCAGACGTCGAGGGCTAATTCTGTTTCCGATGATAAATACCCACCTGTTTCCACCGAAAAACCTTTCAGGGGATCCTTTGCAACAGTTCAGCACCATTTTTGAATGAATTGCAGAACGTCAGATTTTTGCTGAAATTGTGACCGCGCAGCTTAGGGATTTTTTCAAAAAAAGATTTCAGACGTCGAGGGCTAATTCTGTTTCCGATGATAAATACCCACCTGTTTCCACCGAAAAACCTTTCAGGGGATCCTTTGCAACAGTTCAGCACCATTTTTGAATGAATTGCAGAACGTCAGATTTTTGCTGAAATTGTGACCGCGCGGCTTAGGGATTTTTTCAAAAAAAGTTGTTCAGACGTCGAGGGCTAATTCTGTTTCCGATGATAAATACCCACCTGTTTCCACCGAAAAACCCTTCAGGGGATCGTTTGCAACAGTTTGGCACCATCTCTGATTGAATTGCAGAACGCCAGAAATTTTGAAGAAATTGTGACCGCGCGGCTTAGGGTTTTTTTCAAAAAAAGTTGTTCAGACGTCGTGGGCTAATTATTTTTCCGATGATAAAAACCCACCTGTTTCCACTGAAAGACCTTTCACGGGATGCTTTGCAACAGTTCAGCACCATTTTTGAATAAATTGCAGAACGTCAGAACTTTTTTCAAAAAAACTTTTTCAGACGTCGAGGGCTAATTCTGTTTCCGGTGATAAAAACTCACCTGTTTCCACTGAAAAACCTTTCAGGGGATAGTTTGCAACAGTTTGGCACCATTTCTGAGTGAATTGCAGAACGTCAGAAATTTTGAAGAAATTGTGACCGCGCGGCTTAGGGATTTTTTCAAAAAAAGTTATTCAGACGTCGAGGGCTGATTCGGTTTCCGATGATAAATACCCACCTGTTTCCAACGAAAAACCCTTCAGGGCATCGTTTCCAACAGTTTAGCACCATTTTGGAGTGAATTGCAGAACGCCACAAATTTTGCTGAAATTGTGACCGCGTGGCATAGGGATTTGTTCAAAAAAAGTTGTTCCGACGTCGATGGCTATTTCTGTTTCCTACGATAAAAACCCACCTGTTTCCACCGAAAAACCCTTCAGGGGATCGTTTGCAACAGTTTGGCACCATCTCTGAGTGAATTGCAGAACGTCAGAAATTTTGAAGAAATTGTGACCGCGCGGCTTAGGGATTTTTTCAAAAAAAGTTGTTCAGACGTCGAGGGCTAATTCGGTTTCCGATGATAAAAACCCACCTGATTCCACAGAAAAACCTTTCAGGGGATCCTTTGCAACAGTTCGGCACCATTTTTGAATGAATTGCAGAACGTCAGATTTTTGCTGAAATTGTGACCGCGCGGCTTAGGGATTTTTTCAAAAAAAGTTGTTCAGACGTCGAGGGCTAATTCTGTTTCCGGTGATAAAAACTCACCTGTTTCCACCGAAAAACCTTTCAGGGGATAGTTTGCAACAGTTTGGCACCATTTCTGAATGAATTGCAGAACGTCAGAAATTTTGAAGAAATTGTGACCGCGCGGCTTAGGGATTTTTTCAAAAAAAGTTGTTCAGACGTCGAGGGCTAATTCTGTTTCCGATGATAAAAACCCACCTGATTCCACCGAAAAACCTTTCAGGGGATCCTTTGCAACAGTTCAGCACCATTTTTGAATGAATTGCAGAACGTCAGAAATTTTGAAGAAATTGTGACCGCGCAGCTTAGGGATTATTTCAAAAAAAGTTGTTCAGAGGTCGAGGGCTAATTATGTCTCCGATGATAAAAACCCACCTGATTCCACTGAAAAACCTTTCAGGGGATCCTTTGCAACAGTTCAGCACCATTTTTGAATGAATTGCAGAACGTCAGAAATTTTGAAGAAATTGTGACCGCGCGGCTTAGGGATTTTTTCAAAAAAAGTTGTTCAGACGTCGAGGGGTAATTCTGTTTCCGATGATAAATACCCACCTGTTTCCACCGAAAAACCTTTCAGGGGATCGTTTGCAACAGTTCAGCACCATTTTTGAATGAATTGCAGAACGTCAGATATTTGCTGAAATTGTGACCGCGCGGCTTAGGGATTTTTTCAAAAAAAGTTGTTCAGACGTCGTGGGCTAATTATGTTTCCGATGATAAAAACCCACCTGTTTCCACTGAAAAACCTTTCAGGGGATGCTTTGCAACAGTTCAGCACCATTTTTGAATAAATTGCAGAACGTCAGAACTTTTTTCAAAAAAAGTTGTTCAGACGTCGAGGGCTAATTCTGTTTCCGTTGATAAAAACTCACCTGTTTCCACTGAAAAACCTTTCAGGGGATAGTTTGCAACAGTTTGGCACCATTTCTGAGTGAATTGCAGAACGTCAGAAATTTTGAAGAAATTGTGACCGTGCGGCTTAGGGATTTTTTCAAAAAAAGTTATTCAGACGTCGAGGGCTAATTCGGTTTCCGATGATAAATACCCACCTGTTTCCAACGAAATACCCTTCAGGGCATCGTTTGCAACATTTTAGCACCATTTTGGAGTGAATTGCAGAACGTCAGAAATTTTGCTGAAATTGTGACCGCGCGGCATAGGGATTTGTTCAAAAAAAGTTGTTCCGACGTCGAGGGCTATTTCTGTTTCCTACGATAAAAACCCACCTGTTTCCACCCAAAAACGCTTCAGGGGATCGTTTGCAACAGTTTGGCACCATCTCTGAGTGAATTGCAGAACGTCAGAATTTTTGAAGAAATTGTGACCGCGCGGCTTAGTGATTTTTTCAAAAAAAGTTGTTCAGACGTCGAGGGCTAATTCTGTTTCCGATGATAAAAATCCACCTGTTTCCACCGAAAAACCTTTCAGGGGATCCTTTGCAACAGTTTAGCACCATCTTTGAATGAATTGCAGAACGTCAGATTTTTGAAGAAATTGTGACCGCGCGGCTTAGGGATTTTTTCAAAAAAAGTTGTTCCGACGTCGAGGGCTAATTCTGTTTCCTATGATAAAAACCCACCTGTTTCCACCGAAAAACCCTTCAGGGGATCTTTTGCAACAGTTTGGCACCATCTCTGAGTGAATTGCAGAATGTCAGAAATTTTGAAGAAATTGTGACCGCGCGGCGTAGGGATTTTTTCAAAAAAAGTTGTTCAGACGTCGAGGGCTAATTCTGTTTCCGATGATAAAAACTCACCTGTTTCCACTGAAAAACCTTTCAGGGGATAGTTTGCAACAGTTTAGCACCATTTCTGAGTGAATTGCAGAACGTCAGAAATTGTGAAGAAATTGTGACCGCGCGGCTTAGGGATTTTTTCAAAAAAAGTTGTTCAGACGTCGAGGGCTAATTCTGTTTCCGATGATAAAAACCCACCTGATTCCACAGAAAAACCTTTCATGGGATCCTTTGCAACAGTTCAGCACCATTTTTGAATGAATTGCAGAACGTCAGATTTTTGCTGAAATTGTGACCGCGCGGCTTAGGGATTTTTTCAAAAAAAGTTGTTCAGACGTCGAGGGCTAATTCTGTTTCTGGTGATAAAAACTCACCTGTTTCCACTGAAAAACCTTTCAGGGGATACTTTGCAACAGTTCCGCACCATTTCTTAGTGCATTGCAGAACATCAGAAATTTTGAAGAAATTGTGACCGCGCGGCTTAGGGATTTTTTCAAAAAAAGTTGTTCAGACGTCGAGGGCTAATTCTGTTTCCGATGATAAATACCCACCTGTTTCCACCGAAAAACCTTTCAGGGGATCGTTTGCAACAGTTCAGCACCATTTTTGAATGAATTGCAGAACGTCAGATTTTTGCTGAAATTGTGACCGCGCGGCTTAGGGATTTTTTCAAAAAAAGTTGTTCCGACGTCGAGGGCTAATTCTGTTTCCGATGATAAATACCCACCTGTTTCCACCGAAAAACCCTTCAGGGGATCTTTTGCAACAGTTTAGTGCCATCTTTGAATTAATTGCAGAAAGTCAGATTTTTGCTGAAATTGTGACTTAGGGATTTTTTCAAAAAAAGTTGTTCCGACGTCGAGGGCTAATTCTGTTTCCTATGATAAAAACCCACCTGTTTCCACCGAAAAACCCTTCAGGGGATCTTTTTCAACAGTTCAGCACCATTTTTGAATGAATTGCAGAACATCAGATTTTTGCTGAAATTGTGACCGCGCGGCTTAGGGATTTTTTCAAAAAAAGTTCTTCAGAGGTCGCGGGCTAATTCTGTTTCCGATGATAAATACCCACCTGTTTCCACCGAAAAACCCTTCAGGGGATCTTTTGCAACAGTTTAGTGCCATCTTTGAATGAATTGCAGAAAGTCAGATTTTTGCTGAAATTGTGACCGTGCGGCTTAGGGATTTTTTCAAAAAAAGTTGTTCCGACGTCGAGGGCTAATTCTGTTTCCTAAGATAAAAACTCACCTGTTTCCACCGAAAAACCCTTCAGGGGATCGTTTGCAACAGTCTGGCACCATCTCTGAGTGAATTGCAGAACGCCAGAAATTTTGAAGAAATTGTGACCGCGCGGCTTAGGGATTTTTTCAAAAAAAGTTGTTCAGACGTCAAGGGCTAATTCTGTTTCCGATGATAAATACCCCCCTGTTTCCACCGAAAAACCCTTCAGGGGATCGTTTGCAACAGTTTAGCACCATCTTTGAATGAATTGCAGAACGTCAGAAATTTTGAAGAAATTGTGACCGCGCGGCTTAGGGATTTTTTCAAAAAAAGTTGTTCAGACGTCGTGGGCTAATTATGTTTCCGATGATAAAAACCCACCTGTTTCCACTGAAAAACCTTTCAGGGGATCCTTTGCAACAGTTCAGCACCATTTTTGAATGAATTGCAGAACGTCAGAACTTTTTTCAAAAAAACTTGTTCAGACGTCGAGGGCTAATGCTGTTTCCGGTGATAAAAACTCACCTGTTTCCACTGAAAAACCTTTCAGGGGATAGTTTGCAACAGTTTGGCACCATTTCTGAGTGAATTGCAGAAAGTCAGAAATTTTGAAGAAATTGTGACCGCGCGGCTTAGGGATTTTTTCAAAAAAAGTTGTTCCGACGTCGAGGGCTAATTCTGTTTCCAATGATAAATACCCACCTGTTTCCAACGAAAAACCCTTCAGGGGATCGTTTGCAACAGTTTAGCACCATTTTTGAGTGAATTGCAGAACGCCAGAAATTTTGAAGAAATTGTGACCGCGCGCCTTAGGGATTTTTTCAAAAAAAGTTGTTCAGACGTCGAGGGCTAATTCTGTTTCCGATGATACAAACGCACCTGTTTCCACTAAAAAACCTTTCAGGGGATCGTTTGCAACAGTTTGGCACCATTTCTGAGTGAATTGCAGAACGTCAGAAATTTTGAAGAAATTGTGACCGCGCGGCTTAGGGATTTTTTCAAAAAAATTTGTTCAGACGTCGAGGGCTAATTCGGTTTCCGATGATAAATACCCACCTGTTTCCAACGAAAAACCCTTCAGGGGATCGTTTGCAACAGTTTAGCACCATTTTTGAGTGAATTGCAGAACGCCAGAAATTTTGAAGAAATTGTGACCGCGCGGCTTAGGGATTTTTTCAAAAAAAGTTGTTCAGACGTCGAGGGCTAATTCTGTTTCCGATGATAAAAACCCAACTGATTCCACCGAAAAACCTTTCAGGGGATCCTTTGCAACAGTTCAGCACCATTTTTGAATGAATTGCAGAACATCAGATTTTTGCTGAAATTGTGACCGCGCGGCTTAGGGATTTTTTCAAAAAAAGTTGTTCAGAGGTCGAGGGCTAATTATGTCTTCGATGATAAAAACCCACCTGATTCCACTGAAAAACCTTTCAGGGGATCCTTTACAACAGTTCAGCACCATTTTTGAATGAATTGCAGAACATCAGATTTTTGCTGAAATTGTGACCGCGCCTCTTAGGGATTTTTTCAAAAAAAGTTGTTCAGACGTCGAGGGCTAATTCTGTTTCCGATGATAAAAACCCACCTGATTCCACCGAAAAACCTTTCAGGGGATCCTTTGCAACAGTTCAGCACCATTTTTGAATGAATTGCAGAACATCAGATTTTTGCTGAAATTGTGACCGCGCGGCTTAGGGATTTTTTCAAAAAAAGTTGTTTAGAGGTCGAGGGCTAATTATGTCTTCGATGATAAAAACCCACCTGATTCCACTGAAAAACCTTTCAGGGGATCCTTTACAACAGTTCAGCACCATTTTTGAATGAATTGCAGAACATCAGATTTTTGCTGAAATTGTGACCGCGCGGCTTAGGGATTTTTTCAAAAAAAGTTGTTCAGAGGTCGAGGGCTAATTCTGTTTCCGATGATAAATACCCACCTGTTTCCACCGAAAAACCTTTCAGGGGATCCTTTGCAACAGTTCAGCACCATTTTTGAATGAATTGCAGAACGTCAGAACTTTTTTCAAAAAAACTTGTTCAGACGTCGAGGGCTAATGCTGTTTCCGGTGATAAAAACTCACCTGTTTCCACTGAAAAACCTTTCAGGGGATAGTTTGCAACAGTTTGGCACCATTTCTGAGTGAATTGCAGAAAGTCAGAAATTTTGAAGAAATTGTGACCGCGCGGCTTAGGGATTTTTTCAAAAAAAGTTGTTCCGACGTCGAGGGCTAATTCTGTTTCCAATGATAAATACCCACCTGTTTCCAACGAAAAACCCTTCAGGGGATCGTTTGCAACAGTTTAGCACCATTTTTGAGTGAATTGCAGAACGCCAGAAATTTTGAAGAAATTGTGACCGCGCGCCTTAGGGATTTTTTCAAAAAAAGTTGTTCAGACGTCGAGGGCTAATTCTGTTTCCGATGATACAAACCCACCTGTTTCCACTAAAAAACCTTTCAGGGGATCGTTTGCAACAGTTTGGCACCATTTCTGAGTGAATTGCAGAACGTCAGAAATTTTGAAGAAATTGTGACCGCGCGGCTTAGGGATTTTTTCAAAAAAATTTGTTCAGACGTCGAGGGCTAATTCGGTTTCCGATGATAAATACCCACCTGTTTCCAACGAAAAACCCTTCAGGGGATCGTTTGCAACAGTTTAGCACCATTTTTGAGTGAATTGCAGAACGCCAGAAATTTTGAAGAAATTGTGACCGCGCGGCTTAGGGATTTTTTCAAAAAAAGTTGTTCAGACGTCGAGGGCTAATTCTGTTTCCGATGATAAAAACCCACCTGATTCCACCGAAAAACCTTTCAGGGGATCCTTTGCAACAGTTCAGCACCATTTTTGAATGAATTGCAGAACATCAGATTTTTGCTGAAATTGTGACCGCGCGGCTTAGGGATTTTTTCAAAAAAAGTTGTTCAGAGGTCGAGGGCTAATTATGTCTTCGATGATAAAAACCCACCTGATTCCACTGAAAAACCTTTCAGGGGATCCTTTACAACAGTTCAGCACCATTTTTGAATGAATTGCAGAACATCAGATTTTTGCTGAAATTGTGACCGCGCGGCTTAGGGATTTTTTCAAAAAAAGTTGTTCAGAGGTCGAGGGCTAATTCTGTTTCCGATGATAAATACCCACCTGTTTCCACCGAAAAACCTTTCAGGGGATCGTTTGCAACAGTTTGGCAACATTTCTGAGTGAATTGCAGAACGTCAGAAATTTTGAAGAAATTGTGACCGCGCGGCTTAGGGATTTTTTCAAAAAAAGTTGTTTAGAGGTCGAGGGCTAATTCGGTTTCCGATGATAAATACCCACCTGTTTCCACCGAAAAACCCTTCAGGGGATCTTTTGCAACAGTTTAGTGCCATCTTTGAATTAATTGCAGAAAGTCAGATTTTTGCTGAAATTGTGACTTAGGGATTTTTTCAAAAAAAGTTGTTCCGACGTCGAGGGCTAATTCTGTTTCCTATGATAAAAACCCACCTGTTTCCACCGAAAAACCCTTCAGGGGATCTTTTTCAACAGTTCAGCACCATTTTTGAATGAATTGCAGAACATCAGATTTTTGCTGAAATTGTGACCGCGCGGCTTAGGGATTTTTTCAAAAAAAGTTCTTCAGAGGTCGCGGGCTAATTCTGTTTCCGATGATAAATACCCACCTGTTTCCACCGAAAAACCCTTCAGGGGATCGTTTGCAACAGTCTGGCACCATCTCTGAGTGAATTGCAGAACGCCAGAAATTTTGAAGAAATTGTGACCGCGCGGCTTAGGGATTTTTTCAAAAAAAGTTGTTCAGACGTCAAGGGCTAATTCTGTTTCCGATGATAAATACCCCCCTGTTTCCACCGAAAAACCCTTCAGGGGATCGTTTGCAACAGTTTAGCACCATCTTTGAATGAATTGCAGAACGTCAGAAATTTTGAAGAAATTGTGACCGCGCGGCTTAGGGATTTTTTCAAAAAAAGTTGTTCAGACGTCGTGGGCTAATTATGTTTCCGATGATAAAAACCCACCTGTTTCCACTGAAAAACCTTTCAGGGGATCCTTTGCAACAGTTCAGCACCATTTTTGAATGAATTGCAGAACGTCAGAACTTTTTTCAAAAAAACTTGTTCAGACGTCGAGGGCTAATGCTGTTTCCGGTGATAAAAACTCACCTGTTTCCACTGAAAAACCTTTCAGGGGATAGTTTGCAACAGTTTGGCACCATTTCTGAGTGAATTGCAGAAAGTCAGAAATTTTGAAGAAATTGTGACCGCGCGGCTTAGGGATTTTTTCAAAAAAAGTTGTTCCGACGTCGAGGGCTAATTCTGTTTCCAATGATAAATACCCACCTGTTTCCAACGAAAAACCCTTCAGGGGATCGTTTGCAACAGTTTAGCACCATTTTTGAGTGAATTGCAGAACGCCAGAAATTTTGAAGAAATTGTGACCGCGCGCCTTAGGGATTTTTTCAAAAAAAGTTGTTCAGACGTCGAGGGCTAATTCTGTTTCCGATGATACAAACCCACCTGTTTCCACTAAAAAACCTTTCAGGGGATCGTTTGCAACAGTTTGGCACCATTTCTGAGTGAATTGCAGAACGTCAGAAATTTTGAAGAAATTGTGACCGCGCGGCTTAGGGATTTTTTCAAAAAAATTTGTTCAGACGTCGAGGGCTAATTCGGTTTCCGATGATAAATACCCACCTGTTTCCAACGAAAAACCCTTCAGGGGATCGTTTGCAACAGTTTAGCACCATTTTTGAGTGAATTGCAGAACGCCAGAAATTTTGAAGAAATTGTGACCGCGCGGCTTAGGGATTTTTTCAAAAAAAGTTGTTCAGACGTCGAGGGCTAATTCTGTTTCCGATGATAAAAACCCACCTGATTCCACCGAAAAACCTTTCAGGGGATCCTTTGCAACAGTTCAGCACCATTTTTGAATGAATTGCAGAACATCAGATTTTTGCTGAAATTGTGACCGCGCGGCTTAGGGATTTTTTCAAAAAAAGTTGTTCAGAGGTCGAGGGCTAATTATGTCTTCGATGATAAAAACCCACCTGATTCCACTGAAAAACCTTTCAGGGGATCCTTTACAACAGTTCAGCACCATTTTTGAATGAATTGCAGAACATCAGATTTTTGCTGAAATTGTGACCGCGCGGCTTAGGGATTTTTTCAAAAAAAGTTGTTCAGAGGTCGAGGGCTAATTCTGTTTCCGATGATAAATACCCACCTGTTTCCACCGAAAAACCTTTCAGGGGATCGTTTGCAACAGTTTGGCAACATTTCTGAGTGAATTGCAGAACGTCAGAAATTTTGAAGAAATTGTGACCGCGCGGCTTAGGGATTTTTTCAAAAAAAGTTGTTTAGAGGTCGAGGGCTAATTCGGTTTCCGATGATAAATACCCACCTGTTTCCACCGAAAAACCCTTCAGGGGATCTTTTGCAACAGTTTAGTGCCATCTTTGAATTAATTGCAGAAAGTCAGATTTTTGCTGAAATTGTGACTTAGGGATTTTTTCAAAAAAAGTTGTTCCGACGTCGAGGGCTAATTCTGTTTCCTATGATAAAAACCCACCTGTTTCCACCGAAAAACCCTTCAGGGGATCTTTTTCAACAGTTCAGCACCATTTTTGAATGAATTGCAGAACATCAGATTTTTGCTGAAATTGTGACCGCGCGGCTTAGGGATTTTTTCAAAAAAAGTTCTTCAGAGGTCGCGGGCTAATTCTGTTTCCGATGATAAATACCCACCTGTTTCCACCGAAAAACCCTTCAGGGGATCTTTTGCAACAGTTTAGTGCCATCTTTGAATGAATTGCAGAAAGTCAGATTTTTGCTGAAATTGTGACCGTGCGGCTTAGGGATTTTTTCAAAAAAAGTTCTTCCGACGTCGAGGGCTAATTCTGTTTCCTAAGATAAAAACTCACCTGTTTCCACCGAAAAACCCTTCAGGGGATCGTTTGCAACAGTCTGGCACCATCTCTGAGTGAATTGCAGAACGCCAGAAATTTTGAAGAAATTGTGACCGCGCGGCTTAGGGATTTTTTCAAAAAAAGTTGTTCAGACGTCAAGGGCTAATTCTGTTTCCGATGATAAATACCCCCCTGTTTCCACCGAAAAACCCTTCAGGGGATCGTTTGCAACAGTTTAGCACCATCTTTGAATGAATTGCAGAACGTCAGAAATTTTGAAGAAATTGTGACCGCGCGGCTTAGGGATTTTTTCAAAAAACGTTGTTCAGACGTCGTGGGCTAATTATGTTTCCGATGATAAAAACCCACCTGTTTCCACTGAAAAACCTTTCAGGGGATCCTTTGCAACAGTTCAGCACCATTTTTGAATGAATTGCAGAACGTCAGAACTTTTTTCAAAAAAACTTGTTCAGACGTCGAGGGCTAATGCTGTTTCCGGTGATAAAAACTCACCTGTTTCCACTGAAAAACCTTTCAGGGGATAGTTTGCAACAGTTTGGCACCATTTCTGAGTGAATTGCAGAAAGTCAGAAATTTTGAAGAAATTGTGACCGCGCGGCTTAGGGATTTTTTCAAAAAAAGTTGTTCCGACGTCGAGGGCTAATTCTGTTTCCAATGATAAATACCCACCTGTTTCCAACGAAAAACCCTTCAGGGGATCGTTTGCAACAGTTTAGCACCATTTTTGAGTGAATTGCAGAACGCCAGAAATTTTGAAGAAATTGTGACCGCGCGCCTTAGGGATTTTTTCAAAAAAAGTTGTTCAGACGTCGAGGGCTAATTCTGTTTCCGATGATACAAACCCACCTGTTTCCACTAAAAAACCTTTCAGGGGATCGTTTGCAACAGTTTGGCACCATTTCTGAGTGAATTGCAGAACGTCAGAAATTTTGAAGAAATTGTGACCGCGCGGCTTAGGGATTTTTTCAAAAAAATTTGTTCAGACGTCGAGGGCTAATTCGGTTTCCGATGATAAATACCCACCTGTTTCCAACGAAAAACCCTTCAGGGGATCGTTTGCAACAGTTTAGCACCATTTTTGAGTGAATTGCAGAACGCCAGAAATTTTGAAGAAATTGTGACCGCGCGGCTTAGGGATTTTTTCAAAAAAAGTTGTTCAGACGTCGAGGGCTAATTCTGTTTCCGATGATAAAAACCCACCTGATTCCACCGAAAAACCTTTCAGGGGATCCTTTGCAACAGTTCAGCACCATTTTTGAATGAATCGCAGAACATCAGATTTTTGCTGAAATTGTGACCGCGCGGCTTAGGGATTTTTTCAAAAAAAGTTGTTCAGAGGTCGAGGGCTAATTATGTCTTCGATGATAAAAACCCACCTGATTCCACTGAAAAACCTTTCAGGGGATCCTTTACAACAGTTCAGCACCATTTTTGAATGAATTGCAGAACATCAGATTTTTGCTGAAATTGTGACCGCGCGGCTTAGGGATTTTTTCAAAAAAAGTTGTTCAGACGTCGAGGGCTAATTCTGTTTCCGATGATAAAAACCCACCTGATTCCACCGAAAAACCTTTCAGGGGATCCTTTGCAACAGTTCAGCACCATTTTTGAATGAATTGCAGAACATCAGATTTTTGCTGAAATTGTGACCGCGCGGCTTAGGGATTTTTTCAAAAAAAGTTGTTTAGAGGTCGAGGGCTAATTATGTCTTCGATGATAAAAACCCACCTGATTCCACTGAAAAACCTTTCAGGGGATCCTTTACAACAGTTCAGCACCATTTTTGAATGAATTGCAGAACATCAGATTTTTGCTGAAATTGTGACCGCGCGGCTTAGGGATTTTTTCAAAAAAAGTTGTTCAGAGGTCGAGGGCTAATTCTGTTTCCGATGATAAATACCCACCTGTTTCCACCGAAAAACCTTTCAGGGGATCGTTTGCAACAGTTTGGCAACATTTCTGAGTGAATTGCAGAACGTCAGAAATTTTGAAGAAATTGTGACCGCGCGGCTTAGGGATTTTTTCAAAAAAAGTTGTTTAGAGGTCGAGGGCTAATTCGGTTTCCGATGATAAATACCCACCTGTTTCCACCGAAAAACCCTTCAGGGGATCTTTTGCAACAGTTTAGTGCCATCTTTGAATTAATTGCAGAAAGTCAGATTTTTGCTGAAATTGTGACTTAGGGATTTTTTCAAAAAAAGTTGTTCCGACGTCGAGGGCTAATTCTGTTTCCTATGATAAAAACCCACCTGTTTCCACCGAAAAACCCTTCAGGGGATCTTTTTCAACAGTTCAGCACCATTTTTGAATGAATTGCAGAACATCAGATTTTTGCTGAAATTGTGACCGCGCGGCTTAGGGATTTTTTCAAAAAAAGTTCTTCAGAGGTCGCGGGCTAATTCTGTTTCCGATGATAAATACCCACCTGTTTCCACCGAAAAACCCTTCAGGGGATCTTTTGCAACAGTTTAGTGCCATCTTTGAATGAATTGCAGAAAGTCAGATTTTTGCTGAAATTGTGACCGTGCGGCTTAGGGATTTTTTCAAAAAAAGTTCTTCCGACGTCGAGGGCTAATTCTGTTTCCTAAGATAAAAACTCACCTGTTTCCACCGAAAAACCCTTCAGGGGATCGTTTGCAACAGTCTGGCACCATCTCTGAGTGAATTGCAGAACGCCAGAAATTTTGAAGAAATTGTGACCGCGCGGCTTAGGGATTTTTTCAAAAAAAGTTGTTCAGACGTCAAGGGCTAATTCTGTTTCCGATGATAAATACCCCCCTGTTTCCACCGAAAAACCCTTCAGGGGATCGTTTGCAACAGTTTAGCACCATCTTTGAATGAATTGCAGAACGTCAGAAATTTTGAAGAAATTGTGACCGCGCGGCTTAGGGATTTTTTCAAAAAAAGTTGTTCAGACGTCGTGGGCTAATTCTGTTTCCGATGATAAAAACCCACCTGTTTCCACTGAAAAACCTTTCAGGGGATCCTTTGCAACAGTTCAGCACCATTTTTGAATGAATTGCAGAACGTCAGAACTTTTTTCAAAAAAACTTGTTCAGACGTCGAGGGCTAATGCTGTTTCCGGTGATAAAAACTCACCTGTTTCCACTGAAAAACCTTTCAGGGGATAGTTTGCAACAGTTTGGCACCATTTCTGAGTGAATTGCAGAAAGTCAGAAATTTTGAAGAAATTGTGACCGCGCGGCTTAGGGATTTTTTCAAAAAAAGTTGTTCCGACGTCGAGGGCTAATTCTGTTTCCAATGATAAATACCCACCTGTTTCCAACGAAAAACCCTTCAGGGGATCGTTTGCAACAGTTTAGCACCATTTTTGAGTGAATTGCAGAACGCCAGAAATTTTGAAGAAATTGTGACCGCGCGCCTTAGGGATTTTTTCAAAAAAAGTTGTTCAGACGTCGAGGGCTAATTCTGTTTCCGATGATACAAACCCACCTGTTTCCACTAAAAAACCTTTCAGGGGATCGTTTGCAACAGTTTGGCACCATTTCTGAGTGAATTGCAGAACGTCAGAAATTTTGAAGAAATTGTGACCGCGCGGCTTAGGGATTTTTTCAAAAAAATTTGTTCAGACGTCGAGGGCTAATTCGGTTTCCGATGATAAATACCCACCTGTTTCCAACGAAAAACCCTTCAGGGGATCGTTTGCAACAGTTTAGCACCATTTTTGAGTGAATTGCAGAACGCCAGAAATTTTGAAGAAATTGTGACCGCGCGGCTTAGGGATTTTTTCAAAAAAAGTTGTTCAGACGTCGAGGGCTAATTCTGTTTCCGATGATAAAAACCCACCTGATTCCACCGAAAAACCTTTCAGGGGATCCTTTGCAACAGTTCAGCACCATTTTTGAATGAATCGCAGAACATCAGATTTTTGCTGAAATTGTGACCGCGCGGCTTAGGGATTTTTTCAAAAAAAGTTGTTCAGAGGTCGAGGGCTAATTATGTCTTCGATGATAAAAACCCACCTGATTCCACTGAAAAACCTTTCAGGGGATCCTTTACAACAGTTCAGCACCATTTTTGAATGAATTGCAGAACATCAGATTTTTGCTGAAATTGTGACCGCGCGGCTTAGGGATTTTTTCAAAAAAAGTTGTTCAGACGTCGAGGGCTAATTCTGTTTCCGATGATAAAAACCCACCTGATTCCACCGAAAAACCTTTCAGGGGATCCTTTGCAACAGTTCAGCACCATTTTTGAATGAATTGCAGAACATCAGATTTTTGCTGAAATTGTGACCGCGCGGCTTAGGGATTTTTTCAAAAAAAGTTGTTTAGAGGTCGAGGGCTAATTATGTCTTCGATGATAAAAACCCACCTGATTCCACTGAAAAACCTTTCAGGGGATCCTTTACAACAGTTCAGCACCATTTTTGAATGAATTGCAGAACATCAGATTTTTGCTGAAATTGTGACCGCGCGGCTTAGGGATTTTTTCAAAAAAAGTTGTTCAGAGGTCGAGGGCTAATTCTGTTTCCGATGATAAATACCCACCTGTTTCCACCGAAAAACCTTTCAGGGGATCCTTTGCAACAGTTCAGCACCATTTTTGAATGAATTGCAGAACGTCAGAACTTTTTTCAAAAAAACTTGTTCAGACGTCGAGGGCTAATGCTGTTTCCGGTGATAAAAACTCACCTGTTTCCACTGAAAAACCTTTCAGGGGATAGTTTGCAACAGTTTGGCACCATTTCTGAGTGAATTGCAGAAAGTCAGAAATTTTGAAGAAATTGTGACCGCGCGGCTTAGGGATTTTTTCAAAAAAAGTTGTTCCGACGTCGAGGGCTAATTCTGTTTCCAATGATAAATACCCACCTGTTTCCAACGAAAAACCCTTCAGGGGATCGTTTGCAACAGTTTAGCACCATTTTTGAGTGAATTGCAGAACGCCAGAAATTTTGAAGAAATTGTGACCGCGCGCCTTAGGGATTTTTTCAAAAAAAGTTGTTCAGACGTCGAGGGCTAATTCTGTTTCCGATGATACAAACCCACCTGTTTCCACTAAAAAACCTTTCAGGGGATCGTTTGCAACAGTTTGGCACCATTTCTGAGTGAATTGCAGAACGTCAGAAATTTTGAAGAAATTGTGACCGCGCGGCTTAGGGATTTTTTCAAAAAAATTTGTTCAGACGTCGAGGGCTAATTCGGTTTCCGATGATAAATACCCACCTGTTTCCAACGAAAAACCCTTCAGGGGATCGTTTGCAACAGTTTAGCACCATTTTTGAGTGAATTGCAGAACGCCAGAAATTTTGAAGAAATTGTGACCGCGCGGCTTAGGGATTTTTTCAAAAAAAGTTGTTCAGACGTCGAGGGCTAATTCTGTTTCCGATGATAAAAACCCACCTGATTCCACCGAAAAACCTTTCAGGGGATCCTTTGCAACAGTTCAGCACCATTTTTGAATGAATTGCAGAACATCAGATTTTTGCTGAAATTGTGACCGCGCGGCTTAGGGATTTTTTCAAAAAAAGTTGTTCAGAGGTCGAGGGCTAATTATGTCTTCGATGATAAAAACCCACCTGATTCCACTGAAAAACCTTTCAGGGGATCCTTTACAACAGTTCAGCACCATTTTTGAATGAATTGCAGAACATCAGATTTTTGCTGAAATTGTGACCGCGCGGCTTAGGGATTTTTTCAAAAAAAGTTGTTCAGAGGTCGAGGGCTAATTCTGTTTCCGATGATAAATACCCACCTGTTTCCACCGAAAAACCTTTCAGGGGATCGTTTGCAACAGTTTGGCAACATTTCTGAGTGAATTGCAGAACGTCAGAAATTTTGAAGAAATTGTGACCGCACGGCTTAGGGATTTTTTCAAAAAAAGTTATTCAGAGGTCGAGGGCTAATTCGGTTTCCGATGATAAATACCCACCTGTTTCCACCGAAAAACCCTTCAGGGGATCTTTTGCAGCATTTTAGTGCCATCTTTGAATGAATTGCAGAACGTCAGATTTTTGCTGAAATTGTGACGGCGCGGCTTAGGGATTTTTTCAAAAAAAGTTGTTCAGACGTCGTGGGCTAATTCTGTTTCCGATGATAAAAACCCACCTGATTCCACCGAAAAACCTTTCAGGGGATCCTTTGCAACAGTTCAGCACCATTTTTGAATGAATTGCAGAACGTCAGAAATTTTGAAGAAATTGTGACCGCGCGGCTTAGGGATTTTTTCAAAAAAAGTTGTTCAGACGTCGTGGGCTAATTCTGTTTCCGATGATAAAAACCCACCTGATTCCACCGAAAAACCTTTCAGGGGATCCTTTGCAACAGTTCAGCACCATTTTTGAATGAATTGCAGAACATCAGATTTTTGCTGAAATTGTGACCGCGCGGCTTAGGGATTTTTTCAAAAAAAGTTGTTCAGAGGTCGAGGGCTAATTCTGTTTCCGATGATAAATACCCACCTGTTTCCACCGAAAAACCCTTCAGGGGATCTTTTGCAACAGTTTAGTGCCATCTTTGAATGAATTGCAGAAAGTCAGATTTTTGCTGAAATTGTGACCGCGCGGCTTAGCGATTTTTTCAAAAAAAGTTGTTCCGACGTCGAGGGCTAATTCTGTTTCCTAAGATAAAAACTCACCTGTTTCCACCGAAAAACCCTTCAGGGGATCGTTTGCAACAGTCTGGCACCATCTCTGAGTGAATTGCAGAACGCCAGAAATTTTGAAGAAATTGTGACCGCGCGGCTTAGGGATTTTTTCAAAAAAAGTTGTTCAGACGTCAAGGGCTAATTCTGTTTCCGATGATAAATACCCCCCTGTTTCCACCGAAAAACCCTTCAGGGGATCGTTTGCAACAGTTTAGCACCATCTTTGAATGAATTGCAGAACGTCAGAAATTTTGAAGAAATTGTGACTGCGTGGCTTAGGGATTTTTTCAAAAAAAGTTGTTCAGACGTCGTGGGCTAATTATGTTTCCGATGATAAAAACCCACCTGTTTCCACTGAAAAACCTTTCAGGGGATCCTTTGCAACAGTTCAGCACCATTTTTGAATGAATTGCAAAACGTCATAACTTTTTTCAAAAAAACTTGTTCAGACGTCGAGGGCTAATGCTGTTTCTGGTGATAAAAACTCACCTGTTTCCACTGAAAAACCTTTCAGGGGATAGTTTGCAACAGTTTGGCACCATTTCTGAGTGAATTGCAGAACGTCAGAAATTTTGAAGAAATTGTGACCGCGCGGCTTAGGGATTTTTTCAAAAAAAGTTGTTCCGACGTCGAGGGCTAATTCTGTTTCCGATGATAAATACCCACCTGTTTCCAACGAAAAACCCTTCAGGGGATCGTTTGCAACAGTTTAGCACCATTTTTGAGTGAATTGCAGAACGCCAGAAATTTTGAAGAAATTGTGACCGCGCGCCTTAGGGATTTTTTCAAAAAAAGTTGTTCAGAGGTCGAGGGCTAATTATGTCTTCGATGATAAAAACCCACCTGATTCCACTGAAAAACCTTTCAGGGGATCCTTTGCAACAGTTCAGCACCATTTTTGAATGAATTGCAGAACATCAGATTTTTGCTGAAATTGTGACCGCGCGGCTTAGGGATTTTTTCAAAAAAAGTTGTTCAGAGGTCGAGGGCTAATTCTGTTTCCGATGATAAATACCCACCTGTTTCCACCGAAAAACCTTTCAGGGGATCGTTTGCAACAGTTTGGCAACATTTCTGAGTGAATTGCAGAACGTCAGAAATTTTGAAGAAATTGTGACCGCGCGGCTTAGGGATTTTTTCAAAAAAAGTTGTTCAGAGGTCGAGGGCTAATTCGGTTTCCAATGATAAATACCCACCTGTTTCCACCGGAAAACCCTTCAGGGGATCGTTTTCAACAGTTTGGCACCATTTCTGAGTGAATTGCAGAACGTCAGAAATTTTGAAGAAATTGTGACCGCGTGGATTAGGGATTTTTTCAAAAAAAGTTATTCAGAGGTCGAGGGCTAATTCGGTTTCCGATGATAAATACCCACCTGTTTCCACCGAAAAGCCCTTCAGGGGATCCTTTGCAACAGTTCAGCACCATTTTTGAATGAATTGCAGAACATCAGATTTTTGCTGAAATTGTGACCGCGCGGCTTAGGGATTTTTTCAAAAAAAGTTGTTCAGAGGTCGAGGGCTAATTATGTCTTCGATGATAAAAACCCACCTGATTCCACTGAAAAACCTTTCAGGGGATCCTTTGCAACAGTTCAGCACCATTTTTGAATGAATTGCAGAACGTCAGATATTTGCTGAAATTGTGACCGCGCGGCTTAGGGATTTTTTCAAAAAAAGTTGTTCAGACGTCGAGGGCTAATTCTGTTTCCGATGATAAATACCCACCTGTTTCCACCGAAAAACCTTTCAGGGGATCGTTTGCAACAGTTTGGCACCATCTCTGAGTGAATTGCAGAACGCCAGAAATTTTGAAGAAATTGTGACCGCGCGGCTTAGGGTTTTTTTCAAAAAAAGTTGTTCAGACGTCGTGGGCTAATTATGTTTCCGATGATAAAAACCCACCTGTTTCCACTGAAAGACCTTTCACGGGATGCTTTGCAACAGTTCAGCACCATTTTTGAATAAATTGCAGAACGTCAGAACTTTTTTCAAAAAAACTTGTTCAGACGTCGAGGGCTAATTCTGTTTCCGGTGATAAAAACTCACCTGTTTCCACTGAAAAACCTTTCAGGGGATAGTTTGCAACAGTTTGGCACCATTTTTGAGTGAATTGCAGAACGCCAGAAATTTTGAAGAAATTGTGACCGCGCGCCTTAGGGATTTTTTAAAAAAAAGTTGTTCAGACGTCGAGGGCTAATTCTGTTTCCGATGATACAAACCCACCTGTTTCCACTAAAAAACCTTTCACGGGATCGTTTGCAACAGTTTGGCACCATTTCTGAGTGAATTGCAGAACGTCAGAAATTTTGAAGAAATTGTGACCGCGCGGCTTAGGGATTTTTTCAAAAAAAGTTGTTCAGAGGTCGAGGGCTAATTATGTCTTCGATGATAAAAACCCACCTGATTCCACTGAAAAACCTTTCAGGGGATCCTTTGCAACAGTTCAGCACCATTTTTGAATGAATTGCAGAACATCAGATTTTTGCTGAAATTGTGACCGCGCGGCTTAGGGATTTTTTCAAAAAAAGTTGTTCAGAGGTCGAGGGCTAATTCTGTTTCCGATGATAAATACCCACCTGTTTCCACCGAAAAACCTTTCAGGGGATCGTTTGCAACAGTTTGGCAACATTTCTGAGTGAATTGCAGAACGTCAGAAATTTTGAAGAAATTGTGACCGCGCGGCTTAGGGATTTTTTCAAAAAAAGTTGTTCAGAGGTCGAGGGCTAATTCGGTTTCCAATGATAAATACCCACCTGTTTCCACCGGAAAACCCTTCAGGGGATCGTTTTCAACAGTTTGGCACCATTTCTGAGTGAATTGCAGAACGTCAGAAATTTTGAAGAAATTGTGACCGCGTGGCTTAGGGATTTTTTCAAAAAAAGTTATTCAGAGGTCGAGGGCTAATTCGGTTTCCGATGATAAATACCCACCTGTTTCCACCGAAAAACCCTTCAGGGGATCTTTTGCAGCATTTTAGTGCCATCTTTGAATGAATTGCAGAACGTCAGATTTTTGCTGAAATTGTGACGGCGCGGCTTAGGGATTTTTTCAAAAAAAGTTGTTCAGACGTCGTGGGCTAATTCTGTTTCCGATGATAAAAACCCACCTGATTCCACCGAAAAACCTTTCAGGGGATCCTTTGCAACAGTTCAGCACCATTTTTGAATGAATTGCAGAACGTCAGAAATTTTGAAGAAATTGTGACCGCGCGGCTTAGGGATTTTTTCAAAAAAAGGTGTTCAGACGTCGTGGGCTAATTCTGTTTCCGATGATAAAAACCCACCTGATTCCACCGAAAAACCTTTCAGGGGATTCTTTGCAACAGTTCAGCACCATTTTTGAATGAATTGCAGAACATCAGATTTTTGCTGAAATTGTGACCGCGCGGCTTAGGGATTTTTTCAAAAAAAGTTGTTCAGAGGTCGAGGGCTAATTCTGTTTCCGATGATAAATACCCACCTGTTTCCACCGAAAAACCCTTCAGGGGATCTTTTGCAACAGTTTAGTGCCATCTTTGAATGAATTGCAGAAAGTCAGATTTTTGCTGAAATTGTGACCGCGCGGCTTAGCGATTTTTTCAAAAAAAGTTGTTCCGACGTCGAGGGCTAATTCTGTTTCCTAAGATAAAAACTCACCTGTTTCCACCGAAAAACCCTTCAGGGGATCGTTTGCAACAGTCTGGCACCATCTCTGAGTGAATTGCAGAACGCCAGAAATTTTGAAGAAATTGTGACCGCGCGGCTTAGGGATTTTTTCAAAAAAAGTTGTTCAGACGTCAAGGGCTAATTCTGTTTCCGATGATAAATACCCCCCTGTTTCCACCGAAAAACCCTTCAGGGGATCGTTTGCAACAGTTTAGCACCATCTTTGAATGAATTGCAGAACGTCAGAAATTTTGAAGAAATTGTGACTGCGCGGCTTAGGGATTTTTTCAAAAAAAGTTGTTCAGACGTCGTGGGCTAATTATGTTTCCGATGATAAAAACCCACCTGTTTCCACTGAAAAACCTTTCAGGGGATCCTTTGCAACAGTTCAGCACCATTTTTGAATGAATTGCAGAACGTCAGAACTTTTTTCAAAAAAACTTGTTCAGACGTCGAGGGCTAATGCTGTTTCTGGTGATAAAAACTCACCTGTTTCCACTGAAAAACCTTTCAGGGGATAGTTTGCAACAGTTTGGCACCATTTCTGAGTGAATTGCAGAACGTCAGAAATTTTGAAGAAATTGTGACCGCGCGGCTTAGGGATTTTTTCAAAAAAAGTTGTTCCGACGTCGAGGGCTAATTCTGTTTCCGATGATAAATACCCACCTGTTTCCAACGAAAAACCCTTCAGGGGATCGTTTGCAACAGTTTAGCACCATTTTTGAGTGAATTGCAGAACGCCAGAAATTTTGAAGAAATTGTGACCGCGCGCCTTAGGGATTTTTTCAAAAAAAGTTGTTCAGAGGTCGAGGGCTAATTATGTCTTCGATGATAAAAACCCACGTGATTCCACTGAAAAACCTTTCAGGGGATCCTTTGCAACAGTTCAGCACCATTTTTGAATGAATTGCAGAACATCAGATTTTTGCTGAAATTGTGACCGCGCGGCTTAGGGATTTTTTCAAAAAAAGTTGTTCAGAGGTCGAGGGCTAATTCTGTTTCCGATGATAAATACCCACCTGTTTCCACCGAAAAACCTTTCAGGGGATCGTTTGCAACAGTTTGGCAACATTTCTGAGTGAATTGCAGAACGTCAGAAATTTTGAAGAAATTGTGACCGCGCGGCTTAGGGATTTTTTCAAAAAAATTTGTTCAGACGTCGAGGGCTAATTCGGTTTCCGATGATAAATACCCACCTGTTTCCAATGAAAAACCCTTCAGGGGATCGTTTGCAACAGTTTAGCACCATTTTTGAGTAAATTGCAGAACGCCAGAAATTTTGAAGAAATTGTGACCGCGCGGCTTAGGGATTTTTTCAAAAAAAGTTGTTCAGACGTCGAGGGCTAATTCTGTTTCCGATGATAAAAACCCACCTGATTCCACCGAAAAACCTTTCAGGGGATCCTTTGCAACAGTTCAGCACCATTTTTGAATGAATTGCAGAACATCAGATTTTTGCTGAAATTGTGACCGCGCGGCTTAGGGATTTTTTCAAAAAAAGTTGTTCAGAGGTCGAGGGCTAATTATGTCTTCGATGATAAAAACCCACCTGATTCCACTGAAAAACCTTTCAGGGGATCCTTTGCAACAGTTCAGCACCATTTTTGAATGAATTGCAGAACATCAGATTTTTGCTGAAATTGTGACCGCGCGGCTTAGGGATTTTTTCAAAAAAAGTTGTTCAGAGGTCGAGGGCTAATTCTGTTTCCGATGATAAATACCCACCTGTTTCCACCGAAAAACCTTTCAGGGGATCGTTTGCAACAGTTTGGCAACATTTCTGAGTGAATTGCAGAACGTCAGAAATTTTGAAGAAATTGTGACCGCGCGGCTTAGGGATTTTTTCAAAAAAATTTGTTCAGACGTCGAGGGCTAATTCGGTTTCCGATGATAAATACCCACCTGTTTCCAATGAAAAACCCTTCAGGGGATCGTTTGCAACAGTTTAGCACCATTTTTGAGTAAATTGCAGAACGCCAGAAATTTTGAAGAAATTGTGACCGCGCGGCTTAGGGATTTTTTCAAAAAAAGTTGTTCAGACGTCGAGGGCTAATTCTGTTTCCGATGATAAAAACCCACCTGATTCCACCGAAAAACCTTTCAGGGGATCCTTTGCAACAGTTCAGCACCATTTTTGAATGAATTGCAGAACATCAGATTTTTGCTGAAATTGTGACCGCGCGGCTTAGGGATTTTTTCAAAAAAAGTTGTTCAGAGGTCGAGGGCTAATTATGTCTTCGATGATAAAAACCCACCTGATTCCACTGAAAAACCTTTCAGGGGATCCTTTGCAACAGTTCAGCACCATTTTTGAATGAATTGCAGAACATCAGATTTTTGCTGAAATTGTGACCGCGCGGCTTAGGGATTTTTTCAAAAAAAGTTGTTCAGAGGTCGAGGGCTAATTCTGTTTCCGATGATAAATACCCACCTGTTTCCACCGAAAAACCTTTCAGGGGATCGTTTGCAACAGTTTGGCAACATTTCTGAGTGAATTGCAGAACATCAGAAATTTTGAAGAAATTGTGACCGCGCGGCTTAGGGATTTTTTCAAAAAAAGTTGTTCAGAGGTCGAGGGCTAATTCGGTTTCCAATGATAAATACCCACCTGTTTCCACCGGAAAACACTTCAGGGGATCGTTTTCAACAGTTTGGCACCATTTCTGAGTGAATTGCAGAACGTCAGAAATTTTGAAGAAATTGTGACCGCGTGGATTAGGGATTTTTTCAAAAAAAGTTATTCAGAGGTCGAGGGCTAATTCGGTTTCCGATGATAAATACCCACCTGTTTCCACCGAAAAACCCTTCAGGGGATCTTTTGCAGCATTTTAGTGCCATCTTTGAATGAATTGCAGAACGTCAGATTTTTGCTGAAATTGTGACGGCGCGGCTTAGGGATTTTTTCAAAAAAAGTTGTTCAGACGTCGTGGGCTAATTCTGTTTCCGATGATAAAAACCCACCTGATTCCACCGAAAAACCTTTCAGGGGATCCTTTGCAACAGTTCAGCACTATTTTTGAATGAATTGCAGAACGTCAGAAATTTTGAAGAAATTGTGACCGCGCGGCTTAGGGATTTTTTCAAAAAAAGTTGTTCAGACGTCGTGGGCTAATTCTGTTTCCGATGATAAAAACCCACCTGATTCCACCGAAAAACCTTTCAGGGGATCCTTTGCAACAGTTCAGCACCATTTTTGAATAAATTGCAGAACATCAGATTTTTGCTGAAATTGTGACCGCGCGGCTTAGGGATTTTTTCAAAAAAAGTTGTTCAGAGGTCGAGGGCTAATTCTGTTTCCGATGATAAATACCCACCTGTTTCCACCGAAAAACCCTTCAGGGGATCTTTTGCAACAGTTTAGTGCCATCTTTGAATGAATTGCAGAAAGTCAGATTTTTGCTGAAATTGTGACCGCGCGGCTTAGCGATTTTTTCAAAAAAAGTTGTTCCGACGTCGAGGGCTAATTCTGTTTCCTAAGATAAAAACTCACCTGTTTCCACCGAAAAACCCTTCAGGGGATTGTTTGCAACAGTCTGGCACCATCTCTGAGTGAATTGCAGAACGCCAGAAATTTTGAAGAAATTGTGACCGCGCGGCTTAGGGATTTTTTCAAAAAAAGTTGTTCAGACGTCAAGGGCTAATTCTGTTTCCGATGATAAATACCCCCCTGTTTCCACCGAAAAACCCTTCAGGGGATCGTTTGCAACAGTTTAGCACCATCTTTGAATGAATTGCAGAACGTCAGAAATTTTGAAGAAATTGTGACTGCGCGGCTTAGGGATTTTTTCAAAAAAAGTTGTTCAGACGTCGTGGGCTAATTATGTTTCCGATGATAAAAACCCACCTGTTTCCACTGAAAAACCTTTCAGGGGATCCTTTGCAACAGTTCAGCACCATTTTTGAATGAATTGCAGAACATCAGATTTTTGCTGAAATTGTGACCGCGCGGCTTAGGGATTTTTTCAAAAAAAGTTGTTCAGAGGTCGAGGGCTAATTCGGTTTCCAATGATAAATACCCACCTGTTTCCACCGGAAAACCCTTCAGGGGATCGTTTTCAACAGTTTGGCACCATTTCTGAGTGAATTGCAGAACGTCAGAAATTTTGAAGAAATTGTGACCGCGTGGCTTAGGGATTTTTTCAAAAAAAGTTTTTCAGAGGTCGAGGGCTAATTCGGTTTCCGATGATAAATACCCACCTGTTTCCAACGAAAAACCCTTCAGGGGATCCTTTGCAACAGTTCAGCACCATTTTTGAATGAATTGCAGAACATCAGATTTTTGCTGAAATTGTGACCGCGCGGCTTAGGGATTTTTTCAAAAAAAGTTGTTCAGAGGTCGAGGGCTAATTATGTCTTCGATGATAAAAACCCACCTGATTCCACTGAAAAACCTTTCAGGGGATCCTTTGCAACAGTTCAGCACCATTTTTGAATGAATTGCAGAACGTCAGATATTTGCTGAAATTGTGACCGCGCGGCTTAGGGATTTTTTCAAAAAAAGTTGTTCAGACGTCGAGGGCTAATTCTGTTTCCGATGATAAATACCCACCTGTTTCCACCGAAAAACCTTTCAGGGGATCGTTTGCAACAGTTTGGCACCATCTCTGAGTGAATTGCAGAACGCCAGAAATTTTGAAGAAATTGTGACCGCGCGGCTTAGGGTTTTTTTCAAAAAAAGTTGTTCAGACGTCGTGGGCTAATTATGTTTCCGATGATAAAAACCCACCTGTTTCCACTGAAAGACCTTTCACGGGATGCTTTGCAACAGTTCAGCACCATTTTTGAATAAATTGCAGAACGTCAGAACTTTTTTCAAAAAAACTTGTTCAGACGTCGAGGGCTAATTCTGTTTCCGGTGATAAAAACTCACCTGTTTCCACTGAAAAACCTTTCAGGGGATAGTTTGCAACAGTTTGGCACCATTTCTGAGTGAATTGCAGAACGTCAGAAATTGTGAAGAAATTGTGACCGCGCGGCTTAGGGATTTTTTCAAAAAAGGTTATTCAGACGTCGAGGGCTGATTCGGTTTCCGATGATAAATACCCACCTGTTTCCAACGAAAAACCCTTCAGGGCATCGTTTGCAACAGTTTAGCACCATTTTGGAGTGAATTGCAGAACGCCAGAAATTTTGTTGAAATTGTGACCGCGTGGCATAGGGATTTGTTCAAAAAAAGTTGTTCCGACGTCGAGGGCTATTTCTGTTTCCTACGATAAAAACCCACCTGTTTCCACCGAAAAACCCTTCAGGGGATCGTTTGCAACAGTTTGGCACCATCTCTGAGTGAATTGCAGAACGTCAGAAATTTTGAAGAAATTGTGACCGCGCGGCTTAGGGATTTTTTCAAAAAAAGTTGTTCAGACGTCGAGGGCTAATTCGGTTTCCGATGATAAAAACCCACCTGATTCCACAGAAAAACCTTTCAGGGGATCCTTTGCAACAGTTCGGCACCATTTTTGAATGAATTGCAGAACGTCAGATTTTTGCTGAAATTGTGACCGCGCGGCTTAGTGATTTTTTCAAAAAAAGTTGTTCAGACGTCGAGGGCTAATTTTGTTTCCGGTGATAAAAACTCACCTGTTTCCAATGAAAAACCTTTCAGGGGATAGTTTGCAACAGTTTGGCACCATTTCTGAATGAATTGCAGAACGTCAGAAATTTTGAAGAAATTGTGACCCCGCGGCTTAGGGATTTTTTCAAAAAAAGTTGTTCAGACGTCGAGGGCTAATTCTGTTTCCGATGATAAAAACTCACCTGTTTCCACTGAAAAACCTTTCAGGGGATAGTTTGCAACAGTTTGGCACCATTTCTGAGTGAATTGCAGAACGTCAGAAATTTTGAAGAAATTGTGACCGCGCGGCTTAGGGATTTTTTCAAAAAAAGTTGTTCAGACGTCGAGGGCTAATTCTGTTTCCGATGATAAAAACCCACCTGATTCCACAGAAAAACCTTTCAGGGGATCCTTTGCAACAGTTCAGCACCATTTTTGAATGAATTGCAGAACGTCAGATTTTTGCTGAAATTGTGACCGCGCGCCTTAGGGATTTTTTCAAAAAAAGTTGTTCAGACGTCGAGGGCTAATTCTGTTTCCGGTGATAAAAACTCACCTGTTTCCACTGAAAAACCTTTCAGGGGATAGTTTGCAACAGTTTGGCACCATTTCTGAGTGAATTGCAGAACGTCAGAAATTTTGAAGAAATTGTGACCGCGCGGCTTAGGGATTTTTTCAAAAAAAGTTGTTCAGACGTCGAGGGCTAATTCTGTTTCCGATGATAAATACCCACCTGATTCCACCGAAAAACCCTTCAGGGGATCGTTTGCAACAGTTTAGCACCATCCTTGAATGAATTGCAGAACGTCAGAAATTTTGAAGAAATTGTGACCGCGCGGCTTAGGGATTTTTTCAAAAAAAGTTGTTCAGACGTCGAGGGCTAATTCTGTTTCCGATGATAAAAACCCACCTGATTCCACAGAAAAACCTTTCAGGGGATCCTTTGCAACAGTTCAGCACCATTTTTGAATGAATTGCAGAACGTCAGAAATTTTGAAGAAATTGTGACCGCGCAGCTTAGGGATTATTTCAAAAAAAGTTGTTCAGAGGTCGAGGGCTAATTATGTCTCCGATGATAAAAACCCACCTGATTCCACTGAAAAACCTTTCAGGGGATCCTTTGCAACAGTTCAGCACCATTTTTGAATGAATTGCAGAACGTCAGAAATTTTGAAGAAATTGTGACCGCGCGGCTTAGGGATTTTTTCAAAAAAAGTTGTTCAGACGTCGAGGGCTAATTCTGTTTCCGATGATAAATACCCACCTGTTTCCACCGAAAAACCTTTCAGGGGATCGTTTGCAACAGTTCAGCACCATTTTTGAAAGAATTGCAGAACGTCAGATTTTTGCTGAAATCGTGACCGCGCGGCTTAGGGATTTTTTCAAAAAAAGTTGTTCAGACGTCGAGGGCTAATTCTGTTTCCGATGATAAATACCCACCTGTTTCCACCGAAAAACCCTTCATGGGATCGTTTGCAACAGTTTAGCACCATCTTTGAATGAATTGCAGAACGTCAGAAATTTTGATGAAATTGTGACCGCGCGGCTTAGGGTTTTTTTCAAAAAAAGTTGTTCAGACGTCGTGGGCTAATTATGTTTCCGATGATAAAAACCCACCTGTTTCCACTGAAAAACCTTTCAGGGGATGCTTTGCAACAGTTCAGCACCATTTTTGAATAAATTGCAGAACGTCAGAACTTTTTTCAAAAAAAGTTGTTCAGACGTCGAGGGCTAATTCTGTTTCCGGTGATAAAAACTCACCTGTTTCCACTGAAAAACCTTTCAGGGGATAGTTTGCAACAGTTTGGCACCATTTCTGAGTGAATTGCAGAACATCAGAAATTTTGAAGAAATTGTGACCGCGCGGCTTAGGGATTTTTTCAAAAAAAGTTATTCAGACGTCGAGGGCTAATTCGGTTTCCGATGATAAATACCCACCTGTTTCCAACGAAAAACCCTTCAGGGCATCGTTTGCAACATTTTAGCACCATTTTGGAGTGAATTGCAGAACGCCAGAAATTTTGCTGAAATTGTGACCGCGCGGCATAGGGATTTGTTCAAAAAAAGTTGTTCCGACGTCGAGGGCTATTTCTGTTTCCTACGATAAAAACCCACCTGTTTCCACCGAAAAACCCTTCAGGGGATCGTTTGCAACAGTTTGGCACCATCTCTGAGTGAATTGCAGAACGTCAGAAATTTTGAAGAAATTGTGACCGCGCGGCTTAGGGATTTTTTCAAAAAAAAGTTGTTCAGACGTCGAGGGCTAACTCTGTTTCCGATGATAAAAACCCACCTGATTCCACAGAAAAACCTTTCAGGGGATCCTTTGCAACAGTTCAGCACCATTTTTGAATGAATTGCAGAACGTCGGATTTTTGCTGAAATTGTGACCGCGCGGCTTAGTGATTTTTTCAAAAAAAGTTGTTCAGACGTCGAGGGCTAATTCTGTTTCCGGTGATAAAAACTCACCTGTTTCCACTGAAAAACCTTTCAGGGGATAGTTTGCAACAGTTTGGCACCATTTCTGAATGAATTGCAGAACGTCAGAAATTTTGAAGAAATTGTGACCGCGCGGCTTAGGGATTTTTTCAAAAAAAGTTGTTCAGACGTCGAGGGCTAATTCTGTTTCCGGTGATAAAAACTCACCTGTTTCCACTGAAAAACCTTTCAGGGGATAGTTTGCAACAGTTTGGCACCATTTCTGAGTGAATTGCAGAACGTCAGAAATTTTGAAGAAATTGTGACCGCGCGGCTTTGGGATTTTTTCAAAAAAAGTTGTTCAGACGTCGAGGGCTAATTCTGTTTCCAATGATAAAAACCCACCTGATTCCACAGAAAAACCTTTCAGGGGATCCTTTGCAACAGTTCAGCACCATTTTTGAATGAATTGCAGAACATCAGATTTTTGCTGAAATTGTGACCGCGCGGCTTAGGGATTATTTCAAAAAAAGTTGTTCAGAGGTCGAGGGCTAATTATGTCTCCGATGATAAATACCCACCTGATTCCACTGAAAAACCTTTCAGGGGATCCTTTGCAACAGTTCAGCACCATTTTTGAATGAATTGCAGAACGTCAGAAATTGTGAAGAAATTGTGACCGCGCGGCTTAGGGATTTTTTCAAAAAAAGTTGTTCAGACGTCGAGGGCTAATTCTGTTTCCGATGATAAATACCCACCTGTTTCCACCGAAAAACCTTTCAGGGGATCGTTTGCAACAGTTCAGCACCATTTTTGAAAGAATTGCAGAACGTCAGATTTTTGCTGAAATTGTGACCGCGCGGCTTAGGGATTTTTTCAAAAAAAGTTGTTCAGACGTCGAGGGCTAATTCTGTTTCCGATGATAAATACCCACCTGTTTCCACCGAAAAACCCTTCATGGGATCGTTTGCAACAGTTTAGCACCATCTTTGAATGAATTGCAGAACGTCAGAAATTTTGATGAAATTGTGACCGCGCGGCTTAGGGTTTTTTTCAAAAAAAGTTGTTCAGACGTCGTGGGCTAATTATGTTTCCGATGATAAAAACTCACCTGTTTCCACTGAAAAACCTTTCAGGGGATGCTTTGCAACAGTTCAGCACCATTTTTGAATAAATTGCAGAACGTCAGAACTTTTTTCAAAAAAAGTTGTTCAGACGTCGAGGGCTAATTCTGTTTCCGGTGATAAAAACTCACCTGTTTCCACTGAAAAACCTTTCAGGGGATAGTTTGCAACAGTTTGGCACCATTTCTGAGTGAATTGCAGAACATCAGAAATTTTGAAGAAATTGTGACCGCGCGGCTTAGGGATTTTTTCAAAAAAAGTTGTTCAGACGTCAAGGGCTAATTCTGTTTCCGATGATAAATACCCCCCTGTTTCCACCGAAAAACCCTTCAGGGGATCGTTTGCAACAGTTTAGCACCATCTTTGAATGAATTGCAGAACGTCAGAAATTTTGAAGAAATTGTGACTGCGCGGCTTAGGGATTTTTTCAAAAAAAGTTGTTCAGACGTCGTGGGCTAATTATGTTTCCGATGATAAAAACCCACCTGTTTCCACTGAAAAACCTTTCAGGGGATCCTTTGCAACAGTTCAGCACCATTTTTGAATGAATTGCAGAACATCAGATTTTTGCTGAAATTGTGACCGCGCGGCTTAGGGATTTTTTCAAAAAAAGTTGTTCAGAGGTCGAGGGCTAATTCGGTTTCCAATGATAAATACCCACCTGTTTCCACCGGAAAACCCTTCAGGGGATCGTTTTCAACAGTTTGGCACCATTTCTGAGTGAATTGCAGAACGTCAGAAATTTTGAAGAAATTGTGACCGCGTGGCTTAGGGATTTTTTCAAAAAAAGTTTTTCAGAGGTCGAGGGCTAATTCGGTTTCCGATGATAAATACCCACCTGTTTCCAACGAAAAACCCTTCAGGGGATCCTTTGCAACAGTTCAGCACCATTTTTGAATGAATTGCAGAACATCAGATTTTTGCTGAAATTGTGACCGCGCGGCTTAGGGATTTTTTCAAAAAAAGTTGTTCAGAGGTCGAGGGCTAATTATGTCTTCGATGATAAAAACCCACCTGATTCCACTGAAAAACCTTTCAGGGGATCCTTTGCAACAGTTCAGCACCATTTTTGAATGAATTGCAGAACGTCAGATATTTGCTGAAATTGTGACCGCGCGGCTTAGGGATTTTTTCAAAAAAAGTTGTTCAGACGTCGAGGGCTAATTCTGTTTCCGATGATAAATACCCACCTGTTTCCACCGAAAAACCTTTCAGGGGATCGTTTGCAACAGTTTGGCACCATCTCTGAGTGAATTGCAGAACGCCAGAAATTTTGAAGAAATTGTGACCGCGCGGCTTAGGGTTTTTTTCAAAAAAAGTTGTTCAGACGTCGTGGGCTAATTATGTTTCCGATGATAAAAACCCACCTGTTTCCACTGAAAGACCTTTCACGGGATGCTTTGCAACAGTTCAGCACCATTTTTGAATAAATTGCAGAACGTCAGAACTTTTTTCAAAAAAACTTGTTCAGACGTCGAGGGCTAATTCTGTTTCCGGTGATAAAAACTCACCTGTTTCCACTGAAAAACCTTTCAGGGGATAGTTTGCAACAGTTTGGCACCATTTCTGAGTGAATTGCAGAACGTCAGAAATTGTGAAGAAATTGTGACCGCGCGGCTTAGGGATTTTTTCAAAAAAGGTTATTCAGACGTCGAGGGCTGATTCGGTTTCCGATGATAAATACCCACCTGTTTCCAACGAAAAACCCTTCAGGGCATCGTTTGCAACAGTTTAGCACCATTTTGGAGTGAATTGCAGAACGCCAGAAATTTTGTTGAAATTGTGACCGCGTGGCATAGGGATTTGTTCAAAAAAAGTTGTTCCGACGTCGAGGGCTATTTCTGTTTCCTACGATAAAAACCCACCTGTTTCCACCGAAAAACCCTTCAGGGGATCGTTTGCAACAGTTTGGCACCATCTCTGAGTGAATTGCAGAACGTCAGAAATTTTGAAGAAATTGTGACCGCGCGGCTTAGGGATTTTTTCAAAAAAAGTTGTTCAGACGTCGAGGGCTAATTCGGTTTCCGATGATAAAAACCCACCTGATTCCACAGAAAAACCTTTCAGGGGATCCTTTGCAACAGTTCGGCACCATTTTTGAATGAATTGCAGAACGTCAGATTTTTGCTGAAATTGTGACCGCGCGGCTTAGTGATTTTTTCAAAAAAAGTTGTTCAGACGTCGAGGGCTAATTTTGTTTCCGGTGATAAAAACTCACCTGTTTCCAATGAAAAACCTTTCAGGGGATAGTTTGCAACAGTTTGGCACCATTTCTGAATGAATTGCAGAACGTCAGAAATTTTGAAGAAATTGTGACCCCGCGGCTTAGGGATTTTTTCAAAAAAAGTTGTTCAGACGTCGAGGGCTAATTCTGTTTCCGATGATAAAAACTCACCTGTTTCCACTGAAAAACCTTTCAGGGGATAGTTTGCAACAGTTTGGCACCATTTCTGAGTGAATTGCAGAACGTCAGAAATTTTGAAGAAATTGTGACCGCGCGGCTTAGGGATTTTTTCAAAAAAAGTTGTTCAGACGTCGAGGGCTAATTCTGTTTCCGATGATAAAAACCCACCTGATTCCACAGAAAAACCTTTCAGGGGATCCTTTGCAACAGTTCAGCACCATTTTTGAATGAATTGCAGAACGTCAGATTTTTGCTGAAATTGTGACCGCGCGCCTTAGGGATTTTTTCAAAAAAAGTTGTTCAGACGTCGAGGGCTAATTCTGTTTCCGGTGATAAAAACTCACCTGTTTCCACTGAAAAACCTTTCAGGGGATAGTTTGCAACAGTTTGGCACCATTTCTGAGTGAATTGCAGAACGTCAGAAATTTTGAAGAAATTGTGACCGCGCGGCTTAGGGATTTTTTCAAAAAAAGTTGTTCAGACGTCGAGGGCTAATTCTGTTTCCGATGATAAATACCCACCTGATTCCACCGAAAAACCCTTCAGGGGATCGTTTGCAACAGTTTAGCACCATCCTTGAATGAATTGCAGAACGTCAGAAATTTTGAAGAAATTGTGACCGCGCGGCTTAGGGATTTTTTCAAAAAAAGTTGTTCAGACGTCGAGGGCTAATTCTGTTTCCGATGATAAAAACCCACCTGATTCCACAGAAAAACCTTTCAGGGGATCCTTTGCAACAGTTCAGCACCATTTTTGAATGAATTGCAGAACGTCAGAAATTTTGAAGAAATTGTGACCGCGCAGCTTAGGGATTATTTCAAAAAAAGTTGTTCAGAGGTCGAGGGCTAATTATGTCTCCGATGATAAAAACCCACCTGATTCCACTGAAAAACCTTTCAGGGGATCCTTTGCAACAGTTCAGCACCATTTTTGAATGAATTGCAGAACGTCAGAAATTTTGAAGAAATTGTGACCGCGCGGCTTAGGGATTTTTTCAAAAAAAGTTGTTCAGACGTCGAGGGCTAATTCTGTTTCCGATGATAAATACCCACCTGTTTCCACCGAAAAACCTTTCAGGGGATCGTTTGCAACAGTTCAGCACCATTTTTGAAAGAATTGCAGAACGTCAGATTTTTGCTGAAATCGTGACCGCGCGGCTTAGGGATTTTTTCAAAAAAAGTTGTTCAGACGTCGAGGGCTAATTCTGTTTCCGATGATAAATACCC
This sequence comes from Podarcis melisellensis, assembly GCF_964234715.1. Taxonomy (NCBI): domain Eukaryota; kingdom Metazoa; phylum Chordata; class Lepidosauria; order Squamata; family Lacertidae; genus Podarcis; species Podarcis melisellensis. Next base: position 214,172 of record NW_028113158.1, on the reverse strand, counting down.
ACCTGTTTCCACCGAAAAACCCTTCATGGGATCGTTTGCAACAGTTTAGCACCATCTTTGAATGAATTGCAGAACGTCAGAAATTTTGATGAAATTGTGACCGCGCGGCTTAGGGTTTTTTTCAAAAAAAGTTGTTCAGACGTCGTGGGCTAATTATGTTTCCGATGATAAAAACCCACCTGTTTCCACTGAAAAACCTTTCAGGGGATGCTTTGCAACAGTTCAGCACCATTTTTGAATAAATTGCAGAACGTCAGAACTTTTTTCAAAAAAAGTTGTTCAGACGTCGAGGGCTAATTCTGTTTCCGGTGATAAAAACTCACCTGTTTCCACTGAAAAACCTTTCAGGGGATAGTTTGCAACAGTTTGGCACCATTTCTGAGTGAATTGCAGAACATCAGAAATTTTGAAGAAATTGTGACCGCGCGGCTTAGGGATTTTTTCAAAAAAAGTTATTCAGACGTCGAGGGCTAATTCGGTTTCCGATGATAAATACCCACCTGTTTCCAACGAAAAACCCTTCAGGGCATCGTTTGCAACATTTTAGCACCATTTTGGAGTGAATTGCAGAACGCCAGAAATTTTGCTGAAATTGTGACCGCGCGGCATAGGGATTTGTTCAAAAAAAGTTGTTCCGACGTCGAGGGCTATTTCTGTTTCCTACGATAAAAACCCACCTGTTTCCACCGAAAAACCCTTCAGGGGATCGTTTGCAACAGTTTGGCACCATCTCTGAGTGAATTGCAGAACGTCAGAAATTTTGAAGAAATTGTGACCGCGCGGCTTAGGGATTTTTTCAAAAAAAAGTTGTTCAGACGTCGAGGGCTAACTCTGTTTCCGATGATAAAAACCCACCTGATTCCACAGAAAAACCTTTCAGGGGATCCTTTGCAACAGTTCAGCACCATTTTTGAATGAATTGCAGAACGTCGGATTTTTGCTGAAATTGTGACCGCGCGGCTTAGTGATTTTTTCAAAAAAAGTTGTTCAGACGTCGAGGGCTAATTCTGTTTCCGGTGATAAAAACTCACCTGTTTCCACTGAAAAACCTTTCAGGGGATAGTTTGCAACAGTTTGGCACCATTTCTGAATGAATTGCAGAACGTCAGAAATTTTGAAGAAATTGTGACCGCGCGGCTTAGGGATTTTTTCAAAAAAAGTTGTTCAGACGTCGAGGGCTAATTCTGTTTCCGGTGATAAAAACTCACCTGTTTCCACTGAAAAACCTTTCAGGGGATAGTTTGCAACAGTTTGGCACCATTTCTGAGTGAATTGCAGAACGTCAGAAATTTTGAAGAAATTGTGACCGCGCGGCTTTGGGATTTTTTCAAAAAAAGTTGTTCAGACGTCGAGGGCTAATTCTGTTTCCAATGATAAAAACCCACCTGATTCCACAGAAAAACCTTTCAGGGGATCCTTTGCAACAGTTCAGCACCATTTTTGAATGAATTGCAGAACATCAGATTTTTGCTGAAATTGTGACCGCGCGGCTTAGGGATTATTTCAAAAAAAGTTGTTCAGAGGTCGAGGGCTAATTATGTCTCCGATGATAAAAACCCACCTGATTCCACTGAAAAACCTTTCAGGGGATCCTTTGCAACAGTTCAGCACCATTTTTGAATGAATTGCAGAACGTCAGAAATTGTGAAGAAATTGTGACCGCGCGGCTTAGGGATTTTTTCAAAAAAAGTTGTTCAGACGTCGAGGGCTAATTCTGTTTCCGATGATAAATACCCACCTGTTTCCACCGAAAAACCTTTCAGGGGATCGTTTGCAACAGTTCAGCACCATTTTTGAAAGAATTGCAGAACGTCAGATTTTTGCTGAAATTGTGACCGCGCGGCTTAGGGATTTTTTCAAAAAAAGTTGTTCAGACGTCGAGGGCTAATTCTGTTTCCGATGATAAATACCCACCTGTTTCCACCGAAAAACCCTTCATGGGATCGTTTGCAACAGTTTAGCACCATCTTTGAATGAATTGCAGAACGTCAGAAATTTTGATGAAATTGTGACCGCGCGGCTTAGGGTTTTTTTCAAAAAAAGTTGTTCAGACGTCGTGGGCTAATTATGTTTCCGATGATAAAAACTCACCTGTTTCCACTGAAAAACCTTTCAGGAGATGCTTTGCAACACTTCAGCACCATTTTTGAATAAATTGCAGAACGTCAGAACTTTTTTCAAAAAAAGTTGTTCAGACGTCGAGGGCTAATTCTGTTTCCGGTGATAAAAACTCACCTGTTTCCACTGAAAAACCTTTCAGGGGATAGTTTGCAACAGTTTGGCACCATTTCTGAGTGAATTGCAGAACATCAGAAATTTTGAAGAAATTGTGACCGCGCGGCTTAGGGATTTTTTCAAAAAAAGTTATTCAGACGTCGAGGGCTAATTCGGTTTCCGATGATAAATACCCACCTGTTTCCAATGAAAAACCCTTCAGGGCATCGTTTGCAACATTTTAGCACCATTTTGGAGTGAATTGCAGAACGCCAGAAATTTTGCTGAAATTGTGACCGCGCGGCATAGGGATTTGTTCAAAAAAAGTTGTTCCGACGTCGAGGGCTATTTCTGTTTCCTACGATAAAAACCCACCTGTTTCCACCGAAAAACCCTTCAGGGGATCGTTTGCAACAGTTTGGCACCATCTCTGAGTGAATTGCAGAACGTCAGAAATTTTGAAGAAATTGTGACCGCGCGGCTTAGGGATTTTTTCAAAAAAAAGTTGTTCAGACGTCGAGGGCTAACTCTGTTTCCGATGATAAAAACCCACCTGATTCCACAGAAAAACCTTTCAGGGGATCCTTTGCAACAGTTCAGCACCATTTTTGAATGAATTGCAGAACGTCGGATTTTTGCTGAAATTGTGACCGCGCGGCTTAGTGATTTTTTCAAAAAAAGTTGTTCAGACGTCGAGGGCTAATTCTGTTTCCGGTGATAAAAACTCACCTGTTTCCACTGAAAAACCTTTCAGGGGATAGTTTGCAACAGTTTGGCACCATTTCTGAATGAATTGCAGAACGTCAGAAATTTTGAAGAAATTGTGACCGCGCGGCTTAGGGATTTTTTCAAAAAAAGTTGTTCAGACGTCGAGGGCTAATTCTGTTTCTGGTGATAAAAACTCACCTGTTTCCACTGAAAAACCTTTCAGGGGATAGTTTGCAACAGTTTGGCACCATTTCTGAGTGAATTGCAGAACGTCAGAAATTTTGAAGAAATTGTGACCGCGCGGCTTAGGAATTTTTTCAAAAAAAGTTGTTCAGACGTCGAGGGCTAATTCTGTTTCCAATGATAAAAACCCACCTGATTCCACAGAAAAACCTTTCAGGGGATCCTTTGCAACAGTTCAGCACCATTTTTGAATGAATTGCAGAACATCAGATTTTTGCTGAAATTGTGACCGCGCGGCTTAGGGATTATTTCAAAAAAAGTTGTTCAGAGGTCGAGGGCTAATTATGTCTCCGATGATAAAAACCCACCTGATTCCACTGAAAAACCTTTCAGGGGATCCTTTGCAACAGTTCAGCACCATTTTTGAATGAATTGCAGAACGTCAGAAATTGTGAAGAAATTGTGACCGCGCGGCTTAGGGATTTTTTCAAAAAAAGTTGTTCAGACGTCGAGGGCTAATTCTGTTTCCGATGATAAATACCCACCTGTTTCCACCGAAAAACCTTTCAGGGGATCGTTTGCAACAGTTCAGCACCATTTTTGAAAGAATTGCAGAACGTCAGATTTTTGCTGAAATTGTGACCGCGCGGCTTAGGGATTTTTTCAAAAAAAGTTGTTCAGACGTCAAGGGCTAATTCTGTTTCCGATGATAAATACCCACCTGTTTCCACCGAAAAACCCTTCATGGGATCGTTTGCAACAGTTTAGCACCATCTTTGAATGAATTGCAGAACGTCAGAAATTTTGATGAAATTGTGACCGCGCGGCTTAGGGTTTTTTTCAAAAAAAGTTGTTCAGACGTCGTGGGCTAATTATGTTTCCGATGATAAAAACCCACCTGTTTCCACTGAAAAACCTTTCAGGGGATGCTTTGCAACAGTTCAGCACCATTTTTGAATAAATTGCAGAACGTCAGAACTTTTTTCAAAAAAAGTTGTTCAGACGTCGAGGGCTAATTCTGTTTCCGGTGATAAAAACTCACCTGTTTCCACTGAAAAACCTTTCAGGGGATAGTTTGCAACAGTTTGGCACCATTTCTGAGTGAATTGCAGAACATCAGAAATTTTGAAGAAATTGTGACCGCGCGGCTTAGGGATTTTTTCAAAAAAAGTTATTCAGACGTCGAGGGCTAATTCGGTTTCCGATGATAAATACCCACCTGTTTCCAATGAAAAACCCTTCAGGGCATCGTTTGCAACATTTTAGCACCATTTTGGAGTGAATTGCAGAACGCCAGAAATTTTGCTGAAATTGTGACCGCGCGGCATAGGGATTTGTTCAAAAAAAGTTGTTCCGACGTCGAGGGCTATTTCTGTTTCCTACGATAAAAACCCACCTGTTTCCACCGAAAAACCCTTCAGGGGATCGTTTGCAACAGTTTGGCACCATCTCTGAGTGAATTGCAGAACGTCAGAAATTTTGAAGAAATTGTGACCGCGCGGCTTAGGGATTTTTTCAAAAAAAGTTGTTCAGACGTCGAGGGCTAATTCGGTTTCCGATGATAAAAACCCACCTGATTCCACAGAAAAACCTTTCAGGGGATCCTTTGCAACAGTTAGGCACCATTTTTGAATGAATTGCAGAACGTCAGATTTTTGCTGAAATTGTGACCGCGCGGCTTAGTGATTTTTTCAAAAAAAGTTGTTCAGACGTCGAGGGCTAATTTTGTTTCCGGTGATAAAAACTCACCTGTTTCCAATGAAAAACCTTTCAGGGGATAGTTTGCAACAGTTTGGCACCATTTCTGAATGAATTGCAGAACGTCAGAAATTTTGAAGAAATTGTGACCGCGCGGCTTAGGGATTTTTTCAAAAAAAGTTGTTCAGACGTCGAGGGCTAATTCTGTTTCCGATGATAAAAACTCACCTGTTTCCACTGAAAAACCTTTCAGGGGATAGTTTGCAACAGTTTGGCACCATTTCTGAGTGAATTGCAGAACGTCAGAAATTTTGAAGAAATTGTGACCGCGCGGCTTAGGAATTTTTTCAAAAAAAGTTGTTCAGACGTCGAGGGCTAATTCTGTTTCCGATGATAAATACCCACCTGTTTCCACCGAAAAACCTTTCAGGGGATCGTTTGCAACAGTTCAGCACCATTTTTGAATGAATTGCAGAACGTCAGATTTTTGCTGAAATTGTGACCGCGCGGCTTAGGGATTTTTTCAAAAAAAGTTGTTCAGACGTCGAGGGCTAATTCTGTTTCCGATGATAAATACCCACCTGTTTCCACCGAAAAACCCTTCATGGGATCGTTTGCAACAGTTTAGCACCATCTTTGAATGAATTGCAGAACGTCAGAAATTTTGATGAAATTGTGACCGCGCGGCTTAGGGTTTTTTTCAAAAAAAGTTGTTCAGACGTCGTGGGCTAATTATGTTTCCGATGATAAAAACCCACCTGTTTCCACTGAAAAACCTTTCAGGGGGTGCTTTGCAACAGTTCAGCACCATTTTTGAATAAATTGCAGAACGTCAGAACTTTTTTCAAAAAAAGTTGTTCAGACGTCGAGGGCTAATTCTGTTTCCGGTGATAAAAACTCACCTGTTTCCACTGAAAAACCTTTCAGGGGATAGTTTGCAACAGTTTGGCACCATTTCTGAGTGAATTGCAGAACGTCAGAAATTTTGAAGAAATTGTGACCGCGCGGCTTAGGAATTTTTTCAAAAAAAGTTGTTCAGACGTCGAGGGCTAATTCTGTTTCCAATGATAAAAACCCACCTGATTCCACAGAAAAACCTTTCAGGGGATCCTTTGCAACAGTTCAGCACCATTTTTGAATGAATTGCAGAACATCAGATTTTTGCTGAAATTGTGACCGCGCGGCTTAGGGATTATTTCAAAAAAAGTTGTTCAGAGGTCGAGGGCTAATTATGTCTCCGATGATAAAAACCCACCTGATTCCACTGAAAAACCTTTCAGGGGATCCTTTGCAACAGTTCAGCACCATTTTTGAATGAATTGCAGAACGTCAGAAATTTTGAAGAAATTGTGACCGCGCGGCTTAGGGATTTTTTCAAAAAAAGTTGTTCAGACGTCGAGGGCTAATTCTGTTTCCGATGATAAATACCCACCTGTTTCCACCGAAAAACCTTTCAGGGGATCGTTTGCAACAGTTCAGCACCATTTTTGAATGAATTGCAGAACGTCAGATTTTTGCTGAAATTGTGACCGCGCGGCTTAGGGATTTTTTCAAAAAAAGTTGTTCAGACGTCGAGGGCTAATTCTGTTTCCGATGATAAATACCCACCTGTTTCCACCGAAAAACCCTTCATGGGATCGTTTGCAACAGTTTAGCACCATCTTTGAAAGAATTGCAGAACGTCAGAAATTTTGATGAAATTGTGACCGCGCGGCTTAGGGTTTTTTTCAAAAAAAGTTGTTCAGACGTCGAGGGCTAATTCTGTTTCCGGTGATAAAAACTCACCTGTTTCCACTGAAAAACCTTTCAGGGGATAGTTTGCAACAGTTTGGCACCATTTCTGAGTGAATTGCAGAACATCAGAAATTTTGAAGAAATTGTGACCGCGCGGCTTAGGGATTTTTTCAAAAAAAGTTATTCAGACGTCGAGGGCTAATTCGGTTTCCGATGATAAATACCCACCTGTTTCCAATGAAAAACCCTTCAGGGCATCGTTTGCAACATTTTAGCACCATTTTGGAGTGAATTGCAGAACGCCAGAAATTTTGCTGAAATTGTGACCGCGCGGCATAGGGATTTGTTCAAAAAAAGTTGTTCCGACGTCGAGGGCTATTTCTGTTTCCTACGATAAAAACCCACCTGTTTCCACCGAAAAACCCTTCAGGGGATCGTTTGCAACAGTTTGGCACCATCTCTGAGTGAATTGCAGAACGTCAGAAATTTTGAAGAAATTGTGACCGCGCGGCTTAGGGATTTTTTCAAAAAAAAGTTGTTCAGACGTCGAGGGCTAACTCTGTTTCCGATGATAAAAACCCACCTGATTCCACAGAAAAACCTTTCAGGGGATCCTTTGCAACAGTTCAGCACCATTTTTGAATGAATTGCAGAACGTCGGATTTTTGCTGAAATTGTGACCGCGCGGCTTAGTGATTTTTTCAAAAAAAGTTGTTCAGACGTCGAGGGCTAATTCTGTTTCCGGTGATAAAAACTCACCTGTTTCCACTGAAAAACCTTTCAGGGGATAGTTTGCAACAGTTTGGCACCATTTCTGAATGAATTGCAGAACGTCAGAAATTTTGAAGAAATTGTGACCGCGCGGCTTAGGGATTTTTTCAAAAAAAGTTGTTCAGACGTCGAGGGCTAATTCTGTTTCCGGTGATAAAAACTCACCTGTTTCCACTGAAAAACCTTTCAGGGGATAGTTTGCAACAGTTTGGCACCATTTCTGAGTGAATTGCAGAACGTCAGAAATTTTGAAGAAATTGTGACCGCGCGGCTTAGGAATTTTTTCAAAAAAAGTTGTTCAGACGTCGAGGGCTAATTCTGTTTCCAATGATAAAAACCCACCTGATTCCACAGAAAAACCTTTCAGGGGATCCTTTGCAACAGTTCAGCACCATTTTTGAATGAATTGCAGAACATCAGATTTTTGCTGAAATTGTGACCGCGCGGCTTAGGGATTATTTCAAAAAAAGTTGTTCAGAGGTCGAGGGCTAATTATGTCTCCGATGATAAAAACCCACCTGATTCCACTGAAAAACCTTTCAGGGGATCCTTTGCAACAGTTCAACACCATTTTTGAATGAATTGCAGAACGTCAGAAATTGTGAAGAAATTGTGACCGCGCGGCTTAGGGATTTTTTCAAAAAAAGTTGTTCAGACGTCGAGGGCTAATTCTGTTTCCGATGATAAATACCCACCTGTTTCCACCGAAAAACCTTTCAGGGGATCGTTTGCAACAGTTCAGCACCATTTTTGAAAGAATTGCAGAACGTCAGATTTTTGCTGAAATTGTGACCGCGCGGCTTAGGGATTTTTTCAAAAAAAGTTGTTCAGACGTCGAGGGCTAATTCTGTTTCCGATGATAAATACCCACCTGTTTCCACCGAAAAACCCTTCATGGGATCGTTTGCAACAGTTTAGCACCATCTTTGAATGAATTGCAGAACGTCAGAAATTTTGATGAAATTGTGACCGCGCGGCTTAGGGTTTTTTTCAAAAAAAGTTGTTCAGACGTCGTGGGCTAATTATGTTTCCGATGATAAAAACCCACCTGTTTCCACTGAAAAACCTTTCAGGGGATGCTTTGCAACAGTTCAGCACCATTTTTGAATAAATTGCAGAACGTCAGAACTTTTTTCAAAAAAAGTTGTTCAGACGTCGAGGGCTAATTCTGTTTCCGGTGATAAAAACTCACCTGTTTCCACTGAAAAACCTTTCAGGGGATAGTTTGCAACAGTTTGGCACCATTTCTGAGTGAATTGCAGAACATCAGAAATTTTGAAGAAATTGTGACCGCGCGGCTTAGGGATTTTTTCAAAAAAAGTTATTCAGACGTCGAGGGCTAATTCGGTTTCCGATGATAAATACCCACCTGTTTCCAATGAAAAACCCTTCAGGGCATCGTTTGCAACATTTTAGCACCATTTTGGAGTGAATTGCAGAACGCCAGAAATTTTGCTGAAATTGTGACCGCGCGGCATAGGGATTTGTTCAAAAAAAGTTGTTCCGACGTCGAGGGCTATTTCTGTTTCCTACGATAAAAACCCACCTGTTTCCACCGAAAAACCCTTCAGGGGATCGTTTGCAACAGTTTGGCACCATCTCTGAGTGAATTGCAGAACGTCAGAAATTTTGAAGAAATTGTGACCGCGCGGCTTAGGGATTTTTTCAAAAAAAGTTGTTCAGACGTCGAGGGCTAATTCGGTTTCCGATGATAAAAACCCACCTGATTCCACAGAAAAACCTTTCAGGGGATCCTTTGCAACAGTTAGGCACCATTTTTGAATGAATTGCAGAACGTCAGATTTTTGCTGAAATTGTGACCGCGCGGCTTAGTGATTTTTTCAAAAAAAGTTGTTCAGACGTCGAGGGCTAATTTTGTTTCCGGTGATAAAAACTCACCTGTTTCCAATGAAAAACCTTTCAGGGGATAGTTTGCAACAGTTTGGCACCATTTCTGAATGAATTGCAGAACGTCAGAAATTTTGAAGAAATTGTGACCGCGCGGCTTAGGGATTTTTTCAAAAAAAGTTGTTCAGACGTCGAGGGCTAATTCTGTTTCCGATGATAAAAACTCACCTGTTTCCACTGAAAAACCTTTCAGGGGATAGTTTGCAACAGTTTGGCACCATTTCTGAGTGAATTGCAGAACGTCAGAAATTTTGAAGAAATTGTGACCGCGCGGCTTAGGAATTTTTTCAAAAAAAGTTGTTCAGACGTCGAGGGCTAATTCTGTTTCCAATGATAAAAACCCACCTGATTCCACAGAAAAACCTTTCAGGGGATCCTTTGCAACAGTTCAGCACCATTTTTGAATGAATTGCAGAACATCAGATTTTTGCTGAAATTGTGACCGCGCGGCTTAGGGATTATTTCAAAAAAAGTTGTTCAGAGGTCGAGGGCTAATTATGTCTCCGATGATAAAAACCCACCTGATTCCACTGAAAAACCTTTCAGGGGATCCTTTGCAACAGTTCAGCACCATTTTTGAATGAATTGCAGAACGTCAGAAATTGTGAAGAAATTGTGACCGCGCGGCTTAGGGATTTTTTCAAAAAAAGTTGTTCAGACGTCGAGGGCTAATTCTGTTTCCGATGATAAATACCCACCTGTTTCCACCGAAAAACCTTTCAGGGGATCGTTTGCAACAGTTCAGCACCATTTTTGAATGAATTGCAGAACGTCAGATTTTTGCTGAAATTGTGACCGCGCGGCTTAGGGATTTTTTCAAAAAAAGTTGTTCAGACGTCGAGGGCTAATTCTGTTTCCGATGATAAATACCCACCTGTTTCCACCGAAAAACCCTTCATGGGATCGTTTGCAACAGTTTAGCACCATCTTTGAATGAATTGCAGAACGTCAGAAATTTTGATGAAATTGTGACCGCGCGGCTTAGGGTTTTTTTCAAAAAAAGTTGTTCAGACGTCGGGGGCTAATTATGTTTCCGATGATAAAAACCCACCTGTTTCCACTGAAAAACCTTTCAGGGGGTGCTTTGCAACAGTTCAGCACCATTTTTGAATAAATTGCAGAACGTCAGAACTTTTTTCAAAAAAAGTTGTTCAGACGTCGAGGGCTAATTCTGTTTCCGGTGATAAAAACTCACCTGTTTCCACTGAAAAACCTTTCAGGGGATAGTTTGCAACAGTTTGGCACCATTTCTGAGTGAATTGCAGAACGTCAGAAATTTTGAAGAAATTGTGACCGCGCGGCTTAGGAATTTTTTCAAAAAAAGTTGTTCAGACGTCGAGGGCTAATTCTGTTTCCAATGATAAAAACCCACCTGATTCCACAGAAAAACCTTTCAGGGGATCCTTTGCAACAGTTCAGCACCATTTTTGAATGAATTGCAGAACATCAGATTTTTGCTGAAATTGTGACCGCGCGGCTTAGGGATTATTTCAAAAAAAGTTGTTCAGAGGTCGAGGGCTAATTATGTCTCCGATGATAAAAACCCACCTGATTCCACTGAAAAACCTTTCAGGGGATCCTCTGCAACAGTTCAGCACCATTTTTGAATGAATTGCAGAACGTCAGAAATTGTGAAGAAATTGTGACCGCGCGGCTTAGGGATTTTTTCAAAAAAAGTTGTTCAGACGTCGAGGGCTAATTCTGTTTCCGATGATAAATACCCACCTGTTTCCACCGAAAAACCTTTCAGGGGATCGTTTGCAACAGTTCAGCACCATTTTTGAATGAATTGCAGAACGTCAGATTTTTGCTGAAATTGTGACCGCGCGGCTTAGGGATTTTTTCAAAAAAAGTTGTTCAGACGTCGAGGGCTAATTCTGTTTCCGATGATAAATACCCACCTGTTTCCACCGAAAAACCCTTCATGGGATCGTTTGCAACAGTTTAGCACCATCTTTGAAAGAATTGCAGAACGTCAGAAATTTTGATGAAATTGTGACCGCGCGGCTTAGGGTTTTTTTCAAAAAAAGTTGTTCAGACGTCGTGGGCTAATTATGTTTCCGATGATAAAAACCCACCTGTTTCCACTGAAAAACCTTTCAGGGGATGCTTTGCAACAGTTCAGCACCATTTTTGAATAAATTGCAGAACGTCAGAACTTTTTTCAAAAAAAGTTGTTCAGACGTCGAGGGCTAATTCTGTTTCCGGTGATAAAAACTCACCTGTTTCCACTGAAAAACCTTTCAGGGGATAGTTTGCAACAGTTTGGCACCATTTCTGAGTGAATTGCAGAACGTCAGAAATTTTGAAGAAATTGTGACCGCGCGGCTTAGGGATTTTTTCAAAAAAAGTTATTCAGACGTCGAGGGCTAATTCGGTTTCCGATGATAAATACCCACCTGTTTCCAACGAAAAACCCTTCAGGGCATCGTTTGCAACAGTTTAGCACCATTTTGGAGTGAATTGCAGAACGCCAGAAATTTTGCTGAAATTGTGACCGCGCGGCATCGGGATTTGTTCAAAAAAAGTTGTTCCGACGTCGAGGGCTATTTCTGTTTCCTACGATAAAAACCCACCTGTTTCCACCGAAAAACCCTTCAGGGGATCGTTTGCAACAGTTTGGCACCATCTCTGAGTGAATTGCAGAACGTCAGATTTTTGCTGAAATTGTGACCGCGCGGCTTAGGGATTTTTTCAAAAAAAGTTGTTCAGACGTCGAGGGCTATTTCTGCTTCCGATGATAAATACCCACCTGTTTCCACTGAAAAACCCTTCAGGGGATCGTTTGCAACTGTTTAGCAGCATCTTTGAATGAATTGCAGAACGTCAGAAATTTTGAAGAAATTGTGACCGCGCGCCTTAGGGATTTTTTCAAAAAAAGTTATTCAGACGTCGAGGGCTAATTCGGTTTCCGATGATAAATACCCACCTGTTTCCAACGAAAAACCCTTCAGGGCATCGTTTGCAACAGTTTAGCACCATTTTGGAGTGAATTGCAGAACGCCATAAATTTTGCTGAAATTGTGACCGCGCGGCTTAGGGATTTGTTCAAAAAAAGTTGTTCCGACGTCGAGGGCTATTTCTGTTTCCTACGATAAAAACCCACCTGTTTCCACTGAAAAACCTTTCAGGGGATAGTTTGCAACAGTTTGGCACCATTTCTGAGTGAATTGCAGAACGTCAGAAATTTTGAAGAAATTGTGACCGCGCGGCTTAGGGATTTTTTCAAAAAAAGTTGTTCAGACGTCGAGGGCTAATTATGTCTTCGATGATAAAAACCCACCTGATTCCACTGAAAAACCTTTCAGGGGATCCTTTGCAACAGTTCAGCACCATTTTTGAATGAATTGCAGAACGTCAGATATTTGCTGAAATTGTGACCGCGCGGCTTAGGGATTTTTTCAAAAAAAGTTGTTCAGACGTCGAGGGCTAATTCTGTTTCCGATGATAAATACCCACCTGTTTCCACCGAAAAACCTTTCAGGGGATCGTTTGCAACAGTTTGGCACCATCTCTGAATGAATTGCAGAACGCCAGAAATTTTGAAGAAATTGTGACCGCGCGGCTTAGGGTTTTTTTCAAAAAAAGTTGTTCAGACGTCGTGGGCTAATTATGTTTCCGATGATAAAAACCCACCTGTTTCCACTGAAAGACCTTTCACGGGATGCTTTGCAACAGTTCAGCACCATTTTTGAATAAATTGCAGAACGTCAGAACTTTTTTCAAAAAAACTTGTTCAGACGTCGAGGGCTAATTCTGTTTCCGGTGATAAAAACTCACCTGTTTCCACTGAAAAACCTTTCAGGGGATAGTTTGCAACAGTTTGGCACCATTTCTGAGTGAATTGCAGAACGTCAGAAATTTTGAAGAAATTGTGACCGCGCGGCTTAGGGATTTTTTCAAAAAAAGTTATTCAGACGTCGAGGGCTGATTCGGTTTCCGATGATAAATACCCACCTGTTTCCAACGAAAAACCCTTCAGGGCATCGTTTGCAACAGTTTAGCACCATTTTGGAGTGAATTGCAGAACGCCAGAAATTTTGATGAAATTGTGACCGCGTGGCATAGGGATTTGTTCAAAAAAAGTTGTTCCGACGTCGAGGGCTATTTCTGTTTCCTACGATAAAAACCCACCTGTTTCCACCGAAAAACCCTTCAGGGGATCGTTTGCAACAGTTTGGCACCATCTCTGAGTGAATTGCAGAACGTCAGAAATTTTGAAGAAATTGTGACCGCGCGGCTTAGGGATTTTTTCAAAAAAAGTTGTTCAGACGTCGAGGGCTAATTCGGTTTCCGATGATAAAAACCCACCTGATTCCACAGAAAAACCTTTCAGGGGATCCTTTGCAACAGTTAGGCACCATTTTTGAATGAATTGCAGAACGTCAGATTTTTGCTGAAATTGTGACCGCGCGGCTTAGTGATTTTTTCAAAAAAAGTTGTTCAGACGTCGAGGGCTAATTTTGTTTCCGGTGATAAAAACTCACCTGTTTCCAATGAAAAACCTTTCAGGGGATAGTTTGCAACAGTTTGGCACCATTTCTGAATGAATTGCAGAACGTCAGAAATTTTGAAGAAATTGTGACCGCGCGGCTTAGGGATTTTTTCAAAAAAAGTTGTTCAGACGTCGAGGGCTAATTCTGTTTCCGATGATAAAAACTCACCTGTTTCCACTGAAAAACCTTTCAGGGGATAGTTTGCAACAGTTTGGCACCATTTCTGAGTGAATTGCAGAACGTCAGAAATTTTGAAGAAATTGTTACCGCGCGGCTTAGGGATTTTTTCAAAAAAAGTTGTTCAGACGTCGAGGGCTAATTCTGTTTCCGATGATAAAAACCCACCTGATTCCACAGAAAAACCTTTCAGGGGATCCTTTGCAACAGTTCAGCACCATTTTTGAATGAATTGCAGAACGTCAGATTTTTGCTGAAATTGTGACCGCGCGCCTTAGGGATTTTTTCAAAAAAAGTTGTTCAGACGTCGAGGGCTAATTCTGTTTCCGGTGATAAAAACTCACCTGTTTCCACTGAAAAACCTTTCAGGGCATAGTTTGCAACAGTTTGGCACCATTTCTGAGTGAATTGCAGAACGTCAGAAATTTTGAAGAAATTGTGACCGCGCGGCTTAGGGATTTTTTCAAAAAAAGTTGTTCAGACGTCGAGGGCTAATTCTGTTTCCGATGATAAATACCCACCTGATTCCACCGAAAAACCCTTCAGGGGATCGTTTGCAACAGTTTAGCACCATCCTTGAATGAATTGCAGAACGTCAGAAATTTTGAAGAAATTGTGACCGCGCGGCTTAGGGATTTTTTCAAAAAAAGTTGTTCAGACGTCGAGGGCTAATTCTGTTTCCGATGATAAAAACCCACCTGATTCCACAGAAAAACCTTTCAGGGGATCCTTTGCAACAGTTCAGCACCATTTTTGAATGAATTGCAGAACGTCAGAAATTTTGAAGAAATTGTGACCGCGCAGCTTAGGGATTATTTCAAAAAAAGTTGTTCAGAGGTCGAGGGCTAATTATGTCTCCGATGATAAAAACCCACCTGATTCCACTGAAAAACCTTTCAGGGGATCCTTTGCAAAAGTTCAGCACCATTTTTGAATGAATTGCAGAACGTCAGAAATTTTGAAGAAATTGTGACCGCGCGGCTTAGGGATTTTTTCAAAAAAAGTTGTTCAGACGTCGAGGGCTAATTCTGTTTCCGATGATAAATACCCACCTGTTTCCACCGAAAAACCTTTCAGGGGATCGTTTGCAACAGTTCAGCACCATTTTTGAAAGAATTGCAGAACGTCAGATTTTTGCTGAAATTGTGACCGCGCGGCTTAGGGATTTTTTCAAAAAAAGTTGTTCAGACGTCGAGGGCTAATTCTGTTTCCGATGATAAATACCCACCTGTTTCCACCGAAAAACCCTTCATGGGATCGTTTGCAACAGTTTAGCACCATCTTTGAATGAATTGCAGAACGTCAGAAATTTTGATGAAATTGTGACCGCGCGGCTTAGGGTTTTTTTCAAAAAAAGTTGTTCAGACGTCGTGGGCTAATTATGTTTCCGATGATAAAAACCCACCTGTTTCCACTGAAAAACCTTTCAGGGGATGCTTTGCAACAGTTCAGCACCATTTTTGAATAAATTGCAGAACGTCAGAACTTTTTTCAAAAAAAGTTGTTCAGACGTCGAGGGCTAATTCTGTTTCCGGTGATAAAAACTCACCTGTTTCCACTGAAAAACCTTTCAGGGGATAGTTTGCAACAGTTTGGCACCATTTCTGAGTGAATTGCAGAACATCAGAAATTTTGAAGAAATTGTGACCGCGCGGCTTAGGGATTTTTTCAAAAAAAGTTATTCAGACGTCGAGGGCTAATTCGGTTTCCGATGATAAATACCCACCTGTTTCCAATGAAAAACCCTTCAGGGCATCGTTTGCAACATTTTAGCACCATTTTGGAGTGAATTGCAGAACGCCAGAAATTTTGTTGAAATTGTGACCGCGCGGCATAGGGATTTGTTCAAAAAAAGTTGTTCCGACGTCGAGGGCTATTTCTGTTTCCTACGATAAAAACCCACCTGTTTCCACCGAAAAACCCTTCAGGGGATCGTTTGCAACAGTTTGGCACCATCTCTGAGTGAATTGCAGAACGTCAGAAATTTTGAAGAAATTGTGACCGCGCGGCTTAGGGATTTTTTCAAAAAAAAGTTGTTCAGACGTCGAGGGCTAACTCTGTTTCCGATGATAAAAACCCACCTGATTCCACAGAAAAACCTTTCAGGGGATCCTTTGCAACAGTTCAGCACCATTTTTGAATGAATTGCAGAACGTCGGATTTTTGCTGAAATTGTGACCGCGCGGCTTAGTGATTTTTTCAAAAAAAGTTGTTCAGACGTCGAGGGCTAATTATGTCTCCGATGATAAAAACCCACCTGATTCCACTGAAAAACCTTTCAGGGGATCCTTTGCAACAGTTCAGCACCATTTTTGAATGAATTGCAGAACGTCAGAAATTGTGAAGAAATTGTGACCGCGCGGCTTAGGGATTTTTTCAAAAAAAGTTGTTCAGACGTCGAGGGCTAATTCTGTTTCCGATGATAAATACCCACCTGTTTCCACCGAAAAACCTTTCAGGGGATCGTTTGCAACAGTTCAGCACCATTTTTGAATGAATTGCAGAACGTCAGATTTTTGCTGAAATTGTGACCGCGCGGCTTAGGGATTTTTTCAAAAAAAGTTGTTCAGACGTCGAGGGCTAATTCTGTTTCCGATGATAAATACCCACCTGTTTCCACCGAAAAACCCTTCATGGGATCGTTTGCAACAGTTTAGCACCATCTTTGAATGAATTGCAGAACGTCAGAAATTTTGATGAAATTGTGACCGCGCGGCTTAGGGTTTTTTTCAAAAAAAGTTGTTCAGACGTCGGGGGCTAATTATGTTTCCGATGATAAAAACCCACCTGTTTCCACTGAAAAACCTTTCAGGGGGTGCTTTGCAACAGTTCAGCACCATTTTTGAATAAATTGCAGAACGTCGGATTTTTGCTGAAATTGTGACCGCGCGGCTTAGTGATTTTTTCAAAAAAAGTTGTTCAGACGTCGAGGGCTAATTATGTCTCCGATGATAAAAACCCACCTGATTCCACTGAAAAACCTTTCAGGGGATCCTTTGCAACAGTTCAGCACCATTTTTGAATGAATTGCAGAACGTCAGAAATTGTGAAGAAATTGTGACCGCGCGGCTTAGGGATTTTTTCAAAAAAAGTTGTTCAGACGTCGAGGGCTAATTCTGTTTCCGATGATAAATACCCACCTGTTTCCACCGAAAAACCTTTCAGGGGATCGTTTGCAACAGTTCAGCACCATTTTTGAATGAATTGCAGAACGTCAGATTTTTGCTGAAATTGTGACCGCGCGGCTTAGGGATTTTTTCAAAAAAAGTTGTTCAGACGTCGAGGGCTAATTCTGTTTCCGATGATAAATACCCACCTGTTTCCACCGAAAAACCCTTCATGGGATCGTTTGCAACAGTTTAGCACCATCTTTGAATGAATTGCAGAACGTCAGAAATTTTGATGAAATTGTGACCGCGCGGCTTAGGGTTTTTTTCAAAAAAAGTTGTTCAGACGTCGGGGGCTAATTATGTTTCCGATGATAAAAACCCACCTGTTTCCACTGAAAAACCTTTCAGGGGGTGCTTTGCAACAGTTCAGCACCATTTTTGAATAAATTGCAGAACGTCAGAACTTTTTTCAAAAAAAGTTGTTCAGACGTCGAGGGCTAATTCTGTTTCCGGTGATAAAAACTCACCTGTTTCCACTGAAAAACCTTTCAGGGGATAGTTTGCAACAGTTTGGCACCATTTCTGAGTGAATTGCAGAACGTCAGAAATTTTGAAGAAATTGTGACCGCGCGGCTTAGGAATTTTTTCAAAAAAAGTTGTTCAGACGTCGAGGGCTAATTCTGTTTCCAATGATAAAAACCCACCTGATTCCACAGAAAAACCTTTCAGGGGATCCTTTGCAACAGTTCAGCACCATTTTTGAATGAATTGCAGAACATCAGATTTTTGCTGAAATTGTGACCGCGCGGCTTAGGGATTATTTCAAAAAAAGTTGTTCAGAGGTCGAGGGCTAATTATGTCTCCGATGATAAAAACCCACCTGATTCCACTGAAAAACCTTTCAGGGGATCCTTTGCAACAGTTCAGCACCATTTTTGAATGAATTGCAGAACGTCAGATTTTTGCTGAAATTGTGACCGCGCGGCTTAGGGATTTTTTCAAAAAAAGTTGTTCAGACGTCGAGGGCTAATTCTGTTTCCGATGATAAATACCCACCTGTTTCCACCGAAAAACCCTTCATGGGATCGTTTGCAACAGTTTAGCACCATCTTTGAATGAATTGCAGAACGTCAGAAATTTTGATGAAATTGTGACCGCGCGGCTTAGGGTTTTTTTCAAAAAAAGTTGTTCAGACGTCGTGGGCTAATTATGTTTCCGATGATAAAAACCCACCTGTTTCCACTGAAAAACCTTTCAGGGGATGCTTTGCAACAGTTCAGCACCATTTTTGAATAAATTGCAGAACGTCAGAACTTTTTTCAAAAAAAGTTGTTCAGACGTCGAGGGCTAATTCTGTTTCCGGTGATAAAAACTCACCTGTTTCCACTGAAAAACCTTTCAGGGGATAGTTTGCAACAGTTTGGCACCATTTCTGAGTGAATTGCAGAACGTCAGAAATTTTGAAGAAATTGTGACCGCGCGGCTTAGGGATTTTTTCAAAAAAAGTTATTCAGACGTCGAGGGCTAATTCGGTTTCCGATGATAAATACCCACCTGTTTCCAACGAAAAACCCTTCAGGGCATCGTTTGCAACAGTTTAGCACCATTTTGGAGTGAATTGCAGAACGCCAGAAATTTTGCTGAAATTGTGACCGCGCGGCATAGGGATTTGTTCAAAAAAAGTTGTTCCGACGTCGAGGGCTATTTCTGTTTCCTACGATAAAAACCCACCTGTTTCCACCGAAAAACCCTTCAGGGGATCGTTTGCAACAGTTTGGCACCATCTCTGAGTGAATTGCAGAACGTCAGATTTTTGCTGAAATTGTGACCGCGCGGCTTAGGGATTTTTTCAAAAAAAGTTGTTCAGACGTCGAGGGCTATTTCTGCTTCCGATGATAAATACCCACCTGTTTCCACTGAAAAACCCTTCAGGGGATCGTTTGCAACAGTTTAGCACCATCTTTGAATGAATTGCAGAACGTCAGAAATTTTGAAGAAATTGTGACCGCGCGCCTTAGGGATTTTTTCAAAAAAAGTTATTCAGACGTCGAGGGCTAATTCGGTTTCCGATGATAAATACCCACCTGTTTCCAACGAAAAACCCTTCAGGGCATCGTTTGCAACAGTTTAGCACCATTTTGGAGTGAATTGCAGAACGCCATAAATTTTGCTGAAATTGTGACCACGCGGCTTAGGGATTTGTTCAAAAAAATTGTTCCGACGTCGAGGGCTATTTCTGTTTCCTACGATAAAAACCCACCTGTTTCCACTGAAAAACCTTTCAGGGGATAGTTTGCAACAGTTTGGCACCATTTCTGAGTGAATTGCAGAACGTCAGAAATTTTGAAGAAATTGTGACCGCGCGGCTTAGGGATTTTTTCAAAAAAAGTTGTTCAGACGTCGAGGGCTAATTCTGTTTCCGATGATAAAAACCCACCTGATTCCACAGAAAAACCTTTCAGGGGATCCTTTGCAACAGTTCAGCACCATTTTTGAATGAATTGTAGAACGTCAGATTTTTGCTGAAATTGTGACCGCGCGCCTTAGGGATTTTTTCAAAAAAAGTTGTTCAGACGTCGAGGGCTAATTCTGTTTCCGGTGATAAAAACTCACCTGTTTCCACTGAAAAACCTTTCAGGGGATAGTTTGCAACAGTTTAGCACCATTTCTGAGTGAATTGCAGAACGTCAGAAATTGTGAAGAAATTGTGACCGCGCGGCTTAGGGATTTTTTCAAAAAAAGTTGTTCAGACGTCGAGGGCTAATTCTGTTTCCGATGATAAAAACCCACCTGATTCCACAGAATAACCTTTCATGGGATCCTTTGCAACAGTTCAGCACCATTTTTGAATGAATTGCAGAACGTCAGATTTTTGCTGAAATTGTGACCGCGCGGCTTAGGGATTTTTTCAAAAAAAGTTGTTCAGACGTCGAGGGCTAATTCTGTTTCTGGTGATAAAAACTCACCTGTTTCCACTGAAAAACCTTTCAGGGGATACTTTGCAACAGTTCGGCACCATTTCTTAGTGAATTGCAGAACATCAGAAATTTTGAAGAAATTGTGACCGCGCGGCTTAGGGATTATTTCAAAAAAAGTTGTTCAGACGTCGAGGGCTAATTCTGTTTCCGATGATAAATACCCACCTGTTTCCACCGAAAAACCTTTCAGGGGATCGTTTGCAACAGTTCAGCACCATTTTTGAATGAATTGCAGAACGTCAGATTTTTGCTGAAATTGTGACCGCGCGGCTTAGGGATTTTTTCAAAAAAAGTTTTTCCGACGTCGAGGGCTAATTCTGTTTCCGATGATAAATACCCACCTGTTTCCACCGAAAAACCCTTCAGGGGATCTTTTGCAACAGTTTAGTGCCATCTTTGAATTAATTGCAGAAAGTCAGATTTTTGCTGAAATTGTGACTTAGGGATTTTTTCAAAAAAAGTTGTTCCGACGTCGAGGGCTAATTCTGTTTCCTATGATAAAAACCCACCTGTTTCCACCGAAAAACCCTTCAGGGGATCTTTTTCAACAGTTCAGCACCATTTTTGAATGAATTGCAGAACATCAGATTTTTGCTGAAATTGTGACCGGCGGCTTAGCGATTTTTTCAAAAAAAGTTGTTCCGACGTCGAGGGCTAATTCTGTTTCCTAAGATAAAAACTCACCTGTTTCCACCGAAAAACCCTTCAGGGGATCGTTTGCAACAGTCTGGCACCATCTCTGAGTGAATTGCAGAACGCCAGAAATTGTGAAGAAATTGTGACCGCGCGGCTTAGGGATTTTTTCAAAAAAAGTTCTTCAGAGGTCGCGGGCTAATTCTGTTTCCGATGATAAATACCCACCTGTTTCCACCGAAAAACCCTTCAGGGGATCTTTTGCAACAGTTTAGTGCCATCTTTGAATGAATTGCAGAAAGTCAGATTTTTGCTGAAATTGTGACCGGCGGCTTAGCGATTTTTTCAAAAAAAGTTGTTCCGACGTCGAGGGCTAATTCTGTTTCCTAAGATAAAAACTCACCTGTTTCCACCGAAAAACCCTTCAGGGGATCGTTTGCAACAGTCTGGCACCATCTCTGAGTGAATTGCAGAACGCCAGAAATTTTGAAGAAATTGTGACCGCGCGGCTTAGGGATTTTTTCAAAAAAAGTTGTTCAGACGTCAAGGGCTAATTCTGTTTCCGATGATAAATACCCCCCTGTTTCCACCGAAAAACCCTTCAGGGGATCGTTTGCAACAGTTTAGCACCATCTTTGAATGAATTGCAGAACGTCAGAAATTTTGAAGAAATTGTGACCGCGCGGCTTAGGGATTGTTTCAAAAAAAGTTGTTCAGACGTCGTGGGCTAATTATGTTTCCGATGATAAAAACCCACCTGTTTCCACTGAAAAACCTTTCAGGGGATCCTTTGCAACAGTTCAGCACCATTTTTGAATGACTTGCAGAACGTCAGAACTTTTTTCAAAAAAACTTGTTCAGACGTCGAGGGCTAATGCTGTTTCCGGTGATAAAAACTCACCTGTTTCCACTGAAAAACCTTTCAGGGGATAGTTTGCAACAGTTTGGCACCATTTCTGAGTGAATTGCAGAACGTCAGAAATTTTGAAGAAATTGTGACCGCGCGGCTTAGGGATTTTTTCAAAAAAAGTTGTTCCGATGTCGAGGGCTAATTCTGTTTCCGATGATAAATACCCACCTGTTTCCAACGAAAAACCCTTCAGGGGATCGTTTGCAACAGTTTAGCACCATTTTTGAGTGAATTGCAGAACGCCAGAAATTTTGAAGAAATTGTGACCGCGCGCCTTAGGGATTTTTTCAAAAAAAGTTGTTCAGACGTCGAGGGCTAATTCTGTTTCCGATGATAAAAACCCACCTGATTCCACCGAAAAACCTTTCAGGGGATCCTTTGCAACAGGTCAGCACCATTTTTGAATGAATTGCAGAACATCAGATTTTTGCTGAAATTGTGACCGCGCGGCTTAGGGATTTTTTCAAAAAAAGTTGTTCAGAGGTCGAGGGCTAATTATGTCTTCGATGATAAAAACCCACCTGATTCCACTGAAAAACCTTTCAGGGGATCCTTTGCAACAGTTCAGCACCATTTTTGAATGAATTGCAGAACATCAGATTTTTGCTGAAATTGTGACCGCGCGGCTTAGGGATTTTTTCAAAAAAAGTTGTTCAGAGGTCGAGGGCTAATTCTGTTTCCGATGATAAATACCCACCTGTTTCCACCGAAAAACCTTTCAGGGGATCGTTTGCAACAGTTTGGCAACATTTCTGAGTGAATTGCAGAACGTCAGAAATTTTGAAGAAATTGTGACCGCGCGGCTTAGGGATTTTTTCAAAAAAAGTTGTTCAGAGGTCGAGGGCTAATTCGGTTTCCAATGATAAATACCCACCTGTTTCCACCGGAAAACCCTTCAGGGGATCGTTTTCAACAGTTTGGCACCATTTCTGAGTGAATTGCAGAACGTCAGAAATTTTGAAGAAATTGTGACCGCGTGGCTTAGGGATTTTTTCAAAAAAAGTTATTCAGAGGTCGAGGGCTAATTCGGTTTCCGATGATAAATACCCACCTGTTTCCACCGAAAAACCCTTCAGGGGATCTTTTGCAACATTTTAGTGCCATCTTTGAATGAATTGCAGAACGTCAGATTTTTGCTGAAATTGTGACGGCGCGGCTTAGGGATTTTTTCAAAAAAAGTTGTTCCGACGTCGAGGGCTAATTCTGTTTCCGATGATAGAAACCCACCTGTTTCCACTGAAAAACCTTTCAGGGGTTCGTTTGCAACAGTTTGGCACCATTTCTGAGTGAATTGCAGAACGTCAGAAATTTTGAAGAAATTGTGACCGCGCGGCTTAGGGATTTTTTCAAAAAAAGTTATTCAGACGTCGAGGTCTAATTCGGTTTCCGATGATAAATAACCACCTGTTTCCAACGAAAAACCCTTCATGGCACTGTTTGCAACAGTTTAGCACCATTTTGGAGTGAATTGCAGAACGCCAGAAATTTTGAAGAAATTGTGACCGCGCGGCTTAAGGATTTTTTCAAAAAAAGTTGTTCAGACGTCGTGGGCTAATTCTGTTTCCGATGATAAAAACCCACCTGATTCCACCGAAAAACCTTTCACGGGATGCTTTGCAACAGTTCAGCACCATTTTTGAATGAATTGCAGAACGTCAGAAATTTTGAAGAAATTGTGACCGCGCGGCTTAGGGATTTTTTCAAAAAAAGTTGTTCAGACGTCGTGGGCTAATTCTGTTTCCGATGATAAAAACCCACCTGATTCCACCGAAAAACCTTTCAGGGGATCCTTTGCAACAGTTCAGCACCATTTTTGAATGAATTGCAGAACATCAGATTTTTGCTGAAATTGTGACCGCGCGGCTTAGGGATTTTTTCAAAAAAAGTTCTTCAGAGGTCGCGGGCTAATTCTGTTTCCGATGATAAATACCCACCTGTTTCCACCGAAAAACCCTTCAGGGGATCTTTTGCAACAGTTTAGTGCCATCTTTGAATGAATTGCAGAAAGTCAGATTTTTGCTGAAATTGTGACGGCGCGGCTTAGCGATTTTTTCAAAAAAAGTTGTTCAGACGTCGTGGGCTAATTATGTTTCCGATGATAAAAACCCACCTGTTTCCACTGAAAAACCTTTCAGGGGATCCTTTGCAACAGTTCAGCACTATTTTTGAATGAATTGCAGAACGTCAGAACTTTTTTCAAAAAAACTTCTTCAGACGTCGAGGGCTAATGCTGTTTCCGGTGATAAAAACTCACCTGTTTCCACTGAAAAACCTTTCAGGGGATAGTTTGCAACAGTTTGGCACCATTTCTGAGTGAATTGCAGAACGTCAGAAATTTTGAAGAAATTGTGACCGCGCGGCTTAGGGATTTTTTCAAAAAAAGTTGTTCCGACTTCGAGGGCTAATTCTGTTTCCGATGATAAATACCCACCTGTTTCCAACGAAAAACCCTTCAGGGGATCGTTTGCAACAGTTTAGCACCATTTTTGAGTGAATTGCAGAACGCCAGAAATTTTGAAGAAATTGTGACCGCGCGCCTTAGGGATTTTTTCAAAAAAAGTTGTTCAGACGTCGAGGGCTAATTCTGTTTCCGATGATACAAACCCACCTGTTTCCACTAAAAAACCTTTCAGGGGATCGTTTGCAACAGTTTGGCACCATTTCTGAGTGAATTGCAGAACGTCAGAAATTTTGAAGAAATTGTGACCGCGCGGCTTAGGGATTTTTTCAAAAAAATTAGTTCAGACGTCGAGGGCTAATTCGGTTTCCGATGATAAATACCCACCTGTTTCCAATGAAAAACCCTTCAGGGGATCGTTTGCAACAGTTTAGCACCATTTTTGAGTAAATTGCAGAACGCCAGAAATTTTGAAGATATTGTGTCCGCGGGGCTTAGGGATTTTTTCAAAAAAAGTTGTTCAGACGTCGAGGGCTAATTCTGTTTCCGATGATAAAAACCCACCTGATTCCACCGAAAAACCTTTCAGGGGATCCTTTGCAACAGTTCAGCACCATTTTTGAATGAATTGCAGAACATCAGATTTTTGCTGAAATTGTGACCGCGCGGCTTAGGGATTTTTTCAAAAAAAGTTGTTCAGAGGTCGAGGGCTAATTATGTCTTCGATGATAAAAACCCACCTGATTCCACTGAAAAACCTTTCAGGGGATCCTTTGCAACAGTTCAGCACCATTTTTGAATGAATTGCAGAACATCAGATTTTTGCTGAAATTGTGACCGCGCGGCTTAGGGATTTTTTCAAAAAAAGTTGTTCAGAGGTCGAGGGCTAATTCTGTTTCCGATGATAAATACCCACCTGTTTCCACCGAAAAACCTTTCAGGGGATCGTTTGCAACAGTTTGGCAACATTTCTGAGTGAATTGCAGAACGTCAGAAATTTTGAAGAAATTGTGACCGCGCGGCTTAGGGATTTTTTCAAAAAAAGTTGTTCAGAGGTCGAGGGCTAATTCGGTTTCCAATGATAAATACCCACCTGTTTCCACCGGAAAACCCTTCAGGGGATCGTTTTCAACAGTTTGGCACCATTTCTGAGTGAATTGCAGAACGTCAGAAATTTTGAAGAAATTGTGACCGCGTGGCTTAGGGATTTTTTCAAAAAAAGTTATTCAGAGGTCGAGGGCTAATTCGGTTTCCGATGATAAATACCCACCTGTTTCCACCGAAAAACCCTTCAGGGGATCTTTTGCAACATTTTAGTGCCATCTTTGAATGAATTGCAGAACGTCAGATTTTTGCTGAAATTGTGACGGCGCGGCTTAGGGATTTTTTCAAAAAAAGTTGTTCCGACGTCGAGGGCTAATTCTGTTTCCGATGATACAAACCCACCTGTTTCCACTGAAAAACCTTTCAGGGGTTCGTTTGCAACAGTTTGGCACCATTTCTGAGTGAATTGCAGAACGTCAGAAATTTTGAAGAAATTGTGACCGCGCGGCTTAGGGATTTTTTCAAAAAAAGTTATTCAGACGTCGAGGTCTAATTCGGTTTCCGATGATGAATACCCACCTGTTTCCAACGAAAAACCCTTCATGGCACCGTTTGCAACAGTTTAGCACCATTTTGGAGTGAATTGCAGAACGCCAGAAATTTTGAAGAAATTGTGACCGCGCGGCTTAAGGATTTTTTCAAAAAAAGTTGTTCAGACGTCGTGGGCTAATTCTGTTTCCGATGATAAAAACCCACCTGATTCCACCGAAAAACCTTTCAGGGGATGCTTTGCAACAGTTCAGCACCATTTTTGAATGAATTGCAGAACGTCAGAAATTTTGAAGAAATTGTGACCGCGCGGCTTAGGGATTTTTTCAAAAAAAGTTGTTCAGACGTCGTGGGCTAATTCTGTTTCCGATGATAAAAACCCACCTGATTCCACCGAAAAACCTTTCAGGGGATCCTTTGCAACAGTTCAGCACCATTTTTGAATGAATTGCAGAACATCAGATTTTTGCTGAAATTGTGACCGCGCGGCTTAGGGATTTTTTCAAAAAAAGTTGTTCAGAGGTCGAGGGCTAATTATGTCTTCGATGATAAAAACCCACCTGATTCCACTGAAAAACCTTTCAGGGGATCCTTTGCAACAGTTCAGCACCATTTTTGAATGAATTGCAGAACATCAGATTTTTGCTGAAATTGTGACCGCGCGGCTTAGGGATTTTTTCAAAAAAAGTTGTTCAGAGGTCGAGGGCTAATTCTGTTTCCGATGATAAATACCCACCTGTTTCCACCGAAAAACCTTTCAGGGGATCGTTTGCAACAGTTTGGCAACATTTCTGAGTGAATTGCAGAACGTCAGAAATTTTAAAGAAATTGTGACCGCGCGGCTTAGGGATTTTTTCAAAAAAAGTTGTTCAGAGGTCGAGGGCTAATTCGGTTTCCAATGATAAATACCCACCTGTTTCCACCGGAAAACCCTTCAGGGGATCGTTTTCAACAGTTTGGCACCATTTCTGAGTGAATTGCAGAACGTCAGAAATTTTGAAGAAATTGTGACCGCGTGGCTTAGGGTTTTTTTCAAAAAAAGTTATTCAGAGGTCGAGGGCTAATTCGGTTTCCGATGATAAATACCCACCTGTTTCCACCGAAAAACCCTTCAGGGGATCTTTTGCAACATTTTAGTGCCATCTTTGAATGAATTGCAGAACGTCAGATTTTTGCTGAAATTGTGACGGCGCGGCTTAGGGATTTTTTCAAAAAAAGTTGTTCCGACGTCGAGGGCTAATTCTGTTTCCGATGATACAAACCCACCTGTTTCCACTGAAAAACCTTTCAGGGGTTCGTTTGCAACAGTTTGGCACCATTTCTGAGTGAATTGCAGAACGTCAGAAATTTTGAAGAAATTGTGACCGCGCGGCTTAGGGATTTTTTCAAAAAAAGTTATTCAGACGTCGAGGTCTAATTCGGTTTCCGATGATAAATACCCACCTGTTTCCAACGAAAAACCCTTCATGGCACCGTTTGCAACAGTTTAGCACCATTTTGGAGTGAATTGCAGAACGCCAGAAATTTTGAAGAAATTGTGACCGCGCGGCTTAAGGATTTTTTCAAAAAAAGTTGTTCAGACGTCGTGCGCTAATTCTGTTTCCGATGATAAAAACCCACCTGATTCCACCGAAAAACCTTTCAGGGTATGCTTTGCAACAGTTCAGCACCATTTTTGAATGAATTGCAGAACGTCAGAAATTTTGAAGAAATCGTGACCGCGCGGCTTAGGGATTTTTTCAAAAAAAGTTGTTCAGACGTCGTGGGCTAATTCTGTTTCCGATGATAAAAACCCACCTGATTCCACCGAAAAACCTTTCAGGGGATCCTTTGCAACAGTTCAGCACCATTTTTGAATGAATTGCAGAACATCAGATTTTTGCTGAAATTGTGACCGCGCGGCTTAGGGATTTTTTCAAAAAAAGTTCTTCAGAGGTCGCGGGCTAATTCTGTTTCCGATGATAAATACCCACCCGTTTCCACCGAAAAACCCTTCAGGGGATCTTTTGCAACAGTTTAGTGCCATCTTTGAATGAATTGCAGAAAGTCAGATTTTTGCTGAAATTGTGACGGCGCGGCTTAGGGATTTTTTCAAAAAAAGTTGTTCCGACGTCGAGGGCTAATTCTGTTTCCTAAGATAAAAACTCACCTGTTTCCACCGAAAAACCCTTCAGGGGATCGTTTGCAACAGTCTGGCACCATCTCTGAGTGAATTGCAGAATGCCAGAAATTTTGAAGAAATTGTGACCGCGCGGCTTAGGGATTTTTTCAAAAAAAGTTGTTCAGACGTCAAGGGCTAATTCTCTTTCCGATGATAAATACCCCCCTGTTTCCACCAAAAAACCCTTCAGGGGATCGTTTGCAACAGTTTAGCACCATCTTTGAATGAATTGCAGAACGTCAGAAATTTTGAAGAAATTGTGACCGCGCGGCTTAGGGATTTTTTCAAAAAAAGTTGTTCAGACGTCGTGGGCTAATTATGTTTCCGATGATAAAAACCCACCTGTTTCCACTGAAAAACCTTTCAGGGGATCCTTTGCAACAGTTCAGCACCATTTTTGAATGAATTGCAGAACGTCAGAACTTTTTTCAAAAAAACTTGTTCAGACGTCGAGGGCTAATGCTGTTTCCGGTGATAAAAACTCACCTGTTTCCACTGAAAAACCTTTCAGGGGATAGTTTGCAACAGTTTGGCACCATTTCTGAGTGAATTGCAGAACGTCAGAAATTTTGAAGAAATTGTGACCGCGCGGCTTAGGGATTTTTTCAAAAAAAGTTGTTCCGACGTCGAGGGCTAATTCTGTTTCCGATGATAAATACCCACCTGTTTCCAACGAAAAACCCTTCAGGGGATCGTTTGCAACAGTTTAGCACCATTTTTGAGTGAATTGCAGAACGCCAGAAATTTTGAAGAAATTGTGACCGCGCGCCTTAGGGATTTTTTCAAAAAAAGTTGTTCAGACGTCGAGGGCTAATTCTGTTTCCGATGATACAAACCCACCTGTTTCCACTAAAAAACCTTTCAGGGGATCGTTTGCAACAGTTTGGCACCATTTCTGAGTGAATTGCAGAACGTCAGAAATTTTGAAGAAATTGTGACCGCGCGGCTTAGGGATTTTTTCAAAAAAATTTGTTCAGACGTCGAGGGCTAATTCGGTTTCCGATGATAAATACCCACCTGTTTCCAATGAAAAACCCTTCAGGGGATCGTTTGCAACAGTTTAGCACCATTTTTGAGTAAATTGCAGAACGCCAGAAATTTTGAAGAAATTGTGACCGCGCGGCTTAGGGATTTTTTCAAAAAAAGTTGTTCAGACGTCGAGGGCTAATTCTGTTTCCGATTATAAAAACCCACCTGATTCCACCGAAAAACCTTTCAGGGGATCCTTTGCAACAGTTCAGCACCATTTTTGAATGAATTGCAGAACATCAGATTTTTGCTGAAATTGTGACCGCGCGGCTTAGGGATTTTTTCAAAAAAAGTTGTTCAGAGGTCGAGGGCTAATTATGTCTTCGATGATAAATACCCACCTGTTTCCACCGAAAAACCTTTCAGGGGATCGTTTGCAACAGTTTGGCAACATTTCTGAGTGAATTGCAGAACGTCAGAAATTTTGAAGAAATTGTGACCGCGCGGCTTAGGGATTTTTTCAAAAACAGTTGTTCAGAGGTCGAGGGCTAATTCGGTTTCCAATGATAAATACCCACCTGTTTCCACCGGAAAACCTTTCAGGGGATCGTTTGCAACAGTTTGGCAACATTTCTGAGTGAATTGCAGAACGTCAGAAATTTTGAAGAAATTGTGACCGCGCGGCTTAGGGATTTTTTCAAAAAAAGTTGTTCCGACGTCGAGGGCTAATTCTGTTTCCGATGATACAAACCCACCTGTTTCCACTGAAAAACCTTTCAGGGGTTCGTTTGCAACAGTTTGGCACCATTTCTGAGTGAATTGCAGAACGTCAGAAATTTTGAAGAAATTGTGACCGCGCGGCTTAGGGATTTTTTCAAAAACAGTTGTTCAGAGGTCGAGGGCTAATTCGGTTTCCAATGATAAATACCCACCTGTTTCCACCGGAAAACCTTTCAGGGGATCGTTTGCAACAGTTTGGCAACATTTCTGAGTGAATTGCAGAACGTCAGAAATTTTGAAGAAATTGTGACCGCGCGGCTTAGGGATTTTTTCAAAAAAAGTTGTTCCGACGTCGAGGGCTAATTCTGTTTCCGATGATACAAACCCACCTGTTTCCACTGAAAAACCTTTCAGGGGTTCGTTTGCAACAGTTTGGCACCATTTCTGAGTGAATTGCAGAACGTCAGAAATTTTGAAGAAATTGTGACCGCGCGGCTTAGGGATTTTTTCAAAAAAAGTTATTCAGACGTCGAGGTCTAATTCGGTTTCCGATGATAAATACCCACCTGTTTCCAACGAAAAACCCTTCATGGCATCGTTTGCAACAGTTTAGCACCATTTTGGAGTGAATTGCAGAACGCCAGAAATTTTGAAGAAATTGTGACCGCGCGGCTTAGGGATTTTTTCAAAAAAAGTTGTTCAGACGTCGAGGGCTAATTCTGTTTCCGATGATAAAAACCCACCTGATTCCACCGAAAAACCTTTCAGGGGATCCTTTGCAACAGTTCAGCACCATTTTTGAATGAATTGCAGAACATCAGATTTTTGCTGAAATTGTGACCGCGCGGCTTAGGGATTTTTTCAAAAAAAGTTGTTCAGAGGTCGAGGTCTAATTCTGTTTCCGATGATAAAAACCCACCTGATTCCACCGAAACACCTTTCAGGGGATCCTTTGCAACAGTTCAGCACCATTTTTGAATGAATTGCAGAACATCAGATTTTTGCTGAAATTGTGACCGCGCGGCTTAGGGATTTTTTCAAAAAAAGTTGTTCAGAGGTCGAGGGCTAATTCTGTTTCCGATGATAAATACCCCCCTGTTTCCACCGAAAAACCCTTCAGGGGATCGTTTGCAACAGTTTAGCACCATCTTTGAATGAATTGCAGAACGTCAGAAATTTTGAAGAAATTGTGACCGCGCGGCTTAGGGATTTTTTCAAAAAAAGTTGTTCAGACGTCGTGGGCTAATTATGTTTCCGATGATAAAAACCCACCTGTTTCCACTGAAAAACCTTTCAGGGGATCCTTTGCAACAGTTCAGCACCATTTTTGAATGAATTGCAGAACGTCAGAACTTTTTTCAAAAAAACTTGTTCAGACGTCGAGGGCTAATGCTGTTTCCGGTGATAAAAACTCACCTGTTTCCACTGAAAAACCTTTCAGGGGATAGTTTGCAACAGTTTGGCACCATTTCTGAGTGAATTGCAGAACGTCAGAAATTTTGAAGAAATTGTGACCGCGCGGCTTAGGGATTTTTTCAAAAAAAGTTGTTCCGACGTCGAGGGCTAATTCTGTTTCCGATGATAAATACCCACCTGTTTCCAACGAAAAACCCTTCAGGGGATCGTTTGCAACAGTTTAGCACCATTTTTGAGTGAATTGCAGAACGCCAGAAATTTTGAAGAAATTGTGACCGCGCGCCTTAGGGATTTTTTCAAAAAAAGTTGTTCAGACGTCGAGGGCTAATTCTGTTTCCGATGATACAAACCCACCTGTTTCCACTAAAAAACCTTTCAGGGGATCGTTTGCAACAGTTTGGCACCATTTCTGAGTGAATTGCAGAACGTCAGAAATTTTGAAGAAATTGTGACCGCGCGGCTTAGGGATTTTTTCAAAAAAATTTGTTCAGACGTCGAGGGCTAATTCGGTTTCCGATGATAAATACCCACCTGTTTCCAATGAAAAACCCTTCAGGGGATCGTTTGCAACAGTTTAGCACCATTTTTGAGTAAATTGCAGAACGCCAGAAATTTTGAAGAAATTGTGACCGCGCGGCTTAGGGATTTTTTCAAAAAAAGTTGTTCAGACGTCGAGGGCTAATTCTGTTTCCGATGATAAAAACCCACCTGATTCCACCGAAAAA
Organism: Podarcis melisellensis; assembly: GCF_964234715.1. Lineage (NCBI taxonomy): Eukaryota > Metazoa > Chordata > Lepidosauria > Squamata > Lacertidae > Podarcis > Podarcis melisellensis. The sequence goes on along the minus strand of NW_028113158.1, from coordinate 182,670 downwards.
CCTTTCAGGGGATCCTTTGCAACAGTTCAGCACCATTTTTGAATGAATTGCAGAACATCAGATTTTTGCTGAAATTGTGACCGCGCGGCTTAGGGATTTTTTCAAAAAAAGTTGTTCAGAGGTCGAGGGCTAATTATGTCTTCGATGATAAAAACCCACCTGATTCCACTGAAAAACCTTTCAGGGGATCCTTTGCAACAGTTCAGCACCATTTTTGAATGAATTGCAGAACATCAGATTTTTGCTGAAATTGTGACCGCGCGGCTTAGGGATTTTTTCAAAAAAAGTTGTTCAGAGGTCGAGGGCTAATTCTGTTTCCGATGATAAATACCCACCTGTTTCCACCGAAAAACCTTTCAGGGGATCGTTTGCAACAGTTTGGCAACATTTCTGAGTGAATTGCAGAACGTCAGAAATTTTGAAGAAATTGTGACCGCGCGGCTTAGGGATTTTTTCAAAAAAAGTTGTTCAGAGGTCGAGGGCTAATTCAGTTTCCAATGATAAATACCCACCTGTTTCCACCGGAAAACCCTTCAGGGGATCGTTTTCAACAGTTTGGCACCATTTCTGAGTGAATTGCAGAACGTCAGAAGTTTTGAAGAAATTGTGACCGCGTGGCTTAGGGATTTTTTCAAAAAAAGTTATTCAGAGGTCGAGGGCTAATTCGGTTTCCGATGATAAATACCCACCTGTTTCCACCGAAAAACCCTTCAGGGGATCTTTTGCAACATTTTAGTGCCATCTTTGAATGAATTGCAGAACGTCAGATTTTTGCTGAAATTGTGACGGCGCGGCTTAGGGATTTTTTCAAAAAAAGTTGTTCCGACGTCGAGGGCTAATTCTGTTTCCGATGATACAAACCCACCTGTTTCCACTGAAAAACCTTTCAGGGGTTCGTTTGCAACAGTTTGGCACCATTTCTGAGTGAATTGCAGAACGTCAGAAATTTTGAAGAAATTGTGACCGCGCGGCTTAGGGATTTTTTCAAAAAAAGTTATTCAGACGTCGAGGTCTAATTCGGTTTCCGATGATAAATACCCACCTGTTTCCAACGAAAAACCCTTCATGGCATCGTTTGCAACAGTTTAGCACCATTTTGGAGTGAATTGCAGAACGCCAGAAATTTTGAAGAAATTGTGACCGCGCGGCTTAGGGATTTTTTCAAAAAAAGTTGTTCAGACGTCGTGGGCTAATTCTGTTTCCGATGATAAAAACCCACCTGATTCCACCGAAAAACCTTTCAGGGGATCCTTTGCAACAGTTCAGCACCATTTGTGAATGAATTGCAGAACATCAGATTTTTGCTGAAATTGTGACCGCGCGGCTTAGGGATTTTTTCAAAAAAAGTTGTTCAGAGGTCGAGGGCTAATTCTGTTTCCGATGATAAATACCCACCTGTTTCCACCGAAAAACCTTTCAGGGGATCGTTTGCAACAGTTTGGCAACATTTCTGAGTGAATTGCAGAACGTCAGAAATTTTGAAGAAATTGTGACCGCGCGGCTTAGGGATTTTTTCAAAAAAAGTTGTTCAGAGGTCGAGGGCTAATTCGGTTACCAATGATAAATACCCACCTGTTTCCACCGGAAAACCCTTCAGGGAATCATTTTCAACAGTTCAGCACCATTTTTGAATGAATTGCAGAACGTCAGAAATTTTGAAGAAATTGTGACCGCGCGGCTTAGGGATTTTTTCAAAAAAAGTTGTTCAGACGTCGTGGGCTAATTCTGTTTCCGATGATAAAAACCCACCTGATTCCACAGAAAAACCTTTCAGGGGATCCTTTGCAACAGTTTGGCACCATTTTGGAGTGAATTGCAGAACGCCAGAAATTTTGAAGAAATTGTGACCGCGCGGCTTAGGGATTTTTTCAAAAAAAGTTGTTCAGACGTCGTGGGCTAATTCTGTTTCCGATGATAAAAACCCACCTGATTGCACCGAAAAACCTTTCAGGGGATCCTTTGCAACAGTTCAGCACCATTTGTGAATGAATTGCAGAACATCAGATTTTTGCTGAAATTGTGACCGCGCGGCTTAGGGATTTTTTCAAAAAAAGTTGTTCCGACGTCGAGGGCTAATTCTGTTTCCGATGATACAAACCCACCTGTTTCCACTGAAAAACCTTTCAGGGGTTCGTTTGCAACAGTTTGGCACCATTTCTGAGTGAATTGCAGAACGTCAGAAATTTTGAAGAAATTGTGACCGCGCGGCTTAGGGATTTTTTCAAAAAAAGTTATTCAGACGTCGAGGTCTAATTCGGTTTCCGATGATGAATACCCACCTGTTTCCAACGAAAAACCCTTCATGGCACCGTTTGCAACAGTTTAGCACCATTTTGGAGTGAATTGCAGAACGCCAGAAATTTTGAAGAAATTGTGACCGCGCGGCTTAAGGATTTTTTCAAAAAAAGTTGTTCAGACGTCGTGGGCTAATTCTGTTTCCGATGATAAAAACCCACCTGATTCCACCGAAAAACCTTTCAGGGGATGCTTTGCAACAGTTCAGCACCATTTTTGAATGAATTGCAGAACGTCAGAAATTTTGAAGAAATTGTGACCGCGCGGCTTAGGGATTTTTTCAAAAAAAGTTGTTCAGACGTCGTGGGCTAATTCTGTTTCCGATGATAAAAACCCACCTGATTCCACCGAAAAACCTTTCAGGGGATCCTTTGCAACAGTTCAGCACCATTTTTGAATGAATTGCAGAACATCAGATTTTTGCTGAAATTGTGACCGCGCGGCTTAGGGATTTTTTCAAAAAAAGTTGTTCAGAGGTCGAGGGCTAATTATGTCTTCGATGATAAAAACCCACCTGATTCCACTGAAAAACCTTTCAGGGGATCCTTTGCAACAGTTCAGCACCATTTTTGAATGAATTGCAGAACATCAGATTTTTGCTGAAATTGTGACCGCGCGGCTTAGGGATTTTTTCAAAAAAAGTTGTTCAGAGGTCGAGGGCTAATTCTGTTTCCGATGATAAATACCCACCTGTTTCCACCGAAAAACCTTTCAGGGGATCGTTTGCAACAGTTTGGCAACATTTCTGAGTGAATTGCAGAACGTCAGAAATTTTAAAGAAATTGTGACCGCGCGGCTTAGGGATTTTTTCAAAAAAAGTTGTTCAGAGGTCGAGGGCTAATTCGGTTTCCAATGATAAATACCCACCTGTTTCCACCGGAAAACCCTTCAGGGGATCGTTTTCAACAGTTTGGCACCATTTCTGAGTGAATTGCAGAACGTCAGAAATTTTGAAGAAATTGTGACCGCGTGGCTTAGGGTTTTTTTCAAAAAAAGTTATTCAGAGGTCGAGGGCTAATTCGGTTTCCGATGATAAATACCCACCTGTTTCCACCGAAAAACCCTTCAGGGGATCTTTTGCAACATTTTAGTGCCATCTTTGAATGAATTGCAGAACGTCAGATTTTTGCTGAAATTGTGACGGCGCGGCTTAGGGATTTTTTCAAAAAAAGTTGTTCCGACGTCGAGGGCTAATTCTGTTTCCGATGATACAAACCCACCTGTTTCCACTGAAAAACCTTTCAGGGGTTCGTTTGCAACAGTTTGGCACCATTTCTGAGTGAATTGCAGAACGTCAGAAATTTTGAAGAAATTGTGACCGCGCGGCTTAGGGATTTTTTCAAAAAAAGTTATTCAGACGTCGAGGTCTAATTCGGTTTCCGATGATAAATACCCACCTGTTTCCAACGAAAAACCCTTCATGGCACCGTTTGCAACAGTTTAGCACCATTTTGGAGTGAATTGCAGAACGCCAGAAATTTTGAAGAAATTGTGACCGCGCGGCTTAAGGATTTTTTCAAAAAAAGTTGTTCAGACGTCGTGCGCTAATTCTGTTTCCGATGATAAAAACCCACCTGATTCCACCGAAAAACCTTTCAGGGTATGCTTTGCAACAGTTCAGCACCATTTTTGAATGAATTGCAGAACGTCAGAAATTTTGAAGAAATCGTGACCGCGCGGCTTAGGGATTTTTTCAAAAAAAGTTGTTCAGACGTCGTGGGCTAATTCTGTTTCCGATGATAAAAACCCACCTGATTCCACCGAAAAACCTTTCAGGGGATCCTTTGCAACAGTTCAGCACCATTTTTGAATGAATTGCAGAACATCAGATTTTTGCTGAAATTGTGACCGCGCGGCTTAGGGATTTTTTCAAAAAAAGTTCTTCAGAGGTCGCGGGCTAATTCTGTTTCCGATGATAAATACCCACCCGTTTCCACCGAAAAACCCTTCAGGGGATCTTTTGCAACAGTTTAGTGCCATCTTTGAATGAATTGCAGAAAGTCAGATTTTTGCTGAAATTGTGACGGCGCGGCTTAGGGATTTTTTCAAAAAAAGTTGTTCCGACGTCGAGGGCTAATTCTGTTTCCTAAGATAAAAACTCACCTGTTTCCACCGAAAAACCCTTCAGGGGATCGTTTGCAACAGTCTGGCACCATCTCTGAGTGAATTGCAGAATGCCAGAAATTTTGAAGAAATTGTGACCGCGCGGCTTAGGGATTTTTTCAAAAAAAGTTGTTCAGACGTCAAGGGCTAATTCTCTTTCCGATGATAAATACCCCCCTGTTTCCACCAAAAAACCCTTCAGGGGATCGTTTGCAACAGTTTAGCACCATCTTTGAATGAATTGCAGAACGTCAGAAATTTTGAAGAAATTGTGACCGCGCGGCTTAGGGATTTTTTCAAAAAAAGTTGTTCAGACGTCGTGGGCTAATTATGTTTCCGATGATAAAAACCCACCTGTTTCCACTGAAAAACCTTTCAGGGGATCCTTTGCAACAGTTCAGCACCATTTTTGAATGAATTGCAGAACGTCAGAACTTTTTTCAAAAAAACTTGTTCAGACGTCGAGGGCTAATGCTGTTTCCGGTGATAAAAACTCACCTGTTTCCACTGAAAAACCTTTCAGGGGATAGTTTGCAACAGTTTGGCACCATTTCTGAGTGAATTGCAGAACGTCAGAAATTTTGAAGAAATTGTGACCGCGCGGCTTAGGGATTTTTTCAAAAAAAGTTGTTCCGACGTCGAGGGCTAATTCTGTTTCCGATGATAAATACCCACCTGTTTCCAACGAAAAACCCTTCAGGGGATCGTTTGCAACAGTTTAGCACCATTTTTGAGTGAATTGCAGAACGCCAGAAATTTTGAAGAAATTGTGACCGCGCGCCTTAGGGATTTTTTCAAAAAAAGTTGTTCAGACGTCGAGGGCTAATTCTGTTTCCGATGATACAAACCCACCTGTTTCCACTAAAAAACCTTTCAGGGGATCGTTTGCAACAGTTTGGCACCATTTCTGAGTGAATTGCAGAACGTCAGAAATTTTGAAGAAATTGTGACCGCGCGGCTTAGGGATTTTTTCAAAAAAATTTGTTCAGACGTCGAGGGCTAATTCGGTTTCCGATGATAAATACCCACCTGTTTCCAATGAAAAACCCTTCAGGGGATCGTTTGCAACAGTTTAGCACCATTTTTGAGTAAATTGCAGAACGCCAGAAATTTTGAAGAAATTGTGACCGCGCGGCTTAGGGATTTTTTCAAAAAAAGTTGTTCAGACGTCGAGGGCTAATTCTGTTTCCGATTATAAAAACCCACCTGATTCCACCGAAAAACCTTTCAGGGGATCCTTTGCAACAGTTCAGCACCATTTTTGAATGAATTGCAGAACATCAGATTTTTGCTGAAATTGTGACCGCGCGGCTTAGGGATTTTTTCAAAAAAAGTTGTTCAGAGGTCGAGGGCTAATTATGTCTTCGATGATAAATACCCACCTGTTTCCACCGAAAAACCTTTCAGGGGATCGTTTGCAACAGTTTGGCAACATTTCTGAGTGAATTGCAGAACGTCAGAAATTTTGAAGAAATTGTGACCGCGCGGCTTAGGGATTTTTTCAAAAACAGTTGTTCAGAGGTCGAGGGCTAATTCGGTTTCCAATGATAAATACCCACCTGTTTCCACCGGAAAACCTTTCAGGGGATCGTTTGCAACAGTTTGGCAACATTTCTGAGTGAATTGCAGAACGTCAGAAATTTTGAAGAAATTGTGACCGCGCGGCTTAGGGATTTTTTCAAAAAAAGTTGTTCCGACGTCGAGGGCTAATTCTGTTTCCGATGATACAAACCCACCTGTTTCCACTGAAAAACCTTTCAGGGGTTCGTTTGCAACAGTTTGGCACCATTTCTGAGTGAATTGCAGAACGTCAGAAATTTTGAAGAAATTGTGACCGCGCGGCTTAGGGATTTTTTCAAAAACAGTTGTTCAGAGGTCGAGGGCTAATTCGGTTTCCAATGATAAATACCCACCTGTTTCCACCGGAAAACCTTTCAGGGGATCGTTTGCAACAGTTTGGCAACATTTCTGAGTGAATTGCAGAACGTCAGAAATTTTGAAGAAATTGTGACCGCGCGGCTTAGGGATTTTTTCAAAAAAAGTTGTTCCGACGTCGAGGGCTAATTCTGTTTCCGATGATACAAACCCACCTGTTTCCACTGAAAAACCTTTCAGGGGTTCGTTTGCAACAGTTTGGCACCATTTCTGAGTGAATTGCAGAACGTCAGAAATTTTGAAGAAATTGTGACCGCGCGGCTTAGGGATTTTTTCAAAAAAAGTTATTCAGACGTCGAGGTCTAATTCGGTTTCCGATGATAAATACCCACCTGTTTCCAACGAAAAACCCTTCATGGCATCGTTTGCAACAGTTTAGCACCATTTTGGAGTGAATTGCAGAACGCCAGAAATTTTGAAGAAATTGTGACCGCGCGGCTTAGGGATTTTTTCAAAAAAAGTTGTTCAGACGTCGAGGGCTAATTCTGTTTCCGATGATAAAAACCCACCTGATTCCACCGAAAAACCTTTCAGGGGATCCTTTGCAACAGTTCAGCACCATTTTTGAATGAATTGCAGAACATCAGATTTTTGCTGAAATTGTGACCGCGCGGCTTAGGGATTTTTTCAAAAAAAGTTGTTCAGAGGTCGAGGTCTAATTCTGTTTCCGATGATAAAAACCCACCTGATTCCACCGAAACACCTTTCAGGGGATCCTTTGCAACAGTTCAGCACCATTTTTGAATGAATTGCAGAACATCAGATTTTTGCTGAAATTGTGACCGCGCGGCTTAGGGATTTTTTCAAAAAAAGTTGTTCAGAGGTCGAGGGCTAATTCTGTTTCCGATGATAAATACCCCCCTGTTTCCACCGAAAAACCCTTCAGGGGATCGTTTGCAACAGTTTAGCACCATCTTTGAATGAATTGCAGAACGTCAGAAATTTTGAAGAAATTGTGACCGCGCGGCTTAGGGATTTTTTCAAAAAAAGTTGTTCAGACGTCGTGGGCTAATTATGTTTCCGATGATAAAAACCCACCTGTTTCCACTGAAAAACCTTTCAGGGGATCCTTTGCAACAGTTCAGCACCATTTTTGAATGAATTGCAGAACGTCAGAACTTTTTTCAAAAAAACTTGTTCAGACGTCGAGGGCTAATGCTGTTTCCGGTGATAAAAACTCACCTGTTTCCACTGAAAAACCTTTCAGGGGATAGTTTGCAACAGTTTGGCACCATTTCTGAGTGAATTGCAGAACGTCAGAAATTTTGAAGAAATTGTGACCGCGCGGCTTAGGGATTTTTTCAAAAAAAGTTGTTCCGACGTCGAGGGCTAATTCTGTTTCCGATGATAAATACCCACCTGTTTCCAACGAAAAACCCTTCAGGGGATCGTTTGCAACAGTTTAGCACCATTTTTGAGTGAATTGCAGAACGCCAGAAATTTTGAAGAAATTGTGACCGCGCGCCTTAGGGATTTTTTCAAAAAAAGTTGTTCAGACGTCGAGGGCTAATTCTGTTTCCGATGATACAAACCCACCTGTTTCCACTAAAAAACCTTTCAGGGGATCGTTTGCAACAGTTTGGCACCATTTCTGAGTGAATTGCAGAACGTCAGAAATTTTGAAGAAATTGTGACCGCGCGGCTTAGGGATTTTTTCAAAAAAATTTGTTCAGACGTCGAGGGCTAATTCGGTTTCCGATGATAAATACCCACCTGTTTCCAATGAAAAACCCTTCAGGGGATCGTTTGCAACAGTTTAGCACCATTTTTGAGTAAATTGCAGAACGCCAGAAATTTTGAAGAAATTGTGACCGCGCGGCTTAGGGATTTTTTCAAAAAAAGTTGTTCAGACGTCGAGGGCTAATTCTGTTTCCGATGATAAAAACCCACCTGATTCCACCGAAAAACCTTTCAGGGGATCCTTTGCAACAGTTCAGCACCATTTTTGAATGAATTGCAGAACATCAGATTTTTGCTGAAATTGTGACCGCGCGGCTTAGGGATTTTTTCAAAAAAAGTTGTTCAGAGGTCGAGGGCTAATTATGTCTTCGATGATAAAAACCCACCTGATTCCACTGAAAAACCTTTCAGGGGATCCTTTGCAACAGTTCAGCACCATTTTTGAATGAATTGCAGAACATCAGATTTTTGCTGAAATTGTGACCGCGCGGCTTAGGGATTTTTTCAAAAAAAGTTGTTCAGAGGTCGAGGGCTAATTCTGTTTCCGATGATAAATACCCACCTGTTTCCACCGAAAAACCTTTCAGGGGATCGTTTGCAACAGTTTGGCAACATTTCTGAGTGAATTGCAGAACGTCAGAAATTTTGAAGAAATTGTGACCGCGCGGCTTAGGGATTTTTTCAAAAAAAGTTGTTCAGAGGTCGAGGGCTAATTCAGTTTCCAATGATAAATACCCACCTGTTTCCACCGGAAAACCCTTCAGGGGATCGTTTTCAACAGTTTGGCACCATTTCTGAGTGAATTGCAGAACGTCAGAAGTTTTGAAGAAATTGTGACCGCGTGGCTTAGGGATTTTTTCAAAAAAAGTTATTCAGAGGTCGAGGGCTAATTCGGTTTCCGATGATAAATACCCACCTGTTTCCACCGAAAAACCCTTCAGGGGATCTTTTGCAACATTTTAGTGCCATCTTTGAATGAATTGCAGAACGTCAGATTTTTGCTGAAATTGTGACGGCGCGGCTTAGGGATTTTTTCAAAAAAAGTTGTTCCGACGTCGAGGGCTAATTCTGTTTCCGATGATACAAACCCACCTGTTTCCACTGAAAAACCTTTCAGGGGTTCGTTTGCAACAGTTTGGCACCATTTCTGAGTGAATTGCAGAACGTCAGAAATTTTGAAGAAATTGTGACCGCGCGGCTTAGGGATTTTTTCAAAAAAAGTTATTCAGACGTCGAGGTCTAATTCGGTTTCCGATGATAAATACCCACCTGTTTCCAACGAAAAACCCTTCATGGCATCGTTTGCAACAGTTTAGCACCATTTTGGAGTGAATTGCAGAACGCCAGAAATTTTGAAGAAATTGTGACCGCGCGGCTTAGGGATTTTTTCAAAAAAAGTTGTTCAGACGTCGTGGGCTAATTCTGTTTCCGATGATAAAAACCCACCTGATTCCACCGAAAAACCTTTCAGGGGATCCTTTGCAACAGTTCAGCACCATTTGTGAATGAATTGCAGAACATCAGATTTTTGCTGAAATTGTGACCGCGCGGCTTAGGGATTTTTTCAAAAAAAGTTGTTCAGAGGTCGAGGGCTAATTCTGTTTCCGATGATAAATACCCACCTGTTTCCACCGAAAAACCTTTCAGGGGATCGTTTGCAACAGTTTGGCAACATTTCTGAGTGAATTGCAGAACGTCAGAAATTTTGAAGAAATTGTGACCGCGCGGCTTAGGGATTTTTTCAAAAAAAGTTGTTCAGAGGTCGAGGGCTAATTCGGTTACCAATGATAAATACCCACCTGTTTCCACCGGAAAACCCTTCAGGGAATCATTTTCAACAGTTCAGCACCATTTTTGAATGAATTGCAGAACGTCAGAAATTTTGAAGAAATTGTGACCGCGCGGCTTAGGGATTTTTTCAAAAAAAGTTGTTCAGACGTCGTGGGCTAATTCTGTTTCCGATGATAAAAACCCACCTGATTCCACAGAAAAACCTTTCAGGGGATCCTTTGCAACAGTTTGGCACCATTTTGGAGTGAATTGCAGAACGCCAGAAATTTTGAAGAAATTGTGACCGCGCGGCTTAGGGATTTTTTCAAAAAAAGTTGTTCAGACGTCGTGGGCTAATTCTGTTTCCGATGATAAAAACCCACCTGATTGCACCGAAAAACCTTTCAGGGGATCCTTTGCAACAGTTCAGCACCATTTGTGAATGAATTGCAGAACATCAGATTTTTGCTGAAATTGTGACCGCGCGGCTTAGGGATTTTTTCAAAAAAAGTTGTTCAGAGGTCGAGGCCTAATTCTGTTTCCGATGATAAATACCCACCTGTTTCCACCGGAAAACCCTTCAGGGGATCGTTTTCAACAGTTCAGCACCATTTTTGAATGAATTGCAGAACGTCAGAAATTTTGAAGAAATTGTGACCGTGCGGCTTAGGGATTTTTTCAAAAAAAGTTGTTCAGACGTCGTGGGCTAATTCTGTTTCCGATGATAAAAACCCACCTGATTCCACAGAAAAACCTTTCAGGGGATCCTTTGCAACAGTTTGGCACCATTTCTGAGTGAATTGCAGAACGTCAGAAATTTTGAAGAAATTGTGACCGCGCGGCTTAGGGATTTTTTCAAAAAAAGTTATTCAGACGTCGAGGTCTAATTCTGTTTCCGATGATAAATACCCACCTGTTTCCAATGAAAAACCCTTCATGGCATCGTTTGCAACAGTTTAGCACCATTTTGGAGTGAATTGCAGAACGCCAGAAATTTTGCTGAAATTGTGACCTCGCGGCTTAGGGATTTTTTCAAAAAAAGTTGTTCAGACGTCGAGGGCTAATTCTGTTTCCGATGATAAATACCCACCTGTTTCCACCGAAAAACCCTTCAGGGGATCGTTTGCAACAGTTTAGCACCATTTCTGAGTGAATTGCAGAACGTCTGAAATTTTGAAGAAATTGTGACCGCGCGGCTTAGGGATTTTTTCAAAAAAAGTTGTTCAGACGTCGTGGGCTAATTCTGTTTCCGATGATAAAAACCCACCTGATTCCACCGAAAAACCTTTCAGGGGATCCTTTGCAACAGTTCAGCACCATTTTTGAATGAATTGCAGAACATCAGATTTTTGCTGAAATTGTGACCGCGCGGCTTAGGGATTTTTTCAAAAAAAGTTGTTCAGAGGTCGAGGGCTAATTATGTCTTCGATGATAAAAACCCACCTGATTCCACTGAAAAACCTTTCAGGGGATCCTTTGCAACAGTTCAGCACCATTTTTGAATGAATTGCAGAACATCAGATTTTTGCTGAAATTGTGACCGCGCGGCTTAGGGATTTTTTCAAAAAAAGTTGTTCAGAGGTCGAGGGCTAATTCTGTTTCCGATGATAAATACCCACCTGTTTCCACCGGAAAACCCTTCAGGGGATCGTTTTCAACAGTTTGGCACCATTTCTGAGTGAATTGCAGAACGTCAGAAATTTTGAAGAAATTGTGACCGCGTGGCTTAGGGATTTTTTCAAAAAAAGTTATTCAGAGGTCGAGGGCTAATTCGGTTTCCGATGATAAATACCCACCTGTTTCCACCGAAAAACCCTTCAGGGGATCTTTTGCAACATTTTAGTGCCATCTTTGAATGAATTGCAGAACGTCAGATTTTTGCTGAAATTGTGACGGCGCGGCTTAGGGATTTTTTCAAAAAAAGTTGTTCCGACGTCGAGGGCTAATTCTGTTTCCGATGATACAAACCCACCTGTTTCCACTGAAAAACCTTTCAGGGGTTCGTTTGCAACAGTTTGGCACCATTTCTGAGTGAATTGCAGAACGTCAGAAATTTTGAAGAAATTGTGACCACGCGGCTTAGGGATTTTTTCAAAAAAAGTTATTCAGACGTCGAGGTCTAATTCGGTTTCCGATGATAAATACCCACCTGTTTCCAACGAAAAACCCTTCATGGCATCGTTTGCAACAGTTTAGCACCATTTTGGAGTGAATTGCAGAACGCCAGAAATTTTGAAGAAATTGTGACCGCGCGGCTTAGGGATTTTTTCAAAAAAAGTTGTTCAGACGTCGTGGGCTAATTCTGTTTCCGATGATAAAAACCCACCTGATTCCACCGAAAAACCTTTCAGGGGATGCTTTGCAACAGTTCAGCACCATTTTGGAGTGAATTGCAGAACGTCAGAAATTTTGAAGAAATTGTGACCGCGCGGCTTAGGGATTTTTTCAAAAAAAGTTGTTCAGACGTCGTGGGCTAATTCTGTTTCCGATGATAAAAACCCACCTGATTCCACCGAAAAACCTTTCAGGGGATCCTTTGCAACAGTTCAGCACCATTTTTGAATGAATTGCAGAACATCAGATTTTTGCTGAAATTGTGACCGCGCGGCTTAGGGATTTTTTCAAAAAAAGTTGTTCAGAGGTCGAGGGCTAATTATGTCTTCGATGATAAAAACCCACCTGATTCCCCTGAAAAACCTTTCAGGGGATCCTTTGCAACAGTTCAGCACCATTTTTGAATGAATTGCAGAACATCAGATTTTTGCTGAAATTGTGACCGCGCGGCTTAGGGATTTTTTCAAAAAAAGTTGTTCAGAGGTCGAGGGCTAATTCTGTTTCCGATGATAAATACCCACCTGTTTCCACCGAAAAACCTTTCAGGGGATCGTTTGCAACAGTTTGGCAACATTTCTGAGTGAATTGCAGAACGTCAGAAATTTTGAAGGAATTGTGACCGCGTGGCTTAGGGATTTTTTCAAAAAAAGTTGTTCAGAGGTCGAGGGCTAATTCGGTTTCCAATGATAAATACCCAACTGTTTCCACCGGAAAACCCTTCAGGGGATCGTTTTCAACAGTTTGGAACCATTTCTGAGTGAATTGCAGAACGTCAGAAATTTTGAAGAAATTGTGACCGCGTGGCTTAGGGATTTTTTCAAAAAAAGTTGTGCAGAGGTCGAGGGCTAATTCGGTTTCCGATGATAAATACCCACCTGTTTCCACCGAAAAACCCTTCAGGGGATCTTTTGCAACATTTTAGTGCCATCTTTGAATGAATTGCAGAACGTCAGATTTTTGCTGAAATTGTGACGGCGCGGCTTAGGGATTTTTTCAAAAAAAGTTGTTCTGACGTCGAGGGCTAATTCTGTTTCCGATGATACAAACCCACCTGTTTCCACTGAAAAACCTTTCAGGGGTTCGTTTGCAACAGTTTGGCACCATTTCTGAGTGAATTGCAGAACGTCAGAAATTTTGAAGAAATTGTGACCGCGCGGCTTAGGGATTTTTTCAAAAAAAGTTATTCAGACGTCGAGGGCTAATTCGGTTTCCGATGATAAATACCCACCTGTTTCCAATGAAAAACCCTTCATGGCATCGTTTGCAACAGTTTAGCACCATTTTGGAGTGAATTGCAGAACGCCAGAAATTTTGCTGAAATTGTGACCTCGCGGCTTAGGGATTTTTTCAAAAAAAGTTGTTCAGACGTCGAGGGCTAATTCTGTTTCCGATGATAAATACCCACCTGTTTCCACCGAAAAACCCTTCAGGGGATCGTTTGCAACAGTTTAGCACCATATTTGAATGAATTGCAGAACGTCAGAAATTTTGAAGAAATTGTGACCGCGCGGCTTAGGGATTTTTTCAAAAAAAGTTGTTCAGACGTCGTGGGCTAATTATGTTTCCGATGATAAAAACCCACCTGTTTCCACTGAAAAACCTTTCAGGGGATCCTTTGCAACAGTTCAGCACCATTTCTGAATGAATTGCAGAACGTCAGAACTTTTTTCAAAAAAAGTTGTTCAGACGTCGAGGGCTAATTCTGTTTCCGGTGATAAAAACTCACCTGTTTCCACTGAAAAACCTTTCAGGGGATCGTTTGCAACAGTTTGGCACCATTTCTGAGTGAATTGCAGAACGTCAGAAATTTTGAAGAAATTGTGACCGCGCGGCTTAGGGATTTTTTCAAAAAAAGTTGTTCAGACGTCGAGGGCTAATTCTGTTTCCGATGATAAAAACCCACCTGATTCCACAGAAAAACCTTTCAGGGGATCCTTTGCAACAGTTTAGCACCATCTTTGAATGAATTGCAGAACGTCAGATTTTTGCTGAAATTGTGACCGCGCGGCTTAGGGATTTTTTCAAAAAAAGTTGTTCAGACGTCGAAGGCTAATTCTGTTTCTGGTGATAAAAACTCACCTGTTTCCACTGAAAAACCTTTCAGGGGATAGTTTGCAACAGTTTGGCACCATTTCTGAGTGAATTGCAGAACGTCAGAAATTTTGAAGAAATTGTGACCGCGCGGCTTAGGGATTTTTTCAAAAAAAGTTGTTCAGACGTCGAGGGCTAATTCTGTTTCTGATGATAAATACCCACCTGTTTCCACCGAATAACCCTTCAGGGGATAGTTTGCAACAGTTTAGCACCATCTTTGAATGAATTGCAGAACGTCAGAAATTTTGCTGAAATTGTGACCGCGCGGCTTAGGGATTTTTTCAAAAAAAGTTGTTCAGACGTCGAGAGCTAATTCTGTTTCCGGTGATAAAAACCCACCTGTTTCCACTGAAAAACCTTTCAGGGGATAGTTTGCAACAGTTCGGCACCATTTCTTAGTGAATTGCAGAACATCAGAAATTTTGAAGAAATTGTGACCGCGCGGCTTAGGGATTTTTTCAAAAAAAGTTGTTCAGACGTCGAGGGCTAATTCTGTTTCCGATGATAAATACCCACCTGTTTCCACCGAAAAACCTTTCAGGGGATCGTTTGCAGCAGTTCAGCACCATTTTTGAATGAATTGCAGAACGTCAGATTTTTGCTGAAATTGTGACCGCGCGGCTTAGGGATTTTTTCAAAAAAAGTTGTTCCGACGTCGAGGGCTAATTCTGTTTCCGATGATAAATACCCACCTGTTTCCACCGAAAAACCCTTCAGGGGATCTTTTGCAACAGTTTAGTGCCATCTTTGAATTAATTGCAGAAAGTCAGATTTTTGCTGAAATTGTGACTTAGGGATTTTTTCAAAAAAAGTTGTTCCGACGTCGAGGGCTTATTCTGTTTCCTATGATAAAAACCCACCTGTTTCCACCGAAAAACCCTTCAGGGGATCTTTTGCAACAGTTCAGCACCATTTTTGAATGAATTGCAGAACATCAGATTTTTGCTGAAATTGTGACCGCGCGGCTTAGGGATTTTTTCAAAAAAAGTTCTTCAGAGGTCGCGGGCTAATTCTGTTTCCGATGATAAATACCCACCTGTTTCCACCGAAAAACCCTTCAGGGGATCTTTTGAAACAGTTTAGTGCAATCTTTGAATGAATTGCAGAAAGTCAGATTTTTGCTGAAATTGTGACCGCGCGGCTTAGGGATTTTTTCAAAAAAAGTTGTTCCGACGTCGAGGGCTAATTCTGTTTCCTATGATAAAAACTCACCTGTTTCCACCGAAAAACCCTTCAGGGGATCGTTTGCAACAGTCTGGCACCATCTCTGAGTGAATTGCAGAACGCCAGAAATTTTGAAGAAATTGTGACCGCGCGGCTTAGGGATTTTTTCAAAAAAAGTTGTTCAGACGTCAAGGGCTAATTCTGTTTCCGATGATAAATACCCCCCTGTTTCCACCGAAAAACCCTTCAGGGGATCGTTTGCAACAGTTTAGCACCATCTTTGACTGAATTGCAGAACGTCAGAAATTTTGAAGAAATTGTGACCGCGCGGCTTAGGGATTTTTTCAAAAAAAGTTGTTCCGACGTCGAGGGCTAATTCTGTTTCCGATGATAAATACCCACCTGTTTCCAACGAAAAACCCTTCATGGCATCGTTTGCAACAGTTTAGCACCATTTTGGAGTGAATTGCAGAACGCCAGAAATTTTGAAGAAATTGTGACCGCGCGGCTTAGGGATTTTTTCAAAAAAAGTTGTTCAGACGTCGTGGGCTAATTCTGTTTCCGATGATAAAAACCCACCTGATTCCACCGAAAAACCTTTCAGGGGATGCTTTGCAACAGTTCAGCACCATTTTGGAGTGAATTGCAGAACGTCAGAAATTTTGAAGAAATTGTGACCGCGCGGCTTAGGGATTTTTTCAAAAAAAGTTGTTCAGACGTCGTGGGCTAATTCTGTTTCCGATGATAAAAACCCACCTGATTCCACCGAAAAACCTTTCAGGGGATCCTTTGCAACAGTTCAGCACCATTTTTGAATGAATTGCAGAACATCAGATTTTTGCTGAAATTGTGACCGCGCGGCTTAGGGATTTTTTCAAAAAAAGTTGTTCAGAGGTCGAGGGCTAATTATGTCTTCGATGATAAAAACCCACCTGATTCCCCTGAAAAACCTTTCAGGGGATCCTTTGCAACAGTTCAGCACCATTTTTGAATGAATTGCAGAACATCAGATTTTTGCTGAAATTGTGACCGCGCGGCTTAGGGATTTTTTCAAAAAAAGTTGTTCAGAGGTCGAGGGCTAATTCTGTTTCCGATGATAAATACCCACCTGTTTCCACCGAAAAACCTTTCAGGGGATCGTTTGCAACAGTTTGGCAACATTTCTGAGTGAATTGCAGAACGTCAGAAATTTTGAAGGAATTGTGACCGCGTGGCTTAGGGATTTTTTCAAAAAAAGTTGTTCAGAGGTCGAGGGCTAATTCGGTTTCCAATGATAAATACCCAACTGTTTCCACCGGAAAACCCTTCAGGGGATCGTTTTCAACAGTTTGGAACCATTTCTGAGTGAATTGCAGAACGTCAGAAATTTTGAAGAAATTGTGACCGCGTGGCTTAGGGATTTTTTCAAAAAAAGTTGTTCAGAGGTCGAGGGCTAATTCGGTTTCCGATGATAAATACCCACCTGTTTCCACCGAAAAACCCTTCAGGGGATCTTTTGCAACATTTTAGTGCCATCTTTGAATGAATTGCAGAACGTCAGATTTTTGCTGAAATTGTGACGGCGCGGCTTAGGGATTTTTTCAAAAAAAGTTGTTCTGACGTCGAGGGCTAATTCTGTTTCCGATGATACAAACCCACCTGTTTCCACTGAAAAACCTTTCAGGGGTTCGTTTGCAACAGTTTGGCACCATTTCTGAGTGAATTGCAGAACGTCAGAAATTTTGAAGAAATTGTGACCGCGCGGCTTAGGGATTTTTTCAAAAAAAGTTATTCAGACGTCGAGGGCTAATTCGGTTTCCGATGATAAATACCCACCTGTTTCCAATGAAAAACCCTTCATGGCATCGTTTGCAACAGTTTAGCACCATTTTGGAGTGAATTGCAGAACGCCAGAAATTTTGCTGAAATTGTGACCTCGCGGCTTAGGGATTTTTTCAAAAAAAGTTGTTCAGACGTCGAGGGCTAATTCTGTTTCCGATGATAAATACCCACCTGTTTCCACCGAAAAACCCTTCAGGGGATCGTTTGCAACAGTTTAGCACCATATTTGAATGAATTGCAGAACGTCAGAAATTTTGAAGAAATTGTGACCGCGCGGCTTAGGGATTTTTTCAAAAAAAGTTGTTCAGACGTCGTGGGCTAATTATGTTTCCGATGATAAAAACCCACCTGTTTCCACTGAAAAACCTTTCAGGGGATCCTTTGCAACAGTTCAGCACCATTTCTGAATGAATTGCAGAACGTCAGAACTTTTTTCAAAAAAAGTTGTTCAGACGTCGAGGGCTAATTCTGTTTCCGGTGATAAAAACTCACCTGTTTCCACTGAAAAACCTTTCAGGGGATCGTTTGCAACAGTTTGGCACCATTTCTGAGTGAATTGCAGAACGTCAGAAATTTTGAAGAAATTGTGACCGCGCGGCTTAGGGATTTTTTCAAAAAAAGTTGTTCAGACGTCGAGGGCTAATTCTGTTTCCGATGATAAAAACCCACCTGATTCCACAGAAAAACCTTTCAGGGGATCCTTTGCAACAGTTTAGCACCATCTTTGAATGAATTGCAGAACGTCAGATTTTTGCTGAAATTGTGACCGCGCGGCTTAGGGATTTTTTCAAAAAAAGTTGTTCAGACGTCGAAGGCTAATTCTGTTTCTGGTGATAAAAACTCACCTGTTTCCACTGAAAAACCTTTCAGGGGATAGTTTGCAACAGTTTGGCACCATTTCTGAGTGAATTGCAGAACGTCAGAAATTTTGAAGAAATTGTGACCGCGCGGCTTAGGGATTTTTTCAAAAAAAGTTGTTCAGACGTCGAGGGCTAATTCTGTTTCTGATGATAAATACCCACCTGTTTCCACCGAATAACCCTTCAGGGGATAGTTTGCAACAGTTTAGCACCATCTTTGAATGAATTGCAGAACGTCAGAAATTTTGCTGAAATTGTGACCGCGCGGCTTAGGGATTTTTTCAAAAAAAGTTGTTCAGACGTCGAGAGCTAATTCTGTTTCCGGTGATAAAAACTCACCTGTTTCCACTGAAAAACCTTTCAGGGGATAGTTTGCAACAGTTCGGCACCATTTCTTAGTGAATTGCAGAACATCAGAAATTTTGAAGAAATTGTGACCGCGCGGCTTAGGGATTTTTTCAAAAAAAGTTGTTCAGACGTCGAGGGCTAATTCTGTTTCCGATGATAAATACCCACCTGTTTCCACCGAAAAACCTTTCAGGGGATCGTTTGCAGCAGTTCAGCACCATTTTTGAATGAATTGCAGAACGTCAGATTTTTGCTGAAATTGTGACCGCGCGGCTTAGGGATTTTTTCAAAAAAAGTTGTTCCGACGTCGAGGGCTAATTCTGTTTCCGATGATAAATACCCACCTGTTTCCACCGAAAAACCCTTCAGGGGATCTTTTGCAACAGTTTAGTGCCATCTTTGAATTAATTGCAGAAAGTCAGATTTTTGCTGAAATTGTGACTTAGGGATTTTTTCAAAAAAAGTTGTTCCGACGTCGAGGGCTTATTCTGTTTCCTATGATAAAAACCCACCTGTTTCCACCGAAAAACCCTTCAGGGGATCTTTTGCAACAGTTCAGCACCATTTTTGAATGAATTGCAGAACATCAGATTTTTGCTGAAATTGTGACCGCGCGGCTTAGGGATTTTTTCAAAAAAAGTTCTTCAGAGGTCGCGGGCTAATTCTGTTTCCGATGATAAATACCCACCTGTTTCCACCGAAAAACCCTTCAGGGGATCTTTTGAAACAGTTTAGTGCAATCTTTGAATGAATTGCAGAAAGTCAGATTTTTGCTGAAATTGTGACCGCGCGGCTTAGGGATTTTTTCAAAAAAAGTTGTTCCGACGTCGAGGGCTAATTCTGTTTCCTATGATAAAAACTCACCTGTTTCCACCGAAAAACCCTTCAGGGGATCGTTTGCAACAGTCTGGCACCATCTCTGAGTGAATTGCAGAACGCCAGAAATTTTGAAGAAATTGTGACCGCGCGGCTTAGGGATTTTTTCAAAAAAAGTTGTTCAGACGTCAAGGGCTAATTCTGTTTCCGATGATAAATACCCCCCTGTTTCCACCGAAAAACCCTTCAGGGGATCGTTTGCAACAGTTTAGCACCATCTTTGACTGAATTGCAGAACGTCAGAAATTTTGAAGAAATTGTGACCGCGCGGCTTAGGGATTTTTTCAAAAAAAGTTGTTCCGACGTCGAGGGCTAATTCTGTTTCCGATGATAAATACCCACCTGTTTCCAACGAAAAACCCTTCAGGGGATCGTTTGCAATAGTTTAGCACCATTTTTGAGTGAATTGCAGAACGCCAGAAATTTTGAAGAAATTGTGACCTCGCGCCTTAGGGATTTTTTCAAAAAAAGTTGTTCAGACGTCGAGGGCTAATTCTGTTTCCGATGATACAAACCCACCTGTTTCCACTAAAAAAACCTTTCAGGGGATCGTTTGCAACAGTTTGGCACCATTTCTGAGTGAATTGCAGAACGTCAGAAATTTTGAAGAAATTGTGACCGCGCGGCTTAGGGATTTTTTCAAAAAAAATTATTCAGACGTCGAGGGCTAATTCGGTTTCCGATGATAAATACCCACCTGTTTCCAATGAAAAACCCTTCAGGGGATCGTTTGCAACAGTTTAGCACCATTTTTGAGTAAATTGCAGAACGCCAGAAATTTTGAAGAAATTGTGACCGCGCGGCTTAGGGATTTTTTCAAAAAAAGTTGTTCAGACGTCGTGGGCTAATTCTGTTTCCGATGATAAAAACCCACCTGATTCCACCGAAAAACCTTTCAGGGGATCCTTTGCAACAGTTCAGCACCATTTTTGAATGAATTGCAGAACATCAGATTTTTGCTGAAATTGTGACCGCGCGGCTTAGGGATTTTTTCAAAAAAAGTTGTTCAGAGGTCGAGGGCTAATTATGTCTTCGATGATAAAAACCCACCTGATTCCACTGAAAAACCTTTCAGGGGATCCTTTGCAACAGTTCAGCACCATTTTTGAATGAATTGCAGAACATCAGATTTTTGCTGAAATTGTGACCGCGCGGCTTAGGGATTTTTTCAAAAACAGTTGTTCAGAGGTCGAGGGCTAATTCTGTTTCTGATGATAAATACCCACTGTTTCCACCGAAAAACCTTTCAGGGGATCGTTTGCAACAGTTTGGCAACATTTCTGAGTGAATTGCAGAACGTCAGAAATTTTGAAGAAATTGTGACCGCGCGGCTTAGGGATTTTTTCAAAAAAAGTTGTTCAGAGGTCGAGGGCTAATTCGGTTTCCAATGATAAATACCCACCTGTTTCCACCGGAAAACCCTTCAGGGGATCGTTTTCAACAGTTTGGCACCATTTCTGAGTGAATTGCAGAACGTCAGAAATTTTGAAGAAATTGTGACCGCGTGGCTTAGGGATTTTTTCAAAAAAAGTTATTCAGAGGTCGAGGGCTAATTCGGTTTCCGATGATAAATACCCACCTGTTTCCACCGAAAAACCCTTCAGGGGATCTTTTGCAACATTTTAGTGCCATCTTTGAATGAATTGCAGAACGTCAGATTTTTGCTGAAATTGTGACGGCGCGGCTTAGGGATTTTTTCAAAAAAAGTTGTTCCGACGTCGAGGGCTAATTCTGTTTCCGATGATACAAACCCACCTGTTTCCACTGAAAAACGTTTCAGGGGTTCGTTTGCAACAGTTTGGCACCATTTCTGAGTGAATTGCAGAACGTCAGAAATTTTGAAGAAATTGTGACCGCGCGGCTTAGGGATTTTTTCAAAAAAAGTTATTCAGACGTCGAGGGCTAATTCGGTTTCCGATGATAAATACCCACCTTTTTCCAACGAAAAACCCTTCATGGCATCGTTTGCAACAGTTTAGCACCATTTTGGAGTGAATTGCAGAATGCCAGAAATTTTGCTGAAATTGTGACCTCGCGGCTTAGGGATTTTTTCAAAAAAAGTTGTTCAGACGTCGAGGGCTAATTATGTTTCCGATGATAAAAACCCACCTGTTTCCACTGAAAAACCTTTCAGGGGATCCTTTGCAACAGTTCAGCACCATTTTTGAATGAATTGCAGAACGTCAGAACTTTTTTCAAAAAAAGTTGTTCAGACGTCGAGGGCTAATTCTGTTTCCGGTGATAAAAACTCACCTCTTTCCACCGAAAAACCTTTCAGGGGATCGTTTGCAACAGTTTGGCACCATTTCTGAGTGAATTGCAGAACGTCAGAAATTTTGAAGAAATTGTGACCGCGCGGCTTAGGGATTTTTTCAAAAAAAGTTATTCAGACGTCGAGGGCTAATTCGGTTTCCGATGATAAATGCCCACCTGTTTCCAACGAAAAACCATTCAGGGCATCGTTTGCAACAGTTTGGCACCATTTCTGAGTGAATTGCAGAACGCCAGAAATTTTGAAGAAATTGTGACCGCGCGGCTTAGGGATTTTTTCAAAAAAAATTTGTTCAGACGTCGAGGGCTAATTCTGTTTCCGGTGATAAAAACTCACCTGTTTCCACTGAAAAACCTTTCAGGGGATAGTTTGCAACAGTTTGGCACCATTTCTGAGTGAATTGCAGAACGTCAGAAATTTTGAAGAAATTGTGACCGCGCGGCTTAGGGATTTTTTCAAAAAAAGTTGTTCAGACGTCGAGGGCTAATTCTGTTTCCGATGATAAATACCCACCTGTTTCCACCGAAAAACCTTTCAGGGGATATTTTGCAACAGTTCAGCACCATTTTTGAATGAATTGCAGAACGTCAGATTTTTGCTGAAATTGTGACCGCGCGGCTTAGGGATTTTTTCAAAAAAAATTGTTCAGACGTCGTGGGCTAATTCTGCTTCCGATGATAAATACCCACCTGTTTCCACCGGAAAACCCTTCAGGGGATCGTTTGCAACAGTTTGGCACCATCTCTGAGTGAATTGCAGAACATCAGAAATTTTGTAGAAATTGTGACCGCGCGTCTTAGGGATTTTTTCAAAAAAAGTTGTTCAGACGTCGAGGGCTAATTCTGTTTCCGATGATAAAAACCCACCTGTTTCCACTGAAAAACCTTTCAGGGGATCCTTTGCAACACTTCAGCACCATTTTTGAATGAATTGCAGAACGTCAGATTTTTGTTGAAATTGTGACATTTCACTCAATGTGCATTAACACCGAAGAACACGACTTGAAATAAGCAAAATTCAAGATTCTTCTTTCTATTTAGCTGGAACCCAAAACAACCTGCTTTGTTTTGTTTAGGCATGTTAAACTTCGCTTTGCTATTTGTGGGTGAATGAACACCCAAAGAACAATCCAAGCTTATTCGTCCTCTTTCTATTGTGATGGAACCAAAACACCTAAGCTTGATTTTGGTTGATAAGAAACATTTCACTCTGCGATTTTTTGGGTGAATGTGCATTCTAACCACAAAAACACCAATTTGAAAGAAGCCCAATTAGCTTATTCATCGTCTTTCTACGCATATGAAAGCGAAAAGACGATGTTGTGTTATTTTGGTATCATTACACAATCTTGGCGATTTCTGGATCAATGTGCATTAACACCGAAGAACACGACTTGAAATAAGCAAAATCCAAGATTCCTCTTTCTATGTAGCTGGAACCGAAAACAACCTGTTTTGTTTTGTTTAGGCTTGTTAAACTTCGCTTTGCTATTTGTGGGTGAATGAACAATGAAAGAACAATCCAAGCTTCTTAGTCCTCTTTCTATTGTGATGGAACCAAAACACCTAAGCTTGATTTTGGCTGATAAGAAACATTTCACTCTACGATTTTTGGGTGAATGTGCATTCTAACCACAAAAACACCAATTTTGAAATAAGCCCAATCAAAGCTTATTCGACTTCTTTCTAAGCATATGAAAGCGAAAAGACGATGTTGTGCTATTTTGGTATCATTCCACAATCTTTGCGATTTCTGGATCAATGTGCATTAACACCGAAGAACACGACTTGAAATAAGCAAAATTCAAGATTCTTCTTTCTATGTAGCTGGAACCGAAAACAACCTGTTTTGTTTTGTTTAGGCTTGTTAAACTTCGCTTTGCTATTTGTGGGTGAATGAACACCGAAAGAACAATCCAAGCTTCTTAGTCCTCTTTCTATTGTGATGGAAGCAAAACACCTAAGCTTGATTTTGGCTGATAAGAAACATTTCACTCTGCGATTTTTGGGTGAATGTGCATTCTAACCACAACAACACCAATTTTGAAATAAGCCCAATCAAAGCTTATTCGACGTCTTTCTAAGCATATGAAAGCGAAAAGACGATGTTGTGTTATTTTGGTATCATTCCACAATCTTTGCGATTTCTGGATCAATGTGCATTAACACCGAAGAACACGACTTGAAATAAGCAAAATTCAAGATTCTTCTTTCTATGTAGCTGGAACCGAAAACAACCTGTTTTGTTTTGTTTAGGCTTGTTAAACTTCGCTTTGCTATTTGTGGGTGAATGAACACCGAAAGAACAATCCAAGCTTCTTAGTCCTCTTTCTATTGTGATGGAAGCAAAACACCTAAGCTTGATTTTGGCTGATAAGAAACATTTCACTCTGCGATTTTTGGGTGAATGTGCATTCTAACCACAACAACACCAATTTTGAAATAAGCCCAATCAAAGCTTATTCGACGTCTTTCTAAGCATATGAAAGCGAAAAGACGATGTTGTGTTATTTTGGTATCATTCCACAATCTTTGCGATTTCTGGATCAATGTGCATTAACACCGAAGAACACGACATGAAATAAGCAAAATCCAAAATTCTTCTTTCTATGTAGATGGAATCGAAAACAACCTGTTTTGTTTTGTTTAGGCTTGTTAAACTTCGCTTTGCTATTTGTGGATGAAAGAACAATCCAAGCTTCTTAGTCCTCTTTCTATTGTGATGGAACCAAAAAACCTAAGCTTGATTTTGGCTGATAAGAAACATTTCACTCTGCGCTTTTGGGGTGAATGTGCATTCTAACCACAAAAACACCAATTTTGAAATAAGCCCAATCAAAGCTGATTCGTCGTCTTTCTACGCATATGAAAGTAAAAAGACGGTGTTGAGTTATTTTGGTATCATTACACAAACCTTGCGAATTCGGTGTCAATGTGCATTAACACCGAAGAGCACGTCATGAAATAAGTAAAATCCAAGATTCCTCTTTCTATGTAGCTGGAACCGAAAACAACCTGTTTTGTTTTGTTTAGGCTTGTTAAACTTCGCTTTGCTATTTGTGGGTGAATGAACACTGAAAGAACAATCCAAGCTTCTTAGTCCTCTTTCTATTGTGATGGAAGCAAAACACCTAAGCTTGATTTTGGCTGATAAGAAACATTTCACTGCGATTTTTAGGTGAATGTGCATTCTAACCACAAAAACACCAATTTTGAAATAAGCCCAAGCAAAGCTGATTCGACGTCTTTCTAAGCATATGAAAGCGAAAAGACGGTGTGGTGTTATTTTGGTATCATTACACACACTTTGCGAATTCGGTGTCAAAGTGCATTAAGACCGAAGAACACGACATGAAATAAGCAAAATCCAAGATTCTGCTTTCTATGTAGCTGGAACCCAAAACAACCTGTTTTGTTTAGGCTTGTTAAACTTCGCTTTGCTATTTGTGGGTGAATGAACACCGAAAGAACAATCCAAGCTTCTTAGTCCTCTTTCTATTGTGATGGAACCAAAACACCTAAGCTTGATTTTGGCTGATAAGAAACATTTCACTCTGCGATTTTTGGGTGAATGTGCATTCTAACCACAAAAACACCAATTTTGAAATAAGCCCAAGCAAAGCTTATTCGACGTCTTTCTAAGCATATGAAAGCGAAAAGACGATGTTGTGTTATTTTGGTCTCATTACACAATCTTTGCTATGTCTGGATCAATGTGCATTAACACCGAAGAACACGACTTGAAATAAGCAAAATTCAAGATTTTTCTTTCTATTTAGCTGGAACCCAAAAAAACCTGTTTTGTTTTGTTTAGGCTTGTTAAACTTCGCTTTGCTATTTGTGGATGAATGAACACCGAAAGAACAATCCAAGCTTCTTAGTGCTCTTTCTATTGTGATGGAACCAAAACACCTAAGCTTGATTTTGGCTGATAAGAAACATTTCACTCTGCGATTTTTTGGGTGAATGTGCATTCTAACCACAAAAACACCAATTTTGAAATAAGCCCAATCAAAGCTTATTCGTCGTCTTTCTACGCATATGAAAGTAAAAAGACGGTGTTGTGTTATTTTGGTATCATTCCACAAACCTTGCGAATTCGGTGTCAATGTGCATTAACACCGAAGAACACGTCATGAAATAAGTAAAATCCAAGATTCTTCTTTCTATGTAGCTGGAACCGAAAACAACCTGTTTTGTTTTGTTTAGGCTTGTTAAACTTCGCTTTGCTATTTGTGGGTGAATGAACACCGAAAGAACAATCCAAGCTTCTTAGTCCTCTGTCTATTGTGATGGAAGCAAAACACCTAAGCTTGATTTTGGCTGATAAGAAACATTTCACTGCGATTTTTGGGTGAATGTGCATTCTAACCACAAAAACACCAATTTTGAAATAAGCCCAAGCAAAGCTTATTCGACGTCTTGCTAAGCATATGAAAGCGAAAAGACGATGTTGTGTTATTTTGGTATCATTACACAATCTTTGCTATTTCTGGATCAATGTGCATTAACACCGAAGAACACGACTTGAAATAAGCAAAATTCAAGATTCTTCATTCTATTTAGCTGCAACCCATAGCAACCTGTTTTGTTTTGTTTAGGCATGTTAAACTTCGCTTTGCTATTTGTGGGTGAATGAACACCGAAAGAACAATCCAAGCTTCTTAGTCCTCTTTCTATTGTGATGGAACCAAAACACCTAAGCTTGATTTTGGCTGATAAGAAACATTTCATTCTGCGATTTTTGGATGGATGTGCATTCTAACCACAAAAACAACAATTTTGAAATAAGCCCAATCAAAGCTTATTTGTCGTCTTTCTACGCATATGAAATTGAAAAGACGGTGTGGTGTTATTTTGGTATGATTACACACACGTTGCGAATTCGGTGTCAAAGTGCATTAACACCGAAGAACACGACATGAAATAAGCAAAATTCAAGATTCTTCTTTCTATGCAGCTGGAACCGAAAACAACCTGTTTTGTTTTGTTTAGGCTTGTTAAACTTCGCTTTGCTATTTGTGGGTGAATGAACAATGAAAGAACAATCCAAGCTTCTTAGTCCTCTTTCTATTGTGATGGAACCAAAAGACCTAAGCTTGATTTTGGCTGATAAGAAACATTTCACTCTGCGATTTTGGGGTGAATGTGCATTCTAACCACAAAAACACCAATTTTGAAATAAGCCCAATCAAAGCTGATTCGTCGTCTTTCTACGCATATGAAAGTAAAAAGACGGTGTGGTGTTATTTTGGTATCATTCCACAAACCTTGCGAATTCGGTGTCAATGTGCATTAACACCGAAGAACACGTCATGAAATAAGTAAAATCCAAGAGTCTTCTTTCTATGTGGCTGGAACCGAAAACAACCTGTTTTGTTTTGTTTAGGCTTGTTAAACTTCGCTTTGCTATTTGTGGGTGAATGAACACCCATAGAACAATCCAAGCTTCTTAGTCCTCTTTCTATTGTGATGGAACCAAAACACCTAAGCTTGATTTTGGCTGATAAGAAACATTTCACTCTACGATTTTTGGGTGAATGTGCATTCTAACCACAAAAACACCAATTTTGAAATAAGCCCAATCAAAGCTTATTCGACTTCTTTCTAAGCATATGAAAGCGAAAAGACGATGTTGTGCTATTTTGGTATCATTCCACAATCTTTGCGATTTCTGGATCAATGTGCATTAACACCGAAGAACACGACTTGAAATAAGCAAAATTCAAGATTCTTCTTTCTATGTAGCTGGAACCGAAAACAACCTGTTTTGTTTTGTTTAGGCTTGTTAAACTTCGCTTTGCTATTTGTGGGTGAATGAACACCGAAAGAACAATCCAAGCTTCTTAGTCCTCTTTCTATTGTGATGGAAGCAAAACACCTAAGCTTGATTTTGTCTGATAAGAAACATTTCACTCTGCGATTTTTGGGTGAATGTGCATTCTAACCACAACAACACCAATTTTGAAATAAGCCCAATCAAAGCTTATTCGACGTCTTTCTAAGCATATGAAAGCGAAAAGACGATGTTGTGTTATTTTGGTATCATTCCACAATCTTTGCGATTTCTGGATCAATGTGCATTAACACCGAAGAACACGACTTGAAATAAGCAAAATTCAAGATTCTTCTTTCTATGTAGCTGGAACCGAAAACAACCTGTTTTGTTTTGTTTAGGCTTGTTAAACTTCGCTTTGCTATTTGTGGGTGAATGAACACCGAAAGAACAATCCAAGCTTCTTAGTCCTCTTTCTATTGTGATGGAAGCAAAACACCTAAGCTTGATTTTGGCTGATAAGAAACATTTCACTCTGCGATTTTTGGGTGAATGTGCATTCTAACCACAACAACACCAATTTTGAAATAAGCCCAATCAAAGCTTATTCGACGTCTTTCTAAGCATATGAAAGCGAAAAGACGATGTTGTGTTATTTTGGTATCATTCCACAATCTTTGCGATTTCTGGATCAATGTGCATTAACACCGAAGAACACGACATGAAATAAGCAAAATCCAAAATTCTTCTTTCTATGTAGATGGAATCGAAAACAACCTGTTTTGTTTTGTTTAGGCTTGTTAAACTTCGCTTTGCTATTTGTGGATGAAAGAACAATCCAAGCTTCTTAGTCCTCTTTCTATTGTGATGGAACCAAAAAACCTAAGCTTGATTTTGGCTGATAAGAAACATTTCACTCTGCGCTTTTGGGGTGAATGTGCATTCTAACCACAAAAACACCAATTTTGAAATAAGCCCAATCAAAGCTGATTCGTCGTCTTTCTACGCATATGAAAGTAAAAAGACGGTGTTGAGTTATTTTGGTATCATTACACAAACCTTGCGAATTCGGTGTCAATGTGCATTAACACCGAAGAGCACGTCATGAAATAAGTAAAATCCAAGATTCCTCTTTCTATGTAGCTGGAACCGAAAACAACCTGTTTTGTTTTGTTTAGGCTTGTTAAACTTCGCTTTGCTATTTGTGGGTGAATGAACACTGAAAGAACAATCCAAGCTTCTTAGTCCTCTTTCTATTGTGATGGAAGCAAAACACCTAAGCTTGATTTTGGCTGATAAGAAACATTTCACTGCGATTTTTAGGTGAATGTGCATTCTAACCACAAAAACACCAATTTTGAAATAAGCCCAAGCAAAGCTGATTCGACGTCTTTCTAAGCATATGAAAGCGAAAAGACGGTGTGGTGTTATTTTGGTATCATTACACACACTTTGCGAATTCGGTGTCAAAGTGCATTAAGACCGAAGAACACGACATGAAATAAGCAAAATCCAAGATTCTGCTTTCTATGTAGCTGGAACCCAAAACAACCTGTTTTGTTTAGGCTTGTTAAACTTCGCTTTGCTATTTGTGGGTGAATGAACACCGAAAGAACAATCCAAGCTTCTTAGTCCTCTTTCTATTGTGATGGAACCAAAACACCTAAGCTTGATTTTGGCTGATAAGAAACATTTCACTCTGCGATTTTTGGGTGAATGTGCATTCTAACCACAAAAACACCAATTTTGAAATAAGCCCAAGCAAAGCTTATTCGACGTCTTTCTAAGCATATGAAAGCGAAAAGACGATGTTGTGTTATTTTGGTCTCATTACACAATCTTTGCTATGTCTGGATCAATGTGCATTAACACCGAAGAACACGACTTGAAATAAGCAAAATTCAAGATTTTTCTTTCTATTTAGCTGGAACCCAAAAAAACCTGTTTTGTTTTGTTTAGGCTTGTTAAACTTCGCTTTGCTATTTGTGGATGAATGAACACCGAAAGAACAATCCAAGCTTCTTAGTGCTCTTTCTATTGTGATGGAACCAAAACACCTAAGCTTGATTTTGGCTGATAAGAAACATTTCACTCTGCGATTTTTTGGGTGAATGTGCATTCTAACCACAAAAACACCAATTTTGAAATAAGCCCAATCAAAGCTTATTCGTCGTCTTTCTACGCATATGAAAGTAAAAAGACGGTGTGGTGTTATTTTGGTATCATTCCACAAACCTTGCGAATTCGGTGTCAATGTGCATTAACACCGAAGAACACAACATGAAATAAGTAAAATCCAAGATTCTTCTTTCTATGTAGCTGGAACCGAAAACAACCTGTTTTGTTTTGTTTAGGCTTGTTAAACTTCGCTTTGCTATTTGTGGGTGAATGAACACCGAAAGAACAATCCAAGCTTCTTAGTCCTCTGTCTATTGTGATGGAAGCAAAACACCTAAGCTTGATTTTGGCTGATAAGAAACATTTCACTGCGATTTTTGGGTGAATGTGCATTCTAACCACAAAAACAATTTTGAAATAAGCCCAAGCAAAGCTTATTCGACGTCTTGCTAAGCATATGAAAGCGAAAAGACGATGTTGTGTTATTTTGGTATCATTACACAATCTTTGCTATTTCTGGATCAATGTGCATTAACACCGAAGAACACGACTTGAAATAAGCAAAATTCAAGATTCTTCATTCTATTTAGCTGCAACCCATAGCAACCTGTTTTGTTTTGTTTAGGCTTGTTAAACTTCGCTTTGCTATTTGTGGGTGAATGAACACCGAAAGAACAATCCAAGCTTCTTAGTCCTCTTTCTATTGTGATGGAACCAAAACACCTAAGCTTGATTTTGGCTGATAAGAAACATTTCATTCTGCGATTTTTGGATGAATGTGCATTCTAACCACAAAAACAACAATTTTGAAATAAGCCCAATCAAAGCTTATTTGTCGTCTTTCTACGCATATGAAATTGGAAAGACGGTGTGGTGTTATTTTGGTATCATTACACACACTTTGCGAATTCGGTGTCAAAGTGCATTAACACCGAAGAACACGACATGAAATAAGCAAAATTCAAGATTCTTCTTTCTATGCAGCTGGAACCGAAAACAACCTGTTTTGTTTTGTTTAGGCTTGTTAAACTTCGCTTTGCTATTTGTGGGTGAATGAACAATGAAAGAACAATCCAAGCTTCTTAGTCCTCTTTCTATTGTGATGGAACCAAAAGACCTAAGCTTGATTTTGGCTGATAAGAAACATTTCACTCTGCGATTTTGGGGTGAATGTGCATTCTAACCACAAAAACACCAATTTTGAAATAAGCCCAATCAAAGCTGATTCGTCGTCTTTCTACGCATATGAAAGTAAAAAGACGGTGTGGTGTTGTTTTGGTATCATTCCACAAACCTTGCGAATTCGGTGTCAATGTGCATTAACACCGAAGAACACGTCATGAAATAAGTAAAATCCAAGATTCTTCTTTCTATGTAGCTGGAACCGAAAACAACCTGTTTTGTTTTGTTTAGGCTTGTTAAACTTCGCTTTGCTATTTGTGGGTGAATGAACACCGATAGAACAATCCAAGCTTCTTAGTCCTCTTTCTATTGTGATGGAACCAAAACACCTAAGCATGATTTTGGCTGATAAGAAACATTTCACTCTGCGATTTTTGGGTGAATGTGCATTCTAACCACAAAAACACCAATTTTGAAATAAGCCCAATCAAAGCTGATTCGTCTTCTTTCTACGCATATGAAAGTAAAAAGACGGTGTGGTGTTATTTTGGTATCATTCAACAAACCTTGCGAATTCGGTGTCAATGTGCATTAACACCGAAGAACACGTCATGAAATAAGTAAAATCCAAGATTCTTCTTTCTATGTAGCTGGAACCGAAAACAACCTGTTTTGTTTTGTTTAGGCTTGTTAAACTTCGCTTTGCTATTTGTGGGTGAATGAACACCGAAAGAACAATCCAAGCTTCTAAGTCCTCTTTCTATTGTGATGGAACCAAAACACCTAAGATTGATTTTGGCTGATAAGAAACATTTCACTCTGCGATTTTTGGGTGAATGTGCATTCTAACCACAACAACACCAATTTTGAAATAAGCCCAAGCAAAGCTTATTCGACGTCTTTCTAAGCATATGAAAGCGAAAAGACGATGTTCTGTTATTTTGGTATCATTACACAATCTTTGCGATTTCTGGATCAATGTGCATTAACACCGAAGAACACGACTT
Organism: Podarcis melisellensis; assembly: GCF_964234715.1. NCBI lineage: Eukaryota > Metazoa > Chordata > Lepidosauria > Squamata > Lacertidae > Podarcis > Podarcis melisellensis. The sequence goes on along the minus strand of NW_028113158.1, from coordinate 151,096 downwards.
GAAATAAGCAAAATTCAAGATTCTTCTTTCTATTTAGCTGGAACCCATAACAACCTGTTTTGTTTTGTTTAGGCTTGTTAAACTTCGCTTTGCTATTTGTGGGTGAATGAACACCGAAAGAACAATCCAAGCTTCTTAGTCCTCTTTCTATTGTGATGGAACCAGAACACCTAAGCTTGATTTTGGCCGATAAGAAACATTTCATTCTGCGATTTTTGGATGAATGTGCATTCTAACCACAAAAACAACAATTTTGAAATAAGCCCAATCAAAGCTTATTCGTCGTCTTTCTACGCATATGAAATTGAAAAGAGGGTGTGGTGTTATTTTGGTATCATTACACACACTTTGCGAATTCGGTGTCAAAGTGCATTAACACCGAAGAACACGACATGAAATAAGCAAAATCCAAGATTCTTCTTTCTTTGTAGCTGGAACCGAAAACAACCTGTTTTGTTTTGTTTAGGCTTGTTAAACTTCGCTTTGCTATTTGTGGGTGAATGAACCCCGAAAGAACAATCCAAGCTTCTTAGTCCTCTTTCTATTGTGATGGAACCAAAACACCTAAGCTTGATTTTGGCTGATAAGAAACATTTCACTCTGCGATTTTGGGGTGAATGTGCACTCTAACCACAAAAACACCAATTTTGAAATAAGCCCAAGCAAAGCTTATTCGACGTCTTTCTAAGCATATGAAAGCGAAAAGACGATGTTGTGTTATTTTGGTATCATTACACAATCTTTGCGATTTCTGGATCAATGTGCATTAACACCGAAGAACACGACTTGAAATAAGCAAAATCCAAGATTCCTCTTTCTATGTAGCTGGAACCGAAAACAACCTGTTTTGTTTTGTTTAGGCTTGTTAAACTTCGCTTTGCTATTTGTGGGTGAATGAACAATGAAAGAACAATCCAAGCTTCTTAGTCCTCTTTCTATTGTGATGGAACCAAAACACCTAAGCTTGATTTTGGCTGATAAGAAACATTTCACTCTGCGATTTTTGGGTGAATGTGCATTCTAACCACAAAAACACCAATTTTGAAATAAGCCCAATCAAAGCTTATTCGACTTCTTTCTAAGCATATGAAAGCGAAATTACGATGTTGTGCTATTTTGGTATCATTACACAATCTTTGCGATTTCTGGATCAATGTGCATTAACACCGAAGAACACGACTTGAAATAAGCAAAATTCAAGATTCTTCTTTCTATTTAGCTGGAACCCAAAACAACCTGTTTTGTTTTGTTTAGGCTTGTTAAACTTCGCTTTGCTATTTGTGGGTGAATGAACACCGAAAGAACAATCCAAGCTTCTTAGTCCTCTTTCTATTGTGATGGAACCAAAACACTTAAGCTTGATTTTGGCTGATAAGAAACATTTCATTCTGCGATTTTTGGGTGAATGTGCATTCTAACCACAAAAACACCAATTTTGAAATAAGCCCAATCAAAGCTGATTCGACGTCTTTCTACGCATATGAAAGTAAAAAGACGGTGTGGTGTTATTTTGGTATCATTACACAAACCTTGCGAATTCGGTGTCAAAGTGCATTAACACCGAAGAACACGACATGAAATAAGCAAAATCCAAGATTCTTCTTTCTTTGTAGCTGGACCCGAAAACGACGTGTTTTGTTTTGTTTAGGCTTGTTAAACTTCGCTTTGCTATTTGTGGGTGAATGAACACCGAAAGAACAATCCAAGCTTCTTAGTCCTCTTTCTATTGTGATGGAACCAAAACACCTAAGCTTGATTTTGGCTGATAAGAAACATTTCACTCTGCGATTTTTGGGTGAATGTGCATTCTAACCACAAAAACACCAATTTTGAAATAAGCCCAAGCAAAGCTTATTCGACGTCTTTCTAAGCATATGAAAGCGAAAAGACGATGTTGTGTTAATTTGGTCTCATTACACAATCTTTGCTATTTCTGGATCAATGTGCATTAACACCGAAGAACACGACTTGAAATAAGCAAAATTCAAGATTTTTCTTTCTATTTAGCTGGAACCCAAAACAACCTGTTTTGTTTTGTTTAGGCTTGTTAAACTTCGCTTTGCTATTTGTGGATGAATGAACACCGAAAGAACAATCCAAGCTTCTTAGTGCTCTTTCTATTGTGATGGAACCAAAACACCTAAGCTTGATTTTGGCTGATAAGAAACATTTCACTCTGCGATTTTTTGGGTGAATGTGCATTCTAACCACAAAAACACCAATTTTGAAATAAGCCCAATCAAAGCTTATTCGTCGTCTTTCTACGCATATGAAAGTAAAAAGACGGTGTTGTGTTATTTTGGTATCATTCCACAAACCTTGCGAATTCGGTGTCAATGTGCATTAACACCGAAGAACACGTCATGAAATAAGTAAAATCCAAGATTCTTCTTTCTATGTAGCTGGAACCGAAAACAACCTGTTTTGTTTTGTTTAGGCTTGTTAAACTTCGCTTTGCTATTTGTGGGTGAATGAACACCGAAAGAACAATCCAAGCTTCTTAGTCCTCTGTCTATTGTGATGGAAGCAAAACACCTAAGCTTGATTTTGGCTGATAAGAAACATTTCACTGCGATTTTTGGGTGAATGTGCATTCTAACCACAAAAACACCAATTTTGAAATAAGCCCAAGCAAAGCTTATTCGACGTCTTGCTAAGCATATGAAAGCGAAAAGACGATGTTGTGTTATTTTGGTATCATTACACAATCTTTGCTATTTCTGGATCAATGTGCATTAACACCGAAGAACACGACTTGAAATAAGCAAAATTCAAGATTCTTCATTCTATTTAGCTGCAACCCATAGCAACCTGTTTTGTTTTGTTTAGGCTTGTTAAACTTCGCTTTGCTATTTGTGGGTGAATGAACACCGAAAGAACAATCCAAGCTTCTTAGTCCTCTTTCTATTGTGATGGAACCAAAACACCTAAGCTTGATTTTGGCTGATAAGAAACATTTCATTCTGCGATTTTTGGATGGATGTGCATTCTAACCACAAAAACAACAATTTTTAAATAAGCCCAATCAAAGCTTATTTGTCGTCTTTCTACGCATATGAAATTGAAAAGACGGTGTGGTGTTATTTTGGTATCATTACACACACGTTGCGAATTCGGTGTCAAAGTGCATTAACACCGAAGAACACGACATGAAATAAGCAAAATTCAAGATTCTTCTTTCTATGCAGCTGGAACCGAAAACAACCTGTTTTGTTTTGTTTAGGCTTGTTAAACTTCGCTTTGCTATTTGTGGATGAATGAACAATGAAAGAACAATCCAAGCTTCTTAGTCCTCTTTCTATTGTGATGGAACCAAAAGACCTAAGCTTGATTTTGGCTGATAAGAAACATTTCACTCTGCGATTTTGGGGTGAATGTGCATTCTAACCACAAAAACACCAATTTTGAAATAAGCCCAATCAAAGCTGATTCGTCGTCTTTCTACGCATATGAAAGTAAAAAGACGGTGTGGTGTTATTTTGGTATCATTCCACAAACCTTGCGAATTCGGTGTCAATGTGCATTAACACCGAAGAACACGTCATGAAATAAGTAAAATCCAAGAGTCTTCTTTCTATGTGGCTGGAACCGAAAACAACCTGTTTTGTTTTGTTTAGGCTTGTTAAACTTCGCTTTGCTATTTGTGGGTGAATGAACACCCATAGAACAATCCAAGCTTCTTAGTCCTCTTTCTATTGTGATGGAACCAAAACACCTAAGCTTGATTTTGGCTGATAAGAAACATTTCACTCTGCGATTTTTGGGTGAATGTGCATTCTAACCACAACAACACCAATTTTGAAATAAGCCCAAGCAAAGCTTATTCGACGTCTTTCTAAGCATATGAAAGCGAAAAGACGATGTTCTGTTATTTTGGTATCATTACACAATCTTTGCGATTTCTGGATCAATGTGCATTAACACCGAAGAACACGACTTGAAATAAGCAAAATTCAAGATTCTTCTTTCTATTTAGCTGGAACCCATAACAACCTGTTTTGTTTTGTTTAGGCTTGTTAAACTTCGCTTTGCTATTTGTGGGTGAATGAACACCGAAAGAACAATCCAAGCTTCTTAGTCCTCTTTCTATTGTGATGGAACCAGAACACCTAAGCTTGATTTTGGCCGATAAGAAACATTTCATTCTGCGATTTTTGGATGAATGTGCATTCTAACCACAAAAACAACAATTTTGAAATAAGCCCAATCAAAGATTATTCGTCGTCTTTCTACGCATATGAAATTGAAAAGAGGGTGTGGTGTTATTTTGGTATCATTACACACACTTTGCGAATTCGGTGTCAAAGTGCATTAACACCGAAGAACACGACATGAAATAAGCAAAATCCAAGATTCTTCTTTCTTTGTAGCTGGAACCGAAAACAACCTGTTTTGTTTTGTTTAGGCTTGTTAAACTTCGCTTTGCTATTTGTGGGTGAATGAACACCGAAAGAACAATCCAAGCTTCTTAGTCCTCTTACTATTGTGATGGAACCAAAACACCTAAGCTTGATTTTGGCTGATAAGAAACATTTCACTCTGCGATTTTGGCGTGAATGTGCACTCTATCCACAAAAACACCAATTTTGAAATAAGCCCAAGCAAAGCTTATTCGACATCTTTCTAAGCATATGAAAGCGAAAGGACGATGTTGTGTTATTTTGGGATCATTACACAATCTTTGCGATTTCTGGATCAATGTGCATTAACACCGAAGAACACGACTTGAAATAAGCAAAATCCAAGATTCTATGTAGCTGGAAGTGAAAACAACCTGTTTTGTTTTGTTTAGGCTTGTTAAACTTCGCTTTGCTATTTGTGGGTGAATGAACACCGAAAGAACAATCCAAGCTTCTTAGTCCTCTTTCTATTGTGATGGAACCAAAACACCTAAGCTTGATTTTGGCTGATAAGAAACATTTCACTCTGCGATTTTGGGGTGAATGTGCACTCTAACCACAAAAACACCAATTTTGAAATAAGCCCAAGCAAAGCTTATTCGACGTCTTTCTAAGCATATGAAAGCGAAAAGACGATGTTGTGTTATTTTGGTATCATTACACAATCTTTGCGATTTCTGGATCAATGTGCATTAACACCGAAGAACACGACTTGAAATAAGCAAAATCCAAGATTCCTCTTTCTATGTAGCTGGAACCGAAAACAAGCTGTTTTGTTTTGTTTAGGCTTGTTAAACTTCGCTTTGCTATTTGTGGGTGAATGAACACCGAAAGAACAATCCAAGCTTCTTAGTCCTCTTTCTATTGTGATGGAACCAAAACACCTAAGCTTGATTTTGGCTGATAAGAAACATTTCACTCTGCGATTTTAGGGTGAATGTGCATTGTAACCACAAAAACACCAATTTTGAAATAAGCCCAATCAAAGTTTATTCGTCGTCTTTCTACGCATATGAAAGCGAAAAGACGGTGTTGTGTTATTTTGGTATCATTCCACACACTTTGCGAATTCTGTGTCAATGTGCATTAACACCGAAGAACACGACTTGAAATAAGCAAAATTCAAGATTTTTCTTTCTATTTAGCTGGAACCCAAAACAACCTGTTTTGTTTTGTTTAGGCTTGTTAAACTTCGCTTTGCTATTTGTGGATGAATGAACACCGAAAGAACAATCCAAGCTTCTTAGTGCTCTTTCTATTGTGATGGAACCAAAACACCTAAGCTTGATTTTGGCTGATAAGAAACATTTCACTCTGCGATTTTTTGGGTGAATGTGCATTCTAACCACAAAAACACCAATTTTGAAATAAGCCCAATCAAAGCTTATTCGTCGTCTTTCTACGCATATGAAAGTAAAAAGACGGTGTTGTGTTATTTTGGTATCATTCCACAAACCTTGCGAATTCGGTGTCAATGTGCATTAACACCGAAGAACACGTCATGAAATAAGTAAAATCCAAGATTCTTCTTTCTATGTAGCTGGAACCGAAAACAACCTGTTTTGTTTTGTTTAGGCTTGTTAAACTTCGCTTTGCTATTTGTGGGTGAATGAACACCGAAAGAACAATCCAAGCTTCTTAGTCCTCTGTCTATTGTGATGGAAGCAAAACACCTAAGCTTGATTTTGGCTGATAAGAAACATTTCACTGCGATTTTTGGGTGAATGTGCATTCTAACCACAAAAACACCAATTTTGAAATAAGCCCAAGCAAAGCTTATTCGACGTCTTGCTAAGCATATGAAAGCGAAAAGACGATGTTGTGTTATTTTGGTATCATTACACAATCTTTGCTATTTCTGGATCAATGTGCATTAACACCGAAGAACACGACTTGAAATAAGCAAAATTCAAGATTCTTCATTCTATTTAGCTGCAACCCATAGCAACCTGTTTTGTTTTGTTTAGGCATGTTAAACTTCGCTTTGCTATTTGTGGGTGAATGAACACCGAAAGAACAATCCAAGCTTCTTAGTCCTCTTTCTATTGTGATGGAACCAAAACACCTAAGCTTGATTTTGGCTGATAAGAAACATTTCATTCTGCGATTTTTGGATGGATGTGCATTCTAACCACAAAAACAACAATTTTGAAATAAGCCCAATCAAAGCTTATTTGTCGTCTTTCTACGCATATGAAATTGAAAAGACGGTGTGGTGTTATTTTGGTATCATTACACACACGTTGCGAATTCGGTGTCAAAGTGCATTAACACCGAAGAACACGACATGAAATAAGCAAAATTCAAGATTCTTCTTTCTATGCAGCTGGAACCGAAAACAACCTGTTTTGTTTTGTTTAGGCTTGTTAAACTTCGCTTTGCTATTTGTGGGTGAATGAACAATGAAAGAACAATCCAAGCTTCTTAGTCCTCTTTCTATTGTGATGGAACCAAAAGACCTAAGCTTGATTTTGGCTGATAAGAAACATTTCACTCTGCGATTTTGGGGTGAATGTGCATTCTAACCACAAAAACACCAATTTTGAAATAAGCCCAATCAAAGCTGATTCGTCGTCTTTCTACGCATATGAAAGTAAAAAGACGGTGTGGTGTTATTTTGGTATCATTCCACAAACCTTGCGAATTCGGTGTCAATGTGCATTAACACCGAAGAACACGTCATGAAATAAGTAAAATCCAAGAGTCTTCTTTCTATGTGGCTGGAACCGAAAACAACCTGTTTTGTTTTGTTTAGGCTTGTTAAACTTCGCTTTGCTATTTGTGGGTGAATGAACACCCATAGAACAATCCAAGCTTCTTAGTCCTCTTTCTATTGTGATGGAACCAAAACACCTAAGCTTGATTTTGGCTGATAAGAAACATTTCACTCTGCGATTTTTGGGTGAATGTGCATTCTAACCACAACAACACCAATTTTGAAATAAGCCCAAGCAAAGCTTATTCGACGTCTTTCTAAGCATATGAAAGCGAAAAGACGATGTTCTGTTATTTTGGTATCATTACACAATCTTTGCGATTTCTGGATCAATGTGCATTAACACCGAAGAACACGACATGAAATAAGCAAAATTCAAGATTCTTCTTTCTATGCAGCTGGAACCGAAAACAACCTGTTTTGTTTTGTTTAGGCTTGTTAAACTTCGCTTTGCTATTTGTGGGTGAATGAACACCGAAAGAACAATCCAAGCTTCTTAGTCCTCTTTCTATTGTGATGGAACCAGAACACCTAAGCTTGATTTTGGCCGATAAGAAACATTTCATTCTGCGATTTTTGGATGAATGTGCATTCTAACCACAAAAACAACAATTTTGAAATAAGCCCAATCAAAGATTATTCGTCGTCTTTCTACGCATATGAAATTGAAAAGAGGGTGTGGTGTTATTTTGGTATCATTACACACACTTTGCGAATTCGGTGTCAAAGTGCATTAACACCGAAGAACACGACATGAAATAAGCAAAATCCAAGATTCTTCTTTCTTTGTAGCTGGAACCGAAAACAACCTGTTTTGTTTTGTTTAGGCTTGTTAAACTTCGCTTTGCTATTTGTGGGTGAATGAACACCGAAAGAACAATCCAAGCTTCTTAGTCCTCTTACTATTGTGATGGAACCAAAACACCTAAGCTTGATTTTGGCTGATAAGAAACATTTCACTCTGCGATTTTGGGGTGAATGTGCACTCTATCCACAAAAACACCAATTTTGAAATAAGCCCAAGCAAAGCTTATTCGACATCTTTCTAAGCATATGAAAGCGAAAGGACGATGTTGTGTTATTTTGGTATCATTACACAATCTTTGCGATTTCTGGATCAATGTGCATTAACACCGAAGAACACGACTTGAAATAAGCAAAATCCAAGATTCTATGTAGCTGGAAGTGAAAACAACCTGTTTTGTTTTGTTTAGGCTTGTTAAACTTCGCTTTGCTATTTGTGGGTGAATGAACACCGAAAGAACAATCCAAGCTTCTTAGTCCTCTTTCTATTGTGATGGAACCAAAACACCTAAGCTTGATTTTGGCTGATAAGAAACATTTCACTCTGCGATTTTGGGGTGAATGTGCACTCTAACCACAAAAACACCAATTTTGAAATAAGCCCAAGCAAAGCTTATTCGACGTCTTTCTAAGCATATGAAAGCGAAAAGACGATGTTGTGTTATTTTGGTATCATTACACAATCTTTGCGATTTCTGGATCAATGTGCATTAACACCGAAGAACACGACTTGAAATAAGCAAAATCCAAGATTCCTCTTTCTATGTAGCTGGAACCGAAAACAAGCTGTTTTGTTTTGTTTAGGCTTGTTAAACTTCGCTTTGCTATTTGTGGGTGAATGAACACCGAAAGAACAATCCAAGCTTCTTAGTCCTCTTTCTATTGTGATGGAACCAAAACACCTAAGCTTGATTTTGGCTGATAAGAAACATTTCACTCTGCGATTTTAGGGTGAATGTGCATTCTAACCACAAAAACACCAATTTTGAAATAAGCCCAATCAAAGTTTATTCGTCGTCTTTCTACGCATATGAAAGCGAAAAGACGGTGTTGTGTTATTTTGGTATCATTCCACACACTTTGCGAATTCTGTGTCAATGTGCATTAACACCGAAGAACACGACATGAAATAACCAAAATCCAAGATTCTTCTTTCTATTTAGCTGCAACCCATAGCAACCTGTTTTGTTTTGTTTAGGCTTGTTAAACTTCGCTTTGCTATTTGTGGGTGAATGAACACCGAAAGAACAATCCAAGCTTCTTAGTCCTCTTTCTATTGTGATGGAACCAAAACACCTAAGCTTGATTTTGGCTGATAAGAAACATTTCATTCTGCGATTTTTGGATGAATGTGCATTCTAACCACAAAAACAACAATTTTGAAATAAGCCCAATCAAAGCTTATTTGTCGTCTTTCTACGCATATGAAATTGAAAAGACGGTGTGGTGTTATTTTGGTATCATTACACACACTTTGCGAATTCGGTGTCAAAGTGCATTAACACCGAAGAACACGACATGAAATAAGCAAAATTCAAGATTCTTCTTTCTATGTAGCTGGAACCGAAAACAACCTGTTTTGTTTTGTTTAGGCTTGTTAAACTTCGCTTTGCTATTTGTGGGTGAATGAACAATGAAAGAACAATCCAAGCTTCTTAGTCCTCTTTCTATTGTGATGGAACCAAAAGACCTAAGCTTGATTTTGGCTGATAAGAAACATTTCACTCTGCGATTTTGGGGTGAATGTGCATTCTAACCACAAAAACACCAATCTTGAAATAAGCCCAATCAAAGCTGATTCGTCTTCTTTCTACGCATATGAAAGTAAAAAGACGGTGTGGTGTTATTTTGGTATCATTCAACAAACCTTGCGAATTCGGTGTCAATGTGCATTAACACCGAAGAACACGTCATGAAATAAGTAAAATCCAAGATTCTTCTTTCTATGTAGCTGGAACCGAAAACAACCTGTTTTGTTTTGTTTAGGCTTGTTAAACTTCGCTTTGCTATTTGTGGGTGAATGAACACCGAAAGAACAATCCAACCTTCTTAGTCCTCTTTCTATTGTGATGGAACCAAAACACCTAAGCTTGATTTTGGCCGATAAGAAACATTTCACTCTGCGATTTTTGGGTGAATGTGCATTCTAACCACAACAACACCAATTTTGAAATAAGCCCAAGCAAAGCTTATTCGACGTCTTTCTAAGCATATGAAAGCGAAAAGACGATGTTCTGTTATTTTGGTATCATTACACAATCTTTGCGATTTCTGGATCAATGTGCATTAACACCGAAGAACACGACTTGAAATAAGCAATATTCAAGATTCTTCTTTCTATTTAGCTGGAACCCATAACAACCTGTTTTGTTTTGTTTAGGCTTGTTAAACTTCGCTTTGCTATTTGTGGGTGAATGAACACCGAAAGAACAATCCAAGCTTCTTAGTGCTCTTTCTATTGTGATGGAACCAAAACACGTAAGCTTGATTTTGGCTGATAAGAAACATTTCACTCTGCGATTTTGGGGTGAATGTGCACTCTAACCACAAAAACACCAATTTTGAAATAAGCCCAAGCAAAGCTTATTCGACGTCTTTCTAAGCATATGAAAGCGAAAAGACGATGTTGTGTTATTTTGGTATCATTACACAATCTTTGCGATTTCTGGATCAATGTGCATTAACACCGAAGAACACGACTTGAAATAAGCAAAATCCAATATTCTATGTAGCTGGAAGTGAAAACAACCTGTTTTGTTTTGTTTAGGCTTGTTAAACTTTGCTTTGCTATTTGTGGGTGAATGAACACCGAAAGAACAATCCAAGCTTCTTAGTCCTCTTTCTATTGTGATGGAACCAAAACACCTAAGCTTGATTTTGGCTGATAAGAAACATTTCACTCTGCGATTTTGGGGTGAATGTGCACTCTAACCACAAAAACACCAATTTTGAAATAAGCCCAAGCAAAGCTTATTCGACGTCTTTCTAAGCATATGAAAGCGAAAAGACGATGTTGTGTTATTTTGGTATCATTACACAATCTTTGCGATTTCTGGATCAATGTGCATTAACACCGAAGAACACGACTTGAAATAAGCAAAATCCAAGATTCCTCTTTCTATGTAGCTGGAACCGAAAACAAGCTGTTTTGTTTTGTTTAGGCTTGTTAAACTTCGCTTTGCTATTTGTGGGTGAATGAACACCGAAAGAACAATCCAAGCTTCTTAGTCCTCTTTCTATTGTGATGGAACCAAAACACCTAAGCTTGATTTTGGCTGATAAGAAACATTTCACTCTGCGATTTTAGGGTGAATGTGCATTCTAACCACAAAAACACCAATTTTGAAATAAGCCCAATCAAAGTTTATTCGTCGTCTTTCTACGCATATGAAAGCGAAAAGACGGTGTTTTGTTATTTTGGTATCATTCCACACACTTTGCGAATTCTGTGTCAATGTGCATTAACACCAAAGAACACGACATGAAATAACCAAAATCCAAGATTCTTCTTTCTATGTAGCTGGAACCGAAAACAACCTGTTTTGTTTTGTTTAGGCTTGTTAAACTTCGCTTTGCTATTTGTGGGTGAATGAACAATGAAAGAACAATCCAAGCTTCTTAGTCCTCTTTCTATTGTGATGGAACCAAAACACCTAAGCTTGATTTTGGCTGATAAGAAACATTTCACTCTGCGATTTTGGGGTGAATGTGCATTCTAACCACAAAAACACCAATTTTGAAATAAGCCAAAGCAAAGCTTATTCGACGTCTTTCTAAGCATATGAAAGCGAAAAGACGATGTTGTGCTATTTTGCTTTGATTACACAATCTTTGCGATTTCTGGATCAATGTGCATTAACACCGAAGAACACGACATGAAGTAAGCAAAATCCAAGATTCTTCTTTCTATGTAGCTGGAACCAAAAACAACCTGTTTTGCTTTGTTTAGGCTTGTTAAACTTCGCTTTGCTATTTGTGGGTGAATGAACAATGAAAGAACAATCCAAGCTTCTTAGTCCTCTTTCTATTGTGATGGAACCAAAACACCTAAGCTTGATTTTGGCTGATAAGAAACATTTCACTCTGCGATTTTGGGGTGAATGTGCATTCTAACCACAAAAACACCAATTTTGAAAGAAGCCCAATCAAAGCTTATTTGTCGTCTTTCTACGCATATGAAAGCGAAAAGACGGTGTGGTGTTATTTTGGTGTCATTACACACACTTTGCGAATTCTGTGTCAATGTGCATTAACACCGAAGAACACGACATGAAATAACCAAAATCCAAGATTCTTCTTTCTATTTAGCTGCAACCCATAGCAACCTGTTTTGTTTTGTTTAGGCTTGTTAAACTTCGCTTTGCTATTTGTGGGTGAATGAACACCGAAAGAACAATCCAAGCTTCTTAGTCCTCTTTCTATTGTGATGGAACCAAAACACCTAAGCTTGATTTTGGCTGATAAGAAACATTTCATTCTGCGATTTTTGGATGAATGTGCATTCTAACCACAAAAACAACAATTTTGAAATAAGCCCAATCAAAGCTTATTTGTCGTCTTTCTACGCATATGAAATTGAAAAGACGGTGTGGTGTTATTTTGGTATCATTACACACACTTTGCGAATTCGGTGTCAAAGTGCATTAACACCGAAGAACACGACATGAAATAAGCAAAATTCAAGATTCTTCTTTCTATGTAGCTGGAACCGAAAACAACCTGTTTTGTTTTGTTTAGGCTTGTTAAACTTCGCTTTGCTATTTGTGGGTGAATGAACAATGAAAGAACAATCCAAGCTTCTTAGTCCTCTTTCTATTGTGATGGAACCAAAAGACCTAAGCTTGATTTTGGCTGATAAGAAACATTTCACTCTGCGATTTTGGGGTGAATGTGCATTCTAACCACAAAAACACCAATCTTGAAATAAGCCCAATCAAAGCTGATTCGTCTTCTTTCTACGCATATGAAAGTAAAAAGACGGTGTGGTGTTATTTTGGTATCATTCAACAAACCTTGCGAATTCGGTGTCAATGTGCATTAACACCGAAGAACACGTCATGAAATAAGTAAAATCCAAGATTCTTCTTTCTATGTAGCTGGAACCGAAAACAACCTGTTTTGTTTTGTTTAGGCTTGTTAAACTTCGCTTTGCTATTTGTGGGTGAATGAACACCGAAAGAACAATCCAACCTTCTTAGTCCTCTTTCTATTGTGATGGAACCAAAACACCTAAGCTTGATTTTGGCCGATAAGAAACATTTCACTCTGCGATTTTTGGGTGAATGTGCATTCTAACCACAACAACACCAATTTTGAAATAAGCCCAAGCAAAGCTTATTCGACGTCTTTCTAAGCATATGAAAGCGAAAAGACGATGTTCTGTTATTTTGGTATCATTACACAATCTTTGCGATTTCTGGATCAATGTGCATTAACACCGAAGAACACGACTTGAAATAAGCAATATTCAAGATTCTTCTTTCTATTTAGCTGGAACCCATAACAACCTGTTTTGTTTTGTTTAGGCTTGTTAAACTTCGCTTTGCTATTTGTGGGTGAATGAACACCGAAAGAACAATCCAAGCTTCTTAGTCCTCTTTCTATTGTGATGGAACCAAAACACGTAAGCTTGATTTTGGCTGATAAGAAACATTTCACTCTGCGATTTTGGGGTGAATGTGCACTCTAACCACAAAAACACCAATTTTGAAATAAGCCCAAGCAAAGCTTATTCGACGTCTTTCTAAGCATATGAAAGCGAAAAGACGATGTTGTGTTATTTTGGTATCATTACACAATCTTTGCGATTTCTGGATCAATGTGCATTAACACCGAAGAACACGACTTGAAATAAGCAAAATCCAATATTCTATGTAGCTGGAAGTGAAAACAACCTGTTTTGTTTTGTTTAGGCTTGTTAAACTTTGCTTTGCTATTTGTGGGTGAATGAACACCGAAAGAACAATCCAAGCTTCTTAGTCCTCTTTCTATTGTGATGGAACCAAAACACCTAAGCTTGATTTTGGCTGATAAGAAACATTTCACTCTGCGATTTTGGGGTGAATGTGCACTCTAACCACAAAAACACCAATTTTGAAATAAGCCCAAGCAAAGCTTATTCGACGTCTTTCTAAGCATATGAAAGCGAAAAGACGATGTTGTGTTATTTTGGTATCATTACACAATCTTTGCGATTTCTGGATCAATGTGCATTAACACCGAAGAACACGACTTGAAATAAGCAAAATCCAAGATTCCTCTTTCTATGTAGCTGGAACCGAAAACAAGCTGTTTTGTTTTGTTTAGGCTTGTTAAACTTCGCTTTGCTATTTGTGGGTGAATGAACACCGAAAGAACAATCCAAGCTTCTTAGTCCTCTTTCTATTGTGATGGAACCAAAACACCTAAGCTTGATTTTGGCTGATAAGAAACATTTCACTCTGCGATTTTGGGGTGAATGTGCATTCTAACCACAAAAACACCAATTTTGAAATAAGCCAAAGCAAAGCTTATTCGACGTCTTTCTAAGCATATGAAAGCGAAAAGACGATGTTGTGCTATTTTGCTTTGATTACACAATCTTTGCGATTTCTGGATCAATGTGCATTAACACCGAAGAACACGACATGAAGTAAGCAAAATCCAAGATTCTTCTTTCTATGTAGCTGGAACCAAAAACAACCTGTTTTGTTTTGTTTAGGCTTGTTAAACTTCGCTTTGCTATTTGTGGGTGAATGAACAATGAAAGAACAATCCAAGCTTCTTAGTCCTCTTTCTATTGTGATGGAACCAAAACACCTAAGCTTGATTTTGGCTGATAAGAAACATTTCACTCTGCGATTTTGGGGTGAATGTGCATTCTAACCACAAAAACACCAATTTTGAAAGAAGCCCAATCAAAGCTTATTTGTCGTCTTTCTACGCATATGAAAGCGAAAAGACGGTGTGGTGTTATTTTGGTATCATTACACAATCTTTGCGATTTCTGGATCAATGTGCATTAACACCGAAGAACACGACTTGAAATAAGCAAAATCCAAGATTCCTCTTTCTATGTAGCTGGAACCGAAAACAAGCTGTTTTGTTTTGTTTAGGCTTGTTAAACTTCGCTTTGCTATTTGTGGGTGAATGAACACCGAAAGAACAATCCAAGCTTCTTAGTCCTCTTTCTATTGTGATGGAACCAAAACACCTAAGCTTGATTTTGGCTGATAAGAAACATTTCACTCTGCGATTTTGGGGTGAATGTGCATTCTAACCACAAAAACACCAATTTTGAAATAAGCCAAAGCAAAGCTTATTCGACGTCTTTCTAAGCATATGAAAGCGAAAAGACGATGTTGTGCTATTTTGCTTTGATTACACAATCTTTGCGATTTCTGGATCAATGTGCATTAACACCGAAGAACACGACATGAAGTAAGCAAAATCCAAGATTCTTCTTTCTCTGTAGCTGGAACCAAAAACAACCTGTTTTGTTTTGTTTAGGCTTGTTAAACTTCGCTTTGCTATTTGTGGGTGAATGAACAATGAAAGAACAATCCAAGCTTCTTAGTCCTCTTTCTATTGTGATGGAACCAAAACACCTAAGCTTGATTTTGGCTGATAAGAAACATTTCACTCTGCGATTTTGGGGTGAATGTGCATTCTAACCACAAAAACACCAATTTTGAAAGAAGCCCAATCAAAGCTTATTTGTCGTCTTTCTACGCATATGAAAGCGAAAAGACGGTGTGGTGTTATTTTGGTGTCATTACACACACTTTGCGATTTCTGGATCAATGTGCATTAACACCGAAGAACACGACTTGAAATAAGCAAAATTCAAGATTCTTCTTTCTATTTAGCTGGAACCCAAAACAACCTGTTTTGTTTTGTTTAGGCTTGTTAAACTTCGCTTTGCTATTTGTGGGTGAATGAACACCGAAAGAACAATCCAAGCTTCTTAGTCCTCTTTCTATTGTGATGGAACCAAAACACTTAAGCTTGATTTTGGCTGATAAGAAACATTTCATTCTGCGATTTTGGGGTGAATGTGCATTCTAACCACAAAAACACCAATTTTGAAATAAGCCCAATCAAAGCTGATTCGTCGTCTTTCTACGCATATGAAAGTAAAAAGACGGTGTGGTGTTATTTTGGTATCATTACACAAACCTTGCGAATTCGGTGTCAATGTGCATTAAAACCGAAGAACACGTCATGAAATAAGTAAAATCCAAGATTCTTCTTTCTATGTAGCTGGAACCGAAAACAACCTGTTTTGTTTTGTTTAGGCTTGTTAAACTTCGCTTTGCTATTTGTGGGTGAATGAACACCGAAAGAACAATCCAAGCTTCTTAGTCCTCTTTCTATTGTGATGGAACCAAAACACCTAAGCTTGATTTTGGCTGATAAGAAACATTTCACTCTGCGATTTTTGGGCATTAACACCGAAGAACACGACATGAAATAAGTAAAATCCAACATTCTTCTTTCTATGTAGCTGGAACCCAAAACAACCTTTTTTGTTGTGTTTAGGCATGTTAAACTTCACTTTGCTATTTGTGGGCTTATTCGTCCTCTTTCTATTGTGATGGAACCAAAACACCTAAGCTTGATTTTGGTTGATAAGAAGCATTGCACTCTGCGATTTTGGGGTGAATGTGCATTCTAACCACAAAAACACCAAATTTGAAATAAGCCCAATCAAAGCTTATTCGTCCTCTTTCTACGCATATGAAAGTGAAAAGACGGTGTTGTGTTATTTTGGTATCATTCCACACACTTTGCGAATTCGGGGTCAATGTGCATTAACACCGAAGAACACGACATGAAATAAGTAAAATCCAAGATTCTTCTTTCTATGTAGCTGGAACCGAAAACAACCTGTTTTGTTTTGTTTAGGCTTGTTAAACTTCGCTTTGCTATTTGTGGGTGAATGAACACCGTAAGCACAATCCAAGCTTGTTAGTCCTCTTTCTATTGTGATGGAACCAAAAGACCTAAGCTTGATTTTGGCTGATAAGAAACATTTCACTCTGCGATTTTGGGGTGAATGTGCATTCTAACCACAAAAACACCAAATTTGAAAGAAGCCCAATCCAAGCTTATTTGTCGTCTTTCTACGCATATGAAAGCGAAAAGATGGTGTGGTGTTATTTTGGTATCATTACACACACTTTGCGAATTCGGTGTCTATGTGCATTAAGACCGAAGAACGACATGAAATAAGTAAAATCCAAGATTCTTCTTTCTATGTAGCTGGAACCGAAAACGACCTGTTTTGTTTTGTTTAGGCTTGTTAAACTTCGCTTTGCTATTTGTGGGTGAATGAACACCGAAAGAACAATCCAAGCTTCTTAGTCCTCTTTCTATTGTGATGGAACCAAAAGACCTAAGCTTGATTTTGGCTGATAAGAAACATTTCACTCTGCGATTTTTGGGTGAATGTGCATTCTAACCACAAAAACACCAAATTTGAAAGAAGCCCAATCCAAGCTTATTTGTCGTCTTTCTACGCATATGAAAGCGAAAAGATGGTGTGGTGTTATTTTGGTATCATTACACACACTTTGCGAATTCGGTGTCTATGTGCATTAAGACCGAAGAACGACATGAAATAAGTAAAATCCAAGATTCTTCTTTCTATGTAGCTGGAACCGAAAACGACCTGTTTTGTTTTGTTTAGGCTTGTTAAACTTCGCTTTGCTATTTGTGGGTGAATGAACACCGAAAGAACAATCCAAGCTTCTTAGTCCTCTTTCTATTGTGATGGAACCAAAAGACCTAAGCTTGATTTTGGCTGATAAGAAACATTTCACTCTGCGATTTTTGGGTGAATGTGCATTCTAACCTCCAAAACACCAATTTTGAAATAAGCCCAATCAAAGCTTATTCGTCCTCTTTCTATGCATATGAAAGTGAAAAGACGGTGTGGTGTTGTTTTGGTATCATTACACAATCTTTGCGATTTCTGGATCAATGTGCATTAACACCGAAGAACACGACATGAAATAAGCAAAATCCAACATTCTTCTTTCTATGTAGCTGGAACCCAAAACAACCTTTTTTGTTGTGTTTAGGCATGTTAAACTTCACTTTGCTATTTGTGGGCTTATTCGTCCTCTTTCTATTGTGATGGAAGCAAAACACCTAAGCTTGATTTTGGTTGATAAGAAACATTTCACTCTGCGATTTTGGGGTGAATGTGCATTCTAACCACAAAAACACCAAATTTGAAATAAGCCCAATCAAAGCTTATTCGTCCTCTTTCTATGCATATGAAAGAGAAAAGACGGTGTGGTGTTATTTTGGTATCATTACACAATCTTTGCGATTTCTGGATCAATGTGCATTAACACCGAAGAACACGACATGAAATAAGTAAAATCCAAGATTCTTCTTTCTATGTAGCTGGAACCGAAAACAACCTGTTTTGTTTTGTTTAGGCTTGTTAAACTTCGCTTTGCTATTTGTGGGTGAATGAACACCGAAAGAACAATCCAAGCTTCTTAGTCCTCTTTCTATTGTGATGGAACCAAAACACCTAAGCTTGATTTTGGCTGATAAGAAACATTTCACTCTGCGATTTTTGGGTGAATGTGCATTCTAACCACAAAAACACCAAATTTGAAAGAAGCCCAATCCAAGCTTATTCGTCATCTTTCTACGCATATGAAAGCGAAAAGACGGTGTGGTGTTATTTTGGTATCATTACACACACTTTGCGAATTCGGTGTCTATGTGCATTAAGACCGAAGAACGACATGAAATAAGTAAAATCCAAGATTCTTCTTTCTATGTAGCTGGAACCGAAAACGACCTGTTTTGTTTTGTTTAGGCTTGTTAAACTTCGCTTTGCTATTTGTGGGTGAATGAACACCGAAAGAACAATCCAAGCTTCTTAGTCCTCTTTCTATTGTGATGGAACCAAAACACCTAAGCTTGATTTTGGCTGATAAGAAACATTTCACTCTGCGATTTTTGGGTGAATGTGCATTCTAACCACAAAAACACCAATTTTGAAAGAAGCCCAATCAAAGCTTATTCGTCGTCTTTCTATGCATATGAAAGCGAAAAGACGGTGTTGTGTTATTTTGGTATCATTCCACACACCTTGCGAATTCGGTGTCAATATGCATTAACACCGAAGAACACGACATGAAATAAGTAAAATCCAAGATTCTTCTTTCTATGTAGCTGGAACCCAAAACAACCTGTTTTGTTTTGTTTAGGCACTTTGCTATTTGTGGGTGAATGAACACCGAAAGAGCAATCCAAGCTTATTCGTCCTCTTTCTATTGTGATGGAACCAAAACACCTAAGCTTGATTTTGGTTGATAAGAAACATTTCACTCTGCGATTTTGGGGTGAATGTGCATTCTAACCACAAAAACACCAAATTTGAAATAAGCCCAATCAAAGCTTATTCGTCCTCTTTCTATGCATATGAAAGTGAAAAGACGGTGTGGTGTTATTTTGGTATCATTACACAATCTTTGCGATTTCTGGATCAATGTGCATTAACACCGAAGAACACGACATGAAATAAGCAAAATCCAACATTCTTCTTTCTATGTAGCTGGAACCCAAAACAACCTTTTTTGTTGTGTTTAGGCATGTTAAACTTCACTTTGCTATTTGTGGGCTTATTCGTCCTCTTTCTATTGTGATGGAACCAAAACACCTAAGCTTGATTTTGGTTGATAAGAAACATTTCACTCTGCGATTTTTGGTTGAATGTGCATTCTAACCACAAAAACACCAAATTTGAAATAAGCCCAATCAAAGCTTATTCATCGTCTTTCTACGCATATGAAAGTGAAAAGACGGTGTTGTGTTATTTTGGTATCATTCCACACACTTTGCGAATTCGTTGTCAATGTGCATTAACACCGAAGAACACGACATGAAATAAGTAAAATCCAAGATTCTTCTTTCTATGTAGCTGGAACCGAAAACGACCTGTTTTGTTTTGTTTAGGCTTGTTAAACTTCGCTTTGCTATTTGTGGGTGAATGAACACCGAAAGAACAATCCAAGCTTCTTAGTCCTCTTTCTATTGTGATGGAACCAAAACACCTAAGCTTGATTTTGGCTGATAAGAAACATTTCACTCTGCGATTTTTGGGTGAATGTGCATTCTAACCACAAAAACACCAATTTTGAAAGAAGCCCAATCAAAGCTTATTCGTCGTCTTTCTACGCATATGAAAGCGAAAAGACGGTGTTGTGTTATTTTGGTATCATTCCACACACTTTGCGAATTCGGTGTCAATGTGCATTAACACCGAAGAACACGACATGAAATAAGTAAAATCCAAGATTCTTCTTTCTATGTAGCTGGAACCCAAAACAACCTGTTTTGTTTCGTTTAGGCACTTTGCTATTTGTGGGTGAATGAACACCGAAAGAACAATCCAAGCTTATTCGTCCTCTTTCTATTGTGATGGAACCAAAACACCTAAGCTTGATTTTGGTTGATAAGAAACATTTCACTCTGCGATTTTTGGGTGAATGTGCATTCTAACCACAAAAACACCAAATTTGAAATAAGCCCAATCAAAGCTTATTCGTCCTCTTTCTACGCATATGAAAGTGAAAAGACGGTGTTGTGTTATTTTGGTATCATTCCACACAGTTTGCGAATTCGGTGTCAATGTGCATTAACACCGAAGAACACGACATGAAATAAGTAAAATCCAACATTCTTCTTTCTATATAGCTGGAACCGAAAACAACCTGTTTTGTTTTGTTTAGGCTTGTTAAACTTCGCTTTGCTATTTGTGGGTGAATGAACACCGAAAGAACAATCCAAGCTTCTTAGTCCTCTTTCTATTGTGATGGAACCAAAACACCTAAGCTTGATATTGGCTGATAAGAAACATTTCACTCTGCGATTTTTGGGTGAATGTGCATTCTAACCACAAAAACACCAAATTTGAAAGAAGCCCAATCCAAGCTTATTCGTCGTCTTTCTACGCATATGAAAGCGAAAAGACGGTGTGGTGTTATTTTGGTATCATTACACACACTTTGCGAATTCGGTGTCTATGTGCATTAAGACCGAAGAACGACATGAAATAAGTAAAATCCAAGATTCTTCTTTCTATGTAGCTGGAACCGAAAACGACCTGTTTTGTTTTGTTTAGGCTTGTTAAACTTCGCTTTGCTATTTGTGGGTGAATGAACACCGAAAGAACAATCCAAGCTTCTTAGTCCTCTTTCTATTGTGATGGAACCAAAACACCTAAGCTTGATTTTGGCTGATAAGAAACATTTCACTCTGCGATTTTTGGGTGAATGTGCATTCTAACCACAAAAACACCAATTTTGAAAGAAGCCCAATCAAAGCTTATTCGTCGTCTTTCTACGCATATGAAAGCGAAAAGACGGTGTTGTGTTATTTTTGTATCATTCCACACACCTTGCGAATTCGGTGTCAATATGCATTAACACCGAAGAACACGACATGAAATAAGTAAAATCCAAGATTCTTCTTTCTATGTAGCTGGAACCCAAAACAACCTGTTTTGTTTTGTTTAGGCACTTTGCTATTTGTGGGTGAATGAACACCGAAAGAGCAATCCAAGCTTATTCGTCCTCTTTCTATTGTGATGGAACCAAAACACCTAAGCTTGATTTTGGTTGATAAGAAACATTTCACTCTGCGATTTTGGGGTGAATGTGCATTCTAACCACAAAAACACCAAATTTGAAATAAGCCCAATCAAAGCTTATTCGTCCTCTTTCTATGCATATGAAAGTGAAAAGACGGTGTGGTGTTATTTTTGTATCATTCCACACACCTTGCGAATTCGGTGTCAATATGCATTAACACCGAAGAACACGACATGAAATAAGCAAAATCCAACATTCTTCTTTCTATGTAGCTGGAACCCAAAACAACCTTTTTTGTTGTGTTTAGGCATGTTAAACTTCACTTTGCTATTTGTGGGCTTATTCGTCCTCTTTCTATTGTGATGGAACCAAAACACCTAAGCTTGATTTTGGTTGATAAGAAACATTTCACTCTGCGATTTTTGGGTGAATGTGCATTCTAACCACAAAAACACCAAATTTGAAATAAGCCCAATCAAAGCTTATTCGTCCTCTTTCTACGCATATGAAAGTGAAAAGACGGTGTTGTGTTATTTTGGTATCATTCCACACAGTTTGCGAATTCGGTGTCAATGTGCATTAACACCGAAGAACACGACATGAAATAAGTAAAATCCAATATTCCTCTTTCTATGTAGCTGGAACCCAAAACAACCTGTTTTGTTTTGCTTAGGCTTGTTAAACTTCGCTTTGCTATTTGTGGGTGAATGAACACCGTAAGAACAATCCAAGCTTGTTAGTCCTCTTTCTATTGTGATGGAACCAAAACACCTAAGCTTGATTTTGGCTGATAAGAAACATTTCACTCTGCGATTTTTGGGTGAATGTGCATTCTAACCACAAAAACACCAAATTTGAAAGAAGCCCAATCCAAGCTTATTCGTCGTCTTTCTACGCATATGAAAGCGAAAAGACGGTGTGGTGTTATTTTGGTATCATTACACACACTTTGCGAATTCGGTGTCTATGTGCATTAAGACCGAAGAACGACATGAAATAAATAAAATCCAAGATTCTTCTTTCTATGTAGCTGGA
Organism: Podarcis melisellensis; assembly: GCF_964234715.1. Classification (NCBI taxonomy): domain Eukaryota; kingdom Metazoa; phylum Chordata; class Lepidosauria; order Squamata; family Lacertidae; genus Podarcis; species Podarcis melisellensis. The sequence continues at coordinate 128,540 of NW_028113158.1, read as the reverse complement.
ACCGAAAACGACCTGTTTTGTTTTGTTTAGGCTTGTTAAACTTCGCTTTGCTATTTGTGGGTGAATGAACACCGAAAGAACAATCCAAGCTTCTTAGTCCTCTTTCTATTGTGATGGAACCAAAACACCTAAGCTTGATTTTGGCTGATAAGAAACATTTCACTCTGCGATTTTTGGGTGAATGTGCATTCTAACCACAAAAACACCAATTTTGAAAGAAGCCCAATCAAAGCTTATTCGTCGTCTTTCTACGCATATGAAAGCGAAAAGACGGTGTTGTGTTATTTTGGTATCATTCCACACACTTTGCGAATTCGTTGTCAATGTGCATTAACACCGAAGAACACGACATGAAATAAGTAAAATCCAAGATTCTTCTTTCTATGTAGCTGGAACCGAAAACGACCTGTTTTGTTTTGTTTAGGCTTGTTAAACTTCGCTTTGCTATTTGTGGGTGAATGAACACCGAAAGAACAATCCAAGCTTCTTAGTCCTCTTTCTATTGTGATGGAACCAAAACACCTAAGCTTGATTTTGGCTGATAAGAAACATTTCACTCTGCGATTTTTGGGTGAATGTGCATTCTAACCACAAAAACACCAATTTTGAAAGAAGCCCAATCAAAGCTTATTCGTCGTCTTTCTACGCATATGAAAGCGAAAAGACGGTGTTGTGTTATTTTGGTATCATTCCACACACTTTGCGAATTCGGTGTCAATGTGCATTAACACCGAAGAACACGACATGAAATAAGTAAAATCCAAGATTCTTCTTTCTATGTAGCTGGAACCCAAAACAACCTGTTTTGTTTCGTTTAGGCACTTTGCTATTTGTGGGTGAATGAACACCGAAAGAACAATCCAAGCTTATTCGTCCTCTTTCTATTGTGATGGAACCAAAACACCTAAGCTTGATTTTGGTTGATAAGAAACATTTCACTCTGCGATTTTTGGGTGAATGTGCATTCTAACCACAAAAACACCAAATTTGAAATAAGCCCAATCAAAGCTTATTCGTCCTCTTTCTACGCATATGAAAGTGAAAAGACGGTGTTGTGTTATTTTGGTATCATTCCACACAGTTTGCGAATTCGGTGTCAATGTGCATTAACACCGAAGAACACGACATGAAATAAGTAAAATCCAACATTCTTCTTTCTATATAGCTGGAACCGAAAACAACCTGTTTTGTTTTGTTTAGGCTTGTTAAACTTCGCTTTGCTATTTGTGGGTGAATGAACACCGAAAGAACAATCCAAGCTTCTTAGTCCTCTTTCTATTGTGATGGAACCAAAACACCTAAGCTTGATATTGGCTGATAAGAAACATTTCACTCTGCGATTTTTGGGTGAATGTGCATTCTAACCACAAAAACACCAAATTTGAAAGAAGCCCAATCCAAGCTTATTCGTCGTCTTTCTACGCATATGAAAGCGAAAAGACGGTGTGGTGTTATTTTGGTATCATTACACACACTTTGCGAATTCGGTGTCTATGTGCATTAAGACCGAAGAACGACATGAAATAAGTAAAATCCAAGATTCTTCTTTCTATGTAGCTGGAACCGAAAACGACCTGTTTTGTTTTGTTTAGGCTTGTTAAACTTCGCTTTGCTATTTGTGGGTGAATGAACACCGAAAGAACAATCCAAGCTTCTTAGTCCTCTTTCTATTGTGATGGAACCAAAACACCTAAGCTTGATTTTGGCTGATAAGAAACATTTCACTCTGCGATTTTTGGGTGAATGTGCATTCTAACCACAAAAACACCAAATTTGAAATAAGCCCAATCAAAGCTTATTCGTCCTCTTTCTACGCATATGAAAGTGAAAAGACGGTGTTGTGTTATTTTGGTATCATTCCACACAGTTTGCGAATTCGGTGTCAATGTGCATTAACACCGAAGAACACGACATGAAATAAGTAAAATCCAACATTCTTCTTTCTATATAGCTGGAACCGAAAACAACCTGTTTTGTTTTGTTTAGGCTTGTTAAACTTCGCTTTGCTATTTGTGGGTGAATGAACACCGAAAGAACAATCCAAGCTTCTTAGTCCTCTTTCTATTGTGATGGAACCAAAACACCTAAGCTTGATATTGGCTGATAAGAAACATTTCACTCTGCGATTTTTGGGTGAATGTGCATTCTAACCACAAAAACACCAAATTTGAAAGAAGCCCAATCCAAGCTTATTCGTCGTCTTTCTACGCATATGAAAGCGAAAAGACGGTGTGGTGTTATTTTGGTATCATTACACACACTTTGCGAATTCGGTGTCTATGTGCATTAAGACCGAAGAACGACATGAAATAAGTAAAATCCAAGATTCTTCTTTCTATGTAGCTGGAACCGAAAACGACCTGTTTTGTTTTGTTTAGGCTTGTTAAACTTCGCTTTGCTATTTGTGGGTGAATGAACACCGTAAGAACAATCCAAGCTTATTCGTCCTCTTTCTACGCATATGAAAGCGAAAAGACGGTGTTGTGTTATTTTGGTATCATTCCACACACCTTGCGAATTCGGTGTCAATATGCATTAACACCGAAGAACACGACATGAAATAAGTAAAATCCAAGATTCTTCTTTCTATGTAGCTGGAACCCAAAACAACCTGTTTTGTTTTGTTTAGGCACTTTGCTATTTGTGGGTGAATGAACACCGAAAGAACAATCCAAGCTTATTCGTCCTCTTTCTATTGTGATGGAACCAAAACACCTAAGCTTGATTTTGGTTGATAAGAAACATTTCACTCTGCGATTTTTGGGTGAATGTGCATTCTAACCACAAAAACACCAAATTTGAAATAAGCCCAATCAAAGCTTATTCGTCCTCTTTCTACGCATATGAAAGTGAAAAGACGGTGTTGTGTTATTTTGGTATCATTCCACACAGTTTGCGAATTCGGTGTCAATGTGCATTAACACCGAAGAACACGACATGAAATAAGTAAAATCCAACATTCTTCTTTCTATATAGCTGGAACCGAAAACAACCTGTTTTGTTTTGTTTAGGCTTGTTAAACTTCGCTTTGCTATTTGTGGGTGAATGAACACCGAAAGAACAATCCAAGCTTCTTAGTCCTCTTTCTATTGTGATGGAACCAAAACACCTAAGCTTGATATTGGCTGATAAGAAACATTTCACTCTGCGATTTTTGGGTGAATGTGCATTCTAACCACAAAAACACCAATTTTGAAAGAAGCCCAATCAAAGCTTATTCGTCGTCTTTCTACGCATATGAAAGCGAAAAGACGGTGTGGTGTTATTTTGGTGTCATTACACACACTTTGCGAATTCGGTGTCTATGTGCTTTAAGACCGAAGAACACGACATGAAATAAGTAAAATCCAATATTCCTCTTTCTATGTAGCTGGAACCCAAAACAACCTGTTTTGTTTTGCTTAGGCTTGTTAAACTTCGCTTTGCTATTTGTGGGTGAATGAACACCGTAAGAACAATCCAAGCTTATTCGTCCTCTTTCTATTGTGATGGAACCAAAACACCTAAGCTTGATTTTGGTTGATAAGAAACATTTCACTCTGCGATTTTTGGGTGAATGTGCATTCTAACCACAAAAACACCAAATTTGAAATAAGCCCAATCAAAGCTTATTCGTCCTCTTTCTACGCATATGAAAGTGAAAAGACGGTGTTGTGTTATTTTGGTATCATTCCACACAGTTTGCGAATTCGGTGTCAATGTGCATTAACACCGAAGAACACGACATGAAATAAGTAAAATCCAACATTCTTCTTTCTATATAGCTGGAACCGAAAACAACCTGTTTTGTTTTGTTTAGGCTTGTTAAACTTCGCTTTGCTATTTGTGGGTGAATGAACACCGAAAGAACAATCCAAGCTTCTTAGTCCTCTTTCTATTGTGATGGAACCAAAACACCTAAGCTTGATATTGGCTGATAAGAAACATTTCACTCTGCGATTTTTGGGTGAATGTGCATTCTAACCACCAAAACACCAATTTTGAAAGAAGCCCAATCAAAGCTTATTCGTCGTCTTTCTACGCATATGAAAGCGAAAAGACGGTGTGGTGTTATTTTGGTGTCATTACACACACTTTGCGAATTCGGTGTCTATGTGCTTTAAGACCGAAGAACACGACATGAAATAAGTAAAATCCAATATTCCTCTTTCTATGTAGCTGGAACCCAAAACAACCTGTTTTGTTTTGCTTAGGCTTGTTAAACTTCGCTTTGCTATTTGTGGGTGAATGAACACCGAAAGAACAATCCAAGCTTCTTAGTCCTCTTTCTATTGTGATGGAACCAAAAGACCTAAGCTTGATTTTGGCTGATAAGAAAAATTTCACTCTGCGATTTTTGGGTGAATGTGCATTCTAACCACAAAAACACCAATTTTGAAATAAGCCCAAGCAAAGCTTATTCGACGTCTTTCTAAGCATATGAAAGCGAAAAGACGATGTTCTGTTATTTTGGTATCATTACACAATCTTTGCGATTTCTGGATCAATGTGCATTAACACCGAAGAACACGACTTGAAATAAGCAAAATTCAAGATTCTTCTTTCTATTTAGCTGGAACCCATAACAACCTGTTTTGTTTTGTTTAGGCTTGTTAAACTTCGCTTTGCTATTTGTGGGTGAATGAACACCGAAAGAACAATCCAAGCTTCTTAGTCCTCTTTCTATTGTGATGGAACCAAAACACCTAAGCTTGATTTTGGCTGATAAGAAACATTTCACTCTGCGATTTTGGGGTGAATGTGCACTCTAACCACAAAAACACCAATTTTGAAATAAGCCCAAGCAAAGCTTATTCGACGTCTTTCTAAGCATATGAAAGCGAAAAGACGATGTTCTGTTATTTTGGTATCATTACACAATCTTTGCGATTTCTGGATCAATGTGCATTAACACCGAAGAACACGACTTGAAATAAGCAATATTCAAGATTCTTCTTTCTATTTAGCTGGAACCCATAACAACCTGTTTTGTTTTGTTTAGGCTTGTTAAACTTCGCTTTGCTATTTGTGGGTGAATGAACACCGAAAGAACAATCCAAGCTTCTTAGTCCTCTTTCTATTGTGATGGAACCAAAACACCTAAGCTTGATTTTGGCCGATAAGAAACATTTCATTCTGCGATTTTTGGATGAATGTGCATTCTAACCACAAAAACAACAATTTTGAAATAAGCCCAATCAAAGCTTATTCGTCGTCTTTCTACGCATATGAAATTGAAAAGAGGGTGTGGTGTTATTTTGGTATCATTACACACACTTTGCGAATTCGGTGTCAAAGTGCATTAACACCGAAGAACACGACATGAAATAAGCAAAATCCAAGATTCTTCTTTCTTTGTAGCTGGAACCGAAAACAACCTGTTTTGTTTTGTTTAGGCTTGTTAAACTTCGCTTTGCTATTTGTGGGTGAATGAACACCGAAAGAACAATCCAAGCTTCTTAGTCCTCTTTCTATTGTGATGGAACCAAAACACCTAAGCTTGATTTTGGCTGATAAGAAACATTTCACTCTGCGATTTTGGGGTGAATGTGCACTCTAACCACAAAAACACCAATTTTGAAATAAGCCCAAGCAAAGCTTATTCGACGTCTTTCTAAGCATATGAAAGCGAAAAGACGATGTTGTGTTATTTTGGTATCATTACACAATCTTTGCGATTTCTGGATCAATGTGCATTAACACCGAAGAACACGACTTGAAATAAGCAAAATCCAAGATTCTATGTAGCTGGAAGTGAAAACAACCTGTTTTGTTTTGTTTAGGCTTGTTAAACTTTGCTTTGCTATTTGTGGGTGAATGAACACCGAAAGAACAATCCAAGCTTCTTAGTCCTCTTTCTATTGTGATGGAACCAAAACACCTAAGCTTGATTTTGGCTGATAAGAAACATTTCACTCTGCGATTTTGGGGTGAATGTGCACTCTAACCACAAAAACACCAATTTTGAAATAAGCCCAAGCAAAGCTTATTCGACGTCTTTCTAAGCATATGAAAGCGAAAAGACGATGTTGTGTTATTTTGGTATCATTACACAATCTTTGCGATTTCTGGATCAATGTGCATTAACACCGAAGAACACGACTTGAAATAAGCAAAATCCAAGATTCCTCTTTCTATGTAGCTGGATCCGAAAACAAGCTGTTTTGTTTTGTTTAGGCTTGTTAAACTTCGCTTTGCTATTTGTGGGTGAATGAACACCGAAAGAACAATCCAAGCTTCTTAGTCCTCTTTCTATTGTGATGGAACCAAAACACCTAAGCTTGATTTTGGCTGATAAGAAACATTTCACTCTGCGATTTTAGGGTGAATGTGCATTCTAACCACAAAAACACCAATTTTGAAATAAGCCCAATCAAAGTTTATTCGTCGTCTTTCTACGCATATGAAAGCGAAAAGACGGTGTTTTGTTATTTTGGTATCATTCCACACACTTTGCGAATTCTGTGTCAATGTGCATTAACACCAAAGAACACGACATGAAATAACCAAAATCCAAGATTCTTCTTTCTATGTAGCTGGAACCGAAAACAACCTGTTTTGTTTTGTTTAGGCTTGTTAAACTTCGCTTTGCTATTTGTGGGTGAATGAACAATGAAAGAACAATCCAAGCTTCTTAGTCCTCTTTCTATTGTGATGGAACCAAAACACCTAAGCTTGATTTTGGCTGATAAGAAACATTTCACTCTGCGATTTTGGGGTGAATGTGCATTCTAACCACAAAAACACCAATTTTGACATAAGCCCAAGCAAAGCTTATTCGACGTCTTTCTAAGCATATGAAAGCGAAAAGACAATGTTGTGCTATTTTGCTTTGATTACACAATCTTTGCGATTTCTGGATCAATGTGCATTAACACCGAAGAACACGACATGAAGTAAGCAAAATCCAAGATTCTTCTTTCTATGTAGCTGGAACCAAAAACAACCTGTTTTGCTTTGTTTAGGCTTGTTAAACTTCGCTTTGCTATTTGTGGGTGAATGAACAATGAAAGAACAATCCAAGCTTCTTAGTCCTCTTTCTATTGTGATGGAACCAAAACACCTAAGCTTGATTTTGGCTGATAAGAAACATTTCACTCTACGATTTTTGGGTGAATGTGCATTCTAACCACAAAAACACCAATTTTGAAATAAGCCCAATCAAAGCTTATTCGACTTCTTTCTAAGCATATGAAAGCGAAATTACGATGTTGTGCTATTTTGGTATCATTACACAATTTTTGCGATTTCTGGATCAATGTGCATTAACACCGAAGAACACGACTTGAAATAAGCAAAATTCAAGATTCTTCTTTCTATTTAGCTGGAACCCAAAACAACCTGTTTTGTTTTGTTTAGGCTTGTTAAACTTCGCTTTGCTATTTGTGGGTGAATGAACACCGAAAGAACAATCCAAGCTTCTTACTCCTCTTTCTATTGTGATGGAACCAAAACACTTAAGCTTGATTTTGGCTGATAAGAAACATTTCATTCTGCGATTTTGGGGTGAATGTGCATTCTAACCACAAAAACACCAATTTTGAAATAAGCCCAATCAAAGCTTATTCGTCCTCTTTCTACGCATATGAAAGTGAAAAGACGGTGTTGTGTTATTTTGGAATCATTACACAAACCTTGCGAATTCGGTGTCAATGTGCATTAACACCGAAGAACACGTCATGAAATAAGTAAAATCCAAGATTCTTCTTTCTATGTAGCTGGAACCGAAAACAACCTGTTTTGTTTTGTTTAGGCTTGTTAAACTTCGCTTTGCTATTTGTGGGTGAATGAACACCGAAAGAACAATCCAAGCTTCTTATTCTATTGTGATGGAACCAAAACACCTAAGCTTGATTTTGGCTGATAAGAAACATTTCACTCTGCGATTTTTGGGCATTAACACCGAAGAACACGACATGAAATAAGTAAAATCCAACATTCTTCTTTCTATGTAGCTGGAACCCAAAACAACCTTTTTTGTTGTGTTTAGGCATGTTAAACTTCACTTTGCTATTTGTGGGCTTATTCGTCCTCTTTCTATTGTGATGGAACCAAAACACCTAAGCTTGATTTTGGCTGATAAGAAACATTTCACTCTGCGATTTTTGGGTGAATGTGCATTCTAACCACAAAAACACCAAATTTGAAAGAAGCCCAATCCAAGCTTATTCGTCGTCTTTCTACGCATATGAAAGCGAAAAGACGGTGTGGTGTTATTTTGGTATCATTACACACACTTTGCGAATTCGGTGTCTATGTGCATTAAGACCGAAGAACGACATGAAATAAATAAAATCCAAGATTCTTCTTTCTATGTAGCTGGAACCGAAAACGACCTGTTTTGTTTTGTTTAGGCTTGTTAAACTTCGCTTTGCTATTTGTGGGTGAATGAACACCGAAAGAACAATCCAAGCTTCTTAGTCCTCTTTCTATTGTGATGGAACCAAAACACCTAAGCTTGATTTTGGCTGATAAGAAACATTTCACTCTGCGATTTTTGGGTGAATGTGCATTCTAACCACAAAAACACCAATTTTGAAAGAAGCCCAATCAAAGCTTATTCGTCGTCTTTCTACGCATATGAAAGCGAAAAGACGGTGTTGTGTTATTTTGGTATCATTCCACACACTTTGCGAATTCGGTGTCAATGTGCATTAACACCGAAGAACACGACATGAAATAAGTAAAATCCAAGATTCTACTTTCTATGTAGCTGGAACCCAAAACAACCTGTTTTGTTTCGTTTAGGCACTTTGCTATTTGTGGGTGAATGAACACCGAAAGAACAATCCAAGCTTATTCGTCCTCTTTCTATTGTGATGGAACCAAAACACCTAAGCTTGATTTTGGTTGATAAGAAACATTTCACTCTGCGATTTTTGGGTGAATGTGCATTCTAACCACAAAAACACCAAATTTGAAATAAGCCCAATCAAAGCTTATTCGTCCTCTTTCTACGCATATGAAAGTGAAAAGACGGTGTTGTGTTATTTTGGTATCATTCCACACAGTTTGCGAATTCGGTGTCAATGTGCATTAACACCGAAGAACACGACATGAAATAAGTAAAATCCAACATTCTTCTTTCTATATAGCTGGAACCGAAAACAACCTGTTTTGTTTTGTTTAGGCTTGTTAAACTTCGCTTTGCTATTTGTGGGTGAATGAACACCGAAAGAACAATCCAAGCTTCTTAGTCCTCTTTCTATTGTGATGGAACCAAAACACCTAAGCTTGATATTGGCTGATAAGAAACATTTCACTCTGCGATTTTTGGGTGAATGTGCATTCTAACCACCAAAACACCAATTTTGAAAGAAGCCCAATCAAAGCTTATTCGTCGTCTTTCTACGCATATGAAAGCGAAAAGACGGTGTGGTGTTATTTTGGTGTCATTACACACACTTTGCGAATTCGGTGTCTATGTGCTTTAAGACCGAAGAACACGACATGAAATAAGTAAAATCCAATATTCCTCTTTCTATGTAGCTGGAACCCAAAACAACCTGTTTTGTTTTGCTTAGGCTTGTTAAACTTCGCTTTGCTATTTGTGGGTGAATGAACACCGAAAGAACAATCCAAGCTTCTTAGTCCTCTTTCTATTGTGATGGAACCAAAAGACCTAAGCTTGATTTTGGCTGATAAGAAAAATTTCACTCTGCGATTTTTGGGTGAATGTGCATTCTAACCACAAAAACACCAATTTTGAAATAAGCCCAAGCAAAGCTTATTCGACGTCTTTCTAAGCATATGAAAGCGAAAAGACGATGTTCTGTTATTTTGGTATCATTACACAATCTTTGCGATTTCTGGATCAATGTGCATTAACACCGAAGAACACGACTTGAAATAAGCAAAATTCAAGATTCTTCTTTCTATTTAGCTGGAACCCATAACAACCTGTTTTGTTTTGTTTAGGCTTGTTAAACTTCGCTTTGCTATTTGTGGGTGAATGAACACCGAAAGAACAATCCAAGCTTCTTAGTCCTCTTTCTATTGTGATGGAACCAAAACACCTAAGCTTGATTTTGGCTGATAAGAAACATTTCACTCTGCGATTTTGGGGTGAATGTGCACTCTAACCACAAAAACACCAATTTTGAAATAAGCCCAAGCAAAGCTTATTCGACGTCTTTCTAAGCATATGAAAGCGAAAAGACGATGTTCTGTTATTTTGGTATCATTACACAATCTTTGCGATTTCTGGATCAATGTGCATTAACACCGAAGAACACGACTTGAAATAAGCAATATTCAAGATTCTTCTTTCTATTTAGCTGGAACCCATAACAACCTGTTTTGTTTTGTTTAGGCTTGTTAAACTTCGCTTTGCTATTTGTGGGTGAATGAACACCGAAAGAACAATCCAAGCTTCTTAGTCCTCTTTCTATTGTGATGGAACCAAAACACCTAAGCTTGATTTTGGCCGATAAGAAACATTTCATTCTGCGATTTTTGGATGAATGTGCATTCTAACCACAAAAACAACAATTTTGAAATAAGCCCAATCAAAGCTTATTCGTCGTCTTTCTACGCATATGAAATTGAAAAGAGGGTGTGGTGTTATTTTGGTATCATTACACACACTTTGCGAATTCGGTGTCAAAGTGCATTAACACCGAAGAACACGACATGAAATAAGCAAAATCCAAGATTCTTCTTTCTTTGTAGCTGGAACCGAAAACAACCTGTTTTGTTTTGTTTAGGCTTGTTAAACTTCGCTTTGCTATTTGTGGGTGAATGAACACCGAAAGAACAATCCAAGCTTCTTAGTCCTCTTTCTATTGTGATGGAACCAAAACACCTAAGCTTGATTTTGGCTGATAAGAAACATTTCACTCTGCGATTTTGGGGTGAATGTGCACTCTAACCACAAAAACACCAATTTTGAAATAAGCCCAAGCAAAGCTTATTCGACGTCTTTCTAAGCATATGAAAGCGAAAAGACGATGTTGTGTTATTTTGGTATCATTACACAATCTTTGCGATTTCTGGATCAATGTGCATTAACACCGAAGAACACGACTTGAAATAAGCAAAATCCAAGATTCTATGTAGCTGGAAGTGAAAACAACCTGTTTTGTTTTGTTTAGGCTTGTTAAACTTTGCTTTGCTATTTGTGGGTGAATGAACACCGAAAGAACAATCCAAGCTTCTTAGTCCTCTTTCTATTGTGATGGAACCAAAACACCTAAGCTTGATTTTGGCTGATAAGAAACATTTCACTCTGCGATTTTGGGGTGAATGTGCACTCTAACCACAAAAACACCAATTTTGAAATAAGCCCAAGCAAAGCTTATTCGACGTCTTTCTAAGCATATGAAAGCGAAAAGACGATGTTGTGTTATTTTGGTATCATTACACAATCTTTGCGATTTCTGGATCAATGTGCATTAACACCGAAGAACACGACTTGAAATAAGCAAAATCCAAGATTCCTCTTTCTATGTAGCTGGATCCGAAAACAAGCTGTTTTGTTTTGTTTAGGCTTGTTAAACTTCGCTTTGCTATTTGTGGGTGAATGAACACCGAAAGAACAATCCAAGCTTCTTAGTCCTCTTTCTATTGTGATGGAACCAAAACACCTAAGCTTGATTTTGGCTGATAAGAAACATTTCACTCTGCGATTTTAGGGTGAATGTGCATTCTAACCACAAAAACACCAATTTTGAAATAAGCCCAATCAAAGTTTATTCGTCGTCTTTCTACGCATATGAAAGCGAAAAGACGGTGTTTTGTTATTTTGGTATCATTCCACACACTTTGCGAATTCTGTGTCAATGTGCATTAACACCAAAGAACACGACATGAAATAACCAAAATCCAAGATTCTTCTTTCTATGTAGCTGGAACCGAAAACAACCTGTTTTGTTTTGTTTAGGCTTGTTAAACTTCGCTTTGCTATTTGTGGGTGAATGAACAATGAAAGAACAATCCAAGCTTCTTAGTCCTCTTTCTATTGTGATGGAACCAAAACACCTAAGCTTGATTTTGGCTGATAAGAAACATTTCACTCTGCGATTTTGGGGTGAATGTGCATTCTAACCACAAAAACACCAATTTTGACATAAGCCCAAGCAAAGCTTATTCGACGTCTTTCTAAGCATATGAAAGCGAAAAGACAATGTTGTGCTATTTTGCTTTGATTACACAATCTTTGCGATTTCTGGATCAATGTGCATTAACACCGAAGAACACGACATGAAGTAAGCAAAATCCAAGATTCTTCTTTCTATGTAGCTGGAACCAAAAACAACCTGTTTTGCTTTGTTTAGGCTTGTTAAACTTCGCTTTGCTATTTGTGGGTGAATGAACAATGAAAGAACAATCCAAGCTTCTTAGTCCTCTTTCTATTGTGATGGAACCAAAACACCTAAGCTTGATTTTGGCTGATAAGAAACATTTCACTCTACGATTTTTGGGTGAATGTGCATTCTAACCACAAAAACACCAATTTTGAAATAAGCCCAATCAAAGCTTATTCGACTTCTTTCTAAGCATATGAAAGCGAAATTACGATGTTGTGCTATTTTGGTATCATTACACAATTTTTGCGATTTCTGGATCAATGTGCATTAACACCGAAGAACACGACTTGAAATAAGCAAAATTCAAGATTCTTCTTTCTATTTAGCTGGAACCCAAAACAACCTGTTTTGTTTTGTTTAGGCTTGTTAAACTTCGCTTTGCTATTTGTGGGTGAATGAACACCGAAAGAACAATCCAAGCTTCTTACTCCTCTTTCTATTGTGATGGAACCAAAACACTTAAGCTTGATTTTGGCTGATAAGAAACATTTCATTCTGCGATTTTGGGGTGAATGTGCATTCTAATCACAAAAACACCAATTTTGAAATAAGCCCAATCAAAGCTTATTCGTCCTCTTTCTACGCATATGAAAGTGAAAAGACGGTGTTGTGTTATTTTGGAATCATTACACAAACCTTGCGAATTCGGTGTCAATGTGCATTAACACCGAAGAACACGTCATGAAATAAGTAAAATCCAAGATTCTTCTTTCTATGTAGCTGGAACCGAAAACAACCTGTTTTGTTTTGTTTAGGCTTGTTAAACTTCGCTTTGCTATTTGTGGGTGAATGAACACCGAAAGAACAATCCAAGCTTCTTATTCTATTGTGATGGAAACAAAACACCTAAGCTTGATTTTGGCTGATAAGAAACATTTCACTCTGCGATTTTTGGGCATTAACACCGAAGAACACGACATGAAATAAGTAAAATCCAACATTCTTCTTTCTATGTAGCTGGAACCCAAAACAACCTTTTTTGTTGTGTTTAGGCATGTTAAACTTCACTTTGCTATTTGTGGGCTTATTCGTCCTCTTTCTATTGTGATGGAACCAAAACACCTAAGCTTGATTTTGGTTGATAAGAAGCATTGCACTCTGCGATTTTGGGGTGAATGTGCATTCTAACCACAAAAACACCAAATTTGAAATAAGCCCAATCAAAGCTTATTCGTCCTCTTTCTACGCATATGAAAGTGAAAAGACGGTGTTGTGTTATTTTGGTATCATTCCACACACTTTGCGAATTCGGGGTCAATGTGCATTAACACCGAAGAACACGACATGAAATAAGTAAAATCCAAGATTCTTCTTTCTATGTAGCTGGAACCGAAAACAACCTGCTTTGTTTTGTTTAGGCTTGTTAAACTTCGCTTTGCTATTTGTGGGTGAATGAACACCGTAAGCACAATCCAAGCTTGTTAGTCCTCTTTCTATTGTGATGGAACCAAAAGACCTAAGCTTGATTTTGGCTGATAAGAAACATTTCACTCTGCGATTTTGGGGTGAATGTGCATTCTAACCACAAAAACACCAAATTTGAAAGAAGCCCAATCCAAGCTTATTTGTCGTCTTTCTACGCATATGAAAGCGAAAAGATGGTGTGGTGTTATTTTGGTATCATTACACACACTTTGCGAATTCGGTGTCTATGTGCATTAAGACCGAAGAACGACATGAAATAAGTAAAATCCAAGATTCTTCTTTCTATTTAGCTGGAACCCATAACAACCTGTTTTGTTTTGTTTAGGCTTGTTAAACTTCGCTTTGCTATTTGTGGGTGAATGAACACCGAAAGAACAATCCAAGCTTCTTAGTCCTCTTTCTATTGTGATGGAACCAAAAGACCTAAGCTTGATTTTGGCTGATAAGAAACATTTCACTCTGCGATTTTTGGGTGAATGTGCATTCTAACCACAAAAACACCAAATTTGAAAGAAGCCCAAGCAAAGCTTATTCGACGTCTTTCTAAGCATATGAAAGCGAAAAGACAATGTTGTGCTATTTTGCTTTGATTACACAATCTTTGCGATTTCTGGATCAATGTGCATTAACACCGAAGAACACGACATGAAGTAAGCAAAATCCAAGATTCTTCTTTCTATGTAGCTGGAACCAAAAACAACCTGTTTTGCTTTGTTTAGGCTTGTTAAACTTCGCTTTGCTATTTGTGGGTGAATGAACAATGAAAGAACAATCCAAGCTTCTTAGTCCTCTTTCTATTGTGATGGAACCAAAACACCTAAGCTTGATTTTGGCTGATAAGAAACATTTCACTCTACGATTTTTGGGTGAATGTGCATTCTAACCACAAAAACACCAATTTTGAAATAAGCCCAATCAAAGCTTATTCGACTTCTTTCTAAGCATATGAAAGCGAAATTACGATGTTGTGCTATTTTGGTATCATTACACAATTTTTGCGATTTCTGGATCAATGTGCATTAACACCGAAGAACACGACTTGAAATAAGCAAAATTCAAGATTCTTCTTTCTATTTAGCTGGAACCCAAAACAACCTGTTTTGTTTTGTTTAGGCTTGTTAAACTTCGCTTTGCTATTTGTGGGTGAATGAACACCGAAAGAACAATCCAAGCTTCTTACTCCTCTTTCTATTGTGATGGAACCAAAACACTTAAGCTTGATTTTGGCTGATAAGAAACATTTCATTCTGCGATTTTGGGGTGAATGTGCATTCTAACCACAAAAACACCAATTTTGAAATAAGCCCAATCAAAGCTGATTCGTCGTCTTTCTACGCATATGAAAGTAAAAAGACGGTGTGGTGTTATTTTGGAATCATTACACAAACCTTGCGAATTCGGTGTCAATGTGCATTAACACCGAAGAACACGTCATGAAATAAGTAAAATCCAAGATTCTTCTTTCTATGTAGCTGGAACCGAAAACAATCTGTTTTGTTTTGTTTAGGCTTGTTAAACTTCGCTTTGCTATTTGTGGGTGAATGAACACCGAAAGAACAATCCAAGCTTCTTAGTCCTCTTTCTATTGTGATGGAAACAAAACACCTAAGCTTGATTTTGGCTGATAAGAAACATTTCACTCTGCGATTTTTGGGCATTAACACCGAAGAACACGACATGAAATAAGTAAAATCCAACATTCTTCTTTCTATGTAGCTGGAACCCAAAACAACCTTTTTTGTTGTGTTTAGGCATGTTAAACTTCACTTTGCTATTTGTGGGCTTATTCGTCCTCTTTCTATTGTGATGGAACCAAAACACCTAAGCTTGATTTTGGTTGATAAGAAGCATTGCACTCTGCGATTTTGGGGTGAATGTGCATTCTAACCACAAAAACACCAAATTTGAAATAAGCCCAATCAAAGCTTATTCGTCCTCTTTCTACGCATATGAAAGTGAAAAGACGGTGTTGTGTTATTTTGGTATCATTCCACACACTTTGCGAATTCGGGGTCAATGTGCATTAACACCGAAGAACACGACATGAAATAAGTAAAATCCAAGATTCTTCTTTCTATGTAGCTGGAACCGAAAACAACCTGTTTTGTTTTGTTTAGGCTTGTTAAACTTCGCTTTGCTATTTGTGGGTGAATGAACACCGTAAGCACAATCCAAGCTTGTTAGTCCTCTTTCTATTGTGATGGAACCAAAAGACCTAAGCTTGATTTTGGCTGATAAGAAACATTTCACTCTGCGATTTTGGGGTGAATGTGCATTCTAACCACAAAAACACCAAATTTGAAAGAAGCCCAATCCAAGCTTATTTGTCGTCTTTCTACGCATA
The DNA here is from genome assembly GCF_964234715.1 of Podarcis melisellensis. NCBI lineage: Eukaryota > Metazoa > Chordata > Lepidosauria > Squamata > Lacertidae > Podarcis > Podarcis melisellensis. Next base: position 112,484 of record NW_028113158.1, on the reverse strand, counting down.
TGAAAGCGAAAAGATGGTGTGGTGTTATTTTGGTATCATTACACACACTTTGCGAATTCGGTGTCTATGTGCATTAAGACCGAAGAACGACATGAAATAAGTAAAATCCAAGATTCTTCTTTCTATGTAGCTGGAACCGAAAACGACCTGTTTTGTTTTGTTTAGGCTTGTTAAACTTCGCTTTGCTATTTGTGGGTGAATGAACACCGAAAGAACAATCCAAGCTTCTTAGTCCTCTTTCTATTGTGATGGAACCAAAACACCTAAGCTTGATTTTGGCTGATAAGAAACATTTCACTCTGCGATTTTTGGGTGAATGTGCATTCTAACCACAAAAACACCAAATTTGAAAGAAGCCCAATCCAAGCTTATTTGTCGTCTTTCTACGCATATGAAAGCGAAAAGATGGTGTGGTGTTATTTTGGTATCATTACACACACTTTGCGAATTCGGTGTCTATGTGCATTAAGACCGAAGAACGACATGAAATAAGTAAAATCCAAGATTCTTCTTTCTATGTAGCTGGAACCGAAAACGACCTGTTTTGTTTTGTTTAGGCTTGTTAAACTTCGCTTTGCTATTTGTGGGTGAATGAACACCGAAAGAACAAGCCAAGCTTCTTAGTCCTCTTTCTATTGTGATGGAACCAAAAGACCTAAGCTTGATTTTGGCTGATAAGAAACATTTCACTCTGCGATTTTTGGGTGAATGTGCATTCTAACCTCCAAAACACCAATTTTGAAATAAGCCCAATCAAAGCTTATTCGTCCTCTTTCTATGCATATGAAAGTGAAAAGACGGTGTGGTGTTGTTTTGGTATCATTACACAATCTTTGCGATTTCTGGATCAATGTGCATTAACACCGAAGAACACGACATGAAATAAGCAAAATCCAACATTCTTCTTTCTATGTAGCTGGAACCCAAAACAACCTTTTTTGTTGTGTTTAGGCATGTTAAACTTCACTTTGCTATTTGTGGGCTTATTCGTCCTCTTTCTATTGTGATGGAAGCAAAACACCTAAGCTTGATTTTGGTTGATAAGAAACATTTCACTCTGCGATTTTGGGGTGAATGTGCATTCTAACCACAAAAACACCAAATTTGAAATAAGCCCAATCAAAGCTTATTCATCGTCTTTCTACGCATATGAAAGTGAAAAGACGGTGTTGTGTTATTTTGGTATCATTCCACACACTTTGCGAATTCGTTGTCAATGTGCATTAACACCGAAGAACACGACATGAAATAAGTAAAATCCAACATTCTTCTTTCTATGTAGCTGGAACCCAAAACAACCTTTTTTGTTGTGTTTAGGCATGTTAAACTTCACTTTGCTATTTGTGGGCTTATTCGTCCTCTTTCTATTGTGCTGGAACCAAAACACCTAAGCTTGATTTTGGTTGATAAGAAACATTTCACTCTGCGATTTTGGGGTGAATGTGCATTCTAAACACAAAAACACCAATTTTGAAATAAGCCCAATCAAAGCTTATTCGTCCTCTTTCTACGCATATGAAAGTGAAAAGACGGTGTTGTGTTATTTTGGTATCATTCCACACACTTTGCGAATTCGTTGTCAATGTGCATTAACACCGAAGAACACGACATGAAATAAGTAAAATCCAACATTCTTCTTTCTATGTAGCTGGAACCCAAAACAACCTTTTTTGTTGTGTTTAGGCATGTTAAACTTCACTTTGCTATTTGTGGGCTTATTCGTCCTCTTTCTATTGTGATGGAACCAAAACACCTAAGCTTGATTTTGGTTGATAAGAAACATTTCACTCTGCGATTTTGGGGTGAATGTGCATTCTAAACACAAAAACACCAATTTTGAAATAAGCCCAATCAAAGCTTATTCGTCCTCTTTCTACGCATATGAAAGTGAAAAGACGGTGTTGTGTTATTTTGGTATCATTCCACACACTTTGCGAATTCGGGGTCAATGTGCATTAACACCGAAGAACACGACATGAAATAAGTAAAATCCAAGATTCTTCTTTCTATGTAGCTGGAACCGAAAACAACCTGTTTTGTTTTGTTTAGGCTTGTTAAACTTCGCTTTGCTATTTGTGGGTGAATGAACACCGAAAGAACAATCCAAGCTTCTTAGTCCTCTTTCTATTGTGATGGAACCAAAACACCTAAGCTTGATTTTGGCTGATAAGAAACATTTCACTCTGCGATTTTTGGGTGAATGTGCATTCTAACCACAAAAACACCAAATTTGAAAGAAGCCCAATCCAAGCTTATTCGTCATCTTTCTACGCATATGAAAGCGAAAAGACGGTGTGGTGTTATTTTGGTATCATTACACACACTTTGCGAATTCGGTGTCTATGTGCATTAAGACCGAAGAACGACATGAAATAAGTAAAATCCAAGATTCTTCTTTCTATGTAGCTGGAACCGAAAACGACCTGGTTTGTTTTGTTTAGGCTTGTTAAACTTCGCTTTGCTATTTGTGGGTGAATGAACACCGAAAGAACAATCCAAGCTTCTTAGTCCTCTTTCTATTGTGATGGAACCAAAACACCTAAGCTTGATTTTGGCTGATAAGAAACATTTCACTCTGCGATTTTTGGGTGAATGTGCATTCTAACCACAAAAACACCAATTTTGAAAGAAGCCCAATCAAAGCTTATTCGTCGTCTTTCTACGCATATGAAAGCGAAAAGACGGTGTTGTGTTATTTTGGTATCATTCCACACACCTTGCGAATTCGGTGTCAATATGCATTAACACCGAAGAACACGACATGAAACAAGTAAAATCCAAGATTCTTCTTTCTATGTAGCTGGAACCCAAAACAACCTGTTTTGTTTTGTTTAGGCACTTTGCTATTTGTGGGTGAATGAACACCGAAAGAACAATCCAAGCTTATTCGTCCTCTTTCTATTGTGATGGAACCAAAACACCTAAGCTTGATTTTGGTTGATAAGAAACATTTCACTCTGCGATTTTGGGGTGAATGTGCATTCTAACCACAAAAACACCAAATTTGAAATAAGCCCAATCAAAGCTTATTCGTCCTCTTTCTATGCATATGAAAGTGAAAAGACGGTGTGGTGTTATTTTGGTATCATTACACAATCTTTGCGATTTCTGGATCAATGTGCATTAACACCGAAGAACACGACATGAAATAAGCAAAATCCAACATTCTTCTTTCTATGTAGCTGGAACCCAAAACAACCTTTTTTGTTGTGTTTAGGCATGTTAAACTTCACTTTGCTATTTGTGGGCTTATTCGTCCTCTTTCTATTGTGATGGAACCAAAACACCTAAGCTTGATTTTGGTTGATAAGAAACATTTCACTCTGCGATTTTTGGTTGAATGTGCATTCTAACCACAAAAACACCAAATTTGAAATAAGCCCAATCAAAGCTTATTCATCGTCTTTCTACGCATATGAAAGTGAAAAGACGGTGTTGTGTTATTTTGGTATCATTCCACACACTTTGCGAATTCGTTGTCAATGTGCATTAACACCGAAGAACACGACATGAAATAAGTAAAATCCAAGATTCTTCTTTCTATGTAGCTGGAACCCAAAACAACCTTTTTTGTTGTGTTTAGGCTTGTTAAACTTCGCTTTGCTATTTGTGGGTGAATGAACACCGTAAGAACAATCCAAGCTTGTTAGTCCTCTTTCTATTGTGATGGAACCAAAACACCTAAGCTTGATTTTGGCTGATAAGAAACATTTCACTCTGCGATTTTTGGGTGAATGTGCATTCTAACCACAAAAACACCAAATTTGAAAGAAGCCCAATCCAAGCTTATTCGTCGTCTTTCTACGCATATGAAAGCGAAAAGACGGTTTGGTGTTATTTTGGTATCATTACACACACTTTGCGAATTCGGTGTCTATGTGCATTAAGACCGAAGAACGACATGAAATAAATAAAATCCAAGATTCTTCTTTCTATGTAGCTGGAACCGAAAACGACCTGTTTTGTTTTGTTTAGGCTTGTTAAACTTCGCTTTGCTATTTGTGGGTGAATGAACACCGAAAGAACAATCCAAGCTTCTTAGTCCTCTTTCTATTGTGATGGAACCAAAACACCTAAGCTTGATTTTGGCTGATAAGAAACATTTCACTCTGCGATTTTTGGGTGAATGTGCATTCTAACCACAAAAACACCAATTTTGAAAGAAGCCCAATCAAAGCTTATTCGTCGTCTTTCTACGCATATGAAAGCGAAAAGACGGTGTTGTGTTATTTTGGTATCATTCCACACACTTTGCGAATTCGGTGTCAATGTGCATTAACACCGAAGAACACGACATGAAATAAGTAAAATCCAAGATTCTTCTTTCTATGTAGCTGGAACCCAAAACAACCTGTTTTGTTTCGTTTAGGCACTTTGCTATTTGTGGGTGAATGAACACCGAAAGAACAATCCAAGCTTATTCGTCCTCTTTCTATTGTGATGGAACCAAAACACCTAAGCTTGATTTTGGTTGATAAGAAACATTTCACTCTGCGATTTTTGGGTGAATGTGCATTCTAACCACAAAAACACCAAATTTGAAATAAGCCCAATCAAAGCTTATTCGTCCTCTTTCTACGCATATGAAAGTGAAAAGACGGTGTTGTGTTATTTTGGTATCATTCCACACAGTTTGCGAATTCGGTGTCAATGTGCATTAACACCGAAGAACACGACATGAAATAAGTAAAATCCAACATTCTTCTTTCTATATAGCTGGAACCGAAAACAACCTGTTTTGTTTTGTTTAGGCTTGTTAAACTTCGCTTTGCTATTTGTGGGTGAATGAACACCGAAAGAACAATCCAAGCTTCTTAGTCCTCTTTCTATTGTGATGGAACCAAAACACCTAAGCATGATATTGGCTGATAAGAAACATTTCACTCTGCGATTTTTGGGTGAATGTGCATTCTAACCACCAAAACACCAATTTTGAAAGAAGCCCAATCAAAGCTTATTCGTCGTCTTTCTACGCATATGAAAGCGAAAAGACGGTGTGGTGTTATTTTGGTGTCATTACACACACTTTGCGAATTCGGTGTCTATGTGCTTTAAGACCGAAGAACACGACATGAAATAAGTAAAATCCAAGATTCCTCTTTCTATGTAGCTGGAACCCAAAACAACCTGTTTTGTTTTGCTTAGGCTTGTTAAACTTCGCTTTGCTATTTGTGGGTGAATGAACACCGAAAGAACAATCCAAGCTTCTTAGTCCTCTTTCTATTGTGATGGAACCAAAAGACCTAAGCTTGATTTTGGTTGATAAGAAAAATTTCACTCTGCGATTTTGGGGTGAATGTGCATTCTAACCACAAAAACACCAATTTTGATATAAGCCCAATCAAAGCTTATTCGTCCTCTTTCTATGCATATGAAAGTGAAAAGACGGTGTGGTGTTATTTTGGTATCATTACACAATCTTTGCGATTTCTGGATCAATGTGCATTAACACCGAAGAACACGACATGAAATAAGCAAAATCCAACATTCTTCTTTCTATGTAGCTGGAACCCAAAACAACCTTTTTTGTTGTGTTTAGGCATGTTAAACTTCACTTTGCTATTTGTGGGCTTATTCGTCCTCTTTCTATTGTGATGGAACCAAAACACCTAAGCTTGATTTTGGTTGATAAGAAACATTTCACTCTGCGATTTTTGGTTGAATGTGCATTCTAACCACAAAAACACCAAATTTGAAATAAGCCCAATCAAAGCTTATTCGTCCTCTTTCTACGCATATGAAAGTGAAAAGACGGTGTTGTGTTATTTTGGTATCATTCCACACAGTTTGCGAATTCGTTGTCAATGTGCATTAACACCGAAGAACACGACATGAAATAAGTAAAATCCAAGATTCTTCTTTCTATGTAGCTGGAACCCAAAACAACCTTTTTTGTTGTGTTTAGGCTTGTTAAACTTCGCTTTGCTATTTGTGGGTGAATGAACACCGTAAGAACAATCCAAGCTTGTTAGTCCTCTTTCTATTGTGATGGAACCAAAACACCTAAGCTTGATTTTGGCTGATAAGAAACATTTCACTCTGCGATTTTTGGGTGAATGTGCATTCTAACCACAAAAACACCAAATTTGAAAGAAGCCCAATCCAAGCTTATTCGTCGTCTTTCTACGCATATGAAAGCGAAAAGACGGTTTGGTGTTATTTTGGTATCATTACACACACTTTGCGAATTCGGTGTCTATGTGCATTAAGACCGAAGAACGACATGAAATAAATAAAATCCAAGATTCTTCTTTCTATGTAGCTGGAACCGAAAACGACCTGTTTTGTTTTGTTTAGGCTTGTTAAACTTCGCTTTGCTATTTGTGGGTGAATGAACACCGAAAGAACAATCCAAGCTTCTTAGTCCTCTTTCTATTGTGATGGAACCAAAACACCTAAGCTTGATTTTGGCTGATAAGAAACATTTCACTCTGCGATTTTTGGGTGAATGTGCATTCTAACCACAAAAACACCAATTTTGAAAGAAGCCCAATCAAAGCTTATTCGTCGTCTTTCTACGCATATGAAAGCGAAAAGACGGTGTTGTGTTATTTTGGTATCATTCCACACACTTTGCGAATTCGGTGTCAATGTGCATTAACACCGAAGAACACGACATGAAATAAGTAAAATCCAAGATTCTTCTTTCTATGTAGCTGGAACCCAAAACAACCTGTTTTGTTTCGTTTAGGCACTTTGCTATTTGTGGGTGAATGAACACCGAAAGAACAATCCAAGCTTATTCGTCCTCTTTCTATTGTGATGGAACCAAAACACCTAAGCTTGATTTTGGTTGATAAGAAACATTTCACTCTGCGATTTTTGGGTGAATGTGCATTCTAACCACAAAAACACCAAATTTGAAATAAGCCCAATCAAAGCTTATTCGTCCTCTTTCTACGCATATGAAAGTGAAAAGACGGTGTTGTGTTATTTTGGTATCATTCCACACAGTTTGCGAATTCGGTGTCAATGTGCATTAACACCGAAGAACACGACATGAAATAAGTAAAATCCAACATTCTTCTTTCTATATAGCTGGAACCGAAAACAACCTGTTTTGTTTTGTTTAGGCTTGTTAAACTTCGCTTTGCTATTTGTGGGTGAATGAACACCGAAAGAACAATCCAAGCTTCTTAGTCCTCTTTCTATTGTGATGGAACCAAAACACCTAAGCATGATATTGGCTGATAAGAAACATTTCACTCTGCGATTTTTGGGTGAATGTGCATTCTAACCACCAAAACACCAATTTTGAAAGAAGCCCAATCAAAGCTTATTCGTCGTCTTTCTACGCATATGAAAGCGAAAAGACGGTGTGGTGTTATTTTGGTGTCATTACACACACTTTGCGAATTCGGTGTCTATGTGCTTTAAGACCGAAGAACACGACATGAAATAAGTAAAATCCAAGATTCCTCTTTCTATGTAGCTGGAACCCAAAACAACCTGTTTTGTTTTGCTTAGGCTTGTTAAACTTCGCTTTGCTATTTGTGGGTGAATGAACACCGAAAGAACAATCCAAGCTTCTTAGTCCTCTTTCTATTGTGATGGAACCAAAAGACCTAAGCTTGATTTTGGTTGATAAGAAAAATTTCACTCTGCGATTTTGGGGTGAATGTGCATTCTAACCACAAAAACACCAATTTTGATATAAGCCCAAGCAAAGCTTATTCGACGTCTTTCTAAGCATATGAAAGCGAAAAGACGATGTTCTGTTATTTTGGTATCATTACACAATCTTGCGATTTCTGGATCAATGTGCATTAACACCGAAGAACACGACTTGAAATAAGCAAAATTCAAGATTCTTCTTTCTATTTAGCTGGAACCCATAACAACCTGTTTTGTTTTGTTTAGGCTTGTTAAACTTCGCTTTGCTATTTGTGGGTGAATGAACACCGAAAGAACAATCCAAGCTTCTTAGTCTTCTTTCTATTGTGATGGAACCAAAACACCTAAGCTTGATTTTGGCTGATAAGAAACATTTCACTCTGCGATTTTGGGGTGAATGTGCATTCTAACCACAACAACACCAATTTTGAAATAAGCCCAAGCAAAGCTTATTCGACGTCTTTCTAAGCATATGAAAGCGAAAAGACGATGTTCTGTTATTATGGTATCATTACACAATCTTTGCGATTTCTGGATCAATGTGCATTAACACCGAAGAACACGACTTGAAATAAGCAATATTCAAGATTCTTCTTTCTATTTAGCTGGAACCCATAACAACCTGTTTTGTTTTGTTTAGGCTTGTTAAACTTCGCTTTGCTATTTGTGGGTGAATGAACACCGAAAGAACAATCCAAGCTTCTTAGTCCTCTTTCTATTGTGATGGAACCAGAACACCTAAGCTTGATTTTGGCTGATAAGAAACATTTCACTCTGCGATTTTAGGGTGAATGTGCATTCTAACCACAAAAACACCAATTTTGAAATAAGCCCAATCAAAGTTTATTCGTCGTCTTTCTACGCATATGAAAGCGAAAAGACGGTGTTTTGTTATTTTGGTATCATTCCACACACTTTGCGAATTCTGTGTCAATGTGCATTAACACCAAAGAACACGACATGAAATAACCAAAATCCAAGATTCTTCTTTCTATGTAGCTGGAACCGAAAACAACCTGTTTTGTTTTGTTTAGGCTTGTTAAACTTCGCTTTGCTATTTGTGGGTGAATGAACAATGAAAGAACAATCCAAGCTTCTTAGTCCTCTTTCTATTGTGATGGAACCAAAACACCTAAGCTTGATTTTGGCTGATAAGAAACATTTCACTCTGCGATTTTGGGGTGAATGTGCATTCTAACCACAAAAACACCAATTTTGAAATAAGCCCAAGCAAAGCTTATTCGACGTCTTTCTAAGCATATGAAAGCGAAAAGACGATGTTGTGCTATTTTGCTTTGATTACACAATCTTTGCGATTTCTGGATCAATGTGCATTAACACCGAAGAACACGACATGAAGAAAGCAAAATCCAAGATTCTTCTTTCTATGTAGCTGGAACCAAAAACAACCTGTTTTGCTTTGTTTAGGCTTGTTAAACTTCGCTTTGCTATTTGTGGGTGAATTAACAATGAAAGAACAATCCAAGCTTCTTAGTCCTCTTTCTATTGTGATGGAACCAAAACACCTAAGCTTGATTTTGGCTGATAAGAAACATTTCACTCTACGATTTTTGGGTGAATGTGCATTCTAACCACAAAAACAACAATTTTGAAATAAGCCCAATCAAAGCTTATTCGTCGTCTTTCTACGCATATGAAATTGAAAAGACGATGTTGTGTTATTTTGGTATCATTACACAATCTTTGCGATTTCTGGATCAATGTGCATTAACACCGAAGAACACGACTTGAAATAAGCAAAATCCAAGATTCTTCTTTCTTTGTAGCTGGATCCGAAAACAACCTGTTTTGTTTTGTTTAGGCTTGTTAAACTTCGCTTTGCTATTTGTGGGTGAATGAACACCGAAAGAACAATCCAAGCTTCTTAGTCCTCTTTCTATTGTGATGGAACCAAAACACCTAAGCTTGATTTTGGCTGATAAGAAACATTTCACTCTGCGATTTTGGGGTGAATGTGCATTCTAACCACAAAAACACCAATTTTGATATAAGCCCAAGCAAAGCTTATTCGACGTCTTTCTAAGCATATGAAAGCGAAAAGACGATGTTGTGTTATTTTGGTATCATTACACAATCTTTGCGATTTCTGGATCAATGTGCATTAACACCGAAGAACACGACTTGAAATAAGCAAAATCCAAGATTCTATGTAGCTGGAAGTGAAAACAACCTGTTTTGTTTTGTTTAGGCTTGTTAAACTTTGCTTTGCTATTTGTGGGTGAATGAACACCGAAAGAACAATCCAAGCTTCTTAGTCCTCTTTGTATTGTGATGGAACCAAAACACCTAAGCTTGATTTTGGCTGATAAGAAACATTTCACTCTGCGATTTTGGGGTGAATGTGCACTCTAACCACAAAAACACCAATTTTGAAATAAGCCCAAGCAAAGCTTATTCGACGTCTTTCTAAGCATATGAAAGCGAAAAGACGATGTTGTGTTATTTTGGTATCATTACACAATCTTTGCGATTTCTGGATCAATGTGCATTAACACCGAAGAACACGTCATGAAATAAGTAAAATCCAAGATTCTTCTTTCTATGTAGCTGGAACCGAAAACACCCTGTTTTGTTTTGTTTAGGCTTGTTAAACTTCGCTTTGCTATTTGTGGGTGAATGAACACCGAAAGAACAATCCAAGCTTCTTAGTCCTCTTTCTATTGTGATGGAACCAAAACACCTAAGCTTGATTTTGGCTGATAAGAAACATTTCACTCTGCGATTTTTGGGCATTAACACCGAAGAACACGACATGAAATAAGTAAAATCCAACATTCTTCTTTCTATGTAGCTGGAACCCAAAACAACCTTTTTTGTTGTGTTTAGGCATGTTAAACTTCACTTTGCTATTTGTGGGCTTATTCGTCCTCTTTCTATTGTGATGGAACCAAAACACCTAAGCTTGATTTTGGTTGATAAGAAGCATTGCACTCTGCGATTTTGGGGTGAATGTGCATTCTAACCACAAAAACACCAAATTTGAAATAAGCCCAATCAAAGCTTATTCGTCCTCTTTCTACGCATATGAAAGTGAAAAGACGGTGTTGTGTTATTTTGGTATCATTCCACACACTTTGCGAATTCGGGGTCAATGTGCATTAACACCGAAGAACACGACATGAAATAAGTAAAATCCAAGATTCTTCTTTCTATGTAGCTGGAACCAAAAACAACCTGTTTTGCTTTGTTTAGGCTTGTTAAACTTCGCTTTGCTATTTGTGGGTGAATTAACAATGAAAGAACAATCCAAGCTTCTTAGTCCTCTTTCTATTGTGATGGAACCAAAACACCTAAGCTTGATTTTGGCTGATAAGAAACATTTCACTCTACGATTTTTGGGTGAATGTGCATTCTAACCACAAAAACACCAATTTTGAAATAAGCCCAATCAAAGCTTATTCGACTTCTTTCTAAGCATATGAAAGCGAAATTACGATGTTGTGCTATTTTGGTATCATTACACAATCTTTGCGATTTCTGGATCAATGTGCATTAACACCGAAGAACACGACTTGAAATAAGCAAAATTCAAGATTCTTCTTTCTATTTAGCTGGAACCCAAAACAACCTGTTTTGTTTTGTTTAGGCTTGTTAAACTTCGCTTTGCTATTTGTGGGTGAATGAACACCGAAAGAACAATCCAAGCTTCTTAGTCCTCTTTCTATTGTGATGGAACCAAAACACTTAAGCTTGATTTTGGCTGATAAGAAACATTTCATTCTGCGATTTTGGGGTGAATGTGCATTCTAACCACAAAAACACCAATTTTGAAATAAGCCCAATCAAAGCTGATTCGTCGTCTTTCTACGCATATGAAAGTAAAAAGACGGTGTGGTGTTATTTTGGTATCATTACACAAACCTTGCGAATTCGGTGTCAATGTGCATTAACACCGAAGAACACGTCATGAAATAAGTAAAATCCAAGATTCTTCTTTCTATGTAGCTGGAACCGAAAACACCCTGTTTTGTTTTGTTTAGGCTTGTTAAACTTCGCTTTGCTATTTGTGGGTGAATGAACACCGAAAGAACAATCCAAGCTTCTTAGTCCTCTTTCTATTGTGATGGAACCAAAACACCTAAGCTTGATTTTGGCTGATAAGAAACATTTCACTCTGCGATTTTTGGGCATTAACACCGAAGAACACGACATGAAATAAGTAAAATCCAACATTCTTCTTTCTATGTAGCTGGAACCCAAAACAACCTTTTTTGTTGTGTTTAGGCATGTTAAACTTCACTTTGCTATTTGTGGGCTTATTCGTCCTCTTTCTATTGTGATGGAACCAAAACACCTAAGCTTGATTTTGGTTGATAAGAAGCATTGCACTCTGCGATTTTGGGGTGAATGTGCATTCTAACCACAAAAACACCAAATTTGAAATAAGCCCAATCAAAGCTTATTCGTCCTCTTTCTACGCATATGAAAGTGAAAAGACGGTGTTGTGTTATTTTGGTATCATTCCACACACTTTGCGAATTCGGGGTCAATGTGCATTAACACCGAAGAACACGACATGAAATAAGTAAAATCCAAGATTCTTCTTTCTATGTAGCTGGAACCGAAAACAACCTGTTTTGTTTTGTTTAGGCTTGTTAAACTTCGCTTTGCTATTTGTGGGTGAATGAACACCGTAAGCACAATCCAAGCTTGTTAGTCCTCTTTCTATTGTGATGGAACCAAAAGACCTAAGCTTGATTTTGGCTGATAAGAAACATTTCACTCTGCGATTTTGGGGTGAATGTGCATTCTAACCACAAAAACACCAAATTTGAAAGAAGCCCAATCCAAGCTTATTTGTCGTCTTTCTACGCATATGAAAGCGAAAAGATGGTGTGGTGTTATTTTGGTATCATTACACACACTTTGCGAATTCGGTGTCTATGTGCATTAAGACCGAAGAACGACATGAAATAAGTAAAATCCAAGATTCTTCTTTCTATGTAGCTGGAACCGAAAACGACCTGTTTTGTTTTGTTTAGGCTTGTTAAACTTCGCTTTGCTATTTGTGGGTGAATGAACACCGAAAGAACAATCCAAGCTTCTTAGTCCTCTTTCTATTGTGATGGAACCAAAAGACCTAAGCTTGATTTTGGCTGATAAGAAACATTTCACTCTGCGATTTTTGGGTGAATGTGCATTCTAACCACAAAAACACCAAATTTGAAAGAAGCCCAATCCAAGCTTATTTGTCGTCTTTCTACGCATATGAAAGCGAAAAGATGGTGTGGTGTTATTTTGGTATCATTACACACACTTTGCGAATTCGGTGTCTATGTGCATTAAGACCGAAGAACGACATGAAATAAGTAAAATCCAAGATTCTTCTTTCTATGTAGCTGGAACCGAAAACGACCTGTTTTGTTTTGTTTAGGCTTGTTAAACTTCGCTTTGCTATTTGTGGGTGAATGAACACCGAAAGAACAATCCAAGCTTCTTAGTCCTCTTTCTATTGTGATGGAACCAAAAGACCTAAGCTTGATTTTGGCTGATAAGAAACATTTCACTCTGCGATTTTTGGGTGAATGTGCATTCTAACCTCCAAAACACCAATTTTGAAATAAGCCCAATCAAAGCTTATTCGTCCTCTTTCTATGCATATGAAAGTGAAAAGACGGTGTGGTGTTGTTTTGGTATCATTACACAATCTTTGCGATTTCTGGATCAATGTGCATTAACACCGAAGAACACGACATGAAATAAGCAAAATCCAACATTCTTCTTTCTATGTAGCTGGAACCCAAAACAACCTTTTTTGTTGTGTTTAGGCATGTTAAACTTCACTTTGCTATTTGTGGGCTTATTCGTCCTCTTTCTATTGTGATGGAACCAAAACACCTAAGCTTGATTTTGGTTGATAAGAAACATTTCACTCTGCGATTTTTGGTTGAATGTGCATTCTAACCACAAAAACACCAAATTTGAAATAAGCCCAATCAAAGCTTATTCATCGTCTTTCTACGCATATGAAAGTGAAAAGACGGTGTTGTGTTATTTTGGTATCATTCCACACACTTTGCGAATTCGTTGTCAATGTGCATTAACACCGAAGAACACGACATGAAATAAGTAAAATCCAACATTCTTCTTTCTATGTAGCTGGAACCCAAAACAACCTTTTTTGTTGTGTTTAGGCATGTTAAACTTCACTTTGCTATTTGTGGGCTTATTCGTCCTCTTTCTATTGTGATGGAACCAAAACACCTAAGCTTGATTTTGGTTGATAAGAAACATTTCACTCTGCGATTTTGGGGTGAATGTGCATTCTAAACACAAAAACACCAATTTTGAAATAAGCCCAATCAAAGCTTATTTGTCCTCTTTCTACGCATATGAAAGTGAAAAGACGGTGTTGTGTTATTTTGGTATCATTCCACACACTTTGCGAATTCGGGGTCAATGTGCATTAACACCGAAGAACACGACATGAAATAAGTAAAATCCAAGATTCTTCTTTCTATGTAGCTGGAACCGAAAACAACCTGTTTTGTTTTGTTTAGGCTTGTTAAACTTCGCTTTGCTATTTGTGGGTGAATGAACACCGAAAGAACAATCCAAGCTTCTTAGTCCTCTTTCTATTGTGATGGAACCAAAACACCTAAGCTTGATTTTGGCTGATAAGAAACATTTCACTCTGCGATTTTTGGGTGAATGTGCATTCTAACCACAAAAACACCAAATTTGAAAGAAGCCCAATCAAAGCTTATTCGTCGTCTTTCTACGCATATGAAAGCGAAAAGACGGTGTTGTGTTATTTTGGTATCATTCCACACACCTTGCGAATTCGGTGTCAATATGCATTAACACCGAAGAACACGACATGAAATAAGTAAAATCCAAGATTCTTCTTTCTATGTAGCTGGAACCCAAAACAACCTGTTTTGTTTTGTTTAGGCACTTTGCTATTTGTGGGTGAATGAACACCGAAAGAACAATCCAAGCTTATTCGTCCTCTTTCTATTGTGATGGAACCAAAACACCTAAGCTTGATTTTGGTTGATAAGAAACATTTCACTCTGCGATTTTGGGGTGAATGTGCATTCTAACCACAAAAACACCAAATTTGAAATAAGCCCAATCAAAGCTTATTCGTCCTCTTTCTATGCATATGAAAGTGAAAAGACGGTGTGGTGTTATTTTGGTATCATTACACAATCTTTGCGATTTCTGGATCAATGTGCATTAACACCGAAGAACACGACATGAAATAAGCAAAATCCAACATTCTTCTTTCTATGTAGCTGGAACCCAAAACAACCTTTTTTGTTGTGTTTAGGCATGTTAAACTTCACTTTGCTATTTGTGGGCTTATTCGTCCTCTTTCTATTGTGATGGAACCAAAACACCTAAGCTTGATTTTGGTTGATAAGAAACATTTCACTCTGCGATTTTTGGTTGAATGTGCATTCTAACCACAAAAACACCAAATTTGAAATAAGCCCAATCAAAGCTTATTCATCGTCTTTCTACGCATATGAAAGTGAAAAGACGGTGTTGTGTTATTTTGGTATCATTCCACACACTTTGCGAATTCGTTGTCAATGTGCATTAACACCGAAGAACACGACATGAAATAAGTAAAATCCAAGATTCTTCTTTCTATGTAGCTGGAACCCAAAACAACCTTTTTTGTTGTGTTTAGGCTTGTTAAACTTCGCTTTGCTATTTGTGGGTGAATGAACACCGTAAGAACAATCCAAGCTTGTTAGTCCTCTTTCTATTGTGATGGAACCAAAACACCTAAGCTTGATTTTGGCTGATAAGAAACATTTCACTCTGCGATTTTTGGGTGAATGTGCATTCTAACCACAAAAACACCAAATTTGAAAGAAGCCCAATCCAAGCTTATTCGTCGTCTTTCTACGCATATGAAAGCGAAAAGACGGTTTGGTGTTATTTTGGTATCATTACACACACTTTGCGAATTCGGTGTCTATGTGCATTAAGACCGAAGAACGACATGAAATAAATAAAATCCAAGATTCTTCTTTCTATGTAGCTGGAACCGAAAACGACCTGTTTTGTTTTGTTTAGGCTTGTTAAACTTCGCTTTGCTATTTGTGGGTGAATGAACACCGAAAGAACAATCCAAGGTTCTTAGTCCTCTTTCTATTGTGATGGAACCAAAACACCTAAGCTTGATTTTGGCTGATAAGAAACATTTCACTCTGCGATTTTTGGGTGAATGTGCATTCTAACCACAAAAACACCAATTTTGAAAGAAGCCCAATCAAAGCTTATTCGTCGTCTTTCTACGCATATGAAAGCGAAAAGACGGTGTTGTGTTATTTTGGTATCATTCCACACACTTTGCGAATTCGGTGTCAATGTGCATTAACACCGAAGAACACGACATGAAATAAGTAAAATCCAAGATTCTTCTTTCTATGTAGCTGGAACCCAAAACAACCTGTTTTGTTTCGTTTAGGCACTTTGCTATTTGTGGGTGAATGAACACCGAAAGAACAATCCAAGCTTATTCGTCCTCTTTCTATTGTGATGGAACCAAAACACCTAAGCTTGATTTTGGTTGATAAGAAACATTTCACTCTGCGATTTTTGGGTGAATGTGCATTCTAACCACAAAAACACCAAATTTGAAATAAGCCCAATCAAAGCTTATTCGTCCTCTTTCTACGCATATGAAAGTGAAAAGACGGTGTTGTGTTATTTTGGTATCATTCCACACAGTTTGCGAATTCGGTGTCAATGTGCATTAACACCGAAGAACACGACATGAAATAAGTAAAATCCAACATTCTTCTTTCTATATAGCTGGAACCGAAAACAACCTGTTTTGTTTTGTTTAGGCTTGTTAAACTTCGCTTTGCTATTTGTGGGTGAATGAACACCGAAAGAACAATCCAAGCTTCTTAGTCCTCTTTCTATTGTGATGGAACCAAAACACCTAAGCTTGATTTTGGCTGATAAGAAACATTTCACTCTGCGATTTTTGGGTGAATGTGCATTCTAACCACCAAAACACCAATTTTGAAAGAAGCCCAATCAAAGCTTATTCGTCGTCTTTCTACGCATATGAAAGCGAAAAGACGGTGTGGTGTTATTTTGGTGTCATTACACACACTTTGCGAATTCGGTGTCTATGTGCTTTAAGACCGAAGAACACGACATGAAATAAGTAAAATCCAAGATTCCTCTTTCTATGTAGCTGGAACCCAAAACAACCTGTTTTGTTTTGCTTAGGCTTGTTAAACTTCGCTTTGCTATTTGTGGGTGAATGAACACCGAAAGAACAATCCAAGCTTCTTAGTCCTCTTTCTATTGTGATGGAACCAAAAGACCTAAGCTTGATTTTGGCTGATAAGAAAAATTTCACTCTGCGATTTTGGGGTGAATGTGCATTCTAACCACAAAAACACCAATTTTGAAATAAGCCCAATCAAAGCTTATTTGTCGTCTTTTACGCATATGAAAGCGAAAAGACGGTGTGGTGTTATTTTGATATCATTACACACACTTTGCGAATTCGGTGTCAAAGTGCATTAACACCGAAGAACACGATATGAAATAAGCAAATCCAAGGTTCTTCTTTCTATGTAGCTGGAACCCAAAACAACCTGTTTTGTTTTGTTTAGGCATTTTAAACTTCACTTTGCTATTTGTGGGTGAATGAACACCGAAAGAACAATCCAAGCTTATTCGTCCTCTTTCTATTGTGATGGAACCAAAACACCTAAGCTTGATTTTGGTTGATAAGAAACATTTCACTCTGCGATTTTTGGGTGAATGTGCATTCTAACCACAAAAACACCAAATTTGAAATAAGCCCAATCAAAGCTTATTCGTCCTCTTTCTACGCATATGAAAGTGAAAAGACGGTGTTGTGTTATTTTGGTATCATTCCACACAGTTTGCGAATTCGGTGTCAATGTGCATTAACACCGAAGAACACGACATGAAATAAGTAAAATCCAACATTCTTCTTTCCATATAGCTGGAACCGAAAACAACCTGTTTTGTTTTGTTTAGGCTTGTTAAACTTGGCTTTGCTATTTGTGGGTGAATGAACACCGAAAGAACAATCCAAGCTTGTTAGTCCTCTTTCTATTGTGATGGAACCAAAAGACCTAAGCTTGATTTTGGCTGATAAGAAACATTTCACTCTGCGATTTTGGGGTGAATGTGCATTCTAACCACAAAAACACCAATTTTGAAATAAGCCCAATCAAAGCTTATTCGTCGTCTTTCTAGGCATATGAAAGCGAAAAGACGGTGTGGTGTTATTTTGGTATCATTACACACACTTTGCGAATTCGGTGTTGTTCGGAGATATCGATCTTCCCTTGATCGATGGGGCCGCGACCGGGGACAGCTTTACGATCCGCATCAATCACCTACAGCGGTTTATAACGGGTCCGGCACACTTCTTCACAGCTGCGCCACTGTTGCTCCCTTCAGGTCACGGCTTAGCAGAGTTGAACAGCGTGTAAAGCAGTCTTGCTTCTTGTAAGCACACATAGACAGGTTCGTCTATTTACAGCTCTTTATTAAAACATTACAGCAAACAAAGTCCAGGGCTTCTTTCAGCCATGTCTCCCTCACAGATACACAGAGGGAAGTGAAAGTACAGGGAAAAACTCCTCCTTCTTAGCTTCTAAAAGCTTCTGTCTCCGCCCAGCTATTAGCTGACGTCAGCAGGTGACACACACCAGGGGAATTTAACCAGATAAATTCTGAACCATCACACCCCCCCTTGTGTCCCTGCGTGATACCTGTGCAACATCTTCAGTAACACCTTGTGAGATCGATCCCTTCCCCAACGCCTTGTGCCCTCCCTTGGCAAACCTGTTTGGCATTTGTGGAACCACCTCACAACTCTCAGAATCGCACTGTGCGAAACTTACCCACGCACCTGTGGCCTGATACCTCTCTGGTGGGATACCTTTCGTTGTGCGACTGGACCTCCTAGGCACAAACCCAGGTGTTTCCTCTGACTCACTTTGATCAGCAGGTGTATCCTCTGCATCATGGAACTCACCCTCTGACTTAAAGCGTCTTCGAATCCTCTCCATTACACTCACAGGAGAACTAGGCTGACTCTTGGGCAGTCTCATAACAGCTTGTGGAGATGCCACATCCTGCTCTTGACCCTGGTCAGTGACCTGGTCGTCATCAGCAGCCTCAGCCCCTTCTTCCTCTGCCTCATCAGAACTGCCTTCTGGGTCAGAGAGACAATCTGAGAGAACATCACGCCTGACAGGAGTCTTTGACTTTACCTCCTCCTCTAAGAACTCAGCGTGTTTACTGATCAGCACCTTACTCTGATCACCTGACGGGTAAGCAAAACGCCATGCACGGGCATCTGGCTCATACCCACAGAAGATCATTTTCTGGACTTTGGCTCCATCTGGCCTTTGCAAAGCCTTAGGCAAAGCGACAAGCGCAGGAGTCCCAAAAGTCCGCAGAAAGTGAACCTGGGGTTTGCGGCCATTTAACAAAGAGAACGGTGTGTCACCTACCAGTGAGTTGTAAACACGATTCCAGGTGAATGACACAGCCCTAGTAGCCTCCACCCAAAACTCAGGAGGCAACCTGGCTTCTTTCAGCATCACCTGTGCAGCCTTAACCAGAGCTCCACTCCTCAGCTCTGCCCCCCCCTTGCTGGGGTGAATTAACTGTGTGGCGTATCCCTCTCTTCTGCAAGAACTTCTGCAACGCAGAACCAGTGTACTCAGCATTTCTGTCACTGATGATCTCTTGAACCCTGGTGGAGAACCTCTGTTCCACCCCCTCAATCCAGCTCTTGATCAGCTGTGCTGCATCCTCCCTGGATTTGAGACCGTGAGCCCAGGAACTCTGCGAGAAATTATCCAAAAAAGTTAGGAGAAACCTGGCTCCCCCTAGACTTGGTTCCTTGACAGGACCGGCCAAATCTATGTGTACCAACTCAAAAGGTTTAGTGGCCACACGTTCCACCTTTGGGTAACTGCACCCTCTCACCTTTGCTTGCTTGCAAGTGTCACAATCAATGGCACTTCCACAATTTTGAATCCTACACCCCGTGGCAACCTCGGGCAGAGTCTGCAAGTCCTCTACCGACCCATGAATTGTTCTCTGATGCCATACGCATGCACATGTAACATTATGAGCGGGAATTGTAGCACGTTGGTTGGGAACTGTAGCACGCAACGCTTGTGCTTTCTCAACCTTCCCCTCACCTCCAAGAGACGTTTTAAGAATGAAAAGATCATTCTGTCCCTTCCGCACTTTGGCCAGTAACCTCCCCCCTTTGGCGATTGTGCAGACATCATTTTCAAAACAAACTTTGAACCCCTTACTCAACAAATAAGGCACAGATAGCAAACAGTGATGAATCTCTGGAACAATACAAAAATCCACCGTCTCCTGTAAAACAGAAAGAAAGACATTAGCACATTTGTGAACTCTAGTTTTCTGTCCATTCGCGAACTTAATAGTTTGTCCTTTCGGAACTGCTGTGCAATTCCACCTCTCGACTGCAGGGGTCTCTGGAACCATGTTGCGGTTAGCTGCAGAGTCGATTACAAGGCTGAGCTGGAAATTTTCCACTCCGCCGTCTTCAAACACTGCCATACTCGCAGAAACTTGATAAGACTCTTCCTGTTGTTTACCACGACCACCTGGCTCAGCTCCACGCCTGCCTGTCTTCCCAGGCCTGTTGCCATGGAAACCTGCCTGATTCCCATGGGAAAAGTCCTTGACAACATCCTGCATCGGCTCTCTGCTCCGGTGGGGGCAACTGCCACGCCGACGTTGAACTCCAGTGGAAAAACACTGCCCGGGGCTCCTCCCAGCTGGCCTGGCCTTCCTCCTTCTGGAACGGCTCCTCCCACCAGCGTGGCCCCCCCTGAAGCTCCTCTCTGCTTCAGCACAAAGGGAAAGCCTTTTAAACTTGCCTTTGGAACTCTTCGCCCCCCCCCGATCTGCTCACTAGCGCTCCTAGAGGCTAAGATATCGGGAACAGGGCCTGCCAGTTCAGGCTCTCCAGGACTCAGTCCATCACACAGACGTGTAGAAGCATTACAACAGCTCCCCAACACTGTCCCAGCCCCCATTGGGCTTTCTGGGCATCCTTCAGCCTTTCCAGGGCTTTCTTCAGGACTCTGGCCTTTCGCTAACGCCTCACACAAGCACGGTGCAGCATTAGTACAGCTGCCAGCAATAGTCCCTTCTGCCCCCTCTGGGGGCCCACAGCTTCCCTCAGCTGTGTGTTGACTCTCAAGAATGTGCCCAGCGCCATCTTGCCTCTCCCCTTCTGATGCAGCCGCATCTAGGCCATGGCGTTCCACTCCTGCTTCACAAGCCTCACGGAGTGCTAGCCATGCAACCTAAGGCCCCTCAGCATCTAGGACAATAGGCTTCAGCGCATCACTTACATTCTCTGCCAGAAATACTAGCACACACTTCTCAGCTTCGCTCAGCTCTGTTGCTGCTCCAGCCGCTTTCTGTAGTGGCTGGACTGCCTCCCAAAGGCTTTCTCCGACCTACAACAGTTCTACGTGGAGACTCCACGTCCACCAGCCTTCACGCGTCAGCTTTTCACATGGTAGCTTAAGCTCAAAACCATGCTTCTGGAACTGCGCCATCTTCTCCCCCCAGTGCCCCAGCTTATTCACGTAGCAGTAGCCTCCAGCACCTGTCTTTGGAGAAGCGATTTTTCAGCTGCGTCTCAGCTTTCAGCTTTTAGCTGCTTTTTCAGCTCCAGCTCTCTGGCACCCAGTCAGCTCCCGTTGGCCTCCGACGGCCCCTCAGCCTCAGAATGCTGACTTCAAAGCATTCCTGGAGCTCACACCGACTGCTTTACGAGCGTTTTCTGACCCCCATAACCTGTTCGGAGATATCGATCTTCCCTTGATCGATGGGGCCGCGACCGGGGACAGCTTTACGATCCGCATCAATCACCTACAGCGGTTTATAACGGGTCCGGCACACTTCTTCACAGCTGCGCCACTGTTGCTCCCTTCAGGTCACGGCTTAGCAGAGTTGAACAGCGTGTAAAGCAGTCTTGCTTCTTGTAAGCACACATAGACAGGTTCGTCTATTTACAGCTCTTTATTAAAACATTACAGCAAACAAAGTCCAGGGCTTCTTTCAGCCATGTCTCCCTCACAGATACACAGAGGGAAGTGAAAGTACAGGGAAAAACTCCTCCTTCTTAGCTTCTAAAAGCTTCTGTCTCCGCCCAGCTATTAGCTGACGTCAGCAGGTGACACACACCAGGGGAATTTAACCAGATAAATTCTGAACCATCACAGGTGTCAAAGTGCATTAACACCGAAGAACACGACATGAAATAAGCAAAATCCAACATTCTTCTTTCTATGTAGCTGGAACCCAAAACAACCTTTTTTTGTTGTGTTTAGGCATTTTAAACTTCATTTTGCTATTTGTGGGTGAATGAACACCGAAAGAACAATCCAAGCTTATTCGTCCTCTTTCTATTGTGATGGAACCAAAACACCTAAGCTTGATTTTGGTTGATAAGAAACATTTCACTCTGCGATTTTTGGTTGAATGTGCATTCTAACCACAAAAACACCAAATTTGAAATAAGCCCAATCAAAGCTTATTCATCGTCTTTCTACGCATATGAAAGTGAAAAGACGGTGTTGTGTTATTTTGGTATCATTCCACACACTTTGCGAATTCGTTGTCAATGTGCATTAACACCGAAGAACACGACATGAAATAAGTAAAATCCAAGATTCTTCTTTCTATGTAGCTGGAACCCAAAACAACCTTTTTTGTTGTGTTTAGGCTTGTTAAACTTCGCTTTGCTATTTGTGGGTGAATGAACACCGTAAGAACAATCCAAGCTTGTTAGTCCTCTTTCTATTGTGATGGAACCAAAACACCTAAGCTTGATTTTGGCTGATAAGAAACATTTCACTCTGCGATTTTTGGGTGAATGTGCATTCTAACCACAAAAACACCAAATTTGAAAGAAGCCCAATCCAAGCTTATTCGTCGTCTTTCTACGCATATGAAAGCGAAAAGACGGTGTGGTGTTATTTTGGTATCATTACACACACTTTGCGAATTCGGTGTCTATGTGCATTAAGACCGAAGAACGACATGAAATAAGTAAAATCCAAGATTCTTCTTTCTATGTAGCTGGAACCGAAAACGACCTGTTTTGTTTTGTTTAGGCTTGTTAAACTTCGCTTTGCTATTTGTGGGTGAATGAACACCGAAAGAACAATCCAAGCTTCTTAGTCCTCTTTCTATTGTGATGGAACCAAAACACCTAAGCTTGATTTTGGCTGATAAGAAACATTTCACTCTGCGATTTTTGGGTGAATGTGCATTCTAACCACAAAAACACCAATTTTGAAAGAAGCCCAATCAAAGCTTATTCGTCGTCTTTCTACGCATATGAAAGCGAAAAGACGGTGTTGTGTTATTTTGGTATCATTCCACACACTTTGCGAATTCGGTGTCAATGTGCATTAACACCGAAGAACACGACATGAAATAAGTAAAATCCAAGATTCTTCTTTCTATGTAGCTGGAACCCAAAACAACCTGTTTTGTTTCGTTTAGGCACTTTGCTATTTGTGGGTGAATGAACACCGAAAGAACAATCCAAGCTTATTCGTCCTCTTTCTATTGTGATGGAACCAAAACACCTAAGCTTGATTTTGGTTGATAAGAAACATTTCACTCTGCGATTTTTGGGTGAATGTGCATTCTAACCACAAAAACACCAAATTTGAAATAAGCCCAATCAAAGCTTATTCGTCCTCTTTCTACGCATATGAAAGTGAAAAGACGGTGTTGTGTTATTTCGGTATCATTCCACACAGTTTGCGAATTCGGTGTCAATGTGCATTAACACCGAAGAACACGACATGAAATAAGTAAAATCCAACATTCTTCTTTCTATATAGCTGGAACCGAAAACAACCTGTTTTGTTTTGTTTAGGCTTGTTAAACTTCGCTTTGCTATTTGTGGGTGAATGAACACCGAAAGAACAATCCAAGCTTCTTAGTCCTCTTTCTATTGTGATGGAACCAAAACACCTAAGCTTGATTTTGGCTGATAAGAAACATTTCACTCTGCGATTTTTGGGTGAATGTGCATTCTAACCACCAAAACACCAATTTTGAAAGAAGCCCAATCAAAGCTTATTCGTCGTCTTTCTACGCATATGAAAGCGAAAAGACGGTGTGGTGTTATTTTGGTGTCATTACACACACTTTTCGAATTCGGTGTCTATGTGCTTTAAGACCGAAGAACACGACATGAAATAAGTAAAATCCAAGATTCCTCTTTCTATGTAGCTGGAACCCAAAACAACCTGTTTTGTTTTGCTTAGGCTTGTTAAACTTCGCTTTGCTATTTGTGGGTGAATGAACACCGAAAGAACAATCCAAGCTTCTTAGTCCTCTTTCTATTGTGATGGAACCAAAAGACCTAAGCTTGATTTTGGCTGATAAGAAAAATTTCACTCTGCGATTTTGGGGTGAATGTGCATTCTAACCACAAAAACACCAATTTTGAAATAAGCCCAATCAAAGCTTATTTGTCGTCTTTTACGCATATGAAAGCGAAAAGACGGTGTGGTGTTATTTTGATATCATTACACACACTTTGCGAATTCGGTGTCAAAGTGCATTAACACCGAAGAACACGATATGAAATAAGCAAATCCAAGGTTCTTCTTTCTATGTAGCTGGAACCCAAAACAACCTGTTTTGTTTTGTTTAGGCATTTTAAACTTCACTTTGCTATTTGTGGGTGAATGAACACCGAAAGAACAATCCAAGCTTATTCGTCCTCTTTCTATTGTGATGGAACCAAAACACCTAAGCTTGATTTTGGTTGATAAGAAACATTTCACTCTGCGATTTTTGGGTGAATGTGCATTCTAACCACAAAAACACCAAATTTGAAATAAGCCCAATCAAAGCTTATTCGTCCTCTTTCTACGCATATGAAAGTGAAAAGACGGTGTTGTGTTATTTTGGTATCATTCCACACAGTTTGCGAATTCGGTGTCAATGTGCATTAACACCGAAGAACACGACATGAAATAAGTAAAATCCAACATTCTTCTTTCTATATAGCTGGAACCGAAAACAACCTGTTTTGTTTTGTTTAGGCTTGTTAAACTTGGCTTTGCTATTTGTGGGTGAATGAACACCGAAAGAACAATCCAAGCTTGTTAGTCCTCTTTCTATTGTGATGGAACCAAAAGACCTAAGCTTGATTTTGGCTGATAAGAAACATTTCACTCTGCGATTTTGGGGTGAATGTGCATTCTAACCACAAAAACACCAATTTTGAAATAAGCCCAATCAAAGCTTATTCGTCGTCTTTCTAGGCATATGAAAGCGAAAAGACGGTGTGGTGTTATTTTGGTATCATTACACACACTTTGCGAATTCGGTGTTGTTCGGAGATATCGATCTTCCCTTGATCGATGGGGCCGCGACCGGGGACAGCTTTACGATCCGCATCAATCACCTACAGCGGTTTATAACGGGTCCGGCACACTTCTTCACTGCTGCGCCACTGTTGCTCCCTTCAGGTCACGGCTTAGCAGAGTTGAACAGCGTGTAAAGCAGTCTTGCTTCTTGTAAGCACACATAGACAGGTTCGTCTATTTACAGCTCTTTATTAAAACATTACAGCAAACAAAGTCCAGGGCTTCTTTCAGCCATGTCTCCCTCACAGATACACAGAGGGAAGTGAAAGTACAGGGAAAAACTCCTCCTTCTTAGCTTCTAAAACTTCTGTCTCCGCCCAGCTATTAGCTGACGTCAGCAGGTGACACACACCAGGGGAATTTAACCAGATAAATTCTGAACCATCACACCCCCCCTTGTGTCCCTGCGTGATACCTGTGCAACATCTTCAGTAACACCTTGTGAGATCGATCCCTTCCCCAACGCCTTGTGCCCTCCCTTGGCAAACCTGTTTGGCATTTGTGGAACCACCTCACAACTCTCAGAATCGCACTGTGCGAAACTTACCCACGCACCTGTGGCCTGATACCTCTCTGGTGGGATACCTTTCGTTGTGCGACTGGACCTCCTAGGCACAAACCCAGGTGTTTCCTCTGACTCACTTTGATCAGCAGGTGTATCCTCTGCATCATGGAACTCACCCTCTGACTTAAAGCGTCTTCGAATCCTCTCCATTACACTCACAGGAGAACTAGGCTGACTCTTGGGCAGTCTCATAACAGCTTGTGGAGATGCCACATCCTGCTCTTGACCCTGGTCAGTGACCTGGTCGTCATCAGCAGCCTCAGCCCCTTCTTCCTCTGCCTCATCAGAACTGCCTTCTGGGTCAGAGAGACAATCTGAGAGAACATCACGCCTGACAGGAGTCTTTGACTTTACCTCCTCCTCTAAGAACTCAGCGTGTTTACTGATCAGCACCTTACTCTGATCACCTGACGGGTAAGCAAAACGCCATGCACGGGCATCTGGCTCATACCCACAGAAGATCATTTTCTGGACTTTGGCTCCATCTGGCCTTTGCAAAGCCTTAGGCAAAGCGACAAGCGCAGGAGTCCCAAAAGTCCGCAGAAAGTGAACCTGGGGTTTGCGGCCATTTAACAAAGAGAACGGTGTGTCACCTACCAGTGAGTTGTAAACACGATTCCAGGTGAATGACACAGCCCTAGTAGCCTCCACCCAAAACTCAGGAGGCAACCTGGCTTCTTTCAGCATCACCTGTGCAGCCTTAACCAGAGCTCCACTCCTCAGCTCTGCCCCCCCCCTTGCTGGGGTGAATTAACTGTGTGGCGTATCCCTCTCTTCTGCAAGAACTTCTGCAACGCAGAACCAGTGTACTCAGCATTTCTGTCACTGATGATCTCTTGAACCCTGGTGGAGAACCTCTGTTCCACCCCCTCAATCCAGCTCTTGATCAGCTGTGCTGCATCCTCCCTGGATTTGAGACCGTGAGCCCAGGAACTCTGCGAGAAATTATCCAAAAAAGTTAGGAGAAACCTGGCTCCCCCTAGACTTGGTTCCTTGACAGGACCGGCCAAATCTATGTGTACCAACTCAAAAGGTTTAGTGGCCACACGTTCCACCTTTGGGTAACTGCACCCTCTCACCTTTGCTTGCTTGCAAGTGTCACAATCAATGGCACTTCCACAATTTTGAATCCTACACCCCGTGGCAACCTCGGGCAGAGTCTGCAAGTCCTCTACCGACCCATGAATTGTTCTCTGATGCCATACGCATGCACATGTAACATTATGAGCGGGAATTGTAGCACGTTGGTTGGGAACTGTAGCACACAACGCTTGTGCTTTCTCAACCTTCCCCTCACCTCCAAGAGACGTTTTAAGAATGAAAAGATCATTCTGTCCCTTCCGCACTTTGGCCAGTAACCTCCCCCCTTTGGCGATTGTGCAGACATCATTTTCAAAACAAACTTTGAACCCCTTACTCAACAAATAAGGCACAGATAGCAAACAGTGATGAATCTCTGGAACAATACAAAAATCCACCGTCTCCTGTAAAACAGAAAGAAAGACATTAGCACATTTGTGAACTCTAGTTTTCTGTCCATTCGCGAACTTAATAGTTTGTCCTTTCGGAACTGCTGTGCAATTCCACCTCTCGACTGCAGGGGTCTCTGGAACCATGTTGCGGTTAGCTGCAGAGTCGATTACAAGGCTGAGCTGGAAATTTTCCACTCCACCGTCTTCAAACACTGCCATACTCGCAGAAACTTGATAAGACTCTTCCTGTTGTTTACCACGACCACCTGGCTCAGCTCCACGCCTGCCTGTCTTCCCAGGCCTGTTGCCATGGAAACCTGCCTGATTCCCATGGGAAAAGTCCTTGACAACATCCTGCATCGGCTCTCTGCTCCGGTGGGGGCAACTGCCACGCCGACGTTGAACTCCAGTGGAAAAACACTGCCCGGGGCTCCTCCCAGCTGGCCTGGCCTTCCTCCTTCTGGAACGGCTCCTCCCACCAGCGTGGCCCCCCCTGAAGCTCCTCTCTGCTTCAGCACAAAGGGAAAGCCTTTTAAACTTGCCTTTGGAACTCTTCGCCCCCCCCGATCTGCTCACTAGCGCTCCTAGAGGCTAAGATATCGGGAACAGGGCCTGCCAGTTCAGGCTCTCCAGGACTCAGTCCATCACACAGACGTGTAGAAGCATTACAACAGCTCCCCAACACTGTCCCAGCCCCCATTGGGCTTTCTGGGCATCCTTCAGCCTTTCCAGGGCTTTCTTCAGGACTCTGGCCTTTCGCTAACGCCTCACACAAGCACGGTGCAGCATTAGTACAGCTGCCAGCAATAGTCCCTTCTGCCCCCTCTGGGGGCCCACAGCTTCCCTCAGCTGTGTGTTGACTCTCAAGAATGTGCCCAGTGCCATCTTGCCTCTCCCCTTCTGATGCAGCCGCATCTAGGCCATGGCGTTCCACTCCTGCTTCACAAGCCTCACGGAGTGCTAGCCATGCAACCTCAGGCCCCTCAGCATCTAGGACAATAGGCTTCAGCGCATCACTTACATTCTCTGCCAGAAATACTAGCACACACTTCTCAGCTTCGCTCAGCTCTGTTGCTGCTCCAGCCGCTTTCTGTAGTGGCTGGACTGCCTCCCAAAGGCTTTCTCCGACCAACAACAGTTCTACGTGGAGACTCCACGTCCACCAGCCTTCACGCGTCAGCTTTTCACATGGTAGCTTAAGCTCAAAACCATGCTTCTGGAACTGCGCCATCTTCTCCCCCCAGTGCCCCAGCTTACTCACGTAGCAGTAGCCTCCAGCACCTGTCTTTGGAGAAGCGATTTTTCAGCTGCGTCTCAGCTTTCAGCTTTTAGCTGCTTTTTCAGCTCCAGCTCTCTGGCACCCAGTCAGCTCCCGTTGGCCTCCGATGGCCCCTCAGCCTCAGAATGCTGACTTCAAAGCATTCCTGGAGCTCACACCGACTGCTTTACGAGCGTTTTCTGACCCCCATAACCTGTTCGGAGATATCGATCTTCCCTTGATCGATGGGGCCGCGACCGGGGACAGCTTTACGATCCGCATCAATCACCTACAGCGGTTTATAACGGGTCCGGCACACTTCTTCACAGCTGCGCCACTGTTGCTCCCTTCAGGTCACGGCTTAGCAGAGTTGAACAGCGTGTAAAGCAGTCTTGCTTCTTGTAAGCACACATAGACAGGTTCGTCTATTTACAGCTCTTTATTAAAACATTACAGCAAACAAAGTCCAGGGCTTCTTTCAGCCATGTCTCCCTCACAGATACACAGAGGGAAGTGAAAGTACAGGGAAAAACTCCTCCTTCTTAGCTTCTAAAAGCTTCTGTCTCCGCCCAGCTATTAGCTGACGTCAGCAGGTGACACACACCAGGGGAATTTAACCAGATAAATTCTGAACCATCACAGGTGTCAAAGTGCATTAACACCGAAGAACACGACATGAAATAAGCAAAATCCAACATTCTTCTTTCTATGTAGCTGCAACCCAAAACAACCTTTTTTTGTTGTGTTTAGGCATTTTAAACTTCATTTTGCTATTTGTGGGTGAATGAAAACCGAAAGAACAATCCAAGCTTATTCGTCCTCTTTCTATTGTGATGGAACCAAAACACCTAAGCTTGATTTTGGTTGATAAGAAACATTTCACTCTGCGATTTTTGGGTGAATGTGCATTCTAACCACAAAAACACCAAATTTGAAATAAGCCCAATCAAAGCTTATTCGTCGTCTTTCTACGCACATGAAAGTGAAAAGACGGTGTTGTGTGATTTTGGTATCATTCCACACACTTTGCGAATTCGGTGTCAATGTGCATTAACACCGAAGAACACGACATGAAATAAGTAAAATCCAAGATTCTTCTTTCTATGTAGCTGGAACCGAAAACAAACTGTTTTGTTTTGTTTAGGCTTGTTAAACTTCGCTTTGCTATTTGTGGGTGAATGAACACCGAAAGAACAATCCAAGCTTCTTAGTCCTCTTTCTATGGTGATGGAACCAAAACACCTAAGCTTGATTTTGGCTGATAAGAAACATTTCACTCTCCGATTTTTGGGTGAATGTGCATTCTAACCACAAAAGCAACAAATTTGAAATAAGCCCAATCAAAGCATATTCGCCCTCTTTCTACGCATATGAAAGTGAAAAGACGGTGTAGTGTTATTTTGGTATCATTCCACACAGTTTGCGAATTCGGTGTCAATGTGCATTAACGCCGAAGAACACGACATGAAATAAGCAAAATCCAACATTATTCTTTCTATGTAGCTGCAACCCAAAACAACCTGTTTTGTTTTGCTTAGGCTTGTTAAACTTCGCTTTGCTATTTGTGGGTGAATGAACACCGAAAGAACAATCCAAGCTTCTTAGTCCTCTTTCTATTGTGATGGAACCAAAAGACCTAAGCTTGATTTTGGCTCATAAGAAAAATTTCACTCTGCGATTTTGGGGTGAATGTGCATTCTAACCACAAAAACACCAATTTTGAAATAAGCCCAATCAAAGCTTATTTGTCATCTTTTACGCATATGAAAGCGAAAAGACGATGTGGTGTTATTTTGATATCATTACACACACTTTGCGAATTCGGTGTCAAAGTGCATTAACACCGAAGAACACGATATGAAATAAGTAAAATCCAAGGTTCTTCTTTCTATGTAACTGGAACCGAAAACAACCTGTTTTGTTTTGTTTAGGCATTTTAAACTTCACTTTGCTATTTGTGGGTGAATGAACACCGAAAGAACAATCCAAGCTTATTCGTCCTCTTTCTATTGTGATGGAACCAAAACACCTAAGCTTGATTTTGGTTGATAAGAAACATTTCACTCTGCGATTTTTGGGTGAATGTGCATTCTAACCACAAAAACACCAAATTTGAAATAAGCCCAATCAAAGCTTATTCGTCCTCTTTCTACGCATATGAAAGTGAAAAGACGGTGTTGTGTTATTTTGGTATCATTCCACACAGTTTGCGAATTCGGTGTCAATGTGCATTAACACCGAAGAACACGACATGAAATAAGCAAAATCCAACATTCTTCTTTCTATATAGCTGGAACCGAAAACAACCTGTTTTGTTTTGTTTAGGCTTGTTAAACTTCGCTTTGCTATTTGTGGGTGAATGAACACCGAAAGAACAATCCAAGCTTCTTAGTCCTCTTTCTATTGTGATGGAACCAAAACACCTAAGCTTGATTTTGGCTGATAAGAAACATTTCACTCTGCGATTTTTGGGTGAATGTGCATTCTAACCACCAAAACACCAATTTTGAAAGAAGCCCAATCAAAGCTTATTCGTCGTCTTTCTACGCATATGAAAGCGAAAAGACGGTGTGGTGTTATTTTGATATCATTACACACACTTTGCGAATTCGGTGTCAAAGTGCATTAACACCGAAGAACACGATATGAAATAAGCAAATCCAAGGTTCTTCTTTCTATGTAGCTGGAACCCAAAACAACCTGTTTTGTTTTGTTTAGGCACTTTGCTATTTGTGGGTGAATGAACACCGAAAGAACAATCCAAGCTTATTCGTCCTCTTTCTATTGTGATGGAACCAAAACACCTAAGCTTGATTTTGGTTGATAAGAAACATTTCACTCTGCGATTTTTGGGTGAATGTGCATTCTAACCACAAAAACACCAAATTTGAAAGAAGCCCAATCAAAGCTTATTCGTCCTCTTTCTACGCATATGAAAGTGAAAAGACGGTGTTGTGTTATTTTGGTATCATTCCACACAGTTTGCGAATTCGGTGTCAATGTGCATTAACACCGAAGAACACGACATGAAATAAGTAAAATCCAACATTCTTCTTTCTATATAGCTGGAACCGAAAACAACCTGTTTTGTTTTGTTTAGGCTTGTTAAACTTGGCTTTGCTATTTGTGGGTGAATGAACACCGAAAGAACAATCCAAGCTTGTTAGTCCTCTTTCTATTGTGATGGAACCAAAACACCTAAGCTTGATTTTGGCTGATAAGAAACATTTCACTCTGCGATTTTTGGTTGAATGTGCATTCTAACCTCCAAAACACCAATTTTGAAAGAAGCCCAATCAAAGCTTATTCGTCGTCTTTCTACGCATATGAAAGCGAAAAGACGGTGTGGTGTTATTTTGGTATCATTACACAATCTTGGCGATTTCTGGATCAATGTGCATTAACACCGAAGAACACGACATGAAATAAGCAAAATCCAACATTCTTCTTTCTATGTAGCTGGAACCCAAAACAACCTTTTTTGTTGTGTTTAGGCATGTTAAACTTCACTTTGTTATTTGTGGGCTTATTCGTCCTCTTTCTATTGTGATGGAACCAAAACACCTAAGCTTGATTATGGTTGATAAGAAACATTTCACTCTGCGATTTTTGGGTGAATGTGCATTCTAACCACAAAAACACCAAATTTGAAATAAGCGCAATCAAAGCTTATTCGTCCTCTTTCGACGCATATGAAAGCGAAAAGACGGTGTTGTGTTATTTTGGTATCATTCCACACACTTTGCGAATACGGTGTCAATGTGCATTAACACCGAAGAACACGACATAAAATAAGTAAAATCCAAGATTCTTCTTTCTATGTAGCTGGAACCGAAAACAACCTGTTTTGTTTTGTTTAGGCTTGTTAAACTTCGCTTTGCTATTTGTGGGTGAATGAACACCGAAAGAACAATCCAAGCTTCTTAGTCCTCTTTCTATTGTGATGGAACCAAAACACCTAAGCTTGATTTTGGCTGATAAGAAACATTTCACTCTGCGATTTTTGGGTGAATATGCATTCTAACCACAAAAACACCAATTTTGAAAGAAGCCCAATCAAAGCTTATTCGTCATCTTTCTACGCATATGAAAGCGAAAAGACGGTGTGGTGTTATTTTGGTGTCATTACACACACTTTGCGAATTCGGTGTCTATGTGCTTTAAGACCGAAGAACACGACATGAAATAAGTAAAATCCAAGATTCCTCTTTCTATGTAGCTGGAACCCAAAACAACCTGTTTTGTTTTGCTTAGGCTTGTTAAACTTCGCTTTGCTATTGGTGGGTGAATGAACACCGAAAGAACAATCCAAGCTTCTTAGTCCTCTTTCTATTGTGATGGAACCAAAAGACCTAAGATTCCTCTTTCTATGTAGCTGGAACCCAAAACAACCTTTTTTGTTGTGTTTAGGCATGTTAAACTTCACTTTGCTATTTGTGGGCTTATTCGTCCTCTTTCTATTGTGATGGAACCAAAACACCTAAGCTTGATTTTGGTTGATAAGAAACATTTCACTCTGCGATTTTAGGGTGAATGTGCATTCTAACCACAAAAACACCAATTTTGAAAGAAGCCCAATCAAAGCTTATTCGTCGTCTTTCTACGCATATGAAAGCGAAAAGACGGTGTGGTGTTATTTTGGTATCATTCCACACACTTTGCGAATTCGGTGTCAATGTGCATTAACACCGAAGAACACGACATGAAATAAGTAAAATCCAACATTCTTCTTTCTATGTAGCTGGAACCCAAAACAACCTTTTTTGTTGTGTTTAGGCATGTTAAACTTCACTTTGCTATTTGTGGGTGAATGAACACCGAAAGAACAATCCAAGCTTATTCGTCCTCTTTCTATTGTGATGGAACCAAAACACCTAAGCTTGATTTTGCTTGATAAGAAACATTTCACTGTGCGATTTTGGGGTGAATGTGCATTCTAACCACAAAAACACCAAATTTGAAAGAAGCCCAATCAAAGCTTATTCGTCCTCTTCCTACGCATATGAAAGTGAAAAGACGGTGTTGTGTTATTTTGGTATCATTCCACACAGTTTGCGAATTCGGTGTCAATGTGCATTAACACCGAAGAACACGACATGAAATAAGTAAAATCCAACATTCTTCCTTCTATATAGCTGGAACCGAAAACAACCTGTTTTGTTTCGTTTAGGCTTGTTAAACTTCGCTTTGCTATTTGTGGGTGAATGAACACCGAAAGAACAATCCAAGCTTGTTAGTCCTCTTTCTATTGTGATGGAACCAAAACACCTAAGCTTGATTTTGGCTGATAAGAAACATTTCACTCTGCGATTTTTGGGTGAATGTGCATTCTAACCTCCAAAACACCAATTTTGAAAGAAGCCCAATCAAAGCTTATTCGTCGTCTTTCTACGCATATGAAAGCGAAAAGACAGTGTGGTGTTATTTTGGTATCATTACACAATCTTTGCGATTTCTGGATCAATGTGCATTAACACCGAAGAACACGACATGAAATAAGCAAAATCCAACATTCTTCTTTCTATGTAACTGGAACCCAAAACAACCTTTTTTGTTGTGTTTAGGCATGTTAAACTTCACTTTGTTATTTGTGGGCTTATTCGTCCTCTTTCTATTGTGATGGAACCAAAACACCTAAGCTTGATTATGGTTGATAAGAAACATTTCACTCTGCGATTTTTGGGTGAATGTGCATTCTAACCACAAAAACACCAATTTTGAAATAAGCCCAATCAAAGCTTATTCGTCGTCTTTCTACGCATATGAAAGCGAAAAGACGGTGTTGTGTTATTTTGGTATCATTCCACACACTTTGCGAATTCGGTGTCAATGTGCATTAACACCGAAGAACACGACATGAAATAAGTAAAATCCAAGATTCTTCTTTCTATGTAGCTGGAACCGAAAACAACCTGTTTTGTTTTGTTTAGGCACTTTGCTATTTGTGGGTGAATGAACACCGAAAGAACAATCCAAGCTTATTCGTCCTCTTTCTATTGTGATGGAACCAAAACACCTAAGCTTGATTTTGGTTGATAAGAAACATTTCACTCTGCGATTTTTGGGTGAATGTGCATTCTAACCACAAAAACACCAATTTTGAAAGAAGCCCAATCAAAGCTTATTCGTTGTCTTTCTACGCATATGAAAGTGAAAAGACGGTGTTGTGTTATTTTGGTATCATTCCACACAGTTTGCGAATTCGGTGTCAATGTGCATTAACACCGAAGAACACGACATGAAATAAGTAAAATCCAACATTCTTCTTTCTATATAGCTGGAACCGAAAACAACCTGTTTTGTTTTGTTTAGGCTTGTTAAACTTCGCTTTGCTATTTGTGGGTGAATGAACACCGAAAGAACAATCCAAGCTTGTTAGTCCTCTTTCTATTGTGATGGAACCAAAACACCTAAGCTTGATTTTGGCTGATAAGAAACATTTCACTCTGCGATTTTTGGGTGAATGTGCATTCTAACCACCAAAACACCAATTTTGAAAGAAGCCCAATCAAAGCTTATTCGTCGTCTTTCTGCGCATATGAAAGCGAAAAGACGGTGTGGTGTTATTTTGGTGTCATTACACACACTTTGCGAATTCGGTGTCTATGTGCTTTAAGACCGAAGAACACGACATGAAATAAGTAAAATCCAAGATTCCTCTTTCTATGTAGCTGGAACCCAAAACAACCTGTTTTGTATTGCTTAGGCTTGTTAAACTTCGCTTTGCTATTTGTGGGTGAATGAACACCGAAAGAACAATCCAAGCTTCTTAGTCCTCTTTCTATTGTGATGGAACCAAAACACCTAAGCTTGATTTTGGCTGATAAGAAACATTTCACTCTGCGATTTTTGGGTGAATGTGCATTCTAACCACCAAAACACCAATTTTGAAAGAAGCCCAATCAAAGCTTATTCGTCGTCTTTCTACGCATATGAAAGCGAAAAGACGGTGTGGTGTTATTTTGATATCATTACACACACTTTGCGAATTCGGTGTCAAAGTGCATTAACACCGAAGAACACGATATGAAATAAGCAAATCCAAGGTTCTTCTTTCTATGTAGCTGGAACCCAAAACAACCTGTTTTGTTTTGTTTAGGCACTTTGCTATTTGTGGGTGAATGAACACCGAAAGAACAATCCAAGCTTCTTAGTCCTCTTTCTATTGTGATGGAACCAAAACACCTAAGCTTGATTTTGGCTGATAAGAAACATTTCACTCTGCGATTTTTGGGTGAATGTGCATTCTAACCACAAAAACACCAATTTTGAAATAAGCCCAATCAAAGCTTATTCGTCGTCTTTAACGCATATGAAAGCGAAAAGACGGTGTGGTGTTATTTTGATATCATTACACACACTTTGCGAATTCGGTGTCAAAGTGCATTAACACCGAAGAACACGATATGAAATAAGCAAATCCAAGGTTCTTCTTTCTATGTAGCTGGAACCCAAAACAACCTGTTTTGTTTTGTTTAGGCACTTTGCTATTTGTGGGTGAATGAACACCGAAAGAACAATCCAAGCTTATTCGTCCTCTTTCTATTGTGATGGAACCAAAACACCTAAGCTTGATTTTGGTTGATAAGAAACATTTCACTCTGCGATTTTTGGGTGAATGTGCATTCTAACCACAAAAACACCAAATTTGAAAGAAGCCCAATCAAAGCTTATTCGTCGTCTTTCTACGCATATGAAAGCGAAAAGACGGTGTGGTGTTATTTTGGTATCATTACACAATCTTGGCGATTTCTGGATCAATGTGCATTAACACCGAAGAACACGACATGAAATAAGCAAAATCCAACATTCTTCTTTCTATGTAGCTGGAACCCAAAACAACCTTTTTTGTTGTGTTTAGGCATGTTAAACTTCACTTTGTTATTTGTGGGCTTATTCGTCCTCTTTCTATTGTGATGGAACCAAAACACCTAAGCTTGATTATGGTTGATAAGAAACATTTCACTCTGCGATTTTTGGGTGAATGTGTATTCTAACCACAAAAACACCAAATTTGAAATAAGCGCAATCAAAGCTTATTCGTCGTCTTTCAACGCATATGAAAGCGAAAAGACGGTGTTGTGTTATTTTGGTATCATTCCACACACTTTGCGAATTCGGTGTCAATGTGCATTAACACCGAAGAACACGACATGAAATAAGTAAAATCCAAGATTCTTCTTTCTATGTAGCTGGAACCGAAAACAACCTGTTTTGTTTTGTTTAGGCTTGTTAAACTTCGCTTTGCTATTTGTGGGTGAATGAACACCGAAAGAACAATCCAAGCTTCTTAGTCCTCTTTCTATTGTGATGGAACCAAAACACCTAAGCTTGATTTTGGCTGATAAGAAACATTTCACTCTGCGATTTTTGGCTGAATATGCATTCTAACCACAAAAACACCAATTTTGAAAGAAGCCCAATCAAAGCTTATTTGTCGTCTTTCTACGCATATGAAAGCGAAAAGACGGTGTGGTGTTATTTTGGTGTCATTACACACACTTTGCGAATTCGGTGTCTATGTGCTTTAAGACCGAAGAACACGACATGAAATAAGTAAAATCCAAGATTCCTCTTTCTATGTAGCTGGAACCCAAAACAACCTGTTTTGTTTTGCTTAGGCTTGTTAAACTTCGCTTTGCTATTGGTGGGTGAATGAACACCGAAAGAACAATCCAAGCTTCTTAGTCCTCTTTCTATTGTGATGGAACCAAAAGACCTAAGATTCCTCTTTCTATGTAGCTGGAACCCAAAACAACCTTTTTTGTTGTGTTTAGGCATGTTAAACTTCACTTTGCTATTTGTGGGCTTATTCGTCCTCTTTCTATTGTGATGGAACCAAAACACCTAAGCTTGATTTTGGTTGATAAGAAACATTTCACTCTGCGATTTTAGGGTGAATGTGCATTCTAACCACCAAAACACCAATTTTGAAAGAAGCCCAATCAAAGCTTATTCGTCGTCTTTCTACGCATATGAAAGCGAAAAGACGGTGTGGTGTTATTTTGGTGTCATTACACACACTTTGCGAATTCGGTGTCTATGTGCTTTAAGACCGAAGAACACGACATGAAATAAGTAAAATCCAAGATTCCTCTTTCTATGTAGCTGGAACCCAAAACAACCTGTTTTGTATTGCTTAGGCTTGTTAAACTTCGCTTTGCTATTTGTGGGTGAATGAACACCGAAAGAACAATCCAAGCTTCTTAGTCCTCTTTCTATTGTGATGGAACCAAAAGACCTAAGCTTGATTTTGGCTGATAAGAAACATTTCACTCTGCGATTTTTGGGTGAATGTGCATTCTAACCACCAAAACACCAATTTTGAAAGAAGCCCAATCAAAGCTTATTCGTCGTCTTTCTACGCATATGAAAGCGAAAAGACGGTGTGGTGTTATTTTGGTGTCATTACACACACTTTGCGAATTCGGTGTCTATGTGCTTTAAGACCGAAGAACACGATATGAAATAAGTAAAATCCAAGGTTCTTCTTTCTATGTAGCTGGAACCCAAAACAACCTGTTTTGTTTTGTTTAGGCATTTTAAACTTCACTTTGCTATTTGTGGGTGAATGAACACCGAAAGAACAATCCAAGCTTATTCGTCCTCTTTCTATTGTGATGGAACCAAAACACCTAAGCTTGATTTTGGTTGATAAGAAACATTTCACTCTGCGATTTTTGGGTGAATGTGCATTCTAACCACAAAAACACCAAATTTGAAATAAGCCCAATCAAAGCTTATTCGTCCTCTTTCTACGCATATGAAAGTGAAAAGACGGTGTTGTGTTATTTTGGTATCATTCCACACAGTTTGCGAATTCGGTGTCAATGTGCATTAACACCGAAGAACACGACATGAAATAAGTAAAATCCAACATTCTTCTTTCTATATAGCTGGAACCGAAAACAACCTGTTTTGTTTTGTTTAGGCTTGTTAAACTTCGCTTTGCTATTTGTGGGTGAATGAACACCGAAAGAACAATCCAAGCTTGTTAGTCCTCTTTCTATTGTGATGGAACCAAAACACCTAAGCTTGATTTTGGCTGATAAGAAACATTTCACTCTGCGATTTTTGGGTGAATGTGCATTCTAACCACCAAAACACCAATTTTGAAAGAAGCCCAATCAAAGCTTATTCGTCGTCTTTCTGCGCATATGAAAGCGAAAAGACGGTGTGGTGTTATTTTGGTGTCATTACACACACTTTGCGAATTCGGTGTCTATGTGCTTTAAGACCGAAGAACACGACATGAAATAAGTAAAATCCAAGATTCCTCTTTCTATGTAGCTGGAACCCAAAACAACCTGTTTTGTATTGCTTAGGCTTGTTAAACTTCGCTTTGCTATTTGTGGGTGAATGAACACCGAAAGAACAATCCAAGCTTCTTAGTCCTCTTTCTATTGTGATGGAACCAAAAGACCTAAGCTTGATTTTGGCTGATAAGAAACATTTCACTCTGCGATTTTTGGGTGAATGTGCATTCTAACCACCAAAACACCAATTTTGAAAGAAGCCCAATCAAAGCTTATTCGTCGTCTTTCTACGCATATGAAAGCGAAAAGACGGTGTGGT
The DNA here is from genome assembly GCF_964234715.1 of Podarcis melisellensis. Taxonomy (NCBI): domain Eukaryota; kingdom Metazoa; phylum Chordata; class Lepidosauria; order Squamata; family Lacertidae; genus Podarcis; species Podarcis melisellensis. Next base: position 73,547 of record NW_028113158.1, on the reverse strand, counting down.
GTTATTTTGGTGTCATTACACACACTTTGCGAATTCGGTGTCTATTTGCTTTAAGACCGAAGAACACGATATGAAATAAGTAAAATCCAAGGTTCTTCTTTCTATGTAGCTGGAACCCAAAACAACCTGTTTTGTTTTGTTTAGGCATTTTAAACTTCACTTTGCTATTTGTGGGTGAATGAACACCGAAAGAACAATCCAAGCTTATTCGTCCTCTTTCTATTGTGATGGAACCAAAACACCTAAGCTTGAATTTGGTTGATAAGAAACATTTCACTCTGCGATTTTTGGGTGAATGTGCATTCTAACCACAAAAACACCAAATTTGAAATAAGCCCAATCAAAGCTTATTCGTCCTCTTTCTACGCATATGAAAGTGAAAAGACGGTGTTGTGTTATTTTGGTATCATTCCACACAGTTTGCGAATTCGGTGTCAATGTGCATTAACACCGAAGAACACGACATGAAATAAGTAAAATCCAACATTCTTCTTTCTATATAGCTGGAACCGAAAACAACCTGTTTTGTTTTGTTTAGGCTTGTTAAACTTCGCTTTGCTATTTGTGGGTGAATGAACACCGAAAGAACAATCCAAGCTTCTTAGTCCTCTTTCTATTGTGATGGAACCAAAACACCTAAGCTTGATTTTGGCTGATAAGAAACATTTCACTCTGCGATTTTTGGGTGAATGTGCATTCTAACCACAAAAACACCAATTTTGAAATAAGCCCAATCAAAGCTTATTCGTCGTCTTTTACGCATATGAAAGCGAAAAGACGGTGTGGTGTTATTTTGATATCATTACACACACTTTGCGAATTCGGTGTCAAAGTGCATTAACACCGAAGAACACGATATGAAATAAGCAAATCCAAGGTTCTTCTTTCTATGTAGCTGGAACCCAAAACAACCTGTTTTGTTTTGTTTAGGCACTTTGCTATTTGTGGGTGAATGAACACCGAAAGAACAATCCAAGCTTATTCGTCCTCTTTCTATTGTGATGGAACCAAAACACCTAAGCTTGATTTTGGTTGATAAGAAACATTTCACTCTGCGATTTTTGGGTGAATGTGCATTCTCACCACAAAAACACCAAATTTGAAAGAAGCCCAATCAAAGCTTATTCGTCCTCTTTCTACGCATATGAAAGTGAAAAGACGGTGTTGTGTTATTTTGGTATCATTCCACACAGTTTGCGAATTCGGTGTCAATGTGCATTAACACCGAAGAACACGACATGAAATAAGTAAAATCCAACATTCTTCTTTCTATATAGCTGGAACCGAAAACAACCTGTTTTGTTTTGTTTAGGCTTGTTAAACTTGGCTTTGCTATTTGTGGGTGAATGAACACCGAAAGAACAATCCAAGCTTGTTAGTCCTCTTTCTATTGTGATGGAACCAAAACACCTAAGCTTGATTTTGGCTGATAAGAAACATTTCACTCTGCGATTTTTGGGTGAATGTGCATTCTAACCTCCAAAACACCAATTTTGAAAGAAGCCCAATCAAAGCTTATTCGTCGTCTTTCTACGCATATGAAAGCGAAAAGACGGTGTGGTGTTATTTTGGTATCATTACACAATCTTGGCGATTTCTGGATCAATGTGCATTAACACCGAAGAACACGACATGAAATAAGCAAAATCCAACATTCTTCTTTCTATGTAGCTGGAACCCAAAACAACCTTTTTTGTTGTGTTTAGGCATGTTAAACTTCACTTTGTTATTTGTGGGCTTATTCGTCCTCTTTCTATTGTGATGGAACCAAAACACCTAAGCTTGATTATGGTTGATAAGAAACATTTCACTCTGCGATTTTTGGGTGAATGTGTATTCTAACCACAAAAACACCAAATTTGAAATAAGCGCAATCAAAGCTTATTCGTCGTCTTTCAACGCATATGAAAGCGAAAAGACGGTGTTGTGTTATTTTGGTATCATTCCACACACTTTGCGAATTCGGTGTCAATGTGCATTAACACCGAAGAACACGACATGAAATAAGTAAAATCCAAGATTCTTCTTTCTATGTAGCTGGAACCGAAAACAACCTGTTTTGTTTTGTTTAGGCTTGTTAAACTTCGCTTTGCTATTTGTGGGTGAATGAACACCGAAAGAACAATCCAAGCTTCTTAGTCCTCTTTCTATTGTGATGGAACCAAAACACCTAAGCTTGATTTTGGCTGATAAGAAACATTTCACTCTGCGATTTTTGGCTGAATATGCATTCTAACCACAAAAACACCAATTTTGAAAGAAGCCCAATCAAAGCTTATTCGTCGTCTTTCTACGCATATGAAAGCGAAAAGACGGTGTGGTGTTATTTTGGTGTCATTACACACACTTTGCGAATTCGGTGTCTATGTGCTTTAAGACCGAAGAACACGACATGAAATAAGTAAAATCCAAGATTCCTCTTTCTATGTAGCTGGAACCCAAAACAACCTGTTTTGTTTTGCTTAGGCTTGTTAAACTTCGCTTTGCTATTGGTGGGTGAATGAACACCGAAAGAACAATCCAAGCTTCTTAGTCCTCTTTCTATTGTGATGGAACCAAAAGACCTAAGATTCCTCTTTCTATGTAGCTGGAACCCAAAACAACCTTTTTTGTTGTGTTTAGGCATGTTAAACTTCACTTTGCTATTTGTGGGCTTATTCGTCCTCTTTCTATTGTGATGGAACCAAAACACCTAAGCTTGATTTTGGTTGATAAGAAACATTTCACTCTGCGATTTTAGGGTGAATGTGCATTCTAACCACAAAACACCAAATTTGAAATAAGCCCAATCAAAGCTTATTCGTCCTCTTTCTACGCATATGAAAGTGAAAAGACGGTGTTGTGTTATTTTGGTATCATTCCACACAGTTTGCGAATTCGGTGTCTATGTGCATTAACACCGAAGAACACGACATGAAATAAGTAAAATCCAACATTCTTCTTTCTATATAGCTGGAACCGAAAACAACCTGTTTTGTTTTGTTTAGGCTTGTTAAACTTGGCTTTGCTATTTGTGGGTGAATGAACACCGAAAGAACAATCCAAGCTTGTTAGTCCTCTTTCTATTGCGATGGAACCAAAACATCTAAGCTTGATTTTGGCTGATAAGAAACATTTCACTCTGCGATTTTTGGGTGAATGTGCATTCTAACCTCCAAAACACCAATTTTGAAAGAAGCCCAATCAAAGCTTATTCGTCGTCTTTCTACGCATATGAAAGCGAAAAGACGGTGTGGTGTTATTTTGGTATCATTACACAATCTTGGCGATTTCTGGATCAATGTGCATTAACACCGAAGAACACGACATGAAATAAGCAAAATCCAACATTCTTCTTTCTATGTAGCTGGAACCCAAAACAACCTTTTTTGTTGTGTTTAGGCATGTTAAACTTCACTTTGTTATTTGTGGGCTTATTCGTCCTCTTTCTATTGTGATGGAACCAAAACACCTAAGCTTGATTATGGTTGATAAGAAACATTTCACTCTGCGATTTTTGGGTGAATGTGCATTCTAACCACAAAAACACCAAATTTGAAATAAGCGCAATCAAAGCTTATTCGTCCTCTTTCGACGCATATGAAAGCGAAAAGACGGTGTTGTGTTATTTTGGTATCATTCCACACACTTTGCGAATTCGGGGTCAATGTGCATTAACACCGAAGAACACGACATGAAATAAGTAAAATCCAAGATTCTTCTTTCTATGTAGCTGGAACCGAAAACAACCTGTTTTTTTTTGTTTAGGCTTGTTAAACTTCGCTTTGCTATTTGTGGGTGAATGAACACCGAAAGAACAATCCAAGCTTCTTAGTCCTCTTTCTATTGTGATGGAACCAAAACACCTAAGCTTGATTTTGGCTGATAAGAAACATTTCACTCTGCGATTTTTGGCTGAATATGCATTCTAACCACAAAAACACCAATTTTGAAAGAAGCCCAATCAAAGCTTATTCGTCATCTTTCTACGCATATGAAAGCGAAAAGACGGTGTGGTGTTATTTTGGTGTCATTACACACACTTTGCGAATTCGGTGTCTATGTGCTTTAAGACCGAAGAACACGACATGAAATAAGCAAAATCCAACATTCTTCTTTCTATGTAGCTGGAACCCAAAACAACCTTTTTTGTTGTGTTTAGGTATGTTAAACTTCACTTTGTTATTTGTGGGCTTATTCGTCCTCTTTCTATTGTGATGGAACCAAAACACCTAAGCTTGATTATGGTTGATAAGAAACATTTCACTCTGCGATTTTTGGCTGAATATGCATTCTAACCACAAAAACACCAAATTTGAAATAAGCGCAATCAAAGCTTCTTCGTCGTCTTTCAACGCATATGAAAGCGAAAAGACGGTGTTGTGTTATTTTGGTATCATTCCACACACTTTGCGAATTCGGTGTCAATGTGCATTAACACCGAAGAACACGACATGAAATAAGTAAAATCCAAGATTCTTCTTTCTATGTAGCTGGAACCGAAAACAACCTGTTTTGTTTTGTTTAGGCTTGTTAAACTTCGCTTTGCTATTTGTGGGTGAATGAACACCGAAAGAACAATCCAAGCTTCTTAGTCCTCTTTCTATTGTGATGGAACCAAAACACCTAAGCTTGATTTTGGCTGATAAGAAACATTTCACTCTGCGATTTTTGGGTGAATATGCATTCTAACCACAAAAACACCAATTTTGAAAGAAGCCCAATCAAAGCTTATTCGTCATCTTTCTACGCATATGAAAGCGAAAAGACGGTGTGGTGTTATTTTGGTGTCATTACACACACTTTGCGAATTCGGTGTCTATGTGCTTTAAGACCGAAGAACACGACATGAAATAAGTAAAATCCAAGATTCCTCTTTCTATGTAGCTGGAACCCAAAACAACCTGTTTTGTTTTGCTTAGGCTTGTTAAACTTCGCTTTGCTATTGGTGGGTGAATGAACACCGAAAGAACAATCCAAGCTTCTTAGTCCTCTTTCTATTGTGATGGAACCAAAAGACCTAAGATTCCTCTTTCTATGTAGCTGGAACCCAAAACAACCTTTTTTGTTGTGTTTAGGCATGTTAAACTTCACTTTGCTATTTGTGGGCTTATTCGTCCTCTTTCTATTGTGATGGAACCAAAACACCTAAGCTTGATTTTGGTTGATAAGAAACATTTCACTCTGCGATTTTAGGGTGAATGTGCATTCTAACCACAAAAACACCAATTTTGAAAGAAGCCCAATCAAAGCTTATTCGTCGTCTTTCTACGCATATGAAAGCGAAAAGACGGTGTGGTGTTATTTTGGTGTCATTACACACACTTTGCGAATTCGGTGTCTATGTGCTTTAAGACCGAAGAACACGACATGAAATAAGTAAAATCCAAGATTCCTCTTTCTATGTAGCTGGAACCCAAAACAACCTGTTTTGTATTGCTTAGGCTTGTTAAACTTCGCTTTGCTATTTGTGGGTGAATGAACACCGAAAGAACAATCCAAGCTTCTTAGTCCTCTTTCTATTGTGATGGAACCAAAAGACCTAAGCTTGATTTTGGCTGATAAGAAACATTTCACTCTGCGATTTTTGGGTGAATGTGCATTCTAACCACCAAAACACCAATTTTGAAAGAAGCCCAATCAAAGCTTATTCGTCGTCTTTCTACGCATATGAAAGCGAAAAGACGGTGTGGTGTTATTTTGGTGTCATTACACACACTTTGCGAATTCGGTGTCTATGTGCTTTAAGACCGAAGAACACGATATGAAATAAGTAAAATCCAAGGTTCTTCTTTCTATGTAGCTGGAACCCAAAACAACCTGTTTTGTTTTGTTTAGGCATTTTAAACTTCACTTTGCTATTTGTGGGTGAATGAACACCGAAAGAACAATCCAAGCTTATTCGTCCTCTTTCTATTGTGCTGGAACCAAAACACCTAAGCTTGATTTTGGCTGATAAGAAACATTTCACTCTGCGATTTTTGGGTGAATGTGCATTCTAACCACAAAAACACCAATTTTGAAATAAGCCCAATCAAAGCTTATTCGTCGTCTTTTACGCATATGAAAGCGAAAAGACGGTGTGGTGTTATTTTGATATCATTACACACACTTTGCGAATTCGGTGTCAAAGTGCATTAACACCGAAGAACACGATATGAAATAAGCAAATCCAAGGTTCGTCTTTCTATGTAGCTGGAACCCAAAACAACCTGTTTTGTTTTGGCACTTTGCTATTTGTGGGTGAATGAACACCGAAAGAACAATCCATGCTTATTCGTCCTCTTTCTATTGTGATGGAACCAAAACACCTAAGCTTGATTTTGGTTGATAAGAAACATTTCACTCTGCGATTTTAGGGTGAATGTGCATTCTAACCACAAAAACACCAAATTTGAAAGAAGCCCAATCAAAGCTTATTCGTCCTCTTTCTACGCATATGAAAGTGAAAAGACGGTGTTGTGTTATTTTGGTATCATTCCACACAGTTTGCGAATTCGGTGTCAATGTGCATTAACACCGAAGAACACGACATGAAATAAGTAAAATCCAACATTCTTCTTTCTATATAGCTGGAACCGAAAACAACCTGTTTTGTTTTGTTTAGGCTTGTTAAACTTGGCTTTGCTATTTGTGGGTGAATGAACACCGAAAGAACAATCCAAGCTTGTTAGTCCTCTTTCTATTGTGATGGAACCAAAACACCTAAGCTTGATTTTGGCTGATAAGAAACATTTCACTCTGCGATTTTTGGGTGAATGTGCATTCTAACCTCCAAAACCCCAATTTTGAAAGAAGCCCAATCAAAGCTTATTCGTCGTCTTTCTACGCATATGAAAGCGAAAAGACGGTGTGGTGTTATTTTGGTATCATTACACAATCTTGGCGATTTCTGGATCAATGTGCATTAACACCGAAGAACACGACATGAAATAAGCAAAATCCAACATTCTTCTTTCTATGTAGCTGGAACCCAAAACAACCTTTTTTGTTGTGTTTAGGCATGTTAAACTTCACTTTGTTATTTGTGGGCTTATTCGTCCTCTTTCTATTGTGATGGAACCAAAACACCTAAGCTTGATTATGGTTGATAAGAAACATTTCACTCTGCGATTTTTGGGTGAATGTGCATTCTAACCACAAAAACACCAAATTTGAAATAAGCGCAATCAAAGCTTATTCGTCGTCTTTCTACGCATATGAAAGCGAAAAGACGGTGTTGTGTTATTTTGGTATCATTCCACACACTTTGCGAATTCGGTGTCAATGTGCATTAACACCGAAGAACACGACATGAAATAAGTAAAATCCAAGATTCTTCTTTCTATGTAGCTGGAACCGAAAACAACCTGTTTTGTTTTGTTTAGGCTTGTTAAACTTCGCTTTGCTATTTGTGGGTGAATGAACACCGAAAGAACAATCCAAGCTTCTTAGTCCTCTTTCTATTGTGATGGAACCAAAACACCTAAGCTTGATTTTGGCTGATAAGAAACATTTCACTCTGCGATTTTTGGGTGAATATGCATTCTAACCACAAAAACACCAATTTTGAAAGAAGCCCAATCAAATCTTATTCGTCGTCTTTCTACGCATATGAAAGCGAAAAGACGGTGTGGTGTTATTTTGGTGTCATTACACACACTTTGCGAATTCGGTGTCTATGTGCTTTAAGACCGAAGAACACGACATGAAATAAGTAAAATCCAAGATTCCTCTTTCTATGTAGCTGGAACCCAAAACAACCTGTTTTGTTTTGCTTAGGCTTGTTAAACTTCGCTTTGCTATTGGTGGGTGAATGAACACCGAAAGAACAATCCAAGCTTCTTATTCCTCTTTCTATTGTGATGGAACCAAAAGACCTAAGATTCCTCTTTCTATGTAGCTGGAACCCAAAACAACCTTTTTTGTTGTGTTTAGGCATGTTAAACTTCACTTTGCTATTTGTGGGCTTATTCGTCCTCTTTCTATTGTGATGGAACCAAAACACCTAAGCTTGATTTTGGTTGATAAGAAACATTTCACTCTGCGATTTTAGGGTGAATGTGCATTCTAACCACAAAAACACCAATTTTGAAATAAGCCCAATCAAAGCTTATTCGTCCTCTTTCTACGCATATGAAAGTGAAAAGACGGTGTTGTGTTATTTTGGTATCATTCCACACAGTTTGCGAATTCGGTGTCAATGTGCATTAACACCGAAGAACACGACATGAAATAAGTAAAATCCAATATTCTTCCTTCTATATAGCTGGAACCGAAAACAACCTGTTTTGTTTCGTTTAGGCTTGTTAAACTTCGCTTTGCTATTTGTGGGTGAATGAACACCGAAAGAACAATCCAAGCTTGTTAGTCCTCTTTCTATTGTGATGGAACCAAAACACCTAAGCTTGATTTTGGCTGATAAGAAACATTTCACTCTGCGATTTTTGGGTGAATGTGCATTCTAACCTCCAAAACACCAATTTTGAAAGAAGCCCAATCAAAGCTTATTCGTCGTCTTTCTACGCATATGAAAGCGAAAAGACAGTGTGGTGTTATTTTGGTATCATTACACAATCTTTGCGATTTCTGGATCAATGTGCATTAACACCGAAGAACACGACATGAAATAAGCAAAATCCAACATTCTTCTTTCTATGTAAATGGAACCCAAAACAACCTTTTTTGTTGTGTTTAGGCATGTTAAACTTCACTTTGTTATTTGTGGGCTTATTCGTCCTCTTTCTATTGTGATGGAACCAAAACACCTAAGCTTGATTATGGTTGATAAGAAACATTTCACTCTGCGATTTTTGGGTGAATGTGCATTCTAACCACAAAAACACCAAATTTGAAATAAGCGCAATCAAAGCTTATTCGTCGTCTTTCTACGCATATGAAAGCGAAAAGACGGTGTTGTGTTATTTTGGTATCATTCCACACACTTTGCAAATTCGGTGTCAATGTGCATTAACACCGAAGAACACGACATGAAATAAGTAAAATCCAAGATTCTTCTTTCTATGTAGCTGGAACCGAAAACAACCTGTTTTGTTTTGTTTAGGCACTTTGCTATTTGTGGGTGAATGAACACCGAAAGAACAATCCAAGCTTATTCGTCCTCTTTCTATTGTGATGGAACCAAAACACCTAAGCTTGATTTTGGTTGATAAGAAACATTTCACTCTGCGATTTTTGGGTGAATGTGCATTCTAACCACAAAAACACCAAATTTGAAATAAGCCCAATCAAAGCTTATTCGTCCTGTTTCTACGCATATGAAAGTGAAAAGACGGTGTTGTGTTATTTTGGTATCATTCCACACAGTTTGCGAATTCGGTGTCAATGTGCATTAACACCGAAGAACACGACATGAAATAAGTAAAATCCAACATTCTTCTTTCTATATAGCTGGAACCGAAAACAACCTGTTTTGTTTTGTTTAGGCTTGTTAAACTTCGCTTTGCTATTTGTGGGTGAATGAACACCGAAAGAACAATCCAAGCTTGTTAGTCCTCTTTCTATTGTGATGGAACCAAAACACCTAAGCTTGATTTTGGCTGATAAGAAACATTTCACTCTGCGATTTTTGGGTGAATGTGCATTCTAACCACCAAAACACCAATTTTGAAAGAAGCCCAATCAAAGCTTAATCGTCGTCTTTCTACGCATATGAAAGCGAAAAGACGGTGTGGTGTTATTTTGGTGTCATTACACACACTTTGCGAATTCGGTGTCTATGTGCTTTAAGACCGAAGAACACGACATGAAATAAGTAAAATCCAAGATTCCTCTTTCTATGTAGCTGGAACCCAAAACAACCTGTTTTGTTTTGCTTAGGCTTGTTAAACTTCGCTTTGCTATTTGTGGGTGAATGAACACCGAAAGAACAATCCAAGCTTCTTAGTCCTCTTTCTATTGTGATGGAACCAAAAGACCTAAGCTTGATTTTGGCTGATAAAAAAAATTTCACTCTGCGATTTTGGGGTGAATGTGCATTCTAACCACAAAAACACCAATTTTGAAATAAGCCCAATCAAAGCTTATTTGTCGTCTTTAACGCATATGAAAGCGAAAAGACGGTGTGGTGTTATTTTGATATCATTACACACACTTTGCGAATTCGGTGTCAAAGTGCATTAACACCGAAGAACACGATATGAAATAAGCAAATCCAAGGTTCTTCTTTCTATGTAGCTGGAACCCAAAACAACCTGTTTTGTTTTGTTTAGGCATTTTAAACTTCACTTTGCTATTTGTGGGAGAATGAACACTGAAAGAACAATCCAAGCTTATTCGTCCTCTTTCTATTGTGATGGAACCAAAACACCTAAGCTTGATTTTGGTTGATAAGAAACATTTCACTCTGCGATTTTTGGGTGAATGTGCATTCTAACCACAAAAACACCAAATTTGAAATAAGCCCAATCAAAGCTTATTCGTCGTCTTTCTACGCATATGAAAGCGAAAAGACGGTGTTGTGTTATTTTGGTATCATTCCACACACTTTGCGAATTCGGTGTCAATGTGCATTAACACCGAAGAACACGACATGAAATAAGTAAAATCCAAGATTCTTCTTTCTATGTAGCTGGAACCGAAAACAACCTGTTTTGTTTTGTTTAGGCTTGTTAAACTTCGCTTTGCTATTTGTGGGTGAATGAACACCGAAAGAACAATCCAAGCTTCTTAGTCCTCTTTCTATTGTGATGGAACCAAAACACCTAAGCTTGATTTTGGCTGATAAGAAACATTTCACTCTGCGATTTTTGGGTGAATATGCATTCTAACCACAAAAACACCAATTTTGAAAGAAGCCCAATCAAATCTTATTCGTCGTCTTTCTACGCATATGAAAGCGAAAAGACGGTGTGGTGTTATTTTGGTGTCATTACACACACTTTGCGAATTCGGTGTCTATGTGCTTTAAGACCGAAGAACACGACATGAAATAAGTAAAATCCAAGATTCCTCTTTCTATGTAGCTGGAACCCAAAACAACCTGTTTTGTTTTGCTTAGGCTTGTTAAACTTCGCTTTGCTATTGGTGGGTGAATGAACACCGAAAGAACAATCCAAGCTTCTTATTCCTCTTTCTATTGTGATTGAACCAAAAGACCTAAGATTCCTCTTTCTATGTAGCTGGAACCCAAAACAACCTTTTTTGTTGTGTTTAGGCATGTTAAACTTCACTTTGCTATTTGTGGGCTTATTCGTCCTCTTTCTATTGTGATGGAACCAAAACACCTAAGCTTGATTTTGGTTGATAAGAAACATTTCACTCTGCGATTTTAGGGTGAATGTGCATTCTAACCACAAAAACACCAATTTTGAAATAAGCCCAATCAAAGCTTATTCGTCCTCTTTCTACGCATATGAAAGTGAAAAGACGGTGTTGTGTTATTTTGGTATCATTCCACACAGTTTGCGAATTCGGTGTCAATGTGCATCAACACCGAAGAACACGACATGAAATAAGTAAAATCCAATATTCTTCCTTCTATATAGCTGGAACCGAAAACAACCTGTTTTGTTTCGTTTAGGCTTGTTAAACTTCGCTTTGCTATTTGTGGGTGAATGAACACCGAAAGAACAATCCAAGCTTGTTAGTCCTCTTTCTATTGTGATGGAACCAAAACACCTAAGCTTGATTTTGGCTGATAAGAAACATTTCACTCTGCGATTTTTGGGTGAATGTGCATTCTAACCTCCAAAACACCAATTTTGAAAGAAGCCCAATCAAAGCTTATTCGTCGTCTTTCTACGCATATGAAAGCGAAAAGACAGTGTGGTGTTATTTTGGTATCATTACACAATCTTTGCGATTTCTGGATCAATGTGCATTAACACCGAAGAACACGACATGAAATAAGCAAAATCCAACATTCTTCTTTCTATGTAACTGGAACCCAAAACAACCTTTTTTGTTGTGTTTAGGCATGTTAAACTTCACTTTGTTATTTGTGGGCTTATTCGTCCTCTTTCTATTGTGATGGAACCAAAACACCTAAGCTTGATTATGGTTGATAAGAAACATTTCACTCTGCGATTTTTGGGTGAATGTGCATTCTAACCACAAAAACACCAAATTTGAAATAAGCGCAATCAAAGCTTATTCGTCGTCTTTCTACGCATATGAAAGCGAAAAGACGGTGTTGTGTTATTTTGGTATCATTCCACACACTTTGCAAATTCGGTGTCAATGTGCATTAACACCGAAGAACACGACATGAAATAAGTAAAATCCAAGATTCTTCTTTCTATGTAGCTGGAACCGAAAACAACCTGTTTTGTTTTGTTTAGGCACTTTGCTATTTGTGGGTGAATGAACACCGAAAGAACAATCCAAGCTTATTCGTCCTCTTTCTATTGTGATGGAACCAAAACACCTAAGCTTGATTTTGGTTGATAAGAAACATTTCACTCTGCGATTTTTGGGTGAATGTGCATTCTAACCACAAAAACACCAAATTTGAAATAAGCCCAATCAAAGCTTATTCGTCCTGTTTCTACGCATATGAAAGTGAAAAGACGGTGTTGTGTTATTTTGGTATCATTCCACACAGTTTGCGAATTCGGTGTCAATGTGCATTAACACCGAAGAACACGACATGAAATAAGTAAAATCCAACATTCTTCTTTCTATATAGCTGGAACCGAAAACAACCTGTTTTGTTTTGTTTAGGCTTGTTAAACTTCGCTTTGCTATTTGTGGGTGAATGAACACCGAAAGAACAATCCAAGCTTGTTAGTCCTCTTTCTATTGTGATGGAACCAAAACACCTAAGCTTGATTTTGGCTGATAAGAAACATTTCACTCTGCGATTTTTGGGTGAATGTGCATTCTAACCACCAAAACACCAATTTTGAAAGAAGCCCAATCAAAGCTTAATCGTCGTCTTTCTACGCATATGAAAGCGAAAAGACGGTGTGGTGTTATTTTGGTGTCATTACACACACTTTGCGAATTCGGTGTCTATGTGCTTTAAGACCGAAGAACACGACATGAAATAAGTAAAATCCAAGATTCCTCTTTCTATGTAGCTGGAACCCAAAACAACCTGTTTTGTTTTGCTTAGGCTTGTTAAACTTCGCTTTGCTATTTGTGGGTGAATGAACACCGAAAGAACAATCCAAGCTTCTTAGTCCTCTTTCTATTGTGATGGAACCAAAAGACCTAAGCTTGATTTTGGCTGATAAGAAAAATTTCACTCTGCGATTTTGGGGTGAATGTGCATTCTAACCACAAAAACACCAATTTTGAAATAAGCCCAATCAAAGCTTATTTGTCGTCTTTAACGCATATGAAAGCGAAAAGACGGTGTGGTGTTATTTTGATATCATTACACACACTTTGCGAATTCGGTGTCAAAGTGCATTAACACCGAAGAACACGATATGAAATAAGCAAATCCAAGGTTCTTCTTTCTTTGTAGCTGGAACCCAAAACAACCTGTTTTGTTTTGTTTAGGCATTTTAAACTTCACTTTGCTATTTGTGGGAGAATGAACACTGAAAGAACAATCCAAGCTTATTCGTCCTCTTTCTATTGTGATGGAACCAAAACACCTAAGCTTGATTTTGGTTGATAAGAAACATTTCACTCTGCGATTTTTGGGTGAATGTGCATTCTAACCACAAAAACACCAAATTTGAAATAAGCCCAATCAAAGCTTATTCGTCCTCTTTCTACGCATATGAAAGTGAAAAGACGGTGTTGTGTTATTTTGGTATCATTCCACACAGTTTGCGAATTCGGTGTCAATGTGCATTAACACCGAAGAACACGACATGAAATAAGTAAAATGCAACATTGTTCTTTCTATATAGCTGGAACCGAAAACAACCTGTTTTGTTTTGTTTAGGCTTGTTAAACTTGGCTTTGCTATTTGTGGGTGAATGAACACCGAAAGAACAATCCAAGCTTGTTAGTCCTCTTTCTATTGTGATGGAACCAAAAGACCTAAGCTTGATTTTGGCTGATAAGAAACATTTCACTCTGCGATTTTGGGGTGAATGTGCATTCTAACCACAAAAACACCAATTTTGAAATAAGCCCAATGAAAGCTTATTCGTCGTCATTCTAGGCATATGAAAGCGAAAAGACGGTGTGGTGTTATTTTGGTATCATTACACACACTTTGCGAATTCGGTGTCAAAGTGCATTAACACCGAAGAACACGACATGAAATAAGCAAAATCCAACATTCTTCTTTCTATGTAGCTGGAACCCAAAACAACCTTTTTTTGTTGTGTTTAGGCATTTTAAACTTCATTTTGCTATTTGTGGGTGAATGAACACCGAAAGAACAATCCAAGCTTCTTAGTCCTCTTTCTATTGTGATGGAACCAAAACACCTAAGCTTGATTTTGGTTGATAAGAAACATTTCACTCTGCGATTTTTGGGTGAATGTGCATTCTAACCACAAAAACACCAAATTTGAAATAAGCCCAATCAAAGCTTATTCGTCGTCTTTCTACGCACATGAAAGTGAAAAGACGGTGTTGTGTGATTTTGGTATCATTCCACACACTTTGCGAATTCGGTGTCAATGTGCATTAACACCGAAGAACACGACATGAAATAAGTAAAATCCAAGATTCTTCTTTCTATGTAGCTGGAACCGAAAACAAACTGTTTTGTTTTATTTAGGCTTGTTAAACTTCGCTTTGCTATTTGTGGGTGAATGAACACCGAAAGAACAATCCAAGCTTCTTAGTCCTCTTTCTATGGTGATGGAACGAAAACACCTAAGCTTGATTTTGGCTGATAAGAAACATTTCACTCTCCGATTTTTGGGTGAATGTGCATTCTAACCACAAAAACACCAAATTTGAAATAAGCCCAATCAAAGCATATTCGTCCTCTTTCTACGCATATGAAAGTGAAAAGACGGTGTAGTGTTATTTTGGTATCATTCCACACAGTTTGCGAATTCGTTGTCAATGTGCATTAACACCGAAGAACACGACATGAAATAAGCAAAATCCAACATTATTCTTTCTATGTAGCTGGAACCCAAAACAACCTGTTTTGTTTTGCTTAGGCTTGTTAAACTTCGCTTTGCTATTTGTGGGTGAATGAACACCGAAAGAACAATCCAAGCTTCTTAGTCCTCTTTCTATTGTGATGGAACCAAAAGACCTAAGCTTGATTTTGGCTCATAAGAAAAATTTCACTCTGCGATTTTGGGGTGAATGTGCATTCTAACCACAAAAACACCAAATTTGAAATAAGCCCAATCAAAGCTTATTTGTCCTCTTTCTACGCATATGAAAGTGAAAAGACGGTGTTGTGTTATTTTGGTATCATTCCACACAGTTTGCGAATTCGGTGTCAAAGTGCATTAACACCGAAGAACACGACATGAAATAAGTAAAATCCAACATTCTTCTTTCTATATAGCTGGAACCGAAAAAAAAAGTTTTGTTTTGTTTAGGCTTGTTAAACTTCGCTTTGCTATTTGTGGGTGAATGAACACCGAAAGAACAAACCAAGCTTCTTAGTCCTCTTTCTATTGTGATGAAACCAAAACACCTAAGCTTGATTTTGGCTGATAAGAAACATTTCACTCTGCGATTTTGGGGTGAATGTGCATTCTAACCACAAAAACACCAATTTTGAAAGAAGCCCAATCAAAGCTTATTTGTCGTCTTTCTACGCATATGAAAGCGAAAAGACGGTGTGGTGTTATTTTGGTGTCATTACACACACTTTGCGAATTCGGTGTCTATGTGCTTTAAGACCGAAGAACACGACATGAAATAAGTAAAATCCAAGATTCCTCTTTCTATGTAGCTGGAACCCAAAACAACCTGTTTTGTTTTGCTTAGGCTTGTTAAACTTCGCTTTGCTATTGGTGGGTGAATGAACACCGAAAGAACAATCCAAGCTTCTTAGTCCTCTTTCTATTGTGATGGAACCAAAAGACCTAAGATTCCTCTTTCTATGTAGCTGGAACCCAAAACAACCTTTTTTGTTGTGTTTAGGCATGTTAAACTTCACTTTGCTATTTGTGGGCTTATTCGTCCTCTTTCTATTGTGATGGAACCAAAACACCTAAGCTTGATTTTGATTGATAAGAAACATTTCACTCTGCGATTTTAGGGTGAATGTGCATTCTAACCACAAAAACACCAATTTTGAAATAAACCCAATCAAAGCTTATTCGTCCTGTTTCTACGCATATGAAAGTGAAAAGACGGTGTTGTGTTATTTTGGTATCATTCCACACACTTTGCGAATTCGGTGTCAATGTGCATTAACACCGAAGAACACGACATGAAATAAGTAAAATGCAACATTCTTCTTTCTATGTAGCTGGAACCGAAAACAACCTGTTTTGTTTTGTTTAGGCTTGTTAAACTTCGCTTTGCTATTTGTGGGTGAATGAACACCGAAAGAACAATCCAAGCTTCTTAGTCCTCTTTCTATTGTGATGGAACCAAAATACCTAAGCTTGATTTTGGCTGATAAGAAACATTTCACTCTGCGATTTTTGGGTGAATGTGCATTCTAACCACAAAAACACCAAATTTGAAATAAGCCCAATCAAAGCTTATTCGTCCTCTTTCTACGCATATGAAAGTGAAAAGACGGTGTTGTGTTATTTTGGTATCATTCCACACAGTTTGCTAATTCGGTGTCAATGTGCATTAACACCGAAGAACACGACATGAAATAAGTAAAATCCAAGATTCCTCTTTCTATGTAGCTGGAACCCAAAACAACCTGTTTTGTTTTGCTTAGGCTTGTTAAACTTCACTTTGCTATTTGTGGGTGAATGAACACCGAAAGAACAATCCAAGCTTCTTAGTCCTCTTTCTATTGTGATGGAACCAAAAGACCTAAGCTTGATTTTGGCTGATAAGAAAAATTTCACTCTGCGATTTTGGGGTGAATGTGCATTCTAACCACAAAAACACCAATTTTGAAATAAGCCCAATCAAAGCTTATTTGTCGTCTTTTACGTATATGAAAGCGAAAAGACGGTGTGGTGTTATTTTGATATCATTACACACACTTTGCGAATTCGGTGTCAAAGTGCATTAACACCGAAGAACACGATATGAAATAAGCAAATCCAAGGTTCTTCTTTCTATGTAGCTGGAACCCAAAACAACCTGTTTTGTTTTATTTAGGCATTTTAAACTTCACTTTGCTATTTGTGGGTGAATGAACACCGAAAGAACAATCCAAGCTTATTCGTCCTCTTTCTATTGTGATGGAACCAAAACACCTAAGCTTGATTTTGGTTGATAAGAAACATTTCACTCTGCGATTTTTGGGTGAATGTGCATTCTAACCACAAAAACACCAAATTTGAAAGAAGCCCAATCAAAGCTTATTCGTCCTCTTTCTACGCATATGAAAGTGAAAAGACGGTGTTGTGTTATTTTGGTATCATTCCACACAGTTTGCGAATTCGGTGTCAATGTGCATTAACACCGAAGAACACGACATGAAATAAGTAAAATCCAACATTCTTCTTTCTATATAGCTGGAACCGAAAACAACCTGTTTTGTTTTGTTTACGCTTGTTAAACTTGGCTTTGCTATTTGTGGGTGAATGAACACCGAAAGAACAATCCAAGCTTGTTAGTCCTCTTTCTATTGTGATGGAACCAAAACACCTAAGCTTGATTTTGGCTGATAAGAAACATTTCACTCTGCGATTTTTGGGTGAATGTGCATTCTAACCTCCAAAACACCAATTTTGAAAGAAGCCCAATCAAAGCTTATTCGTCGTCTTTCTACGCATATGAAAGCGAAAAGACGGTGTGGTGTTATTTTGGTATCATTACACAATCTTGGCGATTTCTGGATCAATGTGCATTAACACCGAAGAACACGACATGAAATAAGCAAAATCCAACATTCTTCTTTCTATGTAGCTGGAACCCAAAACAACCTTTTTTGTTGTGTTTAGGCATGTTAAACTTCACTTTGTTATTTGTGGGCTTATTCGTCCTCTTTCTATTGTGATGGAACCAAAACACCTAAGCTTGATTTTGGTTGATAAGAAACATTTCACTCTGCGATTTTGGGGTGAATGTGCATTCTAACCACAAAAACACCAATTT
This sequence comes from Podarcis melisellensis, assembly GCF_964234715.1. Classification (NCBI taxonomy): domain Eukaryota; kingdom Metazoa; phylum Chordata; class Lepidosauria; order Squamata; family Lacertidae; genus Podarcis; species Podarcis melisellensis. Next base: position 55,505 of record NW_028113158.1, on the reverse strand, counting down.
TGAAATAAGCCCAATCAAAGCTTATTCGTCGTCTTTCTACGCATATGAAAGCGAAAAGACGGTGTGGTGTTATTTTGGTATCATTACACACACTTTGCGAATTCGGTGTCAAAGTGCATTAACACCGAAGAACACGACATGAAATAAGCAAAATCCAACATTCTTCTTTCTATGTAGCTGGAACCCAAAACAACCTTTTTTGTTGTGTTTAGGCATGTTAAACTTCACTTTGCTATTTGTGGGCTTATTCGTCCTCTTTCTATTGTGATGGAACCAAAACACCTAAGCTTGATTTTGGTTGATAAGAAACATTTCACTCTGCGATTTTTGGGTGAATGTGCATTCTAACCACAAAAACACCAAATTTGAAATAAGCCCAATCAAAGCTTATTCGTCGTCTTTCTACGCATATGAAAGTGAAAAGACGGTGTTGTGTTATTTTGGTATCATTCCACACACTTTGCGAATTCGGTGTCAATGTGCATTAACACCGAAGAACACGACATGAAATAAGTAAAATCCAACATTCTTCTTTCTATGTAGCTGGAACCCAAAACAACCTTTTTTGTTGTGTTTAGGCATGTTAAACTTCACTTTGCTATTTGTGGGCTTATTCGTCCTCTTTCTATTGTGATGGAACCAAAACACCTAAGCTTGATTTTGGTTGATAAGAAACATTGCACTCTGCGATTTTGGGGTGAATGTGCATTCTAACCACAAAAACAACAAATTTGAAATAAGCCCAATCAAAGCTTATTCGTCGTCTTTCTATGCATATGAAAGTGAAAAGACGGTGTGGTGTTATTTTGGTATCATTCCACACACTTTGCGAATTCGGGGTCAATGTGCATTAACACCGAAGAACACGACATGAAATAAGTAAAATCCAAGATTCTTCTTTCTATGTAGCTGGAACCGAAAACAACCTGTTTTGTTTTGTTTAGGCTTGTTAAACTTCGCTTTGCTATTTGTGGGTGAATGAACACCGTAAGAACAATCCAAGCTTGTTAGTCCTCTTTCTATTGTGAGGGAACCAAAACACCTAAGCTTGATTTTGGTTGATAAGAAACATTTCACTCTGCGATTTTTGGGTGAATGTGCATTCTAACCACAAAAACACCAAATTTGAAAGAAGCCCAATCCAAGCTTATTCGTCGTCTCTTACGCATATGAAAGCGAAAAGACGGTGTGGTGTTATTTTGGTATCATTACACATTTTGCGAATTCGGTGTCAAAGTGCATTAACCCCGAAGAACACGATATGAAATAAGCAAATCCAAGATTCTTCTTTCTATGTAGCTGGAACCCAAAACAACCTGTTTTGTTTTGTTTAGGCATGTTAAACTTCACTTTGCTATTTGTGGGTGAATGAACACTGAAAGAACAATCCAAGCTTCTTAGTCCTCTTTCTATTGTGATGGAACCAAAACACCTAAGCTTGATTTTGGCTGATAAGAAATATTTCCCTCTGCGATTTTGGGGTGAATGTGCATTCTAACCCAAAAACACCAATTTTGAAAGAAGCCCAATCAAAGCTTATTCGTCGTCTTTCTACGCATATGAAAGCGAAAAGACGGTGTGGTGTTATTTTGGTATCATTACACACACTTTGCGAATTCGGTGTCAAAGTTCATTAACACCGAAGAACACGACATGAAATAAGCAAAATCCAACATTCTTCTTTCTATGTAGCTGGAACCCAAAACAACCTTTCTTGTTGTGTTTAGGCATGTTAAACTTCACTTTGCTATTTGTGTTTGAATGAACACCGAAAGAACAATCCAAGCTTATTCGTCCTCTTTCTATTGTGATGGAACCAAAACACCTAAGCTTGATTTTGGTTGATAAGAAACATTTCACTCTGCGATTTTTGGGTGAATGTGCATTTTAACCACAAAAACACCAAATTTGAAATAAGCCCAATCAAAGCTTATTCGTCGTCTTTCTACGCATATGAAAGTGAAAAGACGGTGTGGTGTTATTTTGGTATCATTACACACACTTTGCGAATTCGGTGTCAAAGTGCATTAACACCGAAGAACACGACATGAAATAAGCAAAATCGAACATTCTTCTTTCTATGTAGCTGGAACCCAAAACAACCTTTTTTGTTGTGTTTAGGCATGTTAAACTTCACTTTGCTATTTGTGGGTGAATGAACACCGAAAGAACAATCCAAGCTTATTCGTCGTCTTTCTATTGTGATGGAACCAAAACACCTGAGCTTGATTTTGGCTGATAAGAAAAATTTCACTCTGCGATTTTGGGGTGAATGTGCATTCTAACCACAAAAACACCAATTTTGAAATAAGCCCAATCAAAGCTTATTTGTCGTCTTTTACGCATATGAAAGCGAAAAGACGGTGTGGTGTTATTTTGATATCATTACACACACTTTGCGAATTCGGTGTCAAAGTGCATTAACACCGAAGAACACGATATGAAATAAGCAAATCCAAGGTTCTTCTTTCTATGTAGCTGGAACCCAAAACAACCTGTTTTGTTTTATTTAGGCATTTTAAACTTCACTTTGCTATTTGTGGGTGAATGAACACCGAAAGAACAATCCAAGCTTATTCGTCCTCTTTCTATTGTGATGGAACCAAAACACCTAAGCTTGATTTTGGTTGATAAGAAACATTTCACTCTGCGATTTTTGGGTGAATGTGCATTCTAACCACAAAAACACCAAATTTGAAAGAAGCCCAATCAAAGCTTATTCGTCCTCTTTCTACGCATATGAAAGTGAAAAGACGGTGTTGTGTTATTTTGGTATCATTCCACACAGTTTGCGAATTCGGTGTCAATGTGCATTAACACCGAAGAACACGACATGAAATAAGTAAAATCCAACATTCTTCTTTCTATATAGCTGGAACCGAAAACAACCTGTTTTGTTTTGTTTACGCTTGTTAAACTTGGCTTTGCTATTTGTGGGTGAATGAACACCGAAAGAACAATCCAAGCTTGTTAGTCCTCTTTCTATTGTGATGGAACCAAAACACCTAAGCTTGATTTTGGCTGATAAGAAACATTTCACTGAGATTTTTGGGTGAATGTGCATTCTAACCTCCAAAACACCAATTTTGAAAGAAGCCCAATCAAAGCTTATTCGTCGTCTTTCTACGCATATGAAAGCGAAAAGACGGTGTGGTGTTATTTTGGTATCATTACACAATCTTGGCGATTTCTGGATCAATGTGCATTAACACCGAAGAACACGACATGAAATAAGCAAAATCCAACATTCTTCTTTCTATGTAGCTGGAACCCAAAACAACCTTTTTTGTTGTGTTTAGGCACGTTAAACTTCACTTTGTTATTTGTGGGCTTATTCGTCCTCTTTCTATTGTGATGGAACCAAAACACCTAAGCTTGATTTTGGTTGATAAGAAACATTTCACTCTGCGATTTTGGGGTGAATGTGCATTCTAACCACAAAAACACCAATTTTGAAATAAGCCCAATCAAAGCTTATTCGTCGTCTTTCTACGCATATGAAAGCGAAAAGACGGTGTGGTGTTATTTTGGTATCATTACACACACTTTGCGAATTCGGTGTCAAAGTGCATTAACACCGAAGAACACGACATGAAATAAGCAAAATCCAACATTCTTCTTTCTATGTAGCTGGAACCCAAAACAACCTTTTTTGTTCTGTTTAGGCATGTTAAACTTCACTTTGCTATTTGTGGGCTTATTCGTCCTCTTTCTATTGTGATGGAACCAAAACACCTAAGCTTGATTTTGGTTGATAAGAAACATTTCACTCTGCGATTTTTGGGTGAATGTGCATTCTAACCACAAAAACACCAAATTTGAAATAAGCCCAATCAAAGCTTATTCGTCGTCTTTCTACGCATATGAAAGTGAAAAGACGGTGTTGTGTTATTTTGGTATCATTCCACACACTTTGCGAATTCGGTGTCAATGTGCATTAACACCGAAGAACACGACATGAAATAAGTAAAATCCAACATTCTTCTTTCTATGTAGCTGGAACCCAAAACAACCTTTTTTGTTGTGTTTAGGCATGTTAAACTTCACTTTGCTATTTGTGGGCTTATTCGTCCTCTTTCTATTGTGATGGAACCAAAACACCTAAGCTTGATTTTGGTTGATAAGAAACATTTCACTCTGCGATTTTGGGGTGAATGTGCATTCTAACCACAAAAACAACAAATTTGAAATAAGCCCAATCAAAGCTTATTCGTCGTCTTTCTATGCATATGAAAGTGAAAAGACGGTGTGGTGTTATTTTGGTATCATTCCACACACTTTGCGAATTCGGGGTCAATGTGCATTAACACCGAAGAACACGACATGAAATAAGTAAAATCCAAGATTCTTCTTTCTATGTAGCTGGAACCGAAAACAACCTGTTTTGTTTTGTTTAGGCTTGTTAAACTTCGCTTTGCTATTTGTGGGTGAATGAACACCGTAAGAACAATCCAAGCTTGTTAGTCCTCTTTCTATTGTGAGGGAACCAAAACACCTAAGCTTGATTTTGGCTGATAAGAAACATTTCACTCTGCGATTTTTGGGTGAATGTGCATTCTAACCACAAAAACACCAAATTTGAAAGAAGCCCAATCCAAGCTTATTCGTCGTCTCTTACGCATATGAAAGCGAAAAGACGGTGTGGTGTTATTTTGGTATCATTACACATTTTGCGAATTCGGTGTCAAAGTGCATTAACCCCGAAGAACACGATATGAAATAAGCAAATCCAAGATTCTTCTTTCTATGTAGCTGGAACCCAAAACAACCTGTTTTGTTTTGTTTAGGCATGTTAAACTTCACTTTGCTATTTGTGGGTGAATGAACACTGAAAGAACAATCCAAGCTTCTTAGTCCTCTTTCTATTGTGATGGAACCAAAACACCTAAGCTTGATTTTGGCTGATAAGAAATATTTCCCTCTGCGATTTTGGGGTGAATGTGCATTCTAACCCAAAAACACCAATTTTGAAAGAAGCCCAATCAAAGCTTATTCGTCGTCTTTCTACGCATATGAAAGCGAAAAGACGGTGTGGTGTTATTTTGGTATCATTACACACACTTTGCGAATTCGGTGTCAAAGTTCATTAACACCGAAGAACACGACATGAAATAAGCAAAATCCAACATTCTTCTTTCTATGTAGCTGGAACCCAAAACAACCTTTCTTGTTGTGTTTAGGCATGTTAAACTTCACTTTGCTATTTGTGTTTGAATGAACACCGAAAGAACAATCCAAGCTTATTCGTCCTCTTTCTATTGTGATGGAACCAAAACACCTAAGCTTGATTTTGGTTGATAAGAAACATTTCACTCTGCGATTTTTGGGTGAATGTGCATTTTAACCACAAAAACACCAAATTTGAAATAAGCCCAATCAAAGCTTAATCGTCGTCTTTCTACGCATATGAAAGTGAAAAGACGGTGTGGTGTTATTTTGGTATCATTACACACACTTTGCGAATTCGGTGTCAAAGTGCATTAACACCGAAGAACACGACATGAAATAAGCAAAATCGAACATTCTTCTTTCTATGTAGCTGGAACCCAAAACAACCTTTTTTGTTGTGTTTAGGCATGTTAAACTTCACTTTGCTATTTGTGGGTGAATGAACACCGAAAGAACAATCCAAGCTTATTCGTCGTCTTTCTATTGTGATGGAACCAAAACACCTGAGCTTGATTTTGGCTGATAAGAAACATTTCACTCTGCGATTTTGGGGTGAATGTGCATTCTAACCACAAAAACACCAATTTTGAAATAAGCCCAATCAAAGCTTATTCGTCGTCTTTCTACGCATATGAAAGCGAAAAGACGGTGTGGTGTTATTTTGGTATCATTACACACACTTTGCGAATTCGGTGTCAAAGTGCATTAACACCGAAGAACACGACATGAAATAAGCAAAATCCAACATTCTTCTTTCTATGTAGCTGGAACCCAAAACAACCTTTTTTGTTGTGTTTAGGCATGTTAAACTTCACTTTGCTATTTGTGGGTGAATGAACACCGAAAGAACAATCCAAGCTTATTCGTCCTCTTTCTATTGTGATGGAACCAAAACACCTAAGCTTGATTTTGGTTGATAAGAAACATTTCACTCTGCGATTTTTGGGTGAATGTGCATTCTAACCACAAAAACACCAAATTTGAAATAAGCCCAATCAAAGCTTATTCGTCGTCTTTCTACGCATATGAAAGTGAAAAGACGGTGTTGTGTTATTTTGGTATCATTCCACACACTTTGCGAATTCGGTGTCAATGTGCATTAACACCGAAGAACACGACATGAAATAAGTAAAATCCAACATTCTTCTTTCTATGTAGCTGGAACCCAAAACAACCTTTTTTGTTGTGTTTAGGCATGTTAAACTTCACTTTGCTATTTGTGGGCTTATTCGTCCTCTTTCTATTGTGATGGAACCAAAACACCTAAGCTTGATTTTGGTTGATAAGAAACATTTCACTCTGCGATTTTGGGGTGAATGTGCATTCTAACCACAAAAACAACAAATTTGAAATAAGCCCAATCAAAGCTTATTCGTCGTCTTTCTATGCATATGAAAGTGAAAAGACGGTGTGGTGTTATTTTGGTATCATTCCACACACTTTGCGAATTCGGGGTCAATGTGCATTAACACCGAAGAACACGACATGAAATAAGTAAAATCCAAGATTCTTCTTTCTATGTAGCTGGAACCGAAAACAACCTGTTTTGTTTTGTTTAGGCTTGTTAAACTTCGCTTTGCTATTTGTTTGTGAATGAACACCGTAAGAACAATCCAAGCTTGTTAGTCCTCTTTCTATTGTGAGGGAACCAAAACACCTAAGCTTGATTTTGGCTGATAAGAAACATTTCACTCTGCGATTTTTGGGTGAATGTGCATTCTAACCACAAAAACACCAAATTTGAAAGAAGCCCAATCCAAGCTTATTCGTCGTCTCTTACGCATATGAAAGCGAAAAGACGGTGTGGTGTTATTTTGGTATCATTACACATTTTGCGAATTCGGTGTCAAAGTGCATTAACCCCGAAGAACACGATATGAAATAAGCAAATCCAAGATTCTTCTTTCTATGTAGCTGGAACCCAAAACAACCTGTTTTGTTTTGTTTAGGCATGTTAAACTTCACTTTGCTATTTGTGGGTGAATGAACACTGAAAGAACAATCCAAGCTTCTTAGTCCTCTTTCTATTGTGATGGAACCAAAACACCTAAGCTTGATTTTGGCTGATAAGAAATATTTCCCTCTGCGATTTTGGGGTGAATGTGCATTCTAACCCAAAAACACCAATTTTGAAAGAAGCCCAATCAAAGCTTATTCGTCGTCTTTCTACGCATATGAAAGCGAAAAGACGGTGTGGTGTTATTTTGGTATCATTACACACACTTTGCGAATTCGGTGTCAAAGTTCATTAACACCGAAGAACACGACATGAAATAAGCAAAATCCAACATTCTTCTTTCTATGTAGCTGGAACCCAAAACAACCTTTCTTGTTGTGTTTAGGCATGTTAAACTTCACTTTGCTATTTGTGTTTGAATGAACAACGAAAGAACAATCCAAGCTTATTCGTCCTCTTTCTATTGTGATGGAACCAAAACACCTAAGCTTGATTTTGGTTGATAAGAAACATTTCACTCTGCGATTTTTGGGTGAATGTGCATTTTAACCACAAAAACACCAAATTTGAAATAAGCCCAATCAAAGCTTAATCGTCGTCTTTCTACGCATATGAAAGTGAAAAGACGGTGTGGTGTTATTTTGGTATCATTACACACACTTTGCGAATTCGGTGTCAAAGTGCATTAACACCGAAGAACACGACATGAAATAAGCAAAATCGAACATTCTTCTTTCTATGTAGCTGGAACCCAAAACAACCTTTTTTGTTGTGTTTAGGCATGTTAAACTTCACTTTGCTATTTGTGGGTGAATGAACACCGAAAGAACAATCCAAGCTTATTCGTCGTCTTTCTATTGTGATGGAACCAAAACACCTGAGCTTGATTTTGGCTGATAAGAAACATTTCACTCTGCGATTTTGGGGTGAATGTGCATTCTAACCACAAAAACACCAATTTTGAAATAAGCCCAATCAAAGCTTATTCGTCGTCTTTCTACGCATATGAAAGCGAAAAGACGGTGTGGTGTTATTTTGGTATCATTACACACACTTTGCGAATTCGGTGTCAAAGTGCATTAACACCGAAGAACACGACATGAAATAAGCAAAATCCAACATTCTTCTTTCTATGTAGCTGGAACCCAAAACAACCTTTTTTGTTGTGTTTAGGCATGTTAAACTTCACTTTGCTATTTGTGGGTGAATGAACACCGAAAGAACAATCCAAGCTTATTCGTCATCTTTCTATTGTGATGGAACCAAAACACCTAAGCTTGATTTTGGTTGATAAGAAACATTTCACTCTGCGATTTTGGGGTGAATGTGCATTCTAACCACAAAAACACCAATTTTGAAATAAGCCCAATCAAAGCTTATTCATCGTCTTTCTACGCATATGAAAGCGAAAAGACGGTGTGGTGTTATTTTGGTATCATTACACACACTTTGCGAATTCGGTGTCAAAGTGCATTAACACCGAAGAACACGACATGAAATAAGCAAAATCCAACATTCTTCTTTCTATGTAGCTGGAACCCAAAACAACCTTTTTTGTTGTGTTTAGGCATGTTAAACTTCACTTTGCTATTTGTGGGCTTATTCGTCCTCTTTCTATTGTGATGGAACCAAAACACCTAAGCTTGATTTTGGTTGATAAGAAACATTTCACTCTGCGATTTTTGGGTGAATGTGCATTCTAACCACAAAAACACCAAATTTGAAATAAGCCCAATCAAAGCTTATTCGTCGTCTTTCTACGCATATGAAAGTGAAAAGACGGTGTTGTGTTATTTTGGTATCATTCCACACACTTTGCGAATTCGGTGTCAATGTGCATTAACACCGAAGAACACGACATGAAATAAGTAAAATCCAACATTCTTCTTTCTATGTAGCTGGAACCCAAAACAACCTTTTTTGTTGTGTTTAGGCATGTTAAACTTCACTTTGCTATTTGTGGGCTTATTCGTCCTCTTTCTATTGTGATGGAACCAAAACACCTAAGCTTGATTTTGGTTGATAAGAAACATTTCACTCTGCGATTTTGGGGTGAATGTGCATTCTAACCACAAAAACAACAAATTTGAAATAAGCCCAATCAAAGCTTATTCGTCGTCTTTCTATGCATATGAAAGTGAAAAGACGGTGTGGTGTTATTTTGGTATCATTCCACACACTTTGCGAATTCGGGGTCAATGTGCATTAACACCGAAGAACACGACATGAAATAAGTAAAATCCAAGATTTTTCTTTCTATGTAGCTGGAACCGAAAACGACCTGTTTTGTTTTGTTTAGGCTTGTTAAACTTTGCTTTGCTATTTGTGGGTGAATGAACACCGAAAGAACAATCCAAGCTTCTTAGTCCTCTTTCTATTGTGATGGAACCAAAACACCTAAGCTTGATTTTGGCTGATAAGAAACATTTCACTCTGCGATTTTGGAGTGAATGTGCATTCTAACCACAAAAACACCAAATTTGAAAGAAGCCCAATCAAAGCTTATTCGTCGTCTTTTACGCATATGAAAGCGAAAAGACGGTGTGGTGTTATTTTGGTATCATTCCACACAGTTTGCGAATTCGGTGTCAAAGTGCATTAACACCGAAGAACACGATATGAAATAAGCAAATCCAAGATTCTTCTTTCCATGTAGCTGGAAACCAAAAGAACCTGTTTTGTTTTGTTTAGGCATTTTAAACTTCACTTTGCTATTTGTGGGTGAATGAACACTGAAAGAACAATCCAAGCTTCTTAGTCCTCTTTCTATTGTGATGGAACCAAAACACCTAAGCTTGATTTTGGCTGATAAGAAACATTTCCCTCTGCGATTTTGGGGTGAATGTGCATTCTAACCCAAAAACACCAATTTTGAAAGAAGCCCAATCAAAGCTTATTCGTCGTCTTTCTACGCATATGAAAGCGAAAAGACGGTGTGGTGTTATTTTGGTATCATTACACACACTTTGCGAATTCGGTGTCAAAGTTCATTAACACCGAAGAACACGACATGAAATAAGCAAAATCCAACATTCTTCTTTCTATGTAGCTGGAACCCAAAACAACCTTTTTTGTTGTGTTTAGGCATGTTAAACTTCACTTTGCTATTTGTGTTTGAATGAACACCGAAAGAACAATCCAAGCTTATTCGTCCTCTTTCTATTGTGATGGAACCAAAACACCTAAGCTTGATTTTGGTTGATAAGAAACATTTCACTCTGCGATTTTTGGGTGAATGTGCATTTTAACCACAAAAACACCAAATTTGAAATAAGCCCAATCAAAGCTTATTCGTCGTCTTTCTACGCATATGAAAGCGAAAAGACGGTGTGGTGTTATTTTGGTATCATTACACACACTTTGCGAATTCGGTGTCAAAGTGCATTAACACCGAAGAACACGACATGAAATAAGCAAAATCGAACATTCTTCTTTCTATGTAGCTGGAACCCAAAACAACCTTTTTTGTTGTGTTTAGGCATGTTAAACTTCACTTTGCTATTTGTGGGTGAATGAACACCGAAAGAACAATCCAAGCTTATTCGTCGTCTTTCTGTTGTGATGGAACCAAAACACCTAAGCTTGATTTTGGTTGATAAGAAACATTTCACTCTGCGATTTTGGAGTGAATGTGCATTCTAACCACAAAAACACCAATTTTGAAAGAAGCCCAATCAAAGCTTATTCGTCGTCTTTTACGCATATGAAAGCGAAAAGACGGTGTGGTGTTATTTTGATATCATTACACACACTTTGCGAATTCGGTGTCAAAGTGCATTAACACCGAAGAACACGATATGAAATAAGCAAATCCAAGATTCTTTTTTCTATGTAGCTGGAACCCAAAACAACCTGTTTTGTTTTGTTTAGGCATTTTAAACTTCACTTTGCTATTTGTGGGTGAATGAACACCGAAAGAACAATCCAAGCTTATTCGTCCTCTTTCTATTGTGATGGAACCAAAACACCTAACCTTCATTTTGGCTGATAATAAACATTTCACTGAGATTTTTGGGTGAATGTGCATTCTAACCACAAAAACACCAATTTTGAAATAAGCCCAATCAAAGCTTATTCGTCGTCTTTCTACGCATATGAAAGCGAAAAGACGGTGTTGTGTTATTTTGGTATCATTACACACACTTTGCGAATTCGGTGTCAATGTGCATTAACACCGAAGAACACGACATGAAATAAGCAAAATCCAAGATTTTTCTTTCTATGTAGCTGGAACCGAAAACGACCTGTTTTGTTTTGTTTAGGCTTGTTAAACTTCGCTTTGCTATTTGTGGGTGATTGAACACCGAAAGAACAATCCAAGCTTATTCGTCCTCTTTCTATTGTGATGGAACCAAAACACCTAAGCTTGATTTTGGCTGATAAGAAACATTTCACTCTGCGATTTTGGGGTGAATGTGCATTCTAACCACAAAAACACCAAATTTGAAATAAACCCAATCAAAGCTTATTCGTTGTCTTTCTACGCATATGAAAGCGAAAAGACGGTGTGGTGTTATTTTGGTATCATTACACACACTTTGCGAAATCGGTGTCAAAGTGCATTAACACCGAAGAACACGATATGAAATAAGCAAATCCAAGATTCTTTTTTCTATGTAGCTGGAACCCAAAACAACCTGTTTTGTTTTGTTTAGGCATTTTAAACTTCACTTTGCTATTTGTGGGTGAATGAACACCGAAAGAACAATCCAAGCTTATTCGTCCTCTTTCTATTGTGATGGAACCAAAACACCTAACCTTCATTTTGGCTGATAATAAACATTTCACTGAGATTTTTGGGTGAATGTGCATTCTAACCACAAAAACACCAATTTTGAAATAAGCCCAATCAAAGCTTATTCGTCGTCTTTCTACGCATATGAAAGCGAAAAGACGGTGTTGTGTTATTTTGGTATCATTACACACACTTTGCGAAATCGGTGTCAAAGTGCATTAACACCGAAGAACACGACATGAAATAAGCAAAATCGAACATTCTTCTTTCTATGTAGCTGGAACCCAAAACAACCTTTTTTGTTGTGTTTAGGCATGTTAAACTTCACTTTGCTATTTGTGGGTGAATGAACACCGAAAGAACAATCCAAGCTTATTCGTCGTCTTTCTGTTGTGATGGAACCAAAACACCTAAGCTTGATTTTGGTTGATAAGAAACATTTCACTCTACGATTTTGGAGTGAATGTGCATTCTAACCACAAAAACACCAATTTTGAAAGAAGCCCAATCAAAGCTTATTCGTCGTCTTTTACGCATATGAAAGCGAAAAGACGGTGTGGTGTTATTTTGATATCATTACACACACTTTGCGAATTCGGTGTCAAAGTGCATTAACACCGAAGAACACGATATGAAATAAGCAAATCCAAGATTCTTTTTTCTATGTAGCTGGAACCCAAAACAACCTGTTTTGTTTTGTTTAGGCATTTTAAACTTCACTTTGCTATTTGTGGGTGAATGAACACCGAAAGAACAATCCAAGCTTATTCGTCCTCTTTCTATTGTGATGGAACCAAAACACCTAACCTTCATTTTGGCTGATAATAAACATTTCACTGAGATTTTTGGGTGAATGTGCATTCTAACCACAAAAACACCAATTTTGAAATAAGCCCAATCAAAGCTTATTCGTCGTCTTTCTACGCATATGAAAGTGAAAAGACGGTGTTGTGTTATTTTGGTATCATTACACACACTTTGCGAATTCGGTGTCAATGTGCATTAACACCGAAGAACACGACATGAAATAAGCAAAATCCAAGATTTTTCTTTCTATGTAGCTGGAACCGAAAACGACCTGTTTTGTTTTGTTTAGGCTTGTTAAACTTCGCTTTGCTATTTGTGGGTGATTGAACACCGAAAGAACAATCCAAGCTTATTCGTCCTCTTTCTATTGTGATGGAACCAAAACACCTAAGCTTGATTTTGGCTGATAAGAAACATTTCACTCTGCGATTTTGGGGTGAATGTGCATTCTAACCACAAAAACACCAAATTTGAAATAAACCCAATCAAAGCTTATTCGTTGTCTTTCTACGCATATGAAAGCGAAAAGACGGTGTGGTGTTATTTTGGTATCATTACACACACTTTGCGAAATCGGTGTCAAAGTGCATTAACACCGAAGAACACGATATGAAATAAGCAAATCCAAGATTCTTTTTTCTATGTAGCTGGAACCCAAAACAACCTGTTTTGTTTTGTTTAGGCATTTTAAACTTCACTTTGCTATTTGTGGGTGAATGAACACCGAAAGAACAATCCAAGCTTATTCGTCCTCTTTCTATTGTGATGGAACCAAAACACCTAACCTTCATTTTGGCTGATAATAAACATTTCACTGAGATTTTTGGGTGAATGTGCATTCTAACCACAAAAACACCAATTTTGAAATAAGCCCAATCAAAGCTTATTCGTCGTCTTTCTACGCATATGAAAGCGAAAAGACGGTGTTGTGTTATTTTGGTATCATTACACACACTTTGCGAAATCGGTGTCAAAGTGCATTAACACCGAAGAACACGACATGAAATAAGCAAAATCGAACATTCTTCTTTCTATGTAGCTGGAACCCAAAACAACCTTTTTTGTTGTGTTTAGGCATGTTAAACTTCACTTTGCTATTTGTGGGTGAATGAACACCGAAAGAACAATCCAAGCTTATTCGTCGTCTTTCTGTTGTGATGGAACCAAAACACCTAAGCTTGATTTTGGTTGATAAGAAACATTTCACTCTACGATTTTGGAGTGAATGTGCATTCTAACCACAAAAACACCAATTTTGAAAGAAGCCCAATCAAAGCTTATTCGTCGTCTTTTACGCATATGAAAGCGAAAAGACGGTGTGGTGTTATTTTGATATCATTACACACACTTTGCGAATTCGGTGTCAAAGTGCATTAACACCGAAGAACACGATATGAAATAAGCAAATCCAAGATTCTTTTTTCTATGTAGCTGGAACCCAAAACAACCTGTTTTGTTTTGTTTAGGCATTTTAAACTTCACTTTGCTATTTGTGGGTGAATGAACACCGAAAGAACAATCCAAGCTTATTCGTCCTCTTTCTATTGTGATGGAACCAAAACACCTAACCTTCATTTTGGCTGATAATAAACATTTCACTGAGATTTTTGGGTGAATGTGCATTCTAACCACAAAAACACCAATTTTGGAATAAGCCCAATCAAAGCTTATTCGTCGTCTTTCTACGCATATGAAAGTGAAAAGACGGTGTTGTGTTATTTTGGTATCATTACACACACTTTGCGAATTCGGTGTCAATGTGCATTAACACCGAAGAACACGACATGAAATAAGCAAAATCCAAGATTTTTCTTTCTATGTAGCTGGAACCGAAAACGACCTGTTTTGTTTTGTTTAGGCTTGTTAAACTTCGCTTTGCTATTTGTGGGTGATTGAACACCGAAAGAACAATCCAAGCTTATTCGTCCTCTTTCTATTGTGATGGAACCAAAACACCTAAGCTTGATTTTGGCTGATAAGAAACATTTCACTCTGCGATTTTGGGGTGAATGTGCATTCTAACCACAAAAACACCAAATTTGAAATAAACCCAATCAAAGCTTATTCGTTGTCTTTCTACGCATATGAAAGCGAAAAGACGGTGTGGTGTTATTTTGGTATCATTACACACACTTTGCGAAATCGGTGTCAAAGTGCATTAACACCGAAGAACACGACATGAAATAAGCAAAATCCAACATTCTTCTTTCTATGTAGCTGGAACCCAAAACAACCTTTTTTGTTGTGTTTAGGCATGTTAAACTTCACTTTGCTATTTGTGGGTGAATGAACACCGAAAGAACAATCCAAGCTTATTCGTCGTCTTTCTGTTGTGATGGAACCAAAACACCTAAGCTTGATTTTGGTTGATAGGAAACATTTCACTCTGCGATTTTGGAGTGAATGTGCATTCTAACCACAAAAACACCAATTTTGAAAGAAGCCCAATCAAAGCTTATTCGTCGTCTTTTACGCATATGAAAGCGAAAAGACGGTGTGGTGTTATTTTGATATCATTACACACACTTTGCGAATTCGGTGTCAAAGTGCATTAACACCGAAGAATACGATAAGAAATAAGCAAATCCAAGATTCTTTTTTCTATGTAGCTGGAACCCAAAACAACCTGTTTTGTTTTGTTTAGGCATTTTAAACTTCACTTTGCTATTTGTGGGTGAATGAACACCGAAAGAACAATCCAAGCTTATTCGTCCTCTTTCTATTGTGATGGAACCAAAACACCTAACCTTCATTTTGGCTGATAATAAACATTTCACTGAGATTTTTGGGTGAATGTGCATTCTAACCACAAAAACACCAATTTTGAAATAAGCCCAATCAAAGCTTATTCGTCGTCTTTCTACGCATATGAAAGCGAAAAGACAGTGTTGTGTTATTTTGGTATCATTACACACACTTTGCGAATTCGGTGTCAATGTGCATTAACACCGAAGAACACGACATGAAATAAGCAAAATCCAAGATTTTTCTTTCTATGTAGCTGGAACCGAAAACGACCTGTTTTGTTTTGTTTAGGCTTGTTAAACTTCGCTTTGCTATTTGTGGGTGATTGAACACTGAAAGAACAATCCAAGCTTATTCGTCCTCTTTCTATTGTGATGGAACCAAAACACCTAAGCTTGATTTTGGCTGATAAGAAACATTTCACTCTGCGATTTTGGGGTGAATGTGCATTCTAACCACAAAAACACCAAATTTGAAATAAACCCAATCAAAGCTTATTCGTTGTCTTTCTACGCATATGAAAGCGAAAAGACGGTGTGGTGTTATTTTGGTATCATTACACACACTTTGCGAAATCGGTGTCAAAGTGCATTAACACCGAAGAACACGACATGAAATAAGCAAAATCCAACATTCTTCTTTCTATGTAGCTGGAACCCAAAACAACCTTTTTTGTTGTGTTTAGGCATGTTAAACTTCACTTTGCTATTTGTGGGTGAATGAACACCGAAAGAACAATCCAAGCTTATTCGTTGTCTTTCTGTTGTGATGGAACCAAAACACCTAAGCTTGATTTTGGTTGATAAGAAACATTTCACTCTGCGATTTTGGAGTGAATGTGCATTCTAACCACAAAAACACCAATTTTGAAAGAAGCCCAATCAAAGCTTATTTGTCGTCTTTTACGCATATGAAAGCGAAAAGACGGTGTGGTGTTATTTTGATATCATTACACACACTTTGCGAATTCGGTGTCAAAGTGCATTAACACCGAAGAACACGATATGAAATAAGCAAATCCAAGATTCTTTTTTCTATGTAGCTGAAACCCAAAACAACCTGTTTTGTTTTGTTTAGGCATTTTAAACTTCACTTTGCTATTTGTGGGTGAATGAACACCGAAAGAACAATCCAAGCTTATTCGTCCTCTTTCTATTGTGATGGAACCAAAACACCTAACCTTCATTTTGGCTGATAATAAACATTTCACTGCGATTTTTGGGTGAATGTGCATTCTAACCACAAAAACACCAATTTTGAAATAAGCCCAATCAAAGCCTATTCGTCGTCTATCTACGCACATGAAAGCGAAAAGACGGTGTTGTGTTATTTTGGTATCATTACACACACTTTGCGAATTCGGTGTCAATGTGCATTAACACCGAAGAACACGACATGAAATAAGCAAAATCCAACATTCTTCTTTCTATGTGGCTGGAAACGAAAACGACCTGTTTTGTTTTGTTTAGGCTTGTTAAACTTCGCTTTGCTATTTGTGGGTGAATGAACACCGAAAGAACAATCCAAGCTTATTCCTCCTCTTTCTATTGTGATGGAACCAAAACACCTGAGCTTGATTTTGGCTGATAAGAAACATTTCACTCTGCGATTTTGGGGTGAATGTGCATTCTAACCACAAAAACACCAATTTTGAAGTAAGCCCAATCAAAGCTTATTCGTCGTCTTTCTACGCATATGAAAGCGAAAAGACGGTGTGGTGTTATTTTGGTATCATTACACACACTTTGCGAATTCGGTGTCAAGGTGCATTAACACCAAAGAACACGACATGAAATAAGCAAAATCCAACATTCTTCTTTCTATGTAGCTGGAACCCAAAACAACCTTTTTTGTTCTGTTTAGGCATGTTAAACTTCACTTTGCTATTTGTGGGCTTATTCGTCCTCTTTCTATTGTGATGGAACCAAAACACCTAAGCTTGATTTTGGTTGATAAGAAATATTTCACTCTGCGATTTTGGGGTGAATGTGCATTCTAACCACAAAAACACCAAATTTGAAATAAGCCCAATCAAAGCTTATTCGTCGTCTTTCTACGCATATGAAAGTGAAAAGACGGTGTTGTGTTATTTTGGTATCATTCCACACACTTTGCGAATTCGGTGTCAATGTGCATTAACACCGAAGAACACGACATGAAATAAGTAAAATCCAAGATTCTTCTTTCTATGTAGCTGGAACCGAAAACAACCTGTTTTGTTTTGTTTAGGCTTGTTAAACTTCGCTTTGCTATTTGTGGGTGAATGAACACCGTAAGAACAATCCAAGCTTGTTAGTCCTCTTTCTATTGTGATGGAACCAAAACACCTAAGCTTGATTTTGGCTGATAAGAAACATTTCACTCTGCGATTTTTGGGTGAATGTGCATTCTAACCACAAAAACACCAAATTTGAAAGAAGCCCAATCCAAGCTTATTCGTCGTCATTCTACGCATATGAAAGCAAAAAGACGGTGTGGTGTTATTTTGGTATCATTACACACACTTTGCGAATTCGGTGTCAAAGTGCATTAACACCGAAGAACACGATATGAAATAAGCAAATCCAAGATTCTTCTTTCTATGTAGCTGGAACCCAAAACAACCTGTTTTGTTTTGTTTAGGCATGTTAAACTTCACTTTGCTATTTGTGGGTGAATGAACACCGAAAGAACAATCAAAGCTTATTCGTCCTCTTTCTATTGTGATGGAACCAAAACACCTCAGCTTGATTTTGGCTGATAATAAACATTTCACTGCCATTTTTGGGTGAATGTGCATTCTAACCACAAAAACACCAATTTTGAAAGAAGCCCAATCAAAGCTTATTCGTCGTCTTTTACGCATATGAAAGCGAAAAGACGGTGTGGTGTTATTTTGATATCATTACACACACTTTGCGAATTCGGTGTCAAAGTGCATTAACACCGAAGAACACGATATGAAATAAGCAAATCCAAGATTCTTTTTTCTATGTAGCTGGAACCCAAAACAACCTGTTTTGTTTTGTTTAGGCATTTTAAACTTCACTTTGCTATTTGTGGGTGAATGAACACCGAAAGAACAATCCAAGCTTATTCGTCCTCTTTCTATTGTGATGGAACCAAAACACCTAACCTTCATTTTGGCTGATAATAAACATTTCACTGAGATTTTTGGGTGAATGTGCATTCTAACCACAAAAACACCAATTTTGAAATAAGCCCAATCAAAGCTTATTCGTCGTCTTTCTACGCATATGAAAGTGAAAAGACGGTGTTGTGTTATTTTGGTATCATTACACACACTTTGCGAATTCGGTGTCAATGTGCATTAACACCGAAGAACACGACATGAAATAAGCAAAATCCAAGATTTTTCTTTCTATGTAGCTGGAACCGAAAACGACCTGTTTTGTTTTGTTTAGGCTTGTTAAACTTCGCTTTGCTATTTGTGGGTGATTGAACACCGAAAGAACAATCCAAGCTTATTCGTCCTCTTTCTATTGTGATGGAACCAAAACACCTAAGCTTGATTTTGGCTGATAAGAAACATTTCACTCTGCGATTTTGGGGTGAATGTGCATTCTAACCACAAAAACACCAAATTTGAAATAAACCCAATCAAAGCTTATTCGTTGTCTTTCTACGCATATGAAAGCGAAAAGACGGTGTGGTGTTATTTTGGTATCATTACACACACTTTGCGAAATCGGTGTCAAAGTGCATTAACACCGAAGAACACGACATGAAATAAGCAAAATCCAACATTCTTCTTTCTATGTAGCTGGAACCCAAAACAACCTTTTATGTTGTGTTTAGGCATGTTAAACTTCACTTTGCTATTTGTGGGTGAATGAACACCGAAAGAACAATCCAAGCTTATTCGTCGTCTTTCTGTTGTGATGGAACCAAAACACCTAAGCTTGATTTTGGTTGATAGGAAACATTTCACTCTGCGATTTTGGAGTGAATGTGCATTCTAACCACAAAAACACCAATTTTGAAAGAAGCCCAATCAAAGCTTATTCGTCGTCTTTTACGCATATGAAAGCGAAAAGACGGTGTGGTGTTATTTTGATATCATTACACACACTTTGCGAATTCGGTGTCAAAGTGCATTAACACCGAAGAATACGATATGAAATAAGCAAATCCAAGATTCTTTTTTCTATGTAGCTGGAACCCAAAACAACCTGTTTTGTTTTGTTTAGGCATTTTAAACTTCACTTTGCTATTTGTGGGTGAATGAACACCGAAAGAACAATCCAAGCTTATTCGTCCTCTTTCTATTGTGATGGAACCAAAACACCTAACCTTCATTTTGGCTGATAATAAACATTTCACTGAGATTTTTGGGTGAATGTGCATTCTAACCACAAAAACACCAATTTTGAAATAAGCCCAATCAAAGCTTATTCGTCGTCTTTCTACGCATATGAAAGCGAAAAGACAGTGTTGTGTTATTTTGGTATCATTACACACACTTTGCGAATTCGGTGTCAATGTGCATTAACACCGAAGAACACGACATGAAATAAGCAAAATCCAAGATTTTTCTTTCTATGTAGCTGGAACCGAAAACGACCTGTTTTGTTTTGTTTAGGCTTGTTAAACTTCGCTTTGCTATTTGTGGGTGATTGAACACTGAAAGAACAATCCAAGCTTATTCGTCCTCTTTCTATTGTGATGGAACCAAAACACCTAAGCTTGATTTTGGCTGATAAGAAACATTTCACTCTGCGATTTTGGGGTGAATGTGCATTCTAACCACAAAAACACCAAATTTGAAATAAACCCAATCAAAGCTTATTCGTTGTCTTTCTACGCATATGAAAGCGAAAAGACGGTGTGGTGTTATTTTGGTATCATTACACACACTTTGCGAAATCGGTGTCAAAGTGCATTAACACCGAAGAACACGACATGAAATAAGCAAAATCCAACATTCTTCTTTCTATGTAGCTGGAACCCAAAACAACCTTTTTTGTTGTGTTTAGGCATGTTAAACTTCACTTTGCTATTTGTGGGTGAATGAACACCGAAAGAACAATCCAAGCTTATTCGTTGTCTTTCTGTTGTGATGGAACCAAAACACCTAAGCTTGATTTTGGTTGATAAGAAACATTTCACTCTGCGATTTTGGAGTGAATGTGCATTCTAACCACAAAAACACCAATTTTGAAAGAAGCCCAATCAAAGCTTATTTGTCGTCTTTTACGCATATGAAAGCGAAAAGACGGTGTGGTGTTATTTTGATATCATTACACACACTTTGCGAATTCGGTGTCAAAGTGCATTAACACCGAAGAACACGATATGAAATAAGCAAATCCAAGATTCTTTTTTCTATGTAGCTGAAACCCAAAACAACCTGTTTTGTTTTGTTTAGGCATTTTAAACTTCACTTTGCTATTTGTGGGTGAATGAACACCGAAAGAACAATCCAAGCTTATTCGTCCTCTTTCTATTGTGATGGAACCAAAACACCTAACCTTCATTTTGGCTGATAATAAACATTTCACTGCGATTTTTGGGTGAATGTGCATTCTAACCACAAAAACACCAATTTTGAAATAAGCCCAATCAAAGCCTATTCGTCGTCTATCTACGCACATGAAAGCGAAAAGACGGTGTTGTGTTATTTTGGTATCATTACACACACTTTGCGAATTCGGTGTCAATGTGCATTAACACCGAAGAACACGACATGAAATAAGCAAAATCCAACATTCTTCTTTCTATGTGGCTGGAAACGAAAACGACCTGTTTTGTTTTGTTTAGGCTTGTTAAACTTCGCTTTGCTATTTGTGGGTGAATGAACACCGAAAGAACAATCCAAGCTTATTCCTCCTCTTTCTATTGTGATGGAACCAAAACACCTGAGCTTGATTTTGGCTGATAAGAAACATTTCACTCTGCGATTTTGGGGTGAATGTGCATTCTAACCACAAAAACACCAATTTTGAAGTAAGCCCAATCAAAGCTTATTCGTCGTCTTTCTACGCATATGAAAGCGAAAAGACGGTGTGGTGTTATTTTGGTATCATTACACACACTTTGCGAATTCGGTGTCAAGGTGCATTAACACCAAAGAACACGACATGAAATAAGCAAAATCCAACATTCTTCTTTCTATGTAGCTGGAACCCAAAACAACCTTTTTTGTTCTGTTTAGGCATGTTAAACTTCACTTTGCTATTTGTGGGCTTATTCGTCCTCTTTCTATTGTGATGGAACCAAAACACCTAAGCTTGATTTTGGTTGATAAGAAATATTTCACTCTGCGATTTTGGGGTGAATGTGCATTCTAACCACAAAAACACCAAATTTGAAATAAGCCCAATCAAAGCTTATTCGTCGTCTTTCTACGCATATGAAAGTGAAAAGACGGTGTTGTGTTATTTTGGTATCATTCCACACACTTTGCGAATTCGGTGTCAATGTGCATTAACACCGAAGAACACGACATGAAATAAGTAAAATCCAAGATTCTTCTTTCTATGTAGCTGGAACCGAAAACAACCTGTTTTGTTTTGTTTAGGCTTGTTAAACTTCGCTTTGCTATTTGTGGGTGAATGAACACCGTAAGAACAATCCAAGCTTGTTAGTCCTCTTTCTATTGTGATGGAACCAAAACACCTAAGCTTGATTTTGGCTGATAAGAAACATTTCACTCTGCGATTTTTGGGTGAATGTGCATTCTAACCACAAAAACACCAAATTTGAAAGAAGCCCAATCCAAGCTTATTCGTCGTCATTCTACGCATATGAAAGCAAAAAGACGGTGTGGTGTTATTTTGGTATCATTACACACACTTTGCGAATTCGGTGTCAAAGTGCATTAACACCGAAGAACACGATATGAAATAAGCAAATCCAAGATTCTTCTTTCTATGTAGCTGGAACCCAAAACAACCTGTTTTGTTTTGTTTAGGCATGTTAAACTTCACTTTGCTATTTGTGGGTGAATGAACACCGAAAGAACAATCAAAGCTTATTCGTCCTCTTTCTATTGTGATGGAACCAAAACACCTCAGCTTGATTTTGGCTGATAAGAAACATTTCACTCTGCGATTTTTGGGTGAATGTGCATTCTAACCACAAAAACACCAATTTTGAAATAAGCCCAATCAAAGCCTATTCGTCGTCTATCTACGCACATGAAAGCGAAAAGACGGTGTGGTGTTATTTTGATATCATTACACACACTTTGCGAATTCGGTGTCAAAGTGCATTAACACCGAAGAACACGACATGAAATAAGCAAAATCCAAGATTTTTCTTTCTATGTAGCTGGAACCGAAAACGACCTGTTTTGTTTTGTTTAGGCTTATTAAACTTTGCTTTGCTATTTGTGGGTGAATGAACACCGAAAGAACAATCCAAGCTTCTTAGTCCTCTTTCTATTGTGATGGAACCAAAACACCTAAGCTTGATTTTGGCTGATAAGAAACATTTCACTCTGCGATTTTGGAGTGAATGTTCATTCTAACCACAAAAACACCAAATTTGAAAGAAGCCCAATCAAAGCTTATTCGTCGTCTTTTACGCATATGAAAGCGAAAAGACGGTGTGGTGTTATTTTGGTATCATTACACAAACTTTGCGAATTCGGTGTCAAAGTGCATTAACACCGAAGAACACGATATGAAATAAGCAAATCCAAGATTCTTCTTTCTATGTAGCTGGAAAACAAAAGAACCTGTTTTGTTTTGTTTAGGCATTTTAAACTTCACTTTGCTTTTTGTGGGTGAATGAACACTGAAAGAACAATCCAAGCTTCTTAGTCCTCTTTCTATTGTGATGGAACCAAAACACCTAAGCTTGATTTTGGCTGATAAGAAACATTTCCCTCTGCGATTTTGGGGTAAATGTGCATTCTAACCCAAAAACACCAATTTTGAAAGAAGCCCAATCAAAGCTTATTCGTCGTCTTTCTACGCATATGAAAGCGAAAGGACGGTGTGGTGTTATTTTGGTATCATTACACACACTTTGCGAATTCGGTGTCAAAGTTCATTAACACCGAAGAACACGACATGAAATAAGCAAAATCCAACATTCTTCTTTCTATGTAGCTGGAACCCAAAACAACCTTTTTTGTTGTGTTTAGGCATGTTAAACTTCACTTTGCTATTTGTGTTTGAATGAACACCGAAAGAACAATCCAAGCTTATTCGTCCTCTTTCTATTGTGATGGAACCAAAACACCTAAGCTTGATTTTGGCTGATAAGAAACATTTCACTCTGCGATTTTGGGGTGAATGTGCATTCTAACCACAAAAACACCAAATTTGAAATAAACCCAATCAAAGCTTATTCGTTGTCTTTCTACGCATATGAAAGCGAAAAGACGGTGTGGTGTTATTTTGGTATCATTACACACACTTTGCGAAATCGGTGTCAAAGTGCATTAACACCGAAGTACACGATATGAAATAAGCAAATCCAAGATTCTTTTTTCTATGTAGCTGGAACCCAAAACAACCTGTTTTGTTTTGTTTAGGCATTTTAAACTTCACTTTGCTATTTGTGGGTGAATGAACACCGAAAGAACAATCCAAGCTTATTCGTCCTCTTTCTATTGTGATGGAACCAAAACACCTAACCTTCATTTTGGCTGATAATAAACATTTCACTGAGATTTTTGGGTGAATGTGCATTCTAACCACAAAAACACCAATTTTGAAATAAGCCCAATCAAAGCTTATTCGTCGTCTTTCTACGCATATGAAAGCGAAAAGACGGTGTTGTGTTATTTTGGTATCATTACACACACTTTGCGAAATCGGTGTCAAAGTGCATTAACACCGAAGAACACGACATGAAATAAGCAAAATCGAACATTCTTCTTTCTATGTAGCTGGAACCCAAAACAACCTTTTTTGTTGTGTTTAGGCATGTTAAACTTCACTTTGCTATTTGTGGGTGAATGAACACCGAAAGAACAATCCAAGCTTATTCGTCGTCTTTCTGTTGTGATGGAACCAAAACACCTAAGCTTGATTTTGGTTGATAAGAAACATTTCACTCTGCGATTTTGGAGTGAATGTGCATTCTAACCACAAAAACACCAATTTTGAAAGAAGCCCAATCAAAGCTTATTCGTCGTCTTTTACGCATATGAAAGCGAAAAGACGGTGTGGTGTTATTTTGATATCATTACACACACTTTGCGAATTCGGTGTCAAAGTGCATTAACACCGAAGAACACGATATGAAATAAGCAAATCCAAGATTCTTTTTTCTATGTAGCTGGAACCAAAAACAACCTGTTTTGTTTTGTTTAGGCATTTTAAACTTCACTTTGCTATTTGTGGGTGAATGAACACCGAAAGAACAATCCAAGCTTATTCGTCCTCTTTCTATTGTGATGGAACCAAAACACCTAACCTTCATTTTGGCTGATAATAAACATTTCACTGAGATTTTTGGGTGAATGTGCATTCTAACCACAAAAACACCAATTTTGAAATAAGCCCAATCAAAGCTTATTCGTCGTCTTTCTACGCATATGAAAGCGAAAAGACGGTGTTGTGTTATTTTGGTATCATTACACACACTTTGCGAATTCGGTGTCAATGTGCATTAACACCGAAGAACACGACATGAAATAAGCAAAATCCAAGATTTTTCTTTCTATGTAGCTGGAACCGAAAACGACCTGTTTTGTTTTGTTTAGGCTTGTTAAACTTCGCTTTGCTATTTGTGGGTGATTGAACACCGAAAGAACAATCCAAGCTTATTCGTCCTCTTTCTATTGTGATGGAACCAAAACACCTAAGCTTGATTTTGGCTGGTAAGAAACATTTCACTCTGCGATTTTGGGGTGAATGTGCATTCTAACCACAAAAACACCAAATTTGAAATAAACCCAATCAAAGCTTATTCGTTGTCTTTCTACGCATATGAAAGCGAAAAGACGGTGTGGTGTTATTTTGGTATCATTACACACACTTTGCGAAATCGGTGTCAAAGTGCATTAACACCGAAGAACACGACATGAAATAAGCAAAATCCAACATTCTTCTTTCTATGTAGCTGGAACCCAAAACAACCTTTTTTGTTGTGTTTAGGCATGTTAAACTTCACTTTGCTATTTGTGGGTGAATGAACACCGAAACAACAATCCAAGCTTATTCGTCCTCTTTCTATTGTGATGGAACCAAAACACCTCAGCTTGATTTTGGCTGATAATAAACATTTCACTGCCATTTTTGGGTGAATGTGCATTCTAACCACAAAAACACCAATTTTGAAATAAGCCCAATCAAAGCCTATTCGTCGTCTATCTACGCACATGAAAGCGAAAAGACGGTGTGGTGTTATTTTGATATCATTACACACACTTTGCGAATTCGGTGTCAAAGTGCATTAACACCGAAGAACACGACATGAAATAAGCAAAATCCAAGATTTTTCTTTCTATGTAGCTGGAACCGAAAACGACCTGTTTTGTTTTGTTTAGGCTTGTTAAACTTTGCTTTGCTATTTGTGGGTGAATGAACACCGAAAGAACAATCCAAGCTTCTTAGTCCTCTTTCTATTGTGATGGAACCAAAACACCTAAGCTTGATTTTGGCTGATAAGAAACATTTCACTCTGCGATTTTGGAGTGAATGTTCATTCTAACCACAAAAACACCAAATTTGAAAGAAGCCCAATCAAAGCTTATTCGTCGTCTTTTACGCATATGAAAGCGAAAAGACGGTGTGGTGTTATTTTGGTATCATTACACAAACTTTGCGAATTCGGTGTCAAAGTGCATTAACACCGAAGAACACGATATGAAATAAGCAAATCCAAGATTCTTCTTTCTATGTAGCTGGAAAACAAAAGAACCTGTTTTGTTTTGTTTAGGCATTTTAAACTTCACTTTGCTATTTGTGGGTGAATGAACACTGAAAGAACAATCCAAGCTTCTTAGTCCTCTTTCTATTGTGATGGAACCAAAACACCTAAGCTTGATTTTGGCTGATAAGAAACATTTCCCTCTGCGATTTTGGGGTAAATGTGCATTCTAACCCAAAAACACCAATTTTGAAAGAAGCCCAATCAAAGCTTATTCGTCGTCTTTCTACGCATATGAAAGCGAAAAGACGGTGTGGTGTTATTTTGGTATCATTACACACACTTTGCGAATTCGGTGTCAAAGTTCATTAACACCGAAGAACACGACATGAAATAAGCAAAATCCAACATTCTTCTTTCTATGTAGCTGGAACCCAAAACAACCTTTTTTGTTGTGTTTAGGCATGTTAAACTTCACTTTGCTATTTGTGTTTGAATGAACACCGAAAGAACAATCCAAGCTTATTCGTCCTCTTTCTATTTTGATGGAACCAAAACACCTAAGCTTGATTTTGGCTGATAAGAAACATTTCACTCTGCGATTTTGGGGTGAATGTGCATTCTAACCACAAAAACACCAAATTTGAAATAAACCCAATCAAAGCTTATTCGTTGTCTTTCTACGCATATGAAAGCGAAAAGACGGTGTGGTGTTATTTTGGTATCATTACACACACTTTGCGAAATCGGTGTCAAAGTGCATTAACACCGAAGAACACGATATGAAATAAGCAAATCCAAGATTCTTTTTTCTATGTAGCTGGAACCCAAAACAACCTGTTTTGTTTTGTTTAGGCATTTTAAACTTCACTTTGCTATTTGTGGGTGAATGAACACCGAAAGAACAATCCAAGCTTATTCGTCCTCTTTCTATTGTGATGGAACCAAAACACCTAACCTTCATTTTGGCTGATAATAAACATTTCACTGAGATTTTTGGGTGAATGTGCATTCTAACCACAAAAACACCAATTTTGAAATAAGCCCAATCAAAGCTTATTCGTCGTCTTTCTACGCATATGAAAGCGAAAAGACGGTGTGGTGTTATTTTGGTATCATTACACACACTTTGCGAATTCGGTGTCAAAGTGCATTAACACCGAAGAACACGACATGAAATAAGCAAAATCGAACATTCTTCTTTCTATGTAGCTGGAACCCAAAACAACCTTTTTTGTTGTGTTTAGGCATGTTAAACTTCACTTTGCTATTTGTGGGTGAATGAACACCGAAAGAACAATCCAAGCTTATTCGTCGTCTTTCTGTTGTGATGGAACCAAAACACCTAAGCTTGATTTTGGTTGATAAGAAACATTTCACTCTGCGATTTTGGAGTGAATGTGCATTCTAACCACAAAAACACCAATTTTGAAAGAAGCCCAATCAAAGCTTATTCGTCGTCTTTTACGCATATGAAAGCGAAAAGACGGTGTGGTGTTATTTTGATATCATTACACACACTTTGCGAATTCGGTGTCAAAGTGCATTAACACCGAAGAACACGATATGAAATAAGCAAATCCAAGATTCTTTTTTCTATGTAGCTGGAACCCAAAACAACCTGTTTTGTTTTGTTTAGGCATTTTAAACTTCACTTTGCTATTTGTGGGTGAATGAACACCGAAAGAACAATCCAAGCTTATTCGTCCTCTTTCTATTGTGATGGAACCAAAACACCTAACCTTCATTTTGGCTGATAATAAACATTTCACTGAGATTTTTGGGTGAATGTGCATTCTAACCACAAAAACACCAATTTTGAAATAAGCCCAATCAAAGCTTATTCGTCGTCTTTCTACGCATATGAAAGCGAAAAGACGGTGTTGTGTTATTTTGGTATCATTACACACACTTTGCGAAATCGGTGTCAAAGTGCATTAACACCGAAGAACACGACATGAAATAAGCAAAATCGAACATTCTTCTTTCTATGTAGCTGGAACCCAAAACAACCTTTTTTGTTGTGTTTAGGCATGTTAAACTTCACTTTGCTATTTTTGGGTGAATGAACACCGAAAGAACAATCCAAGCTTATTCGTCGTCTTTCTGTTGTGATGGAACCAAAACACCTAAGCTTGATTTTGGTTGATAAGAAACATTTCACTCTGCGATTTTGGAGTGAATGTGCATTCTAACCACAAAAACACCAATTTTGAAAGAAGCCCAATCAAAGCTTATTCGTCGTCTTTTACGCATATGAAAGCGAAAAGACGGTGTGGTGTTATTTTGATATCATTACACACACTTTGCGAATTCGGTGTCAAAGTGCATTAACACCGAAGAACACGATATGAAATAAGCAAATCCAAGATTCTTTTTTCTATGTAGCTGGAACCAAAAACAACCTGTTTTGTTTTGTTTAGGCATTTTAAACTTCACTTTGCTATTTGTGGGTGAATGAACACCGAAAGAACAATCCAAGCTTATTCGTCCTCTTTCTATTGTGATGGAACCAAAACACCTAACCTTCATTTTGGCTGATAATAAACATTTCACTGAGATTTTTGGGTGAATGTGCATTCTAACCACAAAAACACCAATTTTGAAATAAGCCCAATCAAAGCTTATTCGTCGTCTTTCTACGCATATGAAAGCGAAAAGACGGTGTTGTGTTATTTTGGTATCATTACACACACTTTGCGAATTCGGTGTCAATGTGCATTAACACCGAAGAACACGACATGAAATAAGCAAAATCCAAGATTTTTCTTTCTATGTAGCTGGAACCGAAAACGACCTGTTTTGTTTTGTTTAGGCTTGTTAAACTTCGCTTTGCTATTTGTGGGTGATTGAACACCGAAAGAACAATCCAAGCTTATTCGTCCTCTTTCTATTGTGATGGAACCAAAACACCTAAGCTTGATTTTGGCTGGTAAGAAACATTTCACTCTGCGATTTTGGGGTGAATGTGCATTCTAACCACAAAAACACCAAATTTGAAATAAACCCAATCAAAGCTTATTCGTTGTCTTTCTACGCATATGAAAGCGAAAAGACGGTGTGGTGTTATTTTGGTATCATTACACACACTTTGCGAAATTGGTGTCAAAGTGCATTAACACCGAAGAACACGACATGAAATAAGCAAAATCCAACATTCTTCTTTCTATGTAGCTGGAACCCAAAACAACCTTTTTTGTTGTGTTTAGGCATGTTAAACTTCACTTTGCTATTTGTGGGTGAATGAACACCGAAACAACAATCCAAGCTTATTCGTCCTCTTTCTATTGTGATGGAACCAAAACACCTCAGCTTGATTTTGGCTGATAATAAACATTTCACTGCCATTTTTGGGTGAATGTGCATTCTAACCACAAAAACACCAATTTTGAAATAAGCCCAATCAAAGCCTATTCGTCGTCTATCTACGCACATGAAAGCGAAAAGACGGTGTGGTGTTATTTTGATATCATTACACACACTTTGCGAATTCGGTGTCAAAGTGCATTAACACCGAAGAACACGACATGAAATAAGCAAAATCCAAGATTTTTCTTTCTATGTAGCTGGAACCGAAAACGACCTGTTTTGTTTTGTTTAGGCTTGTTAAACTTTGCTTTGCTATTTGTGGGTGAATGAACACCGAAAGAACAATCCAAGCTTCTTAGTCCTCTTTCTATTGTGATGGAACCAAAACACCTAAGCTTGATTTTGGCTGATAAGAAACATTTCACTCTGCGATTTTGGAGTGAATGTTCATTCTAACCACAAAAACACCAAATTTGAAAGAAGCCCAATCAAAGCTTATTCGTCGTCTTTTACGCATATGAAAGCGAAAAGACGGTGTGGTGTTATTTTGGTATCATTACACAAACTTTGCGAATTCGGTGTCAAAGTGCATTAACACCGAAGAACACGATATGAAATAAGCAAATCCAAGATTCTTCTTTCTATGTAGCTGGAAAACAAAAGAACCTGTTTTGTTTTGTTTAGGCATTTTAAACTTCACTTTGCTATTTGTGGGTGAATGAACACTGAAAGAACAATCCAAGCTTCTTAGTCCTCTTTCTATTGTGATGGAACCAAAACACCTAAGCTTGATTTTGGCTGATAAGAAACATTTCCCTCTGCGATTTTGGGGTAAATGTGCATTCTAACCCAAAAACACCAATTTTGAAAGAAGCCCAATCAAAGCTTATTCGTCGTCTTTCTACGCATATGAAAGCGAAAAGACGGTGTGGTGTTATTTTGGTATCATTACACACACTTTGCGAATTCGGTGTCAAAGTTCATTAACACCGAAGAACACGACATGAAATAAGCAAAATCCAACATTCTTCTTTCTATGTAGCTGGAACCCAAAACAACCTTTTTTGTTGTGTTTAGGCATGTTAAACTTCACTTTGCTATTTGTGTTTGAATGAACACCGAAAGAACAATCCAAGCTTATTCGTCCTCTTTCTATTTTGATGGAACCAAAACACCTAAGCTTGATTTTGGCTGATAAGAAACATTTCACTCTGCGATTTTGGGGTGAATGTGCATTCTAACCACAAAAACACCAAATTTGAAATAAACCCAATCAAAGCTTATTCGTTGTCTTTCTACGCATATGAAAGCGAAAAGACGGTGTGGTGTTATTTTGGTATCATTACACACACTTTGCGAAATCGGTGTCAAAGTGCATTAACACCGAAGAACACGATATGAAATAAGCAAATCCAAGATTCTTTTTTCTATGTAGCTGGAACCCAAAACAACCTGTTTTGTTTTGTTTAGGCATTTTAAACTTCACTTTGCTATTTGTGGGTGAATGAACACCGAAAGAACAATCCAAGCTTATTCGTCCTCTTTCTATTGTGATGGAACCAAAACACCTAACCTTCATTTTGGCTGATAATAAACATTTCACTGAGATTTTTGGGTGAATGTGCATTCTAACCACAAAAACACCAATTTTGAAATAAGCCCAATCAAAGCTTATTCGTCGTCTTTCTACGCATATGAAAGCGAAAAGACGGTGTGGTGTTATTTTGGTATCATTACACACACTTTGCGAATTCGGTGTCAAAGTGCATTAACACCGAAGAACACGACATGAAATAAGCAAAATCGAACATTCTTCTTTCTATGTAGCTGGAACCCAAAACAACCTTTTTTGTTGTGTTTAGGCATGTTAAACTTCACTTTGCTATTTGTGGGTGAATGAACACCGAAAGAACAATCCAAGCTTATTCGTCGTCTTTCTGTTGTGATGGAACCAAAACACCTAAGCTTGATTTTGGTTGATAAGAAACATTTCACTCTGCGATTTTGGAGTGAATGTGCATTCTAACCACAAAAACACCAATTTTGAAAGAAGCCCAATCAAAGCTTATTCGTCGTCTTTTACGCATATGAAAGCGAAAAGACGGTGTGGTGTTATTTTGATATCATTACACACACTTTGCGAATTCGGTGTCAAAGTGCATTAACACCGAAGAACACGATATGAAATAAGCAAATCCAAGATTCTTTTTTCTATGTAGCTGGAACCAAAAACAACCTGTTTTGTTTTGTTTAGGCATTTTAAACTTCACTTTGCTATTTGTGGGTGAATGAACACCGAAAGAACAATCCAAGCTTATTCGTCCTCTTTCTATTGTGATGGAACCAAAACACCTAACCTTCATTTTGGCTGATAATAAACATTTCACTGAGATTTTTGGGTGAATGTGCATTCTAACCACAAAAACACCAATTTTGAAATAAGCCCAATCAAAGCTTATTCGTCGTCTTTCTACGCATATGAAAGCGAAAAGACGGTGTTGTGTTATTTTGGTATCATTACACACACTTTGCGAATTCGGTGTCAATGTGCATTAACACCGAAGAACACGACATGAAATAAGCAAAATCCAAGATTTTTCTTTCTATGTAGCTGGAACCGAAAACGACCTGTTTTGTTTTGTTTAGGCTTGTTAAACTTCACTTTGCTATTTGTGGGTGATTGAACACCGAAAGAACAATCCAAGCTTATTCGTCCTCTTTCTATTGTGATGGAACCAAAACACCTAAGCTTGATTTTGGCTGATAAGAAACATTTCACTCTGCGATTTTGGGGTGAATGTGCATTCTAACCACAAAAACACCAAATTTGAAATAAACCCAATCAAAGCTTATTCGTTGTCTTTCTACGCATATGAAAGCGAAAAGACGGTGTGGTGTTATTTTGGTATCATTACACACACTTTGCGAAATCGGTGTCAAAGTGCATTAACACCGAAGAACACGACATGAAATAAGCAAAATCCAACATTCTTTTTTCTATGTAGCTGGAACCCAAAACAACCTGTTTTGTTTTGTTTAGGCATTTTAAACTTCACTTTGCTATTTGTGGGTGAATGAACACCGAAAGAACAATCCAAGCTTATTCGTCCTCTTTCTATTGTGATGGAACCAAAACACCTAACCTTCATTTTGGCTGATAATAAACATTTCACTGAGATTTTTGGGTGAATGTGCATTCTAACCACAAAAACACCAATTTTGAAATAAGCCCAATCAAAGCTTATTCGTCGTCTTTCTACGCATATGAAAGCGAAAAGACGGTGTTGTGTTATTTTGGTATCATTACACACACTTTGCGAAATCGGTGTCAAAGTGCATTAACACCGAAGAACACGACATGAAATAAGCAAAATCGAACATTCTTCTTTCTATGTAGCTGGAACCCAAAACAACCTTTTTTGTTGTGTTTAGGCATGTTAAACTTCACTTTGCTATTTGTGGGTGAATGAACACCGAAAGAACAATCCAAGCTTATTCGTCGTCTTTCTGTTGTGATGGAACCAAAACACCTAAGCTTGATTTTGGTTGATAAGAAACATTTCACTCTGCGATTTTGGAGTGAATGTGCATTCTAACCACAAAAACACCAATTTTGAAAGAAGCCCAATCAAAGCTTATTCGTCGTCTTTTACGCATATGAAAGCGAAAAGACGGTGTGGTGTTATTTTGATATCATTACACACACTTTGCGAATTCGGTGTCAAAGTGCATTAACACCGAAGAACACGATATGAAATAAGCAAATCCAAGATTCTTTTTTCTATGTAGCTGGAACCAAAAACAACCTGTTTTGTTTTGTTTAGGCAT
Source organism: Podarcis melisellensis (assembly GCF_964234715.1). Taxonomy (NCBI): domain Eukaryota; kingdom Metazoa; phylum Chordata; class Lepidosauria; order Squamata; family Lacertidae; genus Podarcis; species Podarcis melisellensis. The sequence continues at coordinate 22,185 of NW_028113158.1, read as the reverse complement.
TTTAAACTTCACTTTGCTATTTGTGGGTGAATGAACACCGAAAGAACAATCCAAGCTTATTCGTCCTCTTTCTATTGTGATGGAACCAAAACACCTAACCTTCATTTTGGCTGATAATAAACATTTCACTGAGATTTTTGGGTGAATGTGCATTCTAACCACAAAAACACCAATTTTGAAATAAGCCCAATCAAAGCTTATTCGTCGTCTTTCTACGCATATGAAAGCGAAAAGACGGTGTTGTGTTATTTTGGTATCATTACACACACTTTGCGAATTCGGTGTCAATGTGCATTAACACCGAAGAACAGGACATGAAATAAGCAAAATCCAAGATTTTTCTTTCTATGTAGCTGGAACCGAAAACGACCTGTTTTGTTTTGTTTAGGCTTGTTAAACTTCGCTTTGCTATTTGTGGGTGATTGAACACCGAAAGAACAATCCAAGCTTATTCGTCCTCTTTCTATTGTGATGGAACCAAAACACCTAAGCTTGATTTTGGCTGATAAGAAACATTTCACTCTGCGATTTTGGGGTGAATGTGCATTCTAACCACAAAAACACCAAATTTGAAATAAACCCAATCAAAGCTTATTCGTTGTCTTTCTACGCATATGAAAGCGAAAAGACGGTGTGGTGTTATTTTGGTATCATTACACACACTTTGCGAAATCGGTGTCAAAGTGCATTAACACCGAAGAACACGACATGAAATAAGCAAAATCCAACATTCTTCTTTCTATGTAGCTGGAACCCAAAACAACCTTTTTTGTTGTGTTTAGGCATGTTAAACTTCACTTTGCTATTTGTGGGTGAATGAACACCGAAAGAACAATCCAAGCTTATTCGTTGTCTTTCTGTTGTGATGGAACCAAAACACCTAAGCTTGATTTTGGTTGATAAGAAACATTTCACTCTGCGATTTTGGAGTGAATGTGCATTCTAACCACAAAAACACCAATTTTGAAAGAAGCCCAATCAAAGCTTATTCGTCGTCTTTTACGCATATGAAAGCGAAAAGACGGTGTTGTGTTATTTTGGTATCATTACACACACTTTGCGAATTCGGTGTCAATGTGCATTAACACCGAAGAACACGACATGAAATAAGCAAAATCCAACATTCTTCTTTCTATGTGGCTGGAAACGAAAACGACCTGTTTTGTTTTGTTTAGGCTTGTTAAACTTCGCTTTGCTATTTGTGGGTGAATGAACACCGAAAGAACAATCCAAGCTTATTCCTCCTCTTTCTATTGTGATGGAACCAAAACACCTGAGCTTGATTTTGGCTGATAAGAAACATTTCACTCTGCGATTTTGGGGTGAATGTGCATTCTAACCACAAAAACACCAATTTTGAAGTAAGCCCAATCAAAGCTTATTCGTCGTCTTTCTACGCATATGAAAGCGAAAAGACGGTGTGGTGTTATTTTGGTATCATTACACACACTTTGCGAATTCGGTGTCAAGGTGCATTAACACCAAAGAACACGACATGAAATAAGCAAAATCCAACATTCTTCTTTCTATGTAGCTGGAACCCAAAACAACCTTTTTTGTTCTGTTTAGGCATGTTAAACTTCACTTTGCTATTTGTGGGCTTATTCGTCCTCTTTCTATTGTGATGGAACCAAAACACCTAAGCTTGATTTTGGTTGATAAGAAATATTTCACTCTGCGATTTTGGGGTGAATGTGCATTCTAACCACAAAAACACCAAATTTGAAATAAGCCCAATCAAAGCTTATTCGTCGTCTTTCTACGCATATGAAAGCGAAAAGACGGTGTGGTGTTATTTTGGTATCATTCCACACACTTTGCGAATTCGGTGTCAATGTGCATTAACACCGAAGAACACGACATGAAATAAGTAAAATCCAACATTCTTCTTTCTATGTAGCTGGAACCCAAAACAACCTTTTTTGTTGTGTTTAGGCATGTTACACTTCACTTTGCTATTTGTGGGCTTATTCGTCCTCTTTCTATTGTGATGGAACCAAAACACCTAAGCTTGATTTTGGTTGATAAGAAACATTTCACTCTGCGATTTTTGGGTGAATGTGCATTCTAACCACAAAAACACCAAATTTGAAATAAGCCCAATCAAAGCTTATTCGTCCTCTTTCTACGCATATGAAAGTGAAAAGACGGTGTTGTGTTATTTTGGTATCATTCCACACAGTTTGCGAATTCGGTGTCAATGTGCATTAACACCGAAGAACACGACATGAAATAAGTAAAATCCAACATTCTTCTTTCTATATAGCTGGAACCGAAAACAACCTGTTTTGTTTTGTTTAGGCTTGTTAAACTTGGCTTTGCTATTTGTGGGTGAATGAACACCGAAAGAACAATCCAAGCTTGTTAGTCCTCTTTCTATTGTGATGGAACCAAAACACCTAAGCTTGATTTTGGCTGATAAGAAACATTTCACTCTGTGATTTTTGGGTGAATGTGCATTCTAACCTCCAAAACACCAATTTTGAAAGAAGCCCAATCAAAGCGTATTCGTCGTCTTTCTACGGATATGAAAGCGAAAAGACGGTGTGGTGTTATTTTGGTATCATTACACAATCTTGGCGATTTCTGGATCAATGTGCATTAACACCGAAGAACACGACATGAAATAAGCAAAATCCAACATTCTTCTTTCTATGTAGCTGGAACCCAAAACAACCTTTTTTGTTGTGTTTAGGCATGTTAAACTTCACTTTGTTATTTGTGGGCTTATTCGTCCTCTTTCTATTGTGATGGAACCAAAACACCTAAGCTTGATTATGGTTGATAAGAAACATTTTACTCTGCGATTTTTGGGTGAATGTGCATTCTAACCACAAAAACACCAAATTTGAAATAAGCCCAATCAAAGCTTATTCGTCGTCTTTCTATGCATATGAAAGTGAAAAGACGGTGTGGTGTTATTTTGGTATCATTCCACACACTTTGCGAATTCGGGGTCAATGTGCATTAACACCGAAGAACACGACATGAAATAAGTAAAATCCAACATTCTTCTTTCTATGTAGCTGGAACCGAAAACAACCTGTTTTGTTTTGTTTAGGCTTGTTAAAATTCGCTTTGCTATTTGTGGGTGATTGAACACCGAAAGAACAATCCAAGCTTATTCGTCCTCTTTCTATTGTGATGGAACCAAAACACCTAACCTTGATTTTGGCTGATAAGAAACATTTCACTCTGCGATTTTGGGGTGAATGTGCATTCTAACCACAAAAACACCAAATTTGAAATAAACCCAATCAAAGCTTATTCGTTGTCTTTCTACGCATATGAAAGCGAAAAGACGGTGTGGTGTTATTTTGGTATCATTACACACACTTTGCGAAATCGGTGTCAAAGTGCATTAACACCGAAGAACACGATATGAAATAAGCAAATCCAAGATTCTTTTTTCTATGTAGCTGGAACCCAAAACAACCTGTTTTGTTTTGTTTAGGCATTTTAAACTTCACTTTGCTATTTGTGGGTGAATGAACACCGAAAGAACAATCCAAGCTTATTCGTCCTCTTTCTATTGTGATGGAACCAAAACACCTAACCTTCATTTTGGCTGATAATAAACATTTCACTGAGATTTTTGGGTGAATGTGCATTCTAACCACAAAAACACCAATTTTGAAATAAGCCCAATCAAAGCTTATTCGTCGTCTTTCTACGCATATGAAAGCGAAAAGACGGTGTTGTGTTATTTTGGTATCATTACACACACTTTGCGAAATCGGTGTCAAAGTGCATTAACACCGAAGAACACGACATGAAATAAGCAAAATCGAACATTCTTCTTTCTATGTAGCTGGAACCCAAAACAACCTTTTTTGTTGTTTTTAGGCATGTTAAACTTCACTTTGCTATTTGTGGGTGAATGAACACCGAAAGAACAATCCAAGCTTATTCGTCGTCTTTCTGTTGTGATGGAACCAAAACACCTAAGCTTGATTTTGGTTGATAAGAAACATTTCACTCTGCGATTTTGGAGTGAATGTGCATTCTAACCACAAAAACACCAATTTTGAAAGAAGCCCAATCAAAGCTTATTCGTCGTCTTTTACGCATATGAAAGCGAAAAGACGGTGTGGTGTTATTTTGATATCATTACACACACTTTGCGAATTCGGTGTCAAAGTGCATTAACACCGAAGAACACGATATGAAATAAGCAAATCCAAGATTCTTTTTTCTATGTAGCTGGAACCCAAAACAACCTGTTTTGTTTTGTTTAGGCATTTTAAACTTCACTTTGCTATTTGTGGGTGAATGAACACCGAAAGAACAATCCAAGCTTATTCGTCCTCTTTCTATTGTGATGGAACCAAAACACCTAACCTTCATTTTGGCTGATAATAAACATTTCACTGCGATTTTTGGGTGAATGTGCATTCTAACCACAAAAACACCAATTTTGAAATAAGCCCAATCAAAGCTTATTCGTCGTCTTTCTACGCATATGAAAGCGAAAAGACGGTGTTGTGTTATTTTGGTATCATTACACACACTTTGCGAATTCGGTGTCAATGTGCATTAACACCGAAGAACACGACATGAAATAAGCAAAATCCAAGTTTTTTCTTTCTATGTAGCTGGAACCGAAAACGACCTGTTTTGTTTTGTTTAGGCTTGTTAAACTTCGCTTTGCTATTTGTGGGTGATTGAACACCGAAAGAACAATCCAAGCTTATTCGTCCTCTTTCTATTGTGATGGAACCAAAACACCTAAGCTTGATTTTGGTTGATAAGAAATATTTCACTCTGCGATTTTGGGGTGAATGTGCATTCTAACCACAAAAACACCAAATTTGAAATAAGCCCAATCAAAGCTTATTCGTCGTCTTTCTACGCATATGAAAGTGAAAAGACGGTGTTGTGTTATTTTGGTATCATTCCACACACTTTGCGAATTCGGTGTCAATGTGCATTAACACCGAAGAACACGACATGAAATAAGTAAAATCTAACATTCTTCTTTCTATATAGCTGGAACCCAAAACAACCTTTTTTGTTGTGTTTAGGCATGTTAAACTTCACTTTGCTATTTGTGGGCTTATTCGTCCTCTTTCTATTGTGATGGAACCAAAACACCTAAGCTTGATTTTGGTTGATAAGAAATATTTCACTCTGCGATTTTTGGGTGAATGTGCATTCTAACCACAAAAACACCAAATTTGAAATAAGCCCAATCAAAGCTTATTCGTCCTCTTTCTACGCATATGAAAGCGAAAAGACGGTGTTGTGTTATTTTGGTATCATTACACACACTTTGCGAATTCGGTGTCAATGTGCATTAACACCGAAGAACACGACATGAAATAAGTAAAATCCAACATTCTTCTTTCTATATAGCTGGAACCGAAAACAACCTGTTTTGTTTTGTTTAGGCTTGTTAAACTTGGCTTTGCTATTTGTGGGTGAATGAACACCGAAAGAACAATCCAAGCTTGTTAGTCCTCTTTCTATTGTGATGGAACCAAAACACCTAAGCTTGATTTTGGCTGATAAGAAACATTTCACTCTGCGATTTTTGGGTGAATGTGCATTCTAACCTCCAAAACACCAATTTTGAAAGAAGCCCAATCAAAGCGTATTCGTCGTCTTTCTACGGATATGAAAGCGAAAAGACGGTGTGGTGTTATTTTGGTATCATTACACAATCTTGGCGATTTCTGGATCAATGTGCATTAACACCGAAGAACACGACATGAAATAAGCAAAATCCAACATTCTTCTTTCTATGTAGCTGGAACCCAAAACAACCTTTTTTGTTGTGTTTAGGCATGTTAAACTTCACTTTGTTATTTGTGGGCTTATTCGTCCTCTTTCTATTGTGATGGAACCAAAACACCTAAGCTTGATTATGGTTGATAAGAAACATTTCACTCTGCGTTTTTTGGGTGAATGTGCATTCTAACCACAAAAACACCAAAATTGAAATAAGCGCAATCAAAGCTTATTCGTCGTCTTTCTACGCATATGAAAGCGAAAAGACGGTGTTGTGTTATTTTGGTATCATTCCACACACTTTGCGAATTCGGTGTCAATGTGCATTAACACCGAAGAACACGACATGAAATAAGTAAAATCCAAGATTCTTCTTTCTATGTAGCTGGAACCGAAAACAACCTGTTTTGTTTTGTTTAGGCTTGTTAAACTTCGCTTTGCTATTTGTGGGTGAATGAACACCGAAAGAACAATCCAAGCTTCTTAGTCCTCTTTCTATTGTGATGGAACCAAAACACCTAAGCTTTATTTTGGCTGATAAGAAACATTTCACTCTGCGATTTTTGGGTGAATATGCATTCTAACCACAAAAACACCAATTTTGAAAGAAGCCCAATCAAAGCTTATTCGTCGTCTTTCTACGCATATGAAAGCGAAAAGACGGTGTGGTGTTATTTTGGTGTCATTACACACACTTTGCGAATTCGGTGTCTATGTGCTTTAAGACCGAAGAACACGACATGAAATAAGTAAAATCCAAGATTCCTCTTTCTATGTAGCTGGAACCCAAAACAACCTGTTTTGTTTTGCTTAGGCTTGTTAAACTTCGCTTTGCTATTTGTGGGTGAATGAACACCGAAAGAACAATCCAAGCTTCTTAGTCCTCTTTCTATTGTGATGGAACCAAAAGACCTAAGATTCCTCTTTCTATGTAGCTGGAACCCAAAACAACCTTTTTTGTTGTGTTTAGGCATGTTAAACTTCACTTTGCTATTTGTGGGCTTATTCGTCCTCTTTCTATTGTGATGGAACCAAAACACCTAAGCTTGATTTTGGTTGATAAGAAACATTTCACTCTGCGATTTTAGGGTGAATGTGCATTCTAACCACAAAAACACCAATTTTGAAATAAGCCCAATCAAAGCTTATTCGTCGTCTTTCTACGCATATGAAAGCGAAAAGACGGTGTGGTGTTATTTTGGTATCATTACACACACTTTGCGAATTCGGTGTCAATGTGCATTAACACCGAAGAACACGACATGAAAAAAGCAAAATCCAACATTCTTCTTTCTATGTAGCTGGAACCCAAAACAACCTGTTTTGTTTTGTTTAGGCTGGTTAAACTTCGCTTTGCTATTTGTGGGTGATTGAACACCGAAAGAACAATCCAAGCTTATTCGTCCTCTTTCTATTGTGATGGAACCAAAACACCTAAGCTTGATTTTGGCTGATAAGAAACATTTCACTCTGCGATTTTGGGGTGAATGTGCATTCTAACCACAAAAACACCAATTTTGAAATAAGCCAATCAAAGCTTATTCGTCGTCTTTTACGCATATGAAAGCGAAAAGACGGTGTGGTGTTATTTTGATATCATTACACACACTTTGCGAATTCGGTGTCAAAGTGCATTAAAAGCGAAGAACACGATATGAAATAAGCAAATCCAAGATTCTTTTTTCTATGTAGCTGGAACCCAAAACAACCTGTTTTGTTTTGTTTAGGCATTTTAAACTTCACTTTGCTATTTGTGGGTGAATGAACACCGAAAGAACAATCCAAGCTTATTCGTCCTCTTTCTATTGTGATGGAACCAAAACACCTAACCTTCATTTTGGCTGATAATAAACATTTCACTGCGATTTTTGGGTGAATGTGCATTCTAACCACAAAAACACCAATTTTGAAATAAGCCCAATCAAAGCTTATTCGTCGTCTTTCTACGCATATGAAAGCGAAAAGACGGTGTTGTGTTATTTTGGTATCATTACACACACTTTGCGAATTCGGTGTCAATGTGCATTAACACCGAAGAACACGACATGAAATAAGCAAAATCCAACATTCTTCTTTCTATGTGGCTGGAACCGAAAACGACCTGTTTTGTTTTGTTTAGGCTTGTTAAACTTCGCTTTGCTATTTGTGGGTGATTGAACACCGAAAGAACAATCCAAGCTTATTCCTCCTCTTTCTATTGTGATGGAACCAAAACACCTGAGCTTGATTTTGGCTGATAAGAAACATTTCACTCTGCGATTTTGGGGTGAATGTGCATTCTAACCACAAAAACACCAATTTTGAAGTAAGCCCAATCAAAGCTTATTCGTCGTCTTTCTACGCATATGAAAGCGAAAAGACGGTGTGGTGTTATTTTGGTATCATTACACACACTTTGCGAATTCGGTGTCAAGGTGCATTAACACCAAAGAACACGACATGAAATAAGCAAAATCCAACATTCTTCTTTCTATGTAGCTGGAACCCAAAACAACCTTTTTTGTTCTGTTTAGGCATGTTAAACTTCACTTTGCTATTTGTGGGCTTATTCGTCCTCTTTCTATTGTGATGGAACCAAAACACCTAAGCTTGATTTTGGTTGATAAGAAACATTTCACTCTGCGATTTTTGGGTGAATGTGCATTCTAACCACAAAAACACCAAATTTGAAATAAGCCCAATCAAAGCTTATTCGTCCTCTTTCTACGCATATGAAAGTGAAAAGACGGTGTTGTGTTATTTTGGTATCATTCCACACAGTTTGCGAATTCGGTGTCAATGTGCATTAACACCGAAGAACACGACATGAAATAAGTAAAATCCAACATTCTTCTTTCTATATAGCTGGAACCGAAAACAACCTGTTTTGTTTTGTTTAGGCTTGTTAAACTTGGCTTTGCTATTTGTGGGTGAATGAACACCGAAAGAACAATCCAAGCTTGTTAGTCCTCTTTCTATTGTGATGGAACCAAAACACCTAAGCTTGATTTTGGCTGATAAGAAACATTTCACTCTGCGATTTTTGGGTGAATGTGCATTCTAACCTCCAAAACACCAATTTTGAAAGAAGCCCAATCAAAGCGTATTCGTCGTCTTTCTACGGATATGAAAGCGAAAAGACGGTGTGGTGTTATTTTGGTATCATTACACAATCTTGGCGATTTCTGGATCAATGTGCATTAACACCGAAGAACACGACATGAAATAAGCAAAATCCAACATTCTTCTTTCTATGTAGCTGGAACCCAAAACAACCTTTTTTGTTGTGTTTAGGCATGTTAAACTTCACTTTGCTATTTGTGGGTGAATGAACACCGAAAGAACAATCCAAGCTTATTCGTTGTCTTTCTGTTGTGATGGAACCAAAACACCTAAGCTTGATTTTGGTTGATAAGAAACATTTCACTCTGCGATTTTGGAGTGAATGTGCATTCTAACCACAAAAACACCAATTTTGAAAGAAGCCCAATCAAAGCTTATTCGTCGTCTTTTACGCATATGAAAGCGAAAAGACGGTGTGGTTTTATTTTGATATCATTACACACACTTTGCGAATTCGGTGTCAAAGTGCATTAACACCGAAGAACACGATATGAAATAAGCAAATCCAAGATTCTTCTTTCTATGTAGCTGGAACCCAAAACAACCTGTTTTGTTTTGTTTAGGCATTTTAAACTTCGCTTTGCTATTTGTGGGTGAATGAACACCGAAAGAACAATCCAAGCTTATTCCTCCTCTTTCTATTGTGATGGAACCAAAACACCTGAGCTTGATTTTGGCTGATAAGAAACATTTCACTCTGCGATTTTGGGGTGAATGTGCATTCTAACCACAAAAACACCAATTTTGAAGTAAGCCCAATCAAAGCTTATTCGTCGTCTTTCTACGCATATGAAAGCGAAAAGACGGTGTGGTGTTATTTTGGTATCATTACACACACTTTGCGAATTCGGTGTCAAGGTGCATTAACACCGAAGAACACGACATGAAATAAGCAAAATCCAACATTCTTCTTTCTATGTAGCTGGAACCCAAAACAACCTTTTTTATTCTGTTTAGGCATGTTAAACTTCACTTTGCTATTTGTGGGCTTATTCGTCCTCTTTCTATTGTGATGGAACCAAAACACCTATGCTTGATTTTGGTTGATAAGAAATATTTCACTCTGCGATTTTTGGGTGAATGTGCATTCTAACCACAAAAACACCAAATTTGAAATAAGCCCAATCAAAGCTTATTCGTCGTCTTTCTACGCATATGAAAGCGAAAAGACGGTGTTGTGTTATTTTGGTATCATTACACACACTTTGCGAATTCGGTGTCAATGTGCATTAACACCGAAGAACACGACATGAAATAAGCAAAATCCAACATTCTTCTTTCTATGTGGCTGGAACCGAAAACGACCTGTTTTGTTTTGTTTAGGCTTGTTAAACTTCGCTTTGCTATTTGTGGGTGATTGAACACCGAAAGAACAATCCAAGCTTATTCCTCCTCTTTCTATTGTGATGGAACCAAAACACCTGAGCTTGATTTTGGCTGATAAGAAACATTTCACTCTGCGATTTTGGGGTGAATGTGCATTCTAACCACAAAAACACCAATTTTGAAGTAAGCCCAATCAAAGCTTATTCGTCGTCTTTCTACGCATATGAAAGCGAAAAGACGGTGTGGTGTTATTTTGGTATCATTACACACACTTTGCGAATTCGGTGTCAAGGTGCATTAACACCAAAGAACACGACATGAAATAAGCAAAATCCAACATTCTTCTTTCTATGTAGCTGGAACCCAAAACAACCTTTTTTGTTCTGTTTAGGCATGTTAAACTTCACTTTGCTATTTGTGGGCTTATTCGTCCTCTTTCTATTGTGATGGAACCAAAACACCTAAGCTTGATTTTGGTTGATAAGAAACATTTCACTCTGCGATTTTTGGGTGAATGTGCATTCTAACCACAAAAACACCAAATTTGAAATAAGCCCAATCAAAGCTTATTCGTCCTCTTTCTACGCATATGAAAGTGAAAAGACGGTGTTGTGTTATTTTGGTATCATTCCACACAGTTTGCGAATTCGGTGTCAATGTGCATTAACACCGAAGAACACGACATGAAATAAGTAAAATCCAACATTCTTCTTTCTATATAGCTGGAACCGAAAACAACCTGTTTTGTTTTGTTTAGGCTTGTTAAACTTGGCTTTGCTATTTGTGGGTGAATGAACACCGAAAGAACAATCCAAGCTTGTTAGTCCTCTTTCTATTGTGATGGAACCAAAACACCTAAGCTTGATTTTGGCTGATAAGAAACATTTCACTCTGCGATTTTTGGGTGAATGTGCATTCTAACCTCCAAAACACCAATTTTGAAAGAAGCCCAATCAAAGCGTATTCGTCGTCTTTCTACGGATATGAAAGCGAAAAGACGGTGTGGTGTTATTTTGGTATCATTACACAATCTTGGCGATTTCTGGATCAATGTGCATTAACACCGAAGAACACGACATGAAATAAGCAAAATCCAACATTCTTCTTTCTATGTAGCTGGAACCCAAAACAACCTTTTTTGTTGTGTTTAGGCATGTTAAACTTCACTTTGCTATTTGTGGGTGAATGAACACCGAAAGAACAATCCAAGCTTATTCGTCGTCTTTCTGTTGTGATGGAACCAAAACACCTAAGCTTGATTTTGGTTGATAAGAAACATTTCACTCTGCGATTTTGGAGTGAATGTGCATTCTAACCACAAAAACACCAATTTTGAAAGAAGCCCAATCAAAGCTTATTCGTCGTCTTTTACGCATATGAAAGCGAAAAGACGGTGTGGTTTTATTTTGATATCATTACACACACTTTGCGAATTCGGTGTCAAAGTGCATTAACACCGAAGAACACGATATGAAATAAGCAAATCCAAGATTCTTCTTTCTATGTAGCTGGAACCCAAAACAACCTGTTTTGTTTTGTTTAGGCATTTTAAACTTCGCTTTGCTATTTGTGGGTGAATGAACACCGAAAGAACAATCCAAGCTTATTCCTCCTCTTTCTATTGTGATGGAACCAAAACACCTGAGCTTGATTTTGGCTGATAAGAAACATTTCACTCTGCGATTTTGGGGTGAATGTGCATTCTAACCACAAAAACACCAATTTTGAAGTAAGCCCAATCAAAGCTTATTCGTCGTCTTTCTACGCATATGAAAGCGAAAAGACGGTGTGGTGTTATTTTGGTATCATTACACACACTTTGCGAATTCGGTGTCAAGGTGCATTAACACCGAAGAACACGACATGAAATAAGCAAAATCCAACATTCTTCTTTCTATGTAGCTGGAACCCAAAACAACCTTTTTTATTCTGTTTAGGCATGTTAAACTTCACTTTGCTATTTGTGGGCTTATTCGTCCTCTTTCTATTGTGATGGAACCAAAACACCTATGCTTGATTTTGGTTGATAAGAAATATTTCACTCTGCGATTTTTGGGTGAATGTGCATTCTAACCACAAAAACACCAAATTTGAAATAAGCCCAATCAAAGCTTATTCGTCGTCTTTCTACGCATATGAAAGCGAAAAGACGGTGTGGTGTTATTTTGGTATCATTACACACACTTTGCGAATTCGGTGTCAAGGTGCATTAACACCAAAGAACACGACATGAAATAAGCAAAATCCAACATTCTTCTTTCTATGTAGCTGGAACCCAAAACAACCTTTTTTGTTCTGTTTAGGCATGTTAAACTTCACTTTGCTATTTGTGGGCTTATTCGTCCTCTTTCTATTGTGATGGAACCAAAACACCTAAGCTTGATTTTGGTTAATAAGAAATATTTCACTCTGCGATTTTGGGGTGAATGTGCATTCTAACCACAAAAACACCAAATTTGAAATAAGCCCAATCAAAGCTTATTCGTCGTCTTTCTACGCATATGAAAGTGAAAAGACGGTTGTCAGGGGTTCAGGAGCAGAGGGACAGGGAAGGGAGGAATTAGAGACCGAGGGAGAGGAATCCGAGGGAGAAGTCAGCGATGATAGCCGTCCGAGGTCTCTAAGTCTCTCCAGCGAATCAGAGGATTCACAGAAAGGGGCTCCCGTGATCAGAGCAAGGGGGTTGCCAAGGGGAACACCCCAGGAGGGAGGGGCCAGAGAGGGTTCAGAGAGCAGCAGCTGGAAATCGGGACCAGCTTCCCCACCGGAGAGCAGTAGGGGGGAGGAGCCCCAGGCATCGGGAGCAGGCAGCTCTCCGTCAGCGGAAGGACAGGAGTCAGGGTTAGCCACGCCTGCATCAGAGAGCGAGGAAACGGTCAAAAGGAAGGTCAGGGGCAGCGCGCGCGCGCCAAGTTCAAATGTACAAGAGGGTGGCGCCATAAGCAGCCCGGAGAGGGAGCCGGGTCCCAAAGCCCGCCGAAGAGAGGGGGAGGAGTCCGAGGGGTCCGCATCCGAAGCGTCCAGGAAGGAAGGCACCCAGGGGGGTAGTAGGACCCAGAGGCGGAAGGAGAAACGCAGAAGGTGGAGTAAGGCTAGAGTGTTGAACTGGTGTACAGGGGGCGGAGACTCAGATGAGGCTTCGCTGGTCTAGGGTCTAGACGTAGAGATGCACGCTAGGGTTTGAAAATGGGAACTAAACTTCAATAAAGACTTTGTACAGTTCCGCTGGCTAGCGTTGGTCTTCTGTGAGCTGTGACCTGGAGGCAGTCTCTGACAGTAAGAGGGATGTCAGGGAAGTTCTGCAGAGACTGAAGGAGCACAGGCTGTACGCCAAGCTGGAGAAGTGCCAGTTCGACGTGACGGAGGTGGATTTCCTGGGCTACAAGCTGTCAGACAAGGGGCTCGCCATGGACAGCGCCAAGGTTAGCGCAGTTTTGGACTGGAAAAGCCCACGCAATCGGAAGGAAGTCCAGCGGTTTGTCGGCTTTGCCAACTTTTACCGCAAGTTCATCAAGGGATTTGCCATGCAGACAGCGGCCATCACCGACACGCTCAGCTCCAAGAAGAAGAAATTCATCTGGACGGAGCAAGCGGAGCAGTCCTTTCAGAGACTCAAGCGGCTCTTCGCGTCAGAGGAGCAGCTGCTGCATGTGAATCCCAGCAGACCCATGAGGGTGGAGACAGACGCCTCAGACAGAGCCGTGGGAGCTGTCCTGTTGCAACAAGACCAGCAGGGGGACTGGAGGCCGTGCGCCTTCTACTCGAGGAAGCTCAGCAAGTCGGAGCAGAATTATACCATCTGGGACAGGGAGTTGCTAGCCATCCATGCAGCGTTCAAGGCATGGCGGCACTTCCTTATCGGAGCCAGACACACAGTGCAGGTCCACACGGACCACAAGAATCTGGAGTACTGGCGCACGGCTAGGTTCCTCAACCAGCGACACATTAGATGGGCGGAGTTCTTCGCGGACTTCGACTTTAAGATAGAGTACATTCCGGGCGACAACAACGTGATGGCGGATGCTTTGTCCAGAAAGCCGCAATACCTGGAGGAGGCGGCACCGCCGGCGGCCAAGCACATTTTCGCACCGGAAGCGTGGGCATGCGCGTCGGCAACCGTGGACCTGGAGGCCGTCCGTCGAGCGCTGCGGGAAGACCCCTTCGCACAGGCCAGGATGGAGGAGGTGCACAGGGGCACAGCGAGGGCCGACGAGTTCCAGATACGCGATGGGTTGCTCCTCCACAAGGGAGCACTCTACGTGCCGGGAGACGACCTCCGCGCAAGGGTTCTGCAGCAGCTACACGACGCTCCCACAGCCGGGCACTTTGGCAAAGAAAAGACTGTCGAACTAGTAGCCAGAGACTTTTGGTGGCCCAAGATGCGGGGGGAAGTCGCGGATTACGTCGCGAGATGTGACACCTGCCAAAGGGCCAAGTCAGTTCACAAACCGCCGGCGGGATTGCTGGAACCGCTGCAAACACCGGCTGAACCGTGGGAGAGGGTGGCCCTGGACTTCGTCACGGATCTGCCCAGTTCGAGGGGAAAGACAGCAGTGCTAGTGGTGGTGGACATGTTTACTAAAATGGCACACTTCATTCCGTGTGCGAAGGTAGCCACGGCAGAGCAGACCGCCAAACTGTTCATTGACCACGTGTTCAAGGTTCACGGTCTGCCACGATCTATTCTCTCCGACCGGGGGCGACAGTTCATCTCGAACTTCTGGCAGAAGCTGATGGGCATTCTGAACGTCAAAGTCAATTTGGCGTCGGCGAGACACCCACAGACCAACGGACAAGCGGAGAGGGTCAACGCCATCATGCAGCAGTACCTGAGATGCTACGCCAATCAGCAGCCCACGACATGGGTGGACTACCTGCCACTCGCTGAGTTCGCTTACAACAATACGAAGCACGTGTCGACGGGGGTGACGCCGTTCTTTGCCAACAACGGGAGGCATCCCAGAACCTTCCCGAGTTTAGAGAGAGTGGGGGAGGGGGAGCCACAGGCAGCGGAAGCCTTAGCGTCGGAGTTGCAGGAAGTCCACGAACAGCTCAGGAGGCAGTTAGAACTCGCAAAACACGCATACAAAGTGCAGGCAGACAGACACAGAAGAGTTGGGGAAGACATACAGGTGGGAGACTGGGTCTGGTTAGCAGCGCAAGCAGTGCCGACCAGATCGTTAGCGAAGAAGAAGCTAGGACATAAGCAGCTAGGACCTTACCAAGTCCAGGCACAGGTCAATCCAGTGGCCTTCCGGTTAGCGCTTCCGGAGGGTTCCAGGATGCATCCGGTGTTCCATAGATCAGTGCTCACGCCCTACAAAGCACCTCATAGATTTCAGGAGCCAGACACAGCACCGGACCCGCCCAGAGAAGGGCCCAGACAGGGGGGGTCGCCAAGGAGGGGGCACATCAACGAGGTCACAGAGATTTTAGACTCGAGATGGGGGGAAGAAGGAGTAGAATATCTCCTAGCCAGAGAGGGTACCCCGGCCACTGCGAACAGCTGGGTTCCGGACTATGCTTTGGAGGAGCCTCTGCTCAAAGAGGAGTTTCATGCCCTCTTCCCACACAGGCCCATGCCAGCCGAGTATTTCGACGACTGGCTCTTCACAACCACTCTTTCGGCCAGCACATTCCAGGGGTTCGACTCGGACGAAGAACAGGCCCCAGTCCCGAGCTCCCGGGTGGGTTCGCCACCGGGGTCTGCCTCAGACAGCTCTTATTGGTGGGACGATCGACCAGAGGAGCAGTGGCGCAGGAAGTGGCTGAGTGGTCCTCGGCTGGGATCACCCGAAGAGGGGGAGGGGGGCGAGACGGACATGGACGTGTTGGGGGAAGACGTGGGGTTCGAGCACGGAGACAGAGAGATGGAAGCAGAGGAGAGAGATGTCGACGAGTACATGGGGGACGAACTGTATCCTGCAAGCACCCCCGCTACGACGGAGCACCCAGTACCCACACCGGAAGGAGGGGAGGGGGGAAGGGGGGGCTTCGAGGGGGGGATGGATGTCAGGGGTTCAGGAGCAGAGGGACAGGGAAGGGAGGAATTAGAGACCGAGGGAGAGGAATCCGAGGGAGAAGTCAGCGATGATAGCCGTCCGAGGTCTCTAAGTCTCTCCAGCGAATCAGAGGATTCACAGAAAGGGGCTCCCGTGATCAGAGCAAGGGGGTTGCCAAGGGGAACACCCCAGGAGGGAGGGGCCAGAGAGGGCTCAGAGAGCAGCAGCTGGAAATCGGGACCAGCTTCCCCACCGGAGAGCAGTAGGGGGGAGGAGCCCCAGGCATCGGGAGCAGGCAGCTCTCCGTCAGCGGAAGGACAGGAGTCAGGGTTAGCCACGCCTGCATCAGAGAGCGAGGAAACGGTCAAAAGGAAGGTCAGGGGCAGCGCGCGCGCGCCAAGTTCAAATGTACAAGAGGGTGGCGCCATAAGCAGCCCGGAGAGGGAGCCGGGTCCCAAAGCCCGCCGAAGAGAGGGGGAGGAGTCCGAGGGGTCCGCATCCGAAGCGTCCAGGAAGGAAGGCACCCAGGGGGGTAGTAGGACCCAGAGGCGGAAGGAGAAACGCAGAAGGTGGAGTAAGGCTAGAGTGTTGAACTGGTGTACAGGGGGCGGAGACTCAGATGAGGCTTCGCTGGTCTAGGGTCTAGACGTAGAGATGCACGCTAGGGTTTGAAAATGGGAACTAAACTTCAATAAAGACTTTGTACAGTTCCGCTGGCTAGCGTTGGTCTTCTGTGAGCTGGGACCTGGAGGCAGTCTCTGACAACGGTGTTGTGTTATTTTGGTATCATTCCACACACTTTGCGAATTCGGTGTCAATGTGCATTAACACCGAAGAACACGACATGAAATAAGTAAAATCCAACATTCTTCTTTCTATGTAGCTGGAACCCAAAACAACCTTTTTTGTTGTGTTTAGGCATGTTAAACTTCACTTTGCTATTTGTGGGCTTATTCGTCCTCTTTCTATTGTGATGGAACCAAAACACCTAAGCTTGATTTTGGTTAAGAAACATTTCACTCTGCGATTTTTGGGTGAATGTGCATTCTAACCACAAAAACACCAAATTTGAAATAAGCCCAATCAAAGCTTATTCGTCCTCTTTCTACGCATATGAAAGTGAAAAGACGGTGTTGTGTTATTTTGGTATCATTCCACACAGTTTGCGAATTCGGTGTCAATGTGCATTAACACCGAAGAACACGACATGAAATAAGTAAAATCCAACATTCTTCTTTCTATATAGCTGGAACCGAAAACAACCTGTTTTGTTTTGTTTAGGCTTGTTAAACTTGGCTTTGCTATTTGTGGGTGAATGAACACCGAAAGAACAATCCAAGCTTGTTAGTCCTCTTTCTATTGTGATGGAACCAAAACACCTAAGCTTGATTTTGGCTGATAAGAAACATTTCACTCTGCGATTTTTGGGTGAATGTGCATTCTAACCTCCAAAACACCAATTTTGAAAGAAGCCCAATCAAAGCGTATTCGTCGTCTTTCTACGGATATGAAAGCGAAAAGACGGTGTGGTGTTATTTTGGTATCATTACACAATCTTGGCGATTTCTGGATCAATGTGCATTAACACCGAAGAACACGACATGAAATAAGCAAAATCCAACATTCTTCTTTCTATGTAGCTGGAACCCAAAACAACCTTTTTTGTTGTGTTTAGGCATGTTAAACTTCACTTTGCTATTTGTGGGTGAATGAACACCGAAAGAACAATCCAAGCTTATTCGTCGTCTTTCTGTTGTGATGGAACCAAAACACCTAAGCTTGATTTTGGTTGATAAGAAACATTTCACTCTGCGATTTTGGAGTGAATGTGCATTCTAACCACAAAAACACCAATTTTGAAAGAAGCCCAATCAAAGCTTATTCGTCGTCTTTTACGCATATGAAAGCGAAAAGACGGTGTGGTGTTATTTTGATATCATTACACACACTTTGCGAATTCGGTGTCAAAGTGCATTAACACCGAAGAACACGATATGAAAAAAGCAAATCCAAGATTCTTTTTTCTATGTAGCTGGAACCCAAAACAACCTGTTTTGTTTTGTTTAGGCATTTTAAACTTCGCTTTGCTATTTGTGGGTGAATGAACACCGAAAGAACAATCCAAGCTTATTCCTCCTCTTTCTATTGTGATGGAACCAAAACACCTGAGCTTGATTTTGGCTGATAAGAAACATTTCACTCTGCGATTTTGGGGTGAATGTGCATTCTAACCACAAAAACACCAATTTTGAAGTAAGCCCAATCAAAGCTTATTCGTCGTCTTTCTACGCATATGAAAGCGAAAAGACGGTGTGGTGTTATTTTGGTATCATTACACACACTTTGCGAATTCGGTGTCAAGGTGCATTAACACCGAAGAACACGACATGAAATAAGCAAAATCCAACATTCTTCTTTCTATGTAGCTGGAACCCAAAACAACCTTTTTTATTCTGTTTAGGCATGTTAAACTTCACTTTGCTATTTGTGGGCTTATTCGTCCTCTTTCTATTGTGATGGAACCAAAACACCTATGCTTGATTTTGGTTGATAAGAAATATTTCACTCTGCGATTTTTGGGTGAATGTGCATTCTAACCACAAAAACACCAAATTTGAAATAAGCCCAATCAAAGCTTATTCGTCGTCTTTCTACCCATATGAAAGTGAAAAGACGGTGTTGTGTTATTTTGGTATCATTCCACACACTTTGCGAATTCGGTGTCAATGTGCATTAACACCGAAGAACACGACATGAAATAAGTAAAATCCAACATTCTTCTTTCTATGTAGCTGGAACCCAAAACAACCTTTTTTGTTGTGTTTAGGCATGTTAAACTTCACTTTGCTATTTGTGGGCTTATTCGTCCTCTTTCTATTGTGATGGAACCAAAACACCTAAGCTTGATTTTGGTTGATAAGAAACATTTCACTCTGCGATTTTTGGGTGAATGTGCATTCTAACCACAAAAACACCAAATTTGAAATAAGCCCAATCAAAGCTTATTCGTCCTCTTTCTACGCATATGAAAGTGAAAAGACGGTGTTGTGTTATTTTGGTATCATTCCACACAGTTTGCGAATTCGGTGTCAATGTGCATTAACACCGAAGAACACGACATGAAATAAGTAAAATCCAACATTCTTCTTTCTATATAGCTGGAACCGAAAACAACCTGTTTTGTTTTGTTTACGCTTGTTAAACTTGGCTTTGCTATTTGTGGGTGAATGAACACCGAAAGAACAATCCAAGCTTGTTAGTCCTCTTTCTATTGTGATGGAACCAAAACACCTAAGCTTGATTTTGGCTGATAAGAAACATTTCACTCTGCGATTTTTGGGTGAATGTGCATTCTAACCTCCAAAACCCCAATTTTGAAAGAAGCCCAATCAAAGCTTATTCGTCGTCTTTCTACGCATATGAAAGCGAAAAGACGGTGTGGTGTTATTTTGGTATCATTACACAATCTTGGCGATTTCTGGATCAATGTGCATTAACACCGAAGAACACGACATGAAATAAGCAAAATCCAACATTCTTCTTTCTATGTAGCTGGAACCCAAAACAACCTTTTTTGTTGTGTTTAGGCATGTTAAACTTCACTTTGTTATTTGTGGGCTTATTCGTCCTCTTTCTATTGTGATGGAACCAAAACACCTAAGCTTGATTATGGTTGATAAGAAACATTTCACTCTGCGATTTTTGGGTGAATGTGCATTCTAACCACAAAAACACCAAATTTGAAATAAGCGCAATCAAAGCTTATTCGTCGTCTTTCTACGCATATGAAAGCGAAAAGAAGGTGTTGTGTTATTTTGGTATCATTCCACACACTTTGCGAATTCGGTGTCAATGTGCATTAACACCGAAGAACACGACATGAAATAAGTAAAATCCAAGATTCTTCTTTCTATGTAGCTGGAACCGAAAACAACCTGTTTTGTTTTGTTTAGGCTTGTTAAACTTCGCTTTGCTATTTGTGGGTGAATGAACACCGAAAGAACAATCCAAGCTTCTTAGTCCTCTTTCTATTGTGATGGAACCAAAACACCTAAGCTTGATTTTGGCTGATAAGAAACATTTCACTCTGCGATTTTTGGGTGAATATGCATTCTAACCACAAAAACACCAATTTTGAAAGAAGCCCAATCAAAGCTTATTCGTCGTCTTTCTACGCATATGAAAGCGAAAAGACGGTGTGGTGTTATTTTGGTGTCATTACACACACTTTGCGAATTCGGTGTCTATGTGCTTTAAGACCGAAGAACACGACATGAAATAAGTAAAATCCAAGATTCCTCTTTCTATGTAGCTGGAACCCAAAACAACCTGTTTTGTTTTGCTTAGGCTTGTTAAACTTCGCTTTGCTATTTGTGGGTGAATGAACACCGAAAGAACAATCCAAGCTTCTTAGTCCTCTTTCTATTGTGATGGAACCAAAAGACCTAAGATTCCTTTTTCTATGTAGCTGGAACCCAAAACAACCTGTTTTGTTTTGCTTAGGCTTGTTAAACTTCGCTTTGCTATTTGTGGGTGAATGAACACCGAAAGAACAATCCAAGCTTCTTAGTCCTCTTTCTATTGTGATGGAACCAAAAGACCTAAGATTCCTCTTTCTATGTAGCTGGAACCCAAAACAACCTTTTTTGTTGTGTTTAGGCATGTTAAACTTCACTTTGCTATTTGTGGGCTTATTCGTCCTCTTTCTATTGTGATGGAACCAAAACACCTAAGCTTGATTTTGGTTGATAAGAAACATTTCACTCTGCGATTTTGGAGTGAATGTGCATTCTAACCACAAAAACACCAATTTTGAAAGAAGCCCAATCAAAGCTTATTCGTCGTCTTTTACGCATATGAAAGCGAAAAGACGGTGTGGTGTTATTTTGATATCATTACACACACTTTGCGAATTCGGTGTCAAAGTGCATTAACACCGAAGAACACGATATGAAAAAAGCAAATCCAAGATTCTTTTTTCTATGTAGCTGGAACCCAAAACAACCTGTTTTGTTTTGTTTAGGCATTTTAAACTTCGCTTTGCTATTTGTGGGTGAATGAACACCGAAAGAACAATCCAAGCTTATTCCTCCTCTTTCTATTGTGATGGAACCAAAACACCTGAGCTTGATTTTGGCTGATAAGAAACATTTCACTCTGCGATTTTGGGGTGAATGTGCATTCTAACCACAAAAACACCAATTTTGAAGTAAGCCCAATCAAAGCTTATTCGTCGTCTTTCTACGCATATGAAAGCGAAAAGACGGTGTGGTGTTATTTTGGTATCATTACACACACTTTGCGAATTCGGTGTCAAGGTGCATTAACACCGAAGAACACGACATGAAATAAGCAAAATCCAACATTCTTCTTTCTATGTAGCTGGAACCCAAAACAACCTTTTTTATTCTGTTTAGGCATGTTAAACTTCACTTTGCTATTTGTGGGCTTATTCGTCCTCTTTCTATTGTGATGGAACCAAAACACCTATGCTTGATTTTGGTTGATAAGAAATATTTCACTCTGCGATTTTTGGGTGAATGTGCATTCTAACCACAAAAACACCAAATTTGAAATAAGCCCAATCAAAGCTTATTCGTCGTCTTTCTACCCATATGAAAGTGAAAAGACGGTGTTGTGTTATTTTGGTATCATTCCACACACTTTGCGAATTCGGTGTCAATGTGCATTAACACCGAAGAACACGACATGAAATAAGTAAAATCCAACATTCTTCTTTCTATGTAGCTGGAACCCAAAACAACCTTTTTTGTTGTGTTTAGGCATGTTAAACTTCACTTTGCTATTTGTGGGCTTATTCGTCCTCTTTCTATTGTGATGGAACCAAAACACCTAAGCTTGATTTTGGTTGATAAGAAACATTTCACTCTGCGATTTTTGGGTGAATGTGCATTCTAACCACAAAAACACCAAATTTGAAATAAGCCCAATCAAAGCTTATTCGTCCTCTTTCTACGCATATGAAAGTGAAAAGACGGTGTTGTGTTATTTTGGTATCATTCCA